>NC_091707.1:20010000-21260000 GCF_041296265.1 Equus caballus
TGGTTAAGTATTCAGTGTGTATCAAGGACCTTATAAGCTAGCATAGTATTTCTTTTTCCTTCTAAAATATTTTCCCTGACTATAAAAGTAACCCAATCCAGAAACTAAAGAAAAGCAATCAAAGAAAATAAAACAAAAAACATTCTTAATTCTGCCTTTGGCACAGATTCTTCTAAGTCTTATTCTTCCTCTGCACAAAGAGGTTGCTGTATTTTCCCTGCCAAACCAGACTAACACCAGGCGTATTGTTTTATAACCAACCATATCAGTCAGGGTCTAATTAGGACACAGAAATCTCATAGTAAATTGAATAGGGAAATTTTAATATAAAGAATTAGTAACTATAACAGAGGATTCATGTAATGAGAGGATGAATAGTAAGAAAGCAAAGAGAAGTCTAAAGAATTCAGGAATAGCAGACATGAGGAGCAGCCACTGTCTCTAGGGCTGAGAAAGAGTGCCCGCGAGGAAGCAGGACCTCCAGACCCGAGATCTAGACCTCACTGGAGAGGGCTATGGTTCACTGCATGGCAGAGAAGTTCATGAAATCCTGGGCTGGCAGAACGTGCTAGAAATCTGTCTTCTGGGATATTGGAGGAACCTGTCCACAGTGAAGCTGCATAAGGGGTACTGGAGGGAGCTGCTGGAGACTGCTGCATGCTGCAGGACCCTGGCGCAGAGAAGCTATGTGCACTGCAAGAGTTTGCCAAGCTAGGCACACTGGGACCAGGAAGAGTACCCCTTTTTCCTACATTGTTCCTCCAGTGCCTTCTACTGACAATGCATAATATTGTGCCAGCTAGTAAAGGGGAAAATTTACAGGGCCCAGCTCCCTTATCACAGAGCAGACAAAGAAGGTAGATTTGGAGCTGCAAGGCAAGACATGGATAACCAGAGCATCCACTTAGAAAATGTTATTTAACTTATTTAGACCACTGTTTTAGGTTGGACTTCCTGGGAAATAGACTCTAAAATCTGTGTATAGGAAATGTATTGTGTAGTGCTCTCAGGAATATCACCTCTGAGGAAATAACTGAAGCAGGGTTGGGCAGAGAGGGTTAAATGGTAAGGAGCCTTGGCGCTGTGACGACACTTTCGAGTTATGCTACATCTAGGAGAGGGAGGCAGATCTTTGTACCCTCCCAGTGGCCAATCGCTGAGTGTGGGTGGCACCTGGGGAGGGGATGTAACCTGGAGTGCAGCCTTCCTCTTTTGCCCAGGGCAATCCTTGCAGAGAAAGAGAGCTGTGGCCTCAGCCAACACTCCTCGCAGCTGGGGAAAGAAGGTGGACCCTTACCTTGCATCAAATACAAAATTTAATGGATCAAAATGGATCAAAGACCCACATGTAAGAGCTAAGACTATAAAATTCTTAGAAGAAAACATAGGGGGAAAGCTTCATGACACTGGCTTTGGCGATGATATCTTAGATATGACACCAAAAGCACAGGCAACAAAAGAAAAATAGATAAACTGGACAACATCAAAATTAAAAACTCTTGTGCATCAAAAATCATCAACAGAGTGAAAAGGCAACCCAGGGAACAGGACAAAATATTTGCAAATCATATATCTGATAAGAGGTTAACATTCAGAATATATAAAGAATTCCACAACTCAATAACAACAAAAGAAACAACCTGATTAAAAGATGGGCAAAGAACCTGAATAGACATTTCTCCAAAGGAGATATACAGATGGCCAATAAGCACACGAAAAGATGCTCAACGTCATCTTTTCCCTAACATGATCGTTAGGGAAATGCAAATCAAAATCACAATGAGATAACAATTCACACCCATTAGGATGGCTATTACGTAAAAAACCAAAAACAGAAAATAACAAGTGTTGACAAGAATGTGGAGAAACTGGAACCCTCATGCGTGATGGGTGGGAATGTAAAACGGTGCAGCCACTGTGGAATACAGTATGGCAGTTTCTTAAGAAATTAAATGTCAAGTTACCTTATTACCATACAATCCAGCAATTCCCTTCTGCACATATACCCCCCAAAATTGGAAGCAGGGACTTGACTAGATACTTGCACATCCATGTTTATAACAGCATTGTTCACAATAGCCAAAAGGTGGAAGCAACCACAGGTCCACCAATGGATGAATGAATAAAGCAAGCATGATATACATACATACAGTGGAATATTGTTCAACCTTAAAAAGAAAGGAAATTCTGACATGTACCACAACATGGATGAACATTGAAGACACGCCAAGTGAAATAAGTCAGTCACAAAAGGAAAAATATTGTATGATTCTACTTATATGAGGTAGCTATAGTAGCCACACTCATAGAGACGGAAAGACAAAAAATGCTGGTTTAGGCCAGTCAAGCTGCCTAATTTAATTGAATAAATATCAATCTGAAATGCGCTGATCTATATATCTTTAGTCTATTTAGAAACTAAATTATATAAATTCAAGTTTTATATACATTATTTCCACTTAAAATGTCAGGGACAATTATTACGGATCTCACTATGTTTGCGTTGTATACTCTTTCTAGCTATATTTTGACATGAAATAACTATTAAACTCACCTTGTTACAAGTATTTGGCTCTATTTCCTTATAAGATAAACTACATTTCTCTAGTTGATAACCTCAAAAGTACCTTCGAATTCTCCACGGACGCTATAAGGGAGAGTTTCCAATAGATAGTACAGTCTGCTGAGCTCCATGCTTTCAATTTCCAGATGATCAATTGTAGATTTTCTCATTTCTTCCTGAAAATTTAAATTACATATTTAAAAAGTTAAGACATTATAATAAGATTGAGCTCCTAAACAATGTTTTCAGAGATCAAATTTTGATTTTCAGTAAACACCTTTTGTTATTATTTTTATCTGGAATAGAAAGTGGGAAAAGTACCTACTCTACAGTCAGTTTTTAAGGTGTTATTATTGTTCATTTATCCTTCTATTTCTGCTGATTTTCTTCTACTCAGAAGTCATCTTTCCCTATGTTTATGTGTTTGTTGTATGCAGTTTCAATCAATTTAAAAGGAAAGACTCCAAAAAAAAGGGTAACATTGAGAAAGAAAGCTACTTAATTAAAAAATAGAAAGTGCCTGTAGAAATATGCTTGGGTATATTTCTATAAAGAGAAATATACCTAAGAGATATATAGAGATATAGAAAGAGAACAGTGGTCCTCTTACACACACCAACAAATCCAAACAAATAGTCTGGTGGGGCTATTACTATTATTATTATTATTATTATTATTGGCGGGGCTATTTCAAAACAGGAAAAAGCCTTCAAAAATCCGTTAGTGAAAAAAATAGATAAATCATCTTTTAAATAAATGGTTGTGTTGGCTATAGTTATTTTACGACCTGAGAAATTGCCATTATATTTTATGAATAATGAAAAGCAGATTACACAATTGTATATGTAGGATGATCATTTTTCTGTAAAAAATAAAATTCACTCCCGGCAGCATCTATACACTGCAGTGGGGAGGTCAGTCATCAAAGAATTAATTGTGATTATTTTAGGGCACTGGAATCATGGTGGTTTTTACTTTCTTCCTTTTGCTTCTCTATTTTTTTCTAAATTTTCCAGAGTAAACAAGCAATGCTTTTATAATAACAAACATTTGTTACTTTAAAAAATGGGGGGCCAGCCCAGTGGGGCAGCAGCTAAGTTCGCACGTTCTGTTTCGATGGCCTGGGGTTCGCTGATTCGCACCCCAGGTGTGGACCTACACACCACTTAGCAAGCCATGCTGTGGCAGGCGTCCCACATAAAATGGAGGAAGATGGACATGGGTGTTAGCTCAGGGCCAGTCTTCCTCAGCAAAAAGAGGAGGATTGGAGGCAGACGTTAGCTCAGGGCTAATCTTCCTCAAAAGAAAAAAAAAGGAAGGATTTATCTTTATTTAAAAGATTTCACAGCTCAGATATTAAATGGGGACACACTAGATGCTTCTATAAGCCACAATAAATATTTTGACCCCTTTAAATCCTCAAGAAAAACAACTAAAAGAACAAAGCAGACAAAAGGTTTCCAGAGTACCGCAGTGCAGTACGACACACCCATTCTCAGTGTTTACACGTGTATTTACCTAAGTGGGACTGCAAAGTATAATTCTGTAGTATACATACACAACTATATGAATTACATAAAAATATAATTACAAAGTAATGAGATGAACTTTTATCAGTAGTCTGTAGACAAACTCATTTACTTGGCCGTATTTCTACATTTTTAGATATTTGATATGTAGTAGATTCTTAATATTTTTAAATCAAATGAAGAGACTTACCATTCTGACCTGCCCGGGAAGCACTGTAAACATTATCCAGGGCCAACTTTAACTATTTCTTTGATGGGACCAAGTTAGTATAACTGAAAGAGTTTCTGTCTGTTTTCACTGAACATCATGGTCTACTTCTGGGAATAGGCGCCAAATAGTCTTTCATCAGTTACGTAAGGAATTGCTTATGGAGAACTGAGTAAATTGGTACCCTGAGTGCAACTTATTCCAGAGGTTGGTTTGTTTTAAGCAAGGTTTACATATTGGTGTGCCAAGCATTTGCCCATGTGGCCCACCCCTTAACTGAGCTCCATCATCAGCAGAATCCATCTCCTAAGCAGGCTGCCCTCATCCATAGCACAGGTCCTTAATTCTGTGTCCTGTATGGAAAATCGAGCAACAACCTGCAGTTGATCGACACTACTGCCAATGCTTAGTAAACTGAGACAAAAAATTTTTTCATTCAGAGTAAATATTTTCCCTATTCATCTATTAAAGTACCTTGAACAGAGCTGGTGCTAAGTTAAAGTTTGATGAAGAAATAAGTGGAAGATTGAAAAAATAGCTCTTATAGAAAATACAATACCAATTTCTTAACAGCGAGAGCAATGTCCTTAAGAAAGGTCCTAGCTTCTTCGTTGCATTTAAAATAGTCACTTTGCAATGATTTTTCTAAAAAAAAACCAAAAAAATAGAATTTAAGATCTTTTATTTAGCAGTCCAAATCCTATTTAACCCTTTAAAATCTAGCTAGCTCAAATGCTTACTCAGTTAGAAATTACACTTTCTATCTCTGAATTTCTACATTACTCAATATGAATCTCTTTTGTGCTTGCTATTTCCTATTTCCTAGTACTCTAATTTAGGTATATATTTTAAGCTCCTTGAGGAAAACTCCTCTTAAGATTCCATCTTTGCATCTTTCATGAAAGAAGGAAGGGATCTGTATAGGATAGGACAAAAAATTCAATAAATATTTATGAAAGGGATAAATATAACATGCCTATAACATAGGTTTGTTTTCATGTATTTATATCCTAAATATAATATTTTACCAAAAACTACACATTTAACTAACTGTTTAATTTTTACTTCTATGCCAATATTTTAACGATGGCATGAGAGTAAATATTGGTAAAACTGGTAGGTGTGAGGCAGAGCGTTTCCAACCCTTTTTGCTCACTCACATGCTGTCAGAAGTCTCCTTTTCTCTCTCACCCTGTGAGTAGGAGGCACATGAGATGAGAGGCTTGGGAAACCTTAGCAAAAGTAATGAAGACAAGATACATAGAGAATGGGGAGAAGGAAGGAAACAGAAGGGATAAAGGAAGACGAGAGAGAACAGAGGAAGTTCTACTTACCTTGGCTCTGTCATCACTGCATCATACGGATCTGTCTAAACGGATTTCAGGCCTCCATCCTCATGTGTGGGATGAGTCTGACGTGACTGATGTTTTACATGAGTTATCTAAGTTGCTTCTTATAACTTTTTAATGATTCCCATTTCACAGGTAAGAAATCTATGACTTCTGAGGTCATGCCATATGCTCAGTGTCACAGAGCCCATCACTGATAGAGTCTGGATTCAAACACAAGTCGTATGACTCCAGAGTCCACACCCTCACTGTCCATACTCATCCCTAGGAAGAGTAAATACCAACTTCTGCCCTTAGTGCCAGGGAACTTGGATTCTCTTAATGAACTAAGCTCTCAAACCAAGTGGAAATCAGTTACTGAGTTTGCAAGCAAGTGTGTGTTCAGGAGGGACAGGCATCGCCTGCTAGTCCTTCCATTTCTTCCAGGGAATGAAGGCGCACAAGCTTGTTCCACTTGCAGATGGGCTGCAGAGCTACATCTTTCATAACTCACACCAGGTTCAGAGGCTTAATGAAGCTTCTTCCCACAAAAAACTTTCTTAGGGTCCAGAAAGTATTAGCAGAAAAAATATTTGTGCAGAAGTACTAGGGTTGAATGGACCTGATGGTCTAGAGATCAAGCATGAAGAGAGTTCAAGACCCTGGCTTTGTGGTTGGCAATGACCTTGGACAGCTTTAGCTCTCTTCAGTGGTTAACTCTCTTCATGACAAGACTTGTCGAAGCCTATCTTATAAGAACTGTGAAGTTAAATTAGTTCATACAAGAAGGAAAAAAGAAGCTACCTCAAACTAACAGTAACATTACAACAGAAATCAATATGATCACCTTGGAGCGATGAGATGATGCTTTGTTGATTGTTTGGTCTAAACCGTGTCTGAGCTGAACAAGAAATGCCCTTTCTTGGATCGTGTCCTACCTTAAACTGAGGAGCCTTGATTACAGGTTCAGCTTTTGAGCGGAAGAAGTATTTTAACCTGGCCCATCCAAGGTCATTATCTGTTTGCATTGCCTGAACATTCTTCTCTATCTAATTTTCCTTGCCTAATACAACAGGAGCTTCTTAAACATTCCCTTTCTTGTTTGCCTGTAAATTCTCCAGTTTGCCATGGCAAAATATGTTGGAGGAAATTCACTTGTAAAAGAAAGGCAAGAAGGGAGAAGTTGAAATTGGATACCTAATCCAAATGCAGGTGGGCCCTCCAGTCTGAGGCAAACGGCATGGCCTGGGAGTCTACGATTTATCCGGAATCTGTCTCCAGCTACTAATGTGAGCTGGCTGAGTCACTCCAGTGTCACTACAGCAGACCAGCTCTGCCCTGGGTCCCACCCCGCTGCCTCTCCCCCTCCAAGGAGCCGAGGAAGACGATGCCCTAACCAGGATGCTCTGGGTTCCCGGAGGAGGGTTCCCACTGTGGGTTCCCGCTGAGCGCCGCCTAGACACCACCTCCGAGGGGACGTCCCTCCCGGCGCCCGCGGCGTCTCACCCACAACAGAGAGCTGCTCCAGGGCGGCGGCCGCGACCGAGGAGCCCAGGGTTGGGGGGAAGGTGCATAACTCCAGGGAGGGGCCGGTGGAGACGGCTGCCGCCCGCACCGACTTCTCGCGGAGTCCCAGATCTGCGGACCAGGAGCTCAGGGCCATCTTGCTGCTCCTGCGCGGCGCCTACCGGGCCAGAGCCAAGGACTGCCGGTTGCCACGGGCAACGAGGACGCCGGGGCGCAAGCTAGTGGCCGCACCTGGGTGGGTGCCTCCTCTGTTCTCTAACTGTATCCACAATTATTAAGCGATCCTGGAAGGATGAGTCCCTCTTTAGCCGTGCTTTCCTCCTATTTCCAATTTTTTAGTTCAGGCCTTGTATCTTTCTCGTGGACCATTGGAATCATGATGATCGCTTTTGAACTCTACTCTGTGCCAGGCACTACAGGAGGAGCTTTATAGAGCTCCTCGATCTTCACAGTTGCTTTGCGAGTCAGGTTCTTTTATTATCTCCACTTTTACAGACAAGGAAACTGAGGCAGGGATGACTAAGTGAGCTGCCCAGGGTTACAAGAGAATAATTTAGGATTTAAAAGTGGAGTCTGTATAAATCTACTACAGTACAAAACCCGTCTCTGTATTCTTTTAGAATTTTCCCTGTATCTGCTCTATCACTGAGCACATTTTACCTTGAATCCATGATTTTCCCGTCTTCCCATCAGACTTTGAGCTCTTTGAAGGCAGGGATATTATTTATTTTTCCCTGCGTCTCCAAAATCCAGCCCAGCATCAGGCTAGTTCCCCTTTCCTCTGGCTGGATAGAGAGCAGCAAAGATGCTTTAATCCTCCTCTTCTTTACAGATGGAAAACTGAAATCAGAGTGACAATAATAATGGTAACAGCTATCATTTGTTGAATGCTTTCTATGGTCCAGGCACTGTTCTAAGTACTTTACCTACAGTAACCCATTTAACACTCATAACAGTCTTTTGAGATAGGTTTTATTTCCCACTTTGCAAATGAGGCCCAGTGAAGCTTCTAGCATTGGATAGAAAGGGTGTCTTTGTCCTTCCCCATTGTGTACTGGTAGGATCTCCCCCATTTAAGCCTTCTCGTTGGCTTTGTGCCTAGGTCTGGAAGATGGCTATACGTTTGACAAACAAATGGCAAGCAATAAGATATACTGGAGTATATGAGGAAGCCATTTGGTGTAAATCTAATTTGGCCTGATGTTGTTTTTCCAAAAAGGCCTGATGTGGCTGTTGAGCATGCCGTCATATATCTGCGTTAAGCATTTGCTATGTCCCAAAGACAAGAACAAATGGCTTTAAGATAAAGACTCAACTTCCCCCACATTGGCATTTCCTTAAGGATAAGCATCTCTCCCTAGGCTAGGAATTGATTGCTGCACCCACCCTGTGACCACCCAGCTCAAGACAACAGACCTGCTTCCTGCTGTGTCCACTGAGACAGCAGACCTGCTACCTGCTGTGTCCATCAGTCACTGTGCTGACAGAGCAATCTCGTGACCATTGTAAGAGAGACGTTTCAATCATATGTGATACATGCTCTTTGACGGTATATAACCACTCTGTACACCCCACTGGTTTGGTGCCCTTCCTTCCTCAAGGAAGGCAGGCCCTGGGCTAGGCTAGTCCTCAGATCTGGCTCATAATAAGCTCACCCCAATTTCATTTATAGATTGGTTATGGATTATTTTCGCTGACACATTAGACAAAGATTCCCCATCCCTTGGGTTTCTCATGGATTCTAAAGTGCCTGTCTCATGGTCAGGCTGCGATTCTCAGCTACAGGGACTCCATCACACAGTCATTTGTGGGAAGATGGCAGGAGGAGCACGTCCCCAAGGTAAATCCAGTTTGTTAGAACAGCAAACAGATGGATTAATGCCCCTGATGGAGTTATGCCAAACAAGAAAAGCAAGGCATCTCCGAGGAAAGGCAGGCTATGTCCGTGTTAGTAATAACACCCGAGTAAGAGTCCTCCTTCTCAACTTTCTCTCTTGACTACTTGTTTTTATCCACCATCAGCAATTTCTTGGGGTTTACAGATTTGGGTTGAACACTGATTGCTTCATTTGCTAGTGGGTTTAGATTGGCTTGAGTAGTTAAACTCCTAGTCTCCATTCTTCATCTGTAAAATGAGATTTTACATGCTGGGATTATGAAGATTAAGCAGAATAACAACATGCTTATCACAGAGCATGTGCTATTTCTCATCTTTTCCTTCTACTAAATGGAAAATAAAAAGCATTTCTTCTGAAATACACATGCTAATGTCCTTTCTGACATCCTAGCCTTCCTTAAATCTCTTGGTCATTCAACCTTTAGTGAAAATTACTCTAATTAAATCAACAGTCACTACCCAGAGGTGGGAAACTGGTTTTATTTCCATGTCATTTCTACTGGGTGGCAGTGACTGCCCGAGTGCTCAGTTAGGGAGGCTGAATCTTGGCACAGAAGGAAAGAAGTCTGCCAGGGCACCAGAAAAAGGCATGGCCACATGTGCGTCTGCACCAGACTCATGGGTTCACGTGTTTGTTGTGCCTGCTGTGTGCTGGGCATTGTGCTGGGCACTGAGCACACATAAAAGAGACCTGCAGGTGGCACTGGGGAAAGCCTCCTTGGGGAAGAGACCTCAGCTGTAAGGACCCAGCCTTCTCCTGTTACTCTCTTAGTGAAGGGGAAAAAGAGGTCAGAGAGAGATGAGGCAAAAAGAGGAAAGAGAAAGAAGAGGAGGAGGGGGAGAGAGAAGAGGTAGGAATCAGGAGATGTGAGCTGCCTACTCTTACGGGATCCTCCTTCCCTGGAGCCCTCCCCATTCTGGGCAGTTTTGTTTTGCCTAAAAGTTCACTTTCTCAGATCAATCCGGTCAGCATGTACTGGGCTTTATTACATACCAAATACTCTAATCAGTGCTTTCACTGAACACATGCATGAGATTTGGCTCCTCTTTTCAAGAAAATGGCCTTGAAAGTGGGGGAAGGAGGGCAGGCTGGGAGGCACAGCTCGCTGCCACGTGTGATTCCCTGCATGGGGCAGTGGCTACCATGACTGCTGCTCACACCTGCGAGGCACTGTGTGCTTTTACAGAATGTAACTGCTTCCCCGGCTTAGTCTCTATCATAAGTCTCCAGGTGATTACTGTGATTATCCTACTTTTCAGAAAAATCACATCCCAGTGGGAGATTCAATGACTTTGGGGGTAACCTTGGGCCAGGCCCTTAGAGCTGGACAATGGCAAAGCTGGCTTCCTGACTCCAGCTGTGGGGCACTGACCACTTGGCTTTGTGGCTGTGCAATCAGGGCAGGCAGTGGGGCTGGGATGAGGGGTGCTACAGGATGTCAGCAGAGCCATGGAGGGGTGGTCCATGAGCCTGGGGTGTATGGAGAGGGAAAGCAGGAGCCCAGCCAGAAGTTTGGTTTGTGGTTTCACTGTAAAGGGCCTTGAATTCCAAGCTAAGGAGTTTGGATTTTACGCTACAGGCAAGGCTGCTGTGAATATGCTGATGAACAGATTGGGCTGCTCCCTGCTGGCAGCTGTTTGGTAATTCAGTGTATTTCTGCCTAAGGTAATATTTTATAGTGGGATAGAATATCATTATCAATTACAGGCATTTTGATCTTTTTCAAGGGAGCATCTGCAGAATAATCAGAAATTAAATTGGGCCTGAAACAACCAATGCCATATTTAGCAAGAATGTCTTTTTTATTATTATCTTAAGTCACTGATGTTTTGGGCGGCACTTTCATTTATAAATGATGATTGTTAATGCTCACTTAGCATTATTATAGACATTTCCAACACTCATGATCTTTGAGTAGCAGTATTTTTATTTTCCTCATTTTTTCTTATTTTAATTAATTTAATTCTTATTTTAAAAAAGTGTTTCAGATATGATGGTTCCAAACTTTTTATGCATGGTAATATCATAGGCTAAGTGGTCTTGTAGTTTTCTGTGTAATAGTCTTATTACTGAATAGTTTTTTAACCTTTATACCTCAATTTTCTCCTCTGTGAAAGAGGCCTTTATTGTAGGGTAGTCATGAGAATTAAATAAATTAATAAAGTTCGAGTATTTATAAAAATGCCTGGAACAAAATAAGCTCCTCCGTAAATATAGTTGCTGTGCTTACCTCTGCACTATGAGCTCCTTAAAAGTGGGGACAGCGTTTTACTTCTTTCTGAATCTCCTATGGCATCTAGCGCAGCAATTCGCACATAACAAATGCTTAAGATATTGTTGAAACAGATAGTGGGAAAGATTCATGTATTCAGAATTTTAAAAAAATATAGAGCTTAAAATCCTCTGCAGTTCAGACTTTATTAGAAAAAGAAAAATACTAGAGAAATGAGGCAGCTTCCTCAGGGTCTCTCATACCACTTGCACATCTAGGCCGGTTCGGCAAGAACTGCTCTTCACGAGGTCTTCCTGATCGTTACTATGACAAGACCCCAACGGATGTTTTGAATCACCAGTTTAAACTGTACACAAAATTTGGTTCTAAGGGAACTTTATGATACTAGACTATTATTTAATTAATTACTATTTTGACAATGGTAACTCTGATTTAACCATGATTTCAGAGAATGAGAATGCTGGATTCTCAGCTGTGTGGGATAAATGAGCTTCCAGTTGGAGAATGAGTTGTCACCGTGGCTCCAACTGTTGTGATTTCTTTTCCTGTTGCACTGTGGACGTGTGTCTGGTTCAGGATGAGTGTGCATGTCAAATTAAGGCATGGTCTAGAGACTTTAAGGTCTGTGCCCTTTCTTTTCTGCCTTGATTCATCATGGGATTGTTAGGTAACACCTAGATTTGAGCACTCCTCTATTTAACAGCAAAGGTCAGAGTAGCAAAATGGTGCATTTGGAAAAACAATCCCCTGCGGCTAAGCCCTTGGACCCCCTGGTGTTCTTCCAATAAATGCCCATTTATGGTTAATATGCTCTAGTGGCTTCTTTACCAGCAATCAAATGTTCTTGCTGAGGCAGCATTGCTCCTGAGCTAGAGATTGACACCGAGAAGGCAGTGTGGCACAGTGGGAGGAGCCCAGGCTTCGAAGTCAGACACAAAGGAGTCTAAGGGCGTGTTTTACCACTTACTAGCTGTGAACTTGCACCAGTTATTTAAACATCTTTAGTTTCAGTTTCCTCATTTGGGCAATAAAAATATTAATCATGTAGGATTTTGAAATTCTGAGGATTAGAAATGTTTATAAAGTGCTCAGCACAGTGTCTGGCTCATTGATGCTTTGTTATTGCTAAAAGGTTTCATTTTAATAGGCTTAAAATAGGCTTATTGACTAATAAATCAAATAGCTAAATTGTATAACAATTAGATGTATTTAGCCAATTGACTTATATAATAACCAACTTTGGAATTAAGAACAAAATTTAAAACAAGATAAATTTTTGTAAAAAGGAAAAAAGTAAATGCACTTTACCTAGTAAGAAATTCCATAAATGCCAGGAGAAAACGCTCTTGGTTTAGCACTATTCTTCCCAATGGAGTTTAAAGATTCTACCGTAAATCGGGCAACCAAATGGGTTCATGCAGATAACCTAACAGGACATATCAGAATCCCTGAAAAAAGCTCCATGTATTCTGCTGGGAATATATTTTGTAGTAGCAAACATCTGGTGATCTCTCCCACACAGGGGAAGCAAAGACAAGACATGAGCTCTATATTCTATCATGAGCTCTATATTCTATCACGAGCTCTATAGTCTATCACGAGCTCTATATTCTATTACGAGCTCTATATTCTATCACGAGCTCTATATTCTATCATGAGCTCTATATTTTATCATGAGCTCTATATTCTATCGAGCAAAAAGGAAAACAGGATCAATTTGCCACTAAGAGATTATAGTGTGGTAAATTCCCTTGTAATTCAGAGCACTTTAAACACATTTATTGAGTACTACAGAGTTTCTGGGTATTTTGATGAGTGCCATGTGGAAAAAATACAATACTGCCAGTTTCAATGTGTGATTATCTCAGACTGGATGCATCATATTCCCTGGGCAATTTGTTCTTATAAGAGTTGACACGCTGAGGTGCTATTTGGTACTGAACCATTAATGTGTGAGTATCAGAAAGAAAATACAGATAAACTAGAAGTTTATGACAAGTGTATGCCCTGCTGCGTGGTAGGTGGTGGGGTGGGGGGAACCTCTCCAAACTTTGTGGAAATATTTAATTTTATTTTCAAAGTAACCTTTTGAATACAGAACCTAAAATAATTTTCTGTTATAGTTAACAGAACAGCAGAAAGCCTCTTTATTGCCTGGGCTTTCTCCCTGACAGTCTTGGAGGGCTGGCAGCCTCCTTCGCCTGAGGGCCTCAGTCCTGTCAGAAGGCCTTCTCCACACAATGCTACTTTCTCTGGCTCCGGTGACAGTGGAGAAGGAATGACAAGGCCTGGGCCGCTTGCCAGTCAGCCTGGCCTGCCCCCTAGACTCACGCCTGCTCTGCTTCCTTGTGTTGCGAGCTCTGCCCAGTGCAGGGGCCGGGTGACATCGCCATTCAGTGCTGGGTGGGAAGGGAACATGGGCAGCCTTCCTCTGGCTGTGGCCAAGCAGCTTCATCAGGAGCAGAACTGATGATCTGATCTTCATGCAATTGGGTCCTTGGTCTATTTCTCAATCAACTTGCAACTTGGAGATGAGATCTGACTGAATAACTTAAACCCAAATCCCTGGCTTTAAGACCGAACCTTAGGTAATATTTGAACTAATAGTCTCTTTATATGTAAAACTGGGATTATAATATCTCCTTCTATAGGCCCATTTTGAAGATAAAATGAAATACTATATGTAAGCACTAAGAGATCTGTCCATGTACAATCTGAGAGCAAAGTTTTGACTGTAAATATCCTTCAAATAATATTCTAAATTAAAATGTAGTATTACCAATAAAATGAAAGTAAGACTTTAGATATATCCATAGCACAAATATTAATATTTTTATTATTTTCTTAAACGTTAGTTAAAAACAGGAGGATTGGTCAAAAACACAATTAATTCAAGTGTAATTCAAGTATTGGCAGCAATCTTTGCAATATAGGAAAAAAGAGAACTTAATTCTTAAAATGTTTTCCCTATACTTTAAGGTATTGATACTTTATATCCAGTGTGGTTAATTAGGAAATGTAATGCAACATTATTTTGAGTAAGAAAAGTACCATAGAAAGTTTAATAATTTTTAAATGCCTAGAAAATAAAACCATAAGGAAATATGCCAAAATGTTAATGGTGATTTTCTTTGAGTAGTAGAATCTGTATCATCTAAATTTTCTGCAAGACATAAATATTATTCTTGTTATTGAAAAAAACTCCTTAATTTAAAAATGACAACGTCACAAGGAAATTAGAACAATTCTATTTATTTTTTTAAATAAAAATTGTATATATTTAAGGTATACAACTGATGATGTGATATACGTATACATAGTGAAGTGATTACTACAGTCAAGCTAATTAACATATCTCCTCACATACTTACCATTTGAGGAGGGGGATGAGAGCACCTGAAATCTACTCTCTTAGCAAATTCCCAGTATTCGATATAGTATTATTAACCATAGTCCACGTGCTGTACATTAGACGCATTCATCCTATATAGCTGCGACTTTGTACCCTTTGGCCAACGCCTTGCCCTTCCCCCGCCTCCCTGCCCCTGGTAACCACTGCTCTGCTCTCTGCTTCTATGTATTCAACTGGCGTAGATTCACATGTAAGGGAGGTCGTGCTGTTTCTTCCTTTCTGTGTCTGGATTATTTCACTTAGCATAAAGTCTTCCGGGTTCATCCATGTTGTTGCAAACGGTAGAATCTCCTCCTTCCTTCCTTTTTAAGGCTGAATTCGTGTGTGTGTGTGTGTATGTATATACATCTCACAGTTTCTTTCTCCATCCATCCATGGTGGACACTCGGGTTGCTTCCACATCTTGGCTATTGTGAATGATGCTGCAATGACCACGGGAGTGCAGATTTCCTTTCCTTTGGGGGTATACCCAGAAGAAGGATTGCCAGATCATATGGCAGTTCTAGTTTTAGATTCTTTAGGAACTTCCAAACTGTTTTCATAGTGGCTGAACCAATTTACATTCCCACCAACAGGGTACAAGAGTATCCTTCTCTCCACAGCCTCACCAACACTTATCTTTTATTTTTTTAATAATAGCCATGCTAACAGGTGTGAGTGATATTTCATTGTGGTTGCTTTTGACTTGCTTTTCTCTAATGGGTTAGTGATGGTGAGCACCTTTTCCTATATAAGCTGGCCATTTGTATGTCTTACGTGGAAAAAATGTATTTTCAGGACCTTTGCCCATTTTTTAAATTGTGGTGTTTGTTGTTTGTTTCTTGGGGTTTTTTGCTATTGAGTTGTATGAGTTCTGTATATATTTTGGATATTAACCTCTTATCTGATATATGGTTTCCAGATATTTTCTCCCAATCCATATGTTGCCTTTTCATTTTGTTGGATGTTTCTTTTGCTGTGTAGAAGCTTTTTAGTTTTATGTAGCCCCACTTATTTACTTTTGCTTTTGTTGCCTAAGCTTTTGGTGTCGTATTCAAAAAATCATTGCCAAGGCCTGTGTCATGGAGATTTTTCTCTATGTTTTCTTCTGGGAGTTTTATAATTTCAGGTCTTATGTTTAAGTCCTTAACCCACGCTGCGTTGATTTTTGTATACGGTGGAAGATAAGGGTGCAATTTCACTCTTTTGCATGTAGATATCCAGTTTTCCCAGCATCATTTATTGAAGAGACATTCTTTCTCCACTGTGTATTCTTGGTGCCCTTGTCAAAAATTACTTGAGCATATATGCTTGGGTTTATTTCTGGGTTCTCTAGTCTGGTCTATGTGTCTGTTTTTATGCCAGTACCATACCGTTTGATTACTATAGCTTTGTAATATAATTTGAAATCAGTCAGGGTGATGCCTCCAACTCTGTTCTTCTTTCTCAAGATTGCTTTGGCTATTGAGGGTCTTTTGTGGTTCCATACAAATTTTAGAATTGCTGTTTCTATTTCTGTGAAAAATTCCGTTGGAATTTTGATAAGGATTGCACTGAATCTGTAGATCACTTTGGGTAGGAAGGACATTTTAACAATATTAATTCTTCCAATTCACGGACACAGAATAACTTTCCATTTGTGTCTCCTTCAATTTCTTTTATCAATGTCTTATAGTTTTCAGTGTACAGATCTTTTACTCCCTTGGCTAAATCTATTCCTAGGTGTTTTATTCCTTTTGATGCTATCGTAAATGAGATTGTTTTCTGGATTTCTTTTTGAATTAAGTGATGTTGGTGTAAAGAAATGCAACTGATTTTTGTATGTTGATTTTGTATCCTGCAACTTTACTGTATTTGTTTATTAGTTCTAACAGGGTTGTGTGTGTGTGTGTGTGTGTGTGTGGTATCTTTAGGGTTTTCTACAAATAGGATCATGTCATCTGCAAACAGAGAGAAATTTGCTTCCTCCTTTCTGATCTGGATACTTATTCTTGCTCTTTCTTTTCTGATTGCTCTGGCTGGTTCTTCCAGTATTATGTTGACTAGAAGTGATGAGAGTGGGCATCCTTACCTTCTATCAGATCTTAGAGGAAAAGCTTGCAATTTTTCCCCATTGATTATGGTATTAGCTGTGGGCTTTTCATAAATGGCCTTTATTATGTTGAGGAAATTTCCTTTTATCCCTATTTTATTGAGAGTTTTTATCATGAATGGATGTTGATCTTTGTCAAATGGTTTTTCTATATCTGAGAGGCTCATGTGACTTTATCTTTCATTCTGTTATCATAGTGTCTCACGTTGATTGATTTTCATATGTTAAACCAACTTGCATCCCAGGGATAAATCCCACTTGCTCATGGCATATAATCCTTTTGATGATGCTGTTGGATTCAGTCTGCTAGTGTTTTATTGAGGATTTTTGCATTTACGTTCATCAGAAATATTGGTCTATAGTTTTCTTGTGGTGTGGCTGTCTGACTTTAGTATCAGTGTAATGCTAGCCTCATAAGATGAATTTCAAAGTGTTCTCTCTACTTCTATTTTTTGGAAGAGTTTAAGAGGATTGATATTCATTCTTCTTTGAATTTTTGGTAGAATTCAGCTGTGAAGCCATCTCCTAGGCTTTTCTTTGCTGGGAGGTATTTAATTACTACTTCAATCTCCTTATTTGCTATTGGTCTGTTCAGGCTTTCTATTTCTTCTTGATTTAGTCTTGGTAGGTTGTATGTTTCTAGGAATATATTCATTTCTTCTAAGTTGTCCGATCTGTTCACGTGTAATTATTCATAATAGTCTCTTATGATCCTTTTTATTTCTGAAGCATCTATTGTAATGTCTCCCCTTTCATTTCTGATTTTACTTGAGTCTTCTCTCTTTTTTCTTCATCTAAGGATTTGTCAATTTTGTTTATTTTTTCAAAAAAGCCAACTCAGATTTGTTGACTTTTTAAAAATTGTTTTCCTATTATCTGTTTGATTTACTTCTGCCCTGATCTTTATCATTCCCTTCCTTCTTCTAACTTTGGGTTTAGTTTGTTCTTCTTTCCTAGTTCCTTGAGGTGTAAAGTTAGGTTGTTTATTTGAGATCTTTCTTCTTTTTTAATGTAGGCATTTGTCACTATAAACTTCCCTTACTTCTGCTTTTGCTGCATTTCATAAGTTTTGGTAATTTTTGTTTTTGTTTTCATTTGTCTCAAGATATTTTTAAAATTCCCTTTTGATTTCCTCTTTGACCCAGTGGTTGTTCAAGAATGTATTATTTAGTTTCCATGTATTTCTGTATTTTCCCATTTTCTTGCTTTTACTCACTTCTTTCATTTCATTGTGGTCAGAAAAGATACATGTATAATTTCTATCTTCTTAAATTTGTTAAGACTTGTTTTGTGACCTAACATGTGATCTATTGTGGAGAATGTTCCATGTGCTTTTGAGAAAAATGTGTATTCTTCCACTGTTGGGTGAAAATTCTTCATATGTTTTTAGGTCCATTTGGTCTATAGTGTTGTTCAAGTCCATTGTTTCTTTATTGATCTTTCTGACTGGATGTTCTATCCATTATTAAATGTGGGGTATTGGATTCTCCTACTATTATTGTATTGCTGTATTACCTATTATTATTGTATTGTCAATTTCTTCTTTCAGATCTGCCAATGTTTGTTTTATATACTTAGGTGTTCTAATGTTGGCTGCATTCATGTTTACAATTGTTATATCTTCCTGTTGAACTGAGTCTTTTACCATTATATAATGACCTTTGTCTCTCAAGACAGTTTTTGAAAAAGTCTACTTTACCAATGAGTTTCATATTTTATACTCTTGTGTTGCTGTTTAATGTCCCTTCATTTCTACTTGAAAAACTCTCTTTAGCATATTAGGAAACAATCAGAGAGAGTTAATTCCAAAAGAATTCTTTTAAAAGGCAACTGTGACCCAGGATACAAAAGAATTCATTTCAATTTACTCATCAAAGAAAATGTGGCCAGCCAAACTAATTCTGTAATATTGAATGTATTGAACAAAAGAAAAATTAAAAAGAAAAAATCAGATTGAGGAGCTGGAGGATGGTGCCAACATAAAGCACTAGAGAAGCAGATTGGAGTCTGAAGCAAATGTCTCTTTTGTCCGATCAGCAGAGCTTGCTTATTGCCTGGAGACCACTACCACGCTGGCTAACACCAAAATGCCAGTGGTGGCTCCTGTATGGCCCCGCTTGTTTCTCTACACTCAGAAGAGTGCTAAAGTCCACGTGCTCGGAGCTGCCCTATCCAAAGACAATGTGGTGAGTGCTGGAACCCCACAGTAGTGAAGCGAGGCCCAGCACTCAGCCATGCTCAAATGCATTGGGGTAAGGGACGAGCTGTCCCACTACTTCCCAGCAGCAATTCCTTACAGTGGGAAACAAGCAGGCCTGGGCTCTGTACAGGAGGAAAAGGCTTCACAGTGGAGGAAGGACTCGTGTGAGGTACGGGATGGTGTTATGGGTTGAACTGTATCCTCCCAAGTATATTGAGGTCCCAAACCCCTGTACCTCAGAATGTGACCTTATTTCTAAACAGGGTCTTTACAGAGGCAATCAAGTTAAAGTGAGGTCATTAGGGTGGGCCCTAATCCACATGATGGTGTCTTCATAAAAAGGTGAAATTTGGACACGCTGGCAACCAGCAGAAGCTAGAAGAGGCGAGGAAGGACTTTCCCCCAGAGCTATGAGAGAGAGCATGGTCCTGCTGACACCTCGATCTCAGGCTTCTGGCCTCTGCAACAGGGAGGGAATCAACTCCTGTTGTTTAAAGTCATGTAGTTTTTGGTGTTTGTTAAGGCAGCCCCAGGAAGCTAATATAGGTGGGGAAGGAGCAGAGGGGCATGAACTGTTCTCCTTCCTTTATTCCTGAAATGATCCATAAAGCATACCGCAGCTTCTTCATCCACTCACCCCACCCCCCGCATGCTTAACTCAGCCATAGGCTGTAAGAAGTTTCTACTTTTTTTTCACAGCTTTCAGAACAACCTCTCTCACTCCAGGTCCCTGGAGGCTCTGTTTTGGGTCCTCTTCTTACATGGTAGTTGGTCCTCATCTTATTTCCATCATCTCAAATATCACTTTGATGCTTCCTGTAGAAGCAGGATATTATGTGCTGCGTGTTCCGTTTGTTAAAATTCATACCTATCATTTTGTAAGGCTGGAGTTTCCTCAGGAAACTTTCTTCACCACTGCCAGCAAATGGAATTCCTCATTGCATCCTCCTAACGAGCAGCTGCTTATGAAAGGGATTCTGGGCCCACAGGAAGGAGGCAAATGCTGCAAATGCAGATATTGAAGAAGGTTAATTCTACACAATAGAGCCTTTTAGGAGAAACTTTATCCCCAAGGTTGGGGACTGAAAGACATACATGAAAAAGAAATACTCTTCTGTATCTAGTAACCATAAAAAAATAGCAGGCACCAAACTAAGCTTATTACCTTCCTTCCCCAAGCCAGCTCTTCTGGGCTTTCTATCCTGAAAACTGGTATTGCATTCTCCTGATCAGTTAGTCTTAGACAGAGTTGGGGCTAGGGTGAGGCCAGCGAGCTGCCTGGGGTGGAAAATTTAAGGAGGTGCTAACTCTCACAGTCAGCCTTGGTCTTGAAACCCCACATCTAATCAACTGCCAGCTCCAGTCCCATATTCCTCTGCATCATCTCTCTTAGCTGCTCCTCTGTGCGCAGTGCGTGCTTGGCATGTTGGGCTAATAAAAGGATCAGGGACAGGTGACTATCTCCTTTCTATTCTCGTGGCAGCTGCTTTAATAGAAGTCTAGTCCTTTGTCACCGGTTTGCTGTTAGTTTTGTTACAATTGTCTCTTACATTCTTCTAATCTCAGTATCATGTACCTGCAGTGTGTTTATGTGACTCTCTGAGATCTAAAGAATAAAGCCCAAAGTCCTTAGCAGTCAAGTTTCTTCCTAGTGTGGGTTCAACCCACCCTTCCAGCCTTACCTGGTACTACATTCCCACCCCAAGTGCCTTACAACCCAGTTCAGCTTATTACTCCCCATTCTCTGCATATGCCATGCACTTCCACGTCTTAGCACCTTAGTACATGTCTTTTCTTCACACCAGGATGAACCTTCTCCATCTGGAAAGTGCCAGATCAGGACCCAGCCCCAAAGTTCACCTCCCCTGAGAATCCTTCTCTGTTGCTCTGCTGTTATAACGCAGCTCTTATTTCTTGCTGCCCCATATTAAGTTGGCATTTTCACAAAGCCCCCTCCCAGCTCCCCCATCTCAGCTGTTGGTACAGTGTCCAGTTGCCTGTGTGGTTGTCACACCACTTTGCATAGAAGGGTAACTCCCTAAGTGCTCATTGAACCCAAGTCCAAAACTGGTCAAAGGCAGCTTTGTGTAAGAAACTATTCCTTTCTTCTCCACTTTTATTTCTCCCACTGCTACTATGTTCATCCACTTCTACCGCATCATCTTTGACTTTTGACTTTCACAGTGAAATAACATGCAATTGGACTTTTGCAAAAAGTGGTGAGCAACCGTTAAAAGACTTAGCTTGGTGAGGGCAGGAACTGTCATCTCTCTCATTCATAGCCCTATTCTCAGCGCTTGGCACACGGTATGTGCTCAATAAGATTACCAAAAGACTGCGTTCATAGCAATTCTAGTTGTTTTCTGCCAGTGTTGTGTCACATATTACACAGGAAGTTTATGGAAGGAGTATATCACTCTCAAGTTTTTTAAAAAGTATTTAAAATATCTGCATCAACCCCACAGAGTACATGAAAAGCGTTTTCTTGTTTTATTACTCTTCAGTGATTTCTATTAATAGCCCAAAGGAGCCAGATCCTGGGCTGGGGTTGGACCTTGTGGCCCTGGAGACAGGGGTCGGGGGGCTTGGTCTCAGCCTTCCCAGCATGCCCTCAGGCGACATCGTCTCAGAACCTTTGCATTTTATGGTAAGACCACAAGAGGAGAGGGAGAAGTTTCTCCATTTAGTAACATTTATTTATGCATTCAGTATCAAGTACATAAGTGCAAATATCCAGAGTCCATAATTCAGCCCATTAGGAACTACAGAGAAAGTAATACAAATTGTAATAAAGTGAACATGCTGGTACTTTTAGTTACCATACATGTAAATCAGCCCGTCAGTCCCACACAACAAAAGTACTGCGTGTTTGTTTGGGTTTATTTGTTTATTTAATTATTTTAAGTTATACAAAACTGATTACCATAAGTACGGTCGACTGTTTATTTTTACGTTGTGTGTGTTGGAAAAACACTAAAACATCGTTCTACAATTCTATATATTGTTATTAAAGATTAATCCAACCAGCAACCCAAGGACATAGAAGCGATTTCCACTATTGCATCGGTGCACCGGGCAGGAAAGGCCTAGCCACAGGGAGCATTACAGAAGCACTGCAGGGGGAGAAGAACACCAAAGAAGGAGAGGCAACTGGGGCTCTCACCATCATGCACTTTTTTTAGCGACACAAAATTAAAAACCACATCTAATACACTTTTCTCTATACTTTAGTGCTTGACACAAGTGACTCAAATATCCTAAGAGTACAGGAACAGCCTAAAAACAGCTGTTTTAAAGTTTGTCTCTAAGATTATGGTACTGGGGGGAGAAACAATCAGTTGGCGGTAACCTGTGTGAACAGCGCTGTTACCACGTCAGACAATCATGTTCGTGTCCAGGCCCGGGGCGTACCGATCTACTCAGCGTGCCTTTTAGCACCTGGGATTTTAGCTTGAATCCTAAAAAGACAGTATCAAAAGGGAGAAGTCACAAGTGTTATTCATGAAATCATTTTATGCGTTCATTAGGTGTTGTTGCTTTAATTAGCTAAGTGACTAAATAGCTTAATATTCCAAAAGATACTACCGTTAAGTATGAGTGTTGATAAACACATTTCTACGCAGCAATAAGAAGAAAGTATAATTAGATAATGAATGACCCAAGAAAACCATATTCCTTAAATTATAACTTTTTAGGTAGACAAAGATGTTGACTATTTCTGAATTGCAGAAGCTGTAATATAGTAAGGGTGACCATTTATCACCCAGTCTGGGGCACTTCTGAAAGAGAAAGAGGGAGATATTACTAACCATTCCAGGACAATGAGCATAAACAAGGATGCTTCCAGGTAAAGGAGCCTACGGTGATCCTCAGCACAGTCAAACTACCCAGAATTGGAATTAGAAACCTGAGTCCCTGTGGCAGCTCTGCTACTAATTAGCTGTGTGACTTAGACTAGCTAATGAGCTTTCCTGGTTCTAGAGCATTTATCTTTAAAATGTGAGTCTAGAATAGATATCTCTAAAGCCCCTAAAATTCTGTGATTCTCACAGAGAATAATGGCAGTGTTATTTTCGGGTAGGTTTACACTGGGAGCATTTTGTTTTGTTAATTCAAAGCTCAATGAGCTCATCATGCAGACTTTGGTTGAGACTCTCCTCTTTGCCTGGCACCCTTCCAGGTGCTGGAGCTCAGTGACCAATAAAAGGGAGAAGGTGCTGTCCTCAGGGAGCTTTCATTCTCGTAGGAGCTGAGGAGCCAGAAATAAACAGGTAGAATCAATAAGAGTTCAGACAGTGATAAATGCTATAAAACAAGGTGCTATGATAGGCATTGAGGGGGCAGCAGTGGTATGATGGGTGCTGCCTACTTTAAATCACTGATCTGAGAAACAGATGCCCAAAGGACGGGAAGGGGCCACCAGGCACAGATCTGGGTGGGAAGTATTTGGGGCAGAGGGAACAGGGAGTGCAGCGGCCCTACAGGGAGCACGAGGCTAGGAAGTGAGGAGAGCAGTGGCCAGTGTGCTTCGGGAGCCGGGAGGGAGGTCTGAGAGGCAGGCAGTGACCAGTGGTGCTGGAACTTGCGGGCGGTGGTAAGGCATTTAGGTTCTATTCTGTGTGATGGGAAGCCACCGACAAATTTTAGGCAGGCGAGTGATGTGATCTGATTCATGTTTTAAGATCATATGGTGGTTGTGTGAAAAAAGTGCGGCAATGAGGGTGGGAACCACAGTGGAGGGAGGGAACCTATAGCAGGCCAGGTCCCCGATGGCAGTGACCTGGGTTATATGGTAGACATGGAAACGGAGAGAAGCCAACAGTCTAGGGATCTGGTTTGGAGATGGAGCTGACAGGACCCGCCTGATGTGTTGATGGATGGAATGTGTGGGCAGCAAAAGAGGGAGAGTAATTAAGGAAGATCCTTTGGTTTGGGTCTAAGCATCCAGATGAATGATAATGCCATTTAGCAAGATGGCACTGCCCGAAGGTTCTGGGGTGAAATGGCAAGATCTATTTGGCCATAGTGAATCTGAAATGTTTACGGGACATTTGAGAGAAAATATCAGATAAAGAGGTAAACAGACCTGGCACTCAGTAAATCTTTTGATATAGACTTTATACTTCCATTAATAGCATCTAACTAAACACCTAAATATAGGGTTTTGCTTTCCCTAATTTCATTTTATTGATTTCAGTTCAGCATTCTCATTTGCTCAGATCACTTGATTTGTTTTGAATCTCGAGCTTGCCATGTTCTGAATTTGCTTTTGCTCCAAGCTGTGTGTCACCTAGAACTGGGATGATTATATTTGCTTTGTCTTCACACAGTCACGTGAAGAGAAGTTGAAAGTAATGGAGTCCAAGGCAGGGCCCTGTGTCACATTACCACACATGACCCAGAGAGATATTTGACAGAATAATGAATATCCTTAGGGTCTCCTATCTCAACCTTCTAGAATTCTGCCAACTGTGCCATCATCTGGACCATCCATCTCCATTTCCTCCTCAGGGACACCAGGAAGACTTGTTGAGTCACCCACTGGAATCAGAATGCTCACTGGCTGGAGCAGCCCGTATGATCCCTCAGTTTAGTGATCACAGAACAATCTACTGTGAGTATTTATCTACATTTTGACTAATTCATTCTAGAATTTTGTTTGAAAGTAGGCATTCAATTAATCAAAAGGTAGTTTCTAGAATCTAGTCTTCTCTATTGAAAGTCAGGACAGTTCCTGCCCAATTTCGGTTTTCAGGATGTCCTTCAGGAAGTCCTCATGAAGAGGGCTTCCAGGTAAAATCGCAGGCTGTTTTGTCATCCTAGAATATATGTCACCGGACATGGAGTGTTGTATTGACTTGAGGAAGATTTCTTTTATGTTCTCCCTTACTTAAAGCTTTAATTTCCTCTACAATATTTATTTTTTACTTTTTAATTTGAGGCCCTTTTCCCTTATTTTTAAAACTCTAAGATGGGTTAGTAGGTGTTATTACTCCCATTTTAGAGCTGGAAAACTGAGACACAGAAAGGTTAAATGACTGAACAGGGTCATCCATCCCCTCAGTATGGAGGAGGGAGTGGCACTGAGGTCTCCTGACCCAGCCCGGGATTGTCCTCCACACCGCTTGAACTCCAAGCAGTAATAGGATGATGATGATGATCATGATGATGATATCCAATACTTATTGAGTGCTTCCTATGTCCAAGTAAGAGTACTTCACAGACTTATTTAACTCACGTAATATCCAAACCCGATGAGGTATAAGAATCAACATTCCCAATGTGCAGATAAGGAAACAGGCTCAGAGAGTCAAGTAACACTTATGATGAGCTTGTACAGCTAAAAATGCCGGAAATGAACTCAAACCAATCTATGCGATTCCAAAGATCATATTCTTAACTGTTTCACTAAAATGGTGTGAGTTCTTTTGCTGGAATTATTCTAACATGGAGTCAGGATTTCACAGGTTGAAGGAGCCTCAGAGGTAACATCCCACCAAGAAATTTCCTTCAAAATTTAGTGTCAGGCCAAATGGGTTCTCTTGAAGAATGGCTGTTTCCTTCTTTCTGATAACAAGAACTGTGTAAATTACCCAGTTTCTCTTTTTGTTCCAGCTACCAAAAAGCTCAGAGCCAAATCTGAATGAAGCTCAATTACAGAAATCACATTAGTCCTCATGGTTAATATGTTTCCTCTCTATTCCTTTTCACAGCCTTGATTTCCAATTTTAATTTAACAACTACATTGTAGACATATGCTCATACATTGTATGTTCTTTGCCATCTCCTGTCCCTCCATTCTAACAGGTCTATACTCTTGTCACTTTAGTTTGAATTATAATAGCCTCCTAGCTGACGGCCACATCTATACTCTCCTCTCCAATTCTCCTCCCACTAGACTGTCATAGTGATCTGTGCAAAACATATCTGATTACATCAACCCCTTGCATAAAAACACGAGGGGCTGCCTATTCCTGTTGGGTTGGAGTCATAACTCCTTTCAGCATTCAACACTTGACCTCAGCCTCTCTTCCTAGACTCCTTCTAGTTGATCTTTCCGCTCATTTAAGCTTCAGATACTCTGGTTGACTCACTGCTTCCTGAACATGACCTACATTTTCATGCTTCTGCCTTTGCTGATTTGTTCTTCTTGCAATGTCTTTCTCCTCATCATCCACCTGATGAATATTTACCCATCTTTCAGGGCTGCTATACACAGAATGTTTGCATCCCCCTCAAGTTCATATGTTGAAACCTAATCCACAACACATCAGTATGAGGAGGTGGGGGCTTTTGGGAGGTGATTAGGTCATGAGAGTAGAGCCTTCATGAATGGGATTAGTGCCCTATAAAAGAGACCCGAGGGAGCTCCCTTCCCCTTCCACCCTGTGAGGGAGGACACAGCAAGAAGTCCTCAACCTGTAAGAGGGCTCTCCCACAATCTGACCATGCTGGCACCCTGCTCTCAGACTTCCAGCCTCCAGAACTGTGAGAAATAAATTCCTGTTGTTTGTAAGTCACCCTATCTATGGTACTTTGTTATAGCAGCCTGAACTAAGACAGGGGCCCTCATTTTAGTGGCTTTCCATTATCCCTTCTAGGTAGGAACAGTTGTTTCCTCATCTCTCTGACCTTAATATTTATACAACTCTATTGTAGTTCTTATATTGTCTTCTAGTTGTTTCTTTACAGTTCTGTCTACACTGATAGGTCTGAGATCATCTCATTCGTCTTTAACCCCCTGTGCCTGTAATAAGCAGTACCCAGGGCATAATAGGTACGTCTCCTTTTGGGACCAACCAACCAACCAAATAAAAAGTTAATAGACATCACTTGTTCTAGATTCCCAAACTAAGTATTAGACAATTTAGGACTAGAACTTCTTTCTTCCAATTTTCAAGGTTCTATTCTGGAGTTCTTTGCTGTAGTTCCTGAACACAGTTCTAACTGTCAAAAACTCAACCAGGGAGTTCATTAAAATATAGATTCCAGGGGCCAGCCCCATGGCCAAGCGGTTAAGTTCGTGTGCTCTGCTTCAGTGGCCCAGGGTTTCGCTGGTTCGGATCCTGGGTGTGGAGATGGCACTCCTCATCAGGCCATGTTGAGGCGGCATCCCACATGCCACAACTAGAAGGACCCACAACTGAGATATACAACTATGTACCGGGGAGGATTTGGGGAGAAAAAGCAAAAAAAAAAAAAAAAAAAAAAGATTGGCAACAGTTGTTAGCTCAGGTGCCAATCTTTAAAAAAAAATATAGATAGATAGATAGATAGATAGATAGATAGATTCCAGGTCCCTAAGCCTAGAAATTCTAATTCTATAAATCTGTTGTAAGAATCCAGGAGTTAGTAATTTTAACAGGTTTCCCAGGTTTTGGCACCACCAAGTTTCATACTATAACATGCTCCCATTTCTTAATACAAAGTAATGACTATTTATCCTTAATTTGTTGATTGTCATTAGGTATTGATTGCATTTGGGTCCTAGCTAATAATTTTAGGCATTTTGAAATGCACTGTAGATCTGATACAGATCCAAATTCACCATGAATTTAAGAAGAAGAATATAAACACACAATAAAAACAAAAATCTTTATCTCCTTCGGGGAGAATTATAACTGATGATATGCAAATCTAATAACAGAGGAACTTTAAAATGGCTGGTTTCCTTATTTGTTCTGTCTTATACGTCTTTATCTAAAGCACTTCCCTTTAATTCTGACCATCATCTAGGTCCAGCCACATGACTCTAATTACTAGAGGGAGTTCATGTGGGCCACGTCTAGGCCTTTTGTGACATGTATTTGTAGTTGAAGCCCAGGTCAGCTTTTGATTGAAACAAGACCTTGAAGAATAATGACAACAGAAAACCTATCATTTTAGATGGAGACATATCTAAAAATACTAATTCAAGAATTATGGAGAACTAAGTTTAATGACCATGTTAGCTGTAGATACTCACAACTGGAATCCTTATCTCCTGATACATAAAGTAGAATCTATTTAAGACTCAGGTTTAAAAAGCAAGGGTGTTAAACAAGCAAACACAGACACTTGTTGAGTTGAAATGGTGTAATTTAAAATGTAACAAAGGTTTTAAAGATTTTTTTTAATTTTTAAAGCTTTAAAAATAATTTCAATGGTTTGCAAAATCAATAATATCTATTGTTTAAAAGGTGGAAAGTGTTTGTTAATTTAATCGTTTTTATTTCAATTGCACTGTCATAAATTAATTTTACTTCTGAGTCAAGCTTCCTTCTTTCCTCCACCCCATCTCATTCTTGGATATGAACCCGTCCCCAGATAGAGCTTAATATCATTCATTCACTAAAACTCACTCATCATGATACCCGAAATAAACCACTGAAAGTTTTGTTTGAGAGTTTTTAAATTTATATGTATTTTCTGAAATAATATAATTGGGAAGTGCATGAATATATGACTCAAATAAGTGAATGATCATAAACCAATCTATTTATTATCCTTTTATTCTCCCTACCTAATCCACTCAAATGCCCACTGAAGACGTCCTCTCCGCTTTATGAATTGAGCTATGTAACTTACTTTGCCACGACAGCATTTATGTGAGTCCTCACAAGTCCCAGGTATTGGTCAATCTGTGCCTACAAAGAGAAAGAGACCATGAGCACATCTAAAGGTCATGAGGTCAAAACTGAACGTGAATGTCTGACACCACATAGAACTTACCTGGTGCTTAATGTACACTACAGGTAGAGTAAACAGTGAAACCACAGCTGGGTGAAAAACAAACACAGTATTAAAATTCTGAGAGTTAGCAGTGAGAATCAGCTCATAGACACATTTTTATATAGTTATGTGATACTGTAGCTTTATCTATGATAGCCAGCTTTTAGCTAAGAGATGGCAGGGCAGTTTACAAGGAAAATGAAAGGATGCTGAGCCCTTTACAGATATTGTCATATTCCTGGAATGAGGGTGGACTGTGCCCTCCCAGGACGAAAATGAATTTCTGTCCACAACTGCCATTATAAACAGACACATATTACAAGCCAAATAAAACCAGTTGTGGTAGAAGAAAAAAAATCAATGCCAAACTAAGAAATTCATTATTGATGTGTAATATATATTTTATTCTTTAATTGCACTGCACGGTCAGGGAAATGTTCTGCACTCAGGGATATCTGGCATTTGTTCCCAGGAATCTAGTAAAACAAGCTAACAGCCAACAGCCCAGGAAGCAATCTGCTCACACAGCGTGTGAAGGAAGACGGGACAGTGACACACTCGCCTGCCTTACCCATGAGCAGCAGGGTCAGCCCGTTGAAGAGAGCGCCCACATAAGTCAGGAGCCACATCAGGACTGCAAACTGAGGAAGGAAATGACCGTCAGAGCTTCTAAAACCGTCGCGATGGATAAGAGTCTCATTTCATTGACTTTTTTTTGGATTAGAATTTGAGGTAAAACACATCATGGATTCAACAGGAAATGTAAGAGCATTTAAAGCTCATCAGAATTACAGAAAGAGGATCTAGTCTTCACTTCTCTGGGAATGCTTTGGGTCTCTTTGTTATAAGGCTCAAGAGACTCAGTGAGATAATAATCCAGGGCAGGAGTTGGCAAACTATGGCCCTTGGCCTGTTTTTGTATGACCCATGAGTTATGAATGGATTTTATATTTTTAAATGGCCAAATAAAATCAAAACAAGAATAACATTTCATGATATGTGAAAATGATATGAAACTTAATTTTCGGTGTCCGTAAATAAAGTTTTATTAGCACATGGCCACAGTCATTCATTTACATATTGGCTTTGGCAGCTTTCCTGCTACAACGGCAAAGCTCGGTGGCTGCAACAGAGTTTGTGTGGCCCACGAAGCCTAAAATATTTACTATGTGGCCCTTTGCAGATGAGGTTTGCGGACCCCGGCTCCAGCCCACAATTCTTACATTTCAAACATAAGTAGAAATGTCACCTTCAAGGCCTAAGGTAAGTAATTATAATCTCCTGGCTGCCTCTCTTTAGTCATTGCTTGCCAAGACATTATTCCACTAAAGCACCTCAGAGGTCAACATCGCATCACTCACTTTTCCTGGAACGGGAACCAAGCAGCCCCGGGTACAAGACCCTGCTAGTGTGCACAAAATGCTGCAAGAGCAGGGGACACTCACAGCCACTTCACAGGGCTCCCCACCCCTCTGCTCCTGGCCCTGCCCATCGTGGCTGACAGACTTCGGCTTTACAGGTACATCGCGGGGCAGTCAAAGCAGCTCGTTCAAAGAAGCCCAGTGAGTCCAACGAGAAGCCCAGGGGCAACACCCGGGACCCGAGGTCCTCCACCTCGCGGGGGCACAGTCTCACAGCCCGCACCATGTAAGGACACGGGCCTCTTACTATCAGCAGAGTCCAGAGTTTCTTTCAATGAAAAATTATATATATTTTTCACATTTCCCAAACTAGATTTTTATTTTAAAATTAATTTTAGGAAAATGGCTGAGGAATTGAAAAAGGTAAGGAGAAGCAACCTGGTGTGTTGTAAAAAGTACAGAACTGGAAGCTGCGTGACCTAGGTTGATCCCAGCTCTGCCAGTGACTCCCTTGGCAGCCGCGGGCAAGTGTCTTAGCCTCTTTGCCAGTTTGGGCTTCTGTAGAATGAGGGGCTTAGACTAGATGAGCTCCCCGGTACCCTACAGCTGCACGTCTCCCGACTCTGGAATATAAGCAGTACTTGCTTCTTATCCTCCTTTACATGGTGGTTTATATCATACCTTTAGGGAAAACAAAACTCAAGACATTCAAGTGAAGGGCTTAAGCAATCGTACTTTTAAGGAATCCACCAGGTCCTGGACGAGGAAGAGCCTCCTCAGCTCTTTGAGCGTGTTGTTCACGTAAAGCTGCAGGCAGTCTGTGTACTTCTGGATCTGCTCCTGAGAAAGGCTGATCTCCAGCTCTAGGTAGGCCCTGTCAACAAACCACCCAGAGACCTCCGTCAGAGGGACCGTGAAACTCTGAGTTTGCCTTCTCGCCCTCTGAGGATGACAGCGGGCCATGCTGGGGGCTTTCTGCCAGCCAGTGGGTTGTGGGCGCCACACCCTGCCCGCCCCCCCCCCCCCCCCCCCCGCCACTGTGCCGGGGACGCAGGGATCAGGACTCTCAGTGGGGCGCTGTGACTGTTTCTGTCTCCCGAATACAGCCTTATGGTGTGAGCTGATAATACAGGGCCACCGGCTGGGCCAGAGGAAAGTCAGTCCAGACTCAGCTCATTGCTGAATTCCCCATACGTCCCTGGCCCACCAGGTAATTGTAAAGGTCCCCATTTCTTCTTGGCTGAGTGGAGATGAATCATCTTTTTAAATAATTGAGATATCTGAAAATCCTAGCTGCCAACGATCATCTGTCATCAAAACTTTAATATTTCATGTTTAAATTCTGGAAAATACTTCCAGGTTTTATCCAGAGAGCTCTGAGAACTCAAGGGACCTGGGCCATGTTAAAATGCTCACTGGTTCCATGAACAGCAGCATTGTTAGCAACCGCATTTTTCATTTGTTCCAATGGTTAAATGTAGCTCCTGGGTAGAAACCAGGCTCCTCCAACAGTTCCATCCTTCTGTTCGGCCACGTTTGGTCCCGACAGTGGTCCATCCCCCCTCTCGCCTTCCCTCCCTCCACTCTGTTTTAAGACAGCGCCATATTGTCTCCTTGGAGGATATTTCTAGAATCCTTACAGTGTTTGTCTAACTCTGGGAACAGCAATGAAGAGTAAAGCAGTGATGGCTTGAGTTTTAGGGAGTTTATGTTTCTCCCCGTTAGAAAAAAGAAGGAAAATACTGATTTGTCTAGATAGTATGCTTTGATTCCAGATGTTCTCTGAGTCAGATATTCCTTTTACTGATAAAAACAACTCAGCCAAAGGAAAGTTTTATATTTTAACTTCGTCTCCTAAAGGGAGATAAAGTAGTTGAGCTAATTGTAGTTAGACCCTAAGTTCCGTACTGGTATTGGAAGAAATAAGCCAAATGAGAGACATTTCCCCCTGTAATGTGACAGCCCTGGGGGCCAAGAACATGGGAGAAACCAGCCCGTCTGGACGGCTGAGGGCAGAGGCTGGGGCAGGACAGGACTCCCCAGGTGCCAACCCTCGTCACGGGCTGGCATCACCGAGGTGGTGTAGTACACGCCACGTAAGATGACCCTCCAATTCTCCACTCTTCCCACCTTGGGGGTGGGAACTTGTGCAACCAGGTTATAGCCCAGAAGACCCATTAACTCTGCATGAGAAGAAAGCCAAATGTATGCCAAGGGCAGGGACGCTCAGACTGTGACTGGGTTTGACACTGACGAGGGAAGCCGAGGCTGAGACGGGAGGTCTGACATAGCCTTTTCCCTTTCTCAGCAAGCCCTCATCATAGGGGCGTCTTTTCCTTTAGGAGCCTGGTGCCCTAAGGCCTTGATTCCAAGGACCGGTGAGGTCAGCGAGAGCCAGGGAGGACTCGGAGGCATCCTGGTGAATTACCGGGGCTGGCCCAAAAGCTACTCCACGGCAGCATCTACAGGTCTCATCCAGCACTCAGAACTGTCCCTCCTCTGTGACAGGAGGCAGGGACACCTGCAGGGGAGCTGCACTCTGGGGCCAGCACCTGGGGAGAGGTGACTCTGACAGTCAGTGCTGACAGTCCCCGGGGCTCACGGCCCAGAGTCGGGAGATAAACTGGGCAGAGCTGGGTAGCACCCGCTGGCAGTCCTAACACCTCCCTCTGCCACACTGCATAAATCCTCTTAGTATACTGCCTTTTTAAAAAATTTCCTCCTCTTCAATGTCCATTCTAGTCAGATTTCCCCAGTATAAAAGCGCAGAGGAGGGCATCTTAGAAGACTATTCATGAACCTTGCACCCCTCGCAAGGTTGGCCCTTTGGTATTAAACTTCCAGAGAGCCGGAAATAACAATCTGAACACACTCATCCTGGCTCTGTGCTGTTTGCTGGCCAGGTGCCCCTGGGCAAGTCACTTTACTTTTAGAACCTCAGTTTTCCCACTTGTAAATAGGGATTATAATGCCCTGCCTTCTTCACAGAGCTGGCAGGACCAACTGTTGAAACACGCCTGAAATTATAACACATTGTACACCTATAATGGATTATGATTACTATTATTAATAAATATAAAATACTAATATTAAGCATCAACTTATATCATATAAATTAATATTAAATATTTGATTAGCAGTAATTAAAATATAAAAACTCAATGAAGCAATAGTGTTAGAATAGGGATAACTGAGTTTGTTTTACAGATTCACCAGAAATGTTAGCTACTCAAAGACAGAGCATCACTGAGACGATGTGTGGTCTGTTAGGTCTCAGAGAAACGTGACCCGCGCACACGGGGCTGAAACAGGCCAGGGAAGGAGCCCGGGGGGCGGCCAGGGCGCTCACTTGAAAGGGTGGCCCTCGTCGGTTTTCTGCACAGCTTGTAAGACTGACTTGTAGATGCGGAAACTGATGGTGGCAGAGAGTGCGGCCAGGGCCAGGTAGGCGACGACACTCACAACGCTGAACTGGGTCAGGGAGAAGAGCAGCAGCAGGAAGCTCCCAAACACGATCCCCGTCTGCTTGATATCCCTCCAGTAGAGCAGGTCAATAGCTGTGGGGAGGCAACACAAGCAGCCATTAGTATTTGCAGAGTGGAGGCAGGGGGCGGGGGGCAGTGGCAGGCAGCTGCGGCGGCTTGACCACAGAGCCGTGGTCGGGGCAGGTTCTCGCCTGGCCTTTGGACTCCTAAACAATGACACAGAACTATGCCCAGGGTACTTACTCTCATTTCATCTTGCTCTGGAAGAACCCGTCCATCCCTGAGGATAATCCCTAAATGTGCAGATAGGAAAAGGCCATGGACTCTCCAGGCCCACATCTCTACGAGCATCTCTCACTGGAGCACACCATCTGTACCGTGGCCCAAATTATGTGACTTTGAATCAAACTTGAAAATACAGAAGGCTCTGTGAAGTACCCGTCCTCTTCTTTTGATGGCATTGACTGTGTGCATCCTGATGCCCTGCTGACAAACCTGCATCTCAATGGCGGCCTGTAAATGTGTACCTCAGTCACCAAAATGTCCCTGCTGCTGAGAAGGAGCTGGGACAAGGAAAACAGAGGCTCTCGAGAAGCTGCCTTCAGTAGCATGGCGGCAAGGCCCAGGAGACCCCAGCCAATGCCAAAGGCACCTGAGGAAAGACGCAGCCTGCCTCCGAATTGAAGGGTGAGCGGCTGTCTCAAGAAACCGGGGAGCTGACACTTGCATTAGGCCATTTTGCACAACATGATCTGTTCGCTTACATTCTGTGATTTTAAAATCTGGAATACCAGCTATAAAATCTATAGCATATCTATCATTCAGTTATTTCCCTCTTTCAACTTAGAAACAAAAAATTAAATTGCAAAGAATAAAGCTATGATGCTTCAAATGCGATACAAATAAATATTTCAAATGGAAATATTTAGACTATTCTAGTCACTAGATTATGAAAAGAGTATAGAAGCCTTGCTTAAGAACGTATGCAAATTTATTCTCCAATTAGGCAAGTAACAAGTGTTTTTTTAAATTGAGATACAATTGACATATAACTGTGTGAGTTTAAGGTGGACGACAAGCTGATTGGATATATTTGTATATTGTAATATGATTAGAACTGCAGCGTTACTTACTACTTCTGTCACGTCACATAACGATCATTTCTTTTTTCTGGTGAGAACATTTAAGTTGTAGCCTCTTAGCGAGTTCTAAGTACGTAACACAGCACTGTTGACTATGATCGCTATGCTGTGCATTAGCTCCCCAGAACTTATTCATCTTCTCATTGCAACTTTGTACCCTTTGACCAACATTTCCTCATCTCCCTCACCTCTTGACCCTTGTTAACCACCATTCTACTCTGTTTCTCCAAGTTCGGCTTTTTGAGAGCCCACATTTCTGTCTGACTTATCTCACTTTGCATAATGCCCTCAAGGTCCATCTATGTTGTCCCAACAAATGGTTTTTATAGACTGTTGTGTCAATTACTTTTCAGAAAGAGAAAATAAGACACAAAATTTCCATCTCACAACCAAATGACAGCGGCAGTTGCTCACACTGCCAGCTTCATGTGCAGTGTAAATAGCAGGCACCTGGTTTACAGAATTAGACACTAGTCATTTGCTCAGAGGAGAACAGAGATGAGCAGGTTGAAGAGAGCAGGGAGCCGCCCCATCATACACCAGTAGGTAACTAGCTGAAAGAAGTGCAAGAGAGGTCACACAGCCTAGTGACAACCCTGGCGCTGTAGTGGGGACATAAGGAATGCTGCAGAGCAAGGCATTAGCCTGACAGCAGACTCGAGTAAATCAGGCTCAGAGGCCCGGAGCCTCTTTCACAGCAGGCTGGGAGCACCCCAGCAACCGGACACTGGAGACAGAAGTACGTTTGAGCTGAGCTGCCATCCATCCCCACCGACTCCCCGCCCACTGCCACCACCTGGTCCACCAATGACAGTAACTCAGAAAGGTTACAGTAGCCAGCCATTTCCTGGGGCAGAAATTTGTTCCCTTCCCCCTATAACACTTCTGCAACACTTCTGTAGGATGTAGAGGAGAGAATCACAAGCTCGTTTCGGGGTGAAACAAAGTTTTTTTTTTTTCTCTTTTGAGTCAGGCCAGTTCTACAAGTAGGTTTAGAGGGGCAAAGGAAAAGTACTGCTGCCCCAGAGCCTCTCTCCTCCCAGCCCCAACCGCCAGCCCCACCGACCTCCACCATCAGGAATTCATTCCTCTGGTTAATCCTTTTTATCTTCAAAGGGTTTGTTGTCATCGTTTTTTAATGCAAGGATCCCAGGAGGGGATAATGCATTAAAGATTACCTTGTCATAAACAAAAACATTTGAATGAGTTCAACAAATGAATTTCTTTTTAGAAGAGTTTGTTGAGCAGAGAGCACCCAAGTAATAACTCTTTTTAGGTAGAAGAGGGATCCTCTGGAAGACAGGACACAAGAAACCCCTGGGCGCCTGAGGGTAAATGACAGAAGTGGGAGAAGAAGGGAGCTCCTCGGAAGCCTGGCCCCCGGGGCTGAGTGGATCTGGAGACAACACACTGAGGTAAACCGAGGCCTGAGTCTGGACCAGCAGGGCTGAGGGCCCCCTAGGATTTATTCTGTTTCGTGGAGGGGAGATGGGGAGGGAAATAAAAAGGAGACTAAAACTACCATCTTGTGCAGCGTTCTCTCTCCTGCACCTGTCCATTTAATTCAGTATTTATTGAGCAAGAACCAAGTGCTAGGCTTTGTGAAAGGTGCCAGCGATATCAAATAAATGAAGCATTAAAAAAACAAGAAAACCCGTAGGCAAATAACTAAATAAGCTGTAATCTTCTGTTTTATGACGCCCAGATTCACATGGCAGATGCATCTGGAAACAAACACTTGATAAGACAGCATGACTTGTGCTAAGGGGCTCCTCCCCAGGACTGCAGGCTTACCCACCCCCTCTGAGATGAGGTGAAGGGACACGGGACCCTGCAAGCAGTTTTCAGGCAAAGAGGAGACAGAATTAGCTGTTTTCAAGTGAATCCCCACTTGTGAATCGACTACCACCTGTTAAAAATGGTGTGCCCGGGGCTGGCCCAGTGGCACAGCGGTTAAGTTTGCACGTTCAGCTTCGGCAGCTGGGGGCTCACCGGTTTGGATCCCGGGTGTGGACAAGGCACCGCTTGGCACACCATGCTGTGGCAGGCGTCCCACGTATAAAGTAGAGGAAGATGGGCATGGATGTTAGCTCAGGGCCAGTCTTCCTCAGCAAAAAGAGGAGGATTGGCAGCAGTTAGCTCAGGGCTAATCTTCCTCAAAAAAAAAAAAAAAAAAATGCAAAAGCCGTCTGAATCTCGGACCCTGTCAAACAGCCCGGGAATAGCAGGCACCAGGTATGCACTTTCCTTGAAGAAATTGTGGGCAGACAGGGTCAACTGTTAACTAAGCAACATTAGTTTTGTGTAGGTTATGACACAACAGGTGTTTCAATCAACCTGCTAAGATTGCTGGAGGTATCTAATTAGGAGATTAACAAAAGACTATCTTGAAACCTCCGTGGGATGTCAATTCTGGGTACTCTGTGACATGAGTGTCTGTTTACATAGATTCTGAACTGTTCAGAGCACTCTCAGATATTACCTCATTTAAACCTCACAATAAACTCCATCAGACAGGAATATAACAGGTGAGCAAGCTACAAGTTACGAAACTTGGCTATTGGCTAGTTAACAGGAGAAGCAAGACCAAACCCTAAGTGTGATGCTTTTCCCAAAACAAAAGAGTTGCCTCTCTTATGTTATATGGTTATATGTCAAATGTCCCCCAAAGCATGTAAAATTAATTTGGGCAACCTGGTTATATTTAAATCTGCTTCCAGAGCTAGATATTTAAAGGGAAACTCTTTCTTTAAGTGAAAACAAGTCATTGTCAACAGTAAACAGTTACTGGTCATCTGTTCATCAAGAAAACTCAGGAATGAAGAGATCACTAAATTTTGTTCCTGTTTTTCAGGAACTTAAGATCTAGCTGGGAAGATTGGACATTCATTTAAAAAATGCTGAATCAATGCCAATATGCCTCGTGCTGTCAGAGGTGGCAAAAGTTGAGTTCAAGGAAGAGACTTTACTGGAATTGATGGAGGAGAACGTGGGATGGTTTGTGAATGCGGTGAAGAATTTGTTAAGGAGATGGGGTGGATACAGGGAAATATTATGAAGGATTAGTCAACAAGAATGGTGACTAATTAGCTGTGGGAGATAGGAGGAAGAGTTAATTAAGGGTGAAGGCAACATTTCAAAGCTGGGTGACTGAGCGATTAGTATCACTGACAAAAATTGACAACCCGAGGGTGAGCTTGCTTGGGAAAAAGTTGACACTTGTTTTTAAACCTTCCAATGCAATGACATCACATTGGGCTTTGACCCTCCCTGGGGAAGAGAGGAGACACGGATCATGATGAGACGAGGCTGACAATCTGCACAATACTTACCAATGTTTTTAAAGCTTGGAAATCAAATGATTTGTTTTTCTTGGCTTTGTAACAGTAGCCTTGAGTTAAATGGCCAGTAATATCATATTCCAATGATATTCCGAGGAATAGGAACAGTAGGTAATTGGAAATGCAGGACTGAAATTTAGTAAAGAGAGTTGAACGTTTACATTTGAGTGCACTCTGAGTGGACATGATGATTGAAGCCAGGATTGTGGAGGAAACCTCCAAGAGAGGCAAGACTCAGGGATGGAACTGGGGACGAAACCTAGTTTAAGACTCAAAGGAATAAGTGGAGCTATAAAGAGAGTCCTGTCCGAGTATTGGAATGGGTACCCCAATAGTCTGGGTTATGGCAGTCAAGGAGAAGGAAACTCCCCAGAAGAAAGGGGTAGGCTACCGTGAGGAATGTTGGAGACAGGAGAGGAACGAGACTTGAGAAAGGACCCCTGGATCTGGAGACTGAAGGGCACTCATACGGTGGCAGAGCGTTGGAACCGCGAGGATGGAGGCCATATTGTAAAGGATCTGGGAGGTGGGGAGAAGTTCAAAGTAATAAAGAAGATGGTAAATAAAATGGTAGTTTGTGGAGTAAGAGCAACAAGTAAACCTTTAGGTTGAGCAAAATCTGGGAATTTTAGTGGAAAGGGAGGAGTGAGGATTCTGTTAAGAGGAGATATTTGGTGAGCAAGGTCTCTGAGAAGTGGGGAATGAATGGGATTAGTCATAGCTCTTTCTTTTCAAAGAAGGGAGAAAATGAAAGGATGAGTAAAGAGGGAGGGACATTTTGGGCGTGGCTACAGATATGTGTTGAGGTGGAAAGGGAACAACATAAAGTAGCTTGAGGTAATCACTGAAATCTTTCCTGGAAAATGAGTCGTGAGGTCTTCCTGAGACTGAGGGGGCTGGGGAGGGCTTGAAGAGTTCAGGACAGGTCCAGACCTGCATCGTTCAGTACAGTAGAGATGAGCCCCTGCTCCATGTGGCTACGAGCCCTTGAAATGTGGCTAGTCCCAACTGAGATGTGCTGCCAGGGCAAACTACATATCAGATTTCAGACTTAGACCAAAAAAGGACGTAAAGTATCTCATTAATACTTTTTAAACTGATTTTTTTTTGTTGAAAGTCTAATACTCTGGATAAGTTGGATTAAATAAAATATATTATCAAAATTAACTTCACCTGTTTCTTTTTACTTTTTAATGCAGCTACTAGAAAATTTAAAATTGCATATATGGTTCATATTGTATTTCTATTGGACAGCACTGATCTAGAAAAATACAGTAAGGATTCACAAAGGAATGAATAAAAGGACTGCCGGGAAGTAAAGAGAGTTTGGTTGAAGTTAAGGATCTCTAGCGCATCCCGTCAATAGGACTGGAGGCTGAGCTTTCTGAGCCGCAGACGGAGGGAGGGCTGACCCAGGGCTGCGGACTGGCACAAGGAGCATGGTCAGAGGAGTCAAAGACCCAAGAGGGCAGAATGAAATGAACCACCTCGGGCTCAGGCTGGGAATGACAGGGAGTCAAGACCATGGGGAGCTGATGGGTTGGGAGAATGGCAACGGCTGTGTGTGGTCAGAGCACTGGCAGACGGCCCGAAGCTCTGAGGATTCTGTGGGAAGGGTAGGAAGTGATGAAGTGTGATCAGAAAAGAGCATTTCTGTGCTCCCAATCTGCTGTGTAAATGCCGGTTTTTCACATTTTAATTTCGCTTAGAGTGATATAAACTTGTGGAGGAAGCTTTATAGTACCGGATCCAGACAAATGGGTATTTGAATAAAGTTTCCTTAGAACCCATGTGAAAAAATATATAAGTAACTCTGTAACTGCAACAGATGACCCCAGGGAGCCTTTGGGTACAACAAAGTATCGAGAGCTCCTCTCTTCTTTCAGTATCCTCCTAAAGCAGAAAGGCCAGGGGAGAGTGTAAACCCCGGAGGAGACATTTAGTAAGCACACGCACTAAGACAGGTAAATTACTGTATTGCTTTGCCAGTTACAAAAATTAAAGTTACTTTGCTAAAAGCCCAGGAGTAACGCATTGGCTTTGAAATGAGAGGTCAGTGCATCCTATTAATTTGAGAAATGGACCAGGCTTGGGGATCTCTTCCTAGTCCCTAAACCACAGGTGGGAGCACACTGCAGCCTGCCGGGGGCTGACTCAGAACCGCTTCAGTCAAGTGTGCTCAGACAGATATGGCAGATTTGAAGAATCCCAATCTCAAATACTGAAATCAGTGCTATCCTCAATTCCATAATCCAACCAAGCACAGAAAAGAAAAACAGGAGAAGTGACCCGAGGTCTGAATTAATAGCTAAATGGAAACAAAATCCTATGTCAAATTTCTAGAAAGAAAGCCCTCTGCCACAGTCCAAAAATTTTTATTTTGGGAAACTATTTTAAATGTATTCAATTATATGATCCAATAGTGGCTGCAATATTCAGAAAGTGTATTAAAAATGTATGAACTGAGAAGACAGTGGTGCAGCTAATCATATTTTATTTATAAGGCAAAATGTGGTATAAGTGGATAATATAAATAGCAATAAATTGTGCACAATTATCTGCATTATTGCACCATATTCTTAAATGTATTTATTTATATTCCATCTTGGTTCAGAAAAGATTTCAGGCACCATTACACCACTTGCTATGTGACAAGTTGATGCTACTTTTTAAAAGGCCAAGTGAGACTATGTGAGAAATTCTTGTTCATAGATAATAGCATTTCAACAAAAGAATTGTTGAAAAGTGACATGCTGCTGACTTTTATTAACTTTTTAGCCAGCTTCACATAATTGACTACAATAATTGACTACCTTGTGCAAAGGATTAGAAGGCTAGAAAAATCTGTTTTATACAACACAGTGTCCAAAGCAGTGATAGAAAAATCAGTTTCTTTGACTGATTTTCATGAGGCAAACGAAATATCGCCACAGTTAACAGAAACACTGGTAACAGAAACCCGACCTCAACTCTCCCTCACTTGCCATAAAACTGGAGAAACATAATGGCAAAAGATGTAATAAAATGCTTTAGAGCCAGCTCTGATGACCTGGTGGTTAAAGTTCGGCACTGTCCACTTCAGCAGCCTTGGTTCAGTTCCCGGGCACGGAACCACACCACTCATCTGTCAGTAGCCGTGCTGTGGTGGCAGCTCACATAGAAGAACTAGAAGGACCTACAACTAGGATATACCTCTATGTACTGGGGCTTTGGGGAGGCAGAAAAAAAAAAGAGGAAGATTGGCGACAGATGTTAGCTCAGGGCAAATCTTTCCCAGCAAAAAAAAAAAAAGCTTTAAACATACACAGAGACCTTCAAAGACAATACCTTCTAGTCACCTAGTCAACTAACCCCTGAGTTTCACTTGCCATGAAACAGTCTCCTGCATAAATTAAAACTTTCAATGTAATCCAAGAGCCCTGAGCCGGGAGGGGAAGCTGCTGGAGGCACTCCTGCTGAGAAGACACCTGCAGGGTTCCAGGATTCAGGCTCTTCCTTCACATCTCCTAAACGCAGCCAATATGACTGTCAAGAGAAACATGCCAACACTACCATTTCTAGACATTTAAATCATTCTGTGGATGTTTTGAAAGGAAAGCTACATTAAGCCTGGTGCTTCGTGTAGATAGCAAAAGCGCACAGCAGTTAATCCACATGGATCATCTAAATGACCTTTGGTGGAACAACAGAAAACGAAGGATTGGATTGCCAAAGCCACAGCCAGCAACACTCTCGGGCACTTTTCTTCCACGGGAGACAAAAGCAAATGCATTCTTCTACTGACTGCTCTTCAGGTGGGACTGAAGGAAAAACTGCTTTTATGCTCATGAAGGATTTCCCATTTTCCTGGGTTAACAGCTGAATGTGATTCCTGTTTGCTGGTTCTCACCAGTAGGACCACATTCTCTCCACGATGCCAAGTTAATACAAAGATGCTTAGGTCCTTTGTCACCTTGATGGGGTGGGCCTGGCCAGGAAATGAAAACAGCCAGTATTTAAGACAGTGGGCCAGCTCCTCCTGCTAACCTTCCAGCAAATGAGCTCATTCTGAGATCAAAGGAAGAGATGACCCCACGGAGAGAGACAGGCTCTGGGCATGCGGTAGGAGAGGAAGGCACACAAAGATTTTCAAGGTATTGAATAATCAGTGTCTCCATGTGCTTTTCCTCTCTTTAAGCTTTCTGACCAGATCAAAATACAACACTGTTCATTTGGTTGGTTGGTCATCAGTCATAATTAGACACAAAATCTTAAGTCTGGAACACACCTTCTTAAAATCCATCTGTGTGTTGGAATAGAAAAGAACCATGGAGGTACACAGCCGTTGGTTTATTTTTAAAAATGAATATATTTAAGATTTTTGACCATAATGGTAAAAATGTTTATTGAACTAAACAGATATGGCAAGTAAAAGGAATGGCCTCTCATTGAAACTCTGTCCCATTCAATAAAATACCATGTCCTTCCGAACTCCTATCACCACTCAATTGGATCTGCAGTTTGGTGAAATGTTTCTGAAAGCAGGAGATAAAATACGACCACGTTTGAAGCACGCCCATTGTGAAATGGGTGGAACTGCAATAAAATCTAAAAATTAAAACCTGTTATGCATTTGTACTTTTCATTTGTTCAAAACTAACACCAGTTTGGGCAAAGAACTTGTAAGCAATGCTTGAATTATTTTCTCCCCTTCGGTGATAAAAGAAATAAAGAATAATTTAGGATTTGATTTTGTGAAACAATAAGACAACTATGCTCAGATTTAACTTAAAAATATAACTCAAACATATCTGAGAGAAATAGAACTCTATATTTCTAAGTTCTAAAACTCTTAATAAATGTATCTTATTTGAGATATAGGTGATACATTTGGAATGCAATTGTAATTACCAAGGTTTTAATGTAGCTATTAATCGTCACCTAGCTAGAAGATGCTTTCAGAGAATTATTAATATCAAATTCTTAGTCTTCAAATTGTGAGCTTAGTTATAAGGCAGTTATGTTTCTTTGAATGGCTGTGTGTACTTTCATAAGAACTGGAAAGGTGACATATGTAAATATTACTACATGGCCAAATGTGCACACAACTTAGATGAGGTTGAGAGGGATGAGAAGTATGGTGGTGATGTATATTTAATTATTTCCAAAAAGAAAGGGGATATTCTGAAAGCTATCCACCCATGTCAGCTTTTGTTTGCTGGATTCAGTGGGTTTTAGAATTTACTTCTATTATAAGCTAATTTAAAATATATCAATTATTTCACAGATTCTGTTCCCAAATGTATTAATAGTCTAAAGATGAAAAAGAACTGAGTAAAGAATATTATTTCAAACAGAAGGAGAAAGTGGGAAGGAGGGAGGCAAGGAGGAGAGAGAGAGAAACTTTTTAAAATGTTACAGAAGGAAGGGCCTGCAATTATGATGGAAGATTTCATCCACAACCCCTACTGGTAAACAGCAATCATAAAGTATCAGGAATATTATTGTTTTTTAATGAAAGAAATATTAATTCATGGGAATCTGAGAAAAATCATAGATTTCCGGCTGTGGATTCAGATCAGCAGTTTTGTCAACCTTTCTTACCCATGGTGGGTTTTCCTTAAAAAAAAAAAGACACTGCAGAGAGCCCATCTGTACAATCTAAAATCAAAACACGTAATTAAAAAATGATTCTAACCTATTGACGTTTATGATAGTCTTTTTCTTAATTTTAGGAATGAATAGCTCATATAGTAAGAAAATAGGCATTTGAAGTTCACAATTCTTTCAATTTTGTGTCAGTTTCTTCCATTAAATTATTTCAAACACTTTGTGAGATATGTACAATCTTGTATTACAAAAGCTGTTTTGCCGCCTACCTAGCCCGCTAGCTTCACTGCACATGGTACAGAGACATTGGACAATATTCCACAAATACTAACATTGATTAACGCCAGCTGTAGGACTTTGGGCAATTGGTGGCTTTCATTTGAACTTCTCTTTGTACAAACGGAAATTTTCATAATGTGCGTTCTTAGAATCATAATGTACCATTTTTAGAAAAACAATAAAGCCATTATTCTCTCCCAAAACTGTGAAATATGCTCTTACAAAGATTCTCCTGAAAATGATAATATATTGCGAAAAAAGAGTTTTATTTTTCAGTGGAATAATAACTGCCTACATTTGGTACGTTATCTGTATAATGAGTGTTTTCTTTCATTACAAAAAAAATCTCCAGATCCCCAGCTAAGCCAGTTCTCCCTCTGGATCTCACTAGAATCTGCAGAGAGGGAGTTTGCAAATTATTTTATGTTGTAATATTTGTACAGTATTCTAATAATATTGAGTACAAATAAAATGCTGTTTTTGACAAAAGGTGATTCTGGTCTGCCTTTATCTTTGTGTGTAAAATCGTCTCTACCAAAAGCAGTTTTCAAAATATAAGCATCTCTTTCAATTCCTGCTGCCAAACAGACATTTATTTCTTCTGTGTATTCTGGGAGGCTTGGTTGTTTCAAACTAGGACCTTTCAGAACAGACTACCCCAAAGAGTGTTTCCACAGAAAAACTTTTCAAAATATTTTATTTTGTAAAAAAAAATAGAAATATTTTAGATTATATTGTCTGCAAAGTGTTTCTCCTTTCCATATTTTACACACTGCCCACAGAGCCAAGTGTGAGCTGACCACCAGCCTCAGGCATGGGATAGGTACCAGCCCATCCTATCACCAAGCGTCCTGCCAGGTGAATTTGTTGAGTTAAGCGGTATCTGGAGAAGACCATCTTTAGAGTGCAAACAGAATGATACGGATGCATGGTTTCAGTCAAGCTGTTCTCTGGCCACAGGATCATTTGATTCAGGTGGATGGCACGGTGGCTAAAAGTGTAGGTCTGGGGGTCAGACTGCCCTGTGTTTGGGACCTAGTTAAGTCCTAGGGCAAATTACTGGCCATCTCAGCCTTAAAATCCTCAGTTTCCTCCTCTATAAAACGAGACTAACACCAAAATCCCATCAAGGCTGAATTAAGGTAGGGAACAAGAGGCTAGGACAGCAACTGGCACACAGATTGTATCGATGGAGAATTTAGGACGATGGATCAATGATGATGGTGATGACAACAATAGCAATAGAGTGGTCAAGGTCACTGCCTAAATTTTGCTTTGTCTGCACAGAGAGACCTATGTGAAGAGATCTCAGAAGGGATGAGCCTCCTTTCTGTAACTCAACGTTAGTAAAAGAGGTGGTGAGTGCTGAGATGGGCCGAGTTCTGGATCTAAAGCCACCAGTCACCTTTCACCACTCAATTTGCCACTTACAGAAACACCCTGGACAAGTCACTCGACCTCTTTGAGCCTCACGGCGTTCAAGAGTAAACTGAAAAGCTCCAGTAAGAAGATGTTTGGCAAAATGAAAACTTTTGGGTTATGAAGCCCATACAATTACCATTACCTAGATAATTCATATTTTTAGGAAAACCATTAAGGAAAAAGCCATCTAGCTCATAGGCAGATGGGAGAGCAGTGAGAAATGAGGGGCTCTGGGCTCCACAGCCTCGGCTTGAGTGCAGCCTCCGGCAGTACTAGCTGTGTGCCCTGGTGGAACCCTCAGTTCATCACCTGTAGAATGGGATGATAATAAAAATTACGGGTCATGGGGTTTGTGAGGATTAACTGCAATGATGTGAGTAAACCACTCAGTACAAGTGCCCCCAGAATATTAGTATTGCTGTGGTCTGTCAGGTTACTGGCTATAGAGGTGTTTTATTAGGTTATTGTTCATTCTCATCTTGTTTTTACTGAATAGAATGGGATTTGGTTTATTAACCAATGTTGGCAGCAGTTATTTTTTTTTACTTGGACGGAGAATCTGTGTAATGCAGTATAATGCGGGCTTCAGTCTCTCTTTAAACATTGTCACTAACAGCTGAAATCATATATATAAATTAAATAAAGATAAGGTTCCTTTTGCACGTGTGCTATAGTTCTTATGACACACTATATTACTTTCAGTAGAGTCTTCGTGGAATATTCAGTGGACAGCAATTTCTCCACGGAATGCTTCATAATATGGAGGACACCTGAAGCTCATCTTCCTTATTACCTTTTCCAAGAAAAACTTTCACCTTGGAATACTTCTGGAAGCCATTTTCAACAATGTTCCACTGAACTCTGTTAACGGCACTCCCAGCGCCCACCTCACACCCATGTCATTATGTGGATCCTGACCTTGCTCTGCTGGTCTACAGACTGTGCTCACTAAGAATTCACACACCGATGGCTTCGACCCTGATTATGTGTTAAACTCACTTGAGGAGCTCTTAAAACATACTGACGCTTGGCCCAACTGAATCAGAACCTCCAGGCATCCTTCGTGGCTTGTAAAGCTCCTCAGGTGATATAACACGCAGCCAGGGTTCAGAACAACTGTTTTTCGAGAATGACTGAACCAAAGTGAAAAAGATACATTGACAATGCTACACAAAAATCTTATTGTAGATTTAGTTTGACGAAAAGTTCTCTCAGTAGGGAGAAAATGGAATAACTTGCTTCTTACCATTTCTCTTTTATGTCCATAAACCCACTCACCCAGTTATTAGTCAATTTTCAAGATAATGGCTTTGTTCTATCTTTCAAAAGGAAATCAATGGTACAGAAGACTACCAAAGGTCACTGGGTGTAACAGACCTCCAACGATCTGGCATTAATCTTCACAAGCGGCTGTATACTGGAAATGGAAAAGGATTGTCTTCAATGGACAAATTTTGTGTTATTTTCTGATTATAAACATCCATTTTTTTTTTTTAACCTCCCCAGTGAGAAAGTCAACTGAGGCAAAACACACAGGACTGTGATGAAGTAGGGTCTTCTATCTTCTACAAATAAAACAGAAAATCTGCCATCTTTTGGTATCTACTTTTGGTAAGAATAAAAGAAACCCACAGTCACAGACTAAAAACTAACTTTTTTGTCTTATGTCCAACTAAACCTGATATTATATCAAGCCATAGTTGTTTGTCAAGTGTGTATATCAAATAAACTAGATGAGTCTAAATATATAATAATGAAATGTTACCAAGAATTTTCACAGCTGCCTTCTGTTACATATATGCTATTCCATGTCCCTGTCGTCATTCTCTAAAATTATGCCCCTGAATTGCCATACATTTCTTATTTCCTGGCTTTTAAATTTATTACTTCCATTTATTTACTTTGGACAGTTGTATTTCCAAGAGACCCACATAATTTGAACTATCGTATTTTATGTCTTTGCCACCCAACCAGCAATTAAGTGGCAGCGCAAATGTGTTCTTAATTCTGAGTTCCATGTTGACTTTTTCTTTGCCTACAAAATCTACCAAAGAAAAATCCTACAAGCATTAAAGATGAAAAGGCACCTTATTCTTTCTGTGATACAAAATTACAAGGGAAAGATGTCAGGTTTTTAAAAAATCAGCTTCTGCTCCAGAGTATTCTTGGCCCCCGGGATGCTGCAACCCTGCAGGTTAAGTCAAACGCACCTTCTTCAGAACCGTATTTGTTAAATATTAAAGACAGTTCATCTTACAAACGTCCAAGTTTACCACACATAATTCATTCTTGCCAATTACCTCTTTCTCCTCATAATCTCAAACTGAGCAAGGTGAAGGAGAGAATCTTAACGTAACAAAGGAGAGATGGATGTGTGAAGTATGAGGCTGAATAAAAATGGCTGAAAAGCAATCCAGGCGAGGCTAGAGGGTGGCCACACCCAGTGCTAATACGGACCATTTGAAAATAAATCTGCTATACCAGAGGGCAACCGGCACTACTTTTATTTCCTTCCGCTTGTTCCACAAATACCCATTATTAATAAATAGCAGTTACAGGTTACCCCAAGGACAGGCAAAAAGCCCCAAAATATTTCAGTGAACCATCCTAACATGTGGCTACGCCATCATATTTTCAGGATTTCGAGAGCTAGTCTGCATTTCCAGTCTCCTTTGTGTGGCCACAAATAACAACCCTGAAATGGGTGTGTCCCTCTTAAAAGGATGCACTACAGCCCTCTCTGTTAACGGTTCTACCAGGAGATTTCAACCTTTCGGCAGAAATTAAATGCACTGGGATGCATGGAACAATAAGAAAACATTTTAACTCCGGAGATGAGAAGACATGAAACAAGTACTGAATGATCAGCGGATCCCAAAAGAGCTCCAGGAGGAGGCAAATGATGCATTATTTAAAATACTAGCATTACAACAAGAAAACAAAGAGGTGGGGGTGGGGGTAAAAAAGAAAAGAAAAGAAATCCAACACCATCCATTTTGATTTTTGATATAACAAGTTTACTCCCCCCAACAGAAAGCTCCTGGGTATAAAGCATGCATAGGTCCCACAGGTGAAATGATGCACAATGGCCGAGTCCGGGTCCCGGGGTTCGCGTGCGCTGCAGGCATGCACTACTGAAATAAAGAGAATACCCTGACTTTTCCAGTTGCTCCACACACAGTCCATCTTGGTGGAATCGGCAGTGGCCTGCATCGTGCGGGCTTTGGGGACTCGCCGTTGCTGTCCTCGGGGGCGCGGAGCTGGCACTCGGGCGTCGGCGCCCCGGCTGCAGCTCTGGGCTCGCGGCGGCCGCGCGGCTGCAGACACACTGAGGCTGCACCAGCCGGCGAGGGGCGGGCGCGAGCGCGGGCGGGCGCCGCAGTCTCCGCGGCAGCGAATCAGCGCGGCGGGCCGCGGGGCTGCCTGCGCGCACGGGATGCGGGCGCGCTCGACGGAGAGCTGGCTCGGCCGCCCTGGGGTGCTGCCCCGGAGACGGCGAACCCGGTTCTGGCAGGGAAGGCACAAGAGCAGAGCGGGTGTGGGAGGTGTGGAAGAAGAGGAGGGGAAAAGGGGCCAAGGGTGGGGTGAGAGTACGGGACTGAGGCTGTTCCTGGGAGTTCCTGACTGGCTGGGTGCATATTCTAGAAATTTCTTAGCAACCCAAGAAACTTGGATAAGACACAGTCGATGGCAGTACAAGGTCAGGCTTTCAGCATAATGTCCCCCAGTTGTTCCCTTCGCTCACCCACCTCTCTTTTCCCCAAGACTTTACAGTCTGGCCACGCTTATTTTATTGCCTGGCATCTTCCAAACAATTGCCAGATTCTCTCCCTTTTTTGGAATATTCCACGGCTATCCAAAACCTTTGTTGGCAAGCCATAATCCCTATAAAGAAATCCTCAGTCCCTGAGGGCCCCCGTGTTTCTTACTGCCTCTCTTCTCCAGCTCTGCGTGTGGGTTGAATCAATAAATACATATCAGAATACGGTACCTGTAGGCTCCAGACCAAAGCCCTTGGACTCTGGCACATGGGTTTGTGGGTTACTGCAGTGACATTCCCAGAGTGGTCAATTGTGGGGGCATCCACACAGAACTCAGGGAAGCAAAGGGCATTCTGCCTGGACACATCATCTTTGGGGTTGAGTGCTGGGGGTGATGGAGGTAGGCCAGGTGTATAATTTGGGAGATGAAGTTGGTTTCCAAGCCCAGTGAGTAAGGGCTTCAGGAGTACCCAGTTACAATGCCAATGTCAATGGGTGGAGCAGAACAATGGTGGTGACCTCCTATCCAAATCCTAGCATGAAACACTTTATCAGATTATACACCAAGGTCTTGAGAGAAAGGACAGTAGACAGGTGCATTTTGAGGAGGAAAGGTAGAAACAGCAGAGAAAGGACTGGAATTGGGCATTGCTTGGGAAAGAAAGTCCTGGTGGAGGGAACTGTTGAGGAGACAAGACATAGCATGAAGACAGAGGATGCCTTGGGGACTTTAGGGGCACGTAGAAGGGAGAGTCCCCACTTCATTTGTTGTGGCATGGCCTTATCCGTTACACAGGGTTTCTTGTTCCCTCAGGGAAAAGTGGAGCCTTCACGATTTCTCCACAGTTCCTAGAAGCGTTCCTTCCCAAACCCACATCTACATTTGCACATCCTGCACCAGCAAGGACGTAAGCACAGGACTCCCAAGGTTGTGCTTGTAGACGTGATTCATCTTTCATTTTATGAAGCATATGCTCTATAGAATATGATCTTTGGGATCATGCATATTCTTTTTCGGATACAAGCTTCCAGAGAAACCAGCTGAGCCTCTCTGCGTATCTCTGTAACGTCTGAAATTATTCTTGAGGAAGCTTAGTGAGAATGAGTTCAGGAGGATGATTTGGCACTTCTGGGCAGCCTAAGGCTCCTCCAAGAGAGGGGGTGTCAGAGCTCCCTCCCGGCTGATGAGAAGGAAAAACAGCAACCACATTATTACAAAGCACTTTTCAAACTGACCTGCTCTAGAGACGACAGTGACTTTTTTAGATTTATATTCTCTACCCCGCCCCCTCCAATTTTTTCATTGTCATGGTCATGTTTGGGAATCCAGTCAGCAGTATACTGAAGACTGGTACTTGATGATGAATCTTCACTGCATGATGTGGAGCTGGAGGCACTGCAAACAGGTGTGGACAAGTCTCAGAAGGACGGAGGGGGAAGGGGTTGCCAGGTGGGCGGTTGCTTCCCTGGCCACTTTTCAGTTGGAAACCTCTGGATCCTTGGCCACTAGGAGGCACTACCAGTCCAGTGATGGCCCCAGTCATCAGCCCCAAGTCCAGAAGGTGCCCCACGTGCATTAGTGGTGAGTATTCAGTGTCCCCGTGACCAGAGCCAGGGTGTGTTGCTAACCTGATAGTCAGTACCGCACAGCAAGGAAGAGTAGGCAGAGTCAAGCTCTCCCTCAAGGGGAGGAGAGCTATGTCAGACTTCTTGGGCCATGAGTTTTCATTGGCCACAAAGTTGACCTTGGAATGTCAGTTTAGCCGAAAGACCACCTTCCTTTGAGTCATGCTAAGTCTAGAGAGAGCAGCTTGATGGCACCTGAAAAATCAATACAGCAGTTTGTTAGTTGAAGGTTGACGAGGTTAAGATGGCAGATGCCACAGATGGAGATACACACGAGCGAAATAAGAACTGGGTGGGGCGGGTTGGATTAATGCATAGGTGGGACAAGAAACATAAATGAATTTATTAAAGGAAAATCAAGCAGAAGACTATAAAGAACTTGACTGGGAATTAGGGGATGTGGGTGTTAGACCCACCTGTGTCACAAAAGTGAGTCGTGTGGCCTTCAGCAAGTCATTTATCATCTCTGGACCTCTCTCTCATAACATACAAATGAGTTATAGTTTTACATGTTTGTTTCTATGGAATAATAAGAATTTATTTCCCATAAACATTGTAAATGGGTGCTTTCTTTGCACAAGTACCCACACAGTACTAATTGAAACCTCTTGCCAAGATCAAAATGATAGAATGGTAGAAAAGATATGTAAATTATCCTTAAGTGGTGAAAGAAAACAGAAAGCAAAATAAAGCTTACTAAAAGTGAGCAGGAACTGCCACTGTCTTTAAACCAGGAGAGAACAGACGGGCTTTGTATGCAGCCAGCTCAGAACTTGGTTTAGGTGCCTGCCAGGAGAGGAAGTGATTTCTTTAGTTTTCAGGATGAAATCATGCATTAGGCAGTCTGTTCTGAGGAAAAGCAAAATAGTCAAGTTTTGTAATCTCATCCCAGATCAAGATGACTGTTGAAGGCTACCGTGCCCAGAGTGACTGCATCCTGTCTGTCTCCTGTAGCACCAGGATTTTACTGATGAGAATCAGTGGCACTTACATTGACACATTTGTTCAATAAATATTTACTGAGTACCTACTGTGTGCTAGACACTGCTCTAGGCATAAAGCAAAGTTCCTACCTTTAAGAAGTTTATATGCTAGTAAGTATTGGGGGAGGGCAGATAATTAAAGAGGGGAATAAATATTTCACGTGCAGATAAGTGCATGGAGGAAAATAAACAGGTAAGAAGGGGTAGAGAATGAGGGTGGGGTAGAAGTTTGCTATTTTATGAGGAGGGTCAGCAAAGGCCTAACTTGTAAGGTAAAATTAGAGCAGAGACCTAAAGGAAGGAAAGAGAAGACTGTTAAGGTACATGGGAGAAGGGCATTCACAGATGCACGGAGTTTGCAGGACAGAATGTAAGACCTGGTAAATTATATCAGGCATTCTCATAGAACTCCTTAATCTTTTTTTATGCTCTGAGAAGTATAGCAATTGGAAGAAAAGGCTGAGAACCAAAAAAATAAAACAAAAACCAAACCTTAATTATGATCAAAGAACACTGAGAACTCTGCTTTATGCCATATGGAATGAGGAAATTTAAAGGAAGAACCAATTTGGTATATAAGTCGCTGTACCAAAATAATGCATGAATTGTCTTCACTTTAAACAACAGATCACACTCGTTATTGGCCAGGTGCTTTCTCATACGGTATGCGTTAGTTGTTACAAGATCCCTATGTGGTAGAAAGTGTTTACCTTCATCTTCTTCATTCCTTCATTCATTCAATCTACAAACATTTGTAAAGCCCATACTAAGTGCCTGTCTCTGTACATACAAAGGAAATTGCCCACTGGGAACTTGAGTCTAGTGGGGGGAAGATTTAGACATAAATCGATAAATGCAATCAACTGATAGATGTCTAAGAAGGAAAGAGTGGATATCCAAAACAAGGAGTGGTTGGGGGAAGTGGAGGTTCACGAAAAGCTTCAGAGGGTAGGTGAGAGCTGAGCTGAGTTATGAACAAGGAATAGAATCATCAGTTTGAATGATGGGCTTTCCTGGCAGGCAGATACGGAAACTTAATTACAGACGTGTGCAGGGGCCAGATTGGGACAGGCGCAAGTAGTACTACTGTCAGCAAATAAGGAAGATACTGCAGGGTTTCAAGGAGAGGGGTAACATGAGAAGTTAAATAATTTATTCAAATTTGGCTGAGAATTTTCCAGAATTGATAAAAGACATAAATTCTAGCTCTGAGCAAGACAAGAAGAAATCACTATCCTGACCCACATCATTGTGAAACTGCAAGGCATCAAAGACAAGGAGAAAGTCTTAAAAGCAGACATAAATAAAAGATAGATTACCTCGGAGAAACGGTTAGACCAACAGCAGTCTTTTCATTACAGGAGCCAGAAGATAGTGGAATAATGTCCTCAAAGTAGTGAGGGCAAATAACCGTGGTCTAGAATGCTATACCCAGCAAGACTAATACGGGCATTTTAAAATATGTAAGAATGAGAGAATTTACTAATTGCAGACCCTGCAGAAAAATATAGCAAACATAGTACTTCAGAAAGAAGAAAATTGAACCTCAAAGGAAGAAGCAAAATGCATGAAAGAATGCTGAGCATAAAAATTGGTAATGGCTAATTTGGGGATTATAAAAGAAAGGTGAAACTAAGACAGTAGACAAAAATAGAACATAAGGTGGGAGGGAGTGATAAGAATAAAAACATACTAAGGTCCTAGTAATGTTCAGGAGGAAGGTAGAGATGTTAACTTTAGACTATGAAAAGTCATATTTGTGTGTTAAACATTGAAGGGTCACCACTAAAAGAAAATAATGAGAACATATAACTTCTAAATGGGTAAATGTATAAACAAGGAAATTAATAAGTTAAATCCAGTCGAAGTTAGGAAAGGGGAAAATGAGAAGCAAAGAAAAGAACTAATAAATAGAAAGCACAAAATAAAGTATTAGAAATACATCTAAATCTATACAAATAATGCCAACCAAAAAGATGGAAACTCTCAGACTAGATGAAAAAAGATCTAGCCAAAGGATATTTAGAGAAGAAAATCCTAAAACATACTAACATAGGAAAGTTGAAAGTAGAAATGGACAAAGCTATACCAGGTTAATAAATTTTCGTGTAGTCACCTTGCTAAGTTCACTTATTAATTCCGTTTGTAGATATTGGATTTTCTATGTACATGATCAAATCTGCTCTGAATAAGGAGGGCTTTATTTCTTCCCTCCCAATCTTTATACTGTTATTTCTTTGACTGACTTATTTTTATTTCTTGACTTATTACATTGTCTAGGACCTCCAGTATAATGTTGAGTAGAAGTGATAACATGGAATATTCTTTATCTTACTCTTGAATTAAGGGGAAAAGTGTGCTCAAAATTTGACCATTAAATATGATGCTGGCTATGAACTTTTTAGCTGTCCCTCATCAGATTAAGGAAGTTTTTTCTCTTTATGGTTTCCTGAGAGTTCTTGTCATGAAGTGATGTTGAATTCTGTCAAATGCACTTACTGAAGCTATTGAGATGATCACGTGACTTTTCTCCTTTCTTTTCTTGTAACATCCGTCTTAAGTTTTTGCATCAGGATTTAATTTTAATCCACTGACCTCACAGAACAAGTTGAGAAGTGTTACTCCCTCCTGTATTTCCTGAAAGAGTCTGTGTAAGATGATGTTCTTTCCTTTTGGAATGTTTGGAAGGATTCGCCAGTGAGCCCATCTGGACCTGGAGTTTTCTTTGTGAGATCATTTTTAATTACAGATTTCTTTAATAAATAGAGGATTTTTCTGATTTTTAATTCCTGCTTATGTTAATTTTAGTAAGTTTTTTTCCCAAATGAATTTGTCCATTTTAAATATGTCAAATTTATGGGCATATATTATTCATATCATCTTTTTATGTTTTTAATAATCTAAAGGAGACAGAGCCATGTCTCCTTTTTCATTGGTGATATTGGTTTTATTTTTCTCTCTTCATTTCTTGATTATCTTGTTGGAGGTTTATAAATATTATGAATTACTTGTAAAGAATAAAATTTTTACTTTGTTGTTTCTCTTTTGTATATCTGCTCTCTATTTCATTCTATTATTATTATTATTTCCTTCTTTTACTCTTTTCTGCTATTCTTTTATTAGCTCCATATAATGAAAGCTTAGGTTATTTTCAGCCTTTCTTCTTTTCTTATATGTTCATTTAAAAGTGTAAAATCCCCTCTAAGCACTGTTTTAAGTGCATCCTACAAGTTCTGATACGTTATGTTCATGTTGTTGTTCAGTTCAAAATATTTTCCAATAGTCATTGTGATTTTTTCCTTTGTTCCATTAATTATATAGAATCATAAACTTTTGAGGATTGTTCTAACTATTCTATTGTTTATTTCCAGTTTAATTCTTCTGTAATTGGACAGCAAACTCTATACAATTTTAATCCATTGAAAATTTTTGAGACTTGCTTTAGAGCCTAGAATATGATCTGTTTTGATATGTGTGTCAAGTGGACATGAATGTATATTCTGAAGTTTTAAGGGAAAGTGTCCTATAAATGTCAATTATGTCACATTGGTTAGCATTATTAAAATAATCTATCTCCCTACTAATTTTTTGTTTGTGTGTCTGCCAGATATTGAAAGAAGTGTATCACAACTTCTAACTTTGATGTTGATTTGTCTATTTTCCTTTCAATTCTGTCAGTTTTTACTTTATTTAGAATATTTACTTCGTACCACACATGTATATATATTACTTTCTATACAGAGCACTTATAAATTTAGGACTATCATGATGTCTTACTGTTGAATTGAACCTTTTATCGTTATGAAATGTTCCCCTTTATCTCTATAATACTGCTTGACTTAGAGTCTAGTTCGATGGGCATGGAGATATCCACACCAGCTTTCTTTAGCTTAGTGTTTGCATGATATACCTTTTACAATCCCTTACTTTCAAACTATCTGTATCTTTATATGTTCCAATAAACAGCATATTCTTGGGTCTTGTTTTTAATCCAAACTAGTAATTTTTGCTTTTTAATTTGAGTGTTGTCAATTTACATTTAATATAATCATTGATATAGTTGGATTTAAGTCCATCATCTTGCTATTTATTTCTTAATCATCACATCTCTTCTGTGCCCCTTTGTTCTTTCTTTCTTCTTTCAAATTAATCAAGTATGCTTTTTCCTGCAATAGTTTTTTAGTTATACCTTTTTGAATATTTTGGTGACCAGCTTACAATTATAATGTCCATCCTTAAATTACTGGAGTCTATCTTGCATTAGTACTTTTACAGTTTCCTTTATATTCAAAGAATCTTACAACTGTAAACTCCATTTACTGCCTGCCCCCTTTTGTGCTAGGGTCGTTAATGTTATAAACACTAAACAACATAATAATTTTTGTTGTTTAAAAAAAGTTACTCGTATTTTACACTCACTCACATATATACCTTTTCCAGTGTTCTTCATCTCATAATTATGATAATATCCTTTTTCCTTTGAGGACTATTGAGCTCCTCCAATCTGTGAATTGAAGCCTTTTATCAATTTTGGGGAAAAAAAAATCTCAGCCATATTTCTTCAAATATTCCTTCTGCCTCACTTTCTCTCTCCTCTCCTATGAATCCAATTATTCATATATCAGGCCTTCTGAAAATGTTACACAAGTTTCTTATGCTCTGTTCTGTTCTTTTCATATTTTTATTCCCTTTATTCACCATTTTGGATATTTCCTATTGATTTAGCTATCTGAGTCCACTAATTCTGTCTCCTTCTGTGTCCAAAGACTTATTAAATGTAGCAATTACATTTTAACTTCAGAAAATTTATGTTTCAGTTCTAGGAAGTTAACTTGATTTTATTTTTATAAATTCCATTTCTTTGTTGAAATTTTCCATCTTTTTAAGCATTTTCTGTCACATATTTATAATAGTTATTTTAAAGATTAATACAATATGCAGACCATCTGTGGGTCTGCTTCTGTTGTCTCTTCTTTTGTTTAGTTATCAGTAACATGTTCTTGCCTCTTACATGTCTAGCAATTTTTTATAGGATGATGGATGTTGTCTATTCAGGAACTATAAAGACTGACAGTTGATGCTGTTTTCCCATAGAAAGGGCTCACCCCTTCCTCTGTTAAGCAGCTATGGTGATTGATCACATCATTTCAATCATATGATAGGTCATAAAACAAGACTGAATACATTTTACAAGGAATGGAAATCATACAAAATATGTCTCCAACCACAAAGGAATGAAATTAAAGATCAATAACATAAGGGAATTTGGAAATTCACAAATATGTGGAATTTAATCAATACACTTCTAAATAAGCAATGTTTCAAAGTAGAAATCACAAGGGAAATTAGGAAATACTTCAAAATGAATGAAACTGAAACCAAAAATTAGGATGTTCAGCAAAAGTAATACTTGGCAGGATATGTATAGGCTGTAAACATCTATATTAAAAAAGAAGAAATCAATCACCTAATCTTTTGCTTTAAGAAACTAGAAAAGAAGAACAAACTAAACTCAAAGCAAGCAGATGGAAGAAGTAATCAAGATTAGAGTGGAAATTAATGAAATAGAAAAAACAACATAGAAAATCAATGGAACCAAAGTTGGTTCTTTGGAAGGATCAACAAAATTGATAAACTCTTAGGTAGAATGACCAAGAAAAAACAGAGAGGACTCAGATTACTAAAATCAGGAATGAAAGAGGGGACATTACAACCAATCTTACAGAATTAAAAGGATTATAGGGAAATGCTATGAGCACTCCAGACAAACAAATTAGATAACATAGCTGAAATGGACAAATTTTTAGAAAGACATAACCTACTAAAACTGACTCAAGAAGAAATAGAAAATATGAATAGATTAAAATGAAAAGACATTGAATTAGTAATTTTAAAACTTCCCACTAAGAAAAGCCCAGGTTCAGATGGTTTCACTGGCAAATTCTACCAAATGTTTAAAGAAGACAACACCAATCTTTCACAACTCTTCCAAAAAGAAGAATGGGTAGGAAAACTTTCCAGTTGCTCTGTAAGGTCACTATCACCCTGATCCCAAAACCAGACAAAGCATCATGAGAAAAGAGATCTACAGACCAATATTCCTTATGAATATAGATGCAAAAAATCCTCAACAATATAATGTCAAACTGAATCCAGCAACATATAAAAAGGATACATCATGACTAAGTAGGATTTATACTAGAAATAAAACAACCAATGTAATACACCATATTAATACAATAAAGGACAAAACCCATACAATCATCTCAATTAACATGGAAGAAGCAGTCAAGAAATACCCCTTCATGATAAAAAAAACCACTCAACAAACTAGAACTAGAAGGAAACTTCTTTAACCTGATGAAAGGAATCTCCAAAAAACTCACAGGTAACATGATACTCAATGGCAAGAGACTAAAAGCTTTCCCCCTAAGATCTGGAACAAGACAACGATGTTTGCTCTGGCAATGTCTACTCAATATCATACTGGAGATGCTATCCAGGGCAATGTAACAAGAAAAAGAAATATAACTCATCTAGATGGGAAATGAAGAAATAAAACTATTTCCATTTGTAGACACATTGATCTTGTATACAGAAAATTCTAACAAATAAAAAAAAATATTTAGAGGCAATAAACAAGTCCAACAGTTTGCAGGATACAAGGTCAGTATACAAAAACCAACTCTATTTCTACATCCTAGCAGTGAATAATCCAAAAATGAAATTAAGAAAAGTTACATTTACAATAGCATAAAAAAGAATAAAATACTTATGAATAAATTTAACAAAGGAAGTGCAAAACTTATCCTTTGAAAACTAAAAAACGTTAAAAGAAATTAAAGAAGATTTAATTAAATGGAAAGACATTTTTCTTCATAGATCAAAAGGCTTAATGTTGTTAAGATGGCAGTATTCTCCAAATTAATCTACAGATTCAACACAATCCCTGTCAAAATCCTAGCTAGGGTTTTTTGTTTTTGTATAAAGTAATAAATTGATCCTAAAATTCATGAGGAAATTCAAGGGACCCATAGTAGGCAAGACGATGTTAAAATAGAACAAAGTCGTAAGCCTCACACTTCCTGATTTCAAAACCTGCTACAAAGCTACAGCAATCAAGACAGTGTGGTACTGGCATAAGGCTAGACATGTAGCTCAATGGAGCAGAACTGAAAGTGCAGAAATAAACCCTCACGTATATGGTCAGTTGCTTATCAACAAAGATGCCAAGACCACTGAATGGGGATAAGAATTAGTATTTTCAACACTGGTGCTAGGACAACTTGATACATAAAAGAACAAAGTTGGACCACTACCTTATACCATATATAAGAATTAACTCATCATAGATCAAAGACTAAATGTAAGCGATAAAAGTAGAAATCTCTTAGAAGAAAACAGGCAGAAATCTTGATGACCTTGGATTAGGCAGAAGTATCTTAGACATGACACCAAAAGCACAAGGAACAAAGGAAAAAGTAGATAAATTGGACTTCATCAATTTTGATGAGGTTCTTTTTGAATTAAAGAAAACTTTTGTGCATCAAAGGATACTATCAAGAAAGTGAAAAAATAAACAAACCATAGAACGGGAGAGAATATCTGTAAGTCATACATCTGAGAAGGGACGTGTATCCAGAATATAAAAAGGACTCTTACAAACCAACAACTAAAAGACAACCCAATTTAAAAATGGGCAATGGGTTTGAATAGACATTTCCCTAAAGAAGAAATACAAATGACCAGTCATCACATGAAAAGAGGCTCACCAGCATTAGGTAACTGCAAATCAAACTACAGTGAGATGTACTTTGCACCCACTATAAGGTATATAATTAAAAAGATGGAAAATAACAAGTATTGGTGAGGATGTGGAAAAATTGGAGCCATCATACATTGCTGGTGGGAATGTAAAGTGGTGCACCCACTTTGGAAAACATTTTGGCACTTCCTCAAAAAGTTAAACATAGAGTTATGGTATGACCCAGCAATTCCACTCCTAGGTTATGCCTAAGGGAGAAAGAAAAGAAAAAGGAAAGTGAGGAAGGGAGGGAAAGACAGAGGAAAGGAAGGTGGGGGGGGGGGGGGGAGGTGGAGAGGGAGAGAAAGAAAGAGAGAGAAAGAAAAAGAAAAGGGTTTCTTTTGGGGGTGATAATGTTTTGAAATTAGATAGTGGTGATGGTTGCAAAACTTTGTGAATATACTAAAAACTACTGAATTGTACACTTTAAAAGGGTGTGTCTTATGGTATGTGAATTACATCTTGAGTAAGAAAAAGAAATATGGAAGAAAAAATTAGAGCAATAATTTGCTCCTCCAGATGGCTGCCGCGCTGCGTCTCCACGTGCAGCTTGGTGAGCAGTGTGACCTGGAATTGAGCCTCACTTGCCATCTTGGCCAGGCACTCTTACAAAGGGCACAACCTGGCAACTTTACATGGCAGCCTGGATTGCTTCTTAGCCCACCCTCCAGCTCTGTTCTCTGTCTCAGCCTCTCTCGACAGCACAACTCCTTGGCTCAGGCCAAAATTGCTCTCTGGAGCTCCTTGACAACCTGAGTTTACTGCTGTCCCCTTCCTGGTCCTCCTTTCCCATCACACCTCAGGATTTCCCCTGCTGGACTTCCCAAGCGCATAACTTGGCTTAGTTTCTGCAGTCTGCACATTTCTACCACACCCAGGCATGATTGTATTTGTGGTGGTTTTCCTTCCTAGGGATTCGGTTCCTCAGACTTGCTTTTCACACATCTTGCCCTCTCACCACGGGGGGCTCTAGACTTGCTGTTTCTTGTCTTTCCACTCATCACTCAGTGGCCAACTCACAAGAATTAGCATGAGCCCCACTTCCATTTTTCTCAAGCAAACATAAGACATTTCCTGCTTATAGCAAAAAAGGACACCTAATCCACGTGTAGTTAGAAAGAGGTAAGGCTGTGTCCAGCAGAAGTTAATATAGCCACTGCTGTTTTTTTAAATTAATATTTATACGATATTTCCTTTCCATCCTTTTACTTTCAGCCTACCTACATCATTGAATTTGAAGCGAGTTTATTGTAAGCGTGTACAGTTGAGTCGTGTTTTTTATGTACTCTGCCAATCTCTGTCTTTTGATTGTCATCAGTGTTTAAGGTACTTATTAGTATTGTCAGCACTGAAGTCTTCATATTATTATTTGTCTCCCGTTTGTTTCCTCTGGTTCTCATTGCTGTTTCTCTCTTCTTGCTTTACTGTGGGTTACTTGAACACTTTTTAGGATTCCATCTTGATATATTCATAGTGTTGAAGGGGAACAAAATCTGCCACCCTAAAATGTGCCTCTTTAACATGAGGATTATTTTAGGCTGATTATTTTTAAGAAAGAAAAGACGCGACAGTTTTGCTTGTTACTGCCCCCTTCACTGCCTAAAAGAGTTTAGATAAAAGGCCTGTAACAGGAACAGAGTATCACCAGAGATATCTACAGAGAATATGGGCTCAGTGTGGTGGGGAGACTCAGCAGGGCCTAGAGATCAGAGTCCACCCCATGTCCCATTGTCCCTGCATGGTATGGCAAACATTTGTTTCCCAAACATTTGCTTTTCCATCTCCATATGAATTGCCTTACTCCCCTCTGAAGTCCAAAACCACTACCCCCAACATCCTCCTTTGTCTTTAGCTGAAGATGGTATTTAAGGTGGTGGCTTCAGCCATTTTGGTGAGTTACTCAGTTTGCCTGGGTTTCTCCCATGTATACTGTTATTAAATTTGTTTAATTTTCTCCTGTTAATCTGCCTCATGTTGATTTAATTCTTAGACCAGACAGAAGAAGTTAGAAGGGTAGAGGAAAATTTGTTCCTCCTCTATAGTATTTTTTGAGTCTATCTTTTTCTATAATTTTCTTAGTGGTTGCTCTGGGTATTAAGATATACATATGTGACCTTTTTTTTTTTTTAGGAAGATTGGCCCTGAGCTAACATCTGTTGCCAATCTTCCTCTTTTTGCTTGAGGAAGATTGTCACTGAGCTAACATCTGTGCCAGTCTTCCTCTATTTTACGTAGGATGCCACAACAGCATGGCTTGACAAGTGGTGCTAGGTCCATGCCCAGGATCCGAACCTGTGAACCCCAGGCTGCTGAAGCAGAGCATGTGAACTCAACCACTACACCATCAGGCCAGCCCCGATGTGTGACTTTTAACAGTCTACCCGTACCAAAATTTTACCACTTTTAAGTGAAGTATGGAAATCTCACTTCCATTTATCTTCCCCACTTTTAAATAAAATTGTGTTTAGCATCACATACTGTTTTAGTTCTTGCTCTAGTCATCAGATATGATGTATAAGTCATGAAGAAATAGTCTATTTTGTACCATATTTCTGCTCTTTCTATTACTCCTTCTTCCTTCCTGATGCTCCACATTTCTTTCTTTTTCCTCTTTGTTTGAAGAACTTCCTCCAGCCAGGCTTTGAGGTAAGTCTGCCAGTGACATATTCTTTTAGTTTTCCTTCATCTGAGAATGTCTTTGTCTCTCCTTTATGCCCGAAGGACAGTTCCACTGGATACAGAATTTACAGTTGACAGTTATTTCTTTTAGCGCTTTAAAAATGTTGTGCCACTTCCTTATGGCCTCCATGGTTTTAGATGAGAAATTTGCTGCCATTTGAATTTCTGATCCCATTTCTCTCTGGTTGCTTTCAAGACTTTATCTTTAGTTTTCAAAAGTTTGATTATGGTGTCTTGGCATAGAAGTTTTAGGTTTATCCTGTTTGGGGCTTGCTCTGCTTCTTGAATCTCTGGACTTGTCTTTTGTCAAATATGGTTAGTTTTCAGCCATTATTTCTTTAAATATTCTTTCAGCCCCACTCCTTCTCCTCTCCTTCTGGGACTCTGATCATACAAATTGTGGATCTTTTGTTATTTCTCAACAGGTCTCTAGGCTCTGTTCATATTTTTTTCAGTATATTTTATTTCTGTTCTTCAGACCATGTGAACTCTCTTTTTCTGTCCTCGAGTTCAGTGATTCTGTCCTTTGTCATCTCCACTCTAGTGTTGAGCTATCTACAAATTTTTTAAAAAAATTTCTGTTATTGCATTTTTAGTTCTATCATTTCCACTTGGTTCTTTTTTAACCCTTCTATTTATTTGCTAAGATTTCTATTTTTTTACTTGTTTCAAGAGGATTTACACTGATTGTTGAAGCATTTTTATGATAGTGCCTTTAAAATCCTTTTCAGATAATTCCAGCATCTGATTCATCTTGGTGTTGGCATCAGTTGCTTGTCTCTTCTCATTCAAATTGTGATTTTCTTGGTTCTTGGCATGATGAGTAATATTCTATTGTATCCCAGACCTTGTTCTATTATGTTGGAAGACTCTGTTTCCTATTTGAAACTTTTGTTTTAGTAGGCGGTCATTCTGTTTAGGTTTAGCATGTGGGTCTTGGCCAACTTTTGTTAAGTGTATTTTCAAAGTCAGTTTAATTTTCAGGACCTTTGCAGAGTATTTTGGTCTGCTTTGTTTATTTGGTGCTGCTGAGGCTCCCACTGGTCCCTGCTGGTCTGCTGAGGGAACAGAGAGGTTTCCCCAGACTGGGCCACCAAGTGTCTCTCAGTAGGTAAGTGGTATGGTGGGACCCCCTACTGGTGCCTCCCAGCTGCCCTGGTGTCTCCTGGCAGGAGGAGCATCTCGAGCCCACAGAGGCAATGAGGCTTCCAGAACTGGGCCATTTGTTGTAGCTGAGGCCCTCTTCCTGGTTCTGCCTGCCTCAGTATCTCTTGGCAGGAAAGAGAAGTCTCAGGCTGGGCAGGGAAGAAGAGGATTTGCCCTAGATGCCTATTATTGGCAGGGTTCATGACTGACCCTATTTAGACAGTTCTGCAAGGCTAGCCTGGTTTTATCAGAGAGACTCCCTCTGCAACTGGGGGAGAAACGAACCTACCTGGGCTTCCTTCTGTTGCTCGGTTGAGGGTCAGAAAACACCAGGTCTGGGTGGCCTTCTGTTGAGTGGGGGATGTAAGATGTCCTGCCTCTGTATTTGTGCCTCAAGTCCTGGGGTCCCAAATTAGTTCACCTTCTTACAACCTTTCAGAATTTTCCTTTGCTTGTCTCTTGGATTATTTCCAGAGTTTACAGCTGAGCTTAGTGGAAGTGACTGGAGACAGCCAGGTCTACACCATCTTGTGGAGACCAGAAGTCCCATTAGTTGCTTTTTAAATAAAATAAAACTGATAATCACTGACATTACAGTCTTCCACAACCTCCTTCTACTCACTGCCGTCATCTCCAGCGATGTTCCAGTTTAGCCTCTTTGTTTGTACTGATTGATTTAGTGCAGGTTGGTGTGGGGTTTAGCTCTGTTGTGCTGAGTTTGAGTCGGTACTGGGGCGTCAACTGGTAATCTTGCCCAGAGGGGAGAGAGAGGGCTGGGATGAAAGAGCTAATGACAGAACAACAACATTTTTGTTTTATTTTGTTTTTCTAAAGGGATGTTCAAATATTTCCAGGAAAATAAATGATGGCCAAATTTGCTCTAAGGAAATTGGCAAGGCCTGAAAGGGAAATATGGAGCAAGTGAAGATGAGGTTGTAGCAGAGAAGTCTGCAGGTAACGAATACCTTAAAATGTGGTTGGCCCGCTGTGGTAGATGCCACAGTCATTTCAAACCCTCTTCTCCCATGTCCTCCTCCCACTATGGAGCCTATAAAAAATGCATAGTAACAATAGCTATATGGCATATATATACATATATAAAACATACGTACTATATACACACACATATATAAACATATAGCTTTTCCAGAATGCCTTGCACATAGGAGTAGTAATGGAGCCAGGTTTCAGTCAATGAGATATAAGGGAAAGTCTACGGGAGAGCTCCTGGGAAAGATTTTTTTTCCTGATGAAAAGCAGGGAGAGCTCTTTTCTCTCTCTGGCTGCCCCTAGCTTTCTATGAGGACATGGCGCTTGGAACTATTGCAGCCATCTTGTGATCGTGAGGAGAAGGCCACGATAGTTGTAAAGACTCTAGTGCCCTAACAGTGTGGATTTGTGGAGCCACCTATGTCACTGGAATCTCCTACCTCTAAACTTTTCATTAAGTGAACAGTCAATGTCCTTATGGCTCACACTGATGCTAGTGGGGTTTTCTGTCACTTGCAGCCAAAAGCATTCCTACTTATAAATCACTGACTGAGGTTCGGCAGGGTTAGCACTGTTGTACTTTTTCCTGGTCCCATCTTCATTACATAGACTCCTTGTACCAGTGAAGAACAACACCTTCTGCCTCCACTTTCTGCTCAGTCCTCCCACCATAAATGAGTTAAATATTTCAACCATTTTTCTTTGAAGGTCATCAATGACCACTTTGACAGAAAGCTACAGAAAACAGAATAACCAAACGAACAGGTTGCTATTGCAAAAATTTGCCTTGTACATCAATGTAAAAGAAACATTCTCAGTAACTCCTCAAAGAAGGGAGATATTGATGATTTTGCAATAATGCCTTATTAGTATAAAGTCACACACAAAAAAGTTTCCTCTGCTGAACATGCATTCATGAACAAAGACCAGAAACTAGATTAAAAATAATGATCTCATTAAACATTTATAGCACAGCAGTAAATTTTTGCAAACAGTTGCAATTTTGCAAACCGCCCTTAACATATCTAGAAGGAAATTTTTAAAAATACTAATCTGAAAGCCCAGGAAGCTGCTGAAGCAGCACTGTATTTTTTTCTCGGCAAGACGCAACCCAAATCCACAAAACCAGACTCTCGCTATTCCAGGTTTGGAATTTCAGAGGATGGCTTTTGTGCTGGGAAAAAAGTAAGCAAACAAAGGACAAGAACAGTCCATTATTGTGGAGAGTACGTGCTAGGACAAACCCACCGCAAAATTCTGTAGCACACAACCACAAAAGCCCAAAGGAATAAAAACACTAAGACTGAATCAATGTGTTCCTAGAATATGAACATATCCCACCCTTAGCTAACCTAACAATCATTTAACCTCTCTTTTTTTTAATGTGTAGGATGGTATCTGTGTTACGGACAGTCTAGAAATTTTAGGGATCAGAAAGACATTCTTCCCTTCTTAATAATGGCTATAGCAAGACCCAGGCTAAAAACTCAGTGAAGCGAGTTTTAAAAGATGCTTATAATGACTGTTCTTGTCCAGTGACTCTGTAGAAATGCTTCTGAAGTTGGTTCCCTGGAGAGCTAGACAGACTAGTCTTCTCATAGGTCTGCCAATCGCAATGACACAGTTACGGCCACTTCTTGTTTCAGCTTCAGATTTCTTGGCACAGACTTACTCTTATGGTAGAATATAAAGATAGACCTGTGCTCCAATTATATTCTTATTTTTCCTCTAATTTAATCTAATATTCTAGGTGATGATGGTTTTTAAAGGTCCAGAAAGTTAGAGACACTGACTTAAAGGTAATGTAGCAAAACTGACATCTGATATTAAACTTGAAGTGAAAAGAACTCGGGCCCATTTTGACCAATCTCCCCCCACTCTATGTTTTGGTACCTCCAGACGAGTACAGCGGTCTTTCAGCCCATTTCTTTGCTTGAAGATGAAAAACATGTGCTGGTATAAGTTGAAGAAGTGTTCATTTACTGAGTTATTATAAACAACGAAGGTAAATAACATCCAATTATCATAAATAATGTCTAGTATACTTTTACGTGTGTATTTTGAGTCATTTCAGAAGGTGTTTGCTATAAAAAAGAATTAGTTTCCTTGGAATGCTCTCATCATGTCAATATGGTTATTAACCAAGGCTTCTTAAGCAATTCCAAGGAAAATAAACACAAATTGGGCAAGTTATTCCTTCTTTTGCAACTGTCAGATAACATAAAATAAAGAATATATGTAACATACATAAATCAAAGAGCAGAGAAAAATATTCCACACTAGAAAGAAAAAGAGCAATGCCAATAATAGCATACATTTATCAACATATACCAAGGGACAGACCCTGGGCTAAGTGTTTCACATGGATTCTCTCATTTAATCCTCACAAGATACTTACAAGGCAGGACTGCTAATACTCCCACTTTACCTGAGGGGGATCTGGGGCTCAGATCAGGCTCCCAAAGCCCCTGAGTTGCAGAGTCAGGTTCAGACCCATTAGCCAGGCCTCAGAGGTCCAGCTGTGACCCAGGATACTTCCCTGCCTACTGACTTTTCCTAACAGCCCCCCACTGTCTGCACCACGGAAGCCAGGGCCTGGGCCAGCAGAGGCTCCAAAGCTTCCGAACCGAAGGAGCCCAGTCCTGAGGGAGGGATAGTTCTCAGGGGCTCTGCTCCAGGGAGCTGGACTTGGGCTCAGAATCCAGTGAAGGGAGAGGAAACATGTTTACCGTTTTGTTTTGCCCCTAAATGAAAACAAGAAAGCTTAGATAGTCTATGTCTGACATCTAGGGTCTGCCTTTCTCTTTCTTGAAATGGCGACTATACAACCTGATGCCACAGTGAATAGGAAGGGAGCACCTGGAATCACAAACATTGGGAGTCTCCAGAGTCAGCCTCGCATCCTCTCTGGGGTTTGGGATGTGAATCTAGTCTGGTGGGAATGCAGCAACGGCAGAGGAAGAGTTCTGGCTCTGCCACTTATTGGTCTCACTACTTCAGACACTGACTTCCCTGAGCTCAGGTTCATCAGCAGAAAAAGACGGTAACACTCACCACATGTATGTAAATAGCGGGCACTGACGGTGTTCAGGAAATAGCAAAAGAGGGAGAGATTAGACAGTGCACCTCAACAAAATAGCCATTCCATAGTAGCAAGTAAAATGCTCTCAGGTTGCCTCAGCTTGAACAGTGCCCGTGCAGGACCTTAAAGGATGTGCTCTGAAACATCGTTAGAGTCCAAGCAGAATTATTATCTTTCTACTGTGGTGCTTTGAGTTTCATATCATTTTCCACACATGTGGAAAAATATTCCACAGTAATATCAAGGAAGATGTTACCTTTCTCAAATAAATTATATTTTATTAGATAATGATAGTCATTTAACAAATAATTTGTTGAATGAATAAATACAAAGATATCTTTTTTGCCTTGACATTTTTTGCTCAACCAGGAAGCTCAAAGCCAAATTTAATATAAAGTCAGAGGAACCATATGAACATCTGTCATAGCACATTTACTTCGCCCATTTTTCTTTATGGCTTTGATTTCCTATTTCTTCTTTTTTTTCTTTCATTTTTTAAATTGAAATTTTTATTGGGATTCATTTGCAGTTCTAAGAAATAATAGATTCATTTGCAGTTGTAAGAAATAAGACAAAGAGATCCCTGTGCACATTGTGCAGTTTCCTCCAATGGTAAAAGTTTGCAAAACTGTAAGATGATAGCATAATCAGGGTATAGATATTGATTCAATTCCTCAATCTGATTCAGATTTCCCTAGTTTTACTTGTACTCCTGTGTGTGTGTATTAAGTTCTATACAATTTTATCACCTATGTAGGTTTGTGTGTCCACCACCACAGTAAAGATGCCAAATAGTCCCAACATCACAACAATCCTTCTATTGCCTTTTATAATCACACCCACTGCCCTCAAATCCTCCCACATAGAAATCTCTTTTTAACAGTGCTATTTTATACCTGTCTTGGAAGGCCACAGGAGATAAGTAGAAATGAATAAATGTTAAAAAACAAGGGTACACCTCATCAAGCCTTGTTGGCTGTGTCGGTTAACCTGGCCGGAGAGCAGGCAACAATGCCTCCATGTGTTAGCAATCTGGTGCCTTTCCCAGCAGTGGAAAAGCATATTTGCACCAGGCGCTTTTCCACATTTCAATTGAACAAGCAGTTGTTGAGAGCCCAGCGTTCCAGGCATGTGCCAGGTGCTGGAGAAACAAAGATGAAGAAAGTACAGGTGCTCCTCAACAATTGGGGGGCAGGAATGTAAAGAAGTCATTGCAATGCAGGTGATAGCACAATTTCTTTAGAATATTTGGTTTCTAGTACAGACTAAAGAGCACAGAGTGGAAGAGATGCAGAGCTACTTTAACAACAGTTAAAAATCACCAGTCATCAAAAATGCCTTGAGCAATGGCTTTCCTTAAAGCTAGGAGGGGTTACGACCAGAGAAACCGTTTAACAAACAGCATTCAAAGAAACCTCAAATATAAAGGGTGTGTGTGTGTGTGTGTGTGTGTGTGTGTAGCATTCAACATAGTGAAAGATCTTCATCTTTTATACTGAAAGAAGTTCATAGCTTCATATGATAAAAAAGAAGCAACTGAACATGAATAATTCTAAATTTAAAGATGCAAACAACAGAGGATACTTGGGCAAAAAGGGGGAAAGCAGCAAAAGAGGTAAATAAGTACTTCAAAAATTGCAAATGGCAAAGAGTGAAAAGACAAACGATCTGTGAAAAATTATAATGGGGAGCCCAATGGGCTAGAGTATATGCACCAAATACATTCTTCACCTAAAATTAGGGGGAAATTGAAATATTCATTCATCCATTCATTAAAAAATACTTACTGAAAAGCTGTCACAGGCCCAGTTTTCTTCTAGGTGCTGGACATAAAAAGGTGAGCAACTCACACGTGGGGCCTGGTAGCCTGGTGGGCATGCAGATGAGGACACACACAATTGCCATATGGTTTCAGAGGCACCATGATGGGGAAGGAGAGTGAGTTAGGTGCACATGAGAGGGGTGGCTAACCGAGATATGGTGACGAGGCTCAGGGAGGGTTTCCTGGAGCAAGGAGTGTCTAAACGGAGTCTTGAAGGAGGAGTAAACTAAGTCCCATGGAGTGTGTGCACATGGACATGGGGGGAGGAAGAGAGGAAAGGGAAAACAGGACCACACCTGCAAAGTTCTTGAGGCCGGGGAGTTTGGATGCAAAGTCAGAGTGCTCAGCAGGAGGCCAGAATGATAATTTGGGACTCAAGAGACAAATTAAAGTCAAAAAATGTAATTATTTGAGACCTAGAGGAGTTGAGGAGAGGAGAAGAACACTACAATTTATTGAACAGTTACTATGTGCCAGACACTGCACAGATGGTTTCCATCTCATTTAATTGTGACAACAATCCTGTGATTAGGGATGATTAATTCTGCTTTACAAAGGAGGAGCCTAAGACCTGGAGAGGTTAAGTAACTTGTCCAAAGTCACACCACATATAAGTGGTGGAGCTTGGATTTTGACTCAGAGGGGTCCAATTCCAATAGCCAGGGTCTTCAGTTAACCAGGTTATTTTTATTATCTATTCTGTATTCCAATTTTATACTTAAGATAAAAATCACAAGAAAATAAACTCTGGAATTTTGTTTTAAATGAAACCAAGCACCAATAACATGATCTAGAGTTAACCTATTCAGTCCACATTTAGACCTTTGGTTCTTCTTAACTGTCAGTCCTCCAAGAAGCCTCTCTGATAGCCCTGCCCACTCCATTCAACCCTGGGTTAGGTGCCAGCGCGGAAGCACTCAATTCCCTTTGTCTTCTTGTCGGCTCCCCAGCTAGACTGTAAGCTTCAGGAGGGCAGCTTCATCGCTGTATCATTAGCACCGAGCACAGAGCCTGACATATAAATAGCCATAGGTAGTCTATAAATAGCCATTAAGTGAATTTTCTAAATCAAGCTTGATAGGGAAAAAAATTAACATTAGAATGTGCACTTCTGACCAACTGTCTTCAACTGGAAAGCGGAAGGAGTAATTTTAGCTGGTTTTACACAGAGACTGTATAGATTAGTGAGTCAATGTCTTTTGTACGTAGCAGGTCCTCAGAAGGTTCTGCGGATATAGCAAATGCAACTGTTTATCTTCTGTGGTACATAAATGACCTTGAGAATATTATCATCATCATTTGCAACTGCAGTGGCAGTAATTAGGGAACAGGTTCAATTAATTACCAGTAGTTTTATGGCCTGCGAGGTAAGTCAGAGTTGGACACAAAGAAACATTAATGAGATTCTGTGGGAAGCCCAAGAGAGAAGCCAAAGCTTAAGTGTGTACCTAGCTAACTGATGACTGGAAAAGGCTTTGGAGGGCAAAGGGCACACACACAAATATTGTGTGTGTTGGAAGAATGCCAAAAAGGAGCAGGGCAGCATGAAAGAGGGGGTTAGAGGAAGTTGAGTAGCACAGTGTGGCTCTGTTGTCTTCATTCTCCACTTTCACTTCACTTGCTATATTCACTAACCGCGAAAACTTCTGGATCCATTCCCGATTAACCAAATCAGAATTGCTGGGCTGGGGCCAGCCCCATGGCCAAGCGGTTAAGTTCACGTGCTCCACTTCAGGGGCCCAGGGTTTTGCTGGGCACAGACATAGCACCACTCATCAGGCCACACTGAGGCGGCATCTCACAGAGCACAACCAGAGGCACTCACAACTAGAACAGACAACTATGTACTGGGGGCTTTGGGGAGAAGAAGAAGAAGAAGAAAAGATTGGCAACAGATGTCAGCTCAGTGCCAGTCTTTAATAAAAAATGAATGAATGAATGATTAGGGACAAGAGCATAGACTCTTTTCTCCCTGCTCCTCCTCACTAAGCATTATAAACCCCGGAAATAATGAAACAACCAACCAAAGAAGAAGTCTGAAATGTGGTAAGAAGAAAGCAAACCAGTTCGTGACTCCAGGACCAGAGGAACAGCACAGCAAAGGCTGTCTTGCATCCCTCCACCCAAGGAAGGCAGCCACTCAGACCTGCCATTTCCCAACCCCCATCCTAACAACAGCAGGCAGCCCATGTAGGCTCATCCCTACCCCAGGCGGAAGGAGAGTCCCTCTGCAACATCAGGCAAGTCCTACGCCATCTGAAAAAGGGATCTATCGGAAGCCCCACCAACCGTAAGGAACTAAGGGAGCCAAGAACTGGGCAACAGTTGTTAGCTCAGGGGCCAATCTTTAAAAAAAAGAAAAAGAATTACTGGGGACAAAGCCCTCGAATTTGCATTTTAACAGGTTTCTCAGGTCACTCTTGAGCACTGAAAAAAAAAATCACGAAGCATTAGTTCTTAGATCCATGAAATATGATAAATGACCACAGCGTAGAAAAGCAACGACATTCAGGTATGCTTGTTCTCTAAGAGGTAAGATGAGCAGCCCAAAGAGGAGCTTTGGAAAGGCGTTATGAATTCAGATGACGGGCCAGATTCATCACATTCATCGTATCCTACTTGGGAAGCAGGTCTCACCACAAATCTATGTGTGCACCCGCTCCACTGCTCTCCGTCCTCGTTTCCCGGAGTGAGAGGGGCTGGCTGCCACCTCAGGGTTGTCTTTACGCCTTGCTCTCTCTTCCTTTTGATGTGTTTTCTAACCTCCTTCCCCAAGAATCTTAAAGTCCTTCTACAAAGAACATACTCATAGGTGCCAATATTTAAGTGAAGTTGATTTGATGTATTCATGGTCATTACATCTCTGGATTTAAAAAGCAACATCAGTTGATTTTTCTCAGATTTTGAGCTTCTAACAGACAAAGACTCGCTCCATTTGATTTTCATTGTGGGTTATTCAGGACATCTTTTTCCAGGGATGATGGTACCTCATCATTCTGGTCAATCAATGGTGAAACAGTGGTTAAAATTTGGATATAAAAGCAATAAATAAAGAAAGAAAAATCCACCTTTTTTATAGGAGGCATGAGGAGAGATTTATGATTTGAAATGTAGCTCAAGGGTCAAATACTGCATTAAGTGGATAGAGTGTGAGGTAAAAGGAAATGAAACAAAAGACTGATATTAATATTGGAGATTTTTAATCACTAACAGAAACCATCAAACACAAACCTGGCCCTGTGGCGGGAGATGACACAGGCAGTGTAACTATTCTGCCAAAGGAAGAGATGGAGCTGGCTCTGCAGGTAGACGGAAACAAATGAAGCCTGTGTTGGCTTTGTCTTGAGTCAGTTCAAAGCACTCGGCCGGCTCACGCATCCTTCCAGCTTTGAGAGGCGGCCATAACTCAGGATCATGACCTCACTTAAGAGAAAGTGGGAAAGGGACTGACTACCTGACTCATGTAAGGCAGTAACATGGATTTTAGCTCTGCAAGGAAATTTCCTAACAAACCATGTGGCCCATTTCTGTCTTTTAATCTTAGAACAATCCCCCAAAATAGTATTTCTTACAAAAATAACATTCTTTTCCCACTCCAAGTATCTTGGCGTCTAAATGCTATTCTAAGCATTTTAGAAAGATAAATTAGTCAAAGCTATTTACAACAATGACTACCACTGCTGTGGCCAGAGAGAGAGAGCTTCACTTAAATTGCCAAGAAGGGAACAAAGGTGTCATATAAGCCCTGAAAACAGGCAAAGGGGACAAGTCCTGCTTTGGGCTCTGAGAGGGTTTGGAATGCTGCCAAAGCTTGGCGGCGGGGGTGGAGGCACATGGCGAATGAGAAAACAGGTCTTTTCTCCAAAGTTTTATGTAAGGATTACATGTAAATGCTAAAGTGGCCCAGCTCAATTATTTCAGCTATTCTGCCAGGCGTTCCTAACAGCAAGAAAGAAGCCAATGAGTTACAAAATTTTTCATTTCTCTGGAAGGCTGGGACCTGGTCTCTGTTTAACGTATGTTCTGGTTTCCACTATCTGGGAAAAGAAAACTGATTTAAACACTTAGACAATTACAGACAACTGTCACCAACGCAGGGACCAATTACCCAGATGGCAGATTGCCATGCCCCGGTCTTTCTACCTCGTGTCTCTTCCTCTGTGAAGACTGAGGCTTGTTGCTTTTTCCCACATAGACAGGTCCATTCTGGGCCACAGCACATGCTGAGACCTCAAGGGCAGACGGCTCCTTGCTGAGCTCCCAGGCAGAGGCCCAGGCCTCCCTTCTCACTAGGGCCACCTCCCCACCCTCCCCACTGTCCCCATTCAGCTTAGGATCACAGGCGCAGATGAGGTGCTAACAGATTGACAAGCTGCTTCTCAGGTTTCTCAAAGTGTGACCCACAGACCACCTGCTTCAGAACCATCAGAAGAGCTTGTTAAACAGCAGCTTCCGGGGTCTCACCCCGGGCCCACTGAGTCAGCATGCGGAGCTGGGAATCTGCATTTTTGACATGCTCCTCAGGTAACTTTTATGCACATACAGGTTTAGGAACCATAACCATAGGTGTGAAGTCTTAGTATCTAAATCTATTTGGTTCTTGAGTTCAGTCGCGGATTCAAAAAGCAAGGCACCGCACCTGGGTCTTGTTGGTTTCTGGGAGTTGGAAAGTGGGAGATTGGATTGTGAAGGAGAATGGTATTTAGGAAGGACTGGGAACAGGTAGGAACCTAGTAGAAAAAGGCCAATATAATCCCTAACCTGACTGAGTCGAGTAGCAAGTTTTACTGTAATTGTTAGCTTGGCATGGATATGAACTGGGGCAGCATTCTGGATTTCCCTCAAGCATCAGGAGTTGTATAGGCGCTCCAAAATTAAACAGTGCCCTGCTCTCTGCTAAACTGCATTATCTGCTAAACAGAGCCACGATAACCCACACACCCTTTCACTGAGGTTTCCTCTCTGCCATTGTATCAATGTTTGTAAAATAAGGCTGGGGGTCAGGGCTCTAACTTTTACCAGTTCAAACTCCACCCTTCTCACCTGAGGCTGTGAGGTCTTTTCTTCTCTATATTTCTTCTCTATGCCTTAATTTCCCCCATGATGGAATGGGCATGCTTATATTACCAGTCATATGTATCTTTTAGGGTGGCTAAAGAGAGCTGAGCAGTGAAAAAAGCAGGGCGCAAAACAGTATTAATACCAGTAATCACCTATAATTTCACATCGTCACTATAAAAATTAACACTCAACTGACCAAGGAGGAGAGGCTGCCTGTTAGCTAAAGTCTGGGGATTATTTATAGATTTAAATTATTCACATTCTGCCTATCACCTCTTGCCACAGATACTTCGAAGTTCACACTTCTTTGGAATATCATATAATTTTCTGGAGCTTCCACACAGACTTGCTTATTCTCTTAAAAGATGACTGTGAACCTTGCAAACTGCTCTCATCTCATTTTAGTTCTAATAGGTTGGAGTTTGTTATTTTTTTTTTTAAAATAAATCCTTTGTTTTTAATCTAGGTCAGCCCTGTCAACAGAATCTAAATAAGCCTTGGTATGTTGTACAATCTCTACAATGTAGCAACAATAAAATGTTCGTGGCAACTGCATTTACAATCTATCTGACAAAGTGTGTCTATTTCCATGGTACCTATCACCATGGTAGCTGAGCAGCACTCCTTTTGGAGTAATCAGGGTAGTAATATAGCCCTTGGCTACTGGCTCCTAAAAGCTTTGCCCTTTAATAAATAAATGGAACACTTTCTGTTTGTTTGTTTTTAACAAGCCATAAAACCCCTTCGAAATAGACAATTGTTGCTAAATACTATTTCTAAAAACAAAACAACAAATTCTCTTCCCCTAGATACTGGTTGGAAGAACATTTCAATTGTTTCTTTCTTTTAGAGAAGCATTTCTAAGCCTTATGACCATGGAAAACGTACAGAATGTATTGTGGTTTGAACTACATTTTAAGATTCTTTTGCATAAAGGTTAAATAAGAAAAGAGACAGTAGTGATTGTTTGCGATAAGGCCACCTTTACACTAATTTGAACTGATCGGTGTATTCATTGAATCAATAAAGTTCAAGGACAGTGCTAATTCCCAATTTCCCAATGATCTCAAATACCCGCTTTATAATATGTTTCATGGCATTGCCATATAAAGCTGATGGAAGTGTAAACTGATACCATCTTTCTAAAAAGCAATTTTGGCAATAGGATCCTTAAAATGTTCAGACTTTTTATGTTAGTCCGTTCAGCTGCTATAACAAAATACCACAGCTTGGGTAGCTTATAAACAACAGAAATTTATTTCTCATAGTTCTGGAGGCTGAGAGTACAAGATCAAGACACCGGCATGGTCATGTTCTAGTGAGGGTCCTCTTCCTGGTTCATAGCTGGCGCCCTCTCCTCATGTCCTCACATAGTGAAAAGGGTAAGGGATCTCTGTGGGGTCTCTACTAGAAGAACATGAATCCTATTCATGAGGGCTCTACCCTCATGACCTAAGCACCTCCCAAGGCCCCACTGGTAATACCATCACATCTGGCACTAGGACGTCAACATATGAATTCAGGGAGGACACAAACATTCAGACCATAGCACCCTTTAATATGGTAATTCCAGGTCAAAGAATCTGTTCCAAGAAAATTATCTTAAATAGACACAAAGCCTTATAACAAAGATGCCATTGGAGTGGTATTTAAAACAGAAACAAACAAAAACCTAGATATTGAACAATAAAGAATGCTTAAGCAAATTATTAGAAGGTGATTAGAAGGTGATCTTTATGCTGTCACTAAAAGTCGTGTTTATGAAACATTTTTAATAACTTAGGAAATGTTTATCATATGATGTTAAGTAAAAAAAGTAGCATACAAAACTATATATACAGTATATGTATAAAGTATGTAAAAATATGTATAGAAAACATACTGGAAAATGTCACCCGTAGGTGGTTTTCTTTGGGTGATAGTTATTTTGTCCTTTATACATTTCTGAACTAATAGTATTTGTGTGTCTATTGCTCTTTGTGATTCTTCCTTTTTTTCTCTGCCTCTCTTTCTTTTCATTCTGTCTATAAAATAAAACTAAAATTTATTTTATCTGCATATTTATTGAACATTATTTAGAATTCCACATGCACTCATCTATCAAATACTTATTGAGCATTAAGTGCTAGGAACAATTATTAATTTAGACATATGAACAGATACTTTCTCTGACCAAAAAAATCAGTTACTTCGCTTGTAAATTACATGGTTCTCGATATATGTTTTTCCTCTGCAAGTTACTATCCCTCAATAGGAAAAAACTCTAAACCTGAAAAATGATAACTTGAAAATACCAAAATTTTCTCCATCCTACTTTCTTCCAACCCTTTTTTCTAGCTCCAATATTGATTACCAGCAACCAGTGTCATATTAATTCCATCTCCAAATGATGACCATACACTGCAGGAGGTACTGGGAAATAATGAATCAGGCTTATTTATTCTAAATTCTACTCCAGGACTATCTCCCCCATGCTCACAATTACCACAGATATGGGTACCACCAACACTGTATCTCCAGCCTGCATCTTGTTGCTGAGTTCCAGACACAGGTCACTAACTGCTTACTAAAGACATCCTTCTGAATGTCTCATAGGCGTTTATGAACTCTTTCTTCCTGCCTCACATTCTCTGCAGACTGTGTTCAGTTGACTATCGCTCTCATTAATACAGTCAATCAAAGCAGAACACAAGGATCACCTCAGATTCTTTGTTCTCTCCCACTGTCCCCTTTATACCCACCCTCACACCTTGATTTCTGCTTCCCAAATCTCTCTCAAATTCATCCTCTCATCTGCTACTGCTTTAGTTTAGAGTTTAGACGCTCATCACTGCTCACTGGATTTTTGTTATGATCTTCTGACCATCTTCTTGGTTGCCAATCTATCCCTCACGTGGAGAAATCTTTCTAAAATGTAAATCTGATCATGGTAGTCCCCTTTAAGAAGCTAGAAGTCTCCTTAGCATGTGGTACCTGATCTGGCCCCTCCCATCTGCCCCACTTCTTCTCCCATGGCTTCACCACTGACATCCTACTTTCCAAGAAGACAGAACTATCAGGGTTCCCTGAACCCACATTCTATTTCCCTCTTTGAGGACTTTGCACTCAGCTTTCTCTTCAGCTGGAGTCCTCTCATCTACTCTGTCTCTCTGCAAGCTACAAATTTCCAAGACTTCTTAGCTCAAGGTCCAATTCTTCTTGTTTGCCTTCCTCTGTGGCATCACCACTTCTTGTACATATTCTCATGACATTTTATTTATTCAATTAAAATTTACTAAGCATCCAGCATAACACCAAGCATTGTGCTGGCTGTTGGGTACAGGGACAATCTCTGCCCCCACAAAGGAGAGGGATTCCCATCACCTTAAGTGCCCTTGCTTAGCTACGTCTGTCTCCCCTGAACTGCTGGAGGGCAGGGATTGCATCATACCATCTTTGTAGCTCTAGAGCTTGCCAAAAGTAAGTAATGAATGAATGTGCGTTGAACCCACTGAAACCGCAGCCTTTTGGCTACACCATCAGGGTGATGAAACTTTACAGCTGTAAAAGTAACATAATGTCCAATGAGTCGTGTTTGATACTTCATAAGAGAGAAACACAACTCTTTGTTTCCTGGAGCAAGATAATGGTACTAGGAGAGCACATGGTTCAGCAGTTCTTAAAAATGCTTTGGGGATGTAAGTGGATAACTGCTGAGTTCCCTCATAATCCTATGATAAAAGTGACTGATAGTAGGGAATATATTTAGTCCCATTGTAATCCACTTCCAGAAACTTATTTCTAATCCTTGCTGCACTAATTTGCCTGATAGAAATCTTACCTATAGAGTTATTCAGTATTTAAGGATACACGCAAGAGAAGGGAGTAGCAATTTGATTTATAGCTAGGGGACTGATATTTTGGTTCCTGGTTAATATTCAAAAAGTCAGATGACGCAAAATATTTGATGACGTTCACTTGGTCGTTGATATATGAATCTGTCAACCCTGTTCTCTCATACTAAGGCATTCTTTTGGTTTCATACTGAGGCTTGTTCCAAACTCAATCTCATGTTCCGTTTTTATTGGAAATCACTAATTGGTATCCACCTTTTGCTTTTTTTGCTGAATAAATACATTAATTAATCAGTTTAAAAATGTACAAAAGTGGTATTAATTTTCGCGAATTAACACCATGACTTATTTTTTTTAATCTAAATATCTCCAAATCATCCTAGTTTAAGGGAAGTGAAAAATTGCACATTTGCAATATGATTGAGATGGAAAATATATTTAGCAGATTTGAAATGATATGGATTCAATATAAATCTTTACCTGTCAATTTATTAAGCATTTAAGAGTAAGAATTTTTTTTAGAAAATTGAAAGCAGCTCGGTTAGAGTATGTCTCTGGTGAGTCCTGGAACACCAAATCCTTTGCCAAGATCCCTTCACTGCAGGATTGACGGTCACAAATGACAGGTTTTACCACAACTGCTGAAAACTTTCTTTGTTCCTCAAACCAGGTGAGCCAAGTTACAAATCTGTTTATTCATTTCTATTTCCCGAAAGATTAGATATTCCAGCTCAGTAGCAGGTCCCTTGAAGGGCTCCTTTCTCTTGCTTTAGAATTAGTCTTTTATTTCCTTAATCCTTTGGTTTCAGGTAGTTGACCTTATTAGTCAGAAAAGTGCTTTTCTCTTTTGTCGGCCATGAAGGAAAACTGATGACCCATCTAATTTGCTCTTCTTGGTTTTCTATTCTCGTCAAAGCCCTTCACTATGAATAGTGCCCTAGTGTTTTGATAGTCTTTGTGTCATTCTTATTATCGAGTATCGTGCTTTGAGTTAGTTTCTTAAAAGTAATAATTTTAGTGATTGACTTTCACAGGCTCAGAAAGCTTCTGAATTTAAAATTTTGTAATGAATCAAGCAAAATATATAGAGTGCATATTTAGTTTGCAGTGGTGTAATCATACAACTGAGAGAGATTCTGTGAGTTTTAATTAGTATAAGGCTTTTTTTTTTTTAATTTAAAGTCTTCCTCCCTCCACCCCATTCTTCTTACTTAGTTTTTGGTTTTGACTTATGGTGGTGATTATGATTTATTTAAATGATCTATTTTGCAACTATTTATTGATTTATTAACTGTAGATAGTACTTACATGAAAATAAAAAATTTAGTGCACTTTCACTACCATTCATTTCCTTTCCAGTTACTGATTTTTCACTCTATTTTTAGTGTCAAGGTTTATAAAAATTTATATTTTTTTCAAGAGCTATAATTAGGACTTCTCTGCCTTGTCCATGGGGTGATTCTAAAATTTATGGTATCTATAGAGTTACAGTATAACTATTTAAAATCATGTACTATAGAAATAAGTAGTGTGTTTAGATTCAAAGAAAGGGAAGTACAATCTATGTCACTAAACCCCCCATTGCTCAACAGAAAAAAGCCTTAAGCATTAAGATCTAATAAATTTTTCACTAATTTCTTTTCAACTTTCTTTGCTTTTAAAGGTCATGTCCAGCTACCACTCTTTCTTATATTTTATTTTATCCTCTTCCTTGAATTTACTTTTGTTTTGTTAAGGTTATGTCCTTGACAATTTTTTTTTCATCTGGGGTACTTGAGTGGGAAAACTTTCCGAGTCTGCATGTCAGAAAATATCTTAATTCTGCTCTTTTATATGAATAATAGTTTGGGTGAGTATAGAGGTCTAGCTTCAAAGTCATTTCTCCCCACATATCGAAAATCATTGTTCCTCTGTCATGTCACGTACAGTGCTGCTGATGAGAAATAAAATATCTGACTGATTCTCATCCCTTCGTTCTTTATTCTCCCTTCACTCTCCCTACTCCGGAAGCCTTAAAAATATCTTTCTCCTTACTGTTCTGAAAGTTTATCAGATCGTGTCCACTTACCTCCAGACTTGGTAGATATTTTCAGCCCAAACATTCACGTCTTTCTAAAGCTCAAGGAGATTTTCTTCTGCGGCCACTATTAGTATTTTGGTTGTTATTACTTCCTCCTTCCACTATTCCCTGATTCTGAAACTCTGATGAGATGGCGGGCCTCCTAGGGCAGCCTCCATGCCTTTTACTTTTTTGGTGATTTTTCATCTTTTAAGTCTTTTGTTTAACCTTCAGGGAGAGATTCAGCCCCGCAGCCTGGTCTTTGTCCCTACCGCTCTACTATTCAGGCCAATCCACTGGATTCTTTACAATCATATTGATAATTTCTAGGAACGCATTCTTTTTCGCCCCTCATTCACAGCAGCTTGTTTTCATTTTGTAGTTGAAACACCTTTCTCTAATCACTGTGAGGATACTAATTATAGCTTTTTAACCCCACCCCCCATTTTCTATGATCTATTTCTATTTCCTTTTGGCCAATTATTCTTTTCTCCTTTTAAAATTGTTTGTTTCCCATCTTGGTTTTCTTCTATATTGTTGGTTTTCCTTAAAATCTCATGTAGGGGAGGAAAAAGTTTTCTTTAACCGTCCTAGAGCCCCCTGGCTGGGTCTGAAAATTAAACTGACAAAGACAGATTAACAGGAGAAAGGCATACAAATTTATTTAATATGTTTTACGTGACACGGGAGCCTTCATAAGGAAATGAAGACCTGGACAAATGGCTAAACGTGAGTGCTTTTACGCTAGGTTTGATGAAGGGTGGGAAGTCGTGGAAAGATGTGAGAGAGCAAAGAGCATGAGCTAAGTGTGGTAACTGGGGGGCCTGGCAAGGCCTGTTCCTTCAGACTCCTCTCTGTGTCCCTTGTCTTTGGAGATAAGGATGTTTCTGTCCTCCAGGTCTAGGGAGGGCGCCTCTCACAGGAGGGTCTTGTGACCTGCTTCAGGGGAAGGTCAGAGAGTCCTTCCTGCACAGGCCATTTCTCAAATTCCTTCAGCTTGAAATATTCACTGTACCAAGGTGCCATATTTGGGGCAGCATGTCCTGAAAACAATCATTAGTGATTTCTTTTCTTTCTCTGTTTTTTAAAAAATCAGCTTCATTGAGGTGTAATTTACATTAAATTTACCAAAGTGTAGCGCTCTTGATGGTGATTCTTACTTATGAATGAAAGACACAATTGGTAAGAAAGCTTGTATGCTGTTGCACAGGTATGTTTTTCTAACAGCCAAGCTTTCCCATAAGGAAGAGGTTCTCAACCTGGATTACACCTTAGCATCATCAGGATATTTAAACCATGCAGATGCTCAGGCTTTGCCCTAGGCCAGTCAAATCAAGTGGGGCCGAGGCTGCAGTATCTTTTTTAAGCACCACAGGTGATTCCATGTGCAATCTGGTTAAAAAGAGCTGCTTTCAGGGGCTGGTCCGGTAGCATAGCGGTTAAGTTTGCACGCTCTGCTTCAGCTCCTCAGGGTTCACCGGTTTGGATTCCGGGCGTGGACCTATGCACCACTTATCAAAGCTGTGGCAGGCATCCCACATATAAAGTGGAAGAAGATGGGCACAGATGTTAGCTCATGGCTAATCTTCCTCAAAAAACAAAACAAAACAAAAAACAGCCTGCATTTAGGGATGTGTGCAGGAAACAGGTCCGTAGACTCAGGACCCCCAACTACCAGAGTGAAGAGGGCAGTAGTTTGGGAACAGTGTTTAGAATATGCTGCTCCTGGAGGGAAATGCCTATCCTATCCTTTCTCCTCTCCTCTATATCTGTTGTGGAGGTCTGGAGTTCCTCCAGCTCTGCTGTCTGTCTGCAACAACAGGTCTCTTACAAGGTGCCCTCCCCCCCACCCCAGTCAGAAAGAGCGCTTCTTTAGAAAGGGTTCTTTAGCTTTAGTCAGAGGGCTCAAGCCCATTACCAGCCCTGCTCAGGGAGGGGAGTGGCCCTGCTGTCTCGCTTACACCGATGCACACAGAGAGGCCCCCTGCCCACTCTGCCCACGTGCTTGTTAAGCGGAGGCCCGCCTGGGCGCTCGGGATGAACTGTGCCAGGAGCCGTGTCTGCACTACGGTTTCCTCTGCAATTCTTCTGCCAATCAATCCCGTCTCCTTTCTGTTCTTCAGAAAAATCTTCAAAACTTCTTGTCCACTGATTTCACTAGTTCCCATTTTCCAGTGCTTATATATAAAATTATTACTTAAAAAATATTTTCTGTCATCTCAATGGGAAAATGGGAAGGAGGAGAAGTGGATGCAACGCTTGCATTGTCATCTTGAACTGAAAGCCCCTCCAGCAATTCTGGAATCTTCTAAACTCTGGTAAAAGTTTAATTAAGTGTCAAACTTTGGTCTGAATACATAACCATGGTCTTATTAATACATGCCTGTTCTGGCTTTGCTATAAATCAACTGTAATTAGTGGACAAGTCACTTAACATCTTTGTGTCGGTTTCCTTCATTTTTAAAGTGAAGAAGGCTAATAGGGATTTTCTAAATTTACTCCCACATTAAATTCAAGGATTCTAAAGTTTTCTTTGCCACTATTTGAAATTCATTGTCTGCATAAAATGTCCAATACCTCTTGAACATGGAGAGGCGGGGCCTGTGTGTATTATGTAACTAGAACTGCGGGCGCCCCCAGAGTTTAATGATCTACTTTAGAGAAAGAACTAAAATGGAATAATGTACAAGCAACTAACGTGGTGGCTACTTCAGATTTAGTGGTCACAGAAGGCCTCTCCGGGGAGGTGCCATGTAGGCTGAGAACAGAATATAACAAGCGGGAAAGAGCTCAGGAGAAGAGAAATGCTGGGCAAAGAGAACAGCTAGTGCAAATGCCCTGAGGCATGAACACAGTTGGTGTGCTAGAGAAACATGAAGGTCAGAGTGGCTGGAAAATGGTGAATGAGAAGAAAAATGGTAGAAAGTAAGGCAAGAGAACGAGGAAGGGACCAGATCTCGCAGGGCCTTTAAGTCACAGTAAGGAGCTCAGATTTCTTCTGAGAGCACTGACTGGGAGCACAATGAATGGTCTTTAACTGGTGGCTGGCGGAAGTCCTCTGAATCACCTTCTATAGCTGCCATGTGGGGAACAGCCTATCGGGGGCAAGAGTGGATGCAGAGGACCAACAAGAAATAATGGGTGTGGTGGCCCAGTGGCACAGCAGTTAAGTTCACACGCTCAACTTCGGTGGCCTGGGGTTCACTCGTTTGGATCCCAGACACAGACCTACACACTGCTTATCAAGCCATGCTGTAGCAGGTGGCCCACATATAAAGTAGAGGAAGATGGGCACGGATTTTAGCTCAGGCCCAATCTTCCTCGGCAAAAAGAGGAGGATAGGCAGCAGATGTTAGCTCAAGGCTAATCTTCCTCAAAAAAGAAAAAAAGGGGCCAGCCCCGTGGCCGAGGGGTTAAGTTCAATGGCCCAGGATTTCGCCGGTTTGGATCCTGGACACACACCCAGCACCATTCATCAAGCCATGCTGAGGCCACGTCCCACATAGCAGAACTAGAAGGACACACAACTAGAACATACAACTATGTACTAGGGGGCTTTGGGGAGAAGAAGAAAAAGGGGGAAAAATATTTGCAACAGATGTTAGCTCAGGACCAATCTTTAAAAAAAAAATGTCATGGAAGGGCAGCAGATGTTATGACCCATACAAAAAAGAAATAATGGGCAAACTTGAAGATCAGATTTTGCACAATTCTCCTTTTGCAGCACTTCCTATACTATTAATGGACATTTTTATGTTCATTTCCTCACGTGCGGCTCCTGGTTTTGACTGTTTGTACAGAGTTTGCCTTCACTCTGGTAGGCCAATTCAACGTGGGTGCTGCCGCCCAGAGTCCTTGTTCTCCTTGTGCCTTAGTCCTGCCTCTAGTGCATTCAGACAAACTGCAGAAAAACGCTCACAATCAAAGAAGCCCGGAGAACCCAAACGAAGACTAGTCCATACCACACAGGGGAGTGAGTTCAGCCAAAAAGGCAGTCAGCCTGCATGGCAAACGCATCCAAAGATGGTTTCTGCTGGGCTCAGAGCATGCTCAGAACCAGACTGGCTTGTTCCGTTCTCCACCTTTGTCCACACCTCGATTTGCTTTAAAGGAGATGCATCTCAATGCAAACAGTCCATTTGGATTTCAAAACCTTACTCTACTTCTCAACACCACCTTTCAGCACAGGGCTTCGCTGCGCTTGCCTTCTGCAGTCAGGCGTTTTCTTACACAGCTCTCATTCCTCAGTTGGCCAGTCACTCTTTTGTTTTTTAAATCAGGATTTGTTTTTACTTCAATAAAATACTGATCATAATCAACTCTCAGTAGAGGTAATGGTAGCAGGACAATTAAATGCAGCAGATTCCTTACCTGGAAACAAGGAGAGCCAGGTTTAAGAGAGATGGGAGGGAGGGGGAAATCGCTCCCAATGGGCATAAATGATTGACAAACATCACAAGAATGGAAGGAAGAAATAACATATGTGAGAGTGTGTGTACTTACGTATACAGAGCCCTCTTCCCTTGAGAGTTGGAATCTCATCACAATATATTTCATATGACAAAGGACAATTAAATTTCTTTTTCAAGAAACGTTAATTGCAGACTTCTAAGAATAATTCTGAAAATTTGCATGGTGCAAAAGCATTAAAGTACATCAATTACAAAACTGAGAAAATGCCATATGGTGTCTTAGAACCTCAAAGCTTCAGGTTGAAAAGAAAATTTACAGTATATTCTTTTACCATCTATAATATTCAAAATTGATAGTCAAGTTCTCAACATTATGGGTCAACTTATAGTTAGATATGCAGATTACTGGCTATGCAACACAAAGTAGTCTGATAAGATTGTGAATTCAGACTGGCTGCTTATTTTCTCCCCAAACCCAAGCCTGGAGATGCCACAGAAAGGAAGAGGAGGCTGACAGATCTCAGAAACTCATATATAAATTTGGAAACCCTTTGGGAGAGACTAGTAGCTGGGTTCCAATGTGGACAGCAGGCAGCAGTCCAGAGTGGGAGAGGATGGGCACCCACAGAGCAGAGACTGGAATGGAGCTTCCTAGTTTGCTTTTCCTCTATTGTCCTGGCGTAGGTCACTGGGGGCAGAAACACAGCAACACTAGCTCTCAGGATGGCACCAGAGCACTCCCCTCTCCTCCAGGGTGACGAGATGGAGAGGTTTCCAGAAAGGCAAGGTCACTTGGTGGTGCTGTGGTTGAGTGATGAGGAGCGGGTGGTACGTAGTGAGGTGGTAGGAGGTGGGCAGGAGGGAAAGTCAAGCCCAGATCCTAATAGCAGAGGCTTTCTACTTGGGGCAACATTCTCTTTGCCACTCCCTAGGCTTACCATGAGGATGCCAAGCTAGAATCTCAAAATATATAAAGCATAATTGATAAAACTATGGGGTGAAATAGATTAATTAAAAATTGAAATCGGAAAGTTTAATAAACCCTGCACAGAAACTCAAATCAAGCACACAAAATTAGCAAAGATACAGAAATATAATACACTCAAATCAAGCACACAAAATTAGCAAAGATACAGAAAGTTTTAAATATCATAAATAATAAGCTCTTATTAACAGAGAACTTTACATCCAACAGAGAATATATGTTTTGTTTTCTTTAGGTATACATTACACAGTCACAAAAATCAACTACTTGCTAGGGTACAATCAAAACTTTAATAAATCCCAGAGAATCAACACTACAGACACTCAAAACTGACCAAAATGCAGTAAAATTAAAAATCCTAGGGAATATTTATAAAAACTTAGATCTGAATGACAGTGAAAACATGCCAAAATCTTTGAGAGTTTTAAATATATTAGTCAGAAAACAAGAAAGTGAAAATCAAATGAGTTATATTTTTCAACTCAGGTGTTAGAAGAGTAACAGAGTAAACCCAAAGAAACAAGAAAGAAGGAAATAATATCAGTATGGGAAAAACCAATGAAATAGAGAAGAAAACAACAAAAATGGGGAAGATTAAAAACCAAAAACTGCATCTTTGAAAAGATTAATAAGATGGACAGGACTGATCAAGAAAAGGAGAAAGAAGCAGCAAATAAACAAAATGCAACATGATGAGGAAATAGCAACAGACACAACAAAGATTACAAAATAATATTATGGGCAACTATCCATCAATAATTTGAAAACTAGAATAAAATGGAAACATTTTGGGAAAATATAGTACACATTAGTACAAAAAAGATTCAAAATCTTAACACAAAACAATAATCTTCAAAGAAACGGTAATCAAAGACTTCCTCCACAAAAGAAACCCAGAGATTCCAGAGGGTTTTAGGTTTCAGATCTACCATACTTTCAAAGACTAGATGATGCCCACATATAAGGAAACTTCCTTTATAAAGGCTCCATGTCAAAATCAAATTCTAGACATCATACTTAATGGAGAAACTTTAAATGCGTTCCCTTTATGATCAGGCTTACAAGCATGATCATCTATATAGAAACTCCAAAAGGTTCAAGAGATATGATATGGAACTAATCCACGAGTTCGGCTAACTTGTCAGATACAAAATATAGATGTATATATGTGCACACACACACACAGCATTCCTCTATACCATCAATAACCAACAAAAATACATTGCTGCATTTATAACAGCAATGGAAACTATTGGAATTAACCCAAAAAAGCACAAGACCCCTATGAAGAAAAGCTTTAAGCTCCATTGAATGACCAAATAAATAAATAAATAAAGACTCAAGTAAGTAGAGATATATACTGTCTCCATGAATCAAAAACATAACATTATAAAAATGCCAATTTTCTCCTAGTTAAATATATAAACTCAACAGATTCTAGTAAAAATTCCAGTCTGATTTTTTTAGAACAACCTGAAAAATGTATTCAAAATTTATATGGAAGAATAAAGAACCATGCAAAACTAAGTCAATTTTGGAAAAAAAAAAAAAGAGGGTAGACTCACCATAGCAAATATTAAGACAAACGACTAAATCATAATAGTAAAACAAATGTAGTTCTAACACAAGAACAGAAAAGTAAATGAATTTTCAATTTTACAAGGTGAAAAATGAAGCGGAATCCAGAACTCACTAACAGAACCAGAGAGATTGAAACCTGATATACAATAAAGGTGGTACCATAGCTCTATGTGGAAAGGATAAATTGTTCAATAAATTTCTGATGAGAAAATTGACTCATTATATGAAAGAAAGAATGCTAGATTCCTAACTCACGTTATATTCACAGGTAAACTACAAATGGATTAAGTATTTAAATGTAAAGGTAAGTCTTGATAGTAAAAGATAATATAAGGAAATAACTTTGTGCCTTGAAAATGTCTTTTTCATTTTTAAACATAAACCAAAAGCACCAACCATAAGGTGAAAAATTTGTATATTTCACTACATCAAAATAGGGATTTCTGTTCAATGAACAGCACAACAGAGTTAACAAATGGGTGATAAATTAGAAGGTCTAAACTAATAAGAGAACAAACAAGAAAAAGAAGGAAAATCAAATATAATTAGCAATTCACATATAAGGAAGCCTGAAGAGCTAACAATATATAAAGAGATGCTCAACCACCTAGTAATTAAGAAAGAGAGAGAGAGATCATTTTACTTCTGTCAGATTGACCAAAATTAGAAATTCTGATATACCAAATGTTGGCAAGAATGGTGGTAGAGGGGAAGAGGAAATAAACCCTTTCCACGCGTGGCTGGTAGGAATGCAAACTGATTCAAGCAATCTGGAGAAAAGCCTAGCAGTATCTAGTTAAATTATGTATGTAAATACCTAATGAGGTAGCAATCCCATAATATGATGTATAGACTATAGAAATTCTGCCGTAAGTTTATAAGAAGATATATATGAGACATTTAGGACAGTGTTGTATATGGATGGTAGTGGTGGGTTGGAAGTCCATCACTGGGGATCAGGGAAGGGGTAAGTGAAATCTGATGGATGCACACACTATGTGAAATATGCAGTAGTTGGAAGCAATGCACTAGGTGCACATATATCACTGTCTTAGTAACAGAGTTGAAGTAGAAAATGTAAGAATTGTAGTATAACATGACTTTGTTAAATTAAAAACACTTACACCAAACATCTAGTTTATACATACAAATCCAAGGATATATGTCAGTCCCCTTAGCGTGGGTGACAAGACAGAGAGGGAATGGGAGTGAGTCAGCAAAACGAAGGGGTAAAATCAAGTAACATAAAATAAGAGAGGGGCCTTTCGCTGACTGACAGGACACATACCATCGTCATAAACAGTATGATTAACTCGTGTCTCTGCACTTGAGCAGTCTTACCTCCACTCACCATGAATAAAAAACCACTGCCATATACCAACAGCCAATCCTTTCATTTCTGTGCCTAAGCAGAAACTGAGGTTTCTAGATTAAAAGAAGATTTTACCTATTCACACTCACAGACATAATCAAATCTAATTTTTATGCCTCCTTATAGAAACTGAGGCTTAATCAACATTTATCATTGTTGACTGGAAAGTGTCTCATGGCTTAAGATCTGATCAGATTAATCTCCTCCAACTGATCACCCTGACAGAGCAACAGCATATTAAAAATGTCTTTAAAAATATGGAATGCTCTGATGGGCATTATATTTTCTCAGACCTTGAATCCTTCATTTGGAAGGACAATATTATTGATGCATTTGTTGCAATGACCCACAGCTGACTTTTCTGCAAAGTTTAGTTTGAAATGGGACATTTCTGCATTTTCTAGAAAATATTCATCATAGAAAGATAACTTTGATTAATGCTGACTTCAACATTAAATTTCTGAACTATGTACCCTGATGTCAACATAAGTCACTGATGTGGTGGACGTTTTTCGAATAATGCTCAAAACACAAATGGTTTCTTGGATCATTTCCAGTTTTACTCATTTTAGGCAACACTGACATTATTCAGCTTGGGTGTTACTTAAACTGCGTATTACTTCTTAGGGTGGTTCATGGATGGTTGTCCTAGGCTTCCTCAGAGGTCCATCAGAAGGGTTTTGCTTTGTTACAAAAGGATCAATCTAGTAATTCTGAAGGAACCTAAACAACCTAGAAGTTTTTCTGTGTGGATCAAAAGGATTTGATTACGGTAATTTTGTTGCTTTAAGGTTTCAAGTATAGTATCATACATGTTAAAGCCTCACAAATCTCCCCAATGTACATTGAACTAAAAGGTTTTTATTGTCAGTTAAGTTGTTTTTAATACAGAACACCATTTACATAGCAGTGTAGCTGAATGCCAGAAAGTCCAAAGAGTCTACTCCAGTTCTAGTGCTGACTGTGGTAGACTCTATGAGTGGTAGACTCTATGAGTGGCAGACTCTATGATTGGCAGACTCTATGAATGGCAGACTCTATGATTGGCTGACTCTATGAGTGGCAGACTCTATGAGTGGCAGACTCTATGAGTGGCTGACTCTATGTTTGGTAGACTTTATGATTGATAGACTCTATGATTATTTGTTCATGTTATTTGCTCCCTCCTTTCTTTCATCCTGTTCACCCATCTATTGACTTTGGGCTAGGCTAGGTGACATGCTTTGGCTAATGGGATGTGAGGGAACATGACATTTGCCACCTCTGAGCAGAAACTTAATGTGACTGTGCGGCTTGGCCGGGGCCCTCTTGCTGCATCCTTGCACCAGGAGAACAGCATGTCCTAGACAGGGGCTGCTCCTTTGGCTTAGGTTCCAAAATGTAAAAACACATGGAGCAGAGCCCGACAGAGTTTAGCAGCCGAACCTTCATGTAATGTACAGAAGAAAAACTATTTCTTGTTGTAAGCCACTGAGATCTGGGGCTTATTTGCTATAAACTAGAAAAAGCTGAAGAATTCACTGACTTAGTGGGTGACAAAAGAACTTACCATCTGTTTTATCCATATAAATTAAGGATAATTATTTTTCCCTCTGAGAAATATTGGCTGACTTTAACTACTGTTCCCTAAATCTACCTTTGATTATTTCAGCACTATTTCGACGTATCTTGATGTTATCTACCTATCTGTCTTTCTATCTATATCAGAAAAATTCTAGCACTTACCAATTGAGTCTATAGAAAAACATTCAAATGATATGTCTATTTGGCCCCAAATCTTATAGTATATATACTGACCATGCGTTAGAATGATGAGGGAAGGTAATGTTGAGCAATCTTTACGTGGAAGAGCCACGGTGTGGCAGACTAATGATGAAACAGAACCCAGAGGTACTCCCAGCTGTCGCCATGTATACCTCTTCAAGCAGGTGAGTCCTCCCAGTCACCCTGGTCAACCTTCCAGTTTGATATCCACCAGCATACTATCCCCCAGCTTGTAGGGAACCACAGAAAGGAAATCCTGATATATTTTTCATATTTTTATTTACTCTTTATTTCCATGTGGTGCTTAGTATAGGGCTTGCAAATAACAGGCATTTAATAATCCTTGTTGAATGAGTGAAAGAATAAATGAATGCAAGATGGAATTCCTGATTGATTGTTTAAATGACGGGCAAAAAAGGTTGAGAGAAAATACATGTGAGTTACATCCACTATTTCTCATCCCAGACGCATGACTGTAAATGCTGCTTCTGCTTTTGCCTTTGAATAGGAGGTGACCAGGAGGAAAGGGGTTACCAAGGAGGACACCTCTCCAGCACTCACCTGGCCTCGAGAACTTTCCCAGGGGTACTAATTGCCAGGAACATTCAGCCCTAGGCTGATATGTGCAGAACCAGTAAGAAAGGCAGGCTGTGGGCTCGAGCAGCAGAGGTAGAAGGAACAACTCGTAATGGTCACTTTCTTCCGCTAGACTCTGAGTTCCTTCGGGTCAAGGACGACACGGTGCTAAGTAATGAGCATGTAAACAATGACGAACACAACATGCCGTCCTGGAGCTCACACTCCAGCAGGGACATAATCAGTAACGAACAAACACAGAGATAAATCTGTACTAAAAACCATGATGAAAGCTACAAAGAAGAGTAAGCTACTAGAAATTTAATGTTGTTTTGAAAATTTTACTTTTTAGGGCCCTCATTTTATCCTTGGAGATTTGGACAAATTTAGCAGGTGACTGCGTTGAAGTCAGTGCAACTATTCAGCTAAGTTTCCAACAACTCAGCTAAGCTTGAAACTTCTCCACTTCTCTACTGTCAACAGCAATTCAATACCTGCATTCACCTGCCTGGCGGCAGACGAGGTCATGTCCCTTTATGCTGAGGCAGCAGGTGAATGACTTTGCTTTGAAAAGCTGCAAGATCATTGTTAAATGGCAGGGACACTTCCGACTAAATGAATGACTTGGCCCACAGCAGAATTACCTTGGTGTCTTCAGATGGCTTTCTGCCCAAGTCACTCATCATTCCGAGGGCCAAGACACCATTTAAAATGTCTGCAGCATAATTTAATAAAAGGACAAGTATTTTTATATTCTCAGGTCTTGCTGTGAAAGAAAAGAGGCTGTTTAAATTCTGTTTCAGTTTTTTTGTTTCGTTTTGTTTCGCTCTTTAATAATAATTACAGCTAATATTTATATAGCACTTACCATGTGCCAGTCATTGTTCTCAGAACCTAACACGCATCAACTCATGGGATTCTCACAGCAACCCAATGAGATGGAGACTCTTATTGTCCCCACTTTCCAGATGAGAAAGCTGAGACACAAAGAGATTGAGCAATTCATCCACCATCAACACAACTGGAAGCTGAACTGAGAGACTTTGGCTTTTGACCCGACACTAGGAGGAATTGCACTTAGCTATATTTTGTTCTTGTTGATTTTATTAATACCAGATTCAAATAGGATTCTAAAATTATTTGTTCTGAGTTGGAAACACATGCCTTGTCCTTAATTCACACCTTGGGGGGTTTTACTTTTTTTTTATTGCAGTAACATTGGATTATAACATATTATAGCTTTCAGATGTACATCGTAGCATATTTTGAATTCTGTGTAGATTACATCATGTTCACCACCCAACAACTAATTATAGTCCATCACCACACGTGAGCCTAATCACTGTTTCAGTTTTTAAAGGAGAAAATGTCTTGCTGAATCGATTGTCTTCGTAAAGATGCTAACTGGAAAATGCTATTCACTACAGCTGCGTGAGCTGATGCTAGGGCCAGGGCTGGCAGGCCTGGTGACAAATCCATTTGTTGTCAGCAACAAATTTCTGAATTTCTACAAAGGCGGGGAGTCCACTGTGAGTCTCAGGGGTCCCAGATACTAGTTGAAGAAGGTGGAAGCTGCTACAACCTAGCTGGTGGAGGATCTAATCTAGACAAGAGTTGTTCCTCCAAGATAAATGAGTCTGTCACAAAGCAGAGACTCAAGCCAACAAGGATAGGCCATTAGGAAACAATTTTTCAAGATTTCCTATTCTTGGCCCCAAGACCCTAATCAAAGGAACATTAGTAAGAGCTTTCTAACCACCTCAAGGGGCAAAAAACAGTAAAACACAAGATCTAGAAAATTTTTAAGTGGAACTACCCATTCTGAAAGGATGTGACTGCTGTAACATTGTGAAGTAACCACTGGATACTCTCGAGTTTAGGTTAGGTTGGCTAACATTATTTATAGTGGCAGGGTCTCAATTTTTGGTCTACTTGCTCTTCAAGGGAAGAACTCTCAGGAAAATAACACTTTGTTTCCCCACAAATAAATGCTGATTAATGAATGGCAATCAGACCTCCTCTCCTTTTCTCTCACAAACACCTCCTCCACTTTCAAGACTTGGCTCAAATATCCCCTGGTCTTGGTACATATCATTAACCTCCCCAGGTAATTACTGGCCTCTCCCTTACATCTTTGTTATTGTGCTCATTATTGTATACTGTGGTTATTTGCTTGGCTATCTTTCTCTCTCTATAGAGTGATGACTTGCTTGAGACTACCATCCTATCTTGTTTATCATTGAATTCCCAACTCTGCGTACAGTCCATTACCAAGTATATGCTGAGTAAGTGTTTATGGAATTGAATCTAAATCTGGCGAGAAGTTTCTAATAGGCCATCACAGGATTTGGGCTCTCAAACCTTTCACCAATGGCATGTAAGAATCAAGTGATCATACCTACAGATAATGTGAAAGCTGGCAGGGATAGCAAATGCATTGAGTGACAGAATCCTCCCAAATCTTGAGAGTCTAGAAAAATGGAGTTAACCTAAAAAGATCAATGTTAATAGAGATAAAATGCAAGGTCCAGCCCTTCCACCCAAAGTGCCAACCATAATAATGTGAGAGAGAGGAAATGTAGCTTATTGCTAGCATATAGAAATAAAGACTGATGGGTACTAATGACATAAACTCAACACAAGTCAACAGTGTGGTGCGGCTGACAAACAGGTGATGTGCCCATAGGTTGAATTGGTAGAAACTGAGGGAAAGTGAAGGAAGCCATGGTCTTGCTGTGGAATGCACTATCCAGCTCAGATACCACTCAGAAAGACGTGCTGCTTGGGGCATAACATTCAGAAAAGAGGTGTGAGGAATTAGAGGGCATACAAAGGGGGATAAATGGCATGCAGACTTGAAACCAATCTGTGTTGGTTAACAGCAGTGGAAATTTAGGGCCCGAAAAAGTGAAGATTCAAGGTTAGTATGTCAGTTATCTTTTTATTTTATGGCTTTACATGATAATACAAGATTAGCTGGTAAGTGGCACCAACATACGAGACAAACTTAAGAATTGACCAAAGATGGAAAGTCAGCTTGGAAGGCAGTGAGTTCCCTGCCACTGAGAATGTTCATAAGGTCTTCTGTTAGTACTGGTTCTTCCAGGCCAGAAATTCTCTGATTCTGAGCTCTTTGATGAGTCAGGTTGAAAAAAAAAGTTCCCTGATTTCCAGAAAAAGATAACATCATCTCAACACCAATCATTTCTAATATTACATCCCACTGGAAAGAATGAGTAGTCATAATAGCCTGCCATTTTATTAATAGATTACAACAGCTCATTTTTTATAAAGCAATAAGACTCAAGCTAAAAAAATATTGTGAATGAAAAAGGCCTCTATCTTTTCTAAGCACTAGATTTAAGGTTTGTTTCTCAGATAAGCTTTGTTTCCCAGATAACCATAGGGATACACTTCTGAAGCATTTTGAAACTTTTAGTTGTGATTAAAAGTCTGCATTTTACCTGTACAAGTGGAGTTGCTGAGTAATATTTTGATCTGTTTTGGTACAGGCAACATTCTTCTGGAGTATATTCAAATATGAAGCAGGAGGAAACCCATTTGAATCTGTTCCAGCTGGAAGCCTGTTATCATCTATACCAACAAAATAGATGCTCAGGACACATGCTTCTGGTTGCTGAAACCGCTACGTGTTCCAGCTCATTACAGCTAATATAAATGTGTCCTACCTGGTTAGGAGCCAAACCACAATACCGTTACTAAGAAGTGGAGGGGAAAACAAAACAAAACAAAACTTGCTCCAATATCACCAAATGTTGAGTAACCAACATATTTTTCTGCACTTCAATTTTTATGAAAAAGAAGCAAATGGTATAAATGAGCAATAAAGGCACATCTAGCAAGCTGCTATCAAGAATTTAGTGTGGGAAGTAGGGAAGGAGCAACTTTTAGATCATGTCTTCCTGTCAGAGATCAACTTCCAAGTGGTGGAAATGAAAATGCACAAAAGGGTGGAAGTTATGAGTTCTGGGCCCAGTTCTTGACACTGGCTCTTCGGTATGGCATTAGCAAGTCACTTTCCTCCCTCACAAGAAAAAGAAACTAAAATTTCATGGAGAAAACCAGCATTTCAAAGCGATCAAACAGACAGAAAGCGATGGCCCAGGATTGGGACCTTGGTCTCACTAACTGCAAAGCTCGTCCTACCTAAGTTGTCTGTATTTCTCAACATCAAGTAACATGACTCTGATACTCCTCCATCTTACCACACAGCATTTCTGAGGGAGGGAAAGAAGAGAAGCAGCATTTTATGAAAACAAATTATGTTCTAGAACAGAAATTAGCAAACTTTTCTGTAAAGGGCTGGATAGTAAATATTTTAGGCTTCATGGGCCATTTGGTCTCAGCTGCAACTACTGAACTCTGCCCTTGTAGCACAAAAGCTAAAGACAATATGGAAGCAAATGAGGGTGGCTGTGTTGCAATAAAACTGTATTTTAAAAAACAGGTGGTGGGGGCCAGCCTGGTGGCTTAGTGGTTAAGTTCACCCACTCTGCTTCAACAGCACCCAGTTTGCTAATGTGGATCCTGGGCATGGACCTACACACTGCTCATCAAGCCATGCTGAGGCAGAGTCCCACATGGAAGAACTAGAGGGCCCTACAACTAGGATATGCAAACACATACTAGGGCTTTGAGGATAAAAAAAAGAGAGAGAGAGGAAGATTGGCAACAGATGTTAGCTCAGGGCCAATCTTCTTCACCAAAAAAAAAAGCTGTCATCTTAGAAAAAACAAAAATATAAAACAGGGGGTGGTAGGATAGCACCAAAAAGAATAAAGTAATTAGGAATAAATTTAATAATAGGAGTGTGAAACTTGTACAACAATAACTATATGACATTATTGAAAGAAATTAAAGAAGACCTAAATAAATGGAAAGATATCCCATGTTCATGGATTGGAAGACTTAATATTGTTAAGATAGCAACACTCCCCACACTACAGAGTCAATACAATCCCTATAAAGGAATCTCTACCAAGGTCCAAGAAATCCCTATCAATTGCTGTTTTTCAGAAATTGACAAATTGATTCTAAAATTCATATGGAAATGCAAGAGATCGAGAATAGCCAAAGCGATATTGAAGAAGAACGAGGTTGAAGCACTTACACTTTCACATTTTACTTACTACAGAGCTACATTAATCAAAACAGTGTGGTACTAGCATAAGACTAGACATACAGGTCATTGGAATAGAACGAGAGTCTAGAAATAAACCCCTACATTTATGGCCAATATTTTTTTCACCAGGATGACAAGACACTTTAATGTGGAATGAACAGTCTTTTTAACAAATGATTCCAGGACAACTGGATATCCACATATGAAAGAATGAATTCGATTCCTATCTCACACTAAATACAAAAATTAACTGAAAATGTATCAAAGACCTAAATGTAAGAGTTAAAACTATAAGACTCTTAGAAGAAAACATAGGAGTGAATCTTTCTGACCTTGTATTAGCCACTAGTTTCTTAAGCACCTCCCAAAGGCCCTGCCTCCTAATACTATCATCTTTGGGGATTAGGATTTCAACATATGAATTTCAGGAAAGACACAAATATTCAGATCATAGCATAGTCCAAGCATAAGAATCCCTGAATTCAAACCCCTTTAGAAACACCCCCAAAATATTCAAATCTCTGCCAGGTTCAAAGATCTACTGAGAAGATTATGCAACATTGCTTAGAAATCCCATCTAATATTTAACAACCTTCTCTCTCAGCAAACTACTCCTTATGTCTTTGTGAGGATGGAATGAATGAGCAGTGGGTACAATATGGTCTGCCATCAGGAGAAGGAGAAACTGAAACAGTTAGAGCTTTGAAAACCTGCTGGCACCTCAAGAGTCAGCTTTCAGAGCTCCGAAGGCCCAGAGTCACTAGAATCTACACACTAGTCCTCGTTTCCATTGACAGGGTGTCCCTACAAGAGAATGAAGTGATAGCTGGGTTTCTCTTCTTTGAATCCAGCATTGTCCTGTGCAGACAGCCTAGAAGTAAAGGAAATTGGAGAAACAACCAAACTGCCAGCGACTGAGAGAGAGGAGAGGAGACAAGATGTGGAAACAGCAGTGAAAGCATCTGGGGAGTCCGTGTTGGTCCTGGAGTTTGACTCGCTGCTGCTGCTACTGAGTTTCCCTGACACTGTCATCAGGAGGAGAGTCCACCTCTCACGAAGGCAGTGCCAGAGACCATAGAAATATCATTTAGACACCAACTGAGCATAGTGGATTAGGGGAAGGGACGAGAAGTGGGTAATCTCAGAACTGGATCATCAATATAAACAATCAGCAAAAAGCAGCATTTATAGCTTTTAGTTAGCCCAACAAATACTTTCCTGGCTTTGAAAAGTGGTACTCAACTGGATGGAAATTTTATATACAGTAAGTGTAGTATGATGGACTTAAATCTCTCCTTTATGCCCAGCAAACCTTACTAAAAGCACTCCAGAGAATAGAGGATAAATAAGACATTCAACAGCCTGCCCCTATTCCCAAACTCAATCTTACCGTTGCCTCCGTGGGCACTACCAGAGGCTCCCAGGCAGAGGGCCAGGGAGCACTGTGCACACTCAGGAGTGAATGCGGCACCCACCTCCTCGGTTTGCAGCTGCCCTGTGATCAGCCTTTACTGAGATGAGCATTTACATTTAATTGTATGGGGGCTAATGAGTCTCTACAGTTATCCGGCAACTCCAAGTACCTTGTATAAACAGGAAAACAGGGAGAAAATGCATTCTTACCATTTGCTCTCTCCCACTGGTGTACTGTTACTACGGCATCTGAGGATGGTGCTCAAGCCATTGAAGCAATGATTCTGTTTATGTGCATCATTTCCCAGGAAGCCAAAACAAAAGCTGTCATCATTTCAGGACAATTTAACCTTTCTCCTTAAGGTAAGAAAGAGAGAGAAACCCTTATTCTGCTAATACTTCTCCCTGCCCCAGAGTTTTTAAGATATGGAAAAAATAGGCACAGAAAGGTCAGAATACTCATACAGCATCTCATCCATTGCAACGTAAATCAATAACACAGACGGGGCTAGGACAAGTATGGCTTTCACAACGCCTATAACACTTTATTGCACGAATTTGTTTATATGCATGTCCCTACAAATGCCATGTGGGCAAGGACTGTGTCTTACTCATCTTAGCTTCCTCAGCCACAGCCCAGTCACTCACATGCAGTAGGTGCCTGAGACTTGATTCTTGAATGAAGGAAAGAGCATGTGCACATGTGAGTGTGTAAACACGTGTGAGCAAACACACACACACACAGAGGAATCCACATGGGTTGTTTTGTTCCAAATACCTGACTCAGAATCTCCTTTGTTTCTAATAACAGGAATTTAGTAATCTCCATGAGGCTCAATGTTCAGTACAAACCGATCTTTAAAGAGAAATGCACTGGACATTTAACACTTCTCCCTCCTCCAAATCCAACACAATTGACAGCATTGGCAGTGAGAGTTAATCATAACGGTACCTGGTATTATAATTTAAATGTTCCGTGTGTATTTATTCTATTCTCTGAATAGGTTGGGGGCTGGTGAAGTATTCAGTTAATACTGGTCCTGGAGACCAGGTTCCGACCTAAAATTCTGTGGTGCTTCCCATGGAACCCAGCATAAAACACATAGGCGCTCTAGTCATGTGCTGAGTTCAACAACTGCAAACCTGGATCAAGTCCAAGGCTCGCCCAGTTCCACAGCAGTAGCAGAAACTGCCTGCCGGCTTTCAGAGGACAGATTTGTTTTTCACCTGTATAATGTTCTGGTTAATGTTGAAAGATAACTAATTAACTAAAAATAAGACGAGTCTGTCTCTAACAATAGCCTGAAGGCACAGTGTTAGAGGGCATATTTGTTGTCCTTGCTAGCAACCTTAACGCGTTAGAGATTCCTTTACAATATTTTAATTCCATTATCTATCTTTGACCACCCTATTCAAAACAGCTCCCCTTAGCCTGCTTTAATTTTTAGTTCGTGGCACTTACCACTACTTGATACTGTCATATGTGTGTTTGCTTGTACACTGTTAGTCTCCCCTACTAACAACTCCATGGGAACAGGGCCTCTGCTTTGTCCTGTATGCTCCCCCCCGCCCATGCTGTGCCTAGGAAAGAGCCTGGCACACAGTAGACTCTCAATAATCATTTATTTACTGATGTTGCTAAATTCACAGATGTTCACTCACCTAGAGTCAGGCTGTCTTTTGAGATAAAGCAGAGAGGTCTAGGAACATGTTAACTGCTTGACAAGGACCTCAGGCACACACATGCGCACAGCCTAAGAAGCGGAACCAGAAGTCTCCGGGAAGTGTACACCTACAGCCAAGGGAACGTACTCCTCTGACAAACGCCTCATCCAGCGATGAGTAGGAAGAAACAGGGCCAGTCAGTATAAAAGATTTGGAAAGAGATTTGTTGCGTTCCACCAAGAGTAAAAAAAAAAAAAATGGGGGGGGGGGGGTGGGAGGTTGCTGCAAATAAGCCAGATGGGGTAGAATGGCATGAAACTTAACAGCAGATGGCACTAAAATATTAAACTAACATTTCCTTATGCTCCAAGCCGAGCTCTATGTTAACGCTGATTGGGAGAGTCGGTCTATTTAAAAACATGCAGATGAAAACGAATCCTGTATTGTTAAATCGTTCTGCCAAAAACAACTCCAAGCATTAGCATCTCACAGGCTTTCTCACAAGCGATATGGTAATATTATTCAGGCAAGGTTATGTCTAACAAAACCACCCAGAACAGGAGGGGGGGAAAGCCCACAGTCTCATGAATCTGTTCAAAAACAAGCTCAGTGTGGTAAAGCCTGCTTTGATCGCCATAGCAACAGCAGCAACGCTCAGACAGACACTTTAAAAACCAGATTTGTTTTTCTCTTTTCCAAGTACCTTTGCATGATATTTTTGGATAATGTTGAAATACAACTGACACTGCATAAGGTGTAAACACACGGCCTGTTCCCATTTCTGCAGTATTAGACAGGGGGCTCGTCATTTTCTCACTTAACCGGTAACGGCGATGCCACTGTCACAGTGCAGCACCTGGCTCTCTGGGGATGCCGCAAAAAAATACTGCCAACTAAAAGTCAGGCTTAATAATATTTATAGGCTGGGATGAGCTACCCAGTTGGAGAAGATACTCTCAGGATTTATAAACCGTTCAAAGTAATCAGCATATTATCCATCTGCTTTGCAAATATTATTTTAGGCTTCCACCTAAAAAGAAGCCACAGATTACTCACTTCCTCACTGAATCTGAGGTATAGAGACAATCGAGTCCAAGTCACCCCAAGAAGTCAGGCAAAGAATTAAAAATGGAACCATGTAAACAGGTGTGCACTGAAGAATTCTTTCAACTATTCCTGTATGTTTGGAAATTTCCATAATAAAATATTGGGAAAAAAGGAAATACATCTGACCATCAAATAATATACAAACCAAGGGAACTTTCCACTGTTCCATGTTCTTATTACAGTCAATATAGTGGAATAATAGAAGTTGAGAGAGATTTGCTCATTGACTAATTAAAAGTGACCAATTGAAAAAACATTTGGAGGATTCTTGGGGAAATTTGAATATGAACTGGGCATTAGATGAGGGTAAGGTACTTCTTTCATTAGATGTAATAATGGTCCTGTGATTACATAAGAAAACATTCCTATTTTTAGAGCTGTACACCGAAGCAGTTAGGGGGTGAATATCTTGATGGCTGTGACTTAATTTTAAAATGCTCCCCACACAAGTAGATGAAATAAATGTGAAAAAATGGTAATGACTCTTAAATTTTGTTGACCTATATTTGGAAGTTCATTATACTATCCTCTCCAATCTACATATGCAACTTTCCATAATGATCCATTTTAAATATCTTGAAAAAAATAGAACCCCAAGTGCTCATTTTCAAATTATAGGTAAGAGTTAGGTATTCAAAGGGTCAACCCTAACCTCGTATTCTTTAAAAACTGATTAAAATACATACTATTTTATGGATGTCTTTGTCAGGGCTTGTGAAATACCTCACGGATTTTTGGAGTGAGTTGATGCACAATTATTTTTGAAAGCGTAAAAATGGTGGACAAAGAAGATGAAGCAAAATGCACCAAACAAGCAAGATGGTACAAGAAACCTCCCTGGAAGAGACAGAAATTTTTCCTAAATCCTGCTCCTGCCTGGTGCCAGTCCCCTGCCTGTAGGGGACCAGGCAGACAAGAGACTGCCCTGAATTGGAAGCACACTAAAGCCTCTTTCCCACCTAGAGTAACTGAAAACAGACAACAGAAATGGGAGAGTTTTTGAGAGAAATGGCAATCATCTGAAGCATTTCATGGAAGTTACAAATGAGCCATCAAGGACTTGTCTATCCATTCTAAAGGCATGATGCCATGTTTATCATCGTGAGAATGTAGCTAAAGCTTGCCCCCAAATATTTCAAATATTCCTAAAGAACATTCTTTAGGTAGCTTTCCACAGAAACAAATGGTAGAGATTAACCTTCTTTCTGTGCAGAGTTATGCCTTGGGAAATGGGGAAGGGGAGTCCACAACATTCAAGCTCGCCAGGAATTCAGCCCCTTTTAAAGGAAAGGAGCCCTAATGGTTCTTTCTCCTGAACCTGCTACTGCCCTGGTCATTCTTCTGTATTGAGAGAAATACATCCTGCTGGCCTTATAGGACCAGAGTTGAGCTTGAGCTAAATGTTGATGATGGGGAATAATGTCCCTGCAGTGGGCTGTGACAGGTGAGCATCGGGTGGTCATGAAGCAGCCCACTCGAATCCTCCCCATCCCAAAGAACAGGAACGTGAGTGCACAGGAGGGCAGGCTGCTCATGGAGCTCAGGTGCACGGCTGGCCGCCATGGCCGTGCTCTACAGGCCTGCCATACAGTTAGCTATGAGAGGCCAGGAGGCTGATCCACCGAGGAGAGCCCCTCCTTGCTGCCTCACATTCTCTCGTATCCTTGGTACACGCCATTACTAACTATAACCCGAGTGTGTAGCCTTATCTAGTACAGAAAACATGATCCAATCATAGAATGTGATAATAACTGCTGCCAGTTACAATGTGCCTGGTCTTCTACTAACCTAACCTCCTTAAAAACATTATTCAGTGTGCTCAATTTAAATCCCATTTCAATTCTAAGAAGCAGGAATTATTAGCTACATTTCATAGATGAGGCTTGGGAAGTTTTAGGCCGGCAAGTGGTACGCTGGGGTTCAAACCCAAATCTGACTTACTCCAGAACTCATGCCTTAACCACTACGTAATACTGTCTGTCTCAATACCAATCTTTATAATAAGCCTTCTTTTTAATTGGGTTCTGCTATATTCAAAATAACAGGAAGAATTTCCTGCAGAAAGTTTTCCCATTTTATAGGAGTGATAAAGTTTCAATAGACTGGTCTGGTACAAATTCCATAGGCTCAGCAAAGAAAGGCTGAACACAGGCCTACAGTGATGTCACCTTCTGCTTTGTCAACTCAAATCTATTATTGGCTATGTCAGCTGGACCTCAAAAAGCATCTTTCTCGCTGACTCCATTCACTCTTTCCTGCGCTGATCACTCCAGGAGAGCACAGCCAAGAGGTAGATGGTCTTCATGAGTAACCGGAGGGGATCCATACACAATGTTCTCTTCTTTACTGGCCTATTATTCTTGAACCTTTCACTGGACTCAATAACATTTAAATGAGCTCTTGGGAAAGAGCACAAGGTCTGAAACACATTGACATACAATAAAATCCCATAGTATACTTCAATGGCTTCACCTATGCATCTGGAGTCACTGCTCATTTATTCACCAAATATTTATTGAGTCCCTACTACTTACTAGGCACCGTTATAGTCACTGGAGATACAGCAGTGAACAAAAGTGTGTGATCTTAAAGAGCTTAAAGTTTAACTGGTAGAGACAAGCAATAAACAGATAAATAAATGCATATATAACATATTCAATGATGGTAAGTGTGATGAAGACCTAAAACAAGAGATAATTGCGCAAGACGCCTGTGAAAAGGCCTTGATGCTCATCAAATTTCCAGTGTGCCCCATGCATCAGGGGAGAGTCATGTTACTAATTCTGGCCAGTGGACCATAAGCAAAAGTGACATGTGTCATTTCCAGGAGGAGGCTTTGAAGAGCTAATGTGTGCCTCCAGTTCTCTTTCCCTGGCATGGCGACCTGGAAAGCCATATGTTGATATTCAGTGGCACAGGACGGGGGGCGCTTGGATCTCTTTGTGACTGGGATAAAGGAGAGCCCCCACCAACTAGAATCAGATTTTGTGTGAGCTAGAAATAAACTTTTGTTGAGCTGAGCCACTGAGATTTGGGAGTTTGTTACTGCAGTATGGCTGAAAAGCATAGAATGCCAGGGCCTGGAGAGGGACAAGAAATGGGATGGAAGATAACAGGGGCCCCTATACCATGGATTGGGTTAACTCAGTGGCTTTAAACCTGGATAGACATTTTAAATCACCTGGAGGATACTAAAAAATACTGATCTGCAGATGTTACACCCAAAGAATATGTACATTCTGGGATATTTAGGGTGGGGCCTGAGCATATACATTTTGGAAAACAGGAAACACTCAACAGAAGATGATAAATCAGGTCAGCTGGCTTTAGGAAACCTCCCCAGAGGCAACACAATATGCTTGGAAAACAGCTTATTAGTGAGATCAAGTCAACTTCCCATAATCATTGGAAAGCAGCCAATCACACTGTGACATATGAAAAACCTGTTAACTTATTAATTGAAATTTTATGAAAGAATATGCTGCAGAAAGTATTCCTGCATTAAATGAGTACCTGGACTAGATTCTTTCAAAGCCCTGCCTCATTGTATAATTATTATTAACATAAATATTTAAATAGTAATAAAACGAGGGGGTAATTACTAACCTAAATTAGCTCAATTATTCCTTGCAAGAATAAGAAAAATTGAAGTACAGACGGGTGAACTTGCCTAAAATCACGCAGCTAGTAATAAGTGGTGGCACTAGGCTCCAAACCCAGCTGGCCCAAGATTCTTCAGCCCAGTGGGAGGGGGACATAAAACCAAAATAATATGGACTCTAGAAAAGGGGAAACTAGACCGGGGACCGTTGGAGGGGAAAGGACCTCAGGCATGGCTCAGGGAGCAGCTACTCTGATTCCCAGTCCTTAGAGAACAGTTCACAGGCCAACAAAGTGGGATGGAAATTTCCCATGAAACAATCCCTCTTCTTGCTTCAATTCTATGCTCACCAGGCAATAATGAACCAATATCACCAGGATGGGGTTCCCCTGGTACATCTCTAGTGCAAATTTACAAATGGGAATTCTGGTCCATACCAGATTCTGATACGTTTGTGTTTCAGAACATACACTGCTGAGAATAGAGTCTTGGACTGAGGAAACTGCTCCCTAGAGCAATGGACCAGCCATGCCTTTCCGTGGCTCATTCCTTCAGAGCCCTCTGGAGATCTGTTGCATCGGAAGAATCACATACTAGTTCACTAACACATGAAAAAGAATTGGTTTACCAAATTGAACCTGTATAGTACACTCTAAGAAATGGAGAGCATGAAGCACCCCAAGGATACGGGACACAGGGAGAGAGCTCAGGAGCACTGGGCTCCTGAGTGGGACCAAGAGGGACAGCATTGAGGCTGTGGATACACGAGTGGTGGGAGTGAGTGGATTCCAAGATGCTGTGCCTACTTCCCAATTTTTCCTGGGGCTAGCCTTAAACAGAGGTACTTCTTCAGTTCTCACAGTGGTCTATCTGACAGAAACTTCTTGTGCTTCTGCTCTGGTGGACCTGAAGGTCACCACCAGGCCTACTTCTTACTTTGCACAACTCCAGAGGGCACCAGCTACTCACATTGTGGTTATTAAAGATTTCTTCAGTTTTTAGGACAATTATTTTATGACAATTATTAAAACATCTTGAGGACAGGATTATCTTTCTCCAATTTGCTCAGAACTACCCTACCAGTAATTCCAGCAATATGGTCGATTAGCATTGGCAAAGGAGAGTACAAAGGAGAAAGGCACAGGGAAGGAGAGGCAAGATGTAAAATTATGCAACTATGGGACATATGTTCCAACATAAATTCTAACTATAGATCTTCTTTCTCAACCTAATGTCACATTATGGGTTATCATATTAGTCAGGATGCGGCTGGCTGCAGTAACAAATAACCCGAAAATTTCAGTGGCTTAACATGGGAGAAACCTATTTTGGACTCACAATAGAACAATGTGAGTGCTCATTAGCAGGCAGCTTTCCTCCAGGTGGTCAGTCAGGGACCCATGCTCCTTCCCCTTTGTCATCCCCTACTCTAGAGCCTTGAAGGAGGAAAAGGCACAAATGCATCTTCATCGCCTTGCCCCAGATGTGACCCACATCACTTCCACTCACATTCTATTGATAAGAATTAGGTTCATAGCATCACCTAGATGCAAGGAGGGCTGGGAAATGCAGTCTGGGATTGAGCAGCCACTTCCCAGCAGCGACCTGTACTACGGAAGAGGAGGTATCAGTTTGGTGGAAGCCTACCCATCTTCACCTGTTACAAACTGGGTATCATATAAATTACAAGGGCAAATATACACAGTTGGAGAGATACAACTTACAGTTCAAGTGAACGATCTATGTCTCATCCTAGAGGCAAATCAGTCCAAATTTGACAGAAGAACATAAGGCCAAAATCCGAAAACTGTCTCCTTCACAAAGGACTTTGCCCTCAGCCTCTAGGGTTTGGCTCAGGGACTTCCCATCAACAAGGCCTCTCATGCATTTAGCCACACTGGTGGGATCTGAGGGAGAGATGTAGTCCTCACGGAACCAGAATGTACGGCTTCAAAATCAAACCCTGGACTGCTGAAGTGGAGTGTGTGAACTGAACCGCTCAGCCGTGGGGCTGACCCTATGATAGTAGATCTTAAATCTTCAAATTCCAAAGCAACTTGACATAGAAAAACATTTAGATTTTCTTATAAACAAGTCAACTATCTGGAAATCAATTTAGTTAGAAAAGGGCACTGGATGAGAGTGAGAAAGTCTTATTTCAAATCCCAGTTCTTCTACCGCTGCAGTATCACCTAGAACAACCTCAACTTTTGACTTCAATTTAAAACGAAGGTGTTGATCCAAAAACTACAATTAGTGAGAAACTATGGTTCATAAATTCTACATGGTATTATATTTTATGTTTCACTACAGGCCAAATGCTGTAGCTTAAAATTAATTCTGGTAAAAACTAAGTTACCCATTTGGGAATATTTTTTAAAACTCTGTCCTTGTGCTTGTTCCAAGGAAAATATGGATGATGATTTAAATGATAAATCACCACTTAAATGGTCCAGCCATGTGGACATTGTACAATCATTCAAAGACGTATTTTCTTACATCATAACCCAGGAGATCTGCAAATTTCAAATCCCAGTGACTTGAGATGAGGTTAAAAAGTAGAGGTTGGGTATTTTCATCACAACCACTGGATGGCAACAGACGTTAACAGTGAATGGAGATGATCAAAATGAAGGCCACTCTTCTGTTCTACTTGACTTTCTATGCATTTTCAGATGTAGAATCAAAATTTCCAGACATTTTAGGGAGAGATAAACAAAAGTGAGTTTGGAAGTAAAAGAATTAGTTTTGGAACACATAGTCTGCTTTTGCAAGTGCTTTGTGTGTAGATAAATCCCCCATGATTTCAGAGCTCAGCCAAGAGTTATAAGAAAATGAGGTATCTGCCAGAAGAAAAGAGTTAAGCCAGAATGCTGTGTTTATCAGAATATGCAGCTTCGATCTGAATTATTTATTAGTGGTAGTGAAGTTTTTGATCTTATGTAAGAAGATCAACCTCACCCTCAGGCTTTCTCCCTCTCCCATGATTTTTCCAAGCTGTGGACAGAGGCCACCTGGAGGATTCCTCTGACCTAGGAGGCCCCAAACTACTGGGAATGTGAATGGTTAGCTATCCATGTTCCCATCATGTCCTTTTGAGGTCTTTGTTCTGGAGGTTTTGTGAGGTGGAGAGTTGTTAAGGAGCATCCTCCAAGTGAGCTGGCAAGGCCAGGGTGTGCTCACGCTACCTCCCCTCCACTTCTCCCAGGAGGAGATGGACGTCTCGGAGCTAACAGTATAAATTTCATTCTAAACCCCACACATGGACCATTTTAACTGACATCTAAGCCCAAACAGAAAACCCAACTTTCAGGATTCTGGCTCAGGGCCTGGAAAAAGTTGGGGCACTAAAGGAAAAATCTGCCAAAGATTACTCTGAGGGTTCTGAGAGCTCAGCCTCAACACAGTCTCTAGAACAACAACTGTCAAATTCTGGTGCACCTAGGACTCACTGGGGAGCCACTTGATGAAGCAGATTCCTTAGCCCCTCCTTAGGAGATCCTGGGGTGAGCCTATGAATCTGTATTTTAACAAATGGCTTCTGATGTAAATGGTCCACCAACTGCACTTTGAGAAACAGTCTAGAAAAACCAAACAGTTCCAGTGAGCCCCTAGTCCACTCTCCCTGCCACATGCTCCCAATTTCCACAAGAAGAGAGAAAAGTCCTGGATCAATACTTTTCCTGGCAGAAGAGGACCACCTTCTCAGGCGTAGGTTATTTAAAACCCAGAAGGACCATTACAGAGATTGTGTTGGCTCAGGAAGCACTGAGTAATCACTGATAAAGACCGTGGTCAGCTGTAGTCTTGAGCTGAAGTCACTAGACCCAGCGGTGTATTTGTCTCCACTTCAGACCCCAGTTTGAGTGTCTGCCCTAAAAATACCTTTTTTTCTGACTTTAACCTCTGTTTTCTGGCAGGCTGCTGGTTTTTCTTTGCCTGGTAGTGTAATTTTTATTCATATTTGGGATTGTACTTTAGCCTTTCTGAAGCTTTTGTGAGTTCTTGGACCTATCTAAACTTGTATCAAACTCTATTTAAATAACCAACTTCCTTGTCCAGAATCCCTGTCTACCTCACTACATGTCTTATTTAACCTCCATAGGTGCCATACTTGACTTTCATTCCAGCTCCAGTCTCAGCCACCCAACATCACCCAAATAGCGATGACCATTATAACACATCAGATACACTGATGACCATTATACCCTCAGATGCTTGGCCATGGAAATATACTAGATATAGAGCCAAACTGTGAGAGAATATTTCAGTGCCATCATAACCCAAATGGGTGATTTTCTAACAGCAGATACAAAACATGGGTTCAATAACTAATGAGACAGCATCAAAGTTTGAGATTTTTTTCCATTGTAAATATTTTTGCATCTATTTGTAATCATTATGGTGATGAGAATTGAAATATAATTTAAGAAGTGTTGGGGTTAAAGTCACCCCCACCACCAATCCAATGTATCAGCAAGTCCTATTAAGTCAAACTCCAAAATATATCTCAAATGCATCCATTCCTCTCCACCTCCCTTGCTGTCACCCTTTCCCAGTCACCATCATTCCATGCCTGCACTAGTGCAACAGTTTCCTAATTGATCTCCCTGCTTCCACACTTATCCTCCTCCAAGCCTTTCCCCCTACAGCAGTCAATGTGACTTTAAAAAAATACAAAGTAGGCCATGTTACTTCCTAGTTTAAAAATCTTTCAGACTGGGACGTCAGCATCATGGAGGAATGAGTTCTTCCTTTTGTTTCTTTTCTCTAAGTTACAACCAATCGGACATCCATTGACCAACAGAGGATTCCCTATACAGCACAAGAGGATGCCTAAGAGATCCATGCATCTATGGACAGGACCCCCAGAAGGCAGTGGAACTAGGGGAGCAGTCCCCTCTCCCTCCCCTGCCAGCAGTGATCCAGGGCACAGATCCTCACACTGGTGTGCAGGGCTGTGAGCAGTCACTGCAAGAGCAGAAATAGTGGGCACCATGGCTTGTGTGACTGCAAGAGGACGTGGCAGGAGCAGAAACAGCAGGTGCTGTGGTTCACATGATTACGAGCAGACCTGGTGGAAGCAAAAACAATAGGCATCTCTGCCCATCTCCTAGTAGATCTGGCCCATGCACCTGTGAATGGAGGCTGTGGGGAGTGGGGGACAGAAAAAACAGGTGCAGCTTGCTCCCTGCCCATCCCCCAGCAGACCCAGCACGCACGCTCCCTCCTCCCCTGGCAATGGACAGACCTTTCCAACAATGGTGAAAGTATACAAAACTCAGATTTTCCAGGCAGGGTTGCTGCACTCTGACCTGAGTTTTCAAAACACACCAGCTAGTGTCAGATACCAGAGGTTGTATGAGTGACAGCAATGACAACATTTTCCTGCTTAGCTCCTGCTTCCTGCAAGTGGTGGCAGGTGGAACCTGTAAGCAGAGGCTTCAGGAACCTCAGGAGAACCCATGACCCAGCCCCCAGTGGTGGCACCCCTGACACAAGCTCCAACAGCTCCACCAGCAGCGTGGGCAGCATACAAGTTCCCCAGTCCCTGGGCCCCCAGCAATGACAGCAACACTCATGAACCCAGTACCCCTGGCAGTGGTTCAATCAACACCCCCATACAACCCAGGAAGCAGCAGGGCAGGGTGTACACAGGGCAAAGCATCTGAGCCTGTGGAAAGCCAGTAGGGGAACATAAGACCTGTGTGATCCCAGAAGCAGCAGGTGTGCTTGTAGCCTGGTGATCCCTGGAGGTGACACCTGAGATTGTAGCAACATCATAAGCAGCAAGTCACCAGCAACCTCATAGGCACAAGCAACACAAGAAGGGCACTGACAATGTCTCTAAAAGAGGCAGCGGAGGGTGGAAAGTGTAGGCTCTCAAATACAAGCAGAAGCAGCTCAGAACCAAAGTAACCAAAGCTGTACCCAAATAAGAAAGGTGGTTACCACCACAAATGCACTGGCAGAGGATCAATTCATCAAACACCATGAAGAACTACAGTAACACTGCAGAACAGAAAGAGTATGACAACTCACCAGAAGCCAAACTTGAACTCACAGGAGATTACAATCTAACTGACAGAGAATTCAAAATAGTGTCATGAAGAAACTCAATGAGTTACAAGAAAACTCAGACAGACAGTTCAAGGAGCTCAGGAATAAATGAATGAACAGAAGGAGTACTTCATCAAAGAGACTGAAACTTTAAAAAGAAACTAAACAAATTCTGGAGAGGAGGAACACAATAAATGAGATGAAAAATAACATAGAAAGTATTAAAAATAGAGCAGACCATATGGAAGAGAGAATTAGTGAGCTCAAAGATAGAAATCTAGAAGTGATTCAGGTGGAGGAGAGAGAACTAAGATATTTTTAAAAATAAAAAAAATCTTTAAGAAATATCTGACTCATTAGGAAAAATCATATAAGGATAATAAGTATTCCAGAAGGAGAAGAGAAGGAGAAAGTAGTAGAGAATTTATTCAAAGAAATAATAGCAGAGAACTTCCCAAACCTGGGGAAAGAACTGGACATAAAAATACATGAAGCTAACAGAAGTCCTAATCACCTCAACATAAAAAGACCTTCTCTAAGGCATATAATGTTAAAACTGTCAAGGACAAAGAAAAAATGTTAAGGGACGCTAGAGAGAAGAAAACCTACATAGGAACCCCCATCAGATTTTCAGTAGATTTCTCTGCAGAAACCCTAAGGCTAGGAGAGAGTGGAATGATATATTCAAAATACTGAAAGACAAAAACTACCAGCCAAGAATACTCTATCCAGCAACATTATCCTTCAGATATGACAGAGAAATAAAAACTTTCCCAGAAAAACAAAAACTGAGGGAGTTCATTGCCACTAGACATGACTTACAAGAAATATTAAAAGGAGCTGTCCTACCTGAAACAAAAGGTAAAGGTTTACAAAGCTGTAAGCAAGGAGATAAACAGACAGATAGAATCAGAAAATTGCAGCTGTATATCAGAATAGGGTAGTAAACACTTAATTATGACATAAAAGATAAAGGGGAAAAAAGCATCAAAAATAACTATAACCACTTCAATTTTGTCACAAACTCATAACACAAAAACGAATAATTTGTGACAACAAAAAGAACTAAGCGGAAAAGGAAAAGGATCAAACCTTCATAGGGTAATAGCGATAAGAGGCTATCAGAAAAAGGATGATCTCATCTATGAGATCTTTTATACAAACCTTGCGGTAATCATAACACAAAAAATCAGAGCAGAGTCACAAATCATAAATAAAGAGAAAACTGAGAAAAACATCAGAGAAAACCACCAAACTGAAACTGCATGCAGAAATATAAGGAAAAGGAAACAATGGAAATATACAGCATCCAGAAAACAAAAGACAAAACGGCAGTATTAAGCCCTCATATATCAATAATCACCCTAAATATAAATGGATTGAATTCACCAATCAAAAGACACAGAGTGTACTAAAGACAATTTTTAATTGGTCTTAAAGAGTGTCTTTAAAGACCAATTAAAATACAAGACCCAACAATATGCTGCCTCCAGGAAACACATCTCAGCTCTAAAGACAAACATAGGCTCAGAATGAAGGGATAGAAGATGATACTCCAAGCAAATGGCAAACAAAAGAAAGTGGGTGCAGCCATAAAACAGACTTCAAGACAAAAATTAACAAGAGATAAAGAAGGCACTATATAATGATAAAAGGGACATTCCACCAAGAAAACATAACACTTATTAATGTATATGCATCTAACACAGGAACACCAAGGTATATACAGGAACTATTAACAGACCTAAAGGGAGAAATTGACTGCAACACGATAATAGTAGGTGACCTTAACACTCCACTTATGTCACTGGATAGAGCCTCTACACAGAAAGTCAACAAGGTAACAGTGGCCTTAAATGAAACACTAGACAGCAAGACCAGATGGACTTAATATATATAGAACATTCTATCCTCAAACTGCAGAATATACATTCTTCTGAAGGATACATGGGACATTCTCAAAGACAGGCCATATGTTGGGCAAAAAAGCAAGCCTCAATAAATTGAGGAAGATTGAAATCACATCAAGCACCTTTTCAGACCACGGTGGTATGAAACTAGAACTCAGCTACAAGAAAAAAGCCAGAAAAGTCACAAATACATGGAGACTAAACAACGTGTTACTGAACAACTATTGGACCAATAGAGAAATCACAGGAGAAATCAAAAAACACCTATAGACAAATGAAAATGAAAACACAACATACTAAAACTTATGGGATGCAGCAAAAGCAGTACTAAGAGGGAAGTTTATAGTAGTATAGGCCTACCTCAAGCAAAAAGAAAAATCTCAACTAAACAACCTTACACTACACCTAAAAGAATTAGAAAAAAGAAGAACAAACAAAGCTCAAAATCAGTAGAAGGAAAGAAATAATAAAAATCTGAGAAGAAATAAATGAAATAGAGACTAAAACCAATAAAAAGATCAGTGAAAATAAGAGTTGGTTCCTTAAGAAGTTAAATAAAATTGCGACTTGTTAAGGAAAAAAGACAGAAGACTCAAATAAATAAAATCAGAAATGAAAGAGGAGAAATTACAATGGATAGCACAGAAATACAAATGCTTTAAGGGAATACTATGAAAAGCTATATGTCAACAAATTTGATAACCTAGAAGAAATGGATAAATTCTTGAATCATACAACCTCCTAAAACTGAATCAAGAAGAAATAGTCGAATAGACCAATAACAAGTAAAGAGATTGAGATAGTAATCAGAAACCATGCAAAAAACAGAAGTCCAGGACCAGATGACTTCTAGGTGAATTCTACCAAACATGCAAAAAAGTTTTACTACACATCCTTCTCAAATTCTTCTGAAAAAGTGAAGAGGACAGGATGCTTCCTAAGTCATTTTACAAGGACAATATTTCCCTGATACCAAAACCAGAAAAGGACAACACAAAAAAGGAAAATTGCAGACCAATATCACTGATGAACATAGATGCAAAAAATCCTCAACAAAATATTACCAAGTTGAATACATTAAAAGGATCATACACCACAATCAAGTGGGATTTATTCCAGGGATGCAAGGATGGTTCAACATCTGCAAATCAATCAGTGTGATACACAAAACTAATAAAATGAAGAATAAAAATCACATGATCATCTCAATAGATGCAGAGAAAGCATTTGACAAGATTCAACATCCATTTATGATAAAAACTCTCAATAAAATGGGTCTAGAAGGAAAGTACCTCAACATAATAAAGACCATACAAGGCAAACCCACAGCCAACATCACACTGAATGGTGAAAAACTGAAAGCTATTCCTGAGAACAGGAACAAGACAAGAACACCCATTCTCCCCACTCTTATTCAACATAGTGCTGCAAGTTTTAGCCAGAGCAATTAAGCAAGAGAAAGAAACAAAAGGATTCAAATTGGAAAGGAAGAAGTAAAACTGTCCCATTTGTAGATGACATGATTCCATATATAGAAAACCCTAAAGAATCTACCAAAAACTATTAGAAATAATCAACGAATACAGTAAAGTTGCAGGGTACAAAATCAACATACAAAAATCAGTTGTATTTTTATACACCAATAACGACCTAGCAGAAAGAGAAGTCAAGAATATAATCCCATTTACAATAACAACACAAAGAATAAAATACCTAGGTATAAATTTAACCAAAGAGGTGAAAGACTTATATACCGAAAACTATAAGACATTATTGAAAGAAATTGAAGAAGACATAAAGAAATAGAAAGATATTCCGTGTTCATGGATTGGAAGAATAAACATAGTTAAAACGTCCATATTACCTAACGCAATCTACAGATTAAATGCAATCTCCATCAGAATCCCAATACATTCTTCACGGAAATAGAATAAAGAATCCTAAAATTTATATGGAACAACAAAAGACCCCGAATAGCCAAAGCAATACTGAGAAAAAAGAACAAAGCTGGAGTTATCACACTCTCTGATTTCAAAATATACTACAAAGCTATAGTAATCAAACAGCACGGTACTGGCACAAAAACAGACACATAGATCAATGGAACAGAACTGAGAGCCCAGAAATAAACCCACATATCTGTAGACAGCTAATTTTTGACAAAGGAGCCAAGAACATACAATGGAGAAAGGCAAGCCTCCTCAATAAATGGTGTTGGAAAACTGGACAGCCACATGTAAAAGAATGAAAGTAGACCATTATCTTTCACCATACACAAAAATCAACTCAATCAGTTTTGCAAGATGAAACCACACATGTGTTGCATAACATTGTGAATATACTTAACACTACCAAACAGTACACTTAAAAAAAGTTAGAATGGTTTTTAAAGACTTATCAAATTGTATATTTTAAAAATGTGCAGTTTATTTATGTCAATTATACCTTAATAAGCTGTTAAAAAAATTAACTCAAAATGGATTAAAGACTTGAACGCAAGATCTGAAATCATAAAACTCCTAGCAGAAAACATAGGCAGTACGCTCTTTGACACTGGTCTTAGCAGTATCTTTTCGAATACTATGTCTATTCAGGCAAGAGAAGCAAAAGAAAAAATAAAATGGACTACTTCAGACTAAAAAGTTTCTGCAAGGCAAAGGAAACCATGAAAAAATTGAAAAGACAACCCAGAAATTAGGAGAAAATATTTGCAAATCACATATCCAACAAGGGGTTAATTTCCAAAACATGTTAGAGAACTCATACAACTCAAGAAGAAAAACACAAACAACCTGATCAAAAGACGGGCAGAGGCTTTGAACAGACATTTTCCCAAAGAAGATATACAGATGGCCAACAGGCACCCGAAAAGATGTTCAACCTTACTAATTATTAGGGAAATGCAATCGAAACTACAATGAGATATCACCCTACACCAGTCAGAATGGCTATAATCAATCAGACAAAAAATAAAAAATGTTGGAGAGGATGTGGAGGAAAGGGAACCCTCATCCACTGCTGGTGGGAATGCAAACTGGTGCAGCCACTATGGAAAACAGTATGGAGATTTCTCAAAAAATTAAAAATAGAAATACCATATGATCCAGCTATCCCACTGCTGAGTATTTATTCAAAGCATATCAAACCAACAATTGAAAAAGATATACGCATCCCTATGTTCATCACAGCATTATTCACAATAGCCAAGGCATGGAAGCAACTCAAATGCCCATCAACGGATGAATGGATAAAGAAGAGGTGATATATATACACGGTGGAATACTACTCAGCCATAAAAAAACAAATTGTTCCATTTGTGCCAACATGGTTGGACTTTGAGGGCGTTATGCTAAGTGAAATAAGTCAGACAAAGACAAATACTGTATAATTTCACTCATATGTGGAAGATAAACACACAGATAAGGAGAACAGACTGGCCACTGCCAGAGGGGAGAGGGGCAGGGGGAGGGTGCAGGTGGTACAGGGAAACATCCACATGGTGACAGATCAAAACTGGACCACTGGGGGTGAGTACGATGTCGTCTATACAGACACTGAAACATAACAACGTACACCTGAAATTACGCAACGCTATAAGTCAATATGACCTCAAAAACATAACTGTAAAAAAACAGAGAATTGTACATCAAAAATAAAATTCAATTTTACTGTATGCAAATTTAAAATATTAATAGTTTGTCATGAAAACAAATAAATAGGCACAAAATTAAAAAAGAATGAGGGAAAAAAAAAACCCCACAACTTTCAGTGGCTTCTTGCAATGTCTGGGATAAAGACCAAATGCTGCCCCCTGGTCTGGGCATGAAAGAGCATTGCGCACCCTCCAGCGCCATGTTTGCCCCTCTCCCCTTTGTTACCACACTGTAGCCACACAGACCTTTTTCAGATTCTAATGACCTCAGAACTTTCCTGCCTCTGACCTTTACATTTTCTGTTGTTCAAAACTGTCTTTAATCATCTCCTGCCATAGTTGACTCCTCAGTTTCCTCCTGCTCTGACCTTCCTATCTAAGTGTCAGCACCACCAGGTACTCTCTCACACGTCAGTCTATTGAGTTCCTTTTCAATTTAACCTTCCCCTCCAATGTTAGCCCCATGAGGGGTGGACTCACGTCTGCCTGGACCACCACTATCTCGCTAGTGTCAGGCACGTAATACATCATATTGATTGAATCAAAGGAAGGATGAATGAATGAATTGATAAAGTCTTGCTTTGGCAGAGCTGGCATAACCTTGGATAAAACTGATTTCATTTTGCATTACAGGAGTGTTTTGTGGGTTGCAAAGATAGAATGCAGAAGTGCAGAGACCATGTCTATGAGTATCCCACGCAGACTTTAGAGGAAAGTGAAGTTAGCATTTAAAAGGGGTGGAGAATACCCTGGAGCCAGGCTTGGTTCTGAGAATTAGAAATATGTGAATTACATCCTGCAAGCCACATGACTTCATGGGTAAGCAAGGATGATTTACGTGAGGGATAAAGGGGCTGGACAGGGAATCAGGATCACCATCTAAACATTCCTTATTCCTTAAAGGCACCACAATGTTTGCCATCTGTGAACTCCATCTCTACACTTAAGTTCAAGGTTGACTTGAATCCATCTTAGGAGCTAATCTATGCCCCACTCTGAGCCCAGGAGAAATTACTAGGGAGGCAGGGTTTATTGCGTTCCAAAGAATTGGCATTGAAATATTAGAGAGGTACAATAACCATTTTGGATCTATATACACATCTTGGAGGTGAAGTGTCAAGAATATCTGTCCCTAGAAGAAAGTTCTGGGGCCATCAAGATTTGGAGCAAACCTATCCAAGGCTGAGAAGGAAATCTCTCCAGTGTCCTAAAGCCACCATTTAAAACATACAGATCGATACGCAATCTGGGACAACACTAACCTTGCGACTGCTTCAAAAGGTAAAGCCAGGGAGGTGAGCTGCCAACTGGCAGCCTCATTCTGAGAGGCCTAGGCCAGGAGAGAACCTTCTATCACTGGGCAAAGTGTCACAAAAGTAGATTAATCGCTTCGAATAGTCTAAGATGGAAGGCTCGATGTCTCCATCTAAGTATTTACATGGCACATGTCCTCACAGAAGCCAGACTTCACCCAGCAGTTACTGGTCCATCTTGTTGAAAGCTGGCAGTGGGGCAGTAAGTACAATGGAAGGGGAACAAGTCCTCAGGCTGATTCTGAAATCTGCTCTGTGAAAGATAGAGACTTTCCAAGAATCTTTACAGCCTGATTTATGAATTCAGTCTCATGGAAGCAACTATGGGACTAGAGTATAATGACATTTTTTAGAATTATCGGAAGAAAAGCAAATGGGTCACACTTATTTTGGTTCTCTCCCAAATATTTTAGGACAGAAGCAATATCTGGTATAATAATGACAAGTGAAAAATAAACCTCATAAATGCTAGGTCTATTTGAGAAGATGTCCATCTGGCAGCCTTCCTGCAAATTGCTCCCCCACGGAGGAGATCAGCTTTCCTCTGCCACAAGGGGCTGGGCCCTGCAAGCTCAGGCTGCGGCATCTGGTGTCTACCGAGAGCAGGGCAGAGGCCTGCCTCCCAGGGCACAGCAGGGATGCAAACATGAGTGCCCTCAGCCTCTCTAATTAAAAACAACACATGACTAGGGCACGCTCAGCACCGTGCTTTTCTACAGGTCTGCATGGCTTAGCTCATCTGCTTAGAGCCAAGATTCTCTTCAGCGTGCTGATTAAAAGTGCAGGTTATGCCCCAGCCCATTCTGACTCTGGTTCTGGGCAGGGTCAGAGCAGGAACCTGCATTTTGAATCAGCATTCCAGGAGATTCTGAGGAACCCAGTGTCCAGACAACACTTTGGGAATCATGGGATAAACCCATATTTCTCAAACTGGGGTCAGTGGATGCATTCTTGAGAGTTCCACAGAGAGTTTTTACAATTTGTATTTTTATTTTGATAATTTTTCAAATATTAAGAATGTGCCAGATGATTTGGATGATAATTTTATAACCAAACACTACCACAAAACTTCCACTGAAGGGTTTACAATCAGGTTGTACTTTTAACTTTGTCTCAGGCTAATGAGTCTTTGCTCAGATCCAGACCTGATTTGAATGTTCACACCAAACTGAAGCTTGAATGACATCCTTTCATTTGCTCAGGAAGGGAATAGAGGAAAGAAAGAGTGGATTTTGACAAATAACATCAATATATTGAATTTGTGGGGTCTTTGGTGTATCCAGTAAGTAGTGGGGAAATGGGCTTGCAGCTCAGAGGAGAGGACTTCTCTAAAGCCAGAGATCTGGGATGTGCCACACATGAGGCAGTGGCTGAACACCTGTGTGCGTGAGAGCAAGGAAAGGAGGGACAAAGAACGGACAGACGCAGCAGCAACACAGAGGAACTGGAAGGAGGGTGGCAAGAGACTGGAAAAGAAGGCAGAGAGTAAGAGGAGGACCAGAAAGGAGCAACAGCAGGAAGAGAAGGGAGGAAAAAGTTCTGAGACGGAGAGAACAATCTCCGTGTGAGCTGGCATCATTCTGATTTTACTATTAAATGAAATATGTTACAGAACAGTCTGTTCACTAAGATCTCACTTGTGCAATGAAAAATTGTACATGCCCGAATACTCAAAGAAAATTTCTGAAAGGAACAAGAGCAACAACAAAAACAAATCAGAATAAAACAAAAGCCTGCGGTTAACTCTGCGAATTAGGAACACGAGAGTGGAGTAGGGCAACTTCCACGTTTTATTTTCTATCATTTTGTACAGTTTAAACTTATTACTATGAACAGACTACTTTCCCACTAATGTTTTAAGGACTATTCAGCAGTATGACATTAAATTACCAGAGAGGACAAGAATGATCAGACTGAAAATAGGCAACTTTTTGCGCAAGAAGGTTGTCGTTGGTGACCTTAATCAGAATGGTTTCAGGTGGGAATGTGACAGCTGACTGCCATAGTCTAGGACACTGCTTCTCGAGCTTTCACGTGCAGAGGAATCGCTAGTGGATCTTGTTAAAATGCAGATTCGGATTCATTGGGTCTGGGATGGAGCCTGAGTTTCTCACAGGCTCCCACATGACATCCCCACGCCTGGTCCAAGCACCATACTTTTGAGCTGCAAGGTAATCAGAATGCAGGGGTGGAAGTGAGGACGAACGGACCACTATTTCCCAAAAAGTGTGCCCAGAAGGTGAACCCTGAGGCACAGTCTAAAGAAAAAGATTCTGTGATCAAACAGGTTTGGAAAATACCACATTCCCATCCTGATGAATCACACTGGATATGACTGTTCTAATCAGAATTTTTTTATTGGCTTTTCACTCAGATGTACCTAACAGTTGGGGCTAAGCTTGCAGCAATGAGAACTTATCTACTCCATCGGAGTCTAATGTTCATCCTAGGCCATCCTGGAAGGGGTGGGGGAGCAGAGTTACAGGGGAGCAGGAGCTCAGGGGTGCACAGAGGAGGGAGAATGGAAGATGGTGACTCACATCTCGTCTCCAGTGCGACAGTAGTAGAGGTCTCTGAAAGGTGAGAAAGCTCCAAAAAGAGACCACGTTAGGACATGTGTGCCAGTAAAGGCTGCCGCTCCTTGCCAGTACATGCTGTGATGCCATCAGATATTTGCCAATCCTAATTCTAAATACTTCTGGACCTTTCTGAAACTTAGAAAGCATCAGCAGGATGGCTCAAAGCCAGGCGGATGAGCTTACCTGTGAATCCACGAACTTGAATGCATTTATACGGCCAGAGGCATCAGCGGAGGAGAGCAGGAAACTACAGAGCTGACCTGACCTCACTGCTGAGGAGAGACGCACTTGACTTGGGCACATCCTATGGTCCTCTGACAGTGATTAAGAACAGCCTGGGGGAGCCTGGGCAGCACCAGTCCTCTCAACTGCTGAGACAGGGCAGGTGAGACCAGAGGAACCTCAGAGCTCGAATAATCTGCTGGCGGTGCTGAGTCATCTGCCCCGCACCTCCGAGCTGGGCCGCCCCAGAAAGGCCTTTCAGACTCTCTTCACAGATCTTGCAGCTGAGCAGTGAGTTTCAGTGGCAGACTGAATTTCAAAGGACCCCTCAGTGCAGCGGTGAGCAGAGGCTATCGGCCCTGGCATGCCTTAATCATTTGAAAAGACTGCCACTCTCTCCACTCTGACATCTAAGCTTGGCTGCAGCGGGTCCATGCCATACAGGGCAACTTGCACAGAGATTAGAATGACACTAGATTTGGCCATAAAAGATGCTCTGAGCCCTCACATTCACAGATCCACTTTTCCGCCACCTTGGCTCTTCATCAGGTGTCCGGTCACTCCGTCAGTCCCAGCTGCTGCATTTGTCTCGCACATTTACTAGGGAGGGAAATGGGCCTGCAAAATACCTTCATTAGCCTTCAGATTTATTACTTTTGAGAACAAAAATATTTGAAGAGCGCTGTGCACATGGTGACTATTTCAGGGACACTAGTTAGCGGGTAAAATGGAAACACATGCCTGTTACAGTACATGACATGACTCCAGCTCCCCCGCTTCGGGCGGCAGGGGCCGCAGGTTGTTCACGCTAAACCTGTTTCCCAGGGCTCCCAGAAAGCGGCAGGTCCTCTCCTGCCTCAGTCAGACGGCACCAAGAGAATCCAAGTTAGCTTTAATGTTCACCTGAAACATGCACAATTCTACTGCTAAATTTATCAAAGAATCTCCCCATTGCACACACTCAATACACTTTAAACTCTCAGGGAAGAGTAATGTGGGAAACTAAGAGGAATTATATTGGCCCCCCACGATGCTACGTGTCTAAGCCACCAGCAACCATGCAGTCGCATTATCTTTTTATTACATTCCTCTAGTTTCTCTCATTCCAATGTGTTAATTTTAAAGAATTTAGAAGCTAGCTTGCAATCTATAATGAGAAAGATTTTGTCCTGTTTTTATATAAAGCACTTTAATTGCTACTAACATCATTGAAGTTAGGGTGTACTCAGGAAGGAGGGTGCGCCGTTGAAATCATTTATCCCCAAAAGGCAAAATACTTCTAAAGAAACAAAAAGCAGAGGAGGCAGGTGGGAGGGGGCCTTGCATGAAGTTGTGCTTTTAGGGTTTGTTCTAAGGTTCCGCCTGGGCCTTCTCCTCCCCAGACCTACCTCCACCCACCGCAGCCCGTTTACGACACTGCACACGGCCTAATTTGTTCCCCTCACTGGGATTCCCTTCCGAAATTCCACAATACAACTGCAATCAGGTGGGGTGGATGGCTTAGGGGGAAGAATGTCCTCTAAACACACAATGTCTGGAAGATAAAATAATGACATCCATTTTTCCTGCATTTGAAGACGTCATTCAACTCCAGATGTCTCACAGGGAAAATACAATGGCCAAATTAAAATCATTCTAAGTGATAAGTGGCTTTTAAAATTAATTAGTCACTTTACGTCTTGCTTAGGGACAAGAGAAACTGTAGAACCAACTTTGGTCCCTGCCTTTCATGACTAGTTAGGGCACGAACACCTCATCAAGGTCCAAATGCCTTGTTTCCTGGGTAAAGGAAGGGGTGGTGCTGAGATCCACTCAGCCTATTTAAGAAACAAGTTTGGCTGGCAAAATGGGTGTGCTCATGGCAGGTTCCAGCACGGGGGGCACAGGACGGGACTGTAGCCACTCCTCATCACTGAGCAGTTGGGAAATTGGAAATCAGCCTGGACAATAAGAAGAAAGCCATCCCCTCCCAGGCGAGGAAACCCAGCCCTGGAAGGCCATGAGGGACACACTCACGCCATTCAGGAAATCTTGGAGTGTGCACAAACTGCCTCATTAATGGGATGCTCGCCGCCCTGCGCAGCACGGGGCCCTGCCACTGAAGTCCCAGCTGCGAATCTGAATGCTCTCATCGCCTCCCAGCCCCTTTGAATCGTTCTCTGGGCAGTTGTTTGACAGGCTAGGACCTGACCACAGGGCTGAGCCAGAGCGCCCCTCTGCTGACCACCTCAGAGCACCCGGGGGAGACCAGGAAGCAGACAACCCTGCTTAAGCCAGGAAAGCTGTCACTTTACCTTTCTGCTTATTGAGAAAGAGCAGAGGGGGCGCGACGCCGGGACCTCGCAGCCCGGGGCCCTGGATGACCGCAGGGCTTTGGGTGGAACTCGCCGCCTCCTCAGGCTTCTGCGGCGCCGCGGGCCCCTCGGGCTCGGGGGCTCGGGCTCCAGAGGGCAGCTCGGGGCCGCTGGCGGGCGCAGCCGAGGGGAACTCGGCCGGGCCCCGCCGGCTGGGCGCGCGCTCCACCCGGGCGCCCGGCTCCTCCCGGATGGCGTCCAGGGCACCCGGCTTCATGGGGGGCGAGTCCTGCTCCCGCTTGGGGCTCTCCTCCGAGGCCGAGGACGCGTCGCACGACTCGATGATGAGCTCGCTGTCCAGCTCGGCCTCGCGCTCCTCCCTCAGGATGCTGTACTGGATGGACGGTGAGGCCGGCGACGGCGGCGGGCCGCCCACGTGGCCGAAGGTCACGTAGCCCGAGGGCAGCGCGTCCTCGGAGGCCAGCGGGTCCTCGGACACCAGCTCGATCTCCGAGTCCCCAGACTCTGCGCTGCTGGCCTCGTGGTCCAGGGGGCTGGGAATGGTCGGCAGCCCGGACCTAGCCTTGGCCATGGGCCTGTCGGCCACCTGGCCCGCGGGCCGGGGGCTCTCGGCAGTTTCATACGATAACCCCTTTGCTTCTTTAATGGCAGTGATCAGCTCATCCTCGGAGATGCTGCATTTCCCCTGGGACTCTGCAGCAGATGGTTCTGTCGTCCCACAGAGGAAGAAGAGCCGGAGAGGCACACGCAGGGACAGACAGATGGACAGAGAGAGAAGAAATAAAACAAAATTCCATTAGGGGAGATGTTTTCTAGTTGCTTGAGAAACACATATCTCATTAGCACAGAAATAGTCTGTTTCCAGGGCTTTACTGGAAAGACAGGCCACCTGAACTAAAAGGCTAATTACTGCTACGGCCCAATTAATCAAGTGTTTTGCATGCCCATCTATCTTAATCTAGCTATTTTAAAAAATGACCCAGCAATTTCTTAGTGACAGCACCTCGGTTGGTTTTTGCATTTCAACGTGGCTAAGATTCTAGAAGTCATGATTTTAATTTCTGACTCATTGTCTCAGGAAAGTTTTCTCAGAGACGAAATTTCACAGATTTCATTAGATAATCTGATGTATGTAACTCTAATTTGACCAAGCCACAGGGCTTCTCATGATGGAGCCCACTGCCGTTCTTTCTCCTCTCTTCCCCTCCTCTTGAGAAGAACAAAACCTGAGAGCCACCCGAAGTCCCCTGGGTGAATGCCTGCCTTCTGCCTGATGTGTATCCAGATGGCCCCAAACCCTCACCAGCAATCTTGCTGATCTTTCTCGCTGGTAGATGAGACTACGTGGGATCACCATGACAACAGTTTTCAGGAGCTTGCTTTTTCCCTTGTCATACAGCAAGGCCTTATTTGAGAACATCCTAGGCAGTGGTCTCGGCCCTTCTGTAAACAAGAACTGCTCATCATCTCTCCAAAGCTTTTAGCTCACTGGGAGGGATTCAGGAGGAGGAGTAGACTAACTATGGCCAGGTAATCCGTGGCTTTAGGATTGTGGGCGAACCTCGATGGATATAACACTTTAGATTTGTCTAATTCTCTATAAAGCAGAATGGATTTTATCTTTATCTGTACAGCATTCATTCATCTCTTATTTATGGAGAACCTACTGTGCCTTAGGCTCTCTTCTAGGCACTTGGGGTTTTTAGTAAATGAAACGGATAACAAAATCTCTGCTTATACTGTAGTTGGAGGAGAACACAATACATACATAATATACCTAATAAGTAAAGTATACAGTATGTTAGAACTGTGAAGTGCTATGAAAAAACAGTATCTTAGGGTAAAGAGATCAGGAGGGCTGGGACAGGGCGGGGGTGAGTCTGCAATTTTAAATAGGGGAGTCAAGACAGGCCTCATTGAGAAGGTAACCTCCATTCAACACTTGAGGAGTGAGAGTGACTCAGGAAGCTATCCAGAGGAAAAGCAGGCCAAGCAGAGGAAAACGATAGTGCAAAGGCCCAGAGGCGGGAGCTGCCACGATTTCTGGGTTATCAAAAGGAGGCCATTATGTGTGGGCAAGGAGAATAAGGGGGAGAATAATAGGAAAAGAAGTCAGACAGGCAGGGAGGCGGGTCAGATCGTGTAGGATCTCCTAGGGCTTTTATTCTGAGTGAAATGAGAAGCCATTGGAGGGTTTTGAGCAGAGAAGTGATCTGATCTATGTTGTTTTTTTAGTCACTTAAAACAACAACCACTTCATTATCTTGCACACACAATTTTAAAAGATTTCTTGCATGATCCCAAACTCTATTTTTATAGCAGTTACTTCCTTAATAAGCTGTGCACATGGTTCTTTGATATGATTTCAAACAGCATACAGGTGTAAAAGCTATATCAGCTTACTTCTGAATGGTAGGCCAGAGCAAGGGGAAGGAAGATAAGGAGTAGAGGCTAGAGTAAATGAAATAACGGCCTACACCTCCAGAACACTATTGGGAGCAGCATTGTCACTGTTGAGCTCCACTGTTGAGCATCTGCTGGGTTACAAGCACTTTACATATGGGGCCTAGACTCTAGTGGCAACAGGTTAATAGACTTGTCCAAGGTCACTATACTGGTTTTTCTATCTCTGCCCCCTTGGATTCGTTCTCATCTTCCTCTGCCCTGTTCTGTGCTCTGAGAGGCTGACTCACACAGAAGGCATCACCTAGAATCCCTTCCCTTCTGGTTTCTGATTGTTTCCAGCCAGTAGGAATCACTGAAAGGAAGGGAGTATTTATACCTTGTGCTGCTTCTGAATCTCCAGGTCTTGGCAGGCTCCAGAACACTGTTCCCTTCTCCTGCTCTTTAGGTCTAGGGGGCTAATGGATCCCTACTGTTGCCAGTCCTTGAGTGCTTTGCCATTCTTTGTTGGTTCTCTTAACTGCCTTTACACACCTGTAAATAGCCCCTTCTTTAAATTTTCTTCAGTTATAATCTTTGAGTGTGTCCTTTGTCTCCTGCCAGGACCCTGAATGATACAGCCACATGGCTAGAAATAATTTGGCTTGACTTGAACTCAAGTCTTTCTGTTTCATGTGTTTCTTGCTATATCATGCTACATCTGTTCAAAAAGGAAGTGGAATCTGAGATGGGGCAAGTTATATTTTAGAGAATAGGAAGAAGAGGAAAAGTGAACTGAATAACCACATGCAAAAGAATGAAGCTGGACCCCTACCTCATGTCATAGACAAAAATTAACCACAAATGGATTAACAACCTAAATGTAAGAGCTGAAACCAGAAAACTCCAGAAGAAAACACAGAAGTGAATCTTCAGGACCTTGGATTAGACAACGGTTTCTTAGATATGACACCAAAAGCACGAGCACCAAAATAAAAATTTATAAATTGGACTTCATCAAAATTAAATACTTTTGTGCTTCAGAGGACACCATCAAGAAAGCAAAAGCACAATTCACAGAGTAGGAGAAAATTTTACAGATCATATATCAAATAAAGGACTTGAATCTAGAATATATAGAAAACTATTACAACTCAATAATACAAAGACAACCAGACTTAAAAAAAAAGATAGGCAAAGGACATGAATAGATATTTCTCCAAAGAAGATTTACAAATGATCAAAAAGGATATGAAAATATGTTCAATTTCATTATTCACCAGAGAAGTGCAAATCAAAACATCATGAGATACCACTTTATGCCCACTGGGGTGGCTAGAATCAAAAAGTCAGCTAGTAACAAGTGTTGAAAAGGATGTAGAGAAACTGAAACACTGCTGGTGGGAATGTAGAATGGTATAGTTGCTTTGGAAAATAATCTGGCAGTTCCTCAAATATTTAAAGATAGTTACTATATGACCCAGCAATTCCACTCCTAATCAGAAAAAATGAAAACCTATATCCATACAAAAACTTGTACACAAATGTTCATAACAGCATCATTCATAACAGCCAAAAAAGTGGAAACAACCTAATGTTAACAACCCCAATAAAATGTGGTATCTTCATACAGTGGAATACGAATTTGGCCATAAAAAGGAAGGAAGTACTGATACATGCTACAGCATGGCTAAACCTTGAAAACAGTAAGTTAAGTGAAATAAGCCAGTCACAAAAGGCCAAATTTTGTATGGTTCCATTTATATTTATATGAAATGTTCAGAATAGGCAAATCTACAGAGATAGAAGGTAGATTAATGGTTGCCTGGGGGAAATGTATAGACAATGGGGAGAATTGGGAACGACGGCTAAGGAGTACAGGGTTTCTATCTGGGGTAATGAAAATGCTCTAAAACTTATTATGGTGATGGATATGCAATTCTTTGAGTATACTAAAAGCCATTAAAATGTACACCTTAAATGAGTGAGTTGTATGGTATGTGGATTATATCTTAATAAAGTGGTTTAAAAAGAAAACAGAGATGAAAGAGGCTTTTTCCCTGAATCAGCATTTATAGCAGAACTCCCCAACCTGCATTAGACTGCAGTATGAGTGAGGAGTCACTTTAATTCTGTTAAGCCACTGAAATTTTGGAATGTATCTGAATCTGAATAAATATCCTATTTCAATCTGGAGTCTGCTGTAATTGCTTGCCTAAATTCACTGATAACTTCCAGATCATTTTTGAGTTCTCATCTTATTTGACCTCTCAACAGCAGTTGACATGTTGTCCACTCCTCCTGTGGCTTCTGCAACACTATCCTCTTCAGGTTTTCCTTCTTACTTTCCTGATCTCAGTCACCCTTGTGAGTCCTTGTCTTTCTTTTCCCAGTCATTAAATGGCCTTCCCCAGAGCTCTACCCAAGGCTCTCGTCTCACTCCACATTCAAGGTGATTTCACCCACTTTCACTGTCACTAGGTCTCAATTACCATCACTATGCTGATGACTCACAACTTTCCCTGTCTCTCCTAGAGAAGGAGAAAACAAGACAGAATGGGTTAAGTGCAAATGTGTAGTACAAAGTTCTAGAGGAATTTAGAGGAGGTAATTGAGGAAGTTGCATTTGAATTAGCCTTGGAATGCAATAGAGCCTTGAAAGGCAGACATTGTTCAAGAAGAGTGAACTTCAGAGGCAAAGATATGGAGGTGGAAAAAGGAAAGGATGTGTTTAAAGGATGCGTTTAAAGAATGTGACAAGAAATTTTCACATATTGAGTTATATGAGGTAGCTATTCTGGTTTCAACCTGATTCAGCCTGAACTAAAAAGAATCCTGACTTACAAACATATAATATACATCTGCTTTAACCATTAAAGTAAAGGATAACATTATTGCAAAGTAAAAGAATGCATCCTTTGAAGAAAAAGATGCATACTTCCTTTTCTATGACACCACTATGGGGTACATGAGTATCAGTACTCCTGAAGATAAGTTTCCCTTCCCAGGCATCAGGGTCATGTTGAGCTGTTAATCTGCTGCTGAATATCTCTTTGAAACTTTGATGACCATGTACCCTGGGCTTGTTTGATGTATGTTCTTTGTTCTGAAAAGGTACAAAACTCTGCTGAAAACTATGCTTCTCTGGAATGCTTTCTTCTTTTGTGGAGAGTGCCTTCCTGGACTATAGTCCTCAGCCTGGTTCAAGTAAAATTCACCTTATCTCTCTTATCAATAGAATGGGTATGGGTTATTTGCATTGACAAATGGCAAGTTTAAAAGTTTAGGAAATCTTGCTATTTGTGACATGGATGGACATTGAGGGCATTATTCTAAGTGAATAATCAGACAGAGAAAGGCAAATACTGTATGATCTCACTTATATGTGGAATCTAAAAACCCCAAACTCATAGACAAAGAGAACAGATTGGTGGTTGCTGAGGTCGGGGGGGAGGTGTGGTGAGGGGTGAAGGAGGTCAAAAGATATAAACTCCCAATTGTAAGATAAGTCAGTCGGGGATGCGATGTCCAGCATGGTGACTACAGTCAACATATGGTATTGTATATCTGAGAGGTGCTCAGAGAGTAGATCTTAACAGAAAAAAACGTGTAACTACGTGTGGTGATGATGTTAACTAGACTTAGTGTGGTGATTACTTCATGGTATGTGCAGATATCAAATCATTATGTTGTACACCTGAAACTAATATAACATCATAGGTCGACTTTATCTCAATTAAAAAAAAAAAGCTTAACTGGACTATCGTGGGGAATGATACAGGGTAGTGTGCCTAGAAAGTTAAGCAGGCCCCGATCATGGAAGGCCCTGGAAACTACTTTAAAAGTCAGTACTTTATCAGGTGGGCTCCGGTGGATCCTGGAAGGATTAGGGTGATCTCAGCAGAGAAAGAAGTAGAAGGAGGATGACCCATTAAGAGGATACTGCAATAGTTGAGGGGAGGAATTATAGCAACCTAATGAGTTGTGGCGGTCATAGGGATGGGAAAGAGAGGACAATTCAAGAGACACTCAAGAGAGAGAAACCATAGACTTGGGGTCTGATTCATGTGACGGGTCAGAAAAAATGAGGTGTCAAAGGTCACTCAGACATGGTGAGCCTGGGTGAGTAAAATGAACAGGAATTCCATACCCAGAAACACAGAAGTCAGCACAGTGAGCTGTTTTGATGGGAAAGGGGAAGAAAATTCTTCTCTCGGATGCTCCTTCCCTTCCTGTGGCACACATCCTTCCAATTTCTCGTGCTGGAAGCCTCTGTCTGACCATCCAAACTGCTAGGACTGACCAAACTCCTGCTTATAACACGTTCCTAGGAGGCCATGAAGCCAGCAGTCGGGGCATTGGGCTCAGAGGGACAAAGTGGCCTTGCAGGACAGCCTACCTTGTGTGCAAGCCAGTCCAATGCTACATCATTCAGGAGACCACTGGTGCCCACTCATTCTGCACAACCGGGAGCCCCTAGGCGACTTTCTAGTTATTTGTGATCGTTTGATTAACGTCTGTCTCTTCATCATCCCCCACTCCTCCTGACCCCAGACTGAAAGCACCATGAGAGCAAAGGGCAGCCAAGGTATTTTGTCACTATCACCTCCCCAGCACATAGTGCAGTGCCTGGCACACGGGAAGTACTCCATAAATAGAGCTCATGTGAGGACTAGCTCAAATCTTTAGAACAGTGGTTCTTAATCCTGTGTGTGGACCAAAACTGCCCTCAAAATTCTGACTTAGCAGAAGTAGGTGAGGGTGGGGCCCAGGCATCTGCATTTTATGACTCCAAGGGTGATTCTGATGGTCACCTCCAGTCAGGATTGGCTGATTTAGCAAACAAAAATGCAGGACACCCAGTTAAATGTGAATCTCAGCTAAACAACGAATATTTTTTTAGTATAAGTATGTCCCATGAAATATTAGTATTTTATCGGGCAACCCTACATTTAGTTGAAAATCACTGAGTTGGAGCATTCAGAAGAGAAGGCTCCAGGATCTCCCTGTATTCACTGAAGAGTACAGAGGCTGTCAGACACTGTGGGGTGTGGGAGGAGCAGCCCTGATGAGGGAAGGTCCTGCCTTAACAAGAATCCATCTTTATTCTGAGTCAAAAGGGGCTCAGGAGATAGCGTAGACATTGCTCTCCATTCTTAATAGGAACTAAAATTATAACAAAGTGCTAGGAGGAATCAGGGGAAAATTTAGGACAAAACGCAAGTTTTCCTACCCTTGTTTAAAACTTCATGGGCCTCTAACTAAGATACTGGTTATTCCATCACAGGACTGACACAGTGTGACTCCAGCCACACTGAGCTTCCAGCTGTTCCTTGAACACACAGATGGCCACAGCTCCAGGCCTCTGCACTGGCTGTCCCCTCAGCCTGGTTTCTCTTCCTCAGGGATCTACATGGCTTTCTCCCTCCCCTCATCCAGGCCTCTGCTCAAAGCCGTCTCCTCATCACCACCCCATCACACTCATAATGCTGCATTTTGCTTTATTTTTCTTCATAACCATTACGACCACCTGATATCACATTATATATTTATTTACTTCCCATCCAGACTGCAAGCTCCATGCAGGGCAGGAACCTTGTGTTTCACCCCTGTTTCCCCAGCAATGATGGAACAATGCCTGGCATGGAGTAAATAGTCAACACATGTTTGTTAAATGAGTGGATGAACGAATGAATGATGTCACTTCCCAAATTAAAACCCTCCAATGGTTTCCCACTGCATTTGGAAAAAAAATCTGAATTCCTTACCCAGCATGTGAAGTCCTGAATGACCAGGGCCCTGGCCCCCTCTCCCACTCTCTTCTATGCCATATTCCTTTGCACCATCTTTCAGTTCCCAAATAATACAGCCTTGGGGCCTGTGCATTTACTGTCCTCTGTACCTGGGACCCCCTTAACCCCTGTTTTTGAATGGTAGGCTCCTTCTCCTCCTTCAGATCTCAGATCACATGCCACCACCTCAGAGAGGCTGTCCCTGAGCCCCTCATGCCCAACGCTCTATCACTCTTTATAGGGCTCACACTCTGAAATTCTGCTATTTATTGACATGTTTCCTTTTTATCATCTGTCTCCTTTTGCTAGCAGGTAAGCTCCATGAGGGGAGGGAGTTTATATGTCTTATTTACTGCAACGCGTCTGGTGCCAGCACATGTCTGACATACAGAAGTCACTCAATAATAAGTATGTTTTGGATAAAAGAATGAATTTTCAAAATGAGTAGGGGGGTCACAGACTTCATCAATGCAAGGAAATAGCAACAGTAGTTTTCAGAGTTTAAATTGATTTGCTTTTTATTGCTTATTTCTTACTAAGGGAAGCTGGGGTGGTTTAAGGACGACCTCTCAATTATGGTCCTTTCTGAGGCTAACGCCTCAAAGAACATCCACGACCACCATAACATGCTCCAAGGTATTTGTGTCAGAAACAACGCGGTGCCGATGGGTCAACGGTCTGGTGCATCAGGGCACTTATTACGTTTTCCTAAAATGCTTCACTTGTATTCATGACTGATGTTTGCTGAGAAGAAACTCTCAATATTTAAGCTGTAAGAATTTTTACCTCTGACCTCAGGATATATTATTTAACAAGAAGAAAATAGTTAAGTATGTTGGAGAAAGTTACAAAATGGAATTATCTATTGGATTGGAAGGAAATATATTAGATTCCTTGCTTAAGCTTCAAGGTCTGTGGCTAACACTGCTCTAAATTAGAATTCTCCAGATTCATAATTCACATAATTAGAGTTATTCTCCAGAATTGATGCTTTCCTTGTTTATTAAACAATGATAAACTGAACTCCTTTGATTTAGAAAGCTTTCCTTTTCCTCATTTCGATGTAGGACTGTATGTAATTCTTGGTATTTGTCTTATCTGTTAGCACTGGAAATGGCAGAGTGACTCAAGATCCAACAGGTGTAATAAAGCCCCAATCCTCCAGTGTCTATGGGCAGAAGGTCACATGGCGCCAGGGGCTCACACGTGGGGAGGGACGTGGGGAAGGGAGTTAGGGTAACCTCTCAGGACAGAAAGAATAGGAGAAAGGCCTCAATGGCAAGCAATTCCTTCTGTGTCTCCTGTTAATTTTATTCTTATCTGTTGTCATAAGACTCGGGTACTATGATGCAGGGTGTGTGTGGAGAGAGGAGCTGAACATGGGAGACAAGCTGTGTAATAGGACAGGAGACTTTCTCTCTCTTAAATAATTCTTACTTAGAATGTTCATTTGGAGCAACTACACAGAAAACCATTGCCCTAACCCTATGCTGTCAAGTGGGTACCCCAAGATCATAAAACTCCAAGATCATGAGAGCCAGATCTGTCTTTGTCTTCTCTTGAAGTTGCTCCAGAATCCCAAAGCCACGACTACTGGAAAAAAAAAAAAAAAAAAGGAAATTCCCTAATAATTAATGAGCCCTGTATCAAATCTTTCTCCTCAACTTTGTAAACTGGAATTTTCACATGAGGCAGGTGCCGTGTAAATGGACCTATTGGTGCTGTGGCATTTCACTCCTCCTGAAGACTGGCTCAAGTTCTTCTGAACTGACCACCAGACAACCTTGGCGCTCTGTAAAACACAGCTGATAATATAGCTTACATCTTCAGAGGGTCAATATCTTTATGTCCTGGAATAACAGAAGGGTTTTACAATGCATTGCCAAAAAGGCCACAAGGAGGCTTTGAGACTCAGATATGCCCCTACCTCAAGTTGTAGGCTGGGACAGGTCTCATCTACTTCACTTGGAGCCTCAGTTGCCTTATTTGTCATCACCACCCAAATCTCAAGTTGCATCTCGTGTGAAGTTCACTGTGCCCTCACACCTCCGTGTCCTTGCTCAGACCGGAAGGCCACTCCTCCCCTTCATGCATTTATTCCTCCTGCTACTCTAAGAGTCACTTCAGGTCTCATTCACCCGGGGAGCTGCTGGACTCAGATGCTCCTCAGCACTCTATGTTTCCCTCTCTCAGAACACAAATCACCCTGGAGTGTGACTATTCCCCTGGTCATCTGTGCCACTGTAAGGCAGGGACTGGCTTTTGTTTATTTTTTCAATTCCAGCATCACCTGTGCCTAGTAGAGTGCCTGACCAAAAGAAAGTGTGTAGGAAGTGTTTGTTAAGTGAATGAATGAGCTTGCAAATCAGGGACTTGGTGCAGTGGATCTGTAAGACCCTTGGAGCTTGACCAGTTGAATGCGTCTGAGGTAAAGTTGGAGAAAGGGAGGAATTGATGCTACAGTCTTTAGAGAAACAGGACGGGGGGGCCTTCCGTTAAGGCCGCTCCGTCCTAACCCTTGGACTCCCTGTCTCACCAGGATTTACAGCAATCACTCCTAACCATGAGGCTCTGGATCTGTTTTAAGAGTTCACTGGAAGCTCTTTCACCTGAGCTGCTGAAAACCACTTTCTGTGAATCAAAAAGGGTTGTGAATCACTTTGGGCAGGGTCAGAAAGCCAGCCACGGAGGCAGGGGAAGATCCAAGGACCTCTCATCGTCCTTTTCATCCTGATGCCTCAGGAGCATTCGTGAGAGGTGGAGATGCAGAGACTCCCCACCTGCCGCCTGGGATGGGATGGGGAAGGCCCTGCTGTACGCTGGCCTCTCACCCGATCTTGGGAGGCCCCGTTTATGTTTGAGAGGATGTACCGAGTGTGGTTTAATACCCTGCCTTGAGTCAGAGTCGGATAACGTTCAAGTTGGAAAAGATCATAGCCTACTGAATTCTGAACTGTTTTTATGCTAACCAAACACATCTTTAGTTTAAAAACTAAAATTGTATGCAGAAATGCAATAAACTAAAAAAGATCAAAATGACAGTGCTGAGATTGAAGGGAGCGGGGAACTGGACCCTTTACTCAGGTTTCCTCTCACTGCCATGCCCCCCACGAAGACCTGAGGTCCACAGCCCCCTTCATTGTACAGACTTGGAGCTGGGGCCAGGATGTTGGGTGCCCTGTCCAAGGTGGCCCCGCTGGTCCGGGACAGCAGCCAAGGAGCTCTCTCCAAGGAGCCTCCAGGAGACTCGGGGGTCCAGCAAGAAAGCAAACCTAGAAGCAGGCAGCACCTCCCCCTCTGCTCTGGACAGTAGAGCCACGTGAGGATTTTAATGTTCCCAGAGTGTCATCTCTCCTCAAGTGAAGAAAGAAACATTTTACAAAGCAAATCTGATAGGACTTTAAGGAAAATCCCAGATCTCAACGTTGGTACAATGAGCACAAGACTGAAAAAGTTGTATGTTAATTAAATCGTTTAAACTGAGACTTAAGGGGACCCTATAGTAAACTATTCTGAATGTAGATCTTCAGTCCTTAATATTCATATTTCTGTATGCTGGGTTTTCCCGAGGAGGGAAACACCAGTTCCCTTACCTGTTCCAGAAGACGGAGGAGTGACGGATCCTGGGCTGTCATCTTCAGGCTCTGAGACGGTGACTGTAGGGACTGCGTCAGGACTTGGTTTCAGACAGACGTCTTGCTGTTCAGGGGTCTTCTCTTGGGCAGCAGTTTCAACAGAAGGCTCGATCTCAGTCAGTGTGATTTTGACGGGGGCGGCGATCACAGGAGCCCTGTGCCGCTCTTCAGAGAGATCATCTACATACGGTGCAAATGTTGATTCTTCAAATAAATGGTCCTTAAGGATTTTCCCCTCCACAGGAGTTGGTTTCTCTGGTTCAAGGATCTCTTCAGATTTTGCTGAGATGTCAGCGTCCTTATTCTTCAAGTCTAGGTCTTTCTCTTCCAACTTGGGGTGACGTTGCTCCTGATATCTCACCTCTTCCGGCCTGGTTATATCAATGTATTTATAGGCTTCTGCTTTCATCTGGTCCAGGGGGTCAGCTAAGATCTTGTTCACTTCAGTGGACTCTGCAGGAGTCATCTCTATTCCAGAATCAGAACTAAACAAGCCACGAGGCTCCATCCCAGGCACATCTGGTAAGGAGGGCCCAGGGGTACTCAACTCCTCAGGGCTCTCTGAAGTGGTGATGTGGCCATTTTCTTTCTTAAGAATTCCAGTGAAATATGAAGAATCCTCCTGAGGTGGGTAACAGATGTTGGAAATCAGAGACGTGTAACACGCTCCTTCCCCGTCTTTTGATGCTGTTGAAAAGGTATGGTCCATGGCACTGGAGATGGCGGCCGCCCCTAGGGATCAAAACAGCAGCAGACAGTGAGTGGGTGCCTGGCTTCAGTTCTCCCTCCTGCCCCACCCACTACCCACCCCTGTCCTGTGGAGACACAGCCTCCTTTCTCCTCAAGACCTTGGAGTTCCCTCGGAGCATGCTCGTGTTCCTTTTCCTTGACTCCCTGACAGCCCACAGCACTGGTATTTTCCTGGTGGCAGACCGCAGAGGTTCACACAAGTTGCCACACCAGAGAAGCTGGGGACAGACTCAAGAGGACTAGAAAGTTGATTGTCAACGTCTACTACCCCAATACAGTGACTTGGTCTTACTTGGTATTATAACTCTCTTCATATCTAAAATGTTAGTGACTCTTTAACTAGAGGAGGAAATGCAGGCTAATTGGAGTTTGTAAATGCAACACTAGGAAGTCGGCTGGGGGAGAGGCTTCCAGAGGCCCTCTGGTCCAGCCCTTTCATTCAGGGGCTCCTGCTCCACCTGGATTGACGCCATCCTTTCTCTTTTCAAAGGTCCTTGGAGAAAGGGACTCCTGGTTTTCCGATGGCCCCCTCACAAAGTGGAATCCCTTTAACGGGGCACTTCCCTGTTTCTTCAGTTTTCCCTACATTTGTCTCCCTCCTCATTTACCATCCACTTAGCCCATTCTTTGCCTTCCACTGATAATCAAAAATGACCCCTTGGAATTCTTGGTTCCACTGGTGGTGCTAAGGGCAAAACAAGTTTCCAAGTTTGAGTCTATAAAACGTTTTCACCTGGCCTTCATCCTACTCATACACCAGCCAAAAAATTCATTAATAGTGGGCAGAAGAGGAGCAGCCTCTGTTCGTTTTCTTTGCTGTAAAATGCTGTCAGAGGGGAAGAAAACTAATGTTTCTGGAGGCCTTATCATATGCTAAGCAGCGGGACTTTACCTAAGTCTTACAACTATTTTATAAATTAAGCCCCATACTCTCAACACATCAGACACACACACAAACACACACGCGGCCCTTAAGACACAGTCAAAGAATATTCCAGATTAGGGCACCAACTCATAAAAGTAGCAGCAGTAATATAAGTGCTTGCTATATGTCAGACATAGTCCCAAGGTTTTAATTAATCAAAGCCGTCCTAGAAGACCGGTACTATTATCAACCTCATTTTACGGATGAGGAACAGAGGTGCTGAATAACTCAGCTAAGGTCTCACAGGCAGGAAGTGGTGGAGCCAGGATCCAAACCCAAGCAGTCTATAAGTCGGGAAACCTCCCCCAATGCCCTTTGCACCTCCTTAAATCGGTTTGTGAAGGTTTTTTTAAAACTAATTTTGAATCGGTTTTATTACAAATAAACTTAGCTTCTGTCTTTCCCTGGCTCTCTCCTTGGTTGCAGGAGCCACTGTGTGTCGGAGGGGACTAGAAAAGCACAGAGCCTCCTCCAGCCCTCTCACCTCAGCATCTTTGTACTAGCTGCTTTTTTTCCTTGGAACTCTCTTCCCCCAGCTACCTGTGTACCCAACCCCTCTCACCCAAGTCTTCACTCAAATATCACCTTCTTAAGGAAGACAACCCTGACCACTCTATCTCAAATCTCAAATTGCAACCTCTCCTCCCCATGCCCTGCAATCCTGTTCTCTCCTATCCCTCTCTACTTTTTCTTTTCCCCCCATCATTTGTTTCCTTCTAACACACCATATAATTAACTTACATATTGATTACTTATTTATTGATTGTCTCCCCTTGTAGGTATGCTCCATGTGGGCAGGAATCTCTGGCTATTTTATTCACTACTGTAGCCCAACACTTAGAACAGGGCCTGGCACATAGTAGGTACTCAATCAATATTGGCAAAGTAAAAGAAGGTAATTTTGAAGTTTAGAATAAAGCACAAATAATAGGATGTGTGAGAAGACGGGTTGGAGGTCCCCCCAAACCACTAATGAGACTCATTTCATTCGGCAGGAGGCCTAATTCTGTGAGCCACAGACCAGTTCAAATCTGCACATTTCAGCGAAGCTTCTAACTGTACTTCCTTTGCATACGGCAGCCTCTCTTTTCAAGTTAGACAGAAAAAAAGCTCAATAATGAAAGGAATAATAGTAATGATGGGCCTTATGATCTAAACATACACAGACCACCAAAGGAAAAGCTGTTAAGTTTAAATCCATGTGTGCACACAATCCTTTATCCTAAAGAATTTTAAAGTTTCCTTCAGTCTATGGGCTCAGCCCACATGTGGACCTCACTGGAGGCGGGGAATTCAATCCTGAGATATTTCACTACGACACAGGATCCTGGGATTCTCTACCAGGGTTATCTGGAATCACTTCCACTTGTTAATAAGCAATTGTTCACCAGGAAGTAAGGAGGGGTTTGCCGTGGATACCGTCTGGAGGTGCAGAGAGGGGGAAAGGGGACGCTCTCCTGGAGAATATACAGGACGCAGTTTCCAGGCTGTGTCATAGTCATTTTCATTCAACTCTCACCTGATGCTTTCATTGCAGGGGCCACCACAGGGCTCCTGACCCTTATCACCTATACCTGGCAGGTTGCAAAGCCCTCCAGCCCACTGTCTCCTGCCACCAGTTATCATACTAAACACAACTGTCAGCTGCTCAGCAACTGGCCCCAGGGCTCTGCCCTGCCTCACTGGATAATCCTTACGCTCTGCAGCCTGGCATTTGAGACGATGTGAATGCCACCTTGCCTCACAGCCCTGTCTCCACCCACTTACCCTGCACTCCAGGCATACAGAGCTCTCCACAATCTGATACTCACTCCACCAGCTTTTCTAGACTTGTCTTCCACTCTCCAATTCAAACTCTGAACTCTGTTAATATAAAAGACCCGTCACTTCTCCGACACTTTATCCTTCCAATCTCCACATCCAAATCTCTGCCTTTTAACCTCAAGCCATTAAAGATAAGCAGCTTTAAATGCTACTTCCTCCATGATGAATTTGCTGACCACATCTGTCAGGACCTGACCCCTTCCTATTCTTCTCCTTTTCTTTCCTGTAGCACTTAATTATATTGCTCGTGTGGCATGTATGACATACGGCTTCTATATGGCCACGTTATCTCCTTCTAACCTGTCAGCTCCTGGAGTTTGAGGCTCATGTCTTGCACACAATGTTGTACATAGTAGGCACCCAATACAAAATGAATAAACAAATGAATGGACCAATCAATCAATGAGTGGAGTTATTCTATGCAGCTACTGGGAATAAACTAGGAATAATTAATGCAAGTTACAAAGAGGATGTTTTTAATCTATCATGTGAAAGAACAGTCTAGAATTCAAATTACCCAAGAATGGGATGGAGCTGCATTTCAGGAACAAGAGTGTTCTGATCTTGGTGGACACTCAGACAGAGAGAGGCCCAGCATCTCTCTAGGCAGGAACCAGCATTTGGTGGAAAGTTGGACGAGACACTCGCAGAAGCCCCTTCCAACTTTCCACGATTTTTGTACTAACTGGCTGCCACTGTACTCAGACACAACTTCCTTTCCCTGTTAAACTAAATCAATATAATTTTCCCTGAGAAGATGCCTCGGAGAATAGGGGCTTCCCAGATGTCTGGCAATAATTGAGAGGATAGAATTTAGATTTTATCTATATTACTTGAAGGACTATAAACAGAATCAACAATTGGGAGGAACTCTCACCCTTGAAATTCTTATCCTGCCAGCTCTGTATTGCTCAGAGAGCCCATCAGCAAATTGGAGGGACCCCTGTGCCACACTCTACAAATACCAACAGCTAGAGGAAGAGGAACGAAATCATTTGCGTAAATCACACATTTTAGAGGCAACTGTGTCAGAACTCTCGTAAAGGCAACATAAATACTTTGAATGTGGCCATGTCCCATTTTCTTAAGTTGAGCTGAAAGATTCTCAAGGTTTTAACTGAATGAATTTGAACTCTGTATACACGATGTAGTGCCTATCAGATAGAACTCTTGAAAATAGGAAGTCTTCTAGACAGTAAATTATGTGAGAGCAAAGTCCTAGGGGATTGTTGGCACTGGGAAGCAGAACTGAGCCTCAGCGCTCAGGCAAGCCAATTAATTCTTGTCAGCGCTTCCTGCAGAGCTGGCAGATGTGAGAACTGAGGCAGAGAGCACAAACCAGTTGCCCCAGGTAGGAACCAATATCGTTATACTGTTCAATACAAATCCACTAAATAAAAGTGCTTTCCTCGTCTAGACCAGGAATTGCTACATCTGACTTCCTCACTGTCTCCAGTTGTTTCCTTGGCCATCTAGAAGTCTGATTTGTGTGGAGGCAGATGTACACCGAGAGTCAGTGTGTGAGGGCAATGCAAATTCAGTTACCTGGATGCATTTAAAATGGGATTGATTTTCAAATTTTCATTTCACAAGTAACTTTTCATGAAAGTACTTATAATAAAAGCTGAGGAGTCCATAGGTCACTATTTCTAGTTATGAGGATTAAATGAGATAATGCACTTAGCTCTGTGTCTGGCTCATGGTACACATGCAATGCAAGAGAGCTGTGGATTTTATTATTACCCCTATTTTGCAAAGAGGACACTGGTCATTTGCAACATATTACCATCTGTCCATTAGTCTGGTACTTTATCTCTAATGACATGCAATAAGGGTTGTTTGGGCCAGAAGGAGTTAAACGTAGCTAATCCACAGGCATGTTGCCCTCTGGGGTCAGTCTTAGACACTAGAATCTCAAGAGTGCGAGGCCACAGCTGTCTGCACAGTTCCATGAGCAAGTGGTTGTTCGTAAAGGACTTTCTAGCGATGCAGCTGACATAGATCCTGTCATGAACACAGTGAGGAGTGACTTGAGCATGAAAAGTTGAAATTTACCAAGACAGTAAGCAGAAAAGGAACAGAAGTGTTTGTCCACGGATGAGCTTTCTCCCTTGTGCATAGAGCTCATTCTGACTCCTCAGGGCGGAGATAAGGGGCCTCTGGTTCTATAACTCAATAAAGCCCCTGTTACTGTTCTGAACTGGAAACAGAGAGAACGCCAGAAAAGAAAGACTGATTATGCCAAAAGATTTTCTGAGCACAGAGGTGGATGTGATACATTAGAGAAACATCCGGCTTACCCTTCTCCCTGGATTAAAAACAAAAACAAAAGAAAACACACCAATTATTCTTTGATAGAGCCAATACTAACAGGTATATACAGGGGATCTCTAGTCCCATTAAATTGAGAAAAATATATATATATATATATATTTTTTTTTTTTTTAAAGATTGGGACCTGAGTTAACAACTGTTGCTAATCTTCTTCTTTTTCCTTCTTCTTCTCCCCAAAGCCCCCCAGTACATAGTTGTTTGTTTATTTATTTATTTATTTATTTTGAGGAAGATTAGCCCTGAGCTAACTGCTGCCAATCCTCCTCTTTTTGTTGAGGAAGACTGGCCCTGAGCTAACATCCGCGCCCATCTTCCTCTACTTTATATGTGGGACGCCTACCACAGCATGGCATGCCAAGCGGTGCCACGTCCGCACCCGGGATCCAAACCAGCAAACCCCGGGCCGCCGATGCAGAACGTGCGAACCTAACCGCTGCATCACTGGGCCCGCCCCATAGTTGTATATTTCTTTTTAGTTGTGTGTCCTTCTAGTTGTGGCACGTGTGATGCCGCCTCAACATGGCTTGATGAGCGGTGCCATGTCCGCCCCCAGGATCTGAAGCAGCGAAACCGTGGGCCGCTCAAGCGGAGTATGCGAACTTAACCACTCCGCCATGGGGCCGGCCCCAAGAAATATTTTTTAAAAGGGAGGCATAACAAAAAAATGGAATGACACACAGCAGGAGAGAGAGATATACATTAAAATTCAAGAATTAAACGCCAGAATCAGTGCCCCAGAGGGAAGCAGCATTCGCTTTCCCCAGAATCATTGGCCGCTGGGCTGCCCGTGTGCCAGCTGGCAGTGGTCTGCACGGCGGTCAGGCTGGGAGGCACTTTCTCTGAATCCCACTCATCTTCTCTGGGCACTAAGTAATCCGCAGGCCCACGTGTGGAGCTGTGACACGTGACGACAGAGCCAACCGTAAGGGCTGGACATGCCAGGGAGGCTCCAGGAGCCTCTCTGTCACCTCACAAACAGTGTCTTTCTGAAATTAAGTGGGGTGTGATTTAACATAACAAACGGGTGCTGAGAAAGACAGGCACACTCATTCCTTAACATTTTACCTGGGTAATCAGTTAATAGAATAAAAAAGATAAATGAGCCTGTGTTCTCTAGCAAAAGACTCCGGGCCAAAGCTGATGACATGCTTGGGGGTTTAAGAATATGAGTAACTACTCTTTCCCCGCTTGCTGCCTTATTTAAAGCTTGCCTGCCAGAATAATAGATTTAGCTGTTGGGATTGCAAAATTAATGTTTAATAAAAAATGATTCAGCAAGTTTTTGAGGTTTTTTTCCCCCTATGCAGAGCCAGAGCTTGCACTGCCTCTGGAATTTTCACTTTTGCAGAAAACCCTGTTAGAGGAGAAACCCTGGCCTGGCAGGCAAACCTGCCTAAGTTTCTGTGACAGTTCCCAGGAGCCCCTCGGGAAGCACAAGGCTGCAGAGCGCTGAGACGGGGCGGGAGCCGAGGTTCTGCTGGGCTTGGAAGTATGAGAGATTTTTTTTGCCTGCTGTCCAAAGGTGGAAATGTGATTCTGTGGCCTTCGTGGGGGGACAATCTTTTTGGGGGGAGGGAGAAGGTAACAATTTATTTATAACTTACTTAGATCTTAAGAAAAGGTCCTTGAAACTGTACATACAATGGGAACATTGCTTTTCTCAATAACAGCTTTATTGATTTATAATTCACAAACCATAAAATTCACTCCCAAAATGTACAATTCAGCAGGTTTTGTATATTCACAGTTATACAAGCATCGCCATGATCTAATCCATCTCCCTAATTTAGACGCATTCTACTCTTAATGTTTTCAGTACAAAGAGAGGTCTAAGTTACCTCCGCCATCAAAGAATGACCTTTGGAACAAAAACAAGAGCTGTCCCAATCTGTCCATCATTTGCTGATAGAATTTGGCTCTCCGATTTCCAAAGGGAAAAATAACTGTTCTTGGGCACATTTTCTCAATGCTGTGTATACACGGATAGGAGCAAAACATGTGTGCTATAAATTTCTGTCTGCACTTTAATGGTTCTTTTACTCCCTCCACTCACATAGAACCATCTAGCTGATCCCCCTAACTCCTTTTACACCGCCTTACTCCCTTACTTCCCATCTCATAGCCACCCCCCAGCTTGACCCTTATCGCCCCCTATCTGAACTATTGTGAGGGCTCCCCAGCTTCCAGCCTCACCTCTTCTCTGTGTGCCACTCTACATATAGCCAATCGATTCGGCTCCCTAAAACACCAGTTTCACCAGGGCACTTCTCCATTCCAAAGTCTTCGCCCGCCCTCTCGCTTAGAATTCAGGATCTCTTCTATGCGGTCCCAGGCTGCCTTAATGATTCATTTCTGAGCCTGCTCCAGAAACACACCTGTTCAAGCCCACAAACACTCCATGAGATTTTCGACTTCTCAGCCTTTGCCCAAGCCCTTCCCTCAGTTGAGGGATTCACTCCTCCTCAAATCCCAACAAAGTCTCCGGCGATGTCTCACCTCCTCTAGGGGGTCTCCCGTTACCTCCCACTCCTCAATGCTTCCCCCCTCACCTCCACTCCAAGGGCCCTGACCACTCGTTTGAGGTTTATTGGCTTTTCTGCCTTTGTCATCAGTTATCTTTTTCTGTACAATTGTTGAGAACCACGTCTCACACTTCTTCACATCCCTGAGTCCCTAGCACTGTGCTTTGTACACACTATGTGCAGTCATTACAGACTGGATGATTACCTCCATATTACCACCTGACTGAGTCACATTCAAGAGCTTTTGGAATAAGCTTTACCATCATACATTAATTCAATCAAAAAGATTGACTGAACACTTACCATGTGCAAAGCATCAAAACGAAGGATATTTCCACACAAATGTAGCCTTAGTAACCTAGTATGTCACAAAAATTCACTACAAAGCCAGTGTTTGTAACTGGACGTTCGGGTCCCCCTGGCTGCTTGTGGCAGTGATGCTAGGAGGTGGCAGTGTTTGTTGTAGAATCATAATTGGAACAGAGAGGGTCCCAAGTGGAACCCTGGCACATCATATTTCCTGATTCATCTTTCTGGTCAGGCATGGCATTATCAGAAAAAAATGAAGAAAGACTGGAAGGGTTCTTTGAAGTCATCTAATTTAATCCCCTCCTAATCCCAGGATCTCATGCACAAGATTCAGGATTGACCACTTCTCAACCTTAGTTTGAATATTTCCATTGATGAGAGCTCACTGCTTGCTGCCCAAACCTAGTTACTAATAAGTGCTGTAGTTAAGAGCCCAGGCCCTGGGGTCAAGTACGTTGACTTCGAATACTGACTCCACCATTTACTCGCTGTGTGACCATGGGCAGACGTCCTGATACCTTTGTGCTTCAGTTTCATCTGTTAATAATAATTACCACCTCATAGGATTGTTGTGAAGGCAAAATGAGACAATGCAATCAAAGCAACAAGAATCACACCTGATATATATTAAGGGCTCATTATGATTTTTAAAATTGAACTTAATTATACCTCACTGTTACTTCCAACCTTCAGTCCCAGGTTTGTCTTCACAGTCTATTAGTGGAAACAGACACCACAAATAATTAGAAAAAAATACAGCACTTAAAGGGCTAATCTTCCTAATATATAAAGAGTTCTTAGAAATCAAGAAGAAAAAGACTATCAATCCATTTTTTTTTTTAAATAATGGACAAAGGACAAGAATAACACTTTGCATAGAAAAAGCAATATAAATGACCCCAGAACATAAAAATGCAAATTAAAACCACCCTAAAATGGTAGTTCTCCCTAATCAGATTGGGAAAAATTCAAAAAAGTTTTGCATTATATTCTTTGGTGAGGCTGGGGGAAAATAGGCACTCTCATACTGAGAGGAGGCTAGTAGGAGTGGAATATGATATAAGCTCCATGGAGGGCAATTTGGCAGTGCCTATCCAAATTATAAATGCATTTACTCTTTGAACCAGCAATCTTACTTACAGGAATTATTCTGTAGACATATCTGCACATGTATGAAATGATTTGAACAAAGTTACTCATTGAAATATAGTCTGAAATAACAAAAATTGGAATCAATTCAAGTATCTATTATCAGGGCCTTGTTGAACAAACTATGTACTTCTACACATAGGATACCATGTAGTTCTATGAAAGCATGAAGACAATCTCTATGTCCTGATATGGAAAGATTTCCAGATAAATATGGTTTATGAAAAAGTAAGATGCAGGATATGTACAATAGACATAGATACAGAGATGTAGATACAAATATATAAAATGCTCACTCTCATGTGCAAAAAGGGGGGACATAAGAATATTTGTTTGCATTTGTTTGTATCTGCATAAAGAAACACTGGGAGAATATACAAGAAACTAATTATTAACCCTGGGAGTGAGACAGGAGGGAGAGTAACAGAAGTGGAAGGAAAACTTCATTGCGTACATCTTTTTTAAAATAATTTTCCTTTTGCAACCAAATGAATGTATTCCTATTTATAGTTTTAATTTCATTTAAAAACAAAGAAAAAGAAAACAATGTGGGATGATAGTAACAGTGTTAAACAAGCTACAATTATCCCCAACTCAGCTTCCTTCTTCCACACGACAGACATTCAAAGATTGGAAGACAAACATGTCCTCTTAGGTTCTCATGGCTCAGGCTAGAACCTTCTTCACTCTCGATTTCCCATGTTTCGTTTTCCTCACACTGTGAGCTCCGAGGAGACATGGACCACACCTCGTGCCTCACTTAACCTTTTTTGAGACCTTCACTTAAACTTTCAATTTTTATTCACAAAATTTTTCTTTTCTTTTTCTTTTTGGTGAGAAAGATTGAACCTGAGCTAATACCTATTGCCAATCTTCCTCTTTTTGCTTGAGGAAGAATGGCCCTGAGCTAACATCTGTCCCAATCTTCCTCTATTTTTTGTATGTGGGACACGGCCACAGCATGGCTTGATGAGTGGTATAGGTCCACGCCTGGGATCTGAACCCACAAACCTGGGCCATCAAGGCAGAGCGAGCTGAACTTAACCACTATGCCACTGGGCCAGCCCCATTCACAAACTTTTATACCCATGACCCCATACTATTAGTCCATATTGTATTTGTGGCCAACTAAAACGTGGGGACACAAGCTTTTTATTTTTTAAACAGCATCATTTCAAAATGCACTTTTAGCCACAGCACTGGGAGTATTTCTTAAGTTTGAAAGACATTAAAATCAGATGCAAGGAATTTACATAATAATTGCCTGAGACTCACAACTATCAAAACAGATTCAAGAAAACCCTAGAAAGGAGATTTACTTCACTCTGGAATAATCCACAGGATCAAGCTGAAGCTGGACTTAGGATTTCTCATTAGAATGTGTTTTATGAAGGGAAATCTATGGCCACACAGCACAGGCCATCTCTTGTAGAGCTGTCACCAGTCTACACTGTGTCTTGACAGAAAAAAATAGGTACCCTTCCTCTGGTGGACACAGATCCATGCCAGCAGTGCACACCCTCTACTGGAAGTCTTGGATTTTGCGCCAGTGTTGGGAATTGAGCACAGGTCACTGGGATCTAAAACAATGTCACGTAAAGTGCTATACTTTGGGAGGTACAAATGGAAGGACAAATGAAGATGACGACTGAAGGCTGATGCTGGGAGAAAGATGACACGGCATGTGATGTGGCATGATGCGGTAGGAAGTACAGTATGGCATGCCAAGGTGTGGCGTGATGTGGCGTGTGGTGTGGTGTGACAGTGTGTGGTGTGGTGTGCTTTGGGGTGCGGCATTCTGACAGGAAAACCACAGGCATCAGAGGACTCGAAGTTCCATCTCCATTAAGTTACTGACCTTTAATAAGTCGTCAAACTCTCAGGAAACTCCAGTTTCCTCACTTGCAAAAGGAAGATAACACAACAACTAATGTTTAAGTTACATGCTTACTATGTGCTAAATGAGATAATTAAAAGGATGATCTCATTTCAACCTTAGACAGTCTATGAGGCTTTTTTTTTTTTAACCACACCCATGCTGCTGCTGAAGAAACTGAGCCTTAGAGAGGTTAAGGGACTTGCTCTGAGAACCGCAGCCAGAAATGACAGCACCAAAACTTGGATTTAGGGCAATCTGACTCAAAAGCTGATACTGTTAGCACTGTTCTCGGAATTGCTGTGAGGATTAAAGGAGGCTGAATGGTTCGTGGCTGGCCTCTGAGGCAAAGCTGGATGGATCTGAATTTGGAGTCACATCACAGCTGATGACGCAGCAAAGTAGAAGGAACCCCCCTCTGCACAATCTCTGTGCAAAGAAGGCCCAATGGCCAATGAGTGCTTATTTCTTATGTCAATTGTTAAGTGGTTGTGGCAAGAAAGTGGGTGTTCCTGGACTTTTACTGGGAGTACATCAAAGTGGTTCCAAAACCTCACAGGCTGAACACCATTGGAGGTAACTGGGCAGGAGAGAAGGCTTTTATTTTGAAATGCTCTTATCATTAGCCGCCGTTTTCCTTCCAGACAGTGTGCCTTCCTCCTCAAGTTTTCAAAATCTAACTCCTACGTTCTGCTAGTCACGGAATATTGGAAATTTAATTTTGAGTTTTGAGCATTCCTGATTTCAAACATAATCTCCTGTTGGAAGGCAGGTTGTAAAAACAGAAACAGGTGAATGACACCTTGGGATAAACTAGCATAAAACTGGAATTTAGGACCATCCCTTGGTGGACTCAAAGGCAAATGCTTTGACTTTCTCACACACGCACACACACACTCGCTCACATGCAGTTGAGATCAAAATATGTGTAGAAAATTGATGCTACTGAGGTGCGTGGAAAGTGGACCCTGGCGGTAGCTGTACTAATCCAGGAAAGTGACAGGGAAGATTGATGTCCTCCTTCAACAGCCCCGTTCGTCCCGCTCCCCTGCGCCCCCGGAGCTGTGGCCGAGGTGGCCGTGTGCCTGCGGCAGGGCGATAACTCAGCCGCTGACAGGCTGAGCTGGGCAGTATTGATCCACGCGCCTTTGAGTGCTCTGTCAGAAACTACACCCAGCTTTCTTTTCTTCCCACTTTCTTTCCTTTTATCCCCAGGAAGAAAAACAACAAGAAATAATAAGCAATAAATTCAAGACACACATAATTTCTGACATTAATGAAAAACTTCAATCAACTGCATATTCTAAGGGAGTAACTAAAATGCTACATTTTTCCGGTGTAACCTACCGACATGATGATCAATAAAAATACACTGTGTTTTGGGGATTTGGAGAAGGGTTGCTATTTTGAGAAAATTGTGTGCACTGGGGCTTTGAAAATACGTATGAGTTTAGAGAGGCAGAGAGGGAAGGAGCAGGAAGTTATTTCAGATTATCTTGCTATTTGCAGACATAATAGCAAAGCCCAAGGCAAAGAACCGAGCAGGAGAGAAGCCCAGCTCCAACAGGAGAGCTCAGGCAGCAGTGGGAACCAGCCAGAAGAGGGGTCTCACAGAGGCGGCGGGAAGCAAGGATCCAGTGATTGTTGCAGAGCATAGAAGTGACTTGAACGATGAGTCTGGTAATAGCTTCCACAATGGCAGCACACAGGTTTGGGGGTCAAGTCAAACGGAGTTGTGATTTTTTTGTAAATTATAAAAATAATAACACATGATCACTATAAAATTTTTATAAAATATAGAAGTACACAAATTAAAAAGTAACAGTCTTTATCCCTACCACTATTTCTCAGAAAAAACAACAGATACTTTTGGGGGAACTGTAGACATTGTACTGCTTTCTGTATGAATTCTATCATTACACATATTTACATATACTATCCCAGATACACACACACACACAATACCAGGGCTGCATATACATGGGTACTGTATTTACTATACCAAGGCCATACTTCCATTTAGGTATATAAAGATCTGGCTTGTATTTTCATAAGTCAGTATTCCATAAAACGAATGTTCTAAAATTCATTTAGGCATTCCTTTCCTGTTGGACATTTATGTTATCACCTGTTCTTTTGTTAATATAGATAATGCTGCAATGAACATCCTCAGAGTACACAACTTTTTGATGAGACCACTGAGGCTCAGGATTGTAACTATCTTTAAATGTCTTTTTACTTTACTACTCAGCTATTTGAAAGTGGCTAGTAAAATGCTCTTTTTTCTGTCAAATCTGCTTGTCAAACTGGAAGAATTAGGAGAAAACGTAGTGAAGAAGCAGAATTCAACAACACAGACGCTGAGAAAAGGAGTGGTTCCGGTAGACGCTAGGAAAAAACAGAGAACATCCACCAGGACTTGCATTTAAGTATAGCCTAGATCTCCAGGCTCCACATAGAACAGCTCTCAAAGAGACTGGAGAAGATGGGTTCTAAAGAAAGTCTTTTTACTATAGAAGTACCTGGTTAGGGAAGTTTCAAAGCACTGAGGGGATTTGAGCTTAATCTTGAAGGATGTGGAGGATTTACGTAAGGTAAGGATAGGTAAGGAATTTCCAAGGACAGAAGTATTGATGCTTTGATGTTCCGTCAAATTCATTCAGAGAGTTAGTTGAATTTCTATATATTCCACCTAAACTTTGGACTCCATCTCACAGTCATCTTTTTTCAGCAGTCTGAAGTGACTCTGTCATGTTTGAGGGCAAAAACAGACTCCCTAAACAAGCTAGTATGTGGACAGTTAAAATGGTCTGGGTAAGACCATAAATAAATGAAAGCTTGCCGAGGATACGGCATTTCTTTGTTCTGAAAGATTTAATAAAATGAGAGCAGAAGCCAAAACCAAATGTGTCCCGGAAGAGGAACCAGCAACCAATTACTATGTCAATAATTTAATATGAGCATTAAATTTTCATGTTTTTTTTAAAACTCCTAAAAATAATCTGCAGGACATTATCTCCTGCATCTGGTGTTTGGAGCTCTCTGATCATGACTCCTAAGAACTGTGCTTTGTTCTAGTTAAGGACTGAATTAACAGATGAGGCCACAAGCAAAAGCCAATTCCATTTAAGTGCTGTTTCTTAAAAGTCTGGTTAACAATTAGCTGGAATTTAAATCTGCCCCCCAAGACAAAGTGCTTTTCAAAATACGTGCTTCTTGAAAAGAGCAGTTGGAGAGAAAACAGAGAATCAAATTTTCTCTCTCCTAAGTGTATAGAAACAGCCCGGAGTTAATGTATAACTTCTGCTCTATCTTTGTTTTTATTATTTTTGCTCAAACTCATGTATATTATTCAATTTATTTTTATTTACCTGGAAGTTGGTAAGGCAGATGCTCCTATATTTTGAGAAGAAACTAAGGGTTAAAACAGAGCTCTCCGGTTTCCTGTTAGTTGCCGGTCACTGTCAGTTGACCCAGAGAGAACTGACTGTTGAAAATGATCCCCTTTAAGGGAGTTCTTTAATTCTTTAATGTTTCAGATTTCTTCTCTGAAAAGCAAGATTAATAGTTTAAATATTATTTCTTAACATAACTTTGTATTCTACACATGAATCTTTTCTTTCCGACTAAAAGAAATGAAGGGAACTTAGCATTTGTTGAATACTGCTATGTGCCTGCCTGTCACCACGCAGATGCTTAATCATGCCGACAAATAAATATGTGGAAATTCTAAAGTAGTTATTTGATAACACCATGAGAATTATGCAGACAAGCCAAATCTAATAATGATACAACAAACTTGATATTTTTGAGTTATTTAACTTCATTCGTCCAATATATGCTGAGTGCCTACTATGTGCGGGGCACTTATCCCAGTTTCTGGAGAAATAACAGTGAATGAGACAAGATATATTGTCCCTGGACCCATAAAGGACAGAAACAAACAGCAAACACAACTAGGCAGGCATGGCAGGAACCGCTAATTGTCCCCCAGCGTCTATCTTTTCCTTCTTCCCTTAAGCAATAGACACGCCACTTCCAGGAATTTTAGCATATGGCCACCCAGCTAGACTATACTTCCCAACCTCCCCCCGGATGTGGCCACATGACTGGGATGTGAACAAAATCGATGTGTGCTGTTTCGGGATCACGTCCATAAAGAAGCAGCAAGCTGGTTGCCCTCCTCTCTTTCTTTGCCCTCCCTGTGAGCTGGTCCACAAACACCGTCTCATTGAGCAGCCTGAACAATGCAGATGAAGGCAACTCTCCAGGGGGTGATGGGCAACATGGCAGAAGGACGAGCTCCTGGGACAGACCCTCACCTGACCGTTCACTTGCCTCTGGACTGTTAATAAGGGAGAAATGAACTTCTAGTTGTTTGAGCCACTCTATTTTTGCATCTCTTTGGTATAGCAGCTTAGGCTGTACTCGAATACAGCAGACAAACAAAATAACTGACAGTTACAGTAAGTGCTCTGAAGGAAGCGAGCAAGTGGCTAAGAGACAAAGATAGAAGGTTATCAGTGGGAAGGGGTGGGTTGCTTTAGATAAGATGCTCAGGCCACTCTAAGGAGGTGACATTTAAGCTGAGACCTCAGGAAGGAGAAGAGACAATACGCAACTTTTTAATTTTCCTATGGTCTCTTCCTTTGGTTCCTTCTCCCTCCCTATGTTTCGATTGCTTTCTTCTTCTTACTCTTGCCCATGGGCCAGGGCACAAATACTATGCACCGGTATAAAAGCCCTGGGATAGGCCCATTACTGGAGTACCTGATCTCTCCAAATGTGCCACGGTTGTCACCTTCATGTGAAAAGCCACACACATCAGTTGACCAGCTGGAGACAAACCTTAGTGAATGGTTGTCTGCCCTGTCTTATAGTCCCACTAGACTTGAGGGCAAGAATGTTCCTATCATCTCTGTGTCCTCATACAGTGCTCAGCACTTAATAAGAGTCCAATGACTTCTACTGAATTCCTAAGTTTACAAAGCGGGGCTCACCAAATGTTTGAAAACTTCCCTTTTCTTTGGCAACACAAAGATAGGACCTCAAAGCAGCTGCATCCTTTAGGGCAGCTCTTCCAAAGTCTCGGTAATAGTCCAATGACTAAAATCAGGACGTAGCTCATCTGTCCTGCCCTCACTCGGGCTGGACAGGTAGAGGTGACGGAGGTGTGGCCTTACCTCAGAATGGGGGCACATCATCGCTTTGGCTCTGGTCTGTTTTTGTCATCTTTGCCCACATGCCACAGAGCCCTGGCTAGTGTTAGAGGGTCAAACACCCCCCGCACCCTCACTCCTCCATGCCAGTCTCCACTCCTCAGTGACTCAGGAATGGGGCAGGGGAGCCCTAGCCGTGAAATGACTGGATCAGAGCCTGAGCTTCGTCACTCACATGTTGGTATGGTTCTGCTCCCTCCTTCCAGTTAATCTCATGTATCTCACTGTTTATACACACACACACACACACACACACACACACACACAAGGCAGTAATAAAGATGAGGGTAGCGGGATTTATTCAGCTTTCTTATGTGCTAAGCATTATGCTAATTGCTGTACATACCTTAACTCATTCAAGCTCTCTAATACCCTATGAGGCAGGCACTATTAGCATCCCCATTTTACAGATGAGGAAATTGGGAATTAGAGAAAGTATGTGACTCAAACAAGGCATCACATTTCTAGAGTGGCCGATCATCTCAGTTTGCCCAGGACCAAGGGGCTTTCCAGGACATAGGACTTTCAGAGCTAAAACTGGGAGTGTCTTGGACAAACCGAGATGCGTTCGTCACCCTCTAAGCAGCTGAAGAAGAATTTGAACCTAGGTAGTTGGATTCGAAAGCAGTTCTTAGCCGTGATGTTATACTGCTTGATTTTTTTGGTGTTCATTACTATTATGGACTGAAGGTTTGTGGCTGCTCAAAATTGCCATGTTGAAACCCTACCCTTCCAATGTGATGGTATTAGGAGGTGGAGCTTTGGGGAGGTTATCAGGATTAGACGAGGTCATGACCCTAGTGAGTGGGATTAGTGCCCTTAGAAGAGTCATGAGAGAGCGAGCTTGCTCGCTGCTCTCCCCACGTGAGGATACAGCAGGAAGCTGGGAACCCAGAGGAGGGTACTCCCTCACCAGAACTCAACCATGCTAGCTCCCTGATCTTGGTCCTTCAGCTCCAGAATTGTGAGAAATGAATATCTGTTGTTTACATGCCACCCATTTTATGGCATTTTGTTACAGCAGCCCAAGCTAATGAAAAGAATGCATGCTCTCTCTAGGGTTTCTAGCAAATGTTAAATGAAAACAGTGATAGCCAGAAAGTCTTTACATGAAGTCATGCCATTCTGCACTGCAGTCTCTGTTAAGGTGTTTTTCAAAACTCCATTAATATAAGCACTTTAAGAAAGACACTTTTTGATTTAGTGCCTGAATAAAGTCAGTATCAATACATAGCAAGAATTTCTAAAGCTGTATAATATGAACATGAATGAAAAGATTCACAACTAAACTTGATTATAAATGAAAAACATTTTTCATGGACACTTTCCCCAAAAGTGAGTTATTTTGCCTCTAGAATTCCAGAATAATTGATGAGAACTGTGCTGGGAACCCTGAAGGAGCAAGCCCTGCTCCTTTAGGACCGGTCCCACAGAGCAAGAAGCTGAGAAAGCAGAACACTGAAATGCAGTCTTAGAAGATCGGCCACGCAGATTTTGTTTTGCGTTAAAATTAAATTTAAACAGAATTAAAATAAGAAAGGCTATTTCTCTTTGCCTTTATCACACAACAGTCTACATAATCCCTGACAACATTAAAGGCCTAGGCACCTCTTGGCTGGTTCAGGGAAAAAAAATCCGCTTCAATCCATCACGTGGTCCTTCTGCCAAAGGACACAGCATGAAAAAGCACTTCTCATGATACCAAGGTAAGACCTCGTCTGCTGTCCTCCAGGGCTTTATGGCACATTGGCTGCAGCTGCGATGACAGCTAATGAACAGAAGGTACAGGAAGGATAAAGCGCTCTGGGAATGCAGAAGAGGGCACAGTCCTTTCTGACTGGTGGGACATGGAGGAGCGTCCCGGAGGAGCGTCCCAGAGGAGCTGGTGCTTGGGTGGACGGATAGGATGGCAACGGGGGGAGATGGGCGTCCCGCCTTCCCCAGGCAGAAACACAGAATGAGCAAAGCCACGGGGAAGTCCAAGTCTTAAGAAAGAGATTGTCTGGTGTAGTTGACTCTATGAATGGGGACACAATAGAACAAATAAACAAACCAAAGGGCAAAAACAGCATAGAACTTGGGATTTCAACGATTAATACATGATTTCCTTTTATTTAGATGTTTGGGCTCTGGAAATTTATCAGGTTTGCGTTAAAGCCAGTTCAGTATCCTCAGAACTACTCATTTCTATGGTTCTTTCTCAGAATTTATCATTGAAAACCTTAATGTTACAGTCAAGCATTATGTACATATATGTATATGTATCTTTATTTTCACAAACCAGAAATACATGGGAATTAATAGTGATTAGATTAACTACAGGTATTCAAAAATTAAGACTTGGATTTTCAAACCAGGTTTATTTCCCAGAAGGCTTGCGAACCTTGACTATTGTATTTAAGAATTGTGTAATGACATGGGCTTTCCTTCCTATATCAAAGTCACCCAGCATCAACAGGATCTGTATTTTGAATTGTTTGTCTAATAGCTTTGATGGATTTGAGATGACCCATTTACATTCTCATTCCCAACTGATATTTTGGTTCCATGTTTGCAAAATGCCTGGGTGGGAGCAGGGAGCCACCTGTAGCCCTGGAATCCATCAAAACCACAGGCCTCCATGGAGTCCTCAGCAGGCTTCTCACCAAATGGGTTGACTAAGAATAAGTAGGAGTTGGTGGTAAACCCATCAGCCTGAACTATGTGCGAGAAGTGCAAGCCTTGCTTTTTAAGGTGCCAAGTGGGCTCCTCAATTTTTACAAAATTAAAACTCAAGTGCATCTGTGAGCACCATAGAGGTGTGTGAATCATAAGCATTCATAAAATGTCATGCCTAAATTAAGTCTTATCATCAAATAGTATTTATTAAACGCCCACATACTGCATACACGTGGCAGTGTGCAAGGCACATTAGTAACAGAATGCTGTATCTTCAGCCATGAAAATACTTCATAATAAAATGCCAAACTGCTGCTATTTCTTTATTATTATAAAAGAATAAAAACTGTTCTTTTACTGTGAATATTCTTAACATAAATTTCTAATAAACAGTGGAATGGGGTAACTTCTCCCATATGGTGAAATCTTCACTCAGGTGCTTCGTGTTCAATTACCCTATTGGTAAATAAAAGGCTCATATGCAATTCCAGTTATGCTTCTTAAGGATCAGACAAGACACTCAGAAGAATTACTCATGTATGGATTCATGTCACTCTGCGCTGTGCTTTTTAAAATTATGAGACAATGAGAAACAGTGAGAAGAAATATCTACATTTAAATTGTCAAAGAATCATTTTATTTTAGACTCGAGTATACTTTCATTATTTATTGCTATTGCCTTTTGTAATTACTTCTGAGAATACACAGACTAAAAAATTCATAAAAGCTGAATAACTAGAACATTTGAAGACAACAGCACCAAAATGACTTTTTATATCTGGAGGCTGAGGACACACAAAATTGCCAGAAAAATAAAATTTTTAGTCCATTGCCTGATGTTTTGTCTATAAAACACTAAAAAAACATGTTTGGGGCCAACCCCAGTGGCCTAGTGGTTAAGTTAGGTGCACTCTGCTTTGGCAGCTGGATTCAGTTCCCAGGTGTGGACCTACACCACTTGTCTGTCAGCAGCCATGCTGTGGTGGCGGCTCACATACAAAAAGAGGAAGATTGGGAGCGGATGTTAGCTCAGAGCAAATCTTCCTCAAGAAAGACAAGAAAAAAAGTCTGTTTGTTTTCAAATCACGTAAGTGACTTTTAAAAAACTAAACTGTATGAATCAACCTGTTGTTTCTACATCTTTTAGAATGATCCTGAGAAGATTTTAAATCTGAATGAGTTATACTATCCCTCATAGATTTTTTTTGACTCTTTAGTCACTGTCATTACAAATGTGCTCACTATATGCCAGTTCCATTGTTCAACTTATCAACAAGTACATTTCACTGCCTTTACTGTGCCTGGCACTCTAATAGTGCTGTGAGTGCTACTGAAAAAGTAAAAGAAGGTCAAAATAATATTTTATACCTTTGCAAATTAAGATCCATGAGAGCCTAATTCCTTCCTCTCCTTCCCTAAGATCTAAGAAAAAAAAAAAGCACATACGAGAAGATCTTTGCGGCTGGCTGATTCCTTGGCTAACACAACGCTAAATCATACGACTGTGACCGTGCATTTTTTAGGTAACTGCCTTTCTGCTCTAGGGAGCACCTAGGCTGTGAAAAACCCTCATCCCCAAGATGAACCAGACTGAGATACAGCCCTTGTGCTTCATCATCTAACATCTCAGGTTCTCAGAGAATGTGGGCAACCCACTAATAATATCCTTATTAGTCAATAAGGGAGTCTCTTTGCCATTTTAGAGATGGGAAATTTAGGGCTTAGAAAAAAATGAAAAGATGTATTACTTATAAAACCCTGTGGCTATGTCCCCGGGGTCCCTGTGAGTGGAGTCCAGGTAATGGCCCAGGCGGATAGGGAGCTCTCCTGTGTATCCGCCATTGCGCTCCCTTGGATGAGGTTCAAGTTATGCCCAACTCACACTGCATTCTGTCCCTGATGAATAATGTCACAGCGAAATGTCAGAGCAATGAATGTCAGATGGTTTGCTATAAATTAATATAATAGCAAATTTGTTAATTAAGAATATAACTCCTTATCTTAAAATAGTTCATAAATTAGGCCTTAACTGCATTATTCTTTCCTGAAGTATTTTATTCTAAGTAGCTTCTCAGGGAAGAGCCCCTAAGGCAGTAAAGTGTAAATCTGTGAGACATATGGGTATTCTATCTCAATAGCTATAAACTACTACTATGCCTAGCTCATTAAATTAAAAAAAAAATTCTCATCATTTACATCTTGTTATAGTAAAAACAATATCATATTAAACCTAATCAAGAGAAAATTAAAGATAGTACTATGTCATGTAATTTACTGTTGTGGTTCCAAAAATAAATGAGGAAGTATTATATACCCATTATGTATCTTCTGATGCTACAGGCTAATTTCTGGTCAATAAAGCAGAACACACAAAAAAGAGAACTCGCTTTAAACCAATAACAAAATTCATCTACAGATGATAAATATTCTCATTTTGGATTAAGCCTTTAAATATCTCACGAAAGCTACATTTTCCATAAGTGAGCATCAGAAGTAGTTTTTCCATCAAATGAAGAGTCTCCTGAAGACATGGCAGTGCCCCCCCTCAGTGACCAATGCATCCGCCTGTGTCTAAGGTTGAACACGGACAAGCACGTGAAGGTAAAAGCAGGTGGGGGCACTGTCATTTCTCAGATATTGAGGGGCTGATTTATCTTGCCTCTTCACTTACTGTCTTTCTTCTTCCCTCTACTGTGCTTTTTGATCATCTCATGAATTATCTTACCCAAGAGAAGATGAAAGAAAGGATAAGAGACAGGAAAAGAAAGGACTATTCAGCTCATCTTCTGGTTCTTCAGTTTTGGCACTTTTAGAAAAGGATACAATCGGACGATGGAATATGGTGACTGAAATAAGGATTTTAGGTTATCTGAAGGTTTTATCCACCTATGCCTCTATTTCTTTTGTGTTAGTAAAGGAGAGTTACTGTTATTTCTCCATTATTGAAAGACTGGGATAAACCTGCATACATGTTTGCTAACTACAATGTCAGATCCGCGAATCTTGGGCAAGTGTCCACACGATGGTAAAAGAGTATCTACAGTGAGGTACCAGTTCCACTCTAATGGAAGGGCAGCTTTCGGTGCCCTAAGCCTTAAGAAGCAGAATGAAGACATAATGCGACCGCTGAGTTAATGATTGCACAGCTCTTCACTGTTCTATAGCAAATAATGTGAGTTTCTTACTAAATTGACTTTTAAAATTGCTGAATTTTCCCCCAAAGCATCCTCCATCCCACTTGGTAGAAAGCGGAACCAACTCTGAACAAAAAGTGTATGAAAGTAATTTATAATCTACAAAACATTGCACAGATTATTATAATTTGGCTCTGAAGGGCTTTCAACCTCTGCAGTTTTAGTCGTGTCACCTGCTGTTTTAGCTGTGTCAACATGGGAAAAACTGAGAGCTGAAGTAATTAGGCAAATAATTCAGGCCAAAAGTATGACTGAGAAAGAAGCTATTTGGCAGTCTCTCTCGACACTCATCAAGTTCAGTTCATAATACTCCAATTCTTTACTTTGTTTTGCTCCCCAAAGTCGTCAAATAAAAACATGTGAAGTCAATGAAAGTTAAGTAATTTTCATTCGGAATCTAATATTTATTACGCATTCTTAATGTTCCCGTCTGAAACCACGGTCAACCAGGATAAATCTGGTCATGGCACTTCACCCCCAGCAGAGTTGAGCTTTAAGGAGTGGTGCGATAAAGTCAGCCAAGAGCCAGTGCACAGAACATCCACAAATACTCCCGCAGGGAGACCGAACGATGGGAAGTCACTCCCCTGAAACGTCTTCCTGACAATTAAGTGACCATCTTTTCCTCATTAATTGAAGAGGCAAAGATGACCAAGTAACAGCTTCTATATTGGTTTACTGACTTAAATTTCAGGGGGAAATTCTTGCAATAAGAAACAGAAAACTCCTTCAAAACTATGGCAAAGATGGCTGCCAGCCCACCTATTCATGCTACCCTTCCACATTGCACAGGTGTTGCTGGGAGGCAGACGCCCAGTCAGGGACTACATTTCCCAGCTCCCTTCCTAGGTAGGCCCATGTGACTAGTTCTTGCCAATAGGATGTGAGTAGAAGCAATGTGTGTCACCTCTAGGCTGAGGTGGTTAAGAAGGGAGTATGTCAGCCACTTCTCTTCTGTCTAATGGCTAAATGTCTCTGTCCCATGTAATCTCGAAAACCCTATATTAAAGATGGTAGAACCAAAACGTGGAAGAGGCGTTGGTCCTTGAATCGTTGGAGGGCCATCTGCGTGCTGATTAGGAACACACATTTTAGACTTTATATGAGTGAGAATTAAACCTCTGTTGTGTTTGAGCAATTATACATTTTTGGCTTTGTTTTTTTTTTATAGTAGCTGGCATTACTCTCACTTAGAGAAAGCCAATTGCAGCATCTCTCTAGGAGGTTTTTTCACTAGGTGGTGATGATGAGGATGATGGCAGCTAACGCTTATGAAGTGCTTACTATGTGTCACACACTGGTCTAAATCCTCTACAGGTATCAACTGACTCAGTCCTTATAACAGCCCCATGAGGTAGGTATTATTCATTATTCCCATTTCACATATGAGAAAATTGAGGCACAGTGAGGTTAAGAACACACAGTAACAGAAATTGAACTGAAATACCACATGATGCATCTCCAGACCAAAAATAAGACACTTTTGTACTCTACAATTTCTATGACAATGGTCAATCTCCTCTATTTCAACGTGTATTGTAATATATTCTGCAAATAGGCAATGAAAATTTCAGACTGGTTTATTAAAAAAACCATTCATTCATGGAACAGCAACTTGTCTCTAATAACTGAAATAAAGAGGAGAAGCCATTTGAAATCTCCACTGTTCCTCTCACAGCCAGGAACAAGAAGTTTTAAATTGGGGGTTGCCGAGATCAATCAATATAAATAATATCTAACGATAAAAAATTAAATAAGATGCCATAGTATAATCAAGTTTAGCTCATTTCTGTCACTTTCCTTTTCATTCTGCAGTCAAAAGCCTTTTGAGTCTTGGAGAATAAATACTTTGTGCCAGCGCTTGTGAGGAAAACATCAGTTGCTGAGGCATTGTTTTTCTCTCTCCTCCTATCTGACAAGGTCCATAAAATAGGAACTTCCTTCTTCTTGGAAGCATTGAGGGGGGTCTTGGGGGAGGACACCCATTCATTTGCCCCTGCCCAAGAGAAGAGGTGAGGCTTGTTCTGCTGGGTGGGGCTCAGGAGCTTCCGTCTCGAGCCTTCCCGGAACTGCTTCTCACCCTCTGTGACTCTCCTTTGGAGCAGCACACCATTAGCTCCCCTCCTTCATCCAGTAGGAGGCTCTGCTGGGGACTGCAGGGAAAATTCATTTCAGGAGGAGGAGTAAGAAGCTTATTTTACCACCACAGGTCCAGGCTGTGCTCTCCAACCCAGGTTTACCAGAAATAAAGCAACCACAGAGCCTCGAATCCGACTGGACTGGTTCAGAACTCAGAGGGGAATGAGTTGGTTAATCGGCACTCTGAAACTCCCAGAGACAGTCTAAATTATTTATTGAGTTATAGCTTCCAAACTAAAAATAATCCACCTGCCATCGCTGACAGGCGACAATGTGCAACTGTTCATCCTGGGGCCGCACAGCCCTTGCCTTGGAAGACTGAACGTGTCACCCTGAGCGAACATGGTCCCTCAGTTCCAGGACCTCACCAGCTGTATTCTGCCCAGACCGCAGAGGAGTGTGCAGACTCTCCAGCTGGTGCTCTCCTTTGACGCCAAGTTGGTGGAGGAGAGCAAGCACCACACGTCATCGTGGGCCTGATGGTCCATCCATCTTCTCTTGGTTTAGAGGCACACCCTAAAATCCTGGGGCGTCTGCTTGCTTTATCTGTTGGTTCGTCTTTCACGCTGGCCGCTCAGCGCTTCCTCTCCTGCCGGTGACAGTTACTCCTCATTGGAAAGAAACCACATTGTACTTGCTAAAGCTGCAAGAATGAGGCCACAGTCCATTTTGGTAATATCTCCTTTGCAGTTTGTGTGGACCGAGTGGCTTTGTTGTCTAAATGTCCTTCTATTATGAGTGATGCATACCACTGGCTCTTTCGGCCCTTTGGCCATTAACTTGGTGGCACTTCTTCCAAACAATCTGTCTCCAGAGTTGAAATGGAAGCCAACGACAGCTTCTTCAGCTCTGCTGAAGGACGTCTTGATGCTGGACGCCAAATCCCAGCCCTTTTGCCCTGTTCTCAGGACCACTCTTAGGACTATAGGGATGTCCTCCCTTCTGTGGAGAACATGTAGATGTCTAATGAGACTGACACTACATTTTCAGCAAAACGGAATGACCTTTTTTCCTCTAGTTTTTTCTAAATCTTTAAAAATCAAAGATGAGGGAAAGTCAAGACAAGGAAAACTAACATTTATTTTGTGTCTTTCCTGTGCCAAGTTAGGGCTGCATGACTTGCCTCCTTAACTGTTGCTTGCCCCATGCTCAGCCCCTGCTCTCTGCATCCCAGGAATACTGGCTTTCTGTCAGTTCCTTGGATGTGCTGTGCTCTGATGTCCCCTGCCTGGGAAAATGCTGTCCCTCTCCACCTAACAGCTCCTCCTCATCCTTCAGATCTCTGCTCACTGATCACTTCCTCCAGGAAGGCTTCCCTGACATCTCTGACCGGGTCAGTACCTCTATCCTAGATTCTTCTGGCCCCATGTGGCTCTGTTTTGAAGTACTGAGCACAGTTGTAATTTTATCTTTATTTTTGTGATTATTTTATTTTCTAACTAGACTGTATGCTCCATGACAACAGGAACCATGTATGTTTTTGCTCATCATGGTATTTTAAGCCATGTTTCAAATTAATGAATGAGTGGCTTTCTTAATTCTCAGAAAATCCTGCACTACAGATATTTTAAACTCATTTTTCTTCAAGATAAAGCAGCACTGTATGCTGGGCTAAATTATTTGTCCAAATCATAGCAAGTGATAGAGCCTGAGACCATACTTATTCATATATTCATCCAATATTTATTGAGTGCTTACTGCATGCTTCGCTCTGTATCAGACAGTGGAATAACACAACAGATAAGTCACAATTCTTTCAGGAGCTCCTAGTCTATTTGAGCGAGAGAGGTTTGTAAACAAATAAGTCCAATGAAATATGACGACTCAGGTTAGGATGTTTGCCCAGCACACAGCAGGCGTACATAGGGGAGGGTGGCGAGTCTATCGGAAGAGCAGAATTCTGAATCGTGAAGTATACGCAAGCGCTTACCAAACAGATCGGTAATAGGGCATTTGGGTGGAGGGAGCCCTGGAAGCAAAGGCATGGCAGACCATGAGAGCGAAGCCCCTGGGACAGACCAAACGGATTAGAGGGGCAGGAACATAGTGGGCTGGCAGGGCAGGGAGGGCCTCAGATCCTATAGAAGGACCTCGGACGTTATGGTATAGCTATGGGGAGTCACTGAAGGGCCCCAAGCAAGGGAGATCTGACCGGATTTCAGAAAGGTCACTCTGGAAGTGGAGGGTGGGTCGGCAGATTAGGAGCAGGTGAGTCTGGAAAGTGGAAGAGCAGAATAGAGGACACAGCAGTGTCCAGGAGAGGGGTAATAAAGACCAGAACCATGGCAGTAGCAGCAGGGGTGGAGGGGAGTAGATAGAGGAGATGTTAAAGGAAGAGAAACCGACAGGTTCTGATACCCACTGGGCGTGAAAGCTGAGCGTGAGGGAGGAGTTTGGGGAGATCCTGGAGTTTGGGGGCGTGACTGTTTGGGTGGATGGTAACATAACTTTCCCACATACAAAGGGCAGAAAGAGGTTTGGGAAGGCAGAAAATAAATTCTATTTGGGGCCCAGTGAGTTTAAACTGTCTGGGGGACCTACGAGTGGAGCTGCCCACTGGGCTAGAGAAAGTAATGTGGGAAATCAACTTACTGTTGGGAGGTGGAGCCGGGGCTGTGAAGGAGTCATGGGGAAGGCACAGAGAGGAAGGCGGAATCCCAAGGAACCAATCCCACATTCAGGTGTGGACTGGGGCTAGAGCCAGGAAGGGAGACAACGATTCCCAACATTTTTATTCTAACAAAAGAGAATGGGAAATGGTTCCCACCATATAAGAAAAATCATACTCTCCTCCTGATACATTATGTTCTTTGTTGGGGCATTTTCATGGTGTTTTGGCACATTCTTACCAGGCTGCTTAGTGATTCTGAGAATTTGCCTGACCTCCCTCTTTTAGAGAAGCTGGCCCAGCTCTGTGCATACACATTTAAATTGTCCACATATTGCTGAGGTCTTTAATTACTCCTCACAACCTCACTGCTTTTTTTCTTCCCTCTACCTCCGCCCTGCAGTCTCAGAGGAAAACATTAAAGTGAAGATGTGAAATGATTTAGCAAGGATTACATCCCCCATCAGTGGCAGGGCCGGAGTTAAAACCCAGGCTCATTGCGCTTCCCTTCCTACACTTAAGGTCTCACATGACTTCAAGTAAAAGTTCGTAGATAGCCCTGCACTAATTGGTATTTCCTGTACAATCTGGCCCTCGCCCTTCATTCACACTCGTGTGCCAGGCACTGCTGAAGTGCTGGGGATAAAAGATGAAAAGACATGATCCTTGTCCTCGGGAGCTCCCAGGCTGCTGGGAGGCTGGACTGGCGACAGTCAGGGGACACTATGATTCCTGCTGTGGAAGAGGTCTGTGCAGGTGCCACCAAGGGTGGAGAGCAGGGACGAATTCTATCCTGAGATCTGGAGAAGAGATACGATACTTATACGGAAACTTAACCTTCTTGATGTATAAACACAACCATAAAAACAAAGAAATTCAAATAAATGAAAGAGAATCTATGGCCACTATGAACAAAACTTAACATCGTCTTGGATTTATATCCAACTGTCATGAAACCAAGAGGAAGCTCGAAGGAAGAAAAACTGTAACAGAAGCAAGTGTTACATAACAGTGCCAACCAGGAGGTAATCAAAGCTGCTGTTATAAAACTTGAAAGGAAATATGGAACAGAACCATCATACGTGAACACAGAGGCTACGGAAAGCAGAGAGCCAACGTCTAGCGCACATCTCAGATCTCATACACTTGGCCAGGTTTTCTTTTATTTTTCTCCCTTTCCCTCTGTCTCTCTTTTTAAATTATTTAAGGGCAAGTCCGTTCTATTTGTTTCTTCTCTTTGCTTCTCACAAATGAAGGAGTGAGGAGACCGTGGGTTACCACAGCACAAGCTTCTTTTGGCAGCAGCAAGCCCAAGTTCATCACAGAGAGCAAGGTAAATGCAGGAAGGCCCTGCAATATCCTTAGTTCCACAAACGTCATTCACTTCACTTGCAATTCTAACAGCAATGGCTGTGACGTTAGAGGTGGAGGCATCCGTCCTGGAAGTACAGTGGAAGCCTCTCTAGTTCTCATTGCATCTCTCTTCTCCCCATAGCACCATTATTGGACGCTACTCCAGGGCAGGGCTTGCATGGGAGGCACGTTTATTAGTATATAATAATATGTACTAATTATATCATAGTAATCAGCACACCATGCAAAGCATCTTTTACTTCTAATTACTCATTTAGTCCTCACACAACTCTGTGGAACTGGTGTCTTATCCCCCACTAGCAGATAAGGAAATGGAAGTGTCTGGACCAAGGTCACATGGACAGGATGGGGGGCCTGGGATCGGAACCCAGGTCTCACCGACACCAGGGCCCACACCCTCCATCACTCAGCTACCTGCCTTCTACTCGTTCAGAGCAGACAGGAACAAAGATCAGAGCATACCTCTTGGACCATTTTCTTTCTTTTCTGATAACTTCACTGTAGATGTTAATATCTATAATGACATTATATTACTATAAAGAAACAAAAATCTCCAAAATTTCAGTTGTCAATTGTTTATCTTCCTGTTACTGTTCTGTTCCAATTCTGTTACTATATATGCTGATGTTTGACTTAGTTGTAATCAGAAATTAATTTTAAATTTCTGTTTTTCTTCTCAATGTTATTTCAAAATCTGGCCCCATGTTCTGACACGGTTCACACCACTTGTCATTTTAAATAAAATATTTTAAATGGCCATAAAATATTTCATTCTGGCCATTATATGATTTCCTTCCAAATAACCATGGATAGTTTTCATGTACTTTCCCCCCCATTCCTATTCTTATTATTTGCCATTGAGGCATTTACAAATTACAAGCATTTCTAAAATGCCTATCATTTAAAATTTACTTTTCTTGTCCACTGAGTTCCTTGGATATATGACTTGACTAAAATTGCAAAAAAATTAAAGTGAATAGGTTAGATAAGAATTACTTAAAAAAATAAAATAGAAGATAGCTTTTGAAACATCCCTGGAATGAAAGCTGGACGTTCTGTGAAGATATCCTGAAAGAGTATATGGACTCAGCAGAGAAGGGCAGCTGTGCAGGCATTGTTATTGGAAGACAGCGACACGACGACACTATCCAGCAAAATCCATGTATGAGAAGGAGAAAGCATATTCACGTTTTAATCCTCTGCTTTTGGACTCTTCTTTTACAACGAAATGTAGCTGGGAGCAAGAAATCAAGTTGAAAAGACTACATAACTCTCTCTCAGCTTAGTGCAGTTTTCCCCCACGTTGACAAAGCTGGAACCATCTTAAAGCACCAATAAAACTTCACTGCACAGAGTTGCAGAAATGGAAAGAAGTTAAGTCAGCCTTTTATCCAAAGTCTCTTACCTAAATTAATTATTAAGAGCCATTAAGGAAGCAAAATGTAACCAGATGGATAAGGAGGAATAATATGTGATCGTGATTTTCTAAGAGGCTATAATGTGCTGTTTTTCAAGCCAAGACCCTGATTTATAGCCGCCCATTTACTGGAAGAAGAGGCATGCCCGCCCCCAGCCCTTTCTCCAGGAGCTGCTGTGGAATGTTGCTCAACCCCAGCACCTCCTTGTCCGGGCAGTGTCTCCTTCCCGTCTCAGCCACGAGCTTCCCTTTTGTTGTGGAGAATGATTGTTGGATTATCACCCACAAAGGGACGGTGGGGACAGCTGGAGCCAAGTCTACCCTGAGGGCTATGTTGAGGGATGGCTCAGGGATGGCTGCAGTGGCCCTGATCACCATGACTCCTGTGCTGTGCTGTGCACTTGGCACACTTTGTGTATATCATCTCTTTTACGCCCCACAACACCCGCATGAGGAAAGCCCCCATCAACCTGATTGTGCAGATGAAGAAAGCAAGACAGAGGTCAGGAAAGTTGTCCAAGGACACACAGTGACTGAGGTGCTTGTAATCCAGCCCTATCTCTTGATCCCTATGCTGTGTTACCTCCTAACATGACCATATATATGTGCTTTTAGTCAGTCAATCACAAACATCTCCAAATTTCCACTGAGTGTGTAAGAAGATGGAGAAAAATATACTCACAGAAATTCTGGGTGAGGTGGAGAGCAGAGAGGGAACCAGGCAAGAAAGTTACCCTGCTGAGACGACAGCCCACAGGAGAAGCAGTTGGAGTAGAGCTCAGATTACATTCCCCAGGAGGCTGGGTGCACTAGAGAATAACGTCACCTCAGTCTTGGAAGGGGTGGAGGGTGAGATGACGGGGAATGTGGAAGAGAGGGAGAGAGGGACAGGAGGTGAGGTGGTGAAAACTGTGTGATGTCTACGTGATGGCTTCCCCACAGCCTTCTACGTTTCAGCAGAGACTAAACTCACAAAACATTCTGTGTGTTGGGGTTTTTTGTTGAGAGCAGTGAAGGAGCAGCCTCCAGATCACAGATGCAATGGAAACAGTGAGACCAAAACTTCCGCCTTCCGCTGTAGAAAAATGGGGGAGTGGGGCCAGTGACACCTGAACATCACTGAGGGCCAGCACGAAGGATATCGAGGACATTCTTCCTTCCTTTGAGGAACGCACAAGGAAAAAACAAGGAAGGGGCATTTTCCTCACCAGCTAGCAAAACGCACTACAAACCTCTAGTAATTAAAACAGAGTGGTATAGACAAACAAATGAAAAAAAAAATCAGTAATACAATCTCATAATCTTATAATTTTCCAATCTGCTAGTAAAACACACCCGTATTTCATGATTTGAATTTGCATTTTCCTGATTTCCAGAAAGGGTATGAATTTTTGCAAATGCTTACTGACCGTTTGCCATTGATTCATCCATGCACTGAGTCTTCGTATCCTTCGCACATTTTCTGTTAGGTTATCAGTCTTCTTTATATAACTTTGTTGGAACTCTTAATATATACAATTATTATATATATTACAATTATTAGTCTTGTCTTTTATATGTTTCAAAAATCTTGATTATCACTATTTTCAACTTTAATTATGCTATCTTTCACTGCACAGAAGTTTTAGTTTATATGTGGTCAAATCTGTGGATCTTTGCCATTATGTCTTTTGGGTTTTGTGTGTTGTGGGGAAAATATTACTCTAATACTACCGGGGTATACTTTGGGAGTATGGCATAACCTTTTGAAAGGCAATTCAGCAGTGTTCCCTTTTCATACAGAAAATTCACTTTTCTAAAACGTTCTTCCCTCTTCATGGGAATATTTTGGTAGGAAGAAACTGTACACCATATGCAAATTCATATTGCCTGGACGGAAGTGACTCTTAGTGGCTGAGGAGTAATTGATGACACACCTGATTCTTTAACTACTGGGGCACACAGTGCAGGGAAAAGAGGATTGAAAACGAGACGGGGAACTGGTACACTTCTTGGACTTCTAGTTCCATTTTTTAATTGATACAGTTCAATAACAGAAAGACTTCCTGAACCTCCTGATAGATTTAAATATATTTCTGATTGTCACTTTTTATTTCCTGTTTGGCTTGTTTTCATAGATCCAACGAAACTGCGAAAGTTGATCCAGAGTTTACCTCAATGGATGAATCCTGCTGTAGCTGCTTCAAATGGAGAGATGTTTGCGTGTCACAACTGGGAATATGTGGTTCATGGTCTAAACGGCTGAGTTTTGCCAACCCTAATGCAGCTGGCCCTGCCTTGGACACATTTCCATTTACAAAATAATGTGTTTTCCAATCACTATGTTAATCTAATTAACAAAACTCATCAATGCTCAAGCTGTTTCATCTTAATTCTTCCTGCAACACTGATTCCATCCTCCTTCTTAAAACAGTCTCATTTTGCATTATGTGAGTTAATTTTAGAGCCTAATAAGTACATTGCTAAAACCCATATGAAAAATTATAACAAAAGTAAAACACATAAGATCTAAGTGCCAAGATAAATTCTGTCATCTGGTGCTTTGTCTCTACCTAAGTACATTTGTTTCTCTCCCATCTGTTTGGCAACTTATTTAAGTAAATTCAGATTTCTCCTAGAATTAATCTGGCTTCCGTATCAAATGGCAAATATCTTTATTTGAAGAAACTTTGCATACTTATTATTTAATTCCCATCATATACTCTATGCTATAACTATTACTATCCCCATTATACAGATAAAAATACTGAGTCTGAAAAGAAATAAAGTAACTTGCCTGAAGTCATACAGTTCTTAAGTGGTATAACTGGAATTTAGATTAGTCTTGTCTAGCTTCACACCCACTGCGTTTTCCATTACAGGACATTTCCACCCTCCCACTCTTCCAAGAAGGTCAGGATGGTGGTGTTTGACTCGGACTCCAGGGTGGGAGCTCTCAGTGGTCTCTCTTAGGAGAGAGTGTATGTCAGAGAGGTCTGGAAGGCTGCAACTCCAGCAGGCATGGACCACGCCGGGCCACCTATGGAAGCAGTCCTTTCCTCGTTCTTCCAAAAGTCTTCCTTGTGCTTTCCCTCTTTGGCCACAAAGGCTCAGAAAATTTCCCCTCCTATCAGCTAACAGGAAGGTATTAAAAGAAGCTCTCCATCTCACCGCTTAGAAGGTGGAAAATCACATCAACAGGCCACTGAAGTTAATGGCCCAATGAGGATCACAGGCAGCATCAAGTAGGAAAAGGCACCAGTACCTTGGTGGATATTACCAAATCAACCATGTCTGTCTAAGATGGCCCAGCCAACATCCTATGTTATATATAGAAAGTCCACAGAAAGAACAAAGGATTTGCAGTCAGATAGGCTTAGATTTGAATTCCGGTGACACTATTTACTATTATGTGATTTTCAGTGCAACTTTTTAGAACCTTTATTCACCTGTAAAATGGCGTGAATAGAACCACCTCAGAACAGTCAGCAAATGGCAGTTACCATTAGGACTATTAGTAGCAGGAGTGTAGACCTGAGCTTCTCTATCTTTCTTCTATGCAGAGAAACATATGACACTGAATGCAAAGTATGTGCAAAATGCATAGCTCACAATAGGCACCCAATAAGTAATAGTTATTATTATGATGATGATTATCACTGTTACTATCAGTAGGGAAGATTCCAACTGGCCTTGTCAACTTCTGGGTCTTAGGGAAAGACAGAAGGGGTAAGAGTATAGAATAAAGAAGCAGGATGGTAAGAGGGAAGAACACAAAAAGGCAAACATCTGTAACTTATGGAAAACTCCCCCTTAACTTCTGTTCGAAGAGTCTGATGAACACGTAGGCTAAAATTTTATCATCGGCATAAACTTCTGGATAATTATTTCACCTTTGCTGTCTGAGCAATATAGCCATTGTGAGAGAAAAATAGCGACTCGCCTGGGACTGTGTTTAGCTGTAAGAGTCATCATGTCAGAACTGAGTAATGGAACCGAAGCAAAATGAGTAATTCCAAAAATACACCTTTGAAATACCGAAAATAATCTTGAAAACTATAAAATTGAGCAATAAGAACTTATCTGGGGAAAGCAATTAAGGGACAGAGACGTACTTAAGGAACTCCTGCTGTACATGTATTTTTGCAAAGAACGTTAAGTTCAGATGGTCCTCGGCTTCTAAAGGAGTTGCATTTCCCAAAGGCCTTTTGAGTTCATATTTGGAACCTGAGACACACATCTCCATGAAGAAAAGAAGTCATCTGTGGGGGCCTGCCTGGCCCAGGGAACCCTGTTTAATTCACCCCGGAGCTGAGCCATCCTCTGCAGAGCGCAGTGGGTAGTGTGACAGCATCAAGAGCTCTAGCTGGGCTTGGGCGCACCAGGGTTTGCACCCCCGACCTGCCTCTTATTAGAAACGTAGGGGCCTGGGCAAGTAAATACATCACTATAAACCTCAGTCTACTCTTTTTTTTCTAGCTCTCCTGACGTATAATCGGTACAGAAAAACCTGCACATAATTAATTCATACAATTTGGTGAGTTTGAATATATGTACACACTTGTGGTACCATCACCACAAACCAGGTAATAAATATATCCACCACCTCCCAAAAGTTCCCTTGTGTCCCTTTTTCATATGTTTGTTTCTTCGTGTGTGTGTGTGTGGCAAGAACACTTAACATGAGCTCTACCCTCTAACAAACTTTTATGTCCCCAATATCTTATCGCTAACCATAGACTCTATGTGTACGGCAGGTCTCTGGAACTTACTCACCTTGGATGACCATAACTTTATGCCCCTTGAACAACAGCTCCCCACGTCCTCGCCCCCTATGCCCTGGTAATGTAGCTCCACTGTCTACTTCTACGCCTCTGACTATTTTAACGCCTCATCATGCAGCGTTTGTGCTTCTGACATTTCACTTATCATAACGTCTTCCAGGCCCATCTATGTTGTCCCAAAGGAAAGGATTCTTTTGTCATATGGCATGGAAATAGTACCAGTTCATGGGTCCACGTGGGCAGGAAGTGAGACCATGCCTAGGAGTGCTCACTCAGCACACACAGCTCTCAGTAAACGTCAGTGACCACTAGTATTAGTAACAGAAGCGCAGGCCTGATCTTTTCTCTCTCTCTGCTAGGCAGCTTTTACTTGACAGTGAAGTCAGAACTAAAGGAAAAGCCAGGAACATGGTAGACATGAACTCTGTTAACAGGGAAAAAGAGAAGAGGCTGGTGGCAGGACTATTGTGGCTGGGGTCCCATGTAGTCCAGGTAATCTGTACCACCTTTCTATGCATGCGTGGTTAAAAATGCACACAGGACAAAAGGCATAAAATGGAAAGAAAAATGCTTCCTCCCCTTCCGATACCCATCGGTGCATATTCTTGTGTGTCTTCAGGAAATTCTTACGTGCTTATATCAGCCTCAGTTGATCTCTATACTTTTTTCTATCCCTGTGTCTGTGTGGAAACTTCTCACTTTGTATTTACACAAAGGGATTATGCTAGACATGATCTTTCGCCCGTTTTCTTTTTTCACTAAACAACACATCCCAGAGCTCTCTCCACACACAACGTACAGTTATCTGCCTCATTCTTTGTAATGATGCAGAGGTATTCCACTGTATGAATGTACTTGATTTTTTAACCTGACCCCCATCAGTGGACATTTAATTTTTTTCTCAGCAGTTTATAATAACATTACTTCAATAAACGTTCTTGTCCAAATTCCAAAAAGGATACCTTGATTTCCAGTTGGTATTTATTTAGAGGTTAATTTAGCGAAAAATAGCATCTTTTAGAATCTTCCTATTTAAGAATGAGGTACAAATTTATGTGTCTTGTATATTGTTTGATAGATTTTTAATGTTACTTTTACATCAGCCTTTTATATATTATGTAAATATATATTTACAATTACACAAATTTATATATTTTTACAAGCTTATCCAGAGGGTAAATTTCCAGCAATAGGGCTGCTAAATTAAAGAGTATGTGCTTTTTTCCTTTTTCTCTTGAGAAATACTGCCAAATATTTCCTTAAAAAACAATGCACTGATTTGCACTCCTACCCACAACAGGAGAGTTTCTGCTTCCGCTTGCCCTGGCTGACACTGAGCATTAGCAAACACCAGAAACACTGCCACCACGTACACAAAAAGAAACATCTCATTTTATTTGGCTTTTCTTTGATTGTGAATGATATAACACTAATATTTGTTTTTAACGTTTGTTTGCAGTTTGTATATATTCTTCCACAAAATTCCTGTTCATATTCTTTGTTCTCTAGTTTTAAAGATTTCGTTCTCTCAGTTAAGTAAATTGGCCATTTATCATATCTTTTCTTATACTAATTTGAAATGCTTCATTTTTTTTTAATACCAAACGTTTATATGAATTTAACTTTGCTTCTAGAATCTTTATTCTTTTCCACTGATTTATTTTTTTTTCAGCTCTAAACAGATTTGGTTATTAAAGCTTCATAACTTATTTCATATCTTGACTGGTTAGTGTTCTCCTCCCCCTGTAATCTTCTGCCTGTTCTTGCAGGTTTATTTCTCCAGATGCACTTGCTTGCCATTTTGTCAAATTCCAAAAAGGATACCTTGGTTTCCAGTTGGTATTTATTTAGAGATTAATTTAGGGAAAAATAGCATCTTTTAGAGTCTTCCTATTCAAGAATAAGGTACAAATTTGCATAAGTCTTGTATGTCATTTGGTAGATTTTTAATGTTAATTTTACTTTGGCCTTTTGTATATTATGTAATATTGTTAATTTTTTCCTATATATTTTTATCATTTGGTTATTATTATAAACAGGATCTCTTCTTCCTTCATATTTTCTATTATTTATTTCGTTAGCAATTATGTAATGAGCCACCTTACCATATTCTGTTAACAATTTGAGCAATTGTTTCAGCTTCGTTCTCTCAGGTTTTCTTGATATACAGTATTTTGCCTCCTTTTTTGCACTGTTTATTTCTTTCTTTGGTATAAGTGCATTTGCCAAAACAGGAAAATGCTAAATAATAAGGGGAAATGGCATTTGTTCATGATTTTAATGGGAAAACATTTAATGTTGTATGATTTATGCTTTCTTTTAAACTGATGTTAAGAAAATATTCATCCATTCCTATTTTGCTAAAAGTTACTTGTTCCTTTTTCTCAGGATTGAATTTTACCAAGTGCCTATTTGGCATCTATTAAAATTAAACATAGACTTTTTTTCCCTCAAGGAATCAAAGGAAAACAAAATGAATTATAGGAATTTTTTTTTTATTGTGAATTTTGCAAACTTTTATGTAAATAAGTTTGAAAGCCTGGTTGAAATGGATGCTCCTCCAGGAACTATATGCCTGGAGATTTTGCATGTTTTCAAATATTCTGCTGTCCTTAGACCTCAAACACAATTTGGCTGGGTATAACATGCTTGGAGCAAACCGAAAAATGCACAGATTCTGCCCCTCAGAAATGCTAATGTTCACGTTAAAGGAACATTCAAGTCGGGCACAAATACCTAAGGATGTCCATTGCAGCTTTAGATGCAAACCTAACACAATGAAAAACAATCTAAATATCTACACAGAATGTAATAAAATATGGAAGTTAAAAAGAACAAAAAACACTAATAGGTATCAATGAAGGCAGATTTAAAAATTTTTGTTAAAAACTAAAGCAAGTTGCCTTATGAATCCATATTGATATAAATAAGTGGTTGAATAAATAAATAAATGGAGGTGAAAAAATTAAAAATACATAAATAAAGCAAGATGCAAAATGATGCATACAGCATGACACCATTTATATACATTAAGGAAAACACAACAAATATTTTATGGCTTTTATAGGTACATATCATATAAAAGTATAAAAATGAAGAGGCCAGCCCAGTGTTGTAGTAGTTGGGTTTGGGCACTCTGCTCTGGTGGTCTGGGCTTTGTGGGTTCAGATCCTGGGTGTGGACCTACACACTACTCAAGTCAGGCTGTGGTGGCATCCTTCATACAAAATTGAGGAGGATTGGCACAGATATTAGCTCAGGAACAAACTTCCTCAAGCAAAAAGAGGAAGATCAGCAACAGATGTTAGCTCAGGGCCAATCTTCCTCACCAAAAAAAACAAAACAAGAACAAAAACGAGGTATAAAAATGAATATTGGAATGACATACTTACTGAACTTAGAGTCTAGATGTATGTCTTGGGACACTTTAACTTATCTGTAATCATGTAACTTTTTTTGAGGAAGACTGACCCTGAGCTAACATCCGCTGCCAATCCTCCTCTTTTTGCTGAGGAAGATTGGCCCTGAGCGAACATCTGTGTCCATCTTCCTCTACTTTACATGTGGGACGCCTGCCAAAGCATGGCTTGATGAGCAACACCTAGGTCTGTGCCCTGAATCTGAACCGGTGAACCCTGGGTCCCTGAAGCAAAGCGCACAATCCTAACTGTTGCATCACCGGACCAACCCCTCATGTAACTTTTTAAATGGAAACAATGTAGTCATTCATTATGTATCTCACACACACACACACACACACACACACACAATGAGGAAAAGGTGGTAGGAATGTGACAAAAGATTAATAGTAGCTATTCCAGAGTGGTAACAATAGGAGTTTGAGTTCTTTTTCATCTATTTATATTTAAATTTTTAACTAACGATTACATGAAATTCTTGGATCACTCTTTTTCTTCCTAACTTTGCACACGTTGCTCCATTGCCTTCCGCATTGACTGTTGCCTTGGAGAACTCTGAGGGGAGCCTGAGTTTTCCAACTTCTAGGAGATTTGTTCTTATGAGGAAAAAAGATGCCTACAGAATTAATTCTCCAGCTACAAAGTTTAGCCGGAGAATGTATGTGTCAGCATTGAGGGCTCTGTATCAATTTTTCCTGGAACATAAAATGCTCTTTGGATCCAGAAAATCCGTTATATCAGGATTTATTGGAGAGGTTATTTCTTCTAGTATTTTTTCTGTCTCATTTGTTCTATTTTCTAACTCAGATATATCAGTTTTGCTTTTGCTATATCATCTTTGAGATCCATAACTATTATCTTCTAATGTTTAAATCTCTCTCTTCCCCTTTTACACCCATTGATTATTTCAAACCTTTCTTCTATGTCCTTATTGCAAGTTCTATCCATGTCTGTTCTCTTTTTCCTATTTCTAACTTATTTATCATGGGGGTAACAATATTGTTTTGGCCTTTAATTTCTTTCTTTGACTCTGGCACTTCCTTTTTTAATCGCATTCTGTTGCTTTATCGTCTTGTCTTTGTTTCACTTTCCATTGAATTCATGCTCTTTTCAGTTTTTATAGCAAAAAAGAACATGCAGGTAAGATGTTCCCATCTCATACCTAGTTTTCTCCCAGAACAAACTCTCTCTCACTGGCCTTCCATCCCCCTCTCCTTTGTCTTCCTTTGTGCTCCTCACTCTTGCCTGGTTTTCATGTGTTTGCTTTTCCCCTTGCTCGTGTTGAACCTGAACAGCTCTGTCAAGACCGTGTAATTACTTCTTGGCTCTCCTCCGTATTCTGACCCCCTTCATCTTTGCCTTTTATTTTAAGTCTGAGAGTTGGATTTCAGGTTCTATCCAGGGGTGAGTTCAGCTAGGACTACAGGCAGTTATGGTTAGCAGACCTGGCCACTGTCCTCCCATCTCTGCTCCTGAAAAATAAAGATCCTGCTCCTGGGTGCACACCTTCTAATTCACCCTGATGCCAAGGGATGTCATCCTCATTTTCCTTATTTCCCCAAAAGGTGGAGCCAAGGAATCTTCATTTAGACAAACCCAGCATCTACTTTCTCTGTGTCACCCCCCTCTACCCAGCAATGGATCCCACTTTCTTCCCAACCAACAAAGGTCAAAGACATGCATTTTGGCCACAATAGCATCCTCCTATGGCCTGACAAGTGGGCCCTCCATGTAACTCCTCCTCTGGGCTCCTGCCCCCCTCGTTTACTTCACCCTTCATCCTCCAGTTGGTGAATCACTAATTAGTGCTGGAGATAATTTGCTCGGGGTAATTATGATCACTCCCTCTCCCCTCTCAGCTTTTTTTCCACCTGGTTAGTTTAATAAAGGTTAGTCTCCATGCTTTTTCTTCCTTTAGTGAGGGCATAGAAAGGGCTTTTCAAACTCTTCCCCGGGGCTGCCTGACCCCTCAGAGGTTCCATCTGGATTGAGATGCTTCCATCTGAATTGAGGAGTCCCAGAGACTCCTTAGCCTGTGTCTACTCACATTGTATCCCCTCAGCTGCCTCGGGAGCAGAAAGTAAGGGAATGGAATCAAGAGCCTCGAAGGTTCCTGAGGTTTGCACTTCTTTCTTTCCCTGGCTGTTAGGTCGCATGAGGCTGTACCTCTGCCTTTATTGAACCGCAGCCAGCATACTTTCTGCTGTTTGTAAATTTATTTAATCTTTGGGCATGCTGTTGGCTTTTGGGAGAAGGAGATTCTGTGATCTGGCTTCACTGCATCTTATCCTAGAAGTGGGGTTAAGGTTATATATAGCAGGGACTCTCCCCCCAAAAGTAACTCAGTAAGTTTTACTCTTGAACAGAAAAGAATATCAACTCAACCTGAGGGGAAAAAAGCTTCTGAAGTAACAGATCTATTTAAATACGCATGTATGTGTGTGCATGTGTAAGTAAATGTGAAAGCCAAATAAGAACTGGACATATTACATCAGGTAACCTTTAGGTATTTATAAAAAATGACAAAATAATAACTGCCTTAGTAGCACCAGGGAATTTAAACCCAGACCGACCAACAACACTCTTTAGAGCTCAATTCTGAAAAGGGGGTCAAAATCCTCTAGCTGATGCTCTCTCTGTATTTACTGTCATTCCAATGTCATTGGAAATGCCAAGAGGTAGTCAGCATATTCTTAACAAAACTACACTTAATGGTGAATATTATAATATTGAATATTGTATCAAATGATGAACATTATATCAAAAACCTCAAAAACAATTTAAAAGCTGAATCTTTCAAAAAGTACTGGTAGAAAGTAAGAAATGGTCAATAATACTTTTCAGATTTCCTGGGAGCTCTAGTAAATATGTTTCTGTAAGTGTAGAGAACTGTTAAAAGGAGATCTTCTGTGGGCACCAGAACGAAAGCCAAAGTCTCTCTTTCACTGTGTCGTGCTGGGTTGAAGTGACCTATATGACTTCACGTGCCGACTGCAAGGTAAGGAGACAGTGAAAAAGTCCCGGAAATCATGTGACAGACTCATCCGGGTATTTTTTTTAAAGGCTCTAAAAATACTGTTTCAAGCAATCGATCTACTCTAGCCCCATGACAACCTTGGAAGAAATTATTGAAACTGGCAAAACCTGAAGAATACACATCATAGCAATTCTACTGAGAAACAAAGACTTAGCATTAACGTAGCTACATTTACTAATTAACATAGAGCATACATTTTGAACCAATATGCAGGATTTTACTTTGTTCTAGACAAAACCAAGATTTTTTCTACATAAACTTGATTTCCTAGTTTTATTCGTCCTGCCAACTGATGGAAGCCGAGCTCCATGCTGGGCACAGCCATTGACTCAGGGTGTGTAAGCCATGGGCTCCACCTTTACTTTCAGCTGCCCTTAGGATCAAAGGTGGAACTAAACTATAAATGCAACCCTTTTTTTTTTAAGTACAGAAGCACTCAGCTCCATTCCAAGTCTGTTCAGCCAAGGTAAAGTAGATGATTGTGTCAATCGTCTGGATAATTTAGGCAAAATCAAAACAAGAGCAACAACAACAACAAAAAATACTTAGTTCATAACGTTAGAAACCTAATTAGAGACTACTTACTGTATGTAAGTGTGCAGGCGTGTTTTTAATCATATATATTTCATTCCCTGTGCCCAGGGACTTTTATCAGAGAATTCACAAAAATTCCATTACCTTCTTAGGATCACTCACGTGTGCGTGTGTGCGCGCACACACACACACACACACACACACACATACAGAGTAATAAGATCAAAAAGCTAGCCAGACATACATTCCGTTAGACTATCTTAGGGGTCATTATTCTAATTTACACTTGCTGTGTTGCTACTATCAAAAATCACCTTCACTGAGGCCAGCTTTAGCCTCAGCCCAAATGCCCAAGTTATATAAAAAATATTGATCATGAGTTTCAAACACTGTCTTTAGCAGCCCCCTACACCCTATGCATATTGCCCCTACCCCAGCATCCATTACGCTGGGTAGCACCCATGAATCTTGAGTTACACTGACCCTTCCTCCAGTCCCAGGGATGCTCATTGGTTTAAACTATTCAGGATGGTTTATCTCCTTTACCACAATTATTGATAACCCAAAAATAGTAAGTATATGGCATTATCTTGGCCATAGTGACTAATTCAGGTATAGGCATGTGATCTAAAATTGTTCCAGTCAAAATGAAATTCAATTTCCTTGTTGAATGATTGAGGAACAAGAAACTCTTCCCCCAACCCCATCTCTAGATGTTATCAAAACTGCCTGTAGCCCTAGGAGCTGCTAGCAGTATCTTGTTGACTTACAAAGGAAGACAGATGGAAAGAATTATGGACAAAAAGCATCACAGCCCCGAAAGTACAGTAAGCCACTGGATTAAATCACCCCTGATGCCTGTCTGCCTCTAGAGTTTCCAGTTTCATCAGCCAATAGATTTCCTTATTGTTTTGACCAGTCTGGATTGAGTTTCTTTATACAACACAAAGGCACTTGATTGGCACATCTTCCACCTGCTTCCCAACTGTATCAGAATAAAGTCTTTGTTGTTGTAACAAAAATTCAAAATAACAATGACTTAGTCCAGGGCCATTATGGCAGCTCCATAGTATTGGGACCCAGACTCTTTCTATCTTGCCCTGTCACACCTTGAATGTGTTGTCATCAGAATGGCTGAAGGTGGCTCATCCCAAATCCATATTCTGGCTGAAAGATGAGGAAAGGGAAAAAGAGGAAGGAAAAGGCATACTCTGTTCTTTTAATGGCACAATTTGGAAGTAGCACATACAACTTGTGGTCATATTTTATTGACCAGAAGATGGTTGTACAGCTACATTTACCTATAAAGGAACCTGAGATATGGAGTCTTTACCTGGGCAGCCATATGTCCAGCTAAAAAGTCTTCTACTACAGGAGAAGAAAAGAGTGGATATTGGAGTAAAACCAGCAGTTCTGCCCCTCAAAATTTACCAGAGATTGTCCTATATGGGTGCAATAACCTGTCTCCTATGATCAACCAAATCATTTCCATTTGTTTTTTTAAACCTATTTAATATCCACTCCAATTCAGCAGAATCTCAATCCCATCTGCTGAGTTCTACATGAAAATAATTCCATATTGTGTGTATGTTTGTGTGCATATCAACTAAAGTTCAAACTCTGGCTAATTTCAATACTCTGTGACTAATTGTAATCTTTGATAGGACAAACTGGAATTGGCCCAAATTGTTTTCACTTGAAGATATTAAAGATTAAAAAAGAATAGTAGCATAACAAGTGTAGGCACTTACTCTTTAAGGCCACTTAATGAGAAAATACTTTGTTTTTTGAACTATTTCAAAATGACCAGATTAATATTAAATGTTGTGGACAATGGCAACCTTAGCCAGAATTCTGAATTTCTTCTAATACGTAAAATCCATTGGTTTGTATTATCTGTTAGTGTTCACCTACATAGTTTATTGTGAATAACTTCCTAGTGCCTAGGAAGCTGTATTCACTTGTAGAGTTTTAAAACAAACATCTCATTAAGGTGTTCACTAAAAGATAAAGGGCCCAACCTTGAAGTTGATATTTGGTACATATGTAGCACATCGGTACCCGGACTGAAAGATTTAGATGTATATACATGTAGTTGCTGCTGATTAATGTCACAGAAGATAAGTTTGTTTTCAACCCAATGCCCCATTAGGGGCTCTATTCAGGTATGTATTATGTACTTGGGAGGAAGGAAAGACCAGAATTGGGCTTTATAATAAATATGATTGTTAAAATAATCTCCATCAATCCAACAATCATATTTTAATCACCGACTGTGTCCCAAGTACTGTGTGAGGTACTGGGGCAGATAAAGAAGCATGAGACAAGGTCTCTGTTCCTATGATGTATTCAGACTGGTATTATAGGTATGCTATGTATCAGTAAGGCATCGTTAATATCACTTTGTGGTTGTTGTTTAAAACTTTCAGTGTCCCCACTGCTTGCAGGAAAATACCTCCGCTTCTTGGTAAGATAGACTTTAATAATGTACTGGCTCTTGTTTACTTAGCACCTCCCTATAACACTCTAAACCTTATCCTTACATTGGTACTTGTAATTGCAGGAACATTCTATGCCGTTTCACACCTCCATGCCTTTACATAAACTCCTACCTCAGCCTGGTCTCCTTGTTTACTACTCATTCTTCAATATTCAGCTCAGATCTCACTTCCATTGTGAAGAAGGTTTTCCCCAACCTACGTAAACAGTATTAGGGAGTTACTCCTTCTAATTCTCTACAAAGAAATCATTCTCTCTGGTCGTATTCATCACATTATTTCTCACTGTTAAGTTACTGACCTCTTTCACTTACTGGACCGTGTGCTCCTGAGGGAAGTGATTTTATACTGTCCATCTTCATATCTTCTGTGCCTAGAATAATGTCTTGTACAAAATAAGAGTTCAATAAAAATTTGTTGAGTTAATGAATAAAGGATCAGGAGTATTAAGGTTGTAAATGAACTCAAAGCAAATTATTATAATCTATGAATAACCTCTTCAAATTCTATGGAAGCCACTTGAATTCTTTGAACGTTTCCCCCCATCAGCGTTTGGACTAACAGAAACTTTTGCCTTCCACAAAGATTCTTCTGAAAGATTTATTATTTATTGTGCATGAAGCAGTTTGAATTTATTATATGTAACCAACTATTGCTAAGCACTAAAGAAATCATCATCACCACCATTCTGCACCCTTTTCTGAGCAACTTCTACAAGCACAGAGAGTATGAGATAGTGATATCTTGTGAGGAAAATCCCCTTGTCCAACAACTACCTTGGGCTCTCTAACTCAAATGGGCTAATTGTATTGGTAATGCAACCTACTGTGCCATTTAAAAACATTGAAACATTGAAAAGGGTCAAAGTGGGAAAGAGAGGATTCTGATTCGGAAAAGGCAGTGCAACATCTGACGGTCTTCTCTCCTGTGAAGCTGTAGAGAGTTCTTTCTCTTTAGTAATAAAAAGTCCATTGTGCAATCAGTAACCAGAACCTAGTGTGTAGTAGGAAGAATAACCCAGGGATGCTTCTCAGCAAAGTCAAAGAGGTGGCTACCTACATGGCATGACATTAGAGATACACAGCAAGATCTGGCTGCTGCCAACTATCTGCCCATTTTTAGAGCGATTCCTTTAGTTTAAAACATTAGGTGTACTCTCTCCTTATATGGAATTAGAGACTCTGGAGTCGTATTACAGATAAAAGTCTGCCTTTTCACTACTTTTGCCTAGTCCCAGCTGTTAGCACTATTGAGGAGCAGTGTTTTATAATGATGAGGATCACAAGATTTGGAGGCACATGTCTTCTAGTTCAAATATAGCTCTTCCACTGACTAGTTGCATGACCCTGGGCAAGTTACGTCAACTTTCCAAGCTTTGAACACCTGTAAAATAGCAATAAGAATACTTACTTCTAAAGCTATGAGGATTATATGAGATAAATGTAAGTACCTTGCATAGTATATGGCTCATAGTAAATGGAAATTTATCATTATTGTTGTTGTTACTACTACAAATAATAATGGTCCCACTTTGAGAGGAGCATTAACTCATCATGGCCACAAAGTCCACAGTGAAGAGACAATATATTAAACATTAAGCCAGAAAAAAACCAGGAAAAGTGTGGACATTAGTTAAAAGCAGTGAATTGATGCTGATTCATTAACTGTAACAAATGTACCATACTAATGTAAGATGTTAACAAGAGAGGAAACTGGGTGTGGGGCACACAGGAACTCTCTGTAGGATCTTCACAACTTTTCTGTATATCCAAAACCACTCTAAAATAATGCTTAAAGAAATAATTATTTTAATTAATTAACTAGTTAATTAATTACTATCCTAAATGTAAAAAGAGAGTCTCTATCACATACAGACAATAAAGCATAGGTTACTGGGCCTCAGACTTCTCAATCTCCAAGTCAGAGGCCTAACCCACCCACCTGCTTACTTCCTCCTTCGCTATTTAAGACTGTTCCTCCCTCAGCTTACAGGCAGTGCAGCTCACGAAAGGAAAGTGCTGTTCAGAATGGAAAGCAAAGTGCAATGTATCCAGCAGAAAGAACTGTAAGTGGGTCACATTAATACTCTCACCTCTCACTTGTCTGAGGCAGTAAATAATGCCGACTTCCTAAGTCAGAAAATGCTGGGGGATCCCGACCCCCTGAATTATACCAGGGATCAGATCCTGCAAAGAAGATTGCTTTTCGACTTAAAAAGTTGGACATAACTCAGGCCGGGGTAGATGTGAATGGCCTGAATTATCTGGATAGTTGTCCCAATTCTTTGCTTTGACTGTGGAGACCTGGCCTCTGCTGGAAATAGGCCATTCGTTCCCTGAGATGCTCGTTCCCTTCTTGGAGGATGAAAACTTACTGAAAAGTCTGGAAACTTTTCACATCTGGATTGAATTATTAGCTTGTAAAGGGATTTACTCAACTGTAAATTCCCTGAGAGCACAAGCAAGTCCTACACAGCACAGCGTCTTGAACAGATCTGACTCTCACTGTCCCCGCACAGGCAGTCACGTGAGGCCGCCACAATCACAGTCCAGGGGACTCCGATTACAGGTGTCCTCGCTCTAGTTGTTTTCAGGCAAATGAGAATAGGAGGCATTCTGTCCTTGCGGTTTCATTCAGATAGACAGCTATTTTCTGCCTGGCCTGTGTCTTTGTCCCAGAGTAAATGACATGTTATCCTTATCAGTTTCACCAAGGGGATGGGGGATTGTTGTGTAGCTTCTTTTTTAAGCAGTAAAAGCTGAGAGAATTAAATGTCACCTGTAAATTCCCAACTCCATTTCTCCTTTTTGTAAAGGTGATCTTTTTCTAAAGGGCTATTTTCATTTTACCGTTACTCTGAAACAGGCAAAAAGATGGCACCTGGTCTGCCTCCAGCTTAGCAAGATTATGATATTATTTTGGATAAAGAAAAAAGATTTGTTAATATAATTAAAATCAGTTGCCATTTTAGCCAGTGAGATTTTGCTTTAGATTATGGCCAGATATTGGGAGGGCAAAACCTGTGATGCTTCCTGGTGGCAAAATTCTTGGACAATCCAGAAGACTCCCTCTTTGCTGTGGCTGCTTGGATATTGGAAATGGTAACTAAAGAAAATCTTAGACGTTAAGTATATAAATTCAAAATGTGTTACTGCATCCCAAATGCCTACTTCCTCTCAAATTATGTATAAACATTAAGCATAAAGAGTGTGTATTAACAATCAGAATTTAGATTAAGGTTTCTTTTCTAACAGTCATTGAAGCAAATGCAACTCAGATACTCTTACAGCCCAGACTCAGGTAGAGTTAAGTTCAGATAGAATTAAATCACATCCCCTGATGTAAAACAACATACAGAAAGTCATATTCAATTCTGTTGTAGCCTAGGGCCATGTATGTTTCTAGCCCAGTACAGACTGGGATTCAGGAGGTTTTCGACTTAGCCTGAAATTCTGAACTTCAAACAAGCTCTCAGGTGATGCTGATGCTGCCAGATCACAGACCACACTTCGACTAGCAATGTTCTAGCCCCTTCCTCTGAAAAAGTCACAATTCTGCTTATATAGGTTTTAATTAATCCTCAAAATTTTTCATGACTTTATTTTTACTAGCAAATAAATGGAGCCAATAAGAGAAAACAGCCCATTTTTTGCAGATTTCGTTCAACATTAGTAACTTTACCAGTTGTTTCAAAAACTTCAGTAGTCCAAGTGCCCATCAATGGATGAATGGATAAAGAAGATGTGGTATATATGCACAATGGAATACTACTCAGTCATAAAAAAGACAAAAACATGCCATTTGTGATGACATGGATGGACTTTGAGGGTAATATGCTAACTGGAATAAGCCAGACAGAGGAAGACAAACATCAAATGATTTCACTCATTGTGGAAGATAAACAAACGTATAGATAAGGAGAACAGATTAGTGGTTGCCAGAGGGGAAGGGGGTGTGGGGAGGGCAAAGGGGGTGAAGGGGTACGTATGTAGGGTAAGCGACAAAAACTAGACTATTGGTGGTGAACACAGTGCAGTCTGTACAGAAGCTGACATATAATAATGCACACCTGATATTTACACAATGTTATAAACCAATATGACCTCGATAACATAATTTCTTAAAAAAACTTCAGCTGTCCATGATGTGCTATATCCAGGCACCATTTCCCAAACTGCATTTCTTGGAACACAAGCGAGTTGTGAGACGTTTCTATACTCAAATACAATTGAGAAAAGCTGCGAAAGATGGAATGGCATGTTAATGGATCTCAGAAGTTTTCTAAACACTGCGTGACTCCAAACCTATATTGATTACAGATACCTTTTTTCCATGTGTTACCCATGAATTACTGAGATGTCCCATGGAACAATATAGGAAGAACTGAAAATACTGGAATTTTCTCTAATATCTAAGTATAGAAGACTTTAACTTAGCACAATCTATCTTCAAATATTACATCCCTTCATGTGCAATGTCTATCCAATGGTCCCTTCCACAGGGAGGCCTTTCTTGACCACCCCATCTGGAACAGGACGCCAAAGCCCTCGACTCTATCTCCTTATTCTGCTTGTGTTTCTTTTTGATACTTACATACTCTGTGTCTTTGTTTGTTTATTGTACTCCCTCACCCCCAGTGGAATGTAACTTCCATAATAAAACTCCAAAAGAAAATTCTCTTTTTTCACTGCTCTATCTCCAAATTCCAAAAGAGTTTCTGGCACACAGGCTCACAGGTTTAACTAAGGTAGGAGAAGAGACGGAGGTCACCAGCCTGGGGCACCTAAGAACCCGGCTAAGTCTGGCCAGGTCTCTGAACCTGAACATCCTGATTGGGACTGAAGTACTGCCTCCCTACAAAGCCTGATTTATATCACAGGACGAAACATTAGGATCATATAAGAGCTTAGAACTAAAACCACCGATGCTCAAATTAATTCCATCCATAAGTGAATCTTTTCCTGGAGGGCCTGCACAGTCTCATAAACTTTGATTATGAAAAAATAAATGTCTGATCTAAAAATATTGTCCAAAAAAGTGTCTTCCATCACTAATCATCAGAGGATTGCAAATCAAAATCACAATAAGATATCACCTCACACCTGTTCGAATGGCTATTATCAAAAAGACAAAAAGTAACAAGTGTTGGCGAGGTTGTGAAGAGAAGTCCTGTGCACTATTGGTGGGAATGGAAATTGGTTCAGCCACTACGCAAATAGTATGGAGTTCCTCAAAAAATTAAAAATAGAACTACCTCAAAAAAATATGTGATACAGCAATTCCACTTCTGGGTATTCATTCAAAGAAAAGGAAAACACTAACTTGAAAAGGTACATGCACTTTCATGTTCATTGCAGCATTATTTATAATAGCCAAGACATGAAATATTATTCAGCCATTAGAAAGAATGAAATCTTGCTATTTGCAACAATATAGATGGAACTTGAGGGCGTTATGCTAAGTGAAATAAGTCAGACAGAGAAAGACAAATACTGTATGATCTCACTTATATGTGGAATCTAAAAAAACCCCAAAAACAAGCTTATAGATACAGAGAACTGATTCGTGGTTCCCACAGGCGGGGTGTACAGGGTGGGCCAGATGAGTGAAGGGAGTCGAAAGGTACAAACTTCCAGTTAGAAAAGAAGTCAGTCATGAGAATGCATTGTAGAGCATGGCAGCTATAGTTAATTAAATACTGTATTGCATATTCGAAAGTTGCTAAGAAAGTACTTCTTCAAAGTTCTCATCAAAAGAAAAAAATTCTGTAACTATGTGTGGTGATGATGTCAACTAGACTTCTCATGGTGAGCATTTCCCTATATATACAAATCTGAAATCTTTAGGGCGTACACCTGAAACTAACATAATGTTGCATGTCAATTATACCTCAATTAAAAAAAAATTTCTTCCACAAAAGCCTTTATTCTTCATTAGTTAGGTTTCCTAGATGATACTTCTTGAGTTTTACAATTAAAGGGCACATTATGAATTCTGCGTTATGCAGTACTTTCCCAAATTACATGAAAGACCCAGAAAGGAAAGAACACAGAACAAGGATAAAGAATGCATGATGTCTTTCCTTCTGTTTATCGAATTCAATCCTAAAATTGGAAGCAGAGGAGGTCTGTTATGGATGATATGAATTACAAACAAAAATAATTATATATGTTTGATTTAATAAAATTATGAATCATAGCCCATAATATTGTATTCTTTTGTTTCTCATTGTATGTCTTCTCAATGCTGATCTGTGAAGAAAGAATTTTTTTAAGTGTGACTGTAATTGAATTAACAAACATACATTGCAATATATTTTTATTTTACCTTTCAAAGCTAAATTTTTTTTTAATTAAAGATTTTATTTTTTCCTTTTTCTCCCCAAAGCCCCCCCGGTACATAGTTGTGTATTCTTCGTTGTTCTTCGTTGTGGGTTCTTCTAGTTGTGGCATGTGGGACGCAGCCTCAGCGTGGTCTGATGAGCAGTGCCATGTTCGCGCCCAGGATTCGAACTAACGAAACACTGGGCCGCCTGCAGCGGAGCGCGCGAACTTAACCACTCCGCCACGGGGCCAGCCCCTCAAAGCTAAATTTTTTAAACAGGATTCTTCATCTCAGATTTGGCTGAGGCCCCAAAAGAATAAGTGGCTAATATTCCCATATTCTAAAGGAAATAGGGAAACCAACTTGGTCTAACTCTTTGCCCCTAACTCGTTCAACATGATAAAGCGTTAAAGTTGGAGAGCCTGAGCGAGTAGCAACTGAAGGGAATATTTCAATGAAGGAAGATGTGGGTATGACTTCAACTCGGATAGTGGGCCTTGCAGAAGAACCTCTCCGAGCTTGGGATGTTCCAGCGCCTGGAAGCACTGAGGGCTGGGGGCTGTGAGGAGGAACGCGGCTGCAGAGTGCAGAGCTGAGTTTGGGACGTAAACAGGTTCTATCCACTATGGCCAAAGGAAAGTTGACTTGGGTCATCTTAGACCAGCCCAGAAGTCAGCATAGAACTGCTAGGAGACTTCAGCAAAGGCCAGAGTTGGTCCAGAGGATGTGAAAATCCACTAGAGCTGCAGAAGAACTGCAGATGAGCAACCTGTAGGGACGGGGCGATCTACCAAGAATCCATAACACCCCATAAAAGCTTTAGACACTCAGAGGAAGTCAACAGCCCTTTACGTCAACGCCCTTTAAGAGAAACCTTTCCTGACCCTTCCTCCCCACCCCCACCTCAACCCTGGAAGGACAGCAGCTGCACTGGGACCCGGCAGAGTTAACAGAAAAGCTGCCTGGCCCCCTCTTTTCCACTGCAGCCTCCGGCACAGAGTAGTCCTGAGTTGTGGTCAGGAAAAGCTTTAACTTTAAATGAAACTAGGATGGAGTTTACAAGGACATGACATTTTAATTGAAAGATGTGATTATTTTTTTTGCCACTCGAGGTGGCTGAGGACGTTTTGTTTTCCAAGAGTGACTGACCAGACGAGTTCTGGGACCACTCTAGCACGCATCCAAAACGCAGGGAAGAACCAGCCCCACAGAGCAGCCCAGGAGGGGCTAAGGGGGCAAGGGGAAAGCCGCTTTCGTTTGAACCCTAGGAACCCTGCTCCTTCAACACACCCTAAAGGACATTAGTAATTGCTTCTTACTTGTAATAAATAGAAGTGTGTTCTCATCTCTATAAGCATATTGGGATTTCCCAACATTATACACCAGGGAGTCAGATTTGGCAAATACTTTCTTTTGCTAATATCACTGAGCCACAGCAAAAGGCCATCATTATACAAATTAATGACTTAGTGGGATATAAGGGTAAACAGAAACTCATTAACGAATCTGTTAATTGTCCTTCCTTGTTGGAAACATCGGCCTTCAGCATCTGGCTTTAACATATCCATTGGACAGGAAATCACAGAGTTCCATGGCTGCCTAGAAGTTTGGTCAGAGGTTTCTCCTCACCAAGGTCTCCCACCTTGGGAGCCACAGAGCACCTGAACAGCCATGGCTGAGGGCGGATGAAGTGCAGAGGGCACAACAGAGGCCCCAGGTGCACCTAATAAGACAGAAAGAATGGGGGCCAGCCCGGTGGCACAGCGGTTAAGTTCGCACGTTCTGCTTCTTGGTGGCCCAGGGTTCGCCGGTTTGGATCCCGGGTGCGGACATGGCACCGCTTGGCAAAAGCCATGCTGTGGTAGGCATCCCACAGATAAAGTAGAGGAAGGTGGGCACGGATGTTAGCTCAGGGCCAGCCTTCCTCAGGAAAAAAGAGGAGGACTGGCAGCAGTTAGCTCAGGGCTAATCTTCCTCAAAAAAAGAAAGAAAGAATGTTTCAGGCTGATTTTCACAGGATTTTTTAATATTAAAATAAACTGGTCTCTGTTCAAAGATTCTGGAGGGAAACTTTCTGAAATTGGCACTTTTCAATTTCCTCTGAAAGATTTTTTTTTTAATTTCCAGCTGCTTCAATTGTTCTTCAAAAAGTATTCAGTGAGTACTCACTACATTCCCAACTCTGTGCCAGCTGCCAGGGAGGAAAAGGATTAATGTTGGGAGATAATTCTCCATGGATCTCTTGCATTTCGGCGCGTCTTATGATGAGGCCCTGACAGCTTTGTGGACTATCCTTTCAAGAATGCTTGTAGAGCAAATAATCTTGGGAGATAGGGAGAGTGTCTCCCTCCTAGGCAGCGGGCAGATTTGCTTCCCAGCAAGAAAATGATGCCTCCCTCTGAGGCAAAGGTGGGGCAGGTTTGCTGGCAGGCCCCTTAGAAGACTGGAAGTTCTCCTAAGCTCACAGTTCCTTGGCTGTGACACAAACCCACCATGTGTGCAACATCCATGTGGGCTGCTCTGCATCGCCCCCATGGGATTTGAGGGCAGGGGAACTGATTCCAATGTGAAGCACATGGTATGCTATGAGTAATAAAGTTCTTGATCTCTGACCCAGGAGTCTCTGGTCCTCTGCCAGCAACCATGAAACTGTGGCAAGCTAACTTGTTAGCTTGCAATCAGGGTCAAATCTCCAACCCTTCACAGTTCTTGGTATTCAATTCCTCACGTCAAGGAGCTCATGGTCTTTTGGGGAAGTAAAAACAACAAGTAAGTTCTAAAATAATGTGCACATGGAGTAATAGAAATACGCTTCAGGTGTCATGGGCACACTGCAAAATCAGGGAGGAGGGAGAGTCAAGAAAGGTTTCCAGGAGGTGACCACACTTGAAACAGAATCTTCAAGGATTCATAGGAACAGCCTAGGTGAAGAAGATGGCAAGCATATGCAAAGATAGGACAGCAAAACAATAGGTGTGCGCAGAGAACTAGAGGATTCGCTGATACCGGAGCATCAAGCGTGAGCCGGGATTGACCCAGACCGCAGCTGGAGTGGCAGGTAGAGGCCAGGTCATCCTCTCATGTCTCTCCACAGGAGCCTCAATTCTAGTTGTAGCCCCAGGGTCTCCCAAGAGAAGCAAACAAGGCCATCCATTGTGGCTCTGGAAGAAATATATTGTAACTTATTTCTATTTACATAAGTTTTATTGAAAAAAATTTAACTTTATTAATATGTAATATACAGATTGCCACTGACTCCCTCACTTGCTCTGTGTTTTTGACGCTCATGTGTCACACAGCATATGGGGATTCCCAGGGGAAGAGTGTGAAGCTCCTCAATCACCAGCACGTTGTGACACTGCAGTCCATGAGTACTCGGCTGGGACTCTGCAGATTATACCATCCAGCTGTATCAAGCTAACCTTCACAACATGGACAAGTGGCTTATAAAGACTCCAGCAAAGAAACCACAGACTGATGATAGCAATAATGATGCAAACACAAACAAATGACCTGAAAATGGGTTGTCACTTCTAGTCTAACCCTTCATCAGCCACATTGCAAGCTAAAATCAATGACAATTTAATCAGATCTGACCACAGAAATTTGTTTTGTTAATTGAAACGTGATCCATATCCATCATTGATAAAGATGAAGTGCATTATAAGTGTCTGTTGTTTCCTGAGATGTTAGCTGACGTCAGCGTCAAGTCATCACAATTGGTAGGACATTTAAAAACTGAGCATCTTAAACACGGAGTCAATCATTACAATTTTTTCAGTGCTGCTTAATATTATATGCGCCTCAATCCAGAAAATATTGTTGGGAGATGCATTAAAATATTGCTGCCTATTTGAAGAGGCTTGTATTAGTGCAAATTATACAATGTGGGAGGTTTGCTGCACAGTTGGATGAAGGTACTGGAGTTTCAACATGTCTCAGCTTATGGTATTTGCTAGAGTCTGAATGATAAAATACATGAAGAGTTCCTTTTGGTGAATGACTGAAGCCATGATTCTCAACTCTGCACTTTAGAATTAACTGAGTATTTTTAACAATGCTCATGGCCAGGTCCCTTTCCAGGTCATTTAAATCAGAATTGCTATACATACTTCTTTCATTACGAAGCAGAATAGGAACGAAGGTTGCAATGATAGTGTCTCGCCTGTGAAACCCATTCCTGAATCATTCACAAGCGAATCATCGCCACAAAGAAGTTAAAGCCAGGACTGCACCAGCTGCTCCTGGAGGTCATCAACATGCAGTCAGTTCTGATAACATGATACATGCATTCCTAAAAATCACAGCACCATACCATGCAAAACTGCAAATAAAAACCACAGGCTTATGGAGAAAATGGAGTAAGGAGACAATACTCAAAAACTTCATCACTGCCAGATTTTCTTTAAAAAAGATAAAAATTTAACAAAAACAGAAGCATAGTTTTACATGTGTTAAATGGCTAAGAAATACATAAATGTATAATAAATTTGGCACTGTACCTTAAAAAAGCCTGAAGGTTTGTGGAAATAGGTGTTGGAACGATTGCAGCTTGTGGGTTATTATGAAGTTGTGAAGCAGAGTTATCTGAAATTGGATGGGAAGTTATAACACCAGATGTGAACAAGTACGGCTCATAACACGCACATAATATGGTATATAACGTGGTAAACTGAGGCAGCTGGTAGATGTTTGAGGGTGTGTGTGTGTGTGTTTGTGGCTCAATTCAGTTATTTTCTGGGTTCACCCAGGTTCACATGGTGTCTCTCATAGATGAAATTGTGCATAACCAACAAAATTTCTGTCATGCTCAAAGTATTCCCTGATATATCAATTGCATTGGAATGCATTTTCAAATAAGCTTTCTAGCAGAACGGACTGTATTTAAAATTACAAAACAACATACTGCAATGCAGCATAATCTTTCAATAGCTTGCAACGAGATGGAGAGTGACCAAGATAGTCCTTTACGTTGCATCAAACTTTGCTATTTATCTCATTGTAAAGAAAATAAAAGAATTATTGAACTGTAAGTTGAGATACTCACTTTTATTATACAACAAAAGACAAGTAATCTAAATTTGCTGACGTTTCCTGGTATGACAAATGTCTTTGTAATATGGTACCCCAAGATATTTTAATAAAAATAAACACACATGAACTCTCCCTTCATTATAAAGGTAGTATTTTAACCATGACGGACAAAGTAAAGACTTTTCAAAAGAGACTTGGGTTCTTCAGGGAGCATTTTGAAAATGAATAATTGGGAATGATTCCATTATTACTGAAAATGATGTATCATATATAAAAACTCTCATATCTCCACACATTGAATTGGAAACTGAATTTTCCATTCCATCTGAAAATTTTCCACATGAGGAGTTCCTGTCTGTGGGTTTTGAAACTAATTGTTAAAAGTATAAAAAGAATCAATTAGTCTTCAGGGAAAGTCATGAGGGAAGATCAAGGTTTACTGCCCAACTTTAATCAAAAATCTTTGCATTATTGATGAATGAGATTGAAAAATGAGTAGCTAGATTTAAGAAGTTCAACGAATGATCTACTTATTCCTTTTGAAAATACGTATCTTTGTAAGATCTCTTTTTCAGATTTGACAGCCAATAAAACCAAGCATAGAGCTAAACTAACCTTGAAAACAGACCTTTTGAGCATTTCATCACAAAGTGTTAGGCTAAGATTTTCAAAAAATTTGAAAGCATATTAAATCACAATCATATTGCTCAACATCGACAGTAAAAAAGATTTTGTATCAATAATAAATAAAATATAAAATTATTTTAAAATATGTTTTGTGTCTTTAACTTATCCCCTTTTCTCTATGTTTAATATACCAGTAGATGCAGACATTTTATAAATAAATAAAAATACAAATGAATATACACATATACGTTTCAGATCCTTTTACTGATAGACATCATCATCAAAAACGTTCTGGAGACCACTGCGGGAACTGACAGGGCGATGCAGCAGTTGGCATTGCATCCAACTGCATGTTATCAGAAATCTCATTTTAGAAGGTTTAATTTTCTCATATAAAAGAAGCCCAGGTGTAGGCAGTCTCAGGCTGGGACTCATGCAAGGCCCAGACTCCTATCTTTCCACAACGCCTTATTTAACATATGGATTTGCCCTCATGCACCCAAGATGGCTGCTGCACCCTTAGACAGCATATCCACATTCCAGACAGGGAGAAAAGGGAAAGGTGAAGGGAAAAAAAAGACAGAAGATATATATTAGCTGAAGGCTTGGACAGATAACCTAGGGCTAGGCACCCAGTGGTAAACATCTAGGGATGTCAACTAAGGCTCTTACTATATGTATATAGCAAGGCAGACAACAGAGACAGAGACTGAAAGTTGAGCGTTAACAATAGTTACTGCAGAGAAGAGAGCAGAAAGCCTGATTGCTAGCTGGCTGCATACTGGCAATGAGGAGCCAAGGTAAGCCCTGTCCTAGAGGGGGGCCAGGGCAGGTGTGCCATGGGGTCCTCGCCACGCAAAGCCCGGAGCCTGCTCTACATCTGAGAGCACAGGCTCCAAAGACACAAAGCCAGCGCTTCTCTGGAAGAGTCATGAGCTCAGGGTAGAGAAAGAGCAGGACAGGAAAGGCTAACTGAACTCTCAAGCCCCACTCCTTCTCACATTTTTTAAGCCAGTAACTCATTTTTGCATACAACAGTACATCAGAGCACCTAAGGCTTTAACAAGCTTACTTCAGAATATTCTTTGGGAAAACCCTGATTGGAAATGCTGAAAATTAACCTATGAATGGGCTCATTCATTCGCCTGTGGAAAGCAGCCTCGATGATTTTGGGCTACAACAGGCAACCCAAACAAAGAAGTAAATATAGAATGTCCACAGTTTAGAATGGCGGCCGAGTTCTCTCTGGGATAATTTTATCTTGATGAGGAAAAGTTATCCTGATTTGTGTTCTGCCTGATTTTCTCACATACAGTATTTTTTAGATTTTGCTCTGCAATAGTTAGAATCAGCTGCTTGGTTAAAACAGCAGAAATAGTAATATTTAAGGCCAAGATTACATACATCTCACAACAGCGTGTCCAGGCTATTTTATATTGCTCAACCTCGAAAGTCTCGTGCATTATTCATTTACTCCAAACAGGGAATTGTAATAAATTACTGCTGAGATGCAACCACTTAGAGCAAGACAGCTCATATTTGCTCTGAAAAATGATTTCTTCTCAGAGAGCTTTTTCTTTTAAGGTCACTGTCACAGGCACTGACGACCTTCCTAATAGTGTTTAATCTTTACCCTCCTGCACACTGCTCTGGTCAAGCTCCTTTCTATAACTCCGAACAGAATAGAATTTCCCCTCTTGGATTTCACACTCTGAGGCTGATGGCTCTGGAAGAATTACAGGAGAGCATCTGGGGCCCCCAATATAGATAGCAAGTCTCCCTCCAGCCCAAGGAGCCCTGCCTGCTGCTCCCTCGGAGACGGCGCTCCACTGCTCATCCGCTCTCCCTCTCATACCTAACTCTCTCTCCTGTCTCTGTAAATCGCCTCCCGAATCCTACATAGTTTCCGTAGTCTCTCTATCGCATTCTCTTCATGCAGTTTCCATGGTCTATCACATCCTCTTCACGCCAAGATTCTTAGATGGTGGGTAATCTATACTGTCTTCAGCTCTCAACTCCTACTCTCTTGACTCACCACAAGCTCCTGGTCCATCAACAACGCCTACTGAGCCAGGCGCTGCTGCAGAAGCTATCCTTGGACACCGACCTCCTCTGTGCCCTCGCAGGAATGCAGAGGTACTCCATGGTGGGCTTTCCTTCCTTGCTCCAGCTCTCCACCCTTCAGTCCTTCTCCAGTCCCACAGCAATTTCACACTCCTCCCCTCCCAACCCCAATTCTCCTCCCTTCTTAGAGTCCTCCCTTCTTCCTCCATACTGCTGATTCCCAGGCCTTGAAGGACCCCCTTGGACCCTTTTGTATATGCATCCTCCTCTGTTGCCCAGTTAATCTGCTTTCTATTTTCTAAGTTGTTTACCAACTCCAACCTTCATGTATTTGCTAGGACACTACTTTTGCTAGCAGTGCCTCTTGTCCCTGCCACTGTGCAGTCACTTGTGCCACCTGTTCTTAAAGATATAAAGTATCTCCATGTGGCCTTCCCGGATTAATCCCCCACCACTTATTTTATGCAAAATCCCCTAACACAGAGAGGCACAATCTCTCCCTGATGCTTGAGTGTAGATCCTTGTCCCCTATTTCTTTTTAGAATTTTAGAGACTAAGATGTGCAAATACACACACATGTACCTACGCACACATAAATACAAACACAATAGGCACCCAGGTACCCATTAATTCTGATTCAGATCTTTTGTAAAGAACAAAATAGCCACTGTCCACCCTCACCCCATCTCCACTAACCCCTTGTCCATTTCTCTATCACTACAGTGGTGACCACGTGGTAATGTGGCTAATTGTCTTCCTTGTCCGATCCCCAGGGAGCTCCTAGGAAACCAGAATGGAATCAGACTTGGCTCTGCGTCTCCAGCCCCTCACACAGTGCCTGAGACAAAGTAGGGGCTTATAAATATCTGTTATGCATAAAAACGAATTCTGAGATGGAAGACTCAAACCAGGTTGTGACTAACATCCAGGATAAAATTAAGATCTGGTGAGGGAGGAAGGGAAGTTGTGCAATAATAATATTGTGAAGGCTCAAACCACAAAATGCCCAGTACCAATAAGGGTTGAGTATGTTTTAAAGGCAAATCTCAGCAAGATGAACAGTATATGGTGAACTTACAAGAGAACAGGAGAGGGCATCTCAACAAATATTTCTGTTTTGAAGGCAATAGTCAAACATAGAACTCAAGTTCTAAAATATGCATGCACCCACTTATTCAGGAAATTGTTCCTAAGTACCTGTGTGTGAAGGACTGAGCCAAGCACTGGGTGCATAAGAGTAAGGGTCCCTGTCCTCACAGAAGCTCTTATGGTCCAGTGGGGGAAAGAGACATGAACAAACTAGAAGGAAGGGAAATAAAAATGTAATTACAGATGGTGGTAAGTGCTCTGAAGAAAAGATAAAGGATCCTATGAGACTATATACAGGAGGATCTGACCGAGGAGATGCTTGATAGGGGGGAAATTACATTTTTAAAAAACACAGGAAAAAAGATGCATCTGGATCACTTTCTAAAAAAGCCATCAAGTTGTTCCATAGTCTCCTGCAATCGTCTGTCCACATGGCCCCACAGTCCACGATCCTGACAAAGGGGAGTCCTGAAGACGACCATCTTCATGTTCCTTGTTTGTAAAGACTGTCCTGCAGCCTCTTAATAAATACGCCACAGTGCCCTTAACCACTTCCTTATCAACAAGCAATTGCTAATATACTAAAACATCTGTCTACACATTTATTCTCCCTTTGATCCTATTTCCCATGAAGGGTAGGAGCGCTGGTTGACCAGTATAAGCATCTCTATGCCTCCTGGAACATCCTGCCGGCCAAGGCCCTGTGCTGCACGGCTTCAGAGCACACCTGTTGAGCACAGCTTTGTGAGCAGCACATTTCATTGTCTTCTCTATTTGTGCTCGTTGAATAGATACAAACCAGTGCCTAGTTCTTGTCTCTTTAATGTGAGGTTAAACGGTTTGCAAAAGCTGATTTACTGGGTTTTTTAATGTCATGTTGAACAAATTATTTACCTTCTCTAAGCTTAACGTCCCTCGTATGTCAAACAGGGATGATCACAATACCCACCTCTGCAGTGTTGTTTAAGAATGAAATGAAATCACGCTCTGAAAATGCTAAGCCCAGGATCAGGGATGTAGCCAACATCCAACAGGCGGTAACTATTATGTCTATTTACCCATTATCAATTTACTTCTTTTAGTTTTGTAAGCGCTCTTATTATATTTTATGTAACAGACATTAACCTGGCAAGATGACTGAAAATATTTTCTCCTGTTCTACCATTTTCTTTGTTGTCTTAATTTTGCTTGTTCTTATTGTATAGAAGCCTTTGTAAAATAAATACATTTTGAAGGAGGGCCCATAGACCTCTACTAATATTTCTGCTTTATCTTCTGGATTCTGTGACACCCATTTTGATGTTTTAAATATAAGGCGGGGGGTGGGGGAGGAGTTCACAATCTTTTCCCCAAATTGCCCAAAATGTGATTTTTAGAAAAGTAAGATGTGTGTAGTATTTACCACGCCAATGTTTGTATTTGAGGTGACTCTTGAGATCTGTTGTGCAAGAAATACTCCCCTTGCTTCCGTTTGGCCAGACAATACCTGCAGGAACAGGTGGAGACAACTCCCACGCAGAAGGCTTCACTTTAACACAAGAGGTGGCTGATCTTTTCAAAACACGGTTTTAGGAACTGAGGCAGGGGCCAGCTTGGTGGCGTAGTGGTTAAGTTTGTGTGCTCCACTTTGGTGGCCTGGGGTTCATGGGTTTGGATCTCAGGTACAGACCTACACACCACTCATCAAGCTACACTGTAGTGGCGTCCCACATGCAAAAACTAGAGGAGGATTGGCACAGCTGTTAGCTCAGGGTGAATCTTCCTCAAGCAAAGGAAGATGGTGACAGATGCTAGCTCAAGGTCAATCTTCTTCACATACAAAAAATAAAGGAATCTCTCCCATCTAGGCAAGTTCTGGGGGGAGCAGCACATACCCACAAGGGCATTCTTCCTCCCATTAAAACAAAAAAGAAAAGGAAGTGCAGCAACAAACAGTTTTGACAAGTAACTAGCTGAAAAAGCCACTGTACTGTATTTTACTTTTTAATTTTTTATTCACCAACTGGAAAGTCTAGAACTCCAATTTCAAGGCATCATTAGAATTAATGTTGTCATAATGTGCAAAACTCCTGATTTCATTAATGACACTTGTTCAATAAAGATGAGAGAATTCTCCCAAATTCCTATGTGCTAAAATCTGAGCATAACCCACACCCCTCAATGACCACTTGCTTCCCGTCTTTCGGCTTTGATGAGGGCTCGCTCTGGAGAACTCTCTACCTCCCCGGCTCCGGCCACATGCACCCTCCTCAGTCAAATAAGGGCAAGACGTGGAGTCTGCAGGCTCTGTCACTTACTGATTGTGTAATATGTGGCAATCACACAACCCCTCTCAGCCTCAGACGTACCAGCAGTAAAACAGAAATAACAGTAATACTAGCTGTGCCTATCTCAAACAGCAGTCATGTGGGTCAGATGCCAAAAGTATGTCTATTTCTTGATGCCAGATTTGACCCCAAGTAAGAAGTCAGCACCAGGAAGCTGCTTTAAAAAATAAAAACAGGCTCCTGTTTCAGAAAGCAGACGGCACGTAAGTTCCCTGCTGCTGGTGGCCTGTGCCTGCTTCCAGATGTCTGGCCTAAATCCTACCCCTCAGCTGGATTCTGGAAACTTTGTCGCCCAAACCTCCCCTTGGGCTCCTCGCCCTGCTGTCGTTCAGTTTACTTGCCTGGTTCCTGATCTCTGATCTCGGATTTTCTAGATGTGACTCTTTATCTGCTGTACCCCCTTAGTTTAGGGTTTCTTGACCTTGGCATTATTGACATTATGGGCCAGACAGTTGTTTGTTGTGGAGGGCCGTCCTGTGCCTTTTAAAATGTTTAGCAGCATCCCTGCTAGATGCCAACAGCACTCCTGGGTCACATCAATCAAAAACATTTCCAGACATTGCCAAATGTCCCCTGGGAAAAAATTGCTCCCTCACCCTCTGGTGAGAACATTAGCTAACCCTCCTGAATCTGACCTCTGGACTACCTGCTCTATGACCCTTGCTTGCCAGCCCTAATGAGTTTTAGGCAAACACCATTCTGGCTCTCCTCCTAGCCCTTCCCTAACCTGAGGGAGACAGGAGAGGGCTCTAATCAGAGCAACTTCAAGTAAAATAATAATAGAGTAGTTAAAATGTGTTTTCTGCTTTTTCAAAGTTTATCAGCCTGCGGGGGCGCTGCCTGCTCTGCAGCCCACAGTGTGAGAACACGGCCCTGTCACATCTGGGCCTCTTGTCCCCAGCAGCACCACTGCTGTCGGGCAGCCAGCACAGCGCCCCACGAAGCACAGACGGCCATGGAACAAAGTTGTCAGGTGCTCTTAGAGTCACAAAGAACTTTAGAGATTATCTGTCTCAGAGCCCCATTTCACCTCAGTTTTAGAGAAGATAAAACAGATCTGTAGAGGCTAAATGGCATACCCAATGTCACAAAGCTATTTAGCAACTGACTTCAGTCAAGAAGGCTGTAACCTCATCACATGCACTCCTTCCAGGCATGGTGGGGTTATGCACCCGTTCCCAGTATCCTCATTTCTGCGTTTCTCTTTTTTTTTTTTTTTTTTGAGGAAGATTGGCCCTGAGCTAAGATCTGTGCCCATCTTCCTCTATTTTATATGTGGGACGCCTGCCACAGCATGGCTTGATAAGCAGTGTGCAGGTCCACACCCAGGATCCGAACCAGCAAACTCCCGGCTGCTGAAGCAGAACATGTGAAGTTAACCGGTATGCCACCAGGCCGACCCCCGGATTTCATTCTTGAGCACTGGCTTTCCTATTTGCATGGGCACCTTTTGCACTACTAACCATATCACGATATACTAATATTTCTCCAACAGACAGATAAAAAGGAGAAGGTGATGAAAAAGCATTAAACCAGAACATCAGGAGATCAAAAAAGCAAACAAGAAGAAAGAAAGAGAGGGGGAGAGGAGGAAGGGAGGAAACACACATTTATGAACACAAACTAAACACTTTTAACTAATTATCTCAGTTCTCAACATGATCTTACAATGTACATTTGAATTTGGCTCCACCACTAAACAACTTTGGTAAGTTACTTAAACTCTGTGCCTCAGCTTACTCGTCTATAAAATGGGTATAACAATAGACCTTACTTCTCTATTCACATGTGGGGATTCAATGGCACAGTGTATATAAAGTGCTCAGCGCGGCAGCAGGTACACAGTAAGCACTCCATAACTGTTAGTGATTATTATTCTATATTCCAGCAAGCTGTGTCCGTAGTAAGAACGGCATGTTTCCGGTTCCAGTCTGGCCATATAACCTCAGTTTTGAGCAGCTCACTGGAAGCCCCTGAGTTCTTTCCATACTTCCCGTTGGCTAGAGGCTCCTGGGAACAAGTCACGAGGAAGACAAAGGCCTCAGGCATAACCTGTCTGCTCTACAGTGGCCCACGTTTGCTCGAAAAATGTTTCTGAGCCAGAAATTCAAAATTCAGAGAGGAATAAAATATAACATTCCCCAAGAAACAGCACACAGTTTTTCATCTGGCAAATGTTTATTAAGCTCCTACTCTGTGCTAGGATCTATACTCTGAGGACATCGTGGAGAAAGGACAGGCCCTTGCTTCCATGGTTATTAAATTCCGGGGAGGAGAAGACAAGAGACAAATAAGCAAAAACACAGCGTCAGCCAGTGATGAGTACAAAGAAGAAAATGAGGCAGACTTGGCGGACAGGGAGTGATGGAAGGCGGGGCATGGTATGTCTAGTGGGTGGTCAGGGAGGGCCCCTCTGAAGAAGCAGTGTTCCAGCTGGTTCTGGATGCCAAGAAGCATCCAGTCAAGTGAAAGTCTGGGGGTACTAGATAACTCTACAGCCCACAAGTATGTGCACGTGTGGTTCCTATTGCAGTTTTCTTCTTTGCATCACTTGGGTTCATTTTCTCACTGGACTTGCCCTCCTGTTGGCTGCCATAGCAACCTGGGCAGCCCATTTTATTTTGCCCACCCAGTCACTCATCGGCCCACACTCAGTGCATACCCAATCCTAGCAACTAGTCATGGAAACATTATTGAGAAAACAACAGACTCCATAACTCTTGACATCAGCTCCAAGGGCTATTCAGCTGTAGCTGAAAATAAATCAGGCAGCCTTGTCCCAGGAGAAATCCCCAGTCATTGCCCCTCCTTCACAAGTAGGTAGCTCGGCCTTCTCAAACCAGTTTCTACCTAGCTTTCAACAAAACATTGGGTCAGCCAACTCAAGTGACCCCTAACAGCCCTGTCTGACACCACTCGACGTTCTCTTCTACTCTTCTGTGGGCAAACTTCCCTGTTTTCACCCTGGATATATTTGCATTGGGACAAGTCTTTTGATCTCAAAAATTTCTGTAAGGTATGTTTCTACTCACCTGTGGTATCTAAATTAAGTTCTCCCATATGAGCAAATGAACAGGATACGTCCATGTTTAATGAGCCATGTAGGACCAGAATAAGTTATCCTCCTGTTTATCACCCAGGCAATGAGTTCAGGGGAGGCTTGTTTACTTTTGTTCGTCTCACATTGGAATGTAGCCTGGCCAAGGCAATCTTACGTCTTTAATGATAATTCAGAATCAGCTCTCCTGACACAGACATTCTTCTGTGTATTTCTGCAATCATTTCCTGAAGACCTTCAAATATTTGTCTTTGGTTTTTATGCTAAAAGGAGAGCTAGAGAATTAAGCAAATATGATCAAGTCTACCCCATGATCTAATCATTTTCTCAGCATTGAAGTACTGGGTTAAGTACATCATTAGAAAAGAGAGAGAGCGTGTGAGCTAGATTGGCTGTAATACCTAAACAGAAGCCAGGGATTGTGTTGCAAGTGGTCTGATTCTCCCTGGAGCGCTGCGCTCATTTCCGGGCTGGACAAAGCCCACCTTAAGAAGATTGTGGAGAACACTGGATAGAACACAGAGGGAAGGTGACAGAGGTCTGAAAGAAGAGATTGGTGAGGATGAGCTGGCATTACGCGGCCTGGAGGGAAGGCTGCAGAACACCCATTTGCATACCAGCAGCACAGGAACTACGAACAGCCTTAAAACCAGATGCCAGTGGCCCAATTACCTCCCAGTTCTCGTCTCAGCTCAGGCAATGGCCTGCTATAGGCGCAGCTACAGAAGGGTCCTTATCATAAAACACCTGGGCAGCGGCTCGCTGCTATGCCACAGAGGTAAACACACAGCTCACTGCATCTGACAGCATCATTTTTCACCCCCACAGCCAAAAGGCAGATGGTTACAAAATTCTAATCGTGGGGGAGGGGAAGTATCATGATTTCAGTACAAAAATCTTGATTTTAAAGAGACATATACTCACCATAAATTTTCTAAAGCCCTGAAAATCTACAGGCAATAAGCGAGCAAGGTGGCCTATCCGTGGTACAAGGCCGAAGTCTGCGCCAGTGGAGGAAGGCTGCATGCTGAGTGCCTTAGCTCTGCCCACCCTACTTTTGCCAAATATTTTCTTATTCAGCCTCCCAGGCTTTCACTGTATCTGTGGTTGATCTCACTGCTCAATACTGAAGCAGCTAGAATGACGAACGCAGGATAGTTGGCCCCCTTAGGTCCCTAGATGAGCTTCTTATTTCCCATCCCTTCTATCTAAGAGGATAGCAGCTATGCAGCAACCCATCACACATTCACTGATCAACATTCTGGAGAGTCTTCCAGAACACACAGTACTGTGTGGGGAGGGAGCCAGAGGTAAACCAGAAGTGCTCTCTCAGGGAGCTGGGGAGCTGGCAGAAGGAGAATCAAAATACACACAAATGACCACAATAAAGGGCAAACATTCTAATTGACAGAAGAGGGGCAACCAAGATGTAATTCGAGCTCGGAAGGGTTTCGGGTTCCTGCAATTAAGGTATGCATTTTTCAAAAGGAAAAACAGCTATTGGTCAAAAGAGATAGACAATGGTGAGGTAACCCCCAAATCTCAGAGACTTCAAGCTGCATTTTATGGTTATGTGAGAGTGAACCATGGAGGGAAACTGGGTGAAGTGTGCAAGGGACCTCTTGGTACTATTTTTGCAACTTCCTGTAAATCTATGGTTACTGCAGCATGAAAAGTACAGACAGATAAATGAACACACAGGCCAGTGAGGGGGCACAGAAGCACGTTCCCCTCCTTGCTCGTGCTCCCGGTCCAGGCAGCTGGCCAGGGCACTGTGCTCTGCAGTCCTCCGCTCGGCCCAGGCTGGGGGAGGCTGCACCTCTGCGCCCCCAGGAAGCAGGAGGAAGGAGATGCGAGGCAGCAGCTCGGGCTCTCACACTCCCACTGAAGAGGCCTGAAGCCTGCACTCATGCTCCATTGGCCAGAGCACATCACACGGCCATACCTAACTTCCAGGGACGGGGTGAGCCCAGAGCAAAACCAAAAGTGATGGGCACATGGCACTCCTGACTATTGTACCCAAGGACACAAACTGTATAACAGGCATGGTTTTTGAAGAGTTTTCTATGAAAAATAATGGCAAGTATTTTGGGCACGTGTTTAGCCTGAAGTGTCATTTTCTTATAACAGAGTAACGGGATTTTAATCTAAAATGTAGAACACAGTCACCCAAACAGGTCAGCCACAGAATGAGTAACTGTGAGGCCCTGTCTGCGTGTTCAGCCATCTGCCCACAGCACATACTGCTGTCACCACACCTTCCTAAAGGCCTTACAAAGAATCTGGATCAGTGTGGGCAACGCTGGCTGGACAGCAATCCCAGCTACACCGGACATGAGTCTGAATCTAAAGTGGCCAAACATCTCCAGTGCCAACATTAAAAACGTTCTGTGCTGACTCTTCAAGAGCATGCTGTAAGAAGATGAGCAAGCAGCAAGCCACAAGGAGACCAACCCAGTGCTCTCACCTACGGTCTGCAACACTAGCATCTGCTCACACAGTCAAGGAAGCTTAGGGAGCTCTCCTGGCCAGGCAGCGATAAGGGAGAGCGCTGAACAAGGACTGAGGAGCCCAGGGGATGGGTGACTATAGCCAAGTGGCAGGGTAGCAGGGGCAACATCGTGGGAAAGAACCCAGGACAGGATGACAGGTGCCTGAGGACATCCCAGCTCTGCCTCCTAGACTCATCCTCTGAGCAAACCATTTACCCTCTTCTGGTCTCCTTCTCTTTGTCTTTAGAATCAAAGGGCTGCACCAGATCATCTCTGAGCCCCTCCAAGGTAAGAGCCAGATCATTCCTGTTTGAACAACAGCTCTGTCCCTAACCAGCAGTGGGACCTCAGCAAATGCTTAACCTCTCTGTGCCTCAAATTTCTGTCAAATGAGGACAGTAATGGAGCCTGCTCACAAGGTGGTCTACTGAATAAATGAGTTAACATATGTGAGGCTCTGAGAACAGCGCCTCACATGTGGTAAGGGCTAAATAATTATTATCTATCATTATCCATGCTATTACTATTATTAATCAAAGTGGAAGATACAGAAGCAACACTTAGAACTCTCAGCTCCGCGTCCTTGGCGAGTTCACAAGAAGATACAAGACAAGTTTCCTAATGAGTATGGGTTTAAAGATGAAAGTTAAAGGTATGGGCCACAAATCAAAAGAAAAAATGTTAAATTATTACTTTGCCGGCTTCTTGTCATTAGAAAAAACCAATTCTCTTCCCCCACACATGACAGGAGAGCCACACTGCCACAACACTGCCTTATTCACCCCTCACCCTCTGGGGCACAGAAGACGGCCCCTCCAGTCGAGGCCTTTTGGGGCAACATTTCCCTGGCACCACACTGACAATCTCTACGCTCCGGTAAATCTGACTTAGACCCAAGGCCACGGGCTTCTGAGTGTCACAGTACCTGCCAAGCACCTGAAGAGGAGAGATGGGAAAAAATTACAATCTGAAATTAGGGTTATAAGGATCTGAAAAGGGTCATTATATTTAACTATAAATATAAATAATTATATTTATTTTTTTATAAAGATAAAAAGATTGATATATCTTTTATAAAAACAAAAATAATTATATTTGCTCTTCAATTTATATATGAATAATGTATATTTATAATTACCTAAAATAAAGTTTAGATAATTTATTTATCTTATTTCTTTTTATTTATCTATGAATCCCCAGAGCCCATAAATGGTCATTGAATCCACTTCCTCACTTTTTCCCTCATCCTCCTTAGAGCTCAGGGAGTCAAGAAAAGAACTTTTCAGAGCGAGGCTAGACTGCGCTCCACAAAGATCACACATCAGGAAGAGTCTTTATAATTGAGGTGCACAGAGCATGTCTAGAAGAGAATATGACAAAGGGCCTCAGGAGAAAACTAAATGATAAGACACACCTGGGTGACTACCAAACTGAACCTTGAACAAATATTTTCCAAGAAGCAGAGCCTACAAACCTACAGAAACAGTCATAACTCAGAGATTTATCTGAAAATGAGACATTTATTTCCACACAGATTCACATGGGAGACGTAATCTAAGAGGGACAGAAAGAATGAAAAAGAATGTAATAAATATTGACTGTCTCACGGTGATTGACAAATATCCAAAGTAGTAATATAAAAATGCAATTATAGGAAAACATTAAATAATAGTGAAAAGGTTAATAACACGATTTATACATTAGTTTTAGAGAATATGAATGCTCTGCTAAATAATATGGTAATTTCCATTTACTTAGAGCATAGACAACAAGAAAGGTCACATAGACACGTTTGCTCCCCAAGACAAATGCCAGCTCTGAAACATTGCAAGATTCTTCTAAACAATATTTCAGAATCTTGCTTTGACTTAAAAACCATTTCATTAAGAAGCAGCAGTTAGAGGATAAACACTACCAAATTTCACAACTTTATTATAAAACTACAATGATCAAGAGGAGAGTGTAGTATTGGCTTAAAGACAGATAGATAGATCAACGGAATAGAACAGAGAGCCCAGAAACAGACCCCACACATATATGAACAACTTATTTTCAATAAAGGCAATTCCATGGAGAAAGGAGAGTCTTTCAACAAATGGTGCCAGAAACATTGGATACTCACATGAAATAAAGGCGGGGAGGGACTTCCATCCATACTGTACACCAGATACAAGATGGATCATAGATCCACATGTAAAACTGGAAATTACAAAACTTCCAGAAGAAAACATAGGATAAAACCTTTGTCACCCCAGGTTAGGCAAAGATTTCTTAGATACACCACCAAAATCCATAAAAGACAGTGATCCATAAAAGAACAAATCAATAAATTGGAGTCAATAAGAAATAATTACTTCTCCTCTTCCAAAAATACTGTTAAGAGAGTGAAAAGAGAGCCACAGACTGAGAGAAAATATTTTCAAATCATATTTGATAAAAGACTTCTGTGCAGAACATAATAAAGTACACTCAAAATTCAATAATAAGAATAAAACCTATTAATAACATGGGCAAAAGATTTGAACAGATACTTCACCAAAGAAGATACAAGAATAGCAAATAAGAACACAAAAGATGCTGAACATCACGAATCATTAGGGAAATTCAGTTTAAAAGTACCAATTAGAATGGCCTAAATTAAAAAGACTGACAATACCAAGTGTTGGTGAGAACCTGGAGGAACAGGAACTAGAACTGGAAATGTAAAATAGTACAATCACTTTGGGAAACAGTCTGGCAGTTTATTACAAACTTAAAACTGTATCTACTTTACGATACAGCCATTCTATCCCAGATACTTACTCAAGAGAAATGAAAGCACATGTCCATACAAAGACTTGGACATAATGTTCCTAGCGGCTTTATTTGTAGCAGCCAAAAATCGGAAACAATTCAAATGGCTATCAACAGGCAAATGGATAAATAAATTGTGGTGCATCCATACAAGGGACTCAGCAATAAAAAGGAGGGAATTATTGATATATACAATATGGACAAATTTTAAAATTACTGTGAGTAAAAGAAGCTAGACAAAAAAACGCATTTATATGAAATTCTAGGAAATGTAAACTAGCAAAATAACAGAAAGCAGACTACAGGGTGGGAGTGGAAGGGATGGATTACAAAGGGTCCCAGGAAACTTTTTAGTTTAGTTCATTATTTTGATTGTGGTGATGGTTACACAGGTTTATACATATGTCAAATTCATTAGACCCTTTAAATATGCGCAGTTTATTGTATGTCAATTATACCTCAATAAAACTTTTAAAAGAAAACATCATTTTATTCATTTACTCAACAAAAATTTATTGAGCACCTACTCTGTATCAGGCACCATTATAGATATAGGATACAATAGTGAACAAATTAGCCAAAAATCTCTTCTGTGGGTTCTCTCTAAATAAAGACATTATCTCCATTTTTACAAATAAAACTAATTACTTAAAGTCAGAAAAAGGCTGGAAAGTGGTAGAGTCAGGCGCAGGTCCTCCCCTGACACCTGCAGGGCCTGGGGCGAGAATGCTACAGAAGCTCACAGTGCAGATCTAACATATAAATGCAATAACTCAAGCTGTGCCCCTTCCTAGCCCACAGTCTTTCCCCGCCCGAAGAGCTGGAGGCTAAGGATCCACCCTTACAGGGCATGAAAATGCAGGGGCTGGGCAGGAGCCGGGCCCCCCTGAACCCTGCATGCTTTCATAGGATGAAGCTCCTCCCCCAAGTCTCACTTTCCAGACTCAGGATTCCCAGGTGCCTCCCTAAAACCACGCTGCCTGAGCAGAGCACAGGACAGGAGGGCAGGTACCTGGGGCACCCGTCTGCCCGGGCACCCTCTGATACCTAGGACGGAGTCTATAATTTTCTCCCTCCTCCTTTCAGACTCTCTCCTCTCTCCACTCTCTCACCTCTGCATCCTTGCCTGGGCACGAGGCTGGAGTAGTCCTCTCATTTGCTCAGTTGGCTTCTGAACTTGGAAAAAAAATTTTAAAGATGAAAAAAAAAATTAACTCTTTGCATCTCAGTGTTCATAAGACACAGAGCCCTCTTATGAGCAGGATCCAGGTCAGGGTTCCCTCCGACCTGGGTTTAAGAGTGAAGTGATCAAGAATAGAACTCAGGTTTCCAGGAGACCACATGGATTTCAAAAGTCCTGTATGCAAATTACATAAAAGGAAAATGGGAAGCTTTCAGTAACAGGAAGCCCACACGCTGAGGGCTTTAAGACAATACAAATTATTTCACAGTTTCTAAGTACAGGGTGAGACAGACAAATAGGGATTCCTTTCAACGGGTATTATCCACATATTCTGAATTTCATAACCTCATCCAAACAAAAATCTGAGTTAACATTGAAATAATTGTAGAGATAGTCTCTAATTCCGTGAACCAACTCAAAGGAAGATGAATGATAATTTGAGTATTTTACACACTTGAACTGTAATGAATTGAAGACTTCTTTCAACATATTTTTGGTGAGCTCAAGAAACCATACCAAGCTATGTGAAGTTACTAAGTTATGTAAGACACTGCCCTGGTCCTCAGGAGTCCCCGAATCTAGACATTTAACACAGGTCGTATGTGATAAGTATCATAGAAGCGGACAGCTAAGAGTAATGGGAATAAGGCCGAGAGAAGGTGCAGGACAGATTACTTGTGCGGGCACGATAATGGAAAACACGCTGAAAGGGGAGGCGTGGAAGGCAGGTTCAAAGCCTGAAATTGAGTCTGACCCTTCACAGGATGCACGTACGACTCAGTAAGAGGCCATCCAGCAGCTGCTTGAACTACTCCAGTATATCAGTAATTTACTTTTATTGTACTTCAGGAGGTTTGTTTTATAATTGGCTCAAAATGTCCTTTCTTATAACTTCCAACCATTGGCCTCGGTTCTGCCCCCAGACCACCTAGAATCACTCTTCTATATGAAAATTCTTTGTGTTAAGACTGTGATCACATCCTAAAGCATCTTTTTTCCAGATTTAATAATTATAATGACGATGACAAAATTAATTATAGCATTGTATTAGTTTCCTGTCAACACAGTAACAAATTACCACAAGCTTAGGGGCTTAAAACAACAACAATTTATTATCTTACAGTTATGGAGGTCAGCAGTCTGACATGGGTCTCTCTGGGCTACAATCAAGGTGTCATCAGGGCTGTGTTCCTTCTGGAGGTTCCAGGGGAGAATCATTTCCTTGCCTCGATTCCTTCATCCCGTCACTCCAACCTCTGCTTCTGTCATCAGATCTTCTCTGACTCTGACTCTCCTCTCTCCCTCCTATAAGGACGCTTGTGATTACATTGGGCCCACCTGATAATACAGGATAATCTCTCCATTGCAAGGTCTCTATTAATCACCTCAGCAAAGTCCCTTTTGCTACGTAAGGTAACATTCACAGGTTGCTAGGATTAAGACATGGACATCTTTTGGGGGAGGGAGGAACATTATTCTGCCTATCACATCGGTTAACTTTTTTAGCTTTCATTATGCATCCAGCATGCTGCCAAGAGCTTTACAGGCATCAGCTCATCTAATCATCCCAACGCTTTCATGAGGTCGGTCCTATTCTAGCCCATTCTGCAGATGACTGAGGCTCAGAGATGTCAAGGAACTTCCCAGGTCACACTTCTAATTTTGTCAGTTCTTACAATTCTTCTTTGTAAGTCATGATTTCCAGAGGTTTTACTCTAGTGTTCTCATCTATGAACATGCTACAATTTGCTGCTATTAGGAAAAAATGATGAAAACAGGAGGGATGACATCCCAGACAGAGAAAATTATATGAACAAAGGGGTTGGGCATGAAAACTAAAATGCCTCACTGAAGAAAGGCAAGGAGTCCAGACGATCCAGGGTGAAAGGTGTGTGTTGGGCAGTAGTGGGGATAAAACTGGGAAAGGATGAGGATTTGGACGTAGGCCCACTTTTCAGGTGGGCCAGGGAGACAGGAAGCCAATATGGAGCCAGGGATAACACAATCATAGGAGTGCCTTAGGCAAATTAACCCAAAAGGACTAACTGGAAAAGCGGGGAGCAGAGAGGGAGAAATGTACAGAATGTATAGGAGGAAAGCTGTCAAACTCTTCCAAACAAACCTGAAAGAATACCTGAAAAAATGGAGAGCATAGCCATGTCAATCAAAATCTTAGCTGACTTTTTTTTTCTGTAGTTGAAGAAAACAACGCTAAGGTTCGTGTAGAAGAATAAGCAGGAAAGAGTGGCCAGCTATATGTTAAAGAAAATAAAAATGAAGGGGAAATCACACCACCTCATAATAAAATATGTTATGAAGCTACAGTAATTAAAATAGTGTAAAACTAGTGTACTAATAAGTAGATCAATGTAACAGAACAGAAAGCTTAGAAATAGATATAAGTGAAAACAAGTGTGTAGTAGATTGTAAAGATAGTAATTCAAATCCTAGGATGATAATAAATAACTAATAAATGATGCTGAGATGATGGTGAACTTGTGTGTTTCTATATCCATTTGTTTTCTTAACCAAAACAAATTCAAAACTGATTAAACAGCGAAATGTAAAAAAATAAGAAGTTAAAAGAAACATTAAAAAATTGAATATTTTTTAACCTCAAGGTGAAGGAACCCTTTTTAAGCATAAAAGTAAAAGAAAGAACAGAAAAGAAATCAGTGATAGATTTGATCACACACACACACACAGAATAACACTTCTAAATGTCAAAAACACCAGTAAAAACATCAAATAAAATGCTGAGAAATATTAATAAAATATAAGTAACAGAAAAAGTTAATGTCCTTAATACATAAAGACATTTTTATTAAGAGAAACACTCCAGTAGAAATCCAAGTGTAAGATCTGAACAAAGAATTCATAAGTGAATACAAATCGCAACAAACATAACAAAAAAGGTGGCTTTATTAGTAATCAAAAACTTTAATTATATTTTGTCTATAAAATTGATAAAAATTGTTTTAATGAAAATAGTTAATTTTTTAAGGATAAACAGGCAATCTCATATAGTGCTGTTGGAAAAACATTGATTCAACCTTTTTGAAAGGAAACTTGACAATTCGTATCAAAAGCCTTAAAAACATTCACATCTTTTGACCAACAACTTCCACTTCCAGGAATTCATCCACAGAAAATAAAAAGTGCATGAAGATTCAAACACAAGGATGTTCAAAATCAAGCAGTCTTTTAGTAGGGAAAAAATGGCAAAAAACAAAAGAAAGGTTCAATAATGAGGAACTTGATACTTGTAGAACATCTAAAGGATAAAATACTAGCCAGACTTGAAAACTACCTTGATGAAGAACAGATAATAACATCAGAAAATGTTGAAAACATCCAGTAAAGTGAAAAAAAAAGTCAACATACAGTACATAGACGATGATTCCCAAATGCTTTGGGCATACATGTACATGTACGTGTATACAACAAAATAGTGATTTACTTCATCTACTGAAGTTCTCCAGAACGGAAAGCTGTGGGCACCACAACCATAAGATTTAATTCCCTGTGAAAATTGAGAAGGGGCAAAAAAACTAGATGGCCATCATGGACATTTATGATTCAAGATATTAACATCATTGAAAGACAGCTTCTGACTTAGAAAATCTCCTATGAATCTGTCTCTGCTTGTCTCAAACATTGCCACGTCCCTCTAGAGTGGTCCAGTTTTGTTTATTTAGCCCTTCCCATCAACTTTGCACTGCAGTATACATTACTAAAGTTTAATAAGGAAAGAGCATCAGACAAAAATAGAGGCTTTCTCCAGACTATTTTACTAGCAAAATCTCCTAGATTTCTCATTGAAATTCCTCATTATGAATCAACAAGAAAGACTGAAAATGATCAATAGAATTAGATTATCAAGTGAATTCATTTGAATAGATAATATTTATACATGGGGGGATTTTTTTGCTTTCTACCATTTTTTCTTTTTTTTTTTTTTAAGGTATATATTTTGGTGAGGAAGATTGGCCCTGAGCTAACATCTGTTGCTAATCTTCCTCTCTCTTTTTTTTTTTCCCAAAGCCCCAGTACATAGTTGTATATCCTAGTTGTAAGTCCTTCTATTTCTTCTCTGTGGGATGCCACCACAGTGTGGCTTAGTGAGTGGTGCTAGGTCAATGCCCAGGATCCAAACTGGTGACGCCCGGGCCGCCGAAGCAGAGCATGCGAACTTAACCACTACACCACTGGGCCAGCCCCCTCTACAGTATTTTCATGTTCTTAACAAATATATGCAGATGTAACTAGGTTTACATTAGAAATCAAAGTTCTACACATCTATGACTGCAAAATACTTTCTGATTACAGAAACCCTGTTCTTCCTCTAAGAATGTTTAAAACACACATTAGCTTGTCTTTAGCTCCAGCTTATCAATACATTATGATTTCCTTTCATTATGACTTATAATTATTGCTATTTCAAAGTAATGCCTGTTTATTGTAACTGTTAAACAGCTCAGAGAAATATAAAGAAAGAGTCAATAATCTTCCTCCCTCTGCCCAAATCCCCGTCTCCCGAGGACCCGGATCAACTGCTGGCCATTATCCTTCGCCACCATCTAAACCACTTGTTTTACTTTGGTTTTACAGGCTTAAAAAAGCAAAAGTTCAGACCATTAGCAAAATGTATTGTGGTTTTGCAAAGCATCAATCTACATACTTATAAGAAAATCAATGGAAATATATCAAAAATGACTCAAAACCTTTACTAATTCCAATTCTGAAACAGGAAATTTTTTCCACAAATTAAGACTAAAAATTTAACAAATTCAGTTTGACCCAGAGGGAAAATTCAGCCTTTTTTTTTTCTCTCTAATAAATATAATTTGTTTCAGACAATGAATTTCCTTTGTAGAATTCTCATTCATACAAAGAATAATTGAAAATCTATTTTTAGTGTTAAACATGCGGGAAAAAAAACTTTAATTAGTTCTTTTCTGCCTTGTAAACTTAATCTTTCCTTTCTGTTCTAAGATTACCTGCATTCTTGGTATTCTATCATTAAACTTTCTTTCCATAGTTTGCTTTTTTTTTTTCTCCCAAACTTCAAAACAGGTATGCAGAATCATTTCCAGAGCCTTCCACTTTCCGCCTTGGGACCCACTGCCTGCTCTGCACTGTTTTTGGTAAGCTCTGTTTCTTCTGATCCTGCTCCACTCCAGAGGAGACTTGGCCTCAGCACAACTTTATTGACAGCAATGGGTTGGATGTTGGTGAGTTCACCTAACCACCATCTCCATTTTCCCATCATTAAAATAAGTGCATTTATCAACTTCAGACAGTTGTCGTGACTTACATAAAATAGAGTCCAGAAGGGCTGTAAACTGAAAACCGCCCTCTCGCCTCCACCTTCAGTCTGCAGAGTGCTTAAGAACCCAGATGTCAAGTCAGCCTGACCAGCTCTATCTTTTGCCATCTGTGTGATCTTAGGCACATCTTATCCTCTCTGTGTCTCAATTTCCTCATCTGCAAATTGAAGATAAAAATGTACCTACCACATGCAGTTGTTATAAGGATTAAATGTAACAATACTTGGATCCAGCAATCTCACATCTGGGTACATCTCCAAAGAAAATAAAATCCCTGACTCAAAGAGATAATGCACTCCCATGTTCACTGCAGCATTATTCACAGTAGCCAAAATATGGAAACAAACTACATGTCCATTGATGGATAAATAAATACAGAAAATGTGACATATATATGCAATGGAATATTATTAGGCCTAAAAAAAGAAAGAAATCTTGCCACTGTGACAACATGAATGAAACCAGAGGGCATTATGCTAAGTGAAATAAGCCAGAGACAGAAAGACAAATACCGGATAATCTCACTTAGATGTGGAACCTAAAAAAGTCGAATTCATAGAAACAGAGAGTAGAAGAGTGGTTACCAGGAGCTACAGGACGCTGTTAATGTAGAGAAGCTGATCAATTGGTGGAAAGTAACTAAAAGAACGAAAAAAATGTGATAATATTTGACTAGTACTTAGTACATAATGTGTGATCAATAAATGTTAGTTATCTTAATTTTTATATCACTTCAGCCTTTCATTCTCACAATAAATCCAAAATTAAAATATTCTCCAAACATTCTTAAAAATCTCCAGCCTTCAAAACATTCACCATTTCCCTCTGCAATTCCTCTTCCATCGACTTACTCTCTTGGGGAAACTTGTCAATAATATTTCCAAATAACTGAATAAACTTTTCAACGAGAAAGCACTGTAGCCTCTAGATGCCAATCTCTTTCATGAGAAGCATATGATGATAAACCACATGGAACTTATCACTAAGTCCCTAGCACAAATACTTTTTCCATGCCATTCAATAAGGCAATTTGCACAGGCAATGACTCTATAGAGATTACCACTGAACTGACTCTCCTCGGGGCCATCTTAGTATCCAGAATTCTTTAGATGGTGTCTTTGCTCCACCTCTTCCTATATGCGAACTTAAGCAAGTTACTTACCCTTTTTGGGCCTGTCTAGATAATAATACATACTTCGTAGAGCAGATATGAAGATTAAATGGTTTAAAATGCTAAATTTCAATTCTAAGTAGAATTTGATAAGGATATTAGCTGTACAGGAACCTTGAAAAATAGTAGCTAAAAAGACAGTAGAAGAAATAAAGTGAATAGTAGTAAATTTTTCATTAACTGAACAGAGGCAGAAACAAAGTAATAGAAGAACAAGAACCAGACGAGACCAGTAAAGGAAAAAACGTGGTAGATTTAAGCCCAACTCATATCAATAATAACATAAACGTAAGTGTCTAAACACTCCAATTAAAAAGAAGAGATTTTCAGACAGCATAAAACAGCAAGATTTACTAGTATGCTGTCTATAAGAGACACGCTTTAGAAAGATTTAGATAGAGTGAAGGTTGATACACTCATTTAATCGAATACTCATCAAACTATACACCTAAAAGGAGTGCATTTTATTCTATGATACATTTCGGTGAAAAAAAACCCACAATGAGATTCCACTACACATCGTGAAATTGAAGAGTCTGACAATAACAAATGCTGGTGAGGATGTGGAACAACGGAAAGTTTCATACATTGCTGATAGGAGTGCAAAATGATACAACTACCTTGGAAGAGTGTTTAGGAGTTTCTAATAAAACCAAATATAGGCCCACCCTACGCCTTTCCATTATACTCCTAGGTACATACTCAGGAGAATTGTTTCCATAGGTCCACAAAAAGATATGCTCGAGAATGTTCACTGCGGCTTTATTCAGAATAGTCAAAAAATAAGGGTAGAACTCAAATGTCCATCAATAACTGAATGGATAAAGAAATTCTGATATATTCATATAATAGAATATTGCACAGTAATACCAAAAAAAACCTCTCAATACACATAATAACATAGATGAATCTCAAAAGCATCTTATTAAGCAAAAAAAGCCAGATACAGAGTTATTCCCTCCATATATGTTCAAAGACAAGTCAAAACTATTCTGTAGTGATAGAAGACAGAATAATGGTTGCCTCTGGGAGCGGGGGATTGCCTGGGCGAAGTGGCATGAAAGAACCTTCCTGATGATGGAAACGTTCTGCCTTGATCTGGATGATGGTTATGTGGATGTGTATACACCAAACTGTGCAAATGAGATTTGTTTACTTTTCTGTATGGAAATTACATTTCAGTATTTTTAAAAGATTAAATGGTATAATTAAGTTAAATCACAGAATCAGCCTGACACGTGGATGATGTTTAATAAATTATAGCTACTCTTGTTATTCTAACTTAAATACCTGTTACTAATATCTGCCAAGCAAGTGTAACTGCACACATTTGGAAAGATAAACTAAAATAAATGGGAAAAAAGGAAGACACATGTGATTTGAGAAGGGAAAATGTGAATGCAACTTCACTGAAGTAAGACACTGGAAGAAATACAAAACTCGTAGAACCCAGGTCCCATAAAGGGTTAGATAAACTTCATAAAATGTTCATAAATTACATAGCCATTGGAGTTTTGTCACTAGTATCATTTGTTTTCAGTCTTCAGTTTAGAAAGCAACAAATAGTATAGTGCTTTTTTACAAATATTTTAAAGGCACTAGGAAAAAAAGAGATTTATTTTAAGAAAATAAATGGGTTAAGATTTAGGTCGAAATCCCAGAATGATTTGTTTGTCCTTAATTTGCTCCATGAAGAAAGCTACTTTGAGAATCTCAGCATCCTCCTGGGACACCTCTGCTCTCTGCCTCTCTGTAAGAATACAGGCTGAGTTAGCAAGGCAGGAGCCAGTCCTGTCTGAGCAAAAGAGCAAGAAGAGCTCCTCGGTGTTCTCGCAGGCACAACTACGCAGGTCTTATAAACACAACTTCAGAGAGGGAAGGGGGATAAAAACCAGATTCCAACAGTGGCCTTGCTACTCATATGAAAAGAAAAAGGAGAATGTGTGATTGTTATGTTAAAAAGAAAGTGTTTTAAAACGGAAAAATACAAAGTAAAATGGGCAAGGTGTAGTGAAAAAGCATAGGACACCTTCTGAATAGGAAGTTTCTGGGAATTTTAGGGTTTAGACTCTTTGCTTCTAGATGTCTCTCTGTAAACTTCCTGGTACTCCACCAAAGAAAACTAGCCATTCATTAATTTATTCTTTATTCTTTCATTCATTACATGTGCTTTGAACACTCTCATATGCCATGCATTGTTCTAGGCCATGGAGATACCACAGTGAGAATCAGACAAAGCCTTCATGGAACGGAAGTTCCCAAACATGAAAATGAACCAGGTTTTCATAAGAGAGTTCTTGTCCCAGGTTTCTGAATATGGAGTCACTGACATAACCCCTCATCTTCTCACCATGTCACTCAGAAAATATTGGGAGTGAGTGAAGGTCAAAACCTCTGTTCTTGGGAGGAGAACCCTGCTTTAGCCTGTGAACGTGGAGTGGGAAAGAAATTGTAACAGAATGGGGTGGGGGTGAGGGGCCCTCTTGAGTTTTCAACCAGAGCAATCAATTTCTTCCACCAAGCCCTGGGGGAGGGGAAGGGAGGTCCAGCTAATGTAAAGGGGGGAGAATCCCTACACAGGATCACAGCCCATCTCATGTCCAGATTCCGCGGTGCTGTGGAACCACCTGGGCAATCCTTCTAGCACGTGCGGCTTTGATTCACAATCTTTTTGGCTAGTGCACAGTGTATTCAGGGTTGTGAGATTAATTCAAAAAACACTGCGGCAAGGCCTTAAGATATTCCATGACCATGTTCAGTCATGCTCCCTGGTCAGCTCAGACTGACAATACAGGTATTGGAGTGAGAGCTCACCTGAGAAATAATAAAAGTCAAATGCTTACGGCATGCTATAAGCTCTGCTATAAATGCTTTCACTCACTGGAGCCTGTAAGGCAGGTTCTACTGATTTACAGATGAAGAAACCGAGATTCTCAGAGCTGAATCCACTTGCCCAACATTGCACAATTAGAATATGATGGCCTGGGATTCGAACTCAAAGCTACTCCAGATACTATGCTCTCAAACTACTGCCTGTCAGGAGACTGCTGGTTCCTCCTTAGCTCCTGCTCTGGACAGGGGAGCATCTGAAGGGCTTGTCCAAGGATCACCAGTGTGCCACTTTCTTACCAAGCCCAATACACTGTGCTGCTTTAAAACCTTTCAAGTTTATTCTGACAATGAGTTGGTTACATGTGAGCCAACACAGAGAACAAACAGGAGGTTATAGAGAAACTATATTATTTTCTTTTGCTTAAAAAATAATGAATCCTAGAGAAGTCAAATTTAGAGACAGAAAGTAGAATAGTGGTTGCCAGGGACTCGGAGAGGGATGGGGAGTCAGAGTTTAACGGGTAGAGTGTGCCGAAAGACAGATGGTGATGATGGCTGAGCAATAATGTGAATGTACTTAATACCACTGAACTGGACACTCAGGAATGGTTAAGATGGTAAATATTATGTTATGTCCATTTTACCACAATTAAAATTAATACTTAAGATAATTATGGAGAAAAATGAAATAAATAACAAATGCTGTTGTTTTATTTAATAAATTATCAAGTGGGTTAATATATAATCAAGGATCTTTCTGATACATCTTATTAAGCTTTATTTTGTCCTCTTATTAACAATTTCAGGGCCAGTCCCGTGGCTGAGTGCTTAAGTTCGCATGCTCCGCTTTGGCAGCCCAGGGTTTCACTGGTTCGGATCCTGGGTGCAGACATGGCGCCCCTTATCAGGCCACGCTGAGGCAGCGTCCCACATGCCACAACTAGAAAGACCCACAACTAAAATATACAACTATGTACTGGGGGGACTTGGGAAGAAAAAGCAGAAAGAAAAAAACAGAAGACTGGCAACAGTTGATAGCTCAGGTGCCAATCTTTAAAAAAAAATAACAATTTAAAGAAAAAAAGAAAAAACAATTTCAGTTACTATTTATGGATGCTAAATAATGAGATTATAAGTATGCAATTGTGGGATCAACCTATATTCAATCAGTAGAACTGGTTAATGTTTCCTCCATATCATAAAATGCTAAAATAAAGTGAAATCTACAAAGCAAAGTAAAATTTAATCTTATATATGAATCTTGTATATATGAATACAGCTTATATATACATTTTGACATTGTAGATTCCCTGCATCAATTAAAAATTTAAAATCGAATGGTTCATAGTTTGCATTTTTTGTACAGTGTTTATAAGAGCACTAGCTTTGTGATTCCTAATGTTTTCTCTACATCTGGATAATCAATACTGTGGGTGACCATTACCTTAAATATAAGTTCAGTGAAATATGATTTTAATATTAATACATTACATTTGCAATGGAGTGCTATTATCTTTGAAAGCGTTTTACATTGATTCTCTCTTCCTGTATCCGCACTTCACTTAACAGCATCATCATGCACCCACATGTCCAAGCCAGAAACGGAAATAATTCTTAAGTCTTTTCATCTCCAAGTTCTATCCTGTACTTCATAAAAATCTCTTCATCCCAACCCCTCTTGCTCTCCATTGCCAGTTTCAGCCCACCACGTCTCACTGGACTGCTGTGGAAGCCTCTTAACTCACCTCCCACCCCTCGCCTTGCTCCCACTCCAACCTGCCACATTGCCACAGTGCTTTCTTAGCACAAATATGAGAAAGTGCCTATCTCACTAAAAAAAACCTCAAATGACTCTCTATTGTCAAGAGAATAACATCTAAAGTTCTTGGTCTGCTATCCAACAGCTTTTACTTTCTCACAGTCCGGTCCTATCCACCCTTCCATTCTCCCTCCCCTTTCCCCAGGAGGATCTAGGCACACATAGGACCACTTGTAATTATCCCATCACGCCAACTTTACAACTCTGTTCATTTGTCCTCACTGGATTCTCTCCCTAGAAGTCTTCCCCCACAATTTTCCAGCATATGACATCCTTCAAGGCCCAGAAAAAGAAGCTAGTTCAGGCAGCTGCCATGGACAGCTCACAGAAGACATGTTAGAGCAGAAAAAAAATGTAAGTTCCGGCACCATACATCTCTACACTATAACAGATTAGAAACAGAAGCTGGAACTATACACACACCATTGATAAAGGCTATATATTTAAAAATCTGAGCTTGGAACAACTGCAAAAAAACCTGAGAACTCTCTGTAATAACAGCCCTGATGTCTGTAAGCAACCAGCCAGAGTAGGTCATTATGGGCTGTGAGCCAGGTTGGTATATAAGAGAAGGTCAGTGACGTTGCACAACAAGGATGATGGAAAGAAAGAACAAGGACCAGAACCGTGACATCTCCCCTAACCCTTCCTGGCTATAGGTTCACTGGTGCTTTTGTAAAGAAGGAGAAACAGAACGATCTAAGGAATAAATCCTGGCCCAACTTTGCTTCCCTTCCTTCTCATTTTTCACCCATAGCCAACATCACTCATCAATCCCAGCAGTCTTTTCCACAGCATTCTTCTCATCTCAGTGCCCATATCTATGAGTTGGGGCATGCACATACACGTGTGCGCACATGCACAAACACACACACTCAACTGCTACCTTGTTCCGGAGGGTCTCAGTACTCACCCCAGAACACCTACCCAGATACCTTCCTGTCTAATGTTTCTCAAATATTTTCAACTAAATAAGCATAGTGGAAAAAGAAGAGCAAGTGTGTATCCCAAGGGCCTGTGGATGTCGCCTAGGTGCATGATGCAGGATGATTATTTAAAGTCTAACATTTGAAAACTGGATGTGAATTTACTCCCTAATACATCCATTTATTTTGTAATAAAAAAATAATGTTTTAAAAGGTTTACTACCAGAGAAAATTGACCTTGTCTAGTCTGGCTTTGAATTCCCTTGGTCCTTAGCCAAGAGTCTGCATACCTGTGTGTGAGCACCGTCTGTCCAGTTCTAAAAGCTACACCTACTCTCAGAGAAACAGCCCCTTTGCAGAGACTGATTCTACTAGTGAACTAGGAATCATCTAGAGGCTTAAAGACAAGTGCAGATAAACAGCTCTGTACCCCCCATCACCGTTCTAGAAACCCAGAGCCGAGGAGGCAAAAAACAAGGGATTCCTCTTTGAAAAAGCAAGAAGGGAGAAACAGGGTTTTAAGCAGGGCTCTCCTCTCTGAATAGTCTTCCTGGTGCCTTAGCATGTGAATTTCTCATCCTTTAAAACTCAGATCCAGAACCACTTCTAGCAAAAAGTTTTTTCTAACCTTCCCTTCTGTTAAGATGCTTGACAGAGCATCATGTATATACTTCTGTCATATTTCTTCACAATAAAATATAATTGTGCATTATTTATCTCCTTCATTAGACTATAAGTTTCTTGAGGAAAGAATTTTTTAAAATTTTCTGGGCTGGCCCCGTGGCCGAGTGGTTAAGTTCGCGCACTCTGCTGCAGACGGCCCAGTGTTTCGTTGGTTCGAATCCTGGGCGCGGACATGGCACCGCTCATCAAACCACGCTGAGGCAGCGTCCCACATGCCACAACTAGAAGTTTCCACAACGAAGAATATACAACTATGTACCAGGGGGGCTTTGGGGAGAAAAAGGAAAAAATAAAAAAATAAAATCTTTAAAAAAAAAAAAAATTTTCTGTCCATAGCACTTAGCATAATATCCGGCATGTAAGTATACAATAATGAATAATTAGCTCCCATCTCTTTATCACTGTTCCCCATAAAAATTACACTATAAAATATTTTTGTCTACCAATAGTATTTTAAAGAACATAACAATTAATCAATGTTTCCCTTTTGTTAATCAAAGACATTTTATCTGAGCATGCCATAAAAATAATAAGTGGGAAATGTTTTTGTGTTAAAATTACTTGTTAATTTAGATTCTTGGTATTTGGGTTTGCTCATATGGGCTCATCTAAGTTTTAGCCAAAAGCATAAAGCCCCAATGTTAAAAATGTACGTGTCATGTCAAAGTCATTCACAGGACTTAGTGCATAACAATTCCCTAATTTTATTGTAAAATCATGGAATCCCGAGACAAAAGGAATATAAAGAATATCTGAAGTAATCTAGTTCAACTTCCTACTTAAAAAATAAGCCCACTTTGAAACATCCCTGATAAGTGATCATGCAGTCTCTGCTTGGACCCTTCCAGGAAGAGAGAACACTACGCTCCATGCAAATTCCTTTTGGAGCAGCTCTAACTCCTGAACCACAGACTTTTCCTGCCATACGAAAAGACAGCAACATACACCAGCAGGGTCAAGTGGAGATGGAGGAAGCTGGCACAGATCACCCAGCCCAGCAGTCAGGAAGTAGGCGCAGGGCCTGAATTCATTTACGAATCCCATATGAACCCTTTTAGCCAGGCCATCTTTGCCGGGGCACCTGAAATAATTTTTTCACCAGGCCCAAATCAGCTTTTAAGTCCCATTTCATTGGGGCCTCTTTCATCTTAAGTCACTGCTCAGATGTCAAAGAGCTAGAATTGAACTAAAAAGACTGTAATGTTCTCCACAAGCTAATAAAAGATTACTTCACCATTAGTATTAATTGAAAATGAGGATCCACCTTGTAATGGTCTGCACCTTAATACAGCAGTCCCTTCTCGAGGGTAGGGCTGCCAGGGGCTAAGAAGGAGGAGCTGTTAATCGCAATTGTGTCAAACTAACCTCAGCACAAACGATTGCATTTTATTCTGTGAATTCTCAGGATAATTGAACATCTTATCAAGGACATCCACTCAATTAATTTTTAAAATGTTAACAGAATTCACTTATCATCAGATAGTTTTAATCATAACTGTCAAGAATTGATTTTATTTTTTAAGTTAGCACTCTTAGCATTTTGTAAAGAAATTTAAACTGGTATAACATGAAATTTTTTGCTATTCTTATAGCTCATATAAATAGGAGCAAGAATTTACATTGTAATTGATTTAATATTGGTCATGTGAGTTATACATAAAAGATCCAAATCCTACTTCTAAAGTCTTTGAATAGTCGATTCTGTGAACTTGGAAAGCTTATGAAAATGTGCTATGATCCCAATATGGTAATAAAATCATCTTATGTAATCCAAGAAAAAATAAAATAAATCACCAAATGACGACATTCTGAGAGTGCTATACCTGACCCTCTGCTAGAGATTATAGAGACGTATCACCTACCTTAAGGGAGCTTAAGTCTAGACAACGAGAAAGAAATATTCACAAACTTGATGCAATGTGAACAAGTACATGTACACAAATCATCATGGATGAAAGGATAGGAAGGATCTCAAACCCTTAGCTGACTACTTGAATAGGCCCCAGAAAGAACGGGGTTTAAACATTCCTGAAAATGCACGTGTTACCAGCTAGGACTTGACCCCCAACATCTGGCCCCCATCCTGATAAACCTAGTGGGATTTCGCTGGAAGACTCCTTTCCCATGGCTAGTTTATGCCTCGGCTAGAAGGAAATAAACAGAACTACGTAAGTTAGTTGTCATCACTACTCAGATAACCAGATAAGAGTGGAGCCCTCTACCACCCAGTCAATAGGCCATTGGATCCTAAAGCTATTCTAAGAAAGTATCTAAAGTATTTGTCACAATGCCTGTCTGCCCAGCACCAGGTGCTAAATAAATGTTAACTTCCTTCACTTTTATCTATTTCCTGTCTTGGCCCTAACTACCTAACTACCCTCGTTCCCCAGTCAAGGTAGAGAGTACATTTTTACACTTGAGCATGGTAGAAGAAAAAACAATTCGCTCCTTAATATTGCTATCCAACCACTGCCTGAGGAAATCACAGTGCTAGTTGTGCAAAGAGGGAAAGTTTACAAACAATCTCTTATATCTGAGGGAAAACCCTGGGCTAAATTCTTCTCCATCTAGATAAAGATCATGTGAGTCCTTTGGAAAATCCCCAGACCGGGGAAGGAACGTTTAGGCCCACAGGCCTGACTCAGCCCACTACTTGATTTCATTCAGCCTGGGAGTGAGAAAGCTCTGGGCAGCGCTGTACAGAAGACTCCAAGAACAGCTCCTAGCTGGAGCCCCGGGGGCCTGCTGAGGTCACCCCATTTAGAAAAGTCCCTCGAGGTTTAAGGATCTAAGCAACTGTAGAGACGAGCACAACTACAATTTCAAAGGGCAGTAAAGCCCAGAATCCTCGTCTCATTGCTCCAGATTCTAGAATTGAAGAAAGCTCTATTACCTAGTTCTCTTTTCCTCTTCTTTACAAATCCATTTCTTGACCAATATAGACATCCATATCTATATCTCTATCCATATATATACCTATATATATCCATATCTATATATACATCTTTTGCTTCCTCGAAGGGCTTCCCTCCCTCTGTGTACTTCTCTCTTCCCTAACTCTCTTTCTCCCTTTTCCAAATCTTCCTCCACCTCCCCTCCCCTTTTGTCTATTTGTGTCCTTTCCAGGGGTCAAGCTTTCTCCCTCCATCACCACCCCTTCCCATCCCCGGTGGCCCATCTCTTCTCCGCCTTCACCTCTCCTCCTTGTGTCACTTCTGCTTGTCCAGCTGAGACTCCTCCTATCACTTCCTTCTCCCTGTAGGATAAAGTTGAATTCCACGTCCTGGCTTTGTTGTCTTGTAAGACAGTTTTACTTTTCCTTTTGCTATATTTCAAAGGCAGTGTGGTGCAATAGAGCAGGAGACTGGGGGGTCAGAAACGGGGCTCTGGCCTTGCTCAGAGTCCACATTTGTAAAATGAGGATCACTCAATAAATGACATCAGTGTCTCATCCATTCTAAAGTACTTAAAGAAGGTTAGTGATTATTATGCAAATGAGGAAAATTGATAGCAATTTAGGAATTACTAACAATAATAAGAATAGCAAACATTTATACAGTCCTTACTATGTGTCAAGCATTACAAATGTTGGGTCACTGAATCCTCAAACCACCATAGGAAGTTGACACCAAAAGTTGTGCAAAGAAGGTGAGATCATGAGTAAGTTTTTTCTCTTGCAAAAATGTATTTTATTATTGTTTTTACAAGAGCCTGGAACAATGGAGCATATCAATATCAATTCAATATTCAAAAGATATTTTCACCGGAAGGATCACAGGGGAAACATAATCATTATGTGTTAAGCGATACAGTTAAAGGTTGATCTTGACGTCCCTTCTCTGGCAGAAGCCAGAGCTTTTTTGTTTTTAACAGATTGGTAAAGATTCCTTTTGGGAATCAAAGTTCCTGAGAGTTATCATAGTTCTTAAATAAGTACCAAGCACAGAGCAGAGTACCACGCTTAAAATAAAAAGTAACACAAATGGCCTCGACAGTCCACTGCAAATCATTCTCTACCCCTAATACATGTTTATCTTCAACATAGGATATTTCTAGGACTCATTTCTCTAGAAAGCCTACTACTTGTCTTTAAAAAAATTTTCTAAAATTCCTCCACAATATTCATAGAAAGGAAACCAATTCTTACTTCTGAGACTTCTGATATGTAAGATCCAAATTATAAACAGGAACTGCTTAGCCTTTAAAAGATTGTACAGTTTCTAGGAAACAATACTGGGCATTTGTTCTTTCTCACACGTCTGGTAAAATAAAACAGGAATCGTTCTCTAATACCATGGATTCAATTAAAAACAGAACTCATACAAGTTCAATTCTGGTAATGCAAACACGCTGGGTTACAATTTACCCTTGTATTATTTATAATAAAAGGTTTGCAAAGCAAATTAATAGTATGATCAGTAGTGGCAATTCCAAAATTTATATATATAGTTAGGGGCCACAATCTGGTTGGAGGGCAAGCCAGTTGACTTATTTTGAAGTTACATTTTCACAGGAAGCATCCTCCTTTCACTTTGATGATGTGTTCATAAATAAATAAAAGTAGCATAGATTTTTTTAAATATCATATGCACATTTTACATAACATTGAGAAAACGCTAATTATTCACATCAGAGAATATTTATTTATTTAGTGGGACTTTAGATGACTGATGGGGATTATTAGAAGGAGAATTAACATCTTCGCCTACCCCCACCCCAAGCATCTCCATAATAACAGCAAAGGAATGTTGCCTAAAGTAACAACTGCTTCCAAAAACTTCAGCAATGACTAAAGTGTACATAGAGGTGCACCGTGTACACAGAAGCAGTGAACAGACAAATGATGCATCATTTATCTGGACACTGAAGGTTCACATGGACCCACCATTTAGCCCTTGCCGCAGAGGGTGAGATCAGCTACTGGCCATCGGAAGAGCTGAGACTGGAATCCAGTGTGGCTTCTCCAAGTCCATCCTCTCTCTCCCACTTCACCATAGCCAGTTTGGAAAGAGCATGGCTCAGTAACCCTTGAGAGCCACAAATTCAGTTATGATACATTCTTGAAACTAACAAACAGCATTTATGGAATGCAGACTTTTTCCTTAATTTAGGTTGCTCTTCCTGGTACTCTGACTACATTGTTATTTTACTGCATTTATCTTCATATTCCAGTTATGTATTTAAGTGTCACCTATTCAACTACATACTGTGTGCATGTAAGTGCTTAATAAATATTTGCTGAATAAATGGATGATTCAGTCAGATTTTATTGAACCATGAAACTATTGCCCCTTTGTATACAGTGATCTACACGAAAGTATCTGGAATTATTGATTTCTAAGAGTTAGAAAGTTATTTAATTCCTCCATCCATAAGAGGCCTCTGAAGAATCCCAGAATTTGTGTGCACGATGGTGTTTGTTAAGTGCATTTTCCTGGGCAGAGATTCCAAAGCTCTCAACAGATTCCCCAGTGGGGTCGGGGTCGTGGGGGGGGGCGGGGGGGCGCGTGGTTCTGTGATTCTGAAAAGATAAAAAGTTACTAATCTAATGGATCCTCTCTATTATATCCCCTCTGTCATATAAATGACCAGCCCAACTATGCTTACCCACCTCCACTGACTGGAAACTCACCACCCTATGAGGCAGTCCAGGCTATTTTCCTATTTGACAGCTTCACTTCCGATTGACCAGAGCTCCATCCTCCAGAGTCACACAGAACATATCCGGTCACTGTCACTTGATGGCCCTTCATGTATTTTTAAACAGCTGTCATAGCCTCCTATCTTCTCTTGCGCAGGCGGTAAATCCTCCGTTCTTTCAACCAGAGTCAAGGTTTCTGCTACCATCTTCACCCTGGAGCTCTCAGTGCCCCCAGGACTCTGCCCGAGCCCACATGTGCTCCACCCTCCCGGAGCCAATTGCGATTCAGTCTTCATTCAGGGAATCTTGAGTTAACGAGACTATTTCAGCACGTCGGGTGCAGCTGCTTCACCCCGCTGACTGAGAGTTAACTTATAGTTAACTAAAACTCCTATATTTTTTTCTTTATATGTGTTGCAGTTTTACCATAATCCTCCCATTCTGTTCATGCAGTCAGTTTGAGGGTCCTATTGCAAGATTTTACAATTCTCCCTGTCAAATGTCCACTTTTTAAGTATAACTATTTCTTTCAGCTGAGGTTCCTAAGGATTCTCAAGTTCCCTCATTCCAAGTGTTAGCTACTGTCCCCCTCACCGAGCTTCTCTCTCTCAGTCTAGTTCAGACAGGTTTTCATACAGGTTAATGCCTTAGAAGCATGCAACTTTCACTACACAGACCATAAAAGTGAGGTTGCACAAGCCTAAAATAGGCAACACGGTGCGGTAATTAACAGCACAGGCTCTAGAGCCAGACTGCTGAGGTTCAAATCTTGGTGCTGCCACTTACTGCATGACCTCAGGCAACTCACTTATCCTCTATCTCGGTTTACTCATCTGTAGAACGGGATAAATAACTCCATCTGCTTCACTGGGTGGTTATAACAACTAACTGTAAAGAGCTCAGAACACATTGTAAGTGCTATATAAGAGCTTGTTAAATAAATAATTTAGCTTATATGTGCACATATTTATTTATCTAAGCACTAGAGGGTCAGAAATCAGTGAGTATTATAAACGTGGAAAATAGCTCAGAGACTTAAAGCAGTACTATTCACTTATTCTCCCTGAAGCCCACATCTGGACCAACACAACTGAGATTTTATGCATTTAGCAAACATGACATACACACCTCTCAGCCTGTCTTCACTGTGCTCTGTTAACATGAACACAGTGAACATTCGAGAAAGGGAACGAGTCCTGGTAAATATTTCTGTGCTGCAGAGTGGAAGGGTTTTACAACTTACCTTTTTTTTTCAGTCTACTTTCTCTCTGCCGTTCATATTGGTCATTTCTATTGTTTATCTTCAAGTTCAGTGATTCTTTCTTCTGTTTTCCATTCTGCTGTTGAGCTCATCCACTGAGGTGTTTTTTCCCCCAATTCTTTCTGTTAGTGTATTTGTCAGTTCTAAAATTTCCCTTTGGTTCTTCATTACATCTTCTATTTCTTTGTTGGACTTTCTATTTTATTACTTGTTTCAAATGTGTTCTTAATTTCTCAATGAAGAATTTTTTTCTTTAAAATCCTTGTCAGACAATTCCAACATCTATGTGATCTTGGTATTCATTGTCCTGTCATTCAAATTCAGATCTTCCTGGTTCTTGGTATGACAACTGATTTTCAGGTGAAACCTGGACATTTAGGGTATTATGTTACGAGACTATGGATCTTATTTAAATGCCACACTAACAGGGAAGAAGGGTGCTGCCTTATTACTGTCAGGGGGAGGTGGAAATCCAGGTTCTCCCCTCAGTCTCATTGCCGTTGAGCAGTGTTAACCCTCCTGCCTCTCCACTAGGCTTCCTCTGACTCCATCCACACAGCTGGCACGCACACTAGGTGCCAAAGCCTTGCTGGGTGGAGGTGGAAGTCCAGACTTCCCACATGGTTTCCACTGGCACTGGGATTGCTGGGGGGCACTTTGTTGGGGTTCCTCTTATAGCCTCACAAGGGTGGAAGTCTAGGCTCCCCATTCGACTTTTGCTGGTGGGGGTGGGGCAGAGTTTCTTTCATGGTATTTGGCTGGAGCAGAGCACTTATTGTCTAAAAGCTTTCTCTCTTGCTAGGCTGTTCCTTTCCTTGTCCTTTGGTGAGAGAGAGCAGGCTTTCTTGTGGGTACTTTTTGTCTGTGCCAATTGGTGTTTCATGGTTGCTGGCTTCTCCAACACCCAGTCTGAGCTATATGAGGCAAAAGGAAAACCCAGAGAGCCCACTGCCACGTCCTTCCTCGGGTCCCAAGGTCCATAGTAAGTCTGGCTTCTTCTCTCCACCTTTCAGAGTCTTTATGTTTATTTTATGTATAGTGTCTCAGAGTTTTAGCTATACTTAGCAGGAGAGATGAAGACAAGTATATTTACTCCATCCCTCCAGAAGCAATGATCTATTTGTGGAAGACTTTAAGCTACAGAGCTATAATACTAGCCTGCAGATACCCACTAGCCCACAGGGCCAGCTGATTTAGTCTTGCCCTGGGGTGTGGGGGGTGGAGCTAGCTTTCACTGTGATGTCCTCTCTACTGAGAGAAGCAGCCTCTTCCAGAGCAACTCCCACACACACCTAGGATAGCTTCCTATGTTTACTGCCCTTCCACCGAGCAGGAAAATCAGAATAGACACCATCTGCTGTCTTCTCTCACTCCAGCTGGCCCCCCAGGCACACCTCAGCCCTGCTCCAGTCACAGATCACTCTTTAGGACACGAGGAATGGAGTGGGTCACCACACCAACTGCACTCCATGTAACCAAAATGTCTTCCAGTGTGGATGGCCAGAACCAACTTCTCCCCATCCCCATTCTTCCTCGCTTTCCTGCCATTCTCCACTGATGTTTGGCTGAGGTGCAGCCAAGCACAGCAAGCATTTTCTATTAACATACCTAAGGCTGAGGTAGCATGAGTTTTTCTCCATCTTTGTTCTCCTAGGCCTCTCTTCTGTATCTGACAGTGCTAACTGGGCTTTCTATTAATAGTATCTAACAAATATATTGTTATTTGCAATTTTTTTAATGACTTTTTTTTTTCGGTGAGGAAGATTGGCCCTGAGCTAACATCTGTTGCCAATCTTCCTCTTCTTTTTTCTCCCCAAAGTCCCAGTACATAGTTGTATATCCTAGTTTTAAGCTCTTCTAGTTCTTCTATGTGGGATGCTGCCACAGCATGGCTTGACGAGCGGTGCGTAGGTCTGCACCCAGGATCCAAATCGGTGAACCCTGGGCCGCCAAAGCAGAGTGTGCAAACTTAACCACTACACCACCAGGCTGGCCCCTGTGATTTGCAATTTGTATGACCTCCTCATGTTTTCTCTGTGTATTTTCACAACAGCTCTGTAAGATAGCTGGGACAACAGTATCATGCCCATTTTATATGTGAAGAAACTGAGACATAAAGCAGATTTGCTCACATTGACATGATATTAGGTACTAAAGCCAAGATTAGATAAACCTGCTTTCTCAGTCAGAGCTCATTCCATACCATGCCATCTGAGATCCCGTGAAACTATAACAATGGCAGAGTTACCATTTGATTGCCAGGCTATATAACACCTAGTACCATACATCCATACTATGGGATCTGAGGCTCAGGAAGGTTCAATAATTTGCCTAAAGCCACTCAGCTTTGTTCTTGACCCTTTGTTCTTCTGATACTACATAATCTCTTCTGGAAAACTAATTTATCTATGATTTCTCTTCTAATTTTCTAAATCTGTATCAAGAATCCTGTTTTCATCTCCAAAATCCATTCTTTTATCCATGGTGCCAATTGGAGATTTCCACTCCAATAGCTTTTCATCACATCAAGCCCCAAATGACTAAAAATGAATTTATTATCCTCACTTCGCATCAGTTCCCCCTCCCATCTCTCTATAGAACCAAAATTCTCCCAGCCATTGGGGCACAGAACTTTAGAGTTGATTCCTTCCTTCCTGCATCCCCCATCTCCTGTCAGTCACAAACCCTTATTGAATGTTTGTGTGAAGCCACTCATCTTTCTTCCTCTTTCTTCCCACGTACTTTCCTCTTTCTGCCCATGGCTATTTATGCAAGGCACTGAAACTGATGTTATTGGGTCAGCCTTCTGTCAGCAAACATGCAGGTTTCAGGATCATCCCTACTGAGTTCATCTTCTATGCCACTGTCAGACTGGACTAATCTTCCTTAACACAGCTTTATAATATTAATTCCCCCACATAAAAACCTTCAAAGGGCCTAGAATCCATATAAAAGGAGTCTAGAGCCCCATGAGGAGCTTTCAAGGCCCCTGGAACCTGTCTCCCCTCACCTGGCTGGGCAGGTTAAAGCAGCCTAATCATTGCGATCTCCACATCATCACTCACGTTTCTCCCCTCACCTAAACTGCCTTTCTGCTCACTTCTGCTTATCCTTCTTCTATCTATCCTTTAGGCATAAGCCTTTAGGTGGCACTCCACCTCTTTCGAGAGACCAGGTACTCTGAACCCATAAAATCACGAAATTCCTGCAGGGCTTGCTTATAGCTTCTCTCATCCATCCAAGCACCAAGCTGTACTCTGACTTGAGTTGTTTACCTTTGTATTGTGTTAGTTAGTCACATCTCCATCTAGACAGCAAGCTGGGAGGAAATGGAGGAGAGAGGACACAGCTCATGGTGCTCTATCCCTCACAGCTCCTGGCAAAACGCTGAGCATAAGGAAGAGATTCAACAAGTCAGTGTTTCTTAAAGTTTTAACATGCATTTGGCAGGGTTATTTCCCCAGGTTGAGGTCTGTGGTCACCTCATGAGATCTTGAAGAGGTAATCTATAGACCACATTTTGAGAAGCCCTGCTTTTCAGGATCAGTTGAAAAATTCATGCCAAAGTGGACATGACATGGATGTTTTTCTTAGACTCGTCAACTAGATCAGCAATAACTTGAATACACAAAATTTTCTGTTGTCCAAGAGTTGTTTTTTAAAAATGAATGAAGATATGCTACGCATAAAACAAAGTTCTAGATGTTTTGAAGGATGTGAGATAGTCAACAAATTCCCCACATTCAGGAAGCAGGAATTTTGTTTATACCTGGTTTTATAATAATCTCATGCAGTAGATGAATTACAAAATCCATTTGGGGATTGGACATGGAAGTTAGACTGCAGAACTGGTCCAGCTAAAAATGTAATTCATTAGGCAACCCAGAAAACATGGTTTTACAATGAATAATTTAACATAAATATACATATAGTGAGGCAGAGGACTAAGGAGAGAATCATATGATGATGTAGCATTACAGAATGAGTTAATGAATTCCCCAAACATTTTGGGATATATTGAGTACGTATGGAATTAGATACGGTAGTAAAAATTAAAAGATAGTTCAGGAAAAAGGATATAATAAAAGAGATGCTTACAGATATCATGTTTCACATTTAGGTTAATAACCCAAAACTAGCTTAAATTGTATAGTTCTTAAGAAGCGAGTGTGTTACATTAAGGAGTTTTTCTCGACAATGGAGATCTAGAGAAGAATTTAAAGCAGGACTCGATTTTGTGGAGAGTGCCTTTTAGGAAGTCAATTTAAGTTAACTGCGGTTTTGTGGTGAACGCTGTTTCTGGTTTCATTTGTGTGCTGTTCACTTTTGAGAAATATGCCCACGTTAAACAGCCACAGTGTAAAGTTGAGTATTGTTTTCCTTTAGGGACATTTAAAGATCTCGGTAACAATTAACACTTTCCTTTCTAAGTTTCCCCCAGTAAACAGCAACCTCACTTTTGTTTGAATATCAGTAACTGGGAGGCAATCTCTCTCTTGTCTGGGCAGTTCTAATTATTAGAACTTGCTCCTCCTTTAGGTAGAAATCTGCTTCTCTGATTTGCCCAGCATTCCCCCTTCTGCCCTGTGAAAGCACCTGGATCAAGTTACCTTTCTTTGCTTCATAAGAGTTCTTCTCGTATGTGAATTTAACTTTCAGATCTCTTTTAATTTTTCTTTTCTTCTGACTAAAAATTCTTAATTTCTTCAAACATTTCTCAAGTGGCACTTTTTTCTAGGCGCCTCACCATTCTGGTCACCCTTTTCTCGTCATTCTGTAGCTCACTGATGTCTCTCAAAGCATGGCACCCACTGTGTAGTAGAAGACTCTGAACGTGGCCTGCCTAGAACAGAATCTAGGTAACTGTTACTTCAGATGATATGTACCCAAGGCTTTCTATTAATACTACCTAAAATTACATAAGATATTCTAGTAATTCCACCACACCCCTAGCTCATATTTAGTTAATTACAACCCTCAAAGTTCCCATCCCCCACAATGAACTATTTTAAGTTGCATCTCCTACGTTCTGTACATATTAAATAGAGTTTGCGGAACCTATAGTCAGGACTTTATATTTATAATACCACAGGTCACTGTTCTTCCCTCCCCTCTAAGAACCCCTAGCTTTGAAGCCAAGGCCACTGTTTCCTTCCCTAAAGATACCAGCACCTGGTTCACTGCCACTCTCCAATCTCTGTTATGGCTCTTTCTGGTTTCAGTAATCATATAGGTGATGAGCTCACTCCTGGCCTTGCCATTCTTCTGGCCTCCACTCCTTCAGTGACCTTGTCCTCCATTCCATCTTGTCTCCCACTCCCCTCAACACCTGTACTCCCTCCTTCATCTTTGTCTCAAACACCCACTCTAGTATCACCACCTCGCATCCTCCCAGCTCCCTTACTCAAGCACCCCTGCTCCCGCTGATCTTCAATGCCTCCGGTACATACAACCCACTGTAAGTATCGTCTTTTCACTGTGCTTCATCCTTCCCTCCTCCCCAGATTCCATGGCCCGTCAGTATTCTCACTGTCTTGCACACGTCCTCAATTCCACTGCCCCTCTCTTCTTGTCATGCTCACTGGGAAACAAAAACAAAAACCAACCCAACCATCCACTTACTCCAAATCAACACTAGGCAGCTGAACTCAACTGAAAAAAAAGAGACATATATGATAACTGGTCTTGCTTTAAGCTCATAACCACCAACTCCAAGTGAGCCCTAGAACTGCTCAGAATTCCTACAATTTTCCCTAGTCCTTTCACTCTCCCCTTATCCTAAGTAACAATTTTATACCTTCTCCCCTCCTCTCAAACTTCCAACTTCACTCTGCTATTCACTCTGCTGTTGACCTTGCTTCCTATTTCACTGAACCTGTTCTTGGCCCCACTTCTGCACCTGTGCCCCGCTCTGTCTTTCCTCCAGTTATATCCATGAACTGCCCTTATGTCTGTAACATCAACCCTCCACTGTGCCCTGGGTCCATTTCCCCTCACCTATTCAGGGACGTAATTGCAAGAAAGTCCCCCTCTCTCTCCTGCACCATCTTTCCATTCCTCCTGAATCATTTGTATCATCTTACAAATATGCTTTAATATCCTCCATAGTAAAAAAAATAAACAAAACTTTCCCTTCTCTTGATCCCCGAGATAGTTACCTCTTATATTTCTAGTTTCCCTTATAGCACAAGTCTTCGAAAGAGTCACGTCTATCGATGTCATCTCATTTTCTCCTCTCATTTTCTATAAAACCCATTCCACCCAAAGTCTTTTCCAACACTTCACAATAAAGCAGCCTCATCAAATTCATGACTTCCTCACTGTCAAATCCAATGCCTGATTCTCAGGCCTCATCTTACCCAACCTACAAGCAGCATTTGACAGAGTCCATCATTCCATCCCTCAACATACACTTCTCCTGCCTTCTAGAATCTCACTTTTTCAGTTCTCCTTCTACTTCACTAAGCCACCTTTACTCGTTTTCCTTTGTGGACCTCTGAATATTTGAGTGTCCCAGGACTCCTTGGCCTCTTCACTATCAAAATTCAATCCCTTGGTGACCTCGTCTCTACGCCAACTCCCAAATTTATATATCCAGAACAAACCACTCCCACCCCTGACCTCTACACTCCCTACCTGACATCTCTGCTTGGATATCCAACAGGCATTTCAAATTAACATTTGCAAAACCAAATTCCTGGTCTTTCCCTAAAACCTGCTCCTCCCAAAGTCTTCCCAATCCCAGCTAATAGCAACTCCATTCTTGCATTTGTCCAAGCCAAAAATGGCGTTATCTTTGACTCTTTTCTCTCACACCCCATACACAATCCATTAGGATACACTGTTAGCTTTGCATTCAGAATCTATCTATAATCCAATCACGTTTCACCTCCTCCAATGCTATCACCGCAGTGCAAGCCACTGTCATCTCTTGCTTGGATTATTGTAATAGCCTCCTAGCTGGTCATTCTTGCTCCACATCCCATAATACCTCTCCCATGTTAGAGTCTCAACACAGTGCAGAGTGATCCATTAAACTCAACTTAAAACGTAGCTCTAAACATGCTCCTCCCTCACTGTAAACCTTCCGGTGGCTCCCCTTACACTCAGAGTAGTATCCTAAGCTCTTCCAATGGCCTATAGGACCTAATCTGCCCATCACCCCTCATCCCGCATTCTGAGCCTTTCTTCTACCACTGTCACCTTGCTCACTCCACTTCAGTGACCCCCTGCTGTTCCAGGGAGCATGCTCACCCAGGGCCTTTGCACAGGCTGTTTCTTCTGCCTAAAATGATCTTCTCCGAGGCATCTATCAGCACAATTCACTCTGTCACTTTCTTCGAGTCTCTGCTTTAATGCCACCTTGTCAAGGAGGCCTTCTTTGACTATCACTCCACTACTGTTTAAACTTTCTCCATAGAACTTATCATCCCTTGACATACATTTTGGGTTCTCTGTCTCCCCTCCCTCTTCTCCCCTTCCCTCCCTAAACACACACACACAGAGGACATACACTTTATGGGAGACAAACTTTCATCTATCCTTTTCTCTACTGTATCCTTAGTGCTTAGAACAATGTGTAGCATACAGCAGGGGTTCAATAAATGACAGTATAATCATGAATGAATTAAATAACACTGTCTTGCTGAAACTGATAACAATGGCTGCCTCTGGAGAGGGAAAATGGTTGGCTGGGAGATAGAGCGTGAAGAAGACTTCCTTTTCTCTGTATACTCTTTTCTACTGTTTAAATTTTAATATCATGTGCATATATTTCCGACGCCAAAAAGGAATTTTAAAAACTAAGGGCAAAAAATGATTTTAATTAAAAGAGTTTGCCTTGGGGTAAACATTAAAATCAAGACTTTTTAATAGCAGTGCTACCCTATAGCACACCAACTATCCTCTGAAACTTTGTGCCATTTGCAAAATTAAAGAGCATGCTTTTATGGCTTTACGTAAGTTGAGTGTTTTGTAGAGTTCTTAGGCATAGTAAGTGTTGTATGTGTGCTGGTGATTCAGAATCTGAAAAAAAAAATTCTGTTTTATGGGATTATTTTTAAGCGAACCAATGGGAATTTCCGGTGATCAACATATTTATTCTTTTCTAAGGGTTGATCAATATTTGGCATAATAATGCATTCTTAGATTCTACCAGCAATAAGTATCAAATATATTGGCTTATAAGTTTTAAGAATCCATCATTTCTTCCTTTTTGAAAATCACTTCCCCACTTCAACTTTCCTAGCATTAGCCTTATTCTCAAAATATACTAGGAATGACTTTAAAACTGCTCAGCACGCTCATTCAACACCATGAGATGTAAAGTAGTTGGCTCTGAAGGGCCAAACTCATCAAAGCAATGAGACAGGAGTTTGCCTTCTGTTCACTTATCCCGGGCTTCCAGTCTCTCTTTGTGTATATTTCAGATTTTCTAACTTAAGAATCACTGTGCATTTTAAATAATACAGATTAAATATGAATTGCGAAGCTTTTCCTTTCTTTTTTCATATACTCTTACTACAGCATCTTCCACAAGCAGTGGGCCACTCCAGTTTACGCTCTTCTCATGTTCTTTTTGGCCTCAAATATTATTTATACAAACAAAACTGGTTTTTTTCTTTTATTTTTTGGCCATGTTCTTTACAACAACTTTAGTGGAGGACATTCCTATGTGGATATATTAGTCTCTTGGAATAGGTTTTTTATTTTCTGCCCTCTATATTTTACAGTGCCTTTTTCAAAGCTCCCTAGTCACCACTGAAATAATTTGTTTCAATTTTAAAATAAAAGCACAGCTAACTAATCCAGAGATTTTTGGATTCTTCTATGAAGAAGACAGAATTAGATAGATAGATAGATTGATTGATTGATTTTCTTTTCCCCCAGCGATGAAGTCTCAGCAAGCTGTGCTCATATTTATTTATCCTGTGTTGACCTCAGAAAACTAACTCATGCCCTTGTGACCATGTGGTTAGATTATCATAATGCCCTTCTAGTCAAGCTTCCAGCATTGATTTGAGAATGAGGAAAATGAAAAATGACACAAAAGGAACTGTTTAACTAAACTAAATACTAACATGAGACAGAAATGTGCACATGTTCCAGAAAACCACAACCTGTGTTTAGCACAGATCCCTACAGAAAGGATGCATTCAATAAATGTTTACGAAATTGAATTGACCCACAATGATTTCTCACTTTCCAGATAATAAAAACTTTCCATAATCCATGCTATCCAGGATAGACAGTATAATGAGCAAGATAATCGACAACTCTTCTTCAAATCCTCAGAATCAGAAGAAGATGAACAACCCAGAAAAGAGATGAGGGGAGGAAGGCCTATGGTGTATTTGAGGGGTAAGGAGCAGGACGGGTTTCCTGGAACAATGAGCTCATGAAGAGGAAGTTATGCTGAAAGCCCTGATAAAATTTATTTATCAGTGTATTTTTAGGGTATGTAAGTGTTTCTAAATTTTAATTTAACCTAATTTCAATTTCCTATACGAAAGGACGTTTACCATACTTTCTGCCAGAAATGTTATTGATTGTATCCAGAGGCTATGTCAAGAGAAATAAATTGCACTAGAAACTCTTTTACTCTCCTTATACATTCTGTAAAATATCATAAAAGCAAGTGTAGTGTTCTTTTCCATATCAATAGAACTATAGCTTTCTCAAAAGATGAAAGAAAACTGAAAATTTAAATTTATATCTTCTGAAGGGGATTACTGGGATTGACTCCAAATAAAAGAATGTACACACATCTATCAAACACGTCCACAAGGGCAGACAGTCACTCCAGCCTCCAAATGAATTTCAGAAGATGATTGGTAATGTGTGTGGCATAATTTATTATATAAACAGAGTAAACACAGGATATATATATATACATTCTGAAAGCTATTTAAATCTTGATAGACTAAGAATAGATTTCCAACAGAGTATCACATTCAGCATTTGAAAAATGTAAATTAATGAGCACTATAGTCCAAGGAAATTGGGGAAATCTCTCTTTTTGGCAATCATCTAGAAATTTAAGTCAAATTATCTATAGATCAATATTACTAAAGCAAATCACACTGGACTGATTTCTCCAGACCCTTCTCCATTCTGTTCTTCATTTTGCCTCCCACGCGTGAAACAGTCAATGAGTTAACTTCCAAAGTGACCAATGAGTTAACTTCTTACCACTGCATTTTGTTCAAATGTTCTATTTTAAATTCTTCCTTTAAACAAAGGGCCATTCTTCTATCCTTGTGTTACTGTATGCTCCTTCTGAATAGTTTCCAGGAATAAAATAACTGATGGTAAAAAAAACAAAACAGTTGCTCTTACCATCCTTAGTATAAAGTTATCAGATGATGGCACTGATTCCTGATCAACAACGCTAACATGTTGTAGGGTACACATGGTGTATTAAATGTTCCCTTGGCAACAGACATCATTTGACACGCCCATTATCAATTTCAGACATGAAAAATCACAGCTTTAGAAGACGCCGTTATTTTTTAAGAATATTTTCAACCCACAAAAGGGACAGAAGCAATGAGAATACTTGAAAATACAGTACTGATGGAGTTTCAGAGTGCAGCTCTAATGATGCTTAAACACGTATCCTTTTGCAGGACATTACTGAGAAATATTTTTGGAAATGCTTCTTTAGGAACTTTAATTACTATCAATGTATAAAAATAAATAACATAATTTCTGTCCAGACACTTGATTGGTGGTGTTTTTCAAAAAAAAAAAAAAACAGTTTCTAAAACATCAGTAACAGTCTTACATTTTATAATTCCATCTGGAAAAGAAACAAAATCTGTTTACAGTGCATCACACTCAAAGTCTAAGTTACTTCTTAGTTTGATTTGAGTCCCAAAGAGCACCATTCTTTTAAAAAGGTGTGCTTAATATGCTTCCTCTGGATTTTGTCTTTGGTAAAGTTGAAGCTGCACCTGCCCACTTTGCTTATAGCAACAGAACTGCCAAAATAACAGGCAAGGAAGCTGGCCCGATTTTATTTAGACTTTTCAAGATCTAGTTATTTGTTTAGATATCATTCCCAGCATATGGGTCTCCTACAGCAGCCCATCCAGTCTACTAAATAAGAAACATGTAGATTTAAAACATTAAACAATCAACAACTGTATGAGAAATTCCTTCCAGCAGCAAGAATAAACTAAAAATTTTCTATTTACTACGCAAAATATGTACTCCTTTCCCCTCCCTTCATTCTCCACCTCTCCAAACTTAGCGTTGTTTTATTTTATTACTGTATTTGTTGCCTTTGATAGGAAACCCCTAATACAATCAACAAAGTAAAATATTTCTATAATAATGTTAAAAATTGCAAATGCCTACTTTGTGACAGGAGTCCTTCTAAGCATTTTATATATAGCAACCCATTTTAGTGGATAGTATGTCACTGCACATGTGGCACTGAGCTTCCCTTCTCTAGTTCACCTAACCTTGGTGACACTATTGGAAGGTGGGCAATGTTTATAAAAAATAATTCACTTTGATGAGGATGCATAAATTTTCTGAACTATGAGCTTCCCTCAACAAAGAATGGCAATGGTAAACAACAAAAAAATGTACCTTCCTTTGTTATCTTTTGCCATCTTCCTCTGCAACTATAAAGAGTTTTGTTTTCTCTTCATTTAGATGAAGAAGTTGAAAGGGAGGCTAGGCAGCCATGCTTAGTCTTAAATCCTTCCTCCCTCCATGATATAATCATTAATATATGACAAACGGGGTTTTCTGCTTTTGAGTCTTTCTTTTTTCTTTTTCTTTCTTTTTTTTTTTTTTTTCTTTGCTGGAAGATGGTCTCCACTTTTTCTCCTCCCTCAGAATGTTGACAGGTTTTATTCAACGCATTCCCCAAATCTCCTTTCTTCAGCTCAAATCTTTTGTACTAAAGCAGAGTTAAGACTACCTAAGGCACTCCACATGACCCTTAAGAAAGGCGGTGGCTTAAGAAAACGGTTTCCCAAAATCAGCTGCCAAGGGCACGCATGTTGGTCCCGCCTCCCTTCCGCTCCTCCTGGAGCACCCACCACCCCAGACCTTTGAGGGCTGCATTTTCAAAACTACACAACTCTCATTCCACCACAGCAAAGCCTTCTCAGGGAACAACACAACACAGTACTCTCTAACCCACTCTCTGGAAACACAGCGCTACCCAGGTCGGCAGCCCCTCCCAAAGCTCCCCTCCTGCCTCCTCTGGCCAGGATACTCCAGGGTCCCTGGTCCCCGTTGGGCACCCGCAAGCTCCGGCTCGGAAGAGGGAGTCAGGCGAAGCGAGGCCGAACCTAGAGCAATTTCCAAATGCCTGGGCGGGTCCAGACTGGTAGTAAACTGTGCCTCCTACGCTCACCACCACTCAAGCCCTCTAACACCGCAACCAGGCCGGCCGCGCTTAGGGGTTCCAAGTTTCTACGCTCCCTGTAAGATGGGGGCATCCGGGCAGTTGGGAACGAAAGGTTCTTGGAGGGGGCTGCCACGACTCCCAACCCTCTTGCAATGCTGTCCCTCTTGAATTAGACACAGACACACCTTGGGATTTCTGTTTCCTGCGCAGAGAGGGGGAGGTGGGGAATGGGAGTGGGGACTGGGAGGGAGAAGGGGTTGGCGATTTGCCAACTGGGTGAGGCAGAGTTAAACCACGTCTCTGCCCAGAACCGAGCCAGGTCTAGGGGCAGCGGGCCTGCCGGTCGCTTTGTTGTCAGCGTCCCCTGTCGCTGGCGCGCACGCTGAGCGCAAACACGCCCCAAAAAATCATCGCAACTGGCCAAGCGGGCCCTACAGCCCCCAACCCTTTGGCAGAAGGAAGAAACTTGTATACGGGCGCTCCAGCAGCCAGGTTGATGCGATTTGCCTTTGAGGACAATTTTTAAAGCCGAAATAATAATGATAATGAAATTAAAGGGTGAATAGTATTTTGTTTTCTTCCGAGCCTTTGGAAAAATAAAATTCCTGTTTTCTGCCAGTCCGCTAATATTTACAGTCGCCCAAGGCAAAGGAGGGGTGAGGTTAGTGCTCAAGTAGAGAGCGCAAGGAAGGGGCAGAGGCGAGCTGCGGAGAAGGGCACCGGCTGGGGACTCGGGTCCCGGACGCCATTTGCGGGGCAGCGGCGCGCGCCCGCCTTACCTGTGGATGCAGTTTCCATGGCAACGGGCGGCGGCCGGGCGGGGCCCGAGCCCAGCTCCCGGGGCGCCGCTTCCCCGGCCCCGGCGCCCAACCCCCGGCCGGGCTCCCCAGCCTGCGGCGCCGGCTTGGCCCCTTTCGGCGTCACCGCTTCGTCCTCCCCCTCCCCCCGGTCCCCGAACCACTGGGACCCGGGGCCGGCCAGCGGCAGCAGCTGGTCTTGGGGATCCGGCGGCGCGGCCATGGCTGGCGGTCCCCGGGGCGCGGCGACGGCGGCGACGGCGGGACCGGGGTGCGGTGGCTGGGCGGGCGGGCGCTCCCTGCTGCTGCCCCCGCCGGGACTCGGGGCTCGGGGAGGCTGCGGTGTCAGCGCCGCCGCCGCCGCTGCTGCAACTCCGGCCGAGAGCCCGCCTGCCGCTCTCCCCGCTCCAGCTCCTCCTCCTCCCCCTCCTCTTCCTCCCGGCCCCGCCGCGGCCGCCGCCCGCGCTCCTCCTCCCGCTCCCGTCGCCGCCGCCGCCGCCGCCGCTGCCGCCGCTGCTTCGCTGCTCTCGAGCCTGTTATTACGCAGGTGAAAATGGCCTGCTTGGTCTGAGTCTTCCTCGGCACGCGTCGGCCCCCGGCCTGCTAATGGCAGGCCCGGATTAGGTGATGTGCCAAATCCACTTGAATCTTCCTCTCATTTGGGGAGGAATCAGAGGAAAGGATGAGCAGGTAGAAGCAGCCCCCAGCTGAAGCGTGACTGGTTAGACAAGCCGCCCTCCCAACTCATAAAGTTAAACCCGGACTGGTGTCCTGGGACCCGAGGCAAAGCAAGGAAGCTGGAGACCTCAAGGCTACAGTTCTGAGAGTGACCAGTATCAGCTGTGGAGGGGACATGAGTCTGTGCGGAGAAGGGTGGGAATGGGGGTCGGCAGATGGAATCTGCCAACAGGGAATCTGCAACCTCGAGGCTAAATGCTACGTCCTTGAACTGTTGTTTCCAAAACGGGGCCGAAAATAGTGGAGTACAGGAAAGAGCTATCAGGAGATCCTCTGAAAAAAAGCTTACCAGACCTCAGCCCTACCAACACTGAGGGCAAATAGGATGTCACCAGGCAGGACAAAAGCAGCGATGTTTCCTTTCAGAAACCCTGAGCCAAAGCCATACAAATTATAAACAGTCTGTGCAGTCTATTTTATTTGAGAAGCTGGACATTCCAGGAAGCTTGCTGCTGCTTTTTTTTTCTTTTTTCTTTACAGCTTTCTCTGATAAGGCGGAAGATATCTGACAGATAAACTGAAAGTCAGAGGAGAGAAGTGACTTGGCTTATAATGTGTTATTCTCATATTTAGATCCATCTTTTCGAATAAGACTTGTACTTTATTGGTTCCTATATTTTCTACAAAACAGCGTGGTTGGAAAAAAAATAAGGCTCAGTCCAACACACAGGATGGAGGAATAGACTTATCCGCTGCTCCTTTTCTAGAAAAGGTGGGGCGTGCGGTGCAACTACTGTGAGGTTTTGTGGAACTGCTGAGCCACCAAAGGCACACTGAGGATTTCATCCCTGTCCATTTGTATGTTCAAAGGCCAGCTTCAGCACCATGCAGATGCTCCTCAAAAATGCTGAAAAAAGCCTAAATTCTGTCCAACCCTTTGATCTGCTAGTATACTGATGTTCAGTGCCAGTAAATTAAAGAAAATATGTTCACTCAATAGACAATAAATAAGGCCTACTTGTGCCAGATGCCCCTGGGGATCTTGATGATCACCAAAGTTTTACACGATTGATGTCTTCAAAAATTGTGATGGGCGTGTTTATTATCTTGATTGTGGTGATAGCTTTACAGGTGGATACATATGTCAAAACTTATCAAATTATTCTCCATAAATATGTGCAGTTTAATGTATATCAGTTTTACCTCAATAAAGCTATAAAAAATTACCCCCTCCAAAAACGACAACCAAAAACTTTTGGTTATCATGAATCATCTTGGTTTTCAAAATCTTTCCATGGGGAAAACACGTCTGTTTAAGAAATCTTTAAAATGAAAAGCTATTCCACTGCTATCTTTCCATGAAGCTTAATCCTGTTGTGTAATCAGGGGCACGTATGAGATTCTTTTCAAATCTATTGTTTAGAAGGTGCTGAAGCATCAGAAATACCAGATGGAAGTTTCTCACAGTTTCACTATTGATAACATGCCAAGAACACAAAAAAATAATATAACATTAAGTGGTTATTGATGGGTACTGAACGTTTTAGAACTGTTATGGTAAGGGAGTTACATAGAGAATGATACAAAGTATGTTATTTTTGTTTCTCTGAGACACCCTAATGAAAGTCATCATTAAGAAACTGGAATAATTACGCAAACCTCAACTTCCTTATGCCTAAATATACAAGGAGTTTTGGGCTATGTTTCTAATTTCCATGTTTCGTCAGATGCTAATCAATACCCCAATTGAGAATGTGAGCATGAAATAGCCAGTTAAGTATGCTGAGATTTTACTCATTAGAGGAAATTGAGGTTTTCCATTTTGATTGAAAATTTCTATTTCCATTTTCAATTTAATCGAAATTCCATTTTGATAAGTGATTCTGTTTTGCTCTGCTGAAAAGAGCTGTGCTCACTGTTTCAGTTTTAGCAATTTTCACAACTATCTAATTAGGTTCCTCCTCTGGATGTATACAAATAATTATCCATTTGGATGAAGAAATTTTCAGGTTTATGCCATGGTTTGAAATTACCAATGTTTATCGGTATTATTTATTTTGTATCTGCACCCCTGTGAACTGACAAAGCTTGACTAAGTTGAAGATTTACAGGCATAACACACAGTCAGCTCTGGAATTCCAGGGCTTGCACGGTTGCTCTAAGTTATGAATTGCTCTAAAATGCTTTTGAGACAAAGAAAATAGAGTTGGCATTTTTAAAAGATTCTTAGCAAGAAGAGTTGAGACAAAAGAACTGTCAGGTTTTGTCTTCAGCTATTGTTTTTTGGAAAAGAAGTTTTGTTCATAGTTTCAAAAGAAGGAATCTGGTGAGGATCATTTATTTAACACTAGCTTCTTAACTTAGACCAAACCTTATACCATGGGGAAGGAGATGTGGGGCCATGGAGGAAGAGCACAAGGAACAAACATTAACCAAGATGAACTCCTTTCCAGCCTCAATATTAAAGTTACCTAAGAACTTTGTGCCTCAGTTTCCTCAACTGTAACCTAGATATTTTAATAGTGCCTTCTGCATAGGGCTTGGGAGAGCACTAAACGGGTAGACATATGTAAAGTATATCATTAAGATATAATATCACATTCCAAATTATTTCCAGAAAATGGCTTATAATAGTAAAAGCTCTGCCTGGGCATTTATATTTGTAAAGACCGAAGAGTCAACAGCAACCAAATCAGGCATTTAAAGCAAATTAAATGAGAAACGTTCCCCTAAACACACAAACACACATTTCAACTTGGAGTAGCCTGTATCAGGAATGGCAAACAGAATTCATTGATTGATTATTAATGAATGCTTGGGGTGCTGTGTTGAGAAAGAGTCTTGGGGCATGTTTGGATTTGGTAGGAAAGAGTGTCTAGAAGGATAGGCAATAGCTATATTCAGGCAACACATGCCAAGCATTTGCCTTCTCTGGATTATATATAAGCTTATCAGCACCCAAGCCAAGGCCCTACTTTTGAACCTTTTTGGAAAGAATACAACTGGGAATCACTCCCCCTGACTTAGTAAGATAAGTGTTTGACTCAAGATGAGACTCACTCTGGAGCTGAGAGTTCTCTGAAATCATTGTGTCTGGGGTTGGTTCAAAGCTTATTTTGTCTACCTAGCATGCAGCTCATTTTGCAACATGGTTTTCACTATTCTACAATGCATGGAAGTTCTTGACTTTGATATGGAAAAATGTTCTCCATTTCCTACTGCAGTGAAAAAATGTTTAGATTGAAACTAATTTATAGAGACCACAGGGTGGTGCACAAGACAGCTGTGTTTTCTCCAGGGGACCACTACAGCTCTCACAAATGTCACAAGCACACTTGGAACACACCAGGCTCCTTCTGTCCATGGGGAGTGGCTGCTGTTACTTAATCTGCCATCCAAGGGGATAAAACATAGATGTTGCTAATGTCCTTCAGTAGGACTGGGAAGAAGAGATGTGGTCACTTTTCATTGAACCCAGCTTTGTTTTTCTTACTTAATTTGTACATTTGAGTAAAAACACAAAGATTTTTATTTCTTTGGGCAAATCATAAATTAGGAGATCTGTAGCTTGAATTCTCCATGCTTTAGACTCAAAATTAAAACATTTTTTAGGTATTCTGAGCTTGAGAAGCAAACCAAAATATATATGATAGGGGTAAATTGCCTTTGAATAGTTCTTTGCAGTTTACAAAAAGATCTCATTTAACACACACAATACCTTTAATTTCCAAAATTTGATGAGAAATATGGTATCTCATAGTAATTTAAACTTTTTGTTGATTTGATGACCAATGAATTAGGAGTTTTTTCATGTGCTTCTTGGTAATTTGTATTTCTTATTTTTAGTAACAGCTTTATAGAGATATAACTCACATACAATACAATTTAAAGTGCGTAATTTAACGGTTTTAAGTATATTCACGTAGTTGTGCAACGATCACCACAATCAATTGTAAAACATTTTCATCTCTCCAAAAAGAAACCTCATACCCATCAGCAGTCACTCTGCATCTCCAAAACCCAAATCCATTCCTAAGCAATCACTGTTCTACTTTCTGACTCCATATATTTGCTTATTCTGGACACTCCATATGAATGAAATCATACAATATCTGCCCTTTTGTGATTGGCTTCTTTCCCTTAGCATAATGTTTTCAAAGTTCATCCGTGTTATAGCATGTATCAGTACTTCCTTCTTTTTTCCTGATGAATAACATTCCATCGTATGGATATACCACTTTTGTTTAACCATTCATCAGTTGATGAACACTTAGATTGTTTCCACTTTTTTGGCTATTATAAATAAAGCTGTTATAAATGTGTACAAGATTTTTTGTGGGTATGTTTTCTTTTATCTTGGGTATATACCTAGGATTAGAATTGCTGGGTCCTATGGGGACTTTGTGTTTAACTTTTTGAGGGACTGTCAGACTCTTTTCCAAATTAACTGCACTATTTAAAAATCCTGCCAGTAGTGTATTGAGGATTTCAATTTCTCCACATCCTTGCCAACACTTGTTATTATCTGCCTTTTTATTTTTATATTTGTTCCTTTTTTAATACAGCCATCCTAGTGGGTGTGAAGTAATATCACATTGTCATTTTGATTTGCATTTCCCTGATAGCTAATGATGTTCAAATTCTTTTCATGAGTTTAGTGGCCATTTGTATATCTTCTTTGGAGAAGTGTCTATTCAGATCCTATAACCATTTTTAAATGGGGTTATTTGTCTTTTTATTATTGAGTTGTAAAAGTTCCTTATATAGTCCGGATACAAGTCCTTTATCAGATATATGATTTGCAATGTTTTTCTCCCATTCTGTGGGTTGTCTTTTCATTTTCTTAATGGTGTCCCTCGCAGCACAAAAGTGTTAAATTTTTATGAAGTTCAATTCATGTATTTTATCTTTTGCTGCTTGTGGTTTTGATGTCATATCTAAGAAACCATTGCCTAATCCAAGATCCAAAGATTCACGGCTATGTTTTCTTCTAACAGTTTTCTAGTTTTGGGTCTTATATTTAGGTCTTTGGTCCATTTTGAGTTAATTTTTATATGTCATATGAGTAATTTGTCTTTCTTATTTTGTGAATTGCCTTTTGTGTCCAGTATTTACATTTCCAATCAGATATTTTTGTCTCAAATATTTTTAAATGCTCTTTGTATCATATTCTTGTCATTTATGTTGCAGATATTTTTCATATTTTATTGTTCAGGGATGATGAGAAAACCACGATTCTGAAAAATCTTCAGTGCCTTCCTCAAGCCGCATGGCTAAAGCAGCTGTTATCAAAGTTAAGTCTTCTGACCCTATGCCTCATGCTTTCCAGCTTAAAAGTCCTGACACAGTACCGTCAATTTTTCACTTTGTACGCAGTATGCCATTGACCAGAGCCTGGCTCAGCAGAGCTGAAGGAAAACTACAGAGATATTCAAGATTAGTGATTACAGACTACATCCAAAGTATTCAGAATTTAAAGCAACATTACCAGCATCAAAACCGAGGATACGAAAGATACTGATGTCCTATGCCGAAGTCAGAACCCTGGACAGCTCAATAGGCACACTAGCCGAAAACAAGTTGTCTTCTAACTTTAGACCGCAACCATTGAAACCCCAGACTAGTGGTTGGCTCCTACTTTATGGGATTAGTTCCAATTTAAAGGACTCTGGCCTTATTCATATGGTCCCAACTTCTCCTGGGTCAAAGGGTCATTTTGTCTTCCAAGAGTCTATAGTCTCTGTAAGTGACATGGCCTCATCTTCAAGCCTGACAAATATGTTAGGAAATCTCATTTCCCTGGGGCTTCTCTGCGGTTAGGCCAGTTCAAGGAGAAATTTTCTTTCTCTTCTTCCTTGGAACTCTTTATCCATAAAGTTGCCTTTCCATCAAATTTAGGCACTAACAAGGAACTCCACTGTAAGTGGGGACCTGAACAGTACTTGGTAGAAGCTTAAGTTTACGTTAGAGTGGCAAGGAGAATTGAGGGGAATACTGATGTAAGAGAGCTCCGAACCAGGGAATACTTACCATTCCACATGCACCATAATACAAGTTTGACCACTGGTGTCACAGAGTAGATAGGACCAGACAAACTCTGTGACTTGTAGGCACTTATGAACTGTCCTGAGTCAGTCACCTATTCCACTGCCGCCTTATTTCATTACAGGTGTAAGACAGTGGCAAATCTAGATAAGCCTATCATGACTGGGAAAACAACCTAAGTGAAAGTCCTGATGATAATAGATGGTTCCAAATAAAAGTCCTTAGCTGAAAGGTGGTCCCAGATACCTAGCACATAGCCAGTAAAGAGACAGAAACACTTTGGGTCTGTTTCATTTCACTTGAACAAATATGCAAAAAAAGAGAACATCGAACTTTTTCTCTTTGAATGGGCATAGCATACTAGAACATCAGTCACAGGGTTAGCTTTCCATTTGTAAAGCAACCAGCCAACTACCTTAGGGAGAAACAATTGCTCTGCAGAAACATCTAGATGATCCTCTGGAATAATGTTATTCTTCAACAGAATCATGGCTTCCTGTACAGCTTAACTTTGGAGATTTTAGACAGTCTTCCTGCCAAATGTTGCTCCTACCCTAGCCTGTCATCGGTGTTGGAATTTCAACCTTTTGACTTTATAAGTTTGGCAGGTCAGTACCATTACAAATGGTAGCATCCCCAGAAAAGGTAACCCAGCATTAATAGTATTAATATATTGTAGCAAATTATCAGCCAGCTTTACTAAGCTGAGCTTAGGTTTTGATAAGGGGAGAAGGCTACAGCCAAAGCACTCCACTGCCCAGGGAGACAGCCTGCGGGGCTGCATTTGCACACCCTGGAGAGTCAGAAAAAGGCTTCACGTCCCCAGCGCTGAACGCATATCAGCAAACTATGAGCATGCTCAACAATCCTTGCAGACTGTGATATTATAACAGAAGTTATCTCCAGGATTATGAAACTGTTTATTTTCTTCTTTAAACCTTTTCATCTTTTCTGAATTCTCTAAGAAAAAAGAAAACTTATACAAAAAAATCTCTAAGGTAATCAGCCAGCATCCTTTAGATACTAACAAGTTTTGTTTGTAAATTATCCATGTTAGGTTATCTGAAGCATCAAGGATCAGTTCATGAAAGAAGCACTACAGGCAGTCAGCAAGCCAGAGGAAAATAAAGATTATGCATTTGACTGCATCAAGAAATCCCCACATATACCTTTTAATGAGCAATGCAGCTCTAATGCCTAACTTCAAATTCTGCTACCTGAAAAAAAAAAAAACACATGAAACTACATACATAGTAGATTACCAATTGAATTTTTAAGGCAAAATATTTTAAAGATATTTGTAGGGAGACTATAATCAAATGGTAGACTACTTGCAATCTGATGATACTGTCATTCTTGTACAGACAGCTATGAAACTAGAACTTCCTACAGACTGTGATCAAGCTTCTTGAGAAGTTCCAGCAGCACAGCTTATTCAATAGGTATCTTCTTTATTTGTTCATTCATAAATTTATTGAATACTTTCTCTGTCAGGCCAGGATAGGCTATGCTGTAGTAACATATTAACCCTGAAATTTCGGTGGCTTAACACAACAGAATTTCTTAGTTAGGTTCACATCTAGTACAGTTCAGGAGGAGCTCTGATGCACATGATCAATCAGGGATTCCGACTTATAGAAACTCTACCACACTGCAACTAGACCATCTGGAACATGTGGCCTTGTAGATTGTCACAGAAAGGAAAGAGGAAAGAACGAGTGGATAATTCTCATCTGTTCCAAAATACCTCAAACTGGAAGTGTTAAGCAAAACTTACTACAGAATATTGGCCAGAACTAGTCATATATCCCAAGTCTAATGGCAAAAGATGCTGGGAAATATAAAAAAGTACAAGGAATATTTGATGAGTCCTATCAACTTTGTTCAAATATTTGTAGCAGGCACCCTGGGAATACAAAGATGAAGCCATTTTTCAAGGTGTTAATAAGCAAACCATAGAGATAATAAAATGTGCACGTGAATAATCAAAACCCAATGTAGAAGGTGATAAGCACGAGGGGAAAGGTACAGATAAAGTGCTATGGCAAATCAGAAGATATAAAGATTACTGCCATCTGAAGCAATCGAGGAAAGCTTCATGGGAGGAGAAGTATTTGAGCAAGGCTTTGAAACTTGTAGGATCCATACATGGGAAGCCGATGAATAGAGGTCGTTCTGATCTAAGGAACAGCAAGGGCATGGGAGAGAGAAATTATAGAGCACTTATAGAGAAGAGATTAAGCCATTTTTCTAAAGCAAAGGGTAGGCAAAGTGGGAAATAAAAATGGAAAAATTGGCTAGGCTCAGATTGTGAAGGACCTAGAATGCTCGATTAGGGTGTTTGGATTTTTTAATAGATGAGTTTTAATGAGAGGAATGACAGATGTTAGTCACGAAAAGATAGCATCAATTAAAATGGATTAGAAGGGAAGAAAATTAATGGTAGGGAGGCCAGCTAGCAAGATAGTAAAGTCGTTTTGTTGAAGAACACTGGGAAAGAGGAAATAATAATAGAAATGGGGAGGAAAATACTAGAAATATTTCAATCAACAGAATTTGATACCTGATTGAACATGGGAAGAGTAAAGATTGACCCAAACATCTAGAATTTGAGGGACAGATTGTTCATAAATGTCATTAATAGAAATAAAAACACAAGAGGAGAAGCTGGTTGCAGAAAAATAATTAGTTAATGTTTGGCCATGCAGAATTTAATGTGCAGATGAGACACTTAGGTGAAGGTATCTAGATGGATACTAGAAATGTGAAAAGAAAGTCAAGGTCAAAGCTGGTGATTTGGATTTAAGAGTCACCTGGGTCAAAAGAATAATCCAAGTCATAAGGTTGGGTGAGTCTGCCAGAGGAGTCAGCATAGAAAGAGCTGAGAAGCAGGCCAAGAGCATATCCCTAAGAAATACATATGTAAGAGTCCAAAGAAGAAGAAAGACAACATCCAGGGAGGTAGGGGGTGAGCACAGCCAAGGGAGAAGTTTCAAGTGTGAGCACCTTCAACAATGCTTAATGTCACAGAGAGCCTGAGAATGATGATGACTGAATTGACCATTGAATTTGGCCGCTGGGAGGGAGGCAGAGGGAAGGTGACACTTGCTTAAAGAAGTAAGGGATTAAGTGAAAGTGTGGCCTTTTGGAAAGGAACAGGAAAAGTATATAGGCCAAGGGGCAGGAGAGAATGGAGAGGGGAAAATGTAGACTCAAGAAAGAGAGGCGGTAATTGGTGAAGCCACTGGATAAGGATGGAATCAGTACTTGGTTCTCCTCACCTGACATACCCATCACCCAAAAGAAGCAATTGCCCACTTGCTCCCTTTGTCCTTGCTTATTGTCTAAACCATGTCATCTGGACCCACCAGAACTCCACTTTCTGATGTGTTCCGCCTTTCCTGGATCCTGACTGCTTCCCTGTAGCCTTGAAGGCTCTCCTTGCAGAAGATGCTTGATACTTAGCTCCGATACTGACATTGGCCTCCCTCTTGGTCCACAGCTCATACTCACTCCTAGAATTTTGCCAGCTCCCATCAAGCCTAGGAAAACACCCTGCCCAATCCAGTCTTTCCATAAGATCCCATATCTGGTACAAGCCCATGAGGGCAAGGGTTAAATTTAGAATGTAGGAAATCTAATTTGTTTTTCAGAAATAGAAAGAAAAGAGAACACAAGGGAGATGAAGATTGAGAAAAAGTTTGAGCTGGAGATGAGGGAAGTTCATGTTGGACAGCTTGTAACCTCTCGGTGAAGTACACAGCAGAGTCATCTGCAAAGCATGAAGGTAGCAATAGCAGGGTTTCAGAAAAATAGAGAAGATTGCATATAAGCCTAACATTTGTAATTTGTATTGCTTTTCCAATTGACTTCCATTATAATTTTACAATATGTTCTTACTCAGATATGCTAGACTCTAATTCTTCAAATAGAGAATTCCAATATTATCAAAGAGCTTTCTGACGGCTCTTTATCAAAGGCATTCTAATATGCTCTCTCTGGAAGTCAATATAGTCACAGGAATAATCAAGTTGAACTTTCATACACAAAGCTTGTTAAGATATTCTATTTCTAAGAGTGCTTCAATAACCCCAGTGGAGTTCAATGTTTAAATGGCCCAAGTAGTTATCCAATTGCTTCTAGATCTTAACACAAATCATTAACCAAAACAAACAAACAGGAAGACAGTGTGAGATTGACTTTCCAGATGGACCAGTATTGGATTGGTTAGGGATTCTGAAGTCAGGAAGGATTGGAATACCTGGAACTCCCTTACCAGCAGTATCAAACAGCAGGAGACAGCAGGAGGGCATTGTGGCATCAGACTTCCTGGATCCAGACTGTGACTATCCTACCTACTTAATGTGGGCAAATAACTCTCCCAAAGCCTCTGTTTCTAATATCTGTAATAATGACATTCTAACCTGTAAAGGAGCGGGCTCATACTATAGACATCATAGGACTGCTGGGAAGGTTACATGAGGTGGATCCTACATTTAGGGTAAATGGCCCTGCAGCCAGGTTGGGTTGCTTAAGGTCCGTGCCAACTCTGCCAGGTCTAGCCATGAGAACTCAGGTAAGCTCTTCTCTATGCCTCAGTTTTCTCATCTGCAAAACGGGAATAACAGTGTGTTCTTCACAAGTCTGTTGTGAAGATGGAGTGACATGATAATATGAAGCACTTAACATAGTGTCTGACATACAAATGCTTAATAAATCTTATCTATTATTATTATGTATTCAGTACAATGCTTGACTCATGGTCAGCACTCAATAAATGGTTCTAAACTATTCTAAAGGGAAAGTTTTCTGTCTCTTTGAGACGATTTTAATCCAGTAATAGGTACAGGTTTAGCTAGAGCCTAACTGACAATGCTGGCATTCCAACTACCGTTCCTGTAAGATGTCTTTACACGGTTGTAAAAAGATGGGCTTCTGAAAACTAAAATATCTTAGAAATAAGGTCTGTTTAACACTGCACCTGAGCAGGACTCATATAAATCACAAATGGCCACAAGATTTTAAGTAGCTGCTTTGACATGAACAAAACAGTGAAATAATTTCAAGCTGAAGAAACACCATAAAAATTAACGGACACAGAGCCACAGGCAACGATGCCCCCGCTTGGTTAGGAAATGTTAAGAAACAGGAGTGCTGGGCCGACCAGCTGGCTCACTGCCAGGAGTGATGCTGTGAAAGAGCGCTGTGAAGACTGATACATGTTGACTAAGAGTTATTTTGGTCCTTTAAAAGTGAACTGTTTCCTATATGTTGTGTTAAACAAATTATCTTTGAGTTCTTAGATGTCTTTTTTCTTGCTGATTTATATGACATTTTATAGCACTGACTAGCATGTAAGAGATACTTAATATGTGATGGTTGAATAAATGAATGAAGTATGAGGAGTCCCACCAGAAGAAGACACATTGGGGATCCTTTAGACCAAGCAAGATCACCTTCCCCAAGGGACTCTGCTCCTCCATACCTGCTCTGAGATACCTACTCACTGTCTCCATCAGGCACCTCCAGATCCTGTGACATCCTGGGCCCTGGCTTTGACCCATATTTTCCTTCTGGAGATGGAGTGACTTAGACTTCAGCTTTTAGTCCTTGCTTGTCCTGGTTTCTCTCTCAATATGGCTTTACTTCTGGTGACTTGGCCTTCCCTGATTTCATTTCACCTTGAAGCCTCCACCCACTTCCCAGATAAACCTGAGTCACTAGCTCTCCACTCCTTGGCTTTCTGCTCTCTACCTCTGTCACCCATGGGATAGAGGCTTTTGTGCAGCTGTGGCGCCGGCAAGCTCTAGAATTAACTTCTTGGATCCTGTCTGTCATGCCTACTCTGCCCATTAAGCCACAATATGCATAGAGGAATACCACTGCCAGCCCAAGACCGTGCAGAAGGTCCTAGCATTCCTAAATATTTTTAAGACTGAAGTCCATCACCTTTTTCCTACAGTTTTTCCCCTAAGCCTTACAAATACATTTGAAAGAAATAGAAGATTCTGCCCAACCTCTTGGCATAGCTCAGCTTTAGCTAAAATCTTTGATCTGTAGACTTCGGCACAGATGCTTTGAAGTCTAGAATTCCTCATAAACCACCTCTCCAGTAGGGTTAGCGATAAAAATCTCCCAGGATAATAAATACAGTTTCCTGCTTGGCTGCATCAGGAATCTACAGCTTAATTGGGGTGGATTTTGAAGGATGCCTTCAGTGGTAGCTGGATCTGGAAGCTTCGGTGGCAATAGCTTAGCTATAGCTTAGCCTTGGCCTAAAGTGCTCTTTTGCTTCCGCTCACTCAGTTTGAACTGGAATAAACCACTCTAGATAATGAGTTTCAGGAAGTTCTAAAGAGTCAGTCCATTTGGGCTGCCTAAGTGGAGATAGCTGTGATTCTGTCCAGATGACTGTGCCTACTGAAGCTGATTCAATGCTCCTCAAATACCAGCTCAGGTATCTGCATAATTATTTTCAAACTTGGTAGCCTCCTTAGGGACCATTTGAAATTGATGCACTTAGGCTAACCTGACTCCCTCTTTGTATTTGGGCAGGCACGCCGCTGTGCCATTTACAAGCCCCCACTGGAGAGAAAGAGTGGAAAAAATCAGCTCTGGGGTAACGAGGCCTCTATCAAAGGATGAATCTTCTCACGAAGCCACCCTGGCACCTACATTCCCATCAAGTTCTACCAACCTAAGCAGTTTCAGGAGCTACAAACTTTGGTTGATAACAAGGAACCAAGTCACTTTCTACCAATGTTGTCCTCAATGTTACCATATTAGAAATATTCCACGAAGCTGTATGCTCACTGCATTCCATGTAACGCCATCCCCCGGAGCCAAGCGCTGCAGCAGTCTTCGTCGCTTCACCAGAATTGAAACCATTGGTGGCCAACCATGAGAAACCAGCCACTCGTGGTAACTGTTAGTTTCACTAAAAGACTGTAACCCTGAATGTAATATAGATCCCTCATTTTCCTATAGGTCTCAGAATTTGTAGTCTGCCTCAGAGCTGGCATTTTGCTCCTCTAACAAAGTCTGTGGTTTTCCTGGACTCTGTCCAGAAACCAGCAGCCAAGCAAAGCCTTCCTGAGATATTCTGGAAGTATCAAGATTACCAGTATCCTTGTAGTACCATGGAAGCTACCATCTTGGGGTACTAGGAGCCCCTATTATGATGGGGTATGTTCACTCTCCCAGAATATAGATCCAGGTGCTCTGAAATTTCTTGCCAACCAGATTGTGACAGTGCCCCAAGTGAGCAATACCATCTTTTGGTACATGTTGGATTGGGGCACAATCAAATTCTGGATGACTGTCTCACAACTCCAGGGACCTGGCCCACTCTCTCATACAACTCGGAATTGCTGCTAGCAATACTGGCTCTTTGCTGAGCTGAACCAATCCAAATATGACACTGTAAAGGTCAATTCTCTGGAATCATCTCCCCTCAAGACATTCAATGATACGCATGATTGGGGCAAGCCACCAAGCTCCAACCGTCTCTAGTAAATTTGGGGTTTGTGGAATATTATGGGATAGATATGGGATATATTTATATTATATGTAGTTCCTGCCATATTTCTCCATCCTAACTTCCAAGCTTATCAAACTGCTTAAGGAAACAAGCCAAGCATCATAAGAGACCCAAAAGCCATTTGAAAATCACAAAATGATCCACCCTGCATCTACTCTAGTACACACACTATCAGGGTCTTTTCTCCCCCAAGCATATGTTCCGAACAGACCTGAGGAATATTTCTCAAAGTATGGTCTAGAAACCAACTACATCAGAGTGACTTGACATTCTTGTTTAACATGCTTAATCTTAGGCTCTTCCCCAGACCTACTGAGTCAGATGCACTGGAAATAGGCTCAGGAATAGGCAATTTAAACAAGTAACTCAAGTTATTCTTATATCCCTAAAACTTGAAAACTGTCACTGTAGCAGCATCTTTCCCAACTCAGCCCTGACTCAGCATTTTCACAAACCTATTCTTCAGATTTACCACTCCGCATCCCCTGCCCCACGCAGCCACCCTGCCAAAGTGATATGACACGGGACAGGAAGTTCATGACCACAAAAGCAGCATAAAACTTGAAAGCGTTATTTGGAAGAGGGCCATGTTTCCAACAATGACAAAAACAGGCTGTTGCAATGGAGAAGAGCATCCAGTTGTCCAAAGATTAAGCCAAAAGCCCAGTCGTGGGTTCACAGGCCCTCCTAGTGCCAAGGCCTGGGCAGGCGAGGCTGAGCAGGAACAGCTGAGAGCAGCTAGCCACAGGCAAGTTGTAGTCAGGCAGGTCAGGGAGCCACGTTTGTAGCTGGGAACCCAGAAAGACTGGCAGAGTGGGAGCATTGAGTACTAGCAGGCAGCTGGAGAAAATGTGGTTGGGTATTTAAAGCAAGGTATGGTGCTAGAAGAGCTCAGACAGAGTGGGGGAGGAGACACTGAGAACAGTCAGGGCAGGAAGAGGGCAACGACAACACCCAGCAGAGGAATTCAGGGAACAGGCGAATCTAGTAAAGGCCATGTTGACATACACATCAAGACAATGTAAGACAGGCAGTCACATGACATAGGGGAAAGCAGAGCAGTTTATGGTTTAGGCAGTACAATATTATAGCTTTTAACCCAGTCAGCTCTAATTTCTCACAAAGTGAGGAAGGCTTCTGGCAGCTAAGTATATGCCATGGTTTATAGATGCTTTCTATTCAAGGTACCCACTATATGAAGCCAGGCCAAAAGCCAAACCCAAATTTAGGCAGAAGAGAGAATTTGGAAGTTCATGTCACAGAAAGGACCCTGGGAAGTCTTGCTTCTGGCTCAGCTGGATGGAGATGATCACCAGGGATCGGGATTTACCTTTCTCTCTCGGACAGAAGTTCTCCCTGTGCTGTGTGAAATGACCACTGGCTGATCGTGATATCCATCCCACCAACTCAGTCCAGCTGGAAGCAATAGGACTGTCTGCAGATAGGTCTGAGAAGAATGTCCTGGGGAGGATTGCCATCAGCCCGACTGGGGGTGATGTGCATTGCTTTAGAGTGGAGGATGTTTATAGTGGGGGGCAGGGTGACTAACCTGTCCCCCAGTTGGGGGGGATTCTTTCAGTTTTAAAACTGAAAGTCTATGTCCTGGGGAATCCTCTTTCTTCCAGGCAAACTGGGAAGATTGGTCACCCTGGGTGGAGTCAGCCTTATGTTTTCTATACGGAATAAGTTCTCCACAGGAAACAGCACTTCTGTTACAAGACGAAAAGAGAAGAGGGGCTGAAGCAGGGGGAATAGTCATCTCACCCAGGCCAGATACATCCAGTGCCTGGTAGAAACACAATAAAAGCCCCCTCCCCGCCCCCTTCTCTCGGGCCACACCAGGGCAACCTGTATCACTGGCCCAGGCCACCACCTCGAAGGGTTTCATCCCTCAGTAAGCTCAACCAGGGCCTGAAGTTTCTTTCTCAAGATTCTTTGCATGCTCTCCAGGTCCTTAACTGTTCCTCCTTCCTGACCTTGAAGTGATTCTCCTCTCTGGTGACCTGGCACCTTGCTCTTTGGCTTTCATTGCTGGGTTCACCCTGGTTTATGGCTTTTGCATCTCTGTACCTCATAGTAACTCTGCCCACATTCCTCTGATGCCATTATTGCATCTTGCTTGGATGCGGCCTGACGTTCTTTCAGCAGAGTCTGCGCAGCCCACTGCCCCTAAGGTTTGCCAAAGCCTCTGCACTGGTGCAGGTCACCACTGCCCCCACCTGGTTCCAGGTGGAATTAACAGGGCTGTCCATCCAAATCGTGTTAACTGTGAGGTGGGGGCTTAATCCTTGTAGTCACAGCTCTTAGCTCTCTGACCTTACACACGCATGCACACACACCCCCACCCCCTAATCCTTACAATTCTACAGTGCAGGCACGTTTGTTCGAATTTCACAATTGAGGACACTGAGGCTTAGAGGAGTGAAGTAACTTCCCAAATTCACAAAGCCAGTCAATTCTGAAGTCAGAATTCACAACCGTGAGCTATTTCTACTGTACCCTGCTGACTCTATCAGGCAACATGATGGTGGCAACTAGTTAAAAAAGTAAGGTCACAAATGACAACCTGTGAAGACTGTTTTTTTTAAGTTCTGCTCAGTGTGTATATATATCCTTATATAATTGACGCTCAATAATGTCAAACACATTATGTGGAATTTTTCAGAATTTTAAAAGTAGAATCTACCTCTCCCACTTAAATAGTGAAGAAATTATTTTAAAATGTATTTTAAAATTATGTCCCAATAACTAATGCAGTAGCTTCTAGATCTAGAATTCTAAATTTATTTACTCTCAATTATGAATACTCCACCTTTTTTCTTCATGAAGCAAATATTGTTCGAAACCAGTGGTTCTCAATGTGGCCAGTACAGTTTGTGAGGTCAAACTGATTTCAAAACTGATTTCAAGTATTGAGGTGTTATTTGCCTTTCGCGCTCAATCTTCCCGTAAGTCAGACACTGAAGAATTCTTAAAACACGTAAAGCAATGCTGTATTTCTCACTAAAGTTTTTCTTTCAGAAAATACAGTTATTTTTCATAAACATATGTTATTCATGTTAAAATGTAATGACGTTTTTATATTTAAAAATAAATTAATAAACATATTTTAAATTTCTTAGTTTTAATTTCTAATACTCAAGTATCAATTTGTACAACTCACATAAACAAATGTTCTTTGGGGTCCTCAACAATTTCTAAGAGTATAAAGGAGACCAAAAGCTTTGAGAACAGCTTTTCTAATCAAGAGATTTTTGCGGTGAAATTCTAAATTAAAAGTTCTCTCTAGTAAGTATGCTTTGATATTCCTGAAAACTGGAAAAGATAGGGACATTCCATGAATTAGGAGAGTGTGCTATTATTACAAAAGAAAAAGAAACCCAATAAACTTGCAATTTGAAATTCCTGTCAGTTACTCATTGTGTCTGTTTGTCAACGTGTAGGGTAGCTCTCATCTGAGTCCCTGTATTTGTGGCTCAAATAACACTCCTAATGCTCAGCAACTCATTTAAATTGACCTTAGAAATAAAGTCAAAGGGCAGAAAATTCGTGACAAAATCTAAGAATATTTTTAAAGCCATTTTTTCCCTTTAAATGGTATATCCAGTTGGAAAACTCTTAATGGAGATCTAAACAATTGAGACATTCAAAACAAGGATTGCAGAGAATTAAATAATCACTTCAACTGAATTAGAAAGAAGAAAAAGTGGTAAGTGCAGAATTAGAGATATAAAGTGCATCCTGGGGAAGGAGAAACAGCCACAACTGAGCAACATGAAGACCTCGTCCGCGCTTATCCCATTTGTTCTCTTTTCTTCATTCTCTGACTTACAACCTTAGAAGGTGCTTAAACCTTTTCTCATTTATTTTCCTCTTTGGATCCAATCGAGGGGCTGCTGAAATAGTTCTAAATGAGGATCACAATGATTAAACTTATTAAGAAGAGTTTGGTGTGGGAAGGGCAACAATGATTTCTTTAAAATAATTTTTATTCAAGTATCTTTTTAACTTAACCAACTTTGGCTAGTAAAAGGATATTGGCAGTATTTCAGGAGTTATCTCCTAGGGTCACTACAATGAGGAGGAGTCTTAATTGTTCCGTCATTTCACAACACACCACACACCTGTTGAGTAACCACCAAGTGGCAAGTGCACTCCTGAGACCTGATGACAGGAGAAGACCGAGAGAGCCCCTGTCTTCTGAGAGTTGCCCAGTCTGGTAGAGAAAGCAACAGTGAGGCTAACCTGACATGGTGAATCTTCTCCGTTTATTTGATTGTATGACATTTTACCTCCCCTTGTTGGTTCCTTTCTCCTTCCCTTTCTCAAACAAACACAACTGCCTAGCAACGCATTCATTTACTAAATTAAATAAAAATGAATTCATTTTGAGAATTTGGCTGTACTTGTTTAGATCACTGAAGTCACGCCAAGATGCCATGAAACATGAGCTGGAAACCCAATCACTTCTCACCAGGCTTCAAGTCTCCACACAATTTAAATAATTTTCTGGAGACAGTGATGCTTTGTGTTGGATCAGAAGTTAAGAATATTGATTGAGGAGGGAGAATGAGAGAATTTTTATTTCAACTGTTAGGATGTATCTGAGAAAGTAGGGAAAGAGTCTTTGAAGAAAAGCAGGAAGAGTACGGCTTTGAATTTTTTGTACTATCTGTAAACTTGGTCCTTGTATATTTGCCCTAGATTTCAGAGCTTTAAAGTAGCAATGCATTTAATTAGAAATATCAAATATCTTGTTTATTCAAAAACTCTACTTGTGTCTTGGAAACATAAAATCAATAGAATATAGGCCCTTGCCTTCTGGGTATTTACAGATATTTAGGAAGAAAAAGAGATGCATAACAAAATGATTAAATGGTAACTAAGCAACCAGCCAAAAGGGGGCAAATGGAGTCTATCCTCTATTGAGCCCATTTTCTCTCTAGAAAATAGCTTCACATTTAGAGAAACGCTTGACTTAGTACATTTCTTGAATACATGACAACCAAAATTGAATAACTACGCACTTAAACATGTACATGTATGAACACAAGACTGAGAAGCCAGAATAAGAAAAGCCATGTCAGATGATCCAGTTACAAGCCAAGATGGAGGGGACCCTTGTCCTGTGGCAGAAACCTCTCTGAACGTTCCACAAGCACAGCCCCAGTTTTCCACACAGCTCTATGCCGTACTTCTAAGTCAGACAACCCGTTGGAATCTCTACCTCCTGGAACGTTAAATGTCAGTACATTGGCCAGTAAACTAACAAATCCATGAGTTAATTTTATTAAAGTAGATATAGCCCTGAAGATGCCTCATTTCACTTCTAAACAGTGATGAATATATTTAAGACAATCTCCTCAAAAACCTATTGAGTTTTCAAAGACCTTCTTCAAATAAACACTACTAGTTGCTCCTCATGCATTTCCTTTTCTTCTATAGCAATAAAATTTTACTGTAGAAGAAATTTAAATTTAAAATTTAAATGTCCAGCTTAAAATTTTACCCAATTTTAAGCTGGACGTAGTACTATCTTAAATTAACATTAAATTTTCCAGCCTCTCATGCAGATTGTGTGGACTCATGACTAAGTTCTGGCTGATAGCATGTGATTATTATGTGAAACTTCCTTCTTCTCTTTCCTCCTCTCTGCTGGCTGGAATGTAGATGTGATGACTGGAGAAGGAGCAAGCACCTTAGATCATGAGGTGACATTGATAACAGAAGCCGTAAATAGAAGAGCAACAAGATAAAAAGGCTAGTTTCCCAACACGTTACCAACCCTGGGCCACGATCTCCCAACTTTGCATAAGAGAGAAATAAACTTTATATTATCTTTATCTTTATATTATCTTTATAAAGCCATGATATTTTGTGTCTTCTTTCACTGAAGCTAAACCTAAGTCTAATATTCATCTAAATTCCAAATAAAAAAATTAAAAACAATCATTTAGAACTGCACAATTGAATATAGCAGCCACTATTCACAGGTGTCTACTAGCACTTGAAATGTGGCTGGTCTGAATTTAGATGGGCTGTAAGGATAAAATATACATTGGATTTAGAAAACTTCAAATGAAAGAAAGAATGTAAAATAGTTCATTAATGACTTTTTATATTGATTACATTTTGAAATAAAAATATTTTAATATATTGGGTTAAACAATATTATTAAAATTAATTTCACCTGACAGCAGAGCAAACCATCAACAAAATGAAAAGGCAGTCTATTGAATGGGAGAAAATATTTGCAAATCACATATCTGATAAGAGGTTAATATCCAAAATATATAAAGAACTCATACAACTTCGTAGTAAAAAAAAAAAAAACAATTAAAAAATGGGGAGAAGATATGAATAGACATTTTTCCAAAGAAGACATACAGATGACCAACAGATATGTGAAAAGATGCTCAACATCACTAATCATCAAAGAAATGCAAATCAAAACCACAATGAGATATTACCTCATACCTGTTACGATGGCAATTATCAAAAAGAAAAGACGTAAGTGTTGGCGAAGATATGGAGAAAAGGGAACCCTTGTGCACCACTGGTAGAAATGCAAATTGGTTCAGCCACTGTGGAAAACAATATGGAGGTTCCTCAAAAAACTAAAAGTAGATATACCACATGATCCAGCAATTCCACTTCTGGGTGTCTATCCAAAGAAAACCAAAATGCTAACTTGAAAAGATACATGCAACCCCCAGGTTCATTGCAGCATTGTTTACGACAGTCAAGATATGGAAACAACCTAAGCGTCCATCGACAGAAGAACAGATAAAGAAAATGTGGTGTGTATATACATGATGGAATATTATTCAGCCATGAAAAAGAATGAAATTTTTGCCATTTGTAACAACATGGATAGACCTTGAGGGCATTATGCCGAGTGAAATAAGTCAGAGAAAAATGAGTACTGTATGATCTCACTTATATATGGAACCTAAAAAAAGAAGAGCCAAGTTGATAGACACAGAGAAGAGATTGGTAGTTGCCACAGGCGGGGTTGGGAGATGGGCAAAATGGGTGAAGGGAGTCAAAAGGTACAAACCTCCAGTTATAAAATAAATAAGGCCTGGGTATGTAATGAACAGCTTGCTGACTACAGTTAATAATACTGTATTGCATATCTGAAAGTTGCTAGGAAAGTACATCTTAAAAGTTCTCAATACAAGAAAAAAATTCTGTAACTAGGTATGGTGATGGATGTCACCTAGAGTTATTGTGATCATTTCACAATACATACAAATGTTGACTCTTTATGTTGTATATCTGAAACCAATATAATGTCATATGCCAATTGTCCTCAGTAAAAAAAAGACTTCTCTGATGATAATGTGATTTTTAAAATATCATAAAAAATAATTTCACTTGTTTCTTTTTACTTTTTTAATACTGCTAACAGAATGTTTAAAACTACATATACCATCCAAGTTTTATTTCTATTGAACAGGCTTGATGTAGAATATGGACTTTTTAGTATGGATCAGTAGCTATCTTCACTGAAGATCAAAAAAGACAAAGAAGGAAGAATATATAGGATTTCAGATTTAGGTCAAGCATGGGGCAAATGTCCTGCCAATAGGGATTTTTCAAAATGAGAATGGAAGATTGCTAATTTATCTTTCAAAGAAAGATTATCTGGGATAATTTTATATAAGATTCTGTTTTAGGACAAAAGGTGAATTAAACGCTCAAGGTCTCTGAAGCACAATAATTTTAAAGCTCTGATACAAAACTCAATATCTTAGGTAAAATTCTTCTGTGTTTGTGGAAATACATATATACAAATGACAATACACATGAGACATATTATTTATATATACTAGCTTTTATTGTATGTTACTAATGTTTTCAAGGACATGAATGGCTTTCTTATTTTTGATGTCCTGTATCTGATTTAAGAGGGTTATTTAAAGTTAATTACAATCTAATGTTCTGCTCTGTAGAGTTTTTCTTGCATTCGCACAATTAAAATTCTGCTTCTATTGAGGCGTTGGATTTGCAGGTCGGCTCACCTAATGAGCATTCTGGTGTAGCTGGCAAAATGGGGCTGGCCACAGCTAGTAACTGTCTCTGAGTTCTCTGTATTTAATAACAGTGCTACATCTCTTTCCCAAGACCTCTTGCCAAGTACATAGATATGCCCATTAGCCACGGTTTGTATAGTAAACAAAGTGCTTCTGTGTAGGCTGGCTCTAATTTCTACAGATATTGTCATCTTCGTGTACATGTGGCTAAGAGGTAGGTCTGTAGTAACAGTATAGCAAACTTTCACTTTCTGAAAATGGAAAGAGTTCCTTATTCTGACTAAGGGAATATTCTGGGCTTTTTTCAGTGTCAACATGGATTTTAAGTTTCAAGCATTTGGATTATACAAAAATACACTTAACCCAAACTACAGAATCAGGTTTTAGAAAGCGAATAAATAATACTCCTTTCTTTCCCTCCCAAGCTTGGAACCAACTGGGAAATAGACATAAGGCAGATAAACGGAGATCAAAATATCAGCTTTAATACTGGGAAAGCCATTGGGAAAATGGCAGTACGTCTGTATAGAAAAGGGCTCACTAACGTTCCCTATTCCCACTGGATCTTGCAACAGCCCATCTGGGGGAAAGTTTGGGTCTAGTGGTCAAGCGGTCAAGTGCTCTGACTCACTTCCTGTATGTAGAATTTTGGATGAGATACCTTCCCTTCCAAGCAGTTTGTTGTTAGCGCCGTGGAGTCAATTTGGACTCCTAGTGACCCTGTGTACAGCAGAGTGGAGCCCACCTGGTCTTTTTGTACCATCTCCTCGCCTTCCAGTGCTACATCAGACTATGCTCTGCTACTATTCATAGGGTTTTCATGGCCAGTTCTTTTGGAAGTGGGTGGCCAGATCCTTCTTCTTAGTCTGTCTTAGTCTGGAAGCTCCACTGAAACCTGTCCACCTTGGGTGACTCTGCTGGTATTTGAAATATCAGTGGCATAGCTTTCTGCATCACAACAACACGCAGCCACCACAGTATGACAATCCACAGACAGACCAATAGGTGCTATGGTTGCCTGACTGGGAAACAAACCTGGGCCATGGGTAGTGAGAGTGCCAAATCTTAACCACTAGACCACCTGAGCTGGTTCTTCTAGCAAGACTTGTAATAATTTCCTAAGGCTGCTATGACAAATTACCAAAACTTGGTAGCTTAAAACAGAAATTTATTCTCTCACCATTCTGGAGGCTCAAAGTCTGAAATCAAGTGTCGGCAAGGACACACTCCCTCTTGAGTACTTGTTGTGTGACAGCCACTAAGCTAGATGCTAGGAAGACAACGGAGAATGAGAGAGATGTGATTCCTGCCCTCATACAGCTCAAAGTCTAGTGGTGGAGGCAGACATTAAGCAAACATTTTGCAAAGATATGGATGTACGGATAAATGCAATTTGAAAAAGAAAAAAAATTAATTTTCCCTGGTACAAAAAGGAAAAGAGACTCTCCCTCCCTCCTTTCTTTTCAGAACATTTTCTTTAGAAAACTTGAATTGTAAATTTTTTCTTTGTCCCTTTTTAAAACCTAAACCTCTTGCCAGCTTTATAACCCGGAAATGTCTTTCTCAAGGACCTAGGAACTGTCAACAAAAATATCTGGAGTACAAGAATTTAGTTAGGAAAGCTGTATTGCTCATACAGTTTGCAAACCAGGGAGACGTGGCCTTCAGCAGCAAAGTGAAAGCATGCTCTGGGAGAACAAAGAAAAGGGGACTGCCTTTATAGAAAAAAGTTCTTGGCCAGGTTCCCACTCAGATCAGCTTATGCAAATGAGGGATACAAACCAGCTTAGTCTTGATTGGTTGGCACAGGTCACAGTTTTATTGATTAGGTCTCCGTGGCTGTTAAGGGCTTTTGAAAAATCAAGAACTTTGGCAGAATCAAAGCTTAAAAGAGCATTCTGTGGCTTTTCTGAGAACAGAAAATGTGACTGCATTCTGGTCTGTCAGGACCACCTGGTTCCATTTTGTTTTGAGGTCTTGGTTAGCCACACAGAGTCCATTGTATCCTGAAGGGATCTTTTTGATCTCATTTTATTCCACAGAGCCATCTTTTTGAAATGTAATCATCAAGGAAGATAGTGTCAAAGAAAATCAGAGTTGGACAGAAGTAAAAGTGGTGAAGGCAAATTTTATTTAGGAACTATTGCAATAGGGGAAGAAAGACCTCAATATAGAGCTGAGTTCCATTCTGAATACAAGGACAAGTGGGGACCTACAGCCAAGGAGCAGGGTTGGGGGGCAGTGGATGGAAAATTACAAAGAGGAAACATCTAGGATAACGGCTAAATGGACTTGAAAAGTTATTGAGGAAGGCAGGCCAGAGTGGTGAGCTACAGAGGGCAGGGAGGAGGAATCTGATCAGATATCAAGGGTGGGAGGCTTCTTGCTAGGCTGACCCAGCAGCATTCTTGCTAAAACTGGTCTAACAGGGCCAAGAACGGAGTTCAAGGGTGAGGCCTAGTCAAAAATGACTCAGGGAATCCTGAATAAAGTTTGATTAGAGAGAGAGTCTTTGTCATAGCACCCCTATCTCCCAGTTTCTGTGGGAGGGTAGAAGCTAACTTCAGTGGGTGCCTTGCTCCAAAACTACCTTCTGTCATAAAGACATGAGTTTATTTTTCCTTTAAATAAAGCCAATTAGCTAACACAGATGGTCACCCCAATTACCACGTGAATTTAGGATGAACTCAATGTTCACTCTAAAAGTAAGACAAATGGTACTGTCAAGTCCTCTTATTTGAGGACTAGTTATCATTTGAGAACATGCATGGGATAGGCTGTGTCTGCTTGGCTATATAAAAGAGTGAGGTTCTTTCTGTCTGCACTCTCTTTAGAGGGTTGCCTGTGATACACATCATATTCTGGTTTAATGCTTATTCAGTAATAAAACTGTTTTCCTTTCCTTCTACTTTTGCGGAGGTTTTCTCGGCTGTCAGGAGATTTGGGTTTTAATCATATTTCCCCAACAAAGAGAATGAGAATTCTCAAGCACTATTGGTGGGAGGAAAATCTGGGAGAGCCATTCTGGAAAGTCATCAGGTGATATTTAGTTAACTATGTAAGTATGTTTGCCTTTTGCCCAATAGTTCTATTCCTGGCCTATAACCCAGAGAAATTGTCCTTAAGACAACAATTACATGGCTGTTCAATACAGTATTGTTTATTGGAGTCAACCCAGGAGCCCATCACTAGCAGAACAAACAGAAGAGAAAACATGGCAGATATATGTAGTAGAATACTGTGCAGAATATAGAAACAATGAACTACATGAACACACACAAACAAGGGTAGATTTTTTTGTGAAGATTGGCACCTGAGCTAACATCTGTTGCCAATCTTTTTTTTTCTTCTTCTTCTCCCCAAAGCCCCCTCAGTATACAGTTGTATATTCTAACTGTAGGTCCTTCTGGTTGTGCTATATGGGATGCTGCCTCAGTATGGCCTGAGGAGCGGTGTCTCGTCCGTGCCCAAGATCTGAACCGGTGGAACTCTGGGCTGCCGAAGTGGAGTGCGCAAACTTAGACACTCAGCCATGGGACTGGCCCCAAGGATAGATTTTAAAATAGCACCAAATAAAAAAGAATCAGAATAAATTTTATAGCACAGCAGCATTTATATAAATCAAAAATCCAGCCACACAAAACAATGTTGCCTGTTTATCAAAGAAACATGCACAACTCAAGGTTTATAAGAAACATTAGATTTGTACCTGCAATTGGGATGAGAGTGGGACTGGAGAAAAAATTGGAGATAAAATAAAACAAGGGCCTTATGGACAAATGACGAAAATGTGCTGTGACCTGAGGAATACAGTCAACTTTCTGAGCGTAGGACATAAATAAAAGACAAAAGAAAAGAGGTAAAGAGGAAAGAATTCTCCCACACAAAGAACTGGTCAGCTCTCTAGTGAATTAAGACTACCATCCCTGCTTAAATTCACTGTCCCTCAACTTGCTACCTTAGAGCTAAACACAAATATAAGCGGGATGGTAAAACGAGGAGGTTATGCTGTCTGAAACAGCGTAAGTGCCTCTTTACAATTCCAATCTGGCTGCCTTCTAAGAAAAGCTTGTCCATTAATTATACATCACGAAATCATGGACAAAAATTATTTAAATTTTTAAGAAAGATTCACAAGAAACAGTATTCTGTTGCCCTAATTAAAACGTTATTTCAGAGCAACTCCTAACTTTTTTTTTTAAAGATTTTATTTTTTCCTTTTTCTCCCCAAAGCCCCCCAGTACATAGTTATATATTCTTCGCTGTGGGTCCTTCTAGATGTGGCATGTGGGATGCTGCCCCAGCGTGGTCCGACGAGCAGTGGCATGTCTGTGCCCAGGATTCAAACCAACGAAACACTGGGTCACCTGCAGTGGAGCAAGCAAACTTAACCACTCGGCCATGGGGCCAGCCCCCCTAACTTTTAATAATACATATTCATTGCCAGACATTAATAACAAGAGGGCCTCTGCTGATGACTTTATAAGTGCCACAAAATTATCTCTTCCACTGTCAAAGTAAACCCTAAGTTGTGCTGCATTCATTTTTCAGGATATATCAAATTCAAATGTGGGATGGTGAATTTTCACAGATATCTAATAAAATCATTAACTGGAAAGTACTCATTTGCATAAGGATCAAATGTCAACAAGAAGATAAAAATTAAATTACCACTTGAAATCTCCAGACTTTTGGTTCTCTGGAATTAAACTTAAAAGACATTACAAAGCCAACTTGTAATTAGCTGTCTCCACAGTCCTCTACCAATAAGAATAGGGCTTTTTGGGAAATAAATTTCACAACCAATTCAGAAGGTTTTAATTCACAAATTATTACGCAACTCAGGATTGTCTTATTTATGTCTGTCAAGTCACCTCTATTTTGTTTAAATGATTCTTCCTTAAGTCAGGCAGTGACACAGTACATTTGCTATAAGCAGTAGTAATACTATCTTCCCGGTTGTTTTCAGATTCAAGATACATTTACCCGTAAATAAATAGATTTAAATTTATATGTTTTGGCCTTTGTCTAGCAGTATGAACAGAGAGATGAATGAAATGAAGTCTTATTTCACTTAGAATGTTTAATTTACTTGACTTTTAGTAGTTTCAATTTCTTATGTGTCTTGTATAGACACATAAAGCCATATCATAAAGAAACTTTAAAGGGAGAAAAAGAGAGGAACAAGAATGGTCACTTTATTGTATTCTCCCTACGGCTTTTAACTGTAATCACCTTTGGCTCCAAACATCATCTGGACTATATTAACAGGCAATTCCTAACTTTTAAGAATTATTCAGGACAAAGGCTTTAGTTTGGCAAGTCACCAGTGGTTATTAGTCTACAGCTTTACGGGAACCTTGACTCAATTCTTGACTGGCCAAATCCTTGAGCTTCTCCTAGAAATAACATTCTTAAAATTACTTGCTTATATAATATAAAGAAAACCGTGTGTTAGCTCTCTCCCGGTCTTTCCTGCTTAGGAAAGTCACAACAGATTTCTAACAACATACTTTGATAATCTCTATGCCTTTATCCAAAAAAGTTGCATCCCCCCAAATGAGAAGTTTGATGCAGATAATTCACCTAATTGTTTTCTGATCCAATTTCTTAATATAAAGATTTAGTTTTATAAATTATTGTTCTCTCAGTCTTTAGACTCTAAGATGAAAATTTGCCGAGACAGGTCTTGTTCAACTAGATTTTCAGAGAATACTAAAAGTACAAATATGATTCAGATTTGTTTGATATTTGTTTTAAGTTCCTAACCTACAGATATGTTAATTTATTTTTAATTACTCAATTAATGACAGATGGAAACTGAATTTCCTGTGAAATAAAAAATGTAGAGGGAAAATTAGTTTTAGCTTTTTCTATATGGTTATGTATATTTACAAACAGTCAATATTACAGATAAAATTGAATCATGATAAATATGTTGAATTGTTGACAGTTCTTAGATAAATATTTTAAAAGTCTGCACCCTACTTTTCTTGAGAAAGCAGTTTAAAACACAGTCTATTGAATGAGGCGGCCATCTGGTGAGGGAAAAGAGCACTACAGACACTATGTGGCAAGAACTGAATGTCATAAATATTCTACACAAACCAACTGAACCACAAAGAATATAGTAGCGCTGTCCAACAGAAACGAAATAGAAGTCACATATGTAAGTTAAATTTTTTTAATCTCCTCTTTTAAAGAGTAGAAAGAAACGATTTTAATAATGCATTTTTATTTAACCCAATATATCAAAAAATTTTCTAACATTCAATCAATACAAAAATAGTTTTTTTTTTCATATTAAGTCTTCAAAGTACCATGTACATTTTACATCACAGCTCAGTTAGAACTAGCTACATGTCCAGTATTCAACATCCACACGCGGCGGCGGCTAAGGGCTACCACATTGCACAGCGCAGACCTCGAGAACGAATCGAGAGCTGCAGTTACTGCGATTTGCCTTCTACGAAGTTCATACATTTCTCAGCCTCTCTGGCCACTCTTAAATTTTACTTTACTTTACTCCCTTTCCCTCTTTAAATTTTACTTTATTTTGTAAATATCCTTTGCCTCCTGAACATTTTGGAATACTTAAACGGCCCTCATAAGCCTGTCCGAGAACAAGAAGACCCTCGGAGGGTCCCTCTCTCCTCCGGGGTGCCCAGGGCGTTCGCTTGCCTGCGCTCGCTCGGCGCTCCGCGGCTTCGGGCGGCAGCCAGCCCGTTTCTAGCAGGCGGCGGTCGCGGGCCGCGGGCGGGAGGCCACGCTGGGGACCGGGGCCTGTCGCCGGCATCTGGCCGCCTTGTGACATCACAGCGCCGTGCCTTTGGAGTTCCAGTCCTGGGAAGCTCCGGGCTGCCAGGCCCCGAAGGTCAAAGATTTTCATGGGAGAGAGCGGAGGCAAGGGCGAGGCCCCCGCCACCATGCCCACAACTCGTTGCTTCCAGTCGCGTCCTCCGATCCACCGAGAGCAGATGAAAAGATGCGCTCAGGTACCAAGCGACCCGAGAGCGGGGAGGTCCCCAGAATTTCCCAGGAGCACCAGCGGGGTCTTCCGGGTGGACCCCTACCTCTGCTGATTGGTTGGAGGCTGCCACCACGTGATCCAGAAACGGGTCGGCCGCTGCTTTCCCCGCCCCTTTCACTCCGCTGCCCACCCAGAGGTCTCCGGAGGCGGAGTGCGGGTTTCCTAGGCAACCGCAGAGGGCTGTGCGTACACACCAGGCCCGGGGCTAGAGAGGGTGTCGTACCTGCTGCTGCAAGACGAGCATTGAGAGGTCCGAGTGGACTCCGCTCTGTCTCGGATTGCCCCGGAATCCATCCTCTCTCTGGGATAAGGTGAGTGTCTGTCACCTCGTGGCATTCGGGCGTACATCACCGGTAGCAGGCTCCGGGAGCCTTTGCTCCCCTCTCCTCCCTCTCCGCCCGGAGGAAGACAGGAGAGAAGCAGCGTTGAGGTCAGAGGAGCCCTGTAAGGGTGCAATGGAGATGATAATAATAATGAGAGACGTGACGCGGCTTTATCTGAGGCATCAGGGTGATGGGAGCAAAGCTTAAGAGGAGGAGGAAACGGAGGGTGGCCCATAGCCACCTGTGCAGCCTTTACCGCACAGGTTAAGATAGTGGGCTGAGAGAAGCAAGTGCTCCTTGGCCAGACTTGATACTGCCTGCTTCGAGCCGGAAGAGCATTTGTTTGGCCCATCAGTGATAATGGCTGGATCCCTTTATACCCAAGCGAGGGAACAATTTGACCATAGAAGTCTTCTAGTTTTAGAAAAATTTAATTTTCTCAGAATGACACCCTACCCAGCTGTCATGGCAGACAGAAACGTGGTCCTTTCTACTCTATTATTACACTCTGATTGGTCATATACAGTAAATATTTCTTTGAGTTACATCATATAGGACCCTGTGGCATGGACAGTTGATTCAAACTGTTCTACAAACTTTTATTGGACACCAAGTACGTGCCAGGCACTGTGATAGGTGCATCGTCCCTGCTTTCAGTGAACGTGGGAGCTAGTAGGGAGGAACGACCTGTAAGGGTGACAATACAGTGCAACAGGTGCTATATATAAGGACATGTGTGGGCCTTAATCATTCTCTCAAGGAAGAGAATGATTATAATACTACCAGAGAGAATTAAAGTCTTCACTCAGAAGATCCTTGATTTAAATCTTTGAGGATGTATGGACTATGTCATAAAGTCAAGGGAAAAAGGTATTTTAGGGAAGGTAGACAGCATATGCCAAAGTACAGAAATAGCCCAGCCTGTGCAGAGAATTATAGTTGTGGCCGGAGCCTGGGGTACTCTGGGGAGTTTGTGGTCGAGGACAGGAGTCAGCATGGAGACCATGAAGACCTTCGAAGGCGAGCAGCGTGAGCAGATTTACCTTCCCCGAGGCTGGCTGTCACAGTAGCGTAGAGTGCGGATTGGAGGGAAGTGGGACTCTACGGAGGGCATCCAGTTAAGGTGAAGTGATGAGAACCTCGGCCAAGGCAGAGGACATTGGAATGGAGAGGAGGAAAGAAATTTGATAGACATTTAAGAGGTATATGCAGAAGGATTTAATGAGTGAGTGAATGTGGAGGAAAGAGTGGTTGAGGATAAGTCTCGTTTCTATGATTAGAAGGATGTGTCATTTACCAAGAGAAGGCATGCGTTAGGAGAAGCAAGCTGGCTGGAAAATGTAATGAGTTCAGTTTTGAACATACTGATTTTGAGATGCCTGTGACGCATTCAGATGGACCTTTTCATGTGGGTAGTTGTATTTGTTGCACAGGAAAGAGGAAAATAAAGATTAGTAATTTTTCACCAGGAAGGAGACAATCAGAAAAGTAGGTTTGAAATAACCAGCAGAGAGAAGCCAAGGAGAAAAATCAAACCAAAGAAGGAAACTTCAAGAAGAGAGTCATCAGCATTGTCAAATGCCATGCCAAGGTCAAGTTGACAGCTGAAACATGTCCAGTGTCTTTGGCAGTTAGAGGATTATTGTTGACCTTGGTAAAAGAAGCTGTAGTGGTCTGAGCTGTCCCCAGTCAGATTGCAGTGAGTTAAGAACTGAATGGAGATTTTTCCTAAATGAGGGCATTGATGAAGGGAAAATAAGGTGAAGTGAGAGGTCAGGTTCATCTCCCAAATATGCATATTTCTGTATCAAGAAAAAGTAGTTTCCTTGAATAAATGGAGAGCTATCCCTTGTTCTCGAGGGAGACTCAGTACTATAAAGATGGAAGTTCTCCCTAAATCACTCTTTACAACGGAATCTCAGAACCCCAAGTGAATTTTTAAAAACTAAATGCAAAATAATCATAAATCTTATTTGGAAAAATAAATATGAAAGAGTAGCCAGGAAATTTGCAAAAAAGGATACGAGGTGAGAATTTACAAATAAATCACAGTAATTAGAACAGGACAGTACTACAGGAATAGACAGAGCTAAGGGAGAGCAAGATTAGAAGGTCAAAATTAGGCTCAAGTATATGTGATAGTTTAGTGACTAACAAAGGGAGCTGTTAATTTCTTCTGGAAGAGACCTCTTGGACATAGACTGGATAACTGGGATCACCATTTGGTGACTTAGAGGGTACTGAGGGCAGGCTTTGTCCCTTGTGTGGTGGTGGGCAGGCAGGCTTTCCTTTGGAGAAGGGGCATCTCTTCTGAGGAGAAGAGCCCTCCTTTACTTGGTGTGCCATCTGAGGAAGTCTAGGGAGGGTAAGTAAGCCTACTGGCCTGCACCTGTGAGTAGGCCTCTGATGGAGTCTCTAAATGCTTTCAAGTTGTTCCTTGCTAAGTGCTCCCTTACCTGGCCACTCCTGCAGCCTATGCTGTAATATCTGGGGGTCATCCAAGAATGGGGTAAAGAGACAGTTGCCAGTGGGAAGCAGGGACGGAATGATCAATATTGCCTTCACCGTAGATCCAGCATCTAACAGCTTCTTGCCCTCCCCACTGCCACCACCCTACTCCAGCCACCATCCTCTCTCAGGTGCATTATTACAACTGTTGCTTAACTGGTCTCCTTGCCTCTGCCCTTGACCCCTACAGTCTGTTCTCAACAGAGCAGCTAGAGTGATCCTTTTCAAAACAAGACAGTTCTTGTTACTCTTCCACTCAAAATCCTCATATAGCTTTCCATCTTACTCATAATAAAATCCAGAATCCTCACAAGGGCCTCCAGGTCACAAGATAGCGCGTGATCTGGCCCTGCAGTGCCTCTCCCACCTCACATCCTACCAGTCTCCATTTCTGTCGCTGTGCTCCAGCCACTGCATTCTCCTTGCTGTTCTGCAGACATGCCCAGTATACTCTCACCCCACTTTTTTGCATTTCCTCTTCCCTCTGCCTGGATGCATTTCCCCCAGATTTCCTCATGGCTCACATGCCCTCATTTCCTTCAGCCCTTTGCCCAGTTGCTGCCTTTTCAGAGAAGTCTTCTCTTTCCTCCCACCCCTATCATTATCTGGTAGATATTAGGCCCTCAAAACATACATTAATGAATGAGTGAATGAATGAACAGAGAATCCAGCGTATTAGGATAATTTTCTGGCTGTATTTTTCTTTGTGATGCTAGCTGGAGTCCCTCCCCTCCTCGACTCAGCGTGGTGGGACAATGTCCCCAGTTTACAAAGCCTGAGTACAGACTGTATACACTACTCTGATACAGATCTCAAAGTCCTTTGATTTGGTCCCTTTGGATGGCCCACAGCCACCCTCTTCCCCATCACTGCTGCTCTGAGTTTGGGGAATTGTTTGGGATAGTTTTGTAAAACCTCTTTCTCTGGTACCTTTAATTTAGGGCTGGGTTGTACTGATGGGCTTCTCTCTCATTCTGATGCCATCTGCTTCACTTTCACTCAAAAGACCTTTCTAAAGCTCTCTGGCAATCAGAGCTCTTTTCCTCGCACTGCTACACGTCCCTTTCTTACTTTCCTATTCCCCTAGTTATTCCAGCGGGATTTGGGGAGAGACGGTAGGTAAATCCATGGACTCAATGGTTTTTTCTTAAAATTTTGGTTTCTGTATACATCTGCACATGTACATTATTTTGCATAAATGAGTAAAAGGGAGCATATAAATGTTTTTTAAATAAACATTTAAGTAAAATTTCATTTAAGTATAACGTATGTATAGAAATCACACAAATCTTAGGAGTCTAGCTTTATTTTCTCAAAGTGAACATATCCCTTTAACAAGTTCCCGGATCAAGGAATATATCTTCATCAGCACTCCAGAAGCCCCTCTTGTACCTCCTCCTAGTCACTCACCCCTGAAAGCTGACTACCATCCTGACTTCTAATACCATAGGTTAGTTTGTTTTCAAATTTCATATGAATGGAGGCACACAATATGTACTCATTGTGTGTCTTCCTTTGCTCAATGTTATGTTTGTGAGAATGATCTATGTTGGAAGAAACAGCAGTTTCTCATTCCACTCCTAGGTATAAACCCATAAGAAATGTGTATCTATGTCCTGTATGACAAAATGTTCAGAGAAGCACTATTTAGCTCTAAACTAGAAACAGTCCATATGTCTACCAACAGTAGAATGAATAAGTAATGGTTATATATTCATACTACAATAGTAAACGTGCTTTTAAAAAAGTGTAGGTTTTTTTCATTTCTATTTCTGCCTAGATCCATCCTCATCCAACTTCTCATGCCTATTATAACCACATCAGCTTTCACCTGCATCTAAGGTAACTCACGTTAACAACTTAGTATATATCTTTCCATATTTTTCTTTACATAATCACATACACATGTGGTTATACATATATATTCATGTACACACGCATATATCTGTGTGGGACTTATTATTATAAAAAATGGGATCATAATATACACTGTTTCTACATCTTGCTTTGTCATGTCATCATATTAAAACCAGGATTCCTTTATTTTAAAATAGCTTAAGTCTGAAATATTATAATGAAAATATTAAAAATTGTGAAAAACTAGGTTAAATTTTATTGAAACTATTTAGGTATTAATCAGTTCATATCATCTAAAATGAGGAAGTTGGTTAATTTGTTTTAATGAGCACTTATTACCATGCCAGATATGTCACTAAGCCCTGAGGATTCTTTTCTTGGCTCTCTGAGTACACTTAGAGAACTAAAAGACATGAACTGGGGGTGAGGTAAGGATGCAGATGAAAGATGACTGTTTTCTTCAAGTATTAATGGCTCATGGTGTGGAAGAAAATTATACTTGTTTTATTTGAACCCAGGAGGTAGAATAACAACAAATGGGAAGGAGTTATGGAAAGACAGAATTAAATTCAGAATAAAAAATAATTTTCTAACAGAAAACTTCAGAGATGGAATGGACTGTCTTGGGGTCCAGAGAGATACTTGGTAATATACTACGTGAAGATTTTAAGCCACAGATGGGAGTTCCACCTTAGCAGCTTTAAGGTTCCTTTCAACTTGGAATAACATGACTCTAGTATTTATTTCAATTTTTCATTTTCCTTAACAGATAATGTTATTATGACCTTTATTTTTAATAGAAGATGATTGAATGTGAAAACCTAAACCAAGAAGAAATAATTAAAGAACTGGTGAGTGAAAGCCCAATTTCTTTTCAACTACATTTGCAAGAATATTAAAAGGAACATTTGTACACTCTCTTCTGAATCTTATGTAGAGATTTCTTCTACCTCATGACTTTTGGAAGCAGAAAAAAATCATATCTATGGAAGAACTTTCCCTCTTGTGAGAGTCAAAAATGGCATCAGTGCAATTGACAGTTTATAATTTCTAATGGCAAGAAAAATTTTTGATTATTATAAATAGGTAATAACCCAGTTTCTTTTTTTAAAACAGTGTTTATGCAATGGTTTATCTTATGAGATGGTTGGAGAAGGAGGATCAGATACTTCCAAACTGGAGATGTTTTTCTCAGGGTATCCCTGTATTGTTGGATTATCATTATTTCCTAATTTAACAAGTCTCACAATTGTTGCTCAAGATATAAAAGAAATTTCAGGGTTAGAGACTTGTTTACAACTCAAAGAACTTTGGATTGCCGAATGCTGCCTAGAGGTAAGTCTAAACATACAGGCTTACATGAAATATTTTATGCTGAATTCTTTGGCTTTGGAAAAATAATTCATTAAAATATATGTATGAGGCATGGATCAAAACAGATAAATGGGGGAAAAAAGAGACCATACATAATGAATTACAATAAAACCCTTTGCCCAGTAAAACAAAACAGAAAACAGATAAATGGGCTAAAGATAGAAATAGATTTATACAAAGGGAAAAATAGAAATAAAGAATCCAAACATAGACATATTCTACTTTTTAGTGATCGAATCAGGTCAAATACCCAGTATTGCTTAGTAGTGAAATTGGTTCACTTAGACACTATTGGTTGTGTGAAAATTATAACATTTATATTGTAAAGCAATATTACAAAATGTATCCAGTGCCAAAGAAAAGTACATACCTTTTGACTCAGAAATCTCTGTTCTCAGATTTTATCCTAGAGAAGTAATTCAACAGCAGAAGACAGCTGTGTGCATGAAGTTATTTGCTGCAGTATCATTTATAATAGCTAAAAATTTGAAACATAAATATGCCACACATAGGGTTATTTTTAAGAAAATGATTATAAACTTCATGAAATATTTTGTAATTATTAAATACTATTTGAAAGATTATTAAGACATTTTAATGGTCTTAAGTAAAAAAATCTACAAAATTGTGTAGGTATTATGATTATAGGTATAGAGTTTATTAAAATTTAAAAAGAATATTAAAATTGAAAATAGTTTTATTTAATTAGAGGGATTTTTTCTTTAAAAAATTTAGTTAATTTTGCTGGATATTGATTTTTCAATAAAATGTGATTTTTAAAAGAAAATATTCTTAAAATCCACTTTATTAAAAGCATTAATGGCAAAACATAAGCTAATACTATTCAGTCTGCTCTTTTTTTTTTTTTACAGAAAATTGGAGGTCTTCAAGAATGTAGAAATTTAGAAAAACTGTATTTATATTATAATAAAATTTCCAAAATAGAAAATTTAGAGAAATTATTTAGATTGGAAGTTCTTTGGCTGAACCACAATACAATTAAAAATATTGAGGTAAGATAATTTCAAAGATTAATATGTAAAGTCACTTATTACTGTGGAGTTTAAACCAAAATGTCCAAGATCATATTATGCTCAAGGACCAAAATATTCATGACTACTTTAATTATTGTTGTTGGAAAGCATTAATATATATAGAGAACTTCATATACATAATTTTCTTTACTCCTCACACCAAGCCTGAGAGGTAAGATGTTATTTCTTCTTTGGAGATTAAAAAAAAAAAAAGAGGTTTAGAAAAGTTTTATATATAACTTGCCCAAGATTATAAACACAGTCCATGTGATGTGTTCTTTCTCCTACTCCTCCTCCCGTTTTCCTCTCCACTCCCCTCCCTGTCCCCTCTGCCTCCAGTAATTCTCTCCAGCTTCCAGAGAAAGAAAGATGGCTTCACTGAGGCAGCCACTTAGTTCTGTGCTTGTGAAGTTAGCACTCGGTGCTCAGACCACCTGGAAAACCAACCATATTGATCAAATGATTTGTAAATATAGATTTTAATGATTTCTCCTAAATTATGTTGTCTAAATTTTTAGGGCTTGCAAACTTTGAAGAATTTAAATGATCTCAACCTTGCTGGGAATCTAATAAGCAGCATTGGTATGTACTGTTTCATTTGGAATATGAGATAATGCTGCAATAATTTTTTCAGTATGAAAAGTACGCTCTTACATTTCTTTCTTTTAGAATTTTTTGTATGATATCTTTGCAAAGCATTTCTGAATCTATGATTACAGATATGAAAATATTATCCATTAATCAGTGGTTACTAATTATACAATGGTACTGTTAGCCTTATTTATATGCAAGAAATGATGGCCATATGCAACTCAGAAATATGACTGGATATGAATAGAAGGTACAACAAGAAATTTAATTTTTCTTTCATCTTATTTCTTAAAGGTCGTTCTCTTGATCCCAATGAACAACTGGAAAGATTAAACCTTTCTGGTAACCAAATATGTTCTTTCAAGGTATGTTTAAGTGGAATAATTCATTTTTACTAATCAGCCTGGATCATGAACTATCTTAATGCAGAAAATGGACTAAATATCCCCCTTTTAAGGGATAATTTAATTGTTTTGGACTACTCACTACTCCCAGAAATTTTAGAGTTAGCCGACCAAATTGGCCCTAGTGATCTGACTCTATTAAAACCAAACAAATCACTGTCTGCTTGGCTGTTAGGATACTACTTTCTCTGTTTTCCTCCGAGCTTTCTGGCTACACCTCTTCAGTTTCCTGGTTTTTCATCCTCTCCTAGCATCTGAAAAACAGACTGCCCCAGGTCAGTCCCAGGATCTTTCTCATTTCCGTCTGCGTTCATTCTCTAAATAATCTCATCATACCTTATGACTTTAAATGCTTTTTATCAGCTATTACTCCTAAACTGCTACCTGTACTTTCCCTAACAACTCCCAGAACTATAGACATCGCCTATCCTAATTCAGACTGGTCTACCCTTCCTCCAAACCTGTTTCTCCTGCAGCCTTCTCCACCTCTCCAAATGGCATCTCCATTCTTCTGGTAACTTAAGCAAAATCCTTAGAGTCATTTCTGACTCCACTTATTCTTTTATACTCCGTACCTAATCCATCAGCAAATTCTATTGGCTCTACCTTCAGAATTTGTCCAGATTCTGACCATTTCTTACCACCTGCATCACTACCAACCTGGTTCAACACTGAGATAAATTTAGAATACTGTGAGAGGTAATGTTTAAGCTAACATGAGACGTGAGTAAGAGTTGCCTAGGGGAAGAGCATTCCAGGCGAAGGTGTGAGGGACTTATAAGGTAGAAAGGGTATGGCAAATTCCAGAAACTAGCAATTCTGCGTGGCTGGAACAGATCCAGTGAGAGAATCGGTAGTTGAGGCTGAAGGAGATAAATGCAGAAGGCTGGGAGGATAAGGGCTTGCCCTTCCAGGAAGGCATCTGGATGTTTATCTCACCCAGGCTAGACATGGCAGCCTTATGGTGGTGAAGAGCATAAGCAGAAAGATCTGTAGTTCTGACCTGTTACAAACCAGAGGCGGCATAATACAGTGGGAACATGAAATTTAAGTGAAATAATAATGTCAAGCTTTTAGAATAATGACTAGCACACAGTAAGCACTCAAAAGATGTGCTATTTTGTTATTATTACTATCGCTTTAATTACATTAACCTATTCTATTTCAATCTCATTAAAAAAATGGGGATGAAATAGGATTACTATGAAAATTCACTATATGGCATAATTTTAAAAAGGCTCTCTATAATAATGATGACTATGTGTCATCTCATTGAACATGATTCACAATGGCTTCTACAATTCTCATATTAAGAATGTTCATGAAACACTATTATCCTGAATTTTTATCTCTAACCTTTCCACCCACCCTAAAAAGATTTTATCTTGGTGGTCAGAGGGAGTAACTTCCGTGCCACTATCCATCCAAACCAGGTACCACACGCTAATTTTCAGTGAGATTTTGTACCCTTTTAGACTCCAGTGTCATCTCACTTTTGAGTGTAGGTGGGGCTTCCTATGTAAGACTTCAAAGTTCACACCCACCATCTCCTAGCCCAGACTGATGGTCAAGTGCAAATAGCCACCCAGAATCAAAGAATGTCTTTACTCCTCAGAACAGTCCAATGGTTCACCTTCCTTGCCCTTGCAGAATTTGACCAAATAATTCTCTGCACAGCTCTGCCCAGATATCCCTTTCAGAACAACTCTGCTTAGTCCTACTCCTGCCATGGCCCCAGCCCACAGCCTCAGGTCCAGCCAGTGAATCAAGTTCAGCTTGTCCAGAGAGAGTTTGGACACACATTGGCCACCTGACCCTGTCTTACTCTTGACTCTAGCAGCCTGGCTTCACTACTTGCTTCCCTGTTCCATTTGTACTTTATCTTCAGAACTACTGCCTCTTGGTTCTTGCTCTGGATTTCCCTTAACTCTGATTCTGACTCTCTTGGCCAGCATTGCATCCTTTCAAGTCCAACCCACCATAGCCTCCTACCCCAGGCACTGCCCTAGTAATGCTGTTATTGGGGAAGATGTGAGGGTGTCTTAGAGGTTCATAGAAAGTAATAATCATTCAATTCAATTCACATTGTTTATTTATTGCCTGCTATGTTCTAAGTGCTGAATGCTGATAATGCAGTGTTTAACAGGACACAAACCCTGCTCTCAAAAACTTTATCTCAGGAATTGGAAATCTTTTTCTATAAGAGGCCAGTTAGAAAATTTTTTAGGCTTTATGGGCCACCCATGGCCTCTGTTGTGTATTCTTCTTTATTTTTTTTCCAACACTTTAAAAAAGCCATAAAAAAGGACAAAATCGTACCATTCGCATCAACATGGATGGACCTTGAGGGTATTATGTTAAGCGAAATAAGCCAGACAGAGAAAGACGAACTCTATATGACTCCACTCATAGGTGGAAGTTAACATATAGACAAGGAGAACTGATCGGTGGTTACCAGGGAAAAGGGGGGGGTGGGGGGAGCGCACAAAGGGTGAAGTGGTGTACCCACAACATTACTAACAATAATGTACAACTGAAATCTCACAAGGTTGTAATCTATCATAATCTTAATAAAAAAAATGTAATCACTATTCTTAGCTTTAGATCAAGGGCCAATGCCCATATAGACCCTTGGCTCAAAGGCTTGTGGATGCACAAGCAATAGGCAGTAGAGTGTGATGGATTCTATAACAAAGATAATCCCAGGGGCTAAGAGAGTTCATAAGAGGAGCATTTACCCCAAGCTTGGGGGATGAAATAAAGCTCCAAGAGAAGATGATTCTTAGGTTGAATCTTGACAAATTAAGAGGTAAAATTGGGGTGAAGTTCAGTTCACTCAAATACAGCAGCAAGGTCTAAAGATAAGATAGGGTCTGGCACATTCTGAAACATCAAGTTGTGCAGTATGGCCAAAACTTAAAATGTTAGGGTTTAAATATGGAGAGACAAGACTGAAGAGCTAAGCAAGGGCCATATGCCAAATAAAGAAGATGTAAACTGACTTAAACTTCAAGATAAAAGATATTAAGGAGAAATGGTCTGGGAGTGGATTATCAACCCCTCCCCCTCCATAGGTTGTGAGAAAAAGGAGACCCTCAGGAAAAAGCTAGGTTTCAGTTGCTCTCAATAGGTAGAAAAGGCATTTACAGGAAAAAAACAAAAATATTTTAAGAACAACTAAAAATCAGGGATTCAATGGTGATTGTACTAAAGCAGGGGTCCCATGAGTAGAGTGGATCCGGAGGCCAAGGAAAATGGCCAGCAGTATTCCTACGTGTAAGTGTGGGGAGTGGTGGTGAAGGAAGCCGGAGACCAACAGGTGCCCCGGGGGCGATTGTTAGCAAATGGGCTGTGCAGAGGGGCAACAGTGTCTTAATGAATGACATGTGCAAGTGACCGGCTCCAAGGTTCCAGGTGGAATGCATGATTCAGCAGACATCCTTTGGCCTTTTATATTTAAAATGCATAGTTATATAGAATCTGCTGTTTAAGTATTGTTGATCTATTTGTGTATTTAGCGTGTTTTTCACTAGAGAAAAACATTTTATCCATCTAAATCACTTTAACATATTTAAGCACATAATTAGAATGCATTACATTAAATTATGGTGATATTAAGTGTTCAAATGCCTTCTTTAGAAATGGATAGTCACAATTAATTAATCGAACATTATTATTGCTGCTGTTTTAGGACCTCACTAACTTAACCAGACTTCATCACTTAAAGGATTTATGTCTGAATGATCCTCAATATAAAACCAATCCAGTTTGTATGCTGTGTAATTATTCCACACACGTGTTGTATCACTTACCTTGCCTTCAAAGACTTGACACGCTTGATGTGTCAGCAAAGCAAATCAAGGAACTGGCAGATGTAAGTGCATCCCCAATTAGGTATCTGGGACTTATTTAATTAACTGCTTCTTTCTGGCTGTGTCCACATAAGGTAGGTAGTATTATCTTGTCAATTCTTGTCACTGGTTCTACTTTTGCCCCAATGAGCTGGATATTTCACATAAACATCTACTAATAATAACATTAGTACCAGGATCTCAATTTTGATGACAGTACTGGAAGCTGAAATAGAAAAATATTGTAATTTATATAAAACTAAAAGAAGGAAATCTGAAAAATTATCAATGTTAAACATAATTGAATTAGTGCTATATATATATATATAAATTAATAAAGCCTAAATAAAGTAGATATGAAACAAGTAACCTCTCATTTGTAATATCATATGTCATTGTTAGAAAATATCCATGGTTGATGGTAGTATGCCAGGATTAGGTAGATTTTAATCTAATTAAAGATGATTTAGGGTTCCATAGAAGTATCAGTACATCTACCCACACTGCTGAACTCTTGAAGAGAGCTACTCCTGGGCTGCCACTGATGGTGAACCTCCCAGTAAAGTGGCTGCTTTGACCTGCCACCAATAATAATAATAATTTCAGAGTGGAGTGCATAGGAAGTCACCATGTTTATTAATAGTCTTTCCACATTATATTTCTGTCTCTTCTTCCAGTCCAGTGAACCACTCCCCCTGCCTCATTTGTTCACTTAACTAACCATCCAAAAAATAGTTTTTGAGTATTTAGGATGTGCCGAGGATGTGATGTCCCCACATGAGACCCTCCCATTCTTTCTTTGTGGCTCATCCGTCATCTCAGCGTAGATAAAGAATGTCTTTATCCACTAATCTTAACTTTTTTCTCTTCTTTTGCTAGCCTGAGGATTTATTCTCAAATTCTGTTCTCTCCCTCTTTTTTTCCAAGTCTGAAATTGTCCTCTCTCCCACCCCAATCTCAGAAGTGAACTGTCTTGCAATATTGAGCAAAGGGCTAGAGGTCTTTTCTACTAGCAGGTGTTCGGAGTCATTGGAGGGCCGGGGGTGGGGTGTCTTCTCTAACAATGTTGTCAAAAATAACAGCAAAACTTTGTGGTGACAACCGTATTTTTGAAATTTCCATTATCATCTCTAGTTTTACATCAAGAAGTTCCTGCAAAGGTGAGCAGAGTGACTATGATTCACATAATTAGTGGCTGACTAATTTATCTAACAAGTATTTAATGCCTATTACCTTCCAGGTACAGTTCAAGGCACTAGAGATACAGAGTGACCAAAACAGACAAAACCCGTGCTTTCTTGGAGCTTATGTTCTAGTGAAGACAGATAATGAACAACTAAATGAGCAAACAACTAGCATGTCAGATGGTAGTAATTGCTATGGAGAAAAATAAAACAAGGGTGAAGGGAACAGGATTGTTGGTAGGGGCAGAGGAAGGGGTGTTGGCTATTGTATAGAATTGCTGGGAAAGGCTTTGCTAAGGCAACTTTTGAGCAGAGACCTGAAGGAAGTAAGGGAGGAAGCTTTTCAGGGATCAGCAAGTGCAAACACCTTGAGGTAGGAGCATGCCTCTCATATTTGAAGAACAACAAGGAGGCCACTGTGGCTGGAGCTGAGTAAGTGAGGGCAAGAGAATAAGAGATGAAGACAGGAGTCGGGGCAGTGGGGGGAACAGATCATATCAGGCTCTGTAGAATGTTGTAAGAATTTTGGCCTTTGCGTGAGATGGGAGCTGCTGGAAAATTCTGAGCAGAGGAGGGACAAGATGACTTATGTTTTAAAGGGATCCTTTCGGACAATGGATTAAAAATAGAGGATTAGAGGGAAAAAGTAAAAGCAGAGAGACTAGATAGATTCCAGTAAGTTGGATGAGAGATGTTGATGGTTTGATACAGGGTCTTAGTAAAGGAAGTGGTGAAAAGTAATCAGATTCTGGTAGTAGGTAAAAGGTGGAACCCATTTGGATTTTTTTTTAATTGAGGTCATATTCGTTTATAACATTATATAAATTTCAGGTGTACATCATTATATTTCAACTTCTGTGTACACTACGTCATGTTCACCACCCAAAGTCTAGTTTCCATCTGTCACTATAGAGATGTCCCCCTTTCCCCCTTTTGCCCTCCCCCATCCTCTTCCCCTCTGGTAACCACCAGTCTGTTCTCAGTATCTATGTGTTTACTGTTGTTGTTTTATCTTCCACACGTGAGTGAAATCATACACTATTTGTGTTTCTCCATCTGGATTATTTCACTTAGCATAATACCCTCAAGGTTCATCCATGTTGTTGCACGTGGCAAGATTTCATCTTTTTTATGGTTGAGTAGTGTTCTATTGTATATATATACCACATCTTCTTTATCTATTCGTCCATCGATGGGCACTTAGGTTGTTTCCATAACTTGTCTATTGTACGTAATGCTGCAGTGAACATAGGGATGCATATATCTTTTCAAATTAGTGTTTGCATATTGTTTGGATAAATGCCCAGAAGTAGAGTAGCTGGGTCATATGGTAGTTAATATGGTAGATCGCACTACAAAGCTACTACTGTTTTTAATTTTTTGAGGAATCTCCATACTGTGTTCCGTATCACCTTCCATATCAATTTAAATTCCCACCAGCAGTGTATAAGGTTCCCTTTTCTCCACATCCTCTCTGAAACTTGTTATTTCTTCTTTTTTTAAAAATAGCCATTCTGACAGGTGTGAGGTGATATCTTATTGAGGTTTTGATTTGCATTTCCCTGATAATTAGTGATGTTGAACATCTTTTCATGTGCTTATTGGCCATCTGTATATCTTCTTTGGAAAAATATCTGTTCAGATCCGCTGCTCTTTTTTTTTTTAGGAAGATCAGCCCTGAGCTAACATCCGCCACCAATCCTCCTCTTTTTGCTGAAGAAGATTGGCCCTGAGCTAACATCCGTGCCGATCTTCCTCTATTTTATATGTGGGATGCCTGCCACAGCATGGCTTGATGAGCAGTGTGTAAGTCTGTGCCAGGGATCTGAACCGATGAACCCTGGGCCACCAAAGCGGAACACGTGAACTTAACCGCTATGCCACTGGGCTGGCCCCCTCTACCCATTTTTTAATGGAGTTGTTAGATTTTTTTGTTGTTGAGATGTGTGAGTTCTTTATATATTTTGGAATATTAGTCCCTTGTTGAATGTATGATTTGCAAATATCATCTCCCAATTGGTATGCTGTCTTTTCATTTGTTATGTGCAGAAGCTTTTTAGTTTGAGGTAGTCCTATTTGTTTATTTTTGCTTTTGTTTCCCTTGCCTGAGGAGACATGGTATTTGAAAAGATGCTGCTAAGACCGATGTCAAAGAGTGTACTGCCTGTGTTTTATTCTAGGAGTTTTATGTTTTCGAGTCTTACATTCAAGTCTTTAATCCATTTTGAATTAATTTTTGTGTATGGTGTAAGATAGTGGTCTACTTTCATTCTTTTGCGTGTGGCTGTCCAGTTTTCCCAGCACCATTTATTGAAGAGACTGCCTTTTCTCCATTGTATGTTCTTGGCTCCTTTGTGAAAAATTAGTTGTCCACATATGCCTGGGTTTATTTCTGGGCTCTCAATTCTGTTCCGTGATCTGTCTCTTTCTTTTTCTGCCAGTAACATGTTGTTTTGATTACTATAGCTTTGCAGTATACTTTGAAATCAGGGAGTATGATGCCTCCAGCTTTGTTCTTTTTTCTCAGGGGCGCTTTGGCTATTTGGAATCTTTTGTTGTTCCATATGAATTTTAGGATTCTTTGTTCTATTTCCATGAAAAATGTCATTGGGATTCTGATAGGGACTGCATTCAATGTGTAGATTGCTTTAGGTAATATGAACATTTTAACTAGTTACTTCTTCCCATCCATGAGCACGAAATATCTTTTCATTTCTTTGTGTCTTCTTCAATTTCTTTCAACAATGTCTTATAGTTTTCAGTGTATAAGTCTTGTACCTCCTTGGTTAAATTTATTCCTAGGTATTTTATTCTTTTTCTTGGGATTGTAAATGGATTGTTTTCTTGATTTCTCTTTCTGCTGGGTCACTGTTAGTATATATAAATGTAACTAATTTTTGAACATTGATTTTGTACCCTTACTGTATTCATTGATTATTTCTAATAGTTTTTTGATGGGTTCTTTAGGCTCCTCTATATGTAAACTCATGTCATCCTAAAATAGTGACACTTTTACTTCTTCCTTTCCAGTTTGTGTCCCTTTTAGTTATTTTTCTTGCCTAATTGCTCTGGCTAGTACTTCCAAAACTATGTTGAATAAGAGTGGTGAGAGTGGGCATCCTTGTCTTGTTCCTGTTCTTAGAGAGATAACTTTCAGTTTTCCACCATTGAGTATAATGTTAGCTGTGGGTTTGTCCTATATGGCCTTTATTATGTTGAGGTACCTTCCTTTTATACCCATCTTATTGAGAGTTTTTGTCATAAAAGGATGTTGAATCTTGTCAAATGCTTTCTCTGCATCTATTGAGGTGATCTTGTGATTTTTATTCCTCATTTTCTCGATGTGGTATATCACATTGATTTATTTGAGGATGTTAATTTCAATCTTCTTATTAGTGATCAGTCTATTCAGATTTTCTGTTTCTTCTTGATTCAGTTTTGGGAGGTTGTTTGATTCTAAGAATTTATCCATTTCTTCTAGGTTAGCCAATTTGTTGGTGTATAGCTTTTCATAGTATTCTCTTAAACTCCTTTGTATTTCTGTGGTATCCATTGTCATTTCTCCTCATTAGTTTCTGATTTTATTTGAAACTTCTTTCTTTTTCTTTAGTGAGTCAAGCTAAAGGTTTGTCAATTTTCTTTATCTTTTCAAAGAACCAGATCTTAGTTTCATTAACTTTTGCTATTGTCTTTTTAGTCTCTATTTCTTTTATTTCTGCTCTGGTTTTTAATATTTCCTTCCTTCTACTGACTTTAGGCTTCATTTGTTCTTCTATTTTCTAGTTCCTTTAGGAGTAATGGTAGATTGTTTATTTGAGATTTTTCTTGTTCTTGAGGTAGGCCTGTATTGCTACAAACTTCCTTCTTAGTACCACTTTTGCTGCATTCCATAGATTTTGGTATGTCATGTTTTCATTTTCATTTGTCTCCAGGTATTTTTTTTTATTTCTCCTTTTATTTCTTAGTTGATCCAATAGTTTTTCAGTAGCATGTTAGTCTCCACATATCTGTGACTTTTCCAGCTTTCTTCTTGTAGCCAATTTCTGGTTTCATATCATTGTGGTCAGAAAAGATGCTTGATATGATTTCAAATCTTATTAAACTTATTGAGACTTGTTTTGTTTCCCAACATATGGTCTATCCTTGAAATTTTTCTATACACACTTGAGAAGAATGTGTATTCTGCTGATTTTTGATGGAATGTTCTCTATATGATTGTTAAGTCCGTCTGGTCTAATGTTTCATTTAAGGCCAGTGTTTCCTTGTTGACTTTCTGTCTGGATGATCCATTCATTGATTTAAATAGGATATAAAGTCCCCTACTGTTATTGTGTTGCTGTCAATTTCTCCCTTTAGGTTTGTTAATAGTTGCTTTATGTACTTCAGTGTTCCTATGTTAGGTGCATACATATTAATAAATGTTATGTCTTCTTGATGGATTGTCCCCTTTAAAATTACATAATGTCTTGGGGCTGGCCCGATGGCACAGCAGTTAAGTGTGCACCATCCACTTCGGCGGCCCAGGGTTTGCCACTTTGGATCCTGGGTGCGGATACGACCCCACTTGGCAAGCCATGCTGTGGTAGGTGTCCCACATATAAAGTGGAGGAAGATGGGCATGGATGTTAGCTCAGATCCAGTCTTCCTCAGCAAAAAGAGGAGGATTGGCAGCAGATGTTAGCTCAGGGCTAATCTTCCTCCAAAACAAAGAAAAAGGAAAATTTTAAAAATTATATAATGTCCATCTTTGTCTCTTGTTATCTTTTCCAGCTTGAAGTCTGTTTTGTCTCATATAAGTATGGCTATACCTACTTTCTTTTTGTTGCCATTTGCTTGGACTATCATCTTCCATCCTTTCACTCTGAACTCATGTTTGTATTTAGAGCTGAAATGGGTCTCCTGGAGGCCGCATATTGTGGGGTCTTGTTTTTCAATCCATCCAACCACTCTGTGTCTTTTGATTGGTAAATTCAATTCATTTACATTCAGACTGATTATTGATATGTGAGGACTTAATATTGCCATTTTATCTTGTTTTCTGTTAGCTGTATAATTTTATTGTTTCTTTTTCCTTGTGTTTCTGTCTGTTATTTCAGTTTGGTGGTCTTCTGTGATGTGTTTCTCAGTTTCCTCTTTTTTTATGTTTTGTGACTCTGCTGAGTTTCTGTTTTGTGGTTACTGTGAGGTTTGTATAAAAGGTCTCATAGAAAAGATAGTCCTTTTTCTGCTGATAGCATCTTATCTTCATTTACCTATGCAAGTTCTATCTTTTTCCTCTTCCCTTTCTATGTTTTTGTTCTCACAAATTGTTCCTTTTTGTATTGTGAATTCATTACCAAATTGAAGTGGTTATAGTTATTTTTAATGTTTCCTTTCCCTTTAACTCTTATGTTATAATTAAGTGTTTACTAACTTATTCTGATATAGAGTTGCAGCTTTCTGCTCAAGGTTTTGTATACCTTTGCCTTTTTGTCTCAGGTAGGAGAGCTTCTTTTAACATTTCTTGTAAGGCAGGTCTAGTGGCGTTGAACTCTCTCAGCTTTTGTTTGTTTGGGAAAACCTTTATTTCTTGTTCATATCTGAAAGATAACTTTGCTGGATAGAGTATTCTTGGCTGACAGTTTTTATCTTTCAATATTTTGAATGTATCATTCCACTCTCTCTTGGCCTGTAGAGCTTTTGCTGAGCAGTCTGCTAATGGCCTAATGGGGGTTCCCTTGTAGGTTATTGTTTTTTCCCCTGACTGCCTTTAATAGTCTATCTTTGTCATTGACTTTTGACAGTTTTATTATCATGTGTCTTAGAGAAGGTCTTTTTGCATTGAGATAATTGAGTGTTCTATTAGCTTCGTGGATTTGTATATCCAGTTCCTTCCCCGGGTTTGGGGAGCTCTCAGCTATAATTTCTTTAACTAAGCTCTCTGCTCCCTTCTGTCTCTCTTCTCCTTTTGGGATTCCCATTATCCTTATGTATCCTCCCTTTCTAATGGAATCACGTAATTCTCATAGAATTTCAACATTTTTAAAAAATATTAATTTTCTCTCCTCTTCTGCCTGCATCATTTCTAGGTTTCTATCTTTGAGCTCACTAATTATCTCTTCCATATGTTCTGCTCTATTTCCAGTGCTTTTTATTCATTCTTCATCTCATTTCTTGTGCTCTTCAGCTCCAGAATTTCTGTTTGATTCTTTTTTAGAGTCTCTTTGATAAAGTGTTCCTTCTGTTCCTTGGTTTTATCCCTGAGCTCATTGATCTGCCTTTGAGTTTTGCTGTAGCTCATTCAGTTTCTTCATGACAGCTATTTGAATTTTACCAGTTAGACCACATTCTTCCATGACTTTATGTTTGGTGTCTGGAGAATTGTTTTCTTGTGTGTGTGTGATGCCATGTTAGTGTGGCTTTTCATGGTACTTGCTGAGTTATTCCTCTGCCAATGCATTTGTTGTAGCAAACACTTTTCTTATTTAGGTATAGCTTTGTTTGTTTTTATTCTAACTAAGCAATTGGAGACTAGAGGCCTTTCTTTTGTTTTCAGTAAGTGGCACTATAGCACTAGTTTTTGCTTTCTCTTACCTGAGCTTCCTCTGGCTATATTTGAGAATTGCACATTCTGTTCTCCACTGCCTCTGTTAGGGGTGTTGTTGATACTCTCATTGTTGCTGCCTGCACTTCTGGGGGTCACTGATGCCTTGCTGTTGCCGGTGTCACCATGGTTGCCATGAGAGTACAGGAATGGCTGATGCCTCTGTCATGTCCAAGATCACCTGAGTCAGAAGCTCCACCACAATGGCAGAAGGTGGGGGAGATTATGGAAGGAGCCAGGTTCATGGGCACTGCTTCTGCTGATGCCTGTTTCCTTGTGGCCATAGGCACCACTGTAGTTGGGAGGTCAGAATTGTGTACATGTCTCTGCTGCTGCTACCAGGCTCTGAGCTGCAGCTGGGGGCCTGGGATCACGGGGCTCCACCTCCCCTACCACTCCACTCCCCATGGCTGCAGGTGTTGCCATGGCTGAGAAGCTGGAGTTGCACACACACCTCTGCTGCTGCCCACCAGGTTCTCTGGAGCTGGGGGCAGCTGACTCAGCCACCATGGCCAGGGGGGCCAAGATCCTGGGCACTGCTTCAGCTCTTCCCCTGGTTCACCTCCTCTGTGTGCTCCAATCCACTCACCATTGTATGTACCAGTGTGTGGATCTCTCCAGCATCCTGGTATGTTGGGCAATATAGCGTTTGTTGAGTTGTGGATGTTTTACTCTCTGTAGAGTTATCATTCTCTTTCTGTGCTGCCATGTTACTGTAGTTCCTCATGGTACTTGATGAATTGATCCTCTTCTGGTGCATTTGTGATAGTAACCACCTTTCTTATTTGGGTAGGACTTTGGTTACTTTAGTTCTGAGCTATTTCTGGTTGTATTTGAGAGCCTGCACTTTCCACTCTCTACTGCCTTTGCTAGAGGCATCGTCAGTGCCCTCCTCGTGCTGCTTGTGCCTCTGAGATTGCTGGTGCCTTGTTGCTTAGAATGTCACTGTAGTCTCAGGTGTTGCCACTAGGGTCACCAGGCTGTGAGCACTTCTGCTGCTTCTGGTGTTATCTGGGTCTTGTGTTCCCCCACTGGCTCTCCATGGGCTCTCCACAGCCTTGTTGTATTGCTGCCCCATTCACCACCTGTGCTGCTGCTCCTGGGTTATCAGGGGGTGCTGGCAGCACCACTGCCAGGGCTTCTGGGTTCACAGGTGTCACTGTTGCTGCCAGGGGTTGGGTTCTTGTATGCAGCCCCCACTGCTGGTAGAGCCAGTGCCAGGGGTGCAGTCACTGGGGGATGGGTAATGAGTTCTGCCATGGTTCCTGAAGACTCAGGTCACAGTTCACACCTGCCACTACTGGGGAAGGGGCAGGGGCTAAACCACAAGTATTGTTGCTGGTCTTACAGCCTCTGGTCATTGGCGCACACCAGTGTTCTTTGAAACCTCCAGTCAGGGCACTCTGCCCCCACCAGGGAAATTCACACCTCAGATGTTATCCCCATTGCTGGAAAGACCAGCACCACTGTAGAGGGAGCGGGCAGGGACTGGCTCTGCTCTGTGTCCTGAATCTTCAGGACATGTGCACCACCTGTCATTGCTGGGGGGTAGGGGGACAGGTAGAGGCCAAGCTGTGAGTGCCTTGTTTGCCCCTACAGCTTGTGGTCACTGGCATGTACTGGTGTTTCCACCAGCATTCCGCGTTTTAGATTGCCACCAGCAGGGGAGGAGGAGGGAGCTGCTCCCCTAGTTCCCCTGCCCCTAGGAGGTCCAGTCCACCCACCTTCAGATGTATAGATGCGTGGATCACTCAGGCATTCTGGTGTGCTGCGCAGGGACTCCTTTGTTGGTCAATGGATGTCTGATGGGTTGTAACTTAGAGGGGGAAAACAAAGGGAACAACTCTGCCCTGGTGCTGGCGTCACTCCCTTATTCACTGTAGATTGAAGGGGAGAGATAAAGGGGTCCTCTCAAGCTGCCATGATGATGACGTCTTGGAGCCCATCTGGACTTGCTGATAGATTGCATGCAAGGTGCAGAGGAAGAAGTGGAGAATAATTCCAAGCTATTGGCCCAAGCAGCTGAAGGAGGGATGGGGTTGCTATTTGATGAGATGAGAAAGAGTTATAGAGGAGTAGATTTAGAAGAATCACAGTTTAATTTTAAGCATATAGAGTTTCAACAACCTTTTCAACATCCAAAGGGAGATGTTCAATAAGTAATTGGATATATCAGCCTGCTATTTAAAAGAGTAGCCTAATTTGGAGATATAATTATGAAAATTGAAAGTAGAAAGATGGTACCAAGCTGAGGACTGGATGAATCACCAAGGGGATAGTGTGGATGGGGAAGTGTGTTACTTGGGCATTAGAGACTGGAGAGAGGGAAGGAGCCTGCAGAGGAGAATGAGAAGAACTGAGAAAGGCAGGTTCTTGTGACATTCTGACTGAGTTTCTCATACATTATATGTCAGAGGTATTTTAGTTTAAAAAACGAAATAAGGAATTGTTATGCAGTTCCTAAAATCTTGTCTTAAATTATGTCATTATATTTCAGTTTTCCCACTGTAAGATATTTCTCCTTTCTTTACCTTTTAAGGCACAAACAGGATATATAATATAGCTCAACTTTTGATTCAGACCAAAATGATTTTTCAAATTCAAAGTATTTTTAATTTAATGATTGCATATAGATTTCCAAGATGCTTTCTTCATTACCATTCATTAAGAAGACAGGTTATACTAGGTTGTGGCAATTCTCTAAGGTGATAAACTCCTGAATAGTACTATTGATTCTTTAAATTTCCACCCATGCCTGTGGAGTAGTTTGTGTAAACTACAAGTGGCAAGTGAAGTCAGGACCTACTAGCAGGACCAGCACAGGGTCATCATGGGACAGAGCAAAGAATATGGGAGTTCAAATCAGAAGACTTGGGTTTAAGCCCTGGTTGCATCCGTTACTATCTGTCACTTAGGCAAGGCCTTTCCCCTCTCAAAGCTTCAGTTTTCTGAACTATTAAAATAGTGATGATGAAAATAGTACCTGCCCTTCACAGGGTTGTTGTGGGGATCCCATGAGTTAATGGGCATAAAAGTCTATTTTAATTACTAAGTACTATAAACATAATTACTATGAAACTGTCATTGAGCATATTTCTGCTTACAACTTTTAAATTTTTTTTGGCCATCAAAGAAGCAAATGGATCAAATTTTGTCTTAACTGAATAGACACATGCAACTTAATTTAGCATTGTATTCTAATTTTCAAAAAACTTTTTTACTGTAACAAGTAATTCCACCAAAGGTATTGACAATGACTGTGACATTAATTCTTAAAAGTCCAAACACAAAAAGCAAACTGAATATAGTCAGCCTACAAAGTTGTAGGCTGGGAGGCCTGGGGGCAGCTCAGACAGCAAGGATGAAAAACTCTGATTGATAACGAGGGTAAACAACAACAAGGGGAAAAGAAGCCTGATTGATAACTCATATTTATTGTTATGACACACTAAGTGGTTTTAGAAGAGTTTGGGAATAGTCAAATGTCACAATTTTTGTTCCTATCTCTAGATATAGGTATATTCTTAATAGAGTAGAAGAAACTGGAGGGATCCGCTAGAAACAAGTCGGTGGTTATCTGCGGAAGATGGGGCAGCTGGGCAGATGGGAACAAGTATGGAAGGCAGACTTTTCGTTGTACATCCTACAATTTTTTGGTTTTTGAAAAATAAAATTTACAAACAAAGTAAAAGCGGAATTTTTAAATCTTTTTTTGGTCCCCCACCTAGGGGACTCCAGGTTAAATATGAATTTCAGATAAACAATAAAAAAAGTTTTAGTATAAGTAAATAAGTATAAGTAAGTTTATTAAGTATTATATTAAAACATTTGTTGTTTATCTGAAATTCAACTTGACTTGGCATCTTCTATTTTATCTAGCAGCCCTGCCTCCACCCTATATTCTCTTGTTGTCTTAGATTTAAGAATTCATTAGAAATTTTTTTAGCTGCCACTGATCCAAAGCACTTTTTATTGGATTTTCTATTTTCTCCAAATAGGCAAAAAATTAAGAAATACCATTTGCCATTTCCTTAGTACAGTTTTTCCTTCTAACTCAGTTGCACCTCAGAAATAAGCTCTTCTTTATCAGGAATTTTTATTTGTTAATCATCATCCTAAAACGGATTTTTTTTTCTTCATTGTTCTATGCTATGAATCCCTTATTTTTTGCAGAGAACTTTAGTGATTTCAACTTCAGGACTTCATAATATGCATAGGAAAGGAAATTCCTTTGGCCTGTTCAGCATGCCATATATTTGTTTCTGTTCCATTTTTTATGCCAAATAATTCCGGTGGGGTCTTGACTATCCACTCTCTACTAAATAAATCACGTAACAAGAGACTGCATCCATAGAAAATATATGTCAAGAACAGTATGCAAGCCTTCCAACTTACTTGAGGTACAGATTTCTTGATAAAAAAAATACCTTCATTATTTCAAGTAAGCAGTTTAAACTAGGTCGCATTGTAATAGTACACCTGATTTCTTTATTTTCTCCTCAGCTATTTATTTTTGACTAATATAACTCATAAACACCATTTACCTGGTGTATTCTAATCAGTGTATCATGGTAAACTTTTTAATAATTGCATGATCCATTGGTATTAAGGAATTCAAGATAATTGAATTAGATTGACAATTTAGTAATTTGCTCAATATAGAAACAAGTTCATTTAGAGCATCCTTTTATATATTTGGGGGAAAAAACATGAAATCTTGTTTATTAGCCATGCTTTTGAAAAATGAATTGAATAATGTTACATTTCTTTTAATTCTTTTTAATTTCTTTATTTTTTTCCCTAAATTAATCAAATGGGAATAATGTGTATATTTTCTTTAGCAGTACTGACTCATTGGCTAAACAATACTATTTTGTACCCTGCATTCTGTCTGTAGTCTGTTTATGTTGTCATCCTGGAAATAAAGGTGAATATGCCTCATTTAAAATCTTATCCACAAAGAAAATCTTTGGAATTTTACATTTTGCTTATAAATATAAATATAGAACTCTGTATAGCTATTATCATTTCAACTATCATCATTAGCAGTACTCGAGCACGCAAAACTTTCAGAGTGTTACATAGAACATATTGCACTCGTGTAATACCACTAATCATTACCTATAATGTTTTGTGTTTCAGCTAATCTTTTGTTTTTTTCTCACTCTTAGACAACAGCAATGAAAAAAATAACGTATTACAATATGCGTGTAAAAACTGTTCAGAGGCGTCTTAATGAAGACCTTGAAAAACTGAAAGATCGAAAATGTAAATTACAGAAGCTGCCAGAAGAACGAATAAAATTATTCAGCTTTGTGAGGAAAAATGTAAGATTAATACTGTAAAATTTCAATGGCCACATCTTAAGAAAGCTGGCAGATAAAATAGCATTATCTTTTAAATTTTATATATAGGTATACATATATGGATAATTTTTTTATTAATACTGAGTTTCAAGTCAAGTTTACCCCAAAAAAGTTTTGATCTCAGGTGCTTAACTAAGCTTCATTCTGTGCTTAGAAATCTACAATTCAAAAAAGGTATAGGCTTATTAATTTATAAGATTTTCCAAAAGCTGTATAATTCACTGTGATTCAGAGAATTATAAAGATCTGTTAGACTTATTTCAGCTGCATTTTTATTGGATACCAGCAGGCTGTGCTCCAAATTCATTTTCTTGTCTAAAGTGCTAAAATATCCCTTCGCTAATACTATTAAGGTATACTACAAGGTGGGAACTTTATATCAAGCTCCACTTTTTCAAAGATTGGCACCTGAGCTAACAATGGTTGCCAATCTTCTTTTTTATTTTTTTACTTTTTCTCCCCAAATACCCCCAGTACATAGTTATATATTTTAATTGTGGGTCCTTCTAGTTGTGGTATGTGGGACGCCACTTCAACATGGCCTGATGAGCAGCGCCATGTCCACACCCAGGATCCGAACCAGTGAAACCCTGGGCTGCTGAAGCGGAGCACGCGAACTTAACCACTAGGCCGTGGGGCCAGACTCAAGCTGCACTTTAGTAGTTACATTATGTGTGCTTTTTAAATTTAGAAGAAATTGGATTTCCTTTACTAAAAGTAGACCCTGAAAAATTAAGGATTATTTACCTCAGAACACAACTTTGTATATTTTAGAACAACTTGTATTTTTTTAAAAGTATGAAAAAATAATGAGTTATTTAACAAACGGTGTTAATAAAGATAGTCCAACTACTTGGGAGTAAGGGAACTGGATCCTTAGATTACACTTTACTTAAAAGTAAATACCAATGGGGAAAAAAGAGTTAAATGTTGAAAGGAAAACCTGGCAAAACTGAAGAATATATAGATTAATATATTTAACTGACCTCAGCCTGCCAAATAAAAGAATACTAGAAATCACAAAGGAACAGATGTAGATCTGATTAAAAGAAAGTAAAGTCCTTTTTTACTAAAAAGCATCATTAATGAAAATAAACAAATGACAATCTGAAAAAATTGTTTTCAACAAACATGAGGGACAAACATAATATCTTTAGCATAAACATACTCATAAATAAAACAAGACAAAAAGTAAATATCCAAATAGAAAAACTGAGCAAAATACATCTACCATTTTACAAAAGAAGAAATAAAAAATGACTAATAAACATTTGAAAGAAGAGCTGAACTTGATTATTAATTTTCAAGTGTGAATTAAGATAATCATTTTCACCTATAAAGTTGTCAAAGCATAACACATGCTTTGATAGCACTCAGGCTGGTGAAGATGGGTGTGACACTATTACACCACTGATGGGGTTGTAATTTGGGTCATATACACCATTATGCGGCGCATAATGACATTTCGGTCAACGACGGACTGCATTTATGATGGTGGTCCCATAAGCTAGTACCAAATAGCCTAGGTGTGTAGTGGGCTATACCATCTAGGTTTGTGTAAGTACACTCTGTGATGTTCCCACAATGACAAAATCGCCTAATGATGCATTTCTCAGAACTATCCCCATTGTTAGCAACAAATAACTGTATTAACAGCCTAAAAATGCTCATAGCCTTTGACCCCGTGGAATCTACTTCTAGCACTCTCTTCTAAAGATATTTGGATAAATATTTATATATAAGGGTATTCATCACTGCACTGTTAATAACAAAAAATTGGAAACTACTAAATGTTTAACAAGAGAAGAAGAATCATTCATTCTTAAGATAGAATATTATGGGGGTCAGCCCAGTGGCGCAGCAGTTAAGTTCCTCTTTCCACTTCAGCGGCCCTGGGTTCACCGGTTCGGATCCCAGGTGCTGACCTATGCACCACTTGTCAAGCCATGCTGTGGCAGGCATCCCACATAAAACAGAGGAAGATAGGCACGGATGTTAGCGCAGGGCCAGTCTTCCTGAGCAAAAAGAGGAGGATTCATGGCAGATGTTAGCTCAGGGCTCATCTTCCTCAAAAAAAAAAAAGAAAAGATAAGATAGAATATTATGTAGGCATTAAAAGCTAAGTCTTAAATATATTTAATATGGTTTCTAAAATGAACAGGTTTAAATTCATATTATAATCAGAAAGATATTCTTAACATAAAACATTAACAAAATTTAAATGATTTATTTGAATAAAAATCACAGAAGAGCCAGTATATGGAAATCATTTTACATTTGCCATTTTCATGTGTAAATGAATGTATTAAGTAATATCTGAAAACATGAAAAATAATAGCTATAGATTATATAAGCTACAGACATGTTTATAAATAAGCTTAATTTGTTTTTTAATAGCTGGATATAGCCATTCTCGAGGGACCACAGATAATTAGTACATTTCTGTTTGTATACACTTCTCTGTGGACAGTACAGTTTATCTTGAAATCCTACAAGTCTGGGATTTGGGCAAGTGAGGCACTAGCCCTGGGCCCAAAATTTGAGGGAGGGCCCAAAACCTCAGTAATCAAGATAAATCCTATTTAATGTATATTTTAAAAAATACAAATGAATGCAAAAGTCTGCTATGAACCAAAAAAACCCAAGTGTCAAAATTTTAAATAAAGATATTGCTGTGCTGAGCCATATAGGAGACGGAGGCATAAGGAAAAATGTGCACCCCTTTATACATGCTTTTGTGTATTTTTTATGGTTTTTCCCCCAAATACCAAGGTTATTGAAAAATTGAAAAGTATGTGTGATAAAAGTCACATTAGTTTATTTGTAACGAAACAAGCATTTATTATAATTTTATTTTGGCTTTGATAGAGCAAACTCATCAGTAATATGTAAAAATCTATTTCTTTTCGTTTCTCATTTTCAATTGAGAGAACTGCTATGTTTGAAGTATTTAAGATTGTCTTTCACTTGGTCAAGAGAAATTGGCTGACTGAACTTGTACCAAGGTTATAATCACAAGGTTGCCATGTTTTTATGGAGTTTGGCCTATTTATTATCTAGATTTTACTTTGTTAATTTAAATTAACTATATATTTAATAGATTCCACTAAAAGCTTTTGCTCTCTGGTACATTGATTTCAACAGTTGGAACGGGAACTGGCTGAACTCAAGGGATCTGGCAAAGGGCACAATGATAGATCCAATAGCAGTAAAGTAACTGAGCTTGAAAAATCAAAGAACTGTGAAAGTGTCACAGAAGAACCAAGTCTTCAACAGAAGCTATTGACCAAACTAAATGCCTTGAATGAAAGGGTAACATTCTGGAACAAAAAATTAGATGAGTATGTTTAATGAATTATCTAGTTGTTCAAATTTGAAACATGAGAGAATAGAATGTTCTGGGCCATCAGTTGAGCTCAGTTCCCTTCTTCAGGAGTGAAAAGAATTATAGCATGGAGTAAAATATGAAATGTGTTTCTAGTCCAGTTCCTAGTAGAGATAGGCATCATGGATTCAAAGCTGGCATATAGTTTAACAGAGACAATACTTGAAAAGAAATAGTAACTTCCCCTGAATGGCTTCCTGTCACACCACTAGTTTCTGCAAACTGAAAACAGTAGTTTTTTTTTTTAACATTAACTACTAATGGTGCAGAAACTCATGACATTAGATGAGACCAGGCAAAGCACATACACAGTTGTCTGGAATCATGTAGAAACAAACTTAGGTTGAGTATAACTAGAAATATCAAGCAAGAAGACTTAGTAAGTACTGTGAATTTTTTTATTTACTAGGGTACTAAGTGGATGAGTTAGTTTGCCCTGTAATAATACTAACAAAATAATAACCAACATTTACTGAGTTCTTGCTCTGTGCCAAACTCTTTGCTAAGAGCTTTTGCCTGTATTTTGCATATAACCCTCAAAAAATCCTATTCGGGTGTGGATATTATTAGTATTGCCATTTTACTGAGAAACGGCAGCATACAAATGTTGTGACTTGTCTAAGATCTGAGAGCCATGAGTGGTGAAGCCAGGAGAGTCTTCTAACCTTCACTTAATTCTGAGTTTGACAAAATTTAGGCTGATTTTAATTGCCAAGAATAGAATGTCTTTCTTGGTTTAACTGTTAACACCAAGGTTTCTTTATCTATTGACAAAAGCCTTGTATTTTAACATCAGTTTTTAAAAACTCTATCATGAATTTTAATGCTGTGTTTTTAATAGCTTTATATATATTTTTCTTGAACAGAATTGAAGCAATTTATCGTGTTGAAGTAAAGCAAAAGAAGAAAAGTCATGGTTTACTGATACCATTTTTGTTAATTGAGTTGGAGACTGTAGGAAATATCCACTTTGAAGAAGGCACTCGATCTGATGACTGGTAAATCTGTTTGAAATTTAGTTATAGCTTTAAAAATAATTTTAAGTGCTTAGGATCATCAACCAAAATATCAACTTATAAAAATCTTAAAATGTCCCATTTTCAAAACATTTTTCATATAAAATATTCATCCACTGAAAATTGGCAGACACCTACTTTACCACCTATACATTTCTCTTTTTACACTACTGCCATGAGATACATGGCAGTATCTTGAGACATCCTAATGGTATTTCATTGCTCTTTACCCAATTTCCCTTAGCCCAAGAGCAGAATATAATTTAGAAGTTACGGTCAAGTATTAATTTTATGTATGTTTATACTGTTTATTTCCGGACTGGCTATAGCCCTGGATTCTGAATATTGGGTGAGAAGCTAGAACAGAGAAGGAATGGCAAAGCAGGATTGGCAACAGCAGGTTGTAAACACCGGAGGAGGCTGCTAGTAAATGTCCTGGGGGTCCGTGGTCAGTCAAACCAGTTGTCTAGCGCTAGCTAGAGTCAGGGTGCACACAGACTCTACAAGCTAGAATAAGGCATACACTTAATAAACCAGGAATTCAGGTAAAAAGTCCATTTAGACAAAAATGGAAATAGCCACCAGAAACAGAAGCAGGAAGTAGCACCCACACTTCAGAATCAAGGCCTGCTGGTAGAAACAAGGAAGTGGTTGTGTTGCCTCAACTAGATGGTACAACCAAAAAAAAAGATCCTGGCCGGGTGGTGTAGTGGTTAAGTTTGCACACTCCGCTTCAGCGGCCTGGGCTTTGCAGGTTCGGATCCCGGGTGCACACCTACATACTGCTTATCAAGCCATGCTGTGGCAGCATCCCACATACAAAATAGAGGAAGATGGACACAAATGTTAGCTCAGGGACAATCTTCCCCACACACACAAAATCCATAAAAAGAAAAAAAAGGGGGGCCTGGCCCTGTGGCACAGTGGTTAAGTTTTGCAAGTTATGCTTCGGCAGCCAGGGTTTCACCGGGTCAGATCCCAGGTGCAGACCCACACACTGCTTGGCACGTCATGCTGTGGCAGGTGTGCCACATATAAAGTAGAGGAAGATGGGCATGGATGTTAGCTCAGGGCCAGTCTTCCTCAGCAAAAAGAGGAGGATTGGCAGCAGATATTAGCTCAGGGCTAACCTTCCTCAAAAAAAAAAAGAAAGAAAACCTTTGCAGAAAAATATCACTAATTATAACTTTCACATTTCTACAATCATTTCCTTAAAATTGAGAAGCCCATGAACAAGCCAAAGATCACCCTGGAACCTTAGAAGCAACTGCAAACATGGACGTGTGGCGAGAGCAGGAAACACGTAAAGCTATGCAATGGACCTGATGTGTCACCCGAGGATGATTTTACTCAGTCCGTGTTGAAACAAACACAGATTTTTATGGAATACAATGCAAAATTTGCATTAACTTTTTAGAAAGAAAAATGTGTGGCTGTTATGGGTGACGTTAAACCAAGCCCCCGTTCCTGTTATATGTGGCTTTTACTCACCTCTGTGAGTAAAAGCTTCTCAAGGACCTTGGGGTTACTTGGAGGAAAAGTGTGAGAAGCTTTGCCCAAGGCAGAAAGAGACCTTTTAAAATACTTTCTTTTGTATCAATACATCCATTTGCCCAGCGGTCACCTACTGTTTGCTTAACCACAATAGTTGATGTTTATGCACAAAGATAGAAAAGATGTTCATCCCAGTTCCCATGTAAACAAGCAGAGACCTTGATCTTTCAAGTGCAGAAATTGAAAGGTATCTCTCTGTAGGATGCGTGGATAAATTTTTTAGTCTTTCATTTATATTCACTCAACCTAAACAGAATTGTTTTTTATTATTTCTGTTTCTTTTTTACTTATTGCAAAGTAAGCTCTGTATAAAGCAGGTAGATTAATGAAAAAATCGTAAAAGCAAAATGACTAAAAAGCCATTTAGGTAACTATGCCAGCCTAATAGTAAATTAGATAGCTTTGATGGATTTTGATAAGCATTAACAATTGTTTACTTAGTTTTCATAAGAATAACCTTGATCCATTTTAAGGAGAAAATCATATATATGTTAGCAGAATTTCAAGGACTGTTTTTTACTTTTAACGAACTACAAGTTTGGCCACCTTAGCTCTAATCTTATGCAAATGTTAAGAAAAAAACTGCCAAATTGCTTTAAACTGGTCCGTGTGCTACATATATGGTTATGTAAACACTGACTTCTCTTTTATTAATATTTTTAAAGCCAATGGTTTAGTATTTAAAAAGTACTGGAGTAGAGCTAGAACTCAACTATAAAGGTTTTCTATCAAAATAACCTTTGTTCATTTCTTTTTTTTTTCAGTTATTTTATTGAGGTCATAATGGTTTATAACATTATGTAATTTCAGCTGTACATTATTATATATCAGTTTCTGTATAGACTACATTGTGCTCACACCAATAGTCTAATTTTTATCCATCACCATATATATGTGCCCCTTTACGCCTTTCACCCATCCCCTGACCCCTTACCTTTCTGGTAACAACTAATCTGTTGTCTTTATCCATGTGTTTATCTTCCACATGTGAGTGAAATCATGCCATGTTTATCTTTCTCTGTCTAGCTTATTTCGCTTAACATCATACCCTTAAGGTCCGTCCATGTTGTTGCAAATGGGATGATTTTGTCCTTTTTTAATGGCTGAGTAGTATTCCATTGTATATATACACCACATCTTTATCCATTCATCAGTTGAGGGCACTTGGGTTGCTTCCTCGTCTTGGCTATTGTGAATAATGCTGCAGTGAACGTTGTGGTGCATGAATCTCTTTGAATTGTTCATTTCAAGTTCTTTGCATAAATACCCAGTACTGGGATAGCTGGATTGTATAGTATTTCTATTTTTAATTTTTTGAGAAATCTTCATGCTGTTTTCCATAGTGGCTGCACCAGTTTGCCTTCCCACAAGCACCGCCCTTTTTCTCCACATCCTCTCCAACATTTATTATTTTTTGTCTTGTTAGTTATAGCCATTCTGACTGGTGTAAGGCGATATCTCATTGTAGTTTTGATTTGCATTTCCCTAATAATTAATGATGTTGAACATATTTTCATGTGCCTGTTGGCCATCTGTGTATCTTCTTTGGAAAAATGTCTGTTCATAGCCCATAGCCCATTTTTTGGCTAGGTGTTTGGTTTTTTGTTGTTGAGTTGTATCGTTCTTTATATATTTTGGAAATTAACCCCTTGTCAGATATATGATTTGCAAGTGTCTTCTCTCAGTTGGAGAGTTGTCTTTTCGTTTTGTTTATGGTTTCCTTTGCCTTGCAGAAACTTTTTAGTTTGATGTAGTCCCATTTGTTTATTTTTTTGTTTCCCTTGCCTGAGTAGACATGGTATTTGAAAAGATGCTGCTAAGACTGATGTCAAAGAGTGTACTGCCTGTGTTTTATTCTAGGAGTTTTATGTTTTCGAGTCTTACATTCAAGTCTTTCATCCATTTTGAATTAATTTTTGTGTATGGTGTAAGATAATGGTCTACTTTCATTCTTTTGCATGTGGCTGTCCAGTTTTCCCAGCACCATTTATTGAAGAGACTTTCCTTTCTCCGTTGTTATGTTCTTGGCTCATTTGTCAAAGATTCATTGTCCATAGATATGTGGTTTTATTTCTGGGCTTTCAGTTCTGTTCCATTGATCTGTGTGTCTGTTTTTGTGCCAGTAGCATGCTGTTTTGATTACTGTCACTTTGTAGTATATCTTGAAATCAGGGAGTGTGATAACTCCAGCTTTGTTCTTTTTTCTCAGGATTGCTTTGGCTATTCAGGGTCTTTTGTTGTTCTGTATAAATTCTAGGATTCTTTGTACTATTTCCGTGAAGAATGCCATTGAGATTCTGATTGGTATTGCATTGAATTTGTAGATTTTAACTATGTTTATTCTTCCAATCCATGAGCATGGAATATCTTTCCACTTCTTCATGTCTTCTTCAATTTCTTTCAATAATGTCTTACAGTTTTCGGTGCATAGGTCTTTCACCTCTTTGGTTATTCTTTTTGTTGCGATTATAAATAGGATTGTATTCTTGACTTCTCACTCTGCTAGTTCATTATTAGTGTATAGAAATGCAACTGATTTTTGTAAGTTGATTTTGTGCCCTGCAACTTTGCTGTAGTTGTTGATTATTTCTAATAGTTTTCTGATAGATTCTTTAGGGTTTTCTATATATAGAGTCATGTCATGCACAAACAGTCAGAGTTTCACTTCTTCCTTTCCAATTTGGATACCTTTTATTTCTTTTTCTTGCCTGATTGCTTTGGCCAAAACCTCCAGTACTATGTTGAATAGGAGTGGTGAAGTGGGCACCCTTGTCTTGTTCCTGTTCTCAGAGGGATGGCTTTCAGTTTGTCACCCTTAAGTATGACGTTTGCTGCGGGTTTGTCATATATGGTCTTTATTATGTTGAGTTACTTTCCTTCTAGACCCATTTTATTGAGAGTTTTTATCAGAAATGAATGTTGGATCTTGTCAAATTCTTTCTCTGCATCTATTGAGATGATCCTGTGATTTTTATTTCTCATTTTGTTAGTGTGGTATATCACATTGATTGATTTGCAGATGTTGAACCTTCCTTGAATCCCTGGTATAAATCCCATTTGATCATGGTGTATGATCCTTTTAACATATTGCTGTGTTCAGTTTGCCAATATTTTGTTGAGGATTTTTGCATCTGTGTTCATCAGCGATATTGGCCTGTAATTTTCCTTCTTTGTGATGTCCTTGCCTGGTTTTGGTATCAGGGTAATGGTGGCCTCATAGAGTGAATAAGGAACCATTCCACCTTCTTCATTTTTTTGGAGTAGTTTTAGAAGGATAGGTATTAAATCTTCTTTGAATGTTTGGTAGAATTCTCCAGAGAAGCCATTTGGTCCTGGGCTTTTGTCTTGGGGGAGGTTTTTGATTACTGTTTGAATCGCTTTACTTGTGATTGGTCTATTCAGATCCTCTATTTCTTCTTCATTCATTTTTGGAGGTTTTATGAGTCTAAGAATTTATCCTTTTCTTTTAGCTTATCCCATTTTTTGGCATATAGTTTTTCATAGTATTCTCTTATAATCCTTTGTATTTCTGTGGTAGCTATTGTAATTTCTCCTCTTTCATTTAAAATTTTATTTATTTGAGCCTTCTCTTTTTTTCTTGGTGAATCTGGCTAAGGGTTTGTTTGTCAATTTTGTTTATCTTCTCAGAGAACCAGCTCTTAGTTTCATTGATCCCTTCTATTGTTTTTTCAGTCTCTATTTCATTTAATTCTGCTCTAATTTTTATTATTTCCCTCCTTCTGCTGACTTTGGGCTTTGTTCCTTTTCTAGTTCTGTTAGGTGTAGTTTAAGATTGCTTATTTGAGATTTTTCTTGTTTGTTGAGGTGGGCCTGTAATGCCATAAATTTCCCTCTTAGAAGCACTTTTCCTGCATCCCATAAGAGTTGGTATGTTGTATTTTCATTTTCATTTGTCTCCAGGTACTTTTTAATTTCTCCTTTGATTTCTTCATCGATCCAATGGTTGTTCAGTAGCATGTTGGTAGTCTCCACATATTTGTGACTTTTTCAGCTTTCATCTTGTAGCCAATTTCTGGTTTCATACCATTGTGGTCAGAAAAGATGCTTGATATGATTTCAATCTTCTTAAATTTATTGAGGCTTGCCTTGTTTCCCAACGTATGGTCTATCTTTGAGAATGTTCCATGTGCACTTGAGAAGAATGTGTGTTCTGCTGTTTTGGATGGAATGTTCTACATACATCTACTAAGTCCATCTGGTCAAGTGTTTCATTTAAATCCACTATTTCCCTGTTGACTTTTTGTCTGGATCCATTGATTTAAGTGGGGTGTTGAGGTCGCCTACTATTATTGTGTTACTGTTAGTTTCTCCCTTTAGGTCTGTTAATACTTGCTTTGTATACTTTGGTGCCCCTGTGTTAGGTACATATATTCATAAATGTTATGTCCTCTTAGTGGAAAGTAATTTTTATCATTACATACTGCCCTTCTTCGTCTCACACTGTCTTTTTTATCTTGAAGTCTGCTTAGTCTGATATAAGTATGGCAACACCTGCTTTCTTTTGTTTACCAATTACTTGGAGTATCATGTTGCATCCTTTCACTCTGAGCCTGTTTGTCTTTAGAGCTGAGAAGTGTTTCCTGGAGGCAGCATATTGTTGGGTCTTGTTTTCTAATCCATCCAGCTACTCTGTGTATTTTATTGGAGAATTCAATCCATTTACATTTAGAGTGATTATTGATATATGAGGGCTTAATACTGCCGTTTTGTCTCTTGTTTTCTGGTTGTTCTATATTTCCATTGTTTTTCTTGCCTTGTATTTCTGACTGCCATTTCAGTTTGGTGGTTTTCTGAGGTGGTTTCCTCAGTTTTCTCTTTATTTATGAATTGTGGCTCTGTTCTGATTTTTCATTTAGTGGTTACCATGAGGTTTGTATAAAAGTTCTTGTAGATGAGGTAGTCGATTTTCTCATAGCCTGTTATCTCCATTAGCCTAAGTAGATTCCATCCCTTTCCTTGTCCCCTTCTGAGTTATTGTGCTCACAAATTATTCTGTTTTGTGTTGTGAATCTGTGCCAAATTGAAGTGTTTATAGTTATTTTTGATGCTTTCCTTCCCTTTATCTTTTTATGTTATAATTCAGAGTTTTCTAACCTGTTCTGATAGAGAACTGCAGTTTTCTGATTTTGTCTGTTTATCTCCTTGCTCAAAGCTTTGTACACCTTTGCCTTTTCATTTCAGGTATGAGGGCTTCCTTTATCTTTTCTTGTAAAGGAGGTCTAATGGCAACGAACTCCCTCAGCTTTTGTTTATCTAGGAAAGTTTTTATTTCTCCATCATATCTGAAGGATAGTTTCACTGGATAGAGTGTTCTTGGCTGAAAGTTTTTGTCTTTCACGATTTTGAATATATCTTTCCACTCTCTCCTAGACTGTAAGGTTTCTACTGAGAAATCTGCAGAAAGCCTGATAAGGGTTCCTTTGTAGATTATTTTCTCCTGCCTTACTGCCCTTAAGAGTTTTGCTTTGTCACTGACTTTTGCCAGTTTTACTATTATATGCTTTGGAGAAGATTTTTTTGCATTGATGTAATTAGGAGTTCTATCAGTCTCATGTATTTGTAAGTCCAGTTCCTACCCTAGGTTTAAGAAGTTCTCAGCTAAAATTTCTTTGAACAAGCTCTCTGCTCCTTTCTTCCCCTCTTCTCCCTCTGGAATACCTATAATTCTTATATTGCTTTTCCTAATTGATTTGGATATTTCTCAAAGAATTCCTTCATTTTTAAAAAATTTTAGTTCTCTCTCCTCCTCCACCTGAAGCATTTCTATATTTCTATCCTTTAAATCACTAATTCTGTCCTTCATAATGTCAGCTCTATTTTTCGAGGAGTCTAGATTAATTTTTATCGCATTAATTGTGTTCTTCATATCCAGAATTTCTGTTTGGGTTTTTTTTTTTTAATATAGTTTCAATCTCTTTGGTGAAGTATTCCTTCTGCTCGTTAATTTTATTCCTGAGCTCACTGAACTCTTTTTGAGTTTTCTTGTAACTCACTGAGTTTCTTTATGACAGCTATTTTGAATTCTATGTTATTTAGACTGTAAATTTCTGTAACTTCAGGGTTGGTTTCTGGAGACTTGTCATTTTCCTTCTGCTCTAAATTGTTACTGTAGTTTTTCATGGTGTTTGATGAACTAATCCTTTGCTGGCACGTTTGTGGTAGTATCAGGTTGCAGATACCACCTGCTGCCACTGGGGGGAAGCAGGAGCTGTGTTTCTTATCCCTCCCCATCTGCTAGAAGTGTGTGGATACAATGGGTGCTCCCACAGGCCAGGATGGTGTTCGCATGTGTGCTGGGCTGCCACCACCTTGACTGACAGTCACATGGGCCGCTGTGTTCGGTGGATGGGGCTTCTTCTCCGCGTCTGAGCTGGGGCCATCCTTTGGGGCTGCAGGAGCACAGTGGGTGCTCCCGCAGGTTGGGGTAGCTTTTATGCGCACATACACGGCTGCTGCTGCCTCCGCTTACAGTTGCGCTCAGGCTTGTTCCTACTGGTGCTGCTGCAGCAGCATAGTGTGCACTCCCGTGGGCCAGGATAGCATTCGCCCACAGTCTGGGCTGTCCCCGCCTCCTCTTAGAGTAGCACCGGCCACCGTAAAAGGACCTGTGACCCGGCTTGCTGCTGCTGGGGGAGGAGGACAGGAGCACTCACCTACCTCCACTGCTTCCCAGAAACCCAGTCCATCCATCTTCAGATGTATAGCTGCATGGGTCTCTCAGGTATCCTGTTGTGCTGTGTGGGTCAGTGGATGTCTGTTTAGTTGTAATTCAGAGGGGGAGAGACAAAGGGAACAGCTCATCTGCCACGTTGCTGACATCACTCCTGTTTATTTCTTTAGCAATAGAGCATTGCAGATTTCTAATTGTATATCGTTCAATATTCCTTAGCTTCATTTCTTTCGTTAAATAAAAGGGCTGTATTTTTCAGTCTTAAAAAAGTCCCTCTTTTACAGAGATTTGCTTGTTGAGTAGATTGTTGCCACTATAGCATTGTCATTATAGATTCCTATTATTTACCTACGTATTCCCAATTGTGTTATCCATTGATATCAGACAACATTTATCAAGTGGGGGCTCCACAGCCTCAAAGATGCTGCCCTTGTGCTTGAGAAGCTTTCAACCTGGTTATAGATACAGGGCATTTACAATTTAAAGAAATAACTTTAAAGCACCACAAAATAATGTATAAATGCCTCTGTAAGCTCCTTGGAGACAAATATAATGTTTCATTTGCCTTATAAATCGTAACATCTAGCACAGGGCTGGCTGGATTGATAGCTCAATAGATTACTAATTGACATTTCCACATCACTTTACTGATACTCATTTAACAGTTTCACTTTTGTATATATAATGATTTTCAGTAATTAACTATATATAACGATTTCATGCTGTACTATTTCATGGAGCTACAGCAGATAAACTTTTTATTTTATACTGATATTGGTGTAAGTTAGCAAGTCAGTTAGCAGTATTTATTAAACCCTTGTTTAGGATTTTGAAGTACATTTGAATAGACTTTATTAAGCTCCAGCCATTTAAAAATATATCCATTCTACATTTGCTAAATGAGTGCATCATTTCTATATTAGAAACATTTGTAGGCAGCTCTCTGTGTCACTGAATATCTTAGTGAATGATGTATATCACCGCTGTGGATGCTCACAAATTCAGGTCCCACTGAATAGAGTGAGGTACCCAGTGCAATGAGGGGTCCTCACTCTCCTAACCTCTACAGTACTTAATGCTGTTAACCATTCCTTCCTTGTAACTTCACCTCTCTTGTTTCTGTACTCAGACAATTTCTATTTTCTTTTTACACTCTCCCTTGCCAGTTTCTTCTATTCCTGCACTTTCAAAAATTACTTATAGTTATAATCTCTCTCCTTTACTCCAGCCCTGAATTTCTACTTGTTAGACATTTCTAGCTGGATGTTTAACTGGCAAAGCAAACTCAACATATTCAAAAAGGAACATGAAGTAATGAAATATACAGTAGGGTTAGAGTCAGAAAAACTAGGTTCAAACTCTATCTGAATCTATCATTTAACCCATCTGAACTTCATCTGTAAAAATGAGAAAAATTTAAATCTACCACTAAAGATTACTGCTAGCATTAGACAAGGTAATGTGAAAATACTTAGTTCTTAAGTTTTATGTTTTTGTTTTCCTCTTCCTGCCCACAAGCAACCTCTTCCTTCTGACTCCCCCATCCTGTTCGTGGCACTACCATCCTCTCAGTCATGGAGGCTCAGCAAACATCAAAGCCATCCTTGACTCCATTTTTCCTTCAATCTCCACATCCAATGAGGCCAAGACCACAGGTTCTCCTCCATGTCTCTTGCATTTATTCTCTCCTCCATTGTGACCAAAATCACCTGCACACAGGGCATGATAACCCTTCTTTTAGGCTACTGCTGCATCTAGCACAGTGTTTGTATGCAGTAGGCACTATTCCTAATTAATCAGTAAAGATACCTAAATGGTTTTGCATATGGTCCCTGCTGACATGCTTCCTACACAGACAGCTCTCTGTTAAAAACGAAACAAAAGCCTCTTATAGCTACCTGTTACCTTTCAAATTACATTCAGACTCTTCACCATGACTGTCAGTGTCCTTCACTGTGTGGTCTCCAAACTGTCCTAACTCCTTGTCAGACCCCTTCGGAGTCAGACAAACTGTGTGTGCCTCATTGCTCTTAGAACATACCGAGTCCGTAAGTGGTTTTGTTTGTTCTGCTTCCTTCACCCAGGATGTCTTGCTTCCCTTACCCTCACTCCATCACTGCCTGTCAAAACTTACTTTATCTGCAAGCCAACATCTAGAACCATTCTTTTGTGAGAGATCTTCTTGTATCTCCATCACATATAATCATTATTATTATTATTATTTTTGAATCTTCATGGCACTGAGTTGTATCTCTCCTATCTTATTCTCTATTGCAGTTTTGCTTGTACTGGTCCCTTTCTTGAAGAGACAGACTGCGTCATATTAATCTTTGAATCTTTTCTACTTTGTTCACTTACTCAGCATCCATCCACTGAGCTTCTGCCATGGGCTGGACTCTATGCTAGGTGCTAGGGGTAAAAGTCAAATAAGACATAGTGCCTGCTCTCATCAAGCCTGCAGTCTGGTATGGAAGACGATGGTAATGAAACAGTAATAAGTTCTGGGATAATTGCAAGTGTGGACAAGGTAGGAGGGGCCAGCTCTGTGAATATCAAAGCAGAGTGGGGGTTTAGAGAAAGTTTTCTGGAAATGGGGACACTTGAGGGAGATGCTTTGATCTGAATTTTGAAGGACAGATAAAAGTTAAGTATGCAAAGAATTAGAGGAAGGACTTTCCAGGCAGAGGAAACAGCGTGTGAAAGGGTGTGGAAACAGTACAGACATTTGGAGAACTACCTGTAGTTGCACATGACAAGGCCTGATCATTAAGGGTCTCGCAGGCTGGGCTAGTAGTTTGAACTTTGCCTTTATATCTATGGGACTCGTTGAAGGAGAGGTGTAGCAGATTGAGATGTTATTTTATATGAAGTGCTAGAGAGTCATTATTTTAGGTTCAGACTAAAACGCATATACCTCAGTAGTCACGCTCCCCAGTGCATGCGGCACATTTTCAGCAGTGCTGTGAGTTGTCATCCCCTCTGAGGTATTGCTAATACTGACAGTCGCGGTACTTCTCCATTCTCCCTCCTGCAGCAGTACTCCAGCACTCTGTGGTGTTTTCTCATCCCCACATGGTCAGGTGAGTGGATTGCTTTACTTCTAGGGCCCCAGGTGGCAGAGAGCCCATGTCTTCTTAGCACCAGGGTTCCCTATCTCCAGGGCCCTAAGAATTCCATATAAGGAAGGGCTCAGCTGCTGAGTTCTCAAAGAAAAGCTCTTTGAAAGGATGACACATCATGAGTTTCCTTTGCCATTCCTGGGTCTTGCGTTCCGGGGGATCAGACGAGAAGCTAGGTATCGTCCATTTATCACTTCCATTTATTCTTGATTACCCTCAAGGGTACTTTTTGATTACCTTTTTGTTACTATATAACAACAACTTTATTTACATAAAATGCCAGTTTCTGTCAGAGTGCAAGAATAATAACAACAATAATGAGAGTGCAAGTAATAATGAGCTTCTGTGGTTCTAGCACATGTTATTTAGGGGTGACTTGGACTGATTTAGGCCCAGAAAGTGATCCCTCTGTATGAGACTGTAGGTTTCCCGCTGCACATGACGATGTGGGTGTGTAGGCAGACCTCTGAACCGATTGTAGCATCGTGCTGGCTTGTAACTCTGCTTGTATCTGTCTCCTCTACCAGACTGTGAGCTCCTCTGGGATGAGTTTGGTTTGGGCAGCTCACTTTTCAGCTCTGAGGGAGCTCTGAGCTCCTAGCTGCACTGGCTCAATCTTTGCTAGTGAGAAAGGCAAATGCTCTAAATTAGGAGCTCAGATGTTAGTTTTAGGGAGAGACCACCCATCAGGAAGCTCACCTCTGTGAGCTTAGTCCGCCCATGCTCAGGCCCTGGTTGATTATGCCAGTGGGGACCACACATCTCATCAAAGGCCAATGTATCCCATATAGGGTCACTTAACTTCCTTTTCAGATTGATCCATTTTTCAATCTCGTCTTAATCTATATTGTGCTAAGACAGGGCCAGAGTTATTGTGCACATGGCCAGGTGAGGGCAGCAGAGAGTAAATGAGCACTTCAGTCATCTTGAGATCTTCACATAGCTGGCCCCTCCGAGTCTTTCAGTTCTTAGCTCAAACGTCCTTTCTGAAAGTTCTTACTGAAGATCTATGTTAAGTAACCCCCACTGCACTCCATACTACAGCCTCTCTCTCTTCAAATCAGTCATCAGTTTAGGAATGACTTCATTTATGTTTCGGTTTTTTGTCCAACTTCCTTGGAATATAGGCTCCATGAGAGAGGGACCCTGCCTCTTTCACTTCCATATCCCTAGTTATGAAGTTATTGCGATAGTCCAGCTGAGAGATGGTGATGTTTTGAACTAAGGTAATAACGTTGGTGATGATGAAATAGGGTCATATTCAGAATGTATTTTTTATTTGATAAATTTGACATGTTACAATTTCTAAACTTTATATATTGTGTTACTTTGACATATTTATATATTGTATTATGATTGCCATTGAAGCAATATTTATCACATTACATCATTATAGTACAGTATTATTGACTATATTCATTATACTGTGCATTAGATCTTTGTGGCTTTTTTACTACTCGGTACAGGTTTGTACCCTTAAACACCATCAATCTTATCTCCCCACCCACCATGTATTTTAGATGTAGAGCCAAACAGACTTAGCAAAGAATTGGATATTGGTGAGGAAGAGAGGAGGCCAAGTTTATTCCTGGGTTTTTAACCTAAGCTGCCTGTTAGATGTGGTGCTGTATGCTGAGGTGGAAAACCCTCAGAGGAGCAGGTTTAGGGGTAGGTATTGGATGAGTTAAGTTTGAGAGGCCTATTACATGTGCGAGTGAACATATCAAGTAGGCAGTTGGATGTCCACATCTGGGTATATCCGGCTAAGTTGGGTAGAGATAAAGTCTGGAAACAAAATGTTGGAATTTATTGTGTGTATATGTGTGTGTGTATGTGTATGTGTGTGTGTGTATACATATAAATATATTTTTATATGTTGCCAAAGGACCAGATGAAATCACCTAGGGATAGTGTTCATGGAAACAAGAGGAGAACAAAAGACCGATTTCTGGGGCAATCCAACATTTAGAAGTCTGTCAGGGGAAAAAGAAGCAACAAAGAAAACCATGAAGGACCAGCCAATAAAAAGAAAGCCAGAAACATATCGTTTCACTGAAGCCAAAAAAGAAAGTGTTTCAGTAATGGAGGATTGTCAACCAGCGTATCTTTTAGTCAGAACAAATATATAATAATTAACAAAAGAACCATTATTTTTAAGTTTCAAAGTTTAGTGTCTCTTTTATTGATTTAATGTGTGCCCAGTTTGAACCAAAACAGAGCTACTATATGATGTATCTTTAGCAAAAAGCATAAGGCATGAGCTATAATTTTTATCATGTGTAACTTTGTGTTCTTCAATATTTTAAGAAAAATCTGTTATTTTCTTTGTATGTATTCTGTATTCCCATATAGGTTTAATTCCTGCTATGAGTTAATTATATCACGTTTTTGTACCTGGGACTTCAGAACATATGGTATTACAGGTGTGACAGTAAAACGTGTCATCAAAGTTAACAACCGTATTCTGAGACTAAAATTTGAAGAGAAATTCCAGAAGTTTTTGGACAATGAAGATATGCATGATTCAGAGTAAGAAGTCAAATTCCATAAGGAATATTTTTACAAAAGTCTGATTTTATTTTGTGAAAAAGTCTTTCTGTTTTCCAATATTGAAAATACGCATTGTTAGTAAATATTCCCTTTTATGCATCTCCCTTGACTAGAATGACGTCGTAGTGTATCCACATTGGGGGTCTTTTAGAGCCTGAGGGTGTTGGAGGTTTAACAATGACACTGGAGCATGCAGTGTAAATGGGAAATATCCTAGCAGGACATACGGTCATCTTATCTATGGCTAAGGTTTTTTGAAATCAATTCTCAAACTTTTTTTGTCTCAATTACTCTTAAGGAGCTATCGAAAGATGCTGGAATGCCTTTTTTATGTTTTTGATCCTGAAGTTACAGTGAAGAAAAAACATCTGCTACAAATACTTGAAAAAGGATTCAAAGACAGTGCAACAAACAAGGTAGCAGAAAATGTCATTCAGAATGATGCTTTCTTCCTAGTGAATAAAGCCCCACCACTGGTTAGGCGTGGTTGGCTTCTCACTCCTTTTGTCCATGTTTATAGCAGACGTGCTGTGTCACAAAAAGCTTAGTGCTGTCACAGGAAGTACAGCATCTTCCTTCTTTGGATTATACCAGAGTGAGTCCATTAATTACTTTATCTGCCTGACCATCTCTTTAATCTTTCAAGGCATCTGACTTTAGTGTTGTGATTCTTTTGTTGATGATCTTAAAATCTACTTCTTTAATCTGTCAGGGTTTTCTCCATCATGAAAAAAATCCACTCACTGAACACTGCTGTGCTTTCTAGCTATGATCTTGTTTCCCTTTTTCTCTTTTATTGCAGCCGTCCCCACCTAATTCACTGTCCCCACCTTGCTGCTGATATTGCTTTATTCTTGGTCACTCCTGAGCTCCAAAATATCCAGTCAACCTCTCTCAGCTCTCTGCCCTGTTGATGAGGCAGCTGTAACACACTGGTACACAGCAGTGCTTTCACATCATGGCACACATAAAATGATAATATTGCTGCATTTAAATCCTGGCTATCCTACTCACCAGCTATATGACTTCACCTCTCTGGGCCTGTTTCTTCCCATCTGTAAAATGAAGATAGTATCTACTTCACAGAATTGTTGTTAGGATTTAGTGAGGTATGCATTAGAAAGTTCTTGGATACTTGTATATCAATGTTCATAGCACCATTATTCACAGCAGCCAAAAAGTAGAAACACCTCAAATGTCCAACGGATAAATGGATAAAAAAAATGTGGTATATACACCAAAATATTATTCAGCCATAAAAAGGAATGAAATTCTAATGCATGCTACAAAATGGAGGAAGCTTGAAAACATTATGCTAAATGAAAGAAGCCAGACACATAAGGACAAATATTGTACAATATCCCTTATATGAGGCACCTAGAATAGGCAAATTGGAAGAGAGAGAAAGGAGAATAGAGGTTACCAGGGGATGGGGAGGATGGAGGGATGGGGAGTTATTGTTTAATGAGTACAGAGCTTCTTTTGGGGATTAAGAAAAGTTCTGGAAATGGATAGTGGTGACGGTTGCACACCACTGTGAATGTACTAAACGCTAATGAATTTTACACATTAAAATGGGAGCTTTTACCTTATGTATTTTTAATCACAATAAAAATATCACCAAAAAAGCATTTCAGCTGCTCAGTCGAGAATGGATTGGAGGGAGTAGGAGCAGATGATAGGGGCACTTCTGGGGGAGGTACCACAACAGCTGAGGCCCGTGGTGACGGCGGCATCAGCAGGTGGTGTGATGAGAGTGCCCCCATTGTACTTGCTCGAGGAGAAGTCAGAAGGAGGTGAGGAAGTGAAGGCTTTAGAAGGCGGAGTGAAGGGCTCAGGGTCATTCCAGAGAACTGTGAACCGTCATGGGCACAGAGGGTGGGCGAAGGATGGAGCTAACATTTCTGCGTGTTTTCTGCCTGCCAGACGCTGTGCCTTATCCCCTGCAGCTCCTAGAGGAGGTGCCCTACCTCCAGCCCTCCCAAGGGCCTTCTGCACGGGTCTGTCCAGGACAGCAGCCACCACCCACATGGGCTGCTGAGCATTTGAAATGTGACTAGCCAGGATTGAGACGTGCTGAAAGTTTAAAATAAACACCAGTTGTTAAAGGCATAATACAGAAAAAAGACTATAATTTCTTTGATTAGATGTTGAAATGATAATATTTTGGATATGTTAGATAAATAAAATGTAGTGTTAAAATTTACCAAAACACTTCTTGGACCAGTTTCTGGCACATGGAAAGTGTTTGGTCAAATTTACCATTATTGTCTGAAACATTTGATACTATCGACTGCCTTTCTTTTTTGAAACGCTCCTTTAGCATCCATGATATTATACTATTGTTATCCTCCTATTTTTCTGATTGTCCTGTCTGTCCTTTTTGTCCCTCCTCTTGCCTCTAAATACACCACAAGACTAAAATTTACTAGTCTGCCCTTCTCTCTCCACATACCATCAATTACTCTCATTGTTGAGATCTTAAAAATGGGAGAATAGAATTGACTAGAAAAATCACTGGATAGCATGTAGATCAGATCAACTAGATTTCTATACTATGATGTGCACATAATGGGTAAAGATAAATATTTATGTTCTGCATTATTTAGTAGATGGGATTTGATTAAAAAGATGAGCCATGTAAGCAGTTTAGAAGAATTTAGCAGTGTCTTTGTAAGGCAGAGGGCTGGCTGGTGTGGGAAAGATCAGATATTCTCTTTGATACGCAAAGACGTGGTCAAGAGCCATAGGGAGTATCATTTATTCCATTTTGGCTTTCTCCAAAATGTGCATCCTCAGCCAGCCCATCTCCCTGTCTCTGCTTTGACACCCAGCCTGCCATTCCTGTGTGGTTTGTCTGCTTTATCTTCTTATACAGTATGTCTAAAACCAAACTTTAATCTTTTCCCATAGGCAACTCTCTCCCCATTTCTTTCCTTATTTCTACTAACAACGCTGTCACTCCCTCCACTGACCAGGTTCAAAGCCTTGGAATCATGTTTGACCACTCCCTTTTCCATTGTCCCTTCACCTAGTCGTTTACCATTTCCAGTGATGCTTCCTTTACTCTATCACTTCATTCTTCCTTTCCCTCCCTATTCCCATTGCCTGTCACGGCTTCAAACATTCCTTCTAATCTTTGCCAGTAGTTTCCCCTATAGGCAGCCTTGCCCTTGGTCTTGCTCTCTATTCCTTCCACCTTTAATAGTACAGATAAAGTAATCTTTCCTAAAACATTGTTTTCATAGAGCACATCACACTGTGCTCATGATGAGAAACCTTCAGTAGTTTCCCATTACTTATGATAATGAAGTCCAAATTCCTCTGCCTGGCATTCAAGGCCCCTCACATCTAGCTTCAGTCTACCTGCCTTTTACCAAATATACCACATGTCCCAAAATGAAGTAGGCACTTTACTTAGGATTCTCCTGAACACACCTCAATGCCTTGCCTCCCTTCGATGAATTGCTTTTTCCTACTTTTTCCCTGTGGCAAATTTATCTTTGAGGTCTCAGCTCAAGGACTTCCTCCTCTGTGCAGCCTTTCCTGAATTCTCAAACAGTAGAAGCCCTCTTATCTAGTTTACAGGTTTATCAAAAGTCGAGTAAAACAGAGAACTCTAAACAAAGGATTTACTTAAAGCCCTTTAGTATAACTTAAAACATATAAACTTGCATTCATTTGTCTATCTTTTTATGTGCAAGAACCCGTGTAGTTTTAGTTTGTATGATCCTCGCTGCCACAGACTTTTGCATTGGCCTTCCCTACACCTGTTTGATGGACATTTGTAATGATTAGCCTCTATGGAACGTTACCGAAGCTTTCCACTTAGTTTTCATAGAAACGACTCTCTTTCCTTCTCATATTTCCTTGCTTTATGTAATGTACATAATTTCGATAACAAATACAATTAGTATAAACAAGTTTAGGAACAAAATTAACTGACTTTTAGTGAGCATACAACACGACTGAGTGGAATAGAAGTACCATCAGTATTTTTAAAAGTGCCATGAGTTATATTATGAGTTGTAGAGAGAATGGAAAATATTGCCTAATCCTGTGAATTGGTTAAGTGGAAGTTGATTAAGCAGCGATCAATTGAGAATTTTTATTGTAGCACATTAACAAATGTAATATGACATATTAAACACATTTAATATAACATTAAAATGTAATCATTTGTGTGCATTTTTCTACAAGTCTTCATGGGCAGGGACTTCGTTTATAGATTCTCGGTAAAGATTTGATGAATGAATGATCGGATAGTTGGATACATGGATGGATGGCAATCACCCCTGTTTCTATACCTTAATATATCTCCTCTTAAAAACACTTTCCGTTAAAATTTCTGATTATTCGAAGACTAGCCACAGTCTTGTTACCGCTACAAGCTCATTCTTAATCACTTCAGTTAAAGAAGGATATCTTATCTGACACATCTTGTGATGCCTTTTATTTTTAATTATTGGACAGTTTCCATCTTCCTCTCTCTTATTTGGGACAAGACCATGCTATAGCCTCACAATGCCATGCACATAGCTTGTATCTAATGGATTATTTAGTGATGTTCATTGGAAATCTGAGAAAATTTTACTTATTCGGATGTGGAATTTGTGGTCATATAGCCACATTTAGTATTTATTTTTTAAAAACCTCTTTGGATAACAGGTTTCAATAGGAAAAAATATATAGGCAATTTAGCATTTATAGAAAAGATATATTTCTGGATAATTTGGCTACTAACATTAAACTAGTCATAATTCTAAAACTCTGAGATAGTGACAAGGAGGAATAGACCTGAGTTTAAATCATGACTTTGCCAATTTCTACTTCTCTCCTTGGATGGATCATATAATTTCTTAGCTCTAGTTGTTTTTACTGCTAAAGATAGAGACTTTTGTTTGCTTTTTAGAACTGCTTTCACAACAAGTAATATGAATATTTCCGATAAAATACATTCACGAAATAAATCTAGTCACAATGAAAACTAAGATTTCCATGCTTTAGCACAATGCAATGTATCATATACATGAGAAATGTCACTGATGTAATATCTCATTCCCACATGATTTTCTTTTTGGAATTTGCACAATTACTAGTGGAGTATCGTTGAAAACGTGTAAAACTGTAGCTCCTGCCCCACACGGTGTTGTCAGTCTTGACTCTGGCTGCTTTTACAGGAACAAATATTGTTTTATATCACTTTTCATAAATCTGTTTGCATATAAATTAAAAATATATGAATGGCTTTACAGAATGGAGTTGCACCTGAAGGTTTTCTACTTCTTTTCAGCGAGCCTGGCCTGCATTTTCTTTGCCCAGACACGTAAACATAAAATAATAAACCATCTGTATTGAAGTAGTGTCAATTTTGTAAAATTACTCAGATTTTGTTTTTTCTTTACAGCTGCCTCTCAGAAAAGAAGCTGTTATTCTTGCTAACAGCCTAAGTATGTGTGAGTGTCCCAGAATTGAATTTCTACAGCAAAAGTACAAGGATGAGAAGAAAAACTCTCTTGAACACGAGCTCTTCAGACATGGTAATACAAATATATAGTATTTCTGAACTTTTAAGTTCTCAGCCTTCAAACTTATTATTTTCGTAACATTTTTAATATTTGCCTTTATCAACCCAGAAGATTTTCTAAAACCTATTTTGTTAGTATTTACCAGTGTAGTGATACATGACTTTCTGATCAACTACTTTAGTCAGGTTGTCAACAAATATTTACTGAGTGATTATTATGTGTCTGCATTAATAGGATGAGACTTGTTTCTTACTCATACTTAACCCAACTTATATGAAACAAACACTTTTCACAGTCTGCTTTTGTTCATTACGCTGTGTCCCAAAAATAAACTTAACATATATGTATGTTATGCACACACACACGACCAACACCACCACACACCCCGGATTCATAGGAAAGAGAAAAGAGAACTTGGCTCTTTTACGCAATAATCATCATATAAAGCACTCAGGAAGGCAGGCCTTATTTGTCCTTAATGATCATGATAGAAGATGATAAGAAAATCTGATTATAAATCTAAAATTGGCTAAAGACAATTTGTGAAGTGTATAGATTGCTTTGTAAGTTGCCTTAAAGAAGATAAACTTTGGGGATTTTAGTTTGTTCACAATCATCAGTACTTTGTTTGCATCTTGAATATATATGTAAATAAAAGCACACGAGCCAATTTGTAGGACACTTCTGGGAGAGGTTCCCTGGTACCCAAAGATGGGGGAAAAAGACCAGCTCATCGTGTCCTCTCCTGCCCACCCTCGTCCACTGCTCATTCTTCACTTCCACTGGTGTTTATTGAATGCTTTCTCTGTGTTAGGCACCTGGTGGGTGATAGGGGCACAGTCTATGCAAACTAGACACAGTTTCTCCTTTATGGTGCTTACAAACATTAATAATCACGCAAATAAGTGTAAAACTACAATTATCGTACAAGCTACAAAGATGAAGTATTAGTGCGTGTTACGAGGAACATATAATACGGAGAATTGATCAGGTCGGGGAATAAGTGACACTTGTTCTTTAGTCTTCACTATCCGACCTAGTGAAGATTGGGTAGTCAGAAATGTGCTTAACGTAATTCTATAAGAGTGATATTCTAGCTTCCAGACTATGGCTCTGCTACAGTGATTCATACTGAACTAAACTATGTGTGTTTTGCTGTCTTTCATTCAATTAATAATAATCAGAAAATTAAGCAGATTATTAAATCTAGAAAGAACTCTTATTTGAAAAAACCATTTGCTTCTTTTTCTCATTCTTCTCCATTCCCATCTTATGGAATACTTCATAATGTTTTTCTAGATCCTCCTGGAATATGCTTTCCAAAGTAATTAGGTTCTCTCAAATTGCATTTTATAACTTTACATAGTAAAAAAAAAAAAAGTCATCTGAATGTTTTATGCTTAGTGATTAGAAGTTACCCTGTAGGATACAGTGACTCCCAGAGATCCTTAGGATTGAGTGAATCCCAAGGTTCCTTAAGAATCTAAAGGGAAAAGAAATATTCATTCATTCAGTAGACATGTACTGAGTGCCTCCTATATCTAAGCTCTATACTAAGTGCAGATGACACAGAAATGAATTTTTACCCAGTTAATAACCACAAAAAGTTTCTTATTTTAAATTACTTAATAAAAAACATTGCAAACTTATTCTGTTCATTCCTTCTTACTTTTCTGTAAAGCTTTGCTTGATATAATCACAGGAATCCTCTTTTATAACTATTTCATTTATTCAACAAGTATTTACTGAGTTCTTATTTTAGATCAAGCATTGTGCTGTGCACTCTACAGTGGCAACAAGATGGCCAGGAGCTCTCCCTCTAAAGAACACACAGTCAAGCCTGGGGACAATAAGGAAGGTGATATTGGAAAATTACTAAAATGAGTTATTGTTAAAAAGGATTTCTGTTTTTTCATACTTAGGCATCCTCCTCATTACAAAGGTTTTCCTTGGCCAGAGTGTTGAGGCTCACGAAGAGGACTCCATCAGTCGAGCTAACTATCCAATGGTTAATTCAGTGTTCATTCCTCAAAAATATTTACTAAGTATGTCTGCCATAAAGAGAAATGTGCTTTCTTTTGTCTGAATACAAAATGTTTGTGTAATACAGATGCTTACAGTTTAACCTCTACCTAACAAAGTTTGTAAACTTTCCTACAAAATCTGTCCCTAGCTGCTACTGAGCTTCAATCTTTCTATTCCCAACTTCAGTGACATTTATACGTGTGTGTGTGTAGGTATTTTATTTTGTAAAACTTTATTTTATATTTTACACACACATATATCTTATAAGTTACATATAATATGTGTTTCAAAAGATAAAAACTCACCCAATTTTTAACAACAAAGGTTTTAGAGTAGTACATTTGGCAAAACTATGTGGACATACATTGAACAGAGAAATGAAAAAAGTGTGAAAAGGAAAAGGATATGAATAAAATTAGACCCTACTAGTCTATGTAGTGAAAGCGTGACTCCCAGTAAGTATTTACAGAATTTGGAAACTGACTACGGGGGTGGGAAGATAGAAGGAAATACCCCTCAATAGCATAATAATTGGAACTTACTGAGTTGGTTGTTTATTAATCTACGTAAGAATGAGCAAAATATATGATGTTTCATTTTGAAGAGTGTTTGTTGTGCTTGTTTTTGTTTCTGATTTTACTCTAGATTCCATCATGGGACAAAGAAACTGTGACTGTAGCATTCGGCAGTGCAAGTGGTTTGTCTTTGATCATGACCTTGTTTTGCCAGAATACATCGTGGAATTTGAGTATATTACAGTGGTATGAATGTATCTTTTTAAACTGGAATTTCTCAAGTGAGAACAGAACAGTAATTTGAATCCAATAATGTGATGTCAAGTTTATACTATATGTATAGTATATAGCATATATATACTATGTATATGTAACGGTTGTTCTGTGAAGGACTTAGTTTTCAAAACAAATCATTATGACACCTACATATTTTCATTATGCAAATATATTACATGAGTAATATATGGCTGTAGTCTCACTGGAAAAGATTCAAACTATACTGAAGAACATAGAATAATCATGTCAATCTGCTTTCACTTCAGCCCTACCACCACTCCCTTTTGTGAACACGTCCACTGCTAACAGTTTTATGGGTTTGCTTTCGATCTTTTCTCTATGCATTTGCATATATAACAACATATACCATTTTACATAATAGAATCAAGTTCTAAGTATTCTGTGACTTTTTTTGCATTTAGTAATATGTTCTGGACATATTTCCACTTCAGTACATATGGGTCTATACTTCTTTCTTTTGGTGGCTGCATACTATTCAGTAATACCCTGATTTATTTGACCCTTCCCCTGTTGATGAAACATATAGGTTGTTTCTAGCTTTCTGACTATTTAAAACAGTATTTCAGTGAACATCATTGTAGATGCATCTTTGTACAAATATGGAAGCTTCTCTGGAGGATAGATTTGTAGAAGAATTGGGTAATCAGAGGATATATACATGTTAAATTTTGATAGATTTTGCCAGTACTCTCCACAAAGCTTTGACCATTTTACAAATTTCCAACAGTATGTGACAGTGCTTGTGTCTTTGCATCCTTACCGACACAAGATATTATGAATCTTTTTTTTCCACTCTAATGGGCAAATAAAGCATATGTTCTTTCATATGCTTATAGATTATTTATAGTTTTGTGAATCACCTGCTTGACCATCCCTTGACCATTTTCTCCTGGGCTCTATCTTTTTCGTATTGATTGGAGAAATCCTCATATGCATTCTGGATACTAATCCTTTGTAAAGTGTGTATATATATGTATTGCAAATATTATCTGTCACTTGTCTTTTAATTTTTATTTGTAGCAAAGCATTTATTTGTCATTTTAATTTGTAATTTACAAGTCAATTTTTAAGAGGTCAGGTCTCTCCATCTTTTCTGGTATGGATTTTGGATTTTATATCTCATTTCAGAAGGCCTGTATAAATATTCTCTTTTATTTTCTTCCAATACTTATATAGGTTGTCCTGAAACTTTTAGGTTTTTAATTCCATCTAGATATTGTTTTATATTGTGTGAGGTAGAGAGATCAAATAATTTTTTCTTGAAAATACTTGACCAAGCATCATCTTTTTTTTTTTTTTTTTTTTTTTTTTTGCTTTTTTTTTTTTTTTTATTAATGTTATGATAGATTACAACCTTGTGAGATTTCAGTTGTACATTTTTGTTAGTCATGTTGTGGGTACACCACTTCCCCCTCCGTACCCTCCCCCCACCCCCCCTTTTCCCTGGTAACCACCGATCAGATCTCCTTATCAATATGCTAATTTCCACCTATGAGTGGAGTCATATAGAGTTCGTCTTTCTCTGACTGACTTATTTCGCTTAACATAATGCCCTCGAGGTCCATCCACATTGTTGTGAATGGGCCAATTTCGTCTTTTTTTATGGCTGAGTAGTATTCCATTGTGTATATGTACCACATCTTCTTTATCCAATCATCAGTTTCTGGGCATGTAGGCTGGTTCCACGTCTTGGCTATTGTAAATAATGCTGCGATGAACATAGGGGTGCAACGGACTCTTGAGATATCTGATATCAGGTTCTTAGGATAGATACCCAGTAATGGGATGGCTGGGTCATAGGGTATTTCTATTTTTAACTTTTTGAGAAATCTCCATACTGTTTTCCATAGTGGCTGTACCAGTTTGCATTCCCACCAACAGTGTATGAGGGTTCCTCTTTCTCCACACCCTCTCCAACATTTGTCGTTCTTGGTTTTGGATGTTTTTGCCAATCTAACGGGGGTAAGGTGATATCTTAGTGTAGTTTTGATTTGCATTTCCCTGATGATTAGCGATGATGAACATCTTTTCATGTGTCTATTGGCCATATTCATATCTTCTTTTGAGAAATGTCTGTTCATGTCCTCTGCCCATTTTTTGATCGGGTTGTTTGTTTTTTTGTTGTTAAGCAGTGTGAGTTCTTTGTATATTATGGAGATTAACCCTTTGTCGGATAAGTGGCTTGTAAATATTTTTTCCCAATTAGTGAGCTGTTTTTTTGTTTCAATCCTGTTTTCCCTTGCCTTGAAGAAGCTCTTTAGTCTGATGAAGTCCCATTTGTTTATTCTTTCTATTGTTTCCCTCAAATGAGGAGTTACAGTGTCCGAAAAGATTCTTTTGAAACTGATGTCAAAGAGTGTACTGCCTATATTCTCTTCCAAAAGACTTATTGTCTCAGGCCTAATCTTTAGGTCTTTGATCCATTTTGAGTTTATTTTGGTGTGTGGTGAAAAAGAATGGTCAATTTTCAATCTTTTGCATGTGGCTGTCCAGTTTTCCCAGCACCATTTGTTGAAGAGACTTTCTTTTCTCCATTGTAGGCCCTCTGCTCCTTTGTCGAAGATTAGCTGTCCATAGATGTGTGGTTTTATCTCTGGGCTTTCAATTCTGTTCCATTGATCTGTGGACCTGTTTTTGTACCAGTACCATGCTGTTTTGATCACTGTAGCTTTGTAGTATGTTTTGAAATCGGGGATTGTGATTCCGCCGGCTTTGTTTTTCTTGCTCAGGATTGCTTTAGCAATTCGCGGTCTTTTGTTGCCCCATATGAATTTTAGGATTGTTTGTTCAATTTCTGTGAAGAATGTTCTTGGGATTCTGATTGGGATAGCATTGAACCTGTATATTGCTTTAGGTAGTATGGACATTTTAACTATGTTTATTCTTCCAATCCATGTGCAAGGAATGTTTTTCCATCTCTTTATGTCATCGCCTATTTCTTTCAAGAAAGTCTTGTAGTTTTCATTGTATAGATCCTTCACTTCCTTGGTTAAGTTTATCCCAAGGTATTTTATTCTTTTCGTTGCGATTGTGAATGGGATAGAGTTCTTGAGTTCTTTTTCTGTTAGTTTATTGTTAGTGTATAGAAATGCTACTGATTTATGCACGTTAATTTTATACCTGCTACTTTGCTGTAGTTGTTGATTATTTCTAATAGTTTTTCTGTGGATTCTTTGGGGTTTTCTATGTATAAGATCATGTCGTCTGCAAACAACGAGAGTTTTACTTCTTCGTTACCTATTTGGATTCCTTTTATTTCTTTTTCCTGCCGAATTGCTCTGGCCAGCACCTCCAGAACTATGTTGAATAGGAGTGGTGAAAGTGGGCACCCTTGTCTTGTTCCTGTCCTCAGAGGGATGGCTTTCAGCTTTTGTCCATTGAGTATGATGTTGGCTGTGGGTCTATCATATATGGCCTTTATTATGTTGAGGTACTTTCCTTCTATACCCATTTTACTGAGGGTTTTTATCATAAATGGGTGTTGGATCTTGTCGAATGCTTTCTCTGCATCTATTGAGATGATCATGTGGTTTTTGGTTTTCATTTTGTTGATGTAGTGTATCACGTTGATTGACTTGCGGATGTTGAACCATCCCTGTGTCCCTGGTATAAATCCCACTTGATCATGGTGTATAATCTTTTTGATGTATTGCTGTAATCGGTTAGCCAAAATTTTGTTGAGGATTTTTGCATCTATGTTCATCAGTGATATCGGCCTGTAGTTCTCCTTCTTTGTGTTGTCCTTGTCAGGTTTGGGGATCAGAGTGATGTTGGCTTCATAGAATGTGTTAGGGAGTTCTCCATCTTTCTCAATTTTCTGGAACAGTTTGAGGAGAATAGGTATTAAGTCTTCTTTGAATGTTTGGTAGAATTCTCCAGAGAAGCCGTCTGGTCCTGGACTCTTATTTTTGGGGAGGTTTTTGATTACCGTTTCTATTTCCTTACTTGTGATTGGTCTATTCAGATTCTCCATTTCTTCCTGATTCAGTTTGGGGAGATTGTAGGAGTCTAGGAATTTGTCCATTTCTTCCAGGTTGTTCAATTTGTTGGCATATAGTTTTTCATAGTATTCTCTTATGATCTCTTGTATTTCATTGGTATCTGTTGTGATTTCTCCTCTGTCATTCCTGATTTTATTAATTTGCGATTTCTCTCTTCTTTTCTTGGTGAGTCTGGCTAGGGGTTTGTCAATTTTGTTAATTCTTTCGAAGAACCAACTCTTTGTTTCATTGATCCTTTCTATTGTCTTTTTTGTTTCAATATCGTTTATTTCTGCTCTTATTTTTATTATTTCCCTCCTTCTACTGACTCTGGGCCTTGTTTGTTCTTCTTTTTCTAGTTCTGTTAGGTGTCGTTTGAGGTTGCTTACGTGAGCTTTTTCTTGTTTAGTGAGGTGAGCCTGTATTGCGATGAATTTCCCTCTTAGGACTGCTTTTGCTGCATCCCAAATGATTTGGTATGTCGTGTTCTCATTTTCATTTGTCTCCAGATAATATTTGATTTCTTCTTTAATTTCTTCAATGATCCATTGTTTGTTGAGAAGCGTGTTGTTTAGTCTCCACATTTTTGCACCTTTCTCTGCTTTTTTCTTGTAGTTGATTTCTAGTTTAATAGCGTTATGATCAGAAAAGATGCTTGATATTATTTCAACTCTCTTGTATTTATTGATGTTTGCTTTGGTTCCCAAAATATGGTCAATCCTTGAGAATGTTCCATGTGCACTTGAGAAGAATGTGTAACCTGCTGTTTTTGGATGAAGTGTTCTATATATATCTATTAAGTCCATCTGGTCTAATTTTTCATTTAATTCTATTATTTCCTTGTTGATTTTCTGTCTGGATGTTCTGTCCATTGGTGTTAATGGTGTGTTGAGGTCCCCTACTATTATTGTATTGTTGTTGATGTCTTCTTTTAGTTCTATTAAGAGTTGCTTTACAAATTTTGGTGCTCCTGTGTTGGGTGCGTATATATTTATAAGTGTTATGTCTTCTTGGTGGAGAGTCCCTTTTATCATTATATACTGTCCCTCTTTGTCTTTCTTTATCTGTTTTGCTTTGAAATCTACTTTGTCTGATATTAGTATAGCGACACCTGCTTTCTTTTGTTCATTATTAGCTTGGAGTATTGTTCTCCATCCCTTCACTCTGAGTCTGTGTTTGTCTTTGGGGCTGAGGTGTGTTTCCTGGAGGCAGCATATTGTTGGATCTTGTTCTTTGATCCATCCTGCCACTCTGTGTCTTTTGATTGGGGAGTTCAATCCATTTACATTTAGAGTGATTATTGAGACGTGGGGGCCTACCACTACCATTTTGTGTCTTGTTTTCCGGTTTTCTTCAGTTTCCTTTGTTTCTCGTCCCATGGTTTAATCTGTTCTGATGTAGAGCTGCTACTCTCTGTTGTTGTCCTTCTACTTATCTCCTCTGCTCTTGGTTTTGTAGCCCCTTTCCTTTTTTGGATTTTTCAGGAATGAGGGTTTTCCTGAGGATTTCCTGAAGAGGAGGTTTTGTGGCAATGAACTCCCTTAATTTTTGTTTATCTGGGAAAGTTTTTATTTCTCCATCGTATTTGAAGGATATTTTCGCTGGGTAGAGAATTCTCGGCTGTAGGTTTTTGTCCTTCAGATTTTTGAATGTATCATTCCACTCTCTTCTAGCCTGTAAAGTTTCTGCTGAGAAATCTGCTGATAGCCTGATGGGGGTTCCTTTGTAGGTTAGTTTCTTTTGCCTGGCTGTCCTTAATATTTTCTCCTTGTCGTTGACTTTTGCTAGCTTCACTACTATATGCCGTGGAGTTGGTCTTCTTGCATTGATAAAGTTTGGAGATCTATTGGCTTCTGTCACCTGAAGATCCATCTCCCTCACCAGATTTGGGAAGTTCTCAGCCATTATTTCTTTGAATAGGTTTTCTGCCCCTTTCTCCTTCTCTTCTCCCTCTGGTATACCTATAATCCTTACGTTGCATCTCCTAATTGTGTCTGATAATTCTCGGAGAGTTTCTTCATTTCTTTTAAGTCTTGCTTCTCTCTCCTCCTCTGCCTGCAACAATTCTATATTGCCATCTTCCAAATTGCTAATTCTTTCCTCCATATTATCGGCCCTACTGTTCAGAGCATCTAGATTTTTCTTAATCTCCTCTATTGTGTTCTTCATTTCCAATATTTCTGTTTGGTTCTTCTTTATCGTATCAAACTCTTTTGTGACATAGCTCCTGAACTCGTTGAGTTGTCGGTCAGAATTCTCTCTTAACTCAGTGAGTATTTTAATGATGGCTGTTTTGAAGTCATCATCATTTAGGTTATATATCTCATTTTCTTTGGGATTGTTTTCTGTGTATTTGTTACTTTCTTTCTGTTCTGGAGATTTAATGTATTTTTTCATATTGCTTGATGATGTTGATTTGTGCCTCCGCATGGAGATAGAGTTTAGTTGCTCCTTTCACTTGTTTCAGCTGCTGCGGTGGGGGGAGCAGCTGTTTATACTTCACCAACCAGGAACCCTGTCTGTAGTTGCTAACTGGGCCTGGGCCCCTCTTCGTAGCCACAGTGGCCCTTTGGATTCCCTCCTCTGCCGTGGGGGCCGTCACGGGGGGCTTCAGGCTGCAGGGGCCTACTGTTGTTGCCCACCTAGATGCGCTCTCTCCTTGGGGTCTGCAACGGTGTTATGGGCTTTTCCAGCGGCCAGGGGTGGGATCACTTATATTTGTCGCTCTGTTGCTGTCGGCACCCACCAAATCTCACTTGTCCTCTATGGGTCGCAGGAGAGCTATTGGCATCTTCTACAGTCTGTGGTTAGTACACCTAGCTATGCTGCTTTTGCCCTGGGGTCTTCCAGCCTTGTGGCTGGCGGCTGGGTGCCTTCTACTGGTGCTGTGCAGAGGCTTTCCCTAAGGCTTCTGTGAGCCTGTAGGGTTTCCCCCTAGGCTACTAAGCTGGGTCTCTGGAACTCTCTCCAGCCCCAGTCCTCTCCGAGATCTCCGGCAATCCCTAGCCTCACCGGGTGGGCAACGGCAGCTGGGGGTCGCCCCGTCCTCTGGGCTTCTCTCCGGGCCTCTGCCGGGAGCTCTGAATGCTCAGCGTGGCCCCTCTGCTACCGGCAGACAGAGAGTTTTGTCTGCTGCCTGGCGGAGCTCCGGCGCTTCCCCTCCGGGTCGCCGGACCCGCCTTTGAAAGTTCCCCCGCCCCGGTCCTCTCCGAGATCTCCGGCAATCCCTAGTCCCACGGGGCGGGCAACAGCAGCTGGGGGACGCCCCGCCCTCTGGGCTTCTGTCCGAGCCTCTGCCGGGAGCCCTGAATGCTGGGCGTGGCCCCTCTGCTAATGGCAGACAGAGAGTTTTGTCTGCTGCCTGGCGGAGCTCCGGCGCTTCCCCTCCGGGTCGCCGGACCCGCCTTTGAAAGTTCCCCCGCCCCGGTCCTCTCCGAGATCTCCGGCAATCCCTAGTCCCCCGGGGCGGGCAACGGCAGCTGGGGGTCGCCCCGCCCTCTGGGCTTCTCTCCGGGCCTCTGCCGGGAGCCCTGAGTGCTCAGCGTGGCCCCTCTGCTACCGGCAGACAGAGAGTTTTGTCTGCTGCCTGGCGGAGCTCCGGCGCTTCCCCACCGGGTCGCCGGACCCGCCTTTGAAAGTTCCCCCGCCCCGGTCCTCTCCGAGATCTCCGGCAATCCCTAGTCCCCCGGGGCGGGCGTCTCTCTGGGACCCTCCGGGCGCCCCGAGCACCAGGCTGGGTCTCCCCGCCAATGGCGGGGAGAGACTCTCCCCGCGGGCTCAGGTGTGCAACTCCAAAGTTTCCCTCTGCGTTTAGGAGTAATTGCAGGGGGTTTAAGTAGGGTTCTGGTCACCTGTTTCCACCGTCGCTCCTCTGTTGTGTTCTCGCTCCTGCCCTAGATGTGTGTGGATCCTCTGGGGGCGTCCGTTGGAAGAAAGCCGCTTGCGGGTACTAGGCTGCCCGTCGGGGTCGGAGAGTTTTCACCTATTTCCACATCCTCCCGGAGGAAAGTCCGTCCGCCTTCCGATGTATAGTCGCGTGGGTGTCTCAGACGTCCTGAGATGCTGTCTGGATATCCTTTGTCAAGCGATAAGTGTCCAAATAATTGTAGACTCGAAGGGCGAGAGACAAAGAGGACTACTCACGGCGCCATCTTGGAATCAAGTCCAGCATCATCTTTTTTGCTCTATTTTGAAATACCATCTTTATCATTAAAATTATTTTCATATATAAGAGGTTCTTTTTTAGGTTCTTCTGTCCTGTTCCGTTGATCTCTTTGTCCAAGCTTGGACCTCTACCACATTATTTTGGTTCTTACAACCTTGATGATATGTTTTGATATGTGATAGGCAGATTCCCTTTCTCTGTCCCCACTTATTTTTTAAAAAATTTTCTCAGCTATTCTTGAACATTTTCTTTTCCAAATAAAATTTAGAATCAGCTTAAGTTCTATTTGTAAATCCTATTAGGATTTGATTGAGATTGTATTGAATTTAAAACTTAACTTGGGTGCATGTGTCTTTTTGAATTAGTGAGGGTTTTTTCTTTGGGTAAATACCCATAAGTAGAATTGCTGGATCATATGATAGTTCTATTCTTAATTTTTGAGAGACCTCCATACTCCTTTCCATAGTGGCTGCACCAGTTTACATTCCTACCAACAGTGCATGAGGATCCCCTCTTCTCCACATCCTTGCCATCACTTCTTATTTGTTGTAATAACTTTGTGTGGTGACAGATGGTTGCTAGACTTATTGTGGTGATCATTTCGTAATGTATACAAATGTTAAATCACTATGCCTGAAATTAACATAATATTATATGTCAACTATACTTCAATTAAAAAACCTTAATTTGGGGCAAACTGACCACTTTGCAGTATTGGGCCTCTCATCCAAGAACATGATAAGTTATTCCATTTATTCAAGTCCCCTTTTGCAGGTCGTAAACATTTGTTGTTAAGCTTAGTTCTGGGCATTTATATTTTATATTGTTTTTATGAATGAGACTGTCTCAGTCAAGTGTGCTCTCAGCAAAAGAAACAGAAACCCAGACAAACAGTCAGCAGAATAACTCAAATAGCAAGAAGTCGAGAGGTGGGCAGTTCTGGCTGTTGTGACTGTTCAATGTCAGCAAAGACCTCAGCTGCATCATTCTTCTGCTTGCCACTTCAGGAGCTCTTTTGATCTAAAGATTCAGTTCTTTCTTCACTTCTTGGAAGTTTTCTTCTCTTAACTCCTTGATTATTTCTTCTCTTTCATTCTTGTTAAGTGCTCTGGAACCTCTGTTAGTTAAAGATTGGACATTCTGAATTGATCCTCCATGTCTTCTAATTTTTTTTCTCTCATATTTTACATCTCCACTTTTAAATTCTATGTTCTGAAAGATTTCTTCAATATTAGCTTCCACATTGATAATTTGATCTGCTGCCATATCCATTTGGTTTCTCAGAGCATTTACTGAATATTTTTTATTTCACTAATTGTTTTTATTTTGACTTTGAAGTGTTTACTCTGTTCCTTTCTATAGCAGCCTATTCTATCATAGATGCTTTTTTCTCCCAAATTTTAAAAAATTCTCTTATGGACGTTTTTTGTTTTTCTCTAGAGCCATTTCTCTTTGTTCATGTTGTTCTTGCTCATTCAACAATAATTACTTCCCATAATTACTTCCCATAATTGCTTAATTACCTGATAATTATCTAGGGCATCCTCCTGATGTTTTACCTGTTCACTCTGAACATCAAGTTTCTCTGAATCTGCTCTTGAAAGTAGTTATCTCCGGCATATGTTTTAGCTGTAGGTTACGTTACTGATCCTATCTGTCTGTCAATTCAGTCCATTCTGATTTATGTCTCACAACTTCTAGTCTTTGACTGGTGCCTTCTCCACTGTTATAAAATATTTTAAAATTATCTTTTGCCAGTTTTAAGGAATTTTCAGTGGGAGGGGATGAACACACCCTTTCTTAGCCCACAATTTTAATCTACTCTCAGAGATTTCCTAATGTGATTCTGATCATCATAGATATTACCATGTATCTGAAAAAAGTTAATTCATCTTTTCTACATAGCCAATTTCTTTTTCAAATGATAAATACAGCAACAAAATTTTCAATATTTTTAATAAATTTTTTAGGTCAAGGCTCACTCTTTATTTTCTTCATTCAACAATGTTATTCTAGAAGAAAGCAAAAAAAATTCAGAAGGATCAGTATTTTCCCAGGATTTGAAATTTGATGATCAAGTTATAAAAATGGATCCCAGGATCAAGCCCAGACAAAAACTGACTACTTTGGATGATAAAACGATACTTTCCCTTACAAAGACTAACATTTATAGTCATATTGTGGTGAGTATTATGAGGAATAAAGTTTTTGGATAACAACATTGAATTTGGAATCAGAATCTCTCACATGTCTAAAGTCTAAAGATCCTAAACCACCTACGTGACGATGTCAGGCATCATGCTATGAAAGTTAAAAATGCCCAGCCCTTTCCTTCCATGTGGACTGGATCAGTGATGTCCATAGTAATCTAATATGAACCACATACATAGTTTAAATTTTTCTATTAGCCAGGTTAAAAAAGTTTTTAAAAAATTAAATAAGATGAGTTTTAATAATATATTTAGTTAATATAATATATCCAAAGTATTATTTAAATATGCAATCAATATGAAGATTCATTATTCAGATAGTTTCATATTAAGTCTTGAAATATGGAATGTAGTTAACGCTTACAGCACATCTCAGTTGAGACTAACCGCATTTTAAGTGTAGACACTGTAGGTCTGCCAGTAGCCTTCTGGTTTGCAAGGGATTTTATTCCTGAATAACATGGTCTCTTTAAATTATTAAGAGGAAGACAGATAAGTTTCAAATCAGTTTCCAGGATTAATGAACATAGAATATAGGAGCTTTATCTTTACAAAATTAGTCAACAGAATTTGAGTTACTTTTTGAAGCAACTTAGTTTACAGTGAGGCAATTCTTTTGAGATATTAAGCCTACCTCTGTATGTTGACTTTTAGATCTGTCCATTTCAAACCTGCTACCATTCTATTCAAACTACCTATATCTCTGACCTAGACCACTGCTGTAGCCTTCTGACTGGGCTCCCTGTACACTACCATCGCAACATTGCACAACTCCAAGAGGCACAATTCACATTATGTTCTGTTAATGTGCTCATTGGACGCCATTCCCTATATAACTGAATATAGCTCAATACAAGGTAGGGAGTGCCTCCCAGAGCTATGCAACAGAGGTCCTGTCCTGCTTCACTTTGAGCCCCAACTCCTTCTCCGTGCTGAAGCTAGAGTAATCTTTTAAAAATACAAATATGGGGGCCGGCTCCATGGCTGAGTGGTTAAGTTCACACACTGCACTGCGGCAGCCCAGGGTTCGGATCCTGGGCCGGACATGGCACTGCTTGTCAGGCCACGTTGAGGTGGCGTCCCACATCCCACAACTAGAAGGACATGCAACTAAGATATACAACTGTGTACAGGGGGGTTTGGGGAGACAAAGCAGAAAAAAGAAAAAAAAAACCGGTTGGCAACAGTTGTTAGCCCAGGTGCCAATCTTTGGGGGGGAAAAAAAAAAGAAGATTGGCAACAGTTGTTAGCCCAGGTGCCAATCTTTAAAAAAAAAACTTAAAAAAATAAAAAAAATACAAATATGATCGTGTCACCTTTGTCACCCTCACCACTCCTACTTGAAAACCTCAAATGATTTTCTGTTGTTTTAAAAATAAAACCAAAGTCCTTAATATGGCTATAAGGTTTTGCATGGCCTGATAGCTGGCCCACCTTTCCAGACTCTTCTCATATTAGCCTCCCTTTAGCTCTCTGTTCTCAGCCTCCTTTCTGTTTCTTAAATGCGTCCTGTTTGCAGCCGACACAGAGCCTCTGCACTGGCTAGTCCTTCTGCATGGAATGTTCTCCCTGGCCCCCTTCTCCTAGTTAACTCCCGCACATCTTTTAGGCATATACTTAACCATTAAAGCCTTTTCTTACCTCTAAGCCTAGGTCCGATTCCTTTGTTTTATGCTCTGTGTCCTTACTGTAAACCCCACAGGGGCAGAGGCTGTGGCTATTCTTAGTCATGTGGATCCCCAGCACCGGGACAGCAGCGTCAGACTCTGCAGTGTGCATTGCACAAGAGGGCCACGTCTACGGGGCACCTTTTAAATCACAGAGTAATATATTTACTGCAACAGTTTTCTCACAACTATTGGTAAAATTTCTTGTACTAATCCAATCAGTATATTGTGACAGTTTTCTAAAAGCTGGAAATGAAAGTGGCTTGAGGAAAGGCTACCTTTTTCTGATTTGCTCACAAGCATCGTATGGACTAGCAGCAGTTCTGCCATTACCTAGCACAGTACCTGGCACACGTTAGATACTCATTAGCTACTTGTTTAAAAAAAGAATGCTTTTATTAACAGCAAGTGGTTCTTGCAGAGAAAGTGGGTTGTTTGCTTGAACCTGCAGTAGTAGTCAGCAAATTGGTATTTGATTGACTGATAAATTAATAAGAACACTTGAGAAGACAAGTTATTCTTACATGACACTATCTTTCTAGGGGCTCACTAAAAGCTGACATACAGACGAAAATCCATTGTTTAAGATGACAGTTTTTTCTCCAGTGATGGTGTAAAACAGAAAGAGAATGCAAAAATATTTTTAAAAATAATAAGTGAGGTCAATAGTTTTAAGTCTGCTTATGAAAATATTCAGAAAACATCCTTTTCAAGAAGTTTGTGGGATTGCTTTGGTGAAACTGCATCGTCACCATTCAGTACATCTTCAACCCAGGACATTATTATTAGAGAGGAAGGAAAACTTCATAATATCGTGGCAGTATCACCATCTTTATCATAAATGTGCAGGAAAGTGATAACAGGAGCAATCTTCCAGCTGCCAGGACTGAGAAATTATTGTTTCTGCACTATAATGTCAAGAGAGAATATTTGAGTAATAAACTTTTGGTAATAAAGCTTTAGTTATAAAGGTTTAAAAAATGAATGTGTTCTGATTGGATCGAGCTTCTGCAACATGTATTCCTGTAGGCTTAAAGAGATTAAATCAAAGTGAAAACACCAGCACCAAAGGTAGGTCTTTTGATTATCTTTGGTTTGTAAAATGAAAAAGGGAGGCAAGTAAGACTTCACGGAGCTGTGGCCTCCGTGTGACCCTCACCTGACTGCATTAATTTGATCAACACCCACAGCACAAGAACGGAGGGACTTTTCCCCTTCCATTTGTAAGCATTGGGGTTCAAAATGAATAAATTATTTTCCCTGCCTCAAGGACATCAGGTTGGTGGAGGAGACAGACATGTAAACAAATATAGGAAGCTTGGAGTTGCTGGGAGAGCTCCACAGAAAGAGGTGAGTGGAGCAGGTTTTTTGAAGGATATGAGAAATGTAATTGTTTGTGTCTTCCAGGCAGAGGAAATACCCTATCTATAGGCACATGGTGTTGAAAGATCGTGCTGCCTTCAGGGAACACAGAAATTCAGCGTGGCTAGAACACAGGGTGTGTGATGGTGGAAGGTAGAGGTTGGAATACGAGGATACATGAGGCTGAGACCAGAAAAGTAGGAGGTTGTAGCCACATTAGGATAGATTTTAGAAAACAAATTTAAAAATTTAGATTCTTTTCTTTAAGGAACAGACTGTCTGTTTTTAAAGACCTAGTTTGGTAGTTTGTGGATGGATTTAACTGCCTGGCGCTATGGAAATCTGGTAGAAACTATTGTAGTCGTCCAGAGGACAAATAACAGTCTGAACTAAAGCACTGGTCGCGCTGGTGGAAGGCAGTGGCTGGTTGGAGAAACATTTCTAGAATCAAATTTATATGGAAAAGAGGGATGGGAGGTGATCAACAATATCTGTTAGATAGTAAAATTCTTAGTTAGGATTGGAAATGTAGGCTGCCAAGCAGGTAATTAGGGAAGATGGTGAGTTCAGTTGTGGACGTGTTAAGTGTAAGTTATCTACAGAGTCTATCTGGATGATACCTATACGTGACCTGTAGAATAAACTAGTCTGCATAAATTGGCCATTCTTAAAAATTTCAACTAAGTTTTGACAGGTATTAGAAATTTACTTGTTTCTCCTGGTCAGTTGTTTAGTTATATCCACAGTATAATAGGCTATAAGATGGTGGTGGTGAGTGAAGAGGGTTGGGAGGTAGACACCTGATTTTATCATAATACCCATTTGTTTTGAATACTGTGGTCAATTGTATTAATATATTTTCTTGTGCAGCTTTATTTTGTAGACTATGCATAAATACAGCGTTCACTTGATTCACAATGGTGTGGTTTAAAGGCAGAAAAATATGTAAACATCAGGGTCTCCCCTAAATATAAAAATGTAATAACATTTACTTCTATATAGCCCAGGATCAAGCAGACAGGGAAAGTCTGGGCCAAATTCTGATATGGAAATTGTCTAAGACACTCCCCTACCTCCTTCTTTGATGTTCTGTCCTCCCACTTCAACACCCTCGGTCTTTCCTCCTTAGTCCAGTGCCCTCCAATGGTTTCTGGCAATCCAAGTGTGCCTTTGCTATCCTCTCTCTTATGAGGTATCCTAGCCGATACCCAAAATATTTAGGGCCTACATTGTTCACTGCCTGGCCTGTGAAATAGATCTGCCCTAATAAATATCTTAAGAATATACTTAACTACTTTCTAAAAAGTATTTCATGCCAATTTGTGCTAAATTTAGACCAAGTGGAAGATCAAATTAATGAAGAACCGAATCCAATGATGCTATCCAATAATGTGTTTATGATCATACATTAGATTTTTTTTCTTCTAAGTTCTCAATGTTATTTAATTATGGTGTAGAATATAATCTGCTTTATTCTTTCATGTGTATTTTATTTTACTACAGAGTCTGAATCTACATGGAAACAGCTTAAGTAAATTGAGAGATCTCTCTAAGTTAACTGGACTTCGGAAACTTAATATCAGCTTTAACGAATTTACTTGTTTAGATGATGTATACCACTTGGTAAGAACTGCCCTTTTGAAGTTATTTAAGTAAAGTAAAATTATTAATTTATTAGATAAATTATTTTTGTAATTATGACGTCATATATACCATATTTAAGATTATACAGCCCAAATAGGGAACAAAGCACACATACCCATTGGGTTACTTTCTCTAAAGTAGATCTTCAATTTAGATTCCATTTGCAGACCAAATATGTGCCTGTGGTCATATCTGATTTCTAGCTACTTTAAAATAAATATATTAAAACTACTCCAGACTTGTTTTCAAAGTATCCTTTGGAAAGTGTCCTCTTCATTTTCTTCTGCTCTTTTTTCCCCCTCTTATTTTTCTTCTCCTTGTGAGTCCTTATTTGTTCTTCTTCATTTTCCAGTTTGCCATTTCACATCTAATGTTGTCAATTCTTCTCATCCGTTGATTATCTATGTTATTCCTCTTTCTCTCTGCCTTGTCCTTCCTACCTGAATGTCACATGCATAGATCTTGTTTGACTTGTGACAAATAAGCAGTGCCCGTGTACACACTGGCATGAATTTTGTCTGGCTTTTGTTTTCTTTGTTATGTATCATATAACAAAAATAATTACGTATGTGGTTCCAGAACTCCCACTCAGCATCCCTGTTGCCATGTGTCGCAGGCGATTGACCTACCTTTTCAGAATATGTCTTCATTCTCAGCTGTTCAGTCTCTGCACCACCTCCCTGCAACCAAAGCCCTTGCGTTGCCTCTTCCGCCGTTGTGGTGGGAGCTGATGCTTTGCTTGCTGGCTTTAGGTTTTAGTATTAACCCCCTTCCCTGTTTCTTTTGGTTGCAAAGTCCTTTTAGAATCTGATAGTCTAGGTGCGGTATGCAGCTGAGGAGAGAAGGTAGTTTAATGGAGGTCCCAGGACTGTATGTAGATTGTTGGCATTTTTTTTAATTTAATTTTTTTCTGATAATTTGCTAGCAGTTCCAAACTGCTATTAACAGTCCTTATCATTTTGCTTAGGCACAAGTTTGGAGAGTGAGCTCTTAAGTCATGCAAGGCCCTTAGGTCGTGAGTGAACTTAGCCCGCTGCCCAGCATGTCTTTTGCAATGTGGCTGTGCTGTTCTACTTTAATAGAAAGATTTTTTTCATCATCGTATCCTCACAGCCTTATTGGATGAATATTCCCATTTTACAGATAAGGGAACTGGGTAAATTATATGCCTAAGTGTATTTTCAAAGTTTAGGATTAGCAAAGGTGACTAGATATAGACCTCTCAAGCATCGAGTATCTGATGTAGAAATGTGTCTCTAAAGATGATTACAAGGTTGTGAGGGGAGTCAGAGAGAGGGGGTACTCTTCATATGTATTTTTTCATTTTTTTTCTAATTTTTTTTTCTTTTTGCTTTTTCTCCCCAAATCCCCCCAGTAGATAGTTGTATATTTTTAGTTGTGGGTCCTTCTAGTTGTGGCATGTGGGATGCCGCCTCAACATGGCCTGATGAGCAATGCCATGTCTGCGCCCAGGATGTGAACCAGCAAAACCCTGGGCCGCCGAAGCAGAGCACGTGATCTTAACCACTCGGCCACAGTGCCGGCCCCTTTTTTCATCTTTTTATTGTAAAATAAAACACAGATGCAGAAAACTGCATACTCCAAACATGTGACAGTAAGTTATTAGAAGGTGAATGTGCTTGTAACCAGCGCCTGCATCAAGAAATAGAACTTTGCCACCTACAGCATAAGCTCCTTCTATATGCCCCATCCTTTAAGAAATCGTTATCCTGACCTCTACAGTAAGCCTCTCCCTGCAATTTTTCCCATAGATCCATCACCCAAATGTGCATTCCTTGCATAAAGTTTAGTTTTTCCATTTAAAAGAATGTACTGTAACTTTGGGACTGGCGAGGTGGTGTAGAGGTTAAGTTTTGCACACTCTGCTTCAGGAGCCTGGGGTTCATGGGTTCAGATCCCAGGTGCAGACCTACACACGGCTCATCAAGCCATGCTGTGGCAGCATCCTACATGCAAAATAGAAGAAGATTGACACAGATGTTAGCTCAGCGACAATCTTCCTCAAGCAAAAAGAGGAAAATTGGCAATAGATGTTAGTTCAGGGCCAATCTGCCTAACCAAAAAAAAAAAATTAGGAATGTAATCTAGTTAAGATTACAAATAGCCATACATATTTGTCTTTTTCTGGTCAAGTTTGACTATGGTAGAGCTATTTTCAGAGAAAAAAACTTTTCTTATTCCTTTCTCTAAGGTACTCTCTTTTCCTGATAGTTTAGGTGAATGACATGCAGCTTAGGACATTTTAATTTACCTTATGTGGTTGTCTTGTTTAGCTTTTTTAAACTCTATGAAAACCATACAGTGTTATTTATTCTCCACTATTTATGAAACCCAGGCCTTCCATTATACAAACAGTCTTAGATTGGGTATTTTGATACACAAGGCGAGGCCAGGATGATGAACACGTAACAACAATACATTTACTTTCTTCCACCTCGTAGAACCAACTTCAGGCATGCAAGAAGGGTATGGAAACTCTCCATGGTAGAGACATCCTTGAGAGAAATGACACTGAAAGTGAGATCTCCCAAGACAAACTTAAAAACTAGGAGAAGGTCGAAATTACCAATGAATGATTAAACTAGATCATAACCTTTTATAATGCTGGGATAGACATAATTAATACTGAACACACATACAAAGCCAATTCCTGGAGAATGTGGAGGCCAAGGCAGCAGGTTTTCAGTGTCTCTGAATCCCCACATAAAACCAGTAAACAGATAAAACCAAAGTCGCATGGACAACATTTAAAACAAAGCTACATGACAAAGTAGCCCCGTTAGAAGTTGGTAGGAATAAACCACCAACAATCACAAGACCTACATGGTCTCGACGTCTATGTGAGAGAAAGAGGCAGTCATGAGGGCAGCATCTGATGGACCTGAGAACAGGAGGGCTCCAGAATAGCCACCTCATACTCACTGGGAAGTCCTGGGGCCACCCGGAGAACAGCAGCTGACGCTGGGAGGAGTCTGCCCCTTCACCACCGGGTGAGCGCACGGAACCCCCCGTGAGAAGGCCTCAAGGAGCTGGAGCAGTCCAGCCTCTGTGAACCTCAAAACTGCCCCACCATGGCTTCCTTCCAGAACAGAATCCTTCTTGGAGAACAAAGTGCTGGGGCTAAGTCAAAATTAAACAGGATAAGGACAAAAAAAAAAAAAACAAAAACAAATAAAAGAGGAAGTTCAGGCTGAAGTGGAGGAAGAGAATAGATTCAGGAAGTCTTAGAAAATCAGCACTACCATTTTTAAACAGTACGTATAAACTATGAAAGAGGGACATCTGTGAAGTTAGAAAAGCTTTCCCTAACCCCAATTCATTTTAAAAGTTAAGAAAAACTAATTTCACTTAAAAGTGAGCAGCAAGGAAAGTACTGAGGTCAAATCCCAGACAAAGCTCTGAGAGAGAGAGAGAGACACTGCTGCAGGCAATAAAAGAACACCAGGAAGATACGCTCAGGAATCGGGTCATGACTATTAACTGCTATTTCAAAACAAGCAAAAAAATGTGAAGAATGATATAAAACAAAATAACATCTGGATTAGAAAAACGCAGAAGTGAGGTGAAAGAACCCAGAAAAGAAATTGAAATAAAACAATAAAATCATTTCAGAAATTAAGGCTAAAACAAACACGAAAGCAAGTAAACACAACAGATAATACTTTAAGAGAAATAGAAAGTGAAAAGGAGGAAAAATTTAAAAATCAAATGTAAATTAAGAGATGAAAAGGACTCGAGATGGGCCAGCCCGATGGAGTGGTGGTGAAGTTTGCACACTCTGCTTTGGCAGCCCAGGGTTCATGGGTTCAGATCCCGGGTATGGACCTACACACCGTTCATCAAGCCATGCTGTGGCAGCATCCCACATGCAAAATAGAGGAAGATGGGCACAGGTGTTAGCTTAGTGACAATCTTCCTCAAGCAAAAAGAGGAAGATTGGCAATAGATGTTAGCCTAGGGCCAGTCTTCCGCACCAAAAAAAGGACTCAAGAGAAAGGATACATAGTGAAGATAGATAAAGATTCAACATATGAATAATGGAAACCCCTGAAGAAGAAAACCAAAGCAAGAAAACAGAAAAATTCATGAAAACTTCCAATTCAAAAGAAAGAAAAAGTGATTTTAATCTACATATTGGAAGAGCTTACTGTGAATCTGAAATATAGACCCAGAACAACAAATGCCAAGACATATTCTAGTAAAACTACTAAAATTTAAAGAAACTAAAAAAGTTCTTGGCCATCTCGAAGAAAAAATCATGTGACTAAAAAGGAAAAAATTTTATGACAATCTAATTGGACTTTACTACAGTGACACTTTATGCCAGAAGAAAATGGCTGTCCAAGAAGAGAAACTGTGAGCCAAGAATTTTCTATCTAGTAAAGCTTCCTTGCAAGTATAAAGGATAGAGATAGACTGTTATCAACATGCAGTAACTGATAGAATATTGTTCCCATAAGCCCTTTCTGAAGAATCTACAATGGAATATTTTTTAAAGATTTTATTTTTTCCTTTTTCTCCCAAAGACCCCCTGTACATAGTTGTATATTTTCGTTGTGGGTCCTTCTAGTTGTGGCATGTGGGACGCCACCTCAACATGGCCTGATGAGTGGTGCCATGTCCATGCCCAGGATTCGAACCGGCGAATTCCTGGGCCGCCAAAGCGGAGCACGCGAACTTAACCACTCAGCCACGGGGTTGGCCCCTGGAATATTTTTTAGACAATCAAAATGTTTAGAGAGATACCAACCTAAGGACTAGTGATCAGAATTAAACATACAGTTTCAAATGAATTGACATGGAGCATGTACAGAGTGTAAGGCTCCATGCTTTGACAATGTAGACATAGTATGATAATTTTAATTATTTTTTTAAATAAGAAATAATGGAAAAAACATATACCAAAATTTTTTTTTAATCCTTCCAGTAATATATTTATGAGAGTATTAGTGCTGTTTTTCTGAGACTATTGTATATAGTAAGGGATAAAACAAATGAGTTAACTATTAAATATTCTATTTCTATCACCTTGTATCTTTGAGAATCAGAATTCTTTGTGTGGGAGGAAAAAAAGATATAGATGTAAGTAACAGAGAAGAGGTTAAACTAAACGATTTTCAGCCTTGAACCAAGTTGGAAGTATCAATATTAATTCATGAGGTTAGTTTTAATTATACATACATATATAGTCACACACACACACACAAACACACACACACACTTCCCCTGCAACAATTTCTGTCCAATGAAAAGACTTAGGAATAATGACCAACCCAGATTGTGGTCCTGAAATACCACTTCTCTCTAAAACAAACCAGGGCTTCTTGAGGAAATGGCTGATCCCATGTCTGCAACAGGAAATATGTAAAATGTGTTTTGAACCTCTTTCATACCAGGTGGCAAAGAAGCTATCAAAGACCACTATGGTCATGGCAAAGGAGCTAACTTTAAGATGCTCCCACTGGCTAAAGATGAGACAGTTTGAAGTTCCATTGTGATGATAATTGTAATAGGTTGAATCTCATCAAATATGCTTACATCCCAGCATTCCTAATGATATTAAAACAAAAAAGAATTTCTCATCTTTGGTAAATCATAGGGAAGCAATTCATTATCTTGAAAATTGGTAACTAAAGGCAAATAATCAAGCATCTGTTCTGCATTTCCTGTATGAATGGTACCACTGGGTAACCAAATAACAGATAAGAGAAAATGTCTCTATGTAAAAGTATTCCAACTAATAAACGAAAAGGAAATGATGGAATAAGAATATTGCCATTTTAGATCCCCAATGAGTTAATGGATATAGACATTAATAATGGCTGGTGACATCAGAAAAGTGAGACAACCAGACATTATGAGTCTCCTATAGTCTTGCCAGAGGAATAGAACCTGAGTCTGATCCAATCTCTGCATCCAGTTGCCAAATTGCAGAAAATATGGAGGATGGAAGGCACGTAGAGTTATAGCATAAGTAAGCAAATCGGGAGGGTCTAGACTGTGGGAAACTCTTTGGGTAGGAAGCTCCAAGTAATTCTGTAGATAAACTATGGAGAGTGGAAGGGCATAGAAGGGAAACCTATAAATTAACAGTGACTTAAAAGGTATAGTACTTTTGTTTTTTTGGTAAGGAAGATTGTCCCTGAGCTAACATCTGTGCCAATCTTCCTCTATTTTATATGTGGGATACCACCACAGCGTGATTTGATAAGCAGTGTGTAGGTCCACACTTGGGATCCGAACCCATGAAATCCCGGGCCTCTGAAGTGGAGCATACGAACCTAACCACTACACCACGGGGCCGGTCCCTGCATCCCTAATTTTTTATTGAAACAATACTTCTGTCTTATCTTTTTGAATGAGAAATTTCTTTTTAACGCGTTCCAGATGTCTAGAGACAGCTAGTCTACATTTAGAGAATGAACCGTTATCCCTAAGGATATTTAAAAGAGAGATTGAGGATTTTGATCTTTGCAAGTTGGGCTGTACAGTAACTTTTTCTTAAACTGAAGTACAAGAAATATTAAAACAGAAAACTCTGCTGCAAAACTGAAAATACCATCCCATGGATGTTTCCTGAGTTCATGGAGTCTGTTTTATACCCTGAGAATGCAAAAATGAAGATCCCAGCCCTGTTTTCAAGGAAAGAAGACAGTTATCTTTTTGTGATGTTTGGTTCCCAAATGTTAGCCTGCAGGCAAGTGCCAGAATTTGGGGCGAGTTTTCACCAATCTATGATGAAAATTTGGAAGAGATGGGCCATGTAGTAAATTTTTATAAAGTTAAATTAATTTCATTTAAAAGATTGTTCTAAGATTATATCCTTCATACTTTTTTTCTGCCAAATACCCTTTTGTTCAAGAAATTATGATAGTAAATGACAGCTTTTGTTCTGTTTTACTATGCTTACTTAGGAGAATAAAAAGTCAGTAACACTATTTGGTTTTCAGAAATTTGTTTAGATTTAAATACTCTGTACATTCAACATGTGAAACCTGAACCTCTATAACGGGTGCTCTTCCAACAATAGGAACTATGCATTTTCAAGCAGTCACTAACTCTTTGCTGAACTCGAACAGTTGTTTGAATTAAGTTGTAAAGAAATAAAGTTCATTTTTAACCTATAGTAATATTAATTTTTATTGTAAAAAATATGTTGCAAAATATCTGCTTAACGTTCTCTTTATCTCCTCCTTGTTCTGGGTCTGAGTAGTATACACCTTAAAAGAAAATTTTATTTGCAACAAATAGAAGTAACAAATTAAAGTCTTAACGACTTCTTACAAATAAGTAGATGACAATCTGACTAGATAAATCTCCAAAGACAAGAAATACAATAAACAAAAAAAGAAATTTATAGATAGCTACTGTAAACACATGGAAAGATACTCAACATCACTGGTAACAAACAATGTAAATTAAAATAAGGTATGGGTATTGGTGGGCATTTAAGGAAATGAACATTCTCAAATTCTACTGTTGGAAGAAAAAATTGGTACAAACTTCTTGAAAACTGTTTGGCAGTATTTATCAAGAGTCTTAACAATACAGAATTCTTTAAAACCAGTAATCCCATTTCTAAAAAACTGTTCTGAAAAAATTCAGTCTCAATTAAAATATTGCATTCATGGATGTTTGTTGAAACGTTACCAATAATTAGAAGCAAGGTAAATGTCTCTAATAAAATGTTTAAGACAATCTCAATAATTCACTTATTAGAATATTATGCAATCATGCAAAATCATTTTGAAGAATATTTAAGGGTGTGTGAATATGTTAAAAGGATACAAAATTCTATATAACATGCTCTGTTTTACATAAGAAGAAATATATGTGCATATAATAAAAAACGTCTTCAGTGTTTTTTTCTGAGCAGTAACATTATATAAGCTTTCTATTTTTAAAATTTTTATTTATTTACTATATTTTTCAAATTTCCAATAAAAGTGTTATTTTAATGATTTTTAAAAATTATTATTAAAAATAATACACTTTTATAAAAGAAAAGTATAGAATAAGTTTAGTTTCTACCTCTGAAGATGGACTTTTTTTAACCAGGCTATGGGTTCAAGGGTATAAACCAGAAGCCTAGATATTAATAAGTGTAATTCCTTGTTTGTTGGGGACAAATTATCTTGCCAGTTTCTCTTTGCCTTCTCTTCTATGAAAACAAACACTGCCACTCTATGTTACAAGAGTGAAGTGAGAATTAAGAGAGAATGACTAAAATAAAATACCTGTAACTCTTTAGGAGAATACACACATTGATACCGTTATTGCAGTATACTTACTGTTTAGGTTTTCTTTGAGGATTGCCAAAAAGTGTGTAAAGTACCTAGAGAATCACAGAGAAAAGAACTATGTAAATACCAACCATGATCCATTCAGCACCACTTCTGTTTGTCTGTGTTGCAGTATAACCTTGAATATTTGGATGCAAGCCATAACCATGTGATAACCCTGGAGGGGTTTAGAGGTCTGATGAAACTGAAGCACTTAGACTTGAGCTGGAATCAACTGAAAAAATCTGGTGATGAAATAAATATGTTATGCAAACACACCACGAGCCTTCTCACTCTTGATATTCGACATAATCCATGGCAAAAGGTATGCAACAGACATGTTTATTAAAAAAGTAGGCATTCAATTTTATTTCAAAGCCATTTTCACTACTATTGAATAGTAGCCAGAAATAGGCAAACTATCTTTGTTTTACTAGAATTCCTTTAAGTATTTCATAAGTTGAATTTAGTGTAGTGATCATATGAGTCAAACATTACTATAAAAAAGGCTGTTATTTCCTATCAGATTTTTTTTGTAACCTCGAACAGTTTGAGAGTGTTATGGCTTTAACACTGTTAGATGTCACTGCCATGCAAACCTTTGGAGAGTTTATGTAGCTCAGTGTGCTGGAACCCTAACGGAGTGAAGCGTAGGAACAGGAATAATAGAACACAGTGAGAGAAACACGCCAGTAAAGGGGGAACAAATTTGTCACCTCCCCTGATAAACCTGAACTATAAAGTCTTATGTTCTGTTATTAAAGGAAATTTGATTGAACACTTTTTCTCTCATCACAAAAGTATGTAAATTCATGCTAAGAAATGTCAGTATTTGATGATTCTATTTAAGGGTATCTCCAAGTATTTAAAATAAGCCCCAAGTTTATAATTTCAAGAATCCTCCTTTCCTTGCCTTTCAAAAATATACATAAGACTACATTCAACTTTTTTTTTGAGGAAGATAACCCCTGAGCTGACATCTGCTGCCAATCATCCTCTTTTTGCTGAGGAGGATTGGCCCTGAGCTAACATCTCTGCCCATCTTCCTCTACTTTATATGTGAGATGCCTGCCACAGCATGGCTTGATGAGCAGTGCATAGGTCCACACCCAAGATCCAAACCAGCAAACCCCAGGCTGACAAAACAGAGTGCATGAACTTAACCACTATACCACCGGGCCAGCCCCAGACTGTGTTCAACATTTTAAAAAGGGACTTAAGCATGATTGGTTCTATAAAGCTGGCCATATTACTATGTTTATATTGTTGTATTTCTTCTTTTTTGCACGGTAAAATTGAAGGATATTTTTCTTTTGCCAAAGCAGACTTCCTGAATGATCACGGTACAGCTATCTTCCTGTTGCCAAATTAGATGTCAGGGCCAAAGCCCCATCCTGAATCACATGGGCTGACTAGAACAGCTGATCTAGACAAACAGAAGGCTCTGCCGTTGTCCTCTGAACACTTTTCACCAGTCATTTCTCAACAGCTTACGAGATTTCCCCCTTCATGCGAGCAGAAACATCCACCTTCAAACAAAACAGATTAGTTCTTAAATATAATTTAATTTCAACTATTATTTAAAGAATTAAGTTAAGCTTTTATTTTTGGATATATATAATAAAGTAGGAGATGCATAATTTGAATTATATGGGACAGAATGAAAAAGCACTCCTTTCCATGCCATAATGTGTGTAGTATTTTATAAAAATTAACTTTTTGTTATTTTTCCCAAGCCAGCCACATTAAGGCTGAGTGTTATTGGCAGATTAAGGACTCTCACTCATTTAGATGGACTCCTCATTTCTGAAGAAGAAGCAACAGCAGCCATGAAATTTATTACTGGAACAAAGATTACTCAGGTTGGATTTTACTGTTTAATACTTTTTGTGCTGCTTTGAATATACAAATAATATTGTCCATACTCTTGTTTTGTTATTAAGATTTTGTATTCTCTCTTAGCATGCTAATAAAAAAGCAATTAATATATAACAATCATATCACTTGAATGTTTTTTCCTGTTTAAATGTGTCCCCTTTAAATGCCAACTGGATGTGTGCATTCCCACCCCTGCACACTACCCCAAAAACACCTCTAGGGTAACTGGTTTTTCCTGATCTGCCTGAACTCTTCAGAGTCCTTTCTAGAGCCTACATGAAAATAAGCAACTTTCTGTGGATAGGGTAAGCCTAGAGGCGTTGAGAAAGCATTTAGTGAATTATCTACCTAGTATTGCTATTACACGTGTCTGGCTGAAAAAAACAAAACCTACTGACTTGGGGGAGGAGAAATACCTGCATTATCCAGATTTAAAATACTATACTTTGGCCAAAGTACCTTCAACATCCTAAATATCTCCACTTTAGTTACCTAGCTATTTCCTTTTTGTGGGGTATTTGAATATTAAATCCTTAAACAATGTAATGTTTAATTTTGGATCTATTCAGGCTGAAGGAAAGAAATTTTTTTGTTGATAAAAATACAATTAACACCTGAAGGAGAGTTGGGGATCTACCCTCCCAGGAATCAAGACTTACGAAAATCCTTTAAGACAATGTGGAATTGGCACAGAGTTAAATAGACCAATATAACAAAACATAAATACTCAATATAGACCCACACGTACATGGAAACTTGATAACTATCAGCTGCCTTTACAGATCAGGGAGGCTGGGCAAAGGCACTGGGACAAGTGCATTAAGGACTTCACTGTAAAAGTCAAAACAAAAACTATTTTAGAAGAAAAGATCAGAGATTATCATTATGACCTTGAATTAGGGAAGAATTTATTATGCAAGAAACAAAGAGCATAAACTATAACAGATTGGTTTGTCTACTTTAAAATTAATAAATCTGTTCCTCAAAGGGCTCACCATAAAGAAAGTGAAAAGACAAGCTGCGTTCCAGGAAAGGAAATTTGCAGCACATCTAACTGACAACAGATATTCTGTATATATCCAGAACTTATCAGGAAAAAGACAACCAATCAAACAGAAAAATGGGCAAAAGATTTCAATAGACACTTCACTGTAGAGGAAATCAGAACAGCCAAATAACAGGAAAAGATGCTCCCCTTTATGAGTATTCAAGAAAATGAACATTAAAATGCAATGATCTACCAGTTTACAGCCACCAATTAGCAAACATTTTAAAGCCTGACGGTATCAAGTTTTAGCAAACATTTGAAGTAAAGCTTACAATTGGTACAACCACTTTGGAAAACAATTTGGCATCATCTAGTAAAGCTGAATATATACATACCCTACAACCCAACAGGTTGTATACACTCTAAACAAACTCTTGCATGTGTGCACCAGGAGTCACACACAAGAATATTCATGACAGCAATTGTTTATAATAGCAAAAAACTGAAATAAGCCCCAGTGTTCATCGACAGGAGAATTGATAAGGAAATACTACATAGCAATGGCGTGTGAATGAGATACAGCTACATGCAGCAGCACAGATGAATCTCATGAACATAATGCTAAGCAAAACAGCAAGTCCTAGAAGAATACATACATATTATTTCAGTTTACATAAAGTTCAGATGTGTGCAAGACTAAATGATATATTGTCTGTGGACACAAACACAGGTCTATAAAGAAAGTGAGTGAATGGTAGGCATGAAATTTGAGATCAGCGATTGCTTCTCAGGGGATCGATTGAGTCACTTGAGATGAGAGCTGACTTCTGAGGGGAAGGAGAGGAAGAGGATTAGGACCAGGCACACAGGGAGCTTGTAGGGTAGTGGCAATATTCTAGCTCTTAAACTGGCTTCGTGGGTGGATTAAATGAGTGTTTGTATTACAGTAATCCTTTCACAATTTTAAAATACTATTTTGTAATGATTAATTATCTGTTAAAACAGAAAAAAAGTGAAATATACAACAAAATATATCTAGATATTGAAAACATTTTAAGGCAAAGAAAATGTCATATTTTAACATTATTCATTGGGCCACTCACATAGGAAACAATACTTTTAACTATATATAAGTGAACCCACTATATGCTATTTCCTTTATTCATCGTGTCTGTTTTGTTTTATTAGTTGTCTCTCTTACAGCATTCGAGTGCTAAAGAGGAGAGACCACGCACGCTCAGTATATGGCCTTCTGCCAAAATTCTGACACAGAGTTCAAAGTTAGGACCACATTCACGTCTGAGTGGAAACTGGTACTTGAAGGTAAAGGCTAATTCTATTAAATCTAATACAAACGTTTCATTTCAATTGATTTTTAGTCAGCTTTGGTCTGTGTATCATAAAGAGGGCCTTACCTTACAGAGAGGTAAGGGGCAGAAAATCGGAAGAGCCGAATTAAAATTAAATAAGGTCAAGTGGTGAATTGTTCTGTCATGGCCATGGCGGTGGGGACTGGACAGCGGTCACCATAGAGTTGGAGATTTAGGATAAAGGTACACTATAAAACCAAAGGGTAGATTCTGATAATATGGCAAAAGAAGCAAGCAAGGGGCTGGCTCCGTGGCCCAGTGGTTAAGTTCCTGCGCTCTGCTGCAGGCAGCCCAGTGTTTCGTTGGTTCGAATCCTGGGCGCAGACATGGCACTGCTCATCAGACCACGCTGAGGCACCATCCCACACGCCACAACTAGAAGGACCTGCAACAAAGAATCTACAACTATGTACTGGGGGCCTTGGGGAGAGAAAGGAAAAAATAAAAATCTTAAAAAAAAACAAAAGAAGCAAGCAAACTTTAAAGTTCAGAGGCAGAGATCAAGCCAAAAATTTGGGTGACAGGTAAAAGGGATCAAGAATCCTAGCAAAGCACTGGGGGAACTGGTCTGAATTCAGCCAAGGGAAGGGAAAGGGCAGGAGCACCAGCAGCTTCCTGCTGCATAAAGCACCCTTATACCTCTTGCCAAAAATAGAAACTGGATTAAGAGAAGCTGACCCTTGAAAATGGAAGGTATTAGTGGCATTGTTTTTATTATGGGATATATACAGATATTTAGCTGTGATGCAGGCCCGGTGACAGCCTTGGCTGACCCCACGGGGAGTTATGGAATTAGAATGGCCCTTTAAATTTGTCCCAAGTTTGGCTGAGATGGCCAGGCCTTTGTATCCCTCCATCATTGGATGCGGGCCAGCCTGGGAAAGAGTGTGACCTCGGGCAGGGCCGCTCCCTGCAGCTGAGGCCGTCCCTGAAGGGGCTGACAGGAAAGGCCTTCTGCCGACAGCGCTCCCAGCAGCTGGGCCAATCCTCCCACTACAGTGGGAATCTGACTGGCACAGCTCAGTGTCCATAATACCATATAAGTCCCTCTTGGAGTTCTAATCTTGTCAAGTTTTGCTTTTTTGTAAACTAAGAGCTTCAGAAGATCTTTAGTTCCTGAAGGAATTCCTTTGATGTTACTTACCACATTTGAATTGTTTCATTAGCGTTTTTATCTTATAACATCAAATTTATTGATGAGATTCAGAAGTAACATATAATGTGAATTATTCTACAGATAACTGCCTTAAATTTAGATGGGCAACATCTCTTTGAAATCACAAACTTAGAAAAATTAGAAAATTTGAAGTGGGCATCATTCAGCAACAATAATCTCACTAAAATAGAAGGCCTGGAATCCTGTGTTAACTTGGAAGAGCTCACATTAGATGGAAACTGCATCTCAAAGCTAGAAGGTAAAGTATTTGAGGATTCGAAAGTCTTTAAAATATGAATGTCTAATTAACAAGAGCAAAAAATGAGTGACACAGGATAGAATTTCTGAAGTGCAAGATCCCTAGAGAAGTTCCAAGAAGATTTGGGGCAGAGTATTCTAAACACCTGTTAGTGGGATCTGTGACGAGCTGCTGTACATAATGAGCCCAGCTAGCTGACTTTCACCTCCTCCACCTTTCCTCTCCTCTCCTCTGTGCCAGAGTTTACCATCTATTACCAAACCTAGCATATTACAAACCGAACAGTAATTAATGTCTGTGGAGTTGAATAAATGAATGAATGAGGTGTGCTTTTGAAAAAGATAAAGTATCCCAGTTCATTTTTCAAAATATAGAATGAACGTTATATTTGGAAATTTGAAGACTTTAACAAAAACGAAATTTTATTTCCTAAAGGTTCAAACTCAAATGTACTACATAACATTTTCCATGGATCCACATACAAGTACATTTAAGTAGCTTTACCAATGTCTGAGTATGCGCGCACACACGAACATACATACCTATCTGGGTATAGAATATTTCAGGCTGTGCATTTTGGTAACAGGGTTGTCTTGTCAAGGAGAGAAAGTAAGAACTGAAAATTGTGGCTGGGAAAAAGACTTAATTTATACTGTATTCACTTTTGTTGACCTTAAAGAAATAGACAGCCAGTTATTTCTCCAGCAAAAATGGGTTTACTCAGGCAGCAAAGAATCGCGGTTCTGGGTCTGCAACCACGGTGAGCCACATGCAAATCCCCTGCAACAAGGGAAGAGAAACTCTTTTACAGAAGGAAGTGGAAGTTGGGAAGGCTATTGCAAGCAAAGAGTCCATTGGAAGGGACTGGGAGTTCCAAGTCTAGTGGCTTTTAGTTGGCTGAGCTGTGACAGTCTCTCATTGGCTGAGCTGCTGCTGAGCCAGAAGAGGAAGTCTTTCTTCTTCCCGTTGGGCTCTGCAATTGTAGTAAGGGCATAAGAGCTCCCTCTTCTGGCTTCCTGGCTCCATTTTAAGTGAGGTTTCTGTTTACTAATTTTCACTTTTGAATTGTTGGATTATTTTTAGCATCTGTATGTACTACCTTTTTCATAAAATAGAAAATTTTATTTCAAAAAATACATATGCAAAAGCGAGTATTAAATATTTTTAAAAACAGCATGTGCAATGTAAAAACATTTGTATACTTTATCATAATGGCTGTTAACAATATGTTTGTAACTTGCCCTAGATCAATTACCCTTCAGCATTCCATAGTCCCCTGTTAAAGACGGTATGGAAGGGGAGCATGGCTAAAATTTATTGAGGACCAATTATTTGCCAAAAGCTATAACTGACATTCCCTTTAATTCCATAACCCCTTAGAAGTAGATTTCAGTATGTCCATGTCTAAGGATGAGGCTCAGAGGTTACATAATTTACATAATTCCCCTATGGTCCCAAATCTAGTGGTGATACATTTGAAACCAACTCTGACTCCAAAGTTCTTATCTTTCAGCTGAACCAGCCTACCACAGCTATAAAGTGCCTACAGTACGTAGCATACGTAGGGGTTGGATTGTGCTGAGAAGTGGCATTTTCTAAAGTTCTGTCTTAGAGTACTTTTAAGCACACAAAGGTAGAATTAGGCTAAATGGTCCTTTGTAATACAAATGATGCCACAATGAGGAATACTTTCCAGAGTGTTGCACTCTAGTTCCACACCCTGCATGTTTTCAAATGGGGGCTGGTGATTATTCTGAGCTTTGTGTAGAGCTTTATGTTATTGTGATGGTGAAAATCTTAATTATATCATTTGAATGTTTGAAAGCAAAATTCAGTATTTCCTACATAGTACCTTCCCTTAACGCCTGAGAGGAGAGAGTCTGCTTAGAAATCCAAAATTGGAATTTAGTAACTGAGACGTTATACACGTTATAGCCTTCTTAAACAAAAGGAAAAACACTGGTGATTAATCCTATAGAATCTGTAAAGCTACTTGAACTTAGAAAAAGAGAAACAGTAAAACGACCAGCCACTTATTTTTTAAATTAACCTTTCAGTGCCATCTGAATCTTGAATTTCCTTATTTTTCTAGGTATTTCCAAGCTAACTAAATTAACCCGCCTCAGCATAAATAATAATCTTCTCACTGGTTTGGAAAAGCATACGTTTGATAACATGCTTCATCTTCACTCCCTTTCTCTTGAGAACAACAGAATCACTTCACTGAGTGGTTTACAGAAAGCTTTCACTCTGATTGAATTGTACATAAGCAACAACTATATTGCCCTCAATCAGGAGATCTACAATTTAAAGGTGACTATCTGGGGTAATAATGTTTCTGTTTTTTTAAATATTCATTGTTTCTTTATACTGTGCAGTTAATGCACATTCACTGTATAGAGTTTGGAAAACAAAAATATAAAGAACAAAATAAAAATCAAGAATAACAAGGTTTATTAAAATGTATTTGCATTCAATTTATATACACATGCAAACATATATATGTGTAAGCAAATGTCCCCAAGTTGATAACCTCCTGGGTAAATTTTTTTAGTACTCAAGTAAAATAACCCAAGCTCCTTCCTTCCTAACTAGCGCCTTCCTCAGTGTTTCCAGAGATTCTGCAACTTGGTTGGGGAGTAAAATTCCTTCACTTTTCCTGTTCTCAGAGCAGTTCTTGATTACCTCTCCATTACTTACTGGTGGCTCCAACTCTTTCTGGTCGACTATGCCCAGCTTCGCTCTCTTCAATTCTCCCCAAGAAACCTGTAATTCAAGGATACTGTATAACACGCTTTACTGAATGTTTGAATAAAATGGAAGTTTTCTACAGCACAGAATAGCAATTCACTTCAAATGTAATGTGCGACTTCCTTGTTTCTAGGGTTCAATGGCCATTTTCTACCACTGAGACTCTCACAATGGCCTCTTTCCTTTTGCTGATACCACATTGCCAGGACTTTGTCTCCTACCGAAAACTCACGTCCAACTCCTGTCTCCCCTTGTGTTCAGCCTTCTCCCCATGCTACTCCCAATAGAACTACTTCCGGAGCTGCAGGGGCAACCTAATCAATGACAGCAGAAACAAAGTAAACCATTTTACCCTAAGATGCAGCGGAGCTTTGCTCTTTCTTGTCTTGACCTCTCTTATCTGTATCTGTTCAGCACCCTTCCTTCACAACTAAGGCACATGAAAATGTCTTGTCTAGAAGAAAGCACGTTTCCCCTTAAGATGAAGTCTGCTAATCTCTCAGAAGGCAGAGGCACTTCAGCTTTATCCCTCATCAGAAGGCAGTGTTTTTCATTCCTGTTATATCTGTATAAACACATGCATACTATTTAATAGGCCATTATTCCATAAATAAAGTATATTGTTTTAAACTTAGCAAGGTTCCCTCCAAGTTTTTACCACTGATGTATAACACATTTAGCATCAGCATCCTAAAACAGGTTCTGATCATATAACATAGACCACTGCAAGATTGTATGAAATGGACCTTAATGGTCTGAAAGGGTAACCCTAGCACTAAAAAGAACACTTAAAAGCACTCAAATCACTAGGAAATGATAGAGTAATTCAAATATTAAAATTCAAGGATGGTTAAACTCTTAAGGGGAAAAAAACCTTGCTAGAGTGCTGTAGCACTTTAAATGTATGTGTTTTCATTACCCAGGGTTTATGCAACCTGGTCATTTTAGACATGTATGGAAACATTATTGTATGGAATCAAGAAAATTACCGGTTCTTTGTAATATTTCACCTTCCAGAACTTAAAGCTTTGGATGGAATCTCAATCGTAAGTTGTTTTTGACTCATAGCATTTGGTCTAAGCTACACATTCAGATATGTGTAGGCCATAATCATTTGAACATTGCTTTACCACTAGTATGATACCCAAATTTACTATGCTTGTTAAATCTGGTCTCCTAAGCACATTTTACTTCTAGGTTTTAAAATTTTCTCCTCTGGCCAATTCTTAATTGTCTAAATTGAGGTGGCAGGGGAGGGAAGATGCTGCCTACATTTGCACCCACTGAATTCAATGACTGAAAAAACAGCACGATCTCATGGGACAGGATAGAAAAAACTGCTCTGGAGCCCTTCTATCCTCTTGGGCCTAAAAACAGATTCCTATTTCCTGGAAAAATACAGCTGTTAATATTTAAGAAAATTATATTTGAACTAACAAATGGTATGTCAACATTACTAGTAAACTGCAAAGAAAGATAACACAGAACATAGGACTGAATATGCAAGCAGTGCTTGGGAACCTGGATTCTGTAACAAGCAAGTTCGTGCAGGGCTCCTGTTTCTACCTCACAGGGTAAGTTCGTGACGAATGTTGAAGGATAAAAAGGTTCCCTGTGTAACATTGTCTAGCTCCTGTCAGACAATAAAACTGATCAAATTTTCTAGAAAATTGAGAGTTCACGATTATTTAGGGCTTTGAGGTGCTCTGAGAAGGTTACTAATTCTAGCGCCACTTTTTTGAGGACCCTCCTCAGAATGGCGAATCAAGAGCGTTCTCCCCCCAACACAGACGAATTCCCTAGAATCTTGTACTCTAGGTTTTATTTCGATATTGGCTTTCACTGAGGGATGTTTTTTAAATAGTCTTATGAAACTAGTACTGCATTTGCTCTAATGATGTTGTTGAGGATCTTATCCTTCCTGGGTCTCTGTGCCCGCATTTGAAGGACCAGATGACAAAGTGCCTTTAGAAATAAGTGTGGGAAAACTTTTTCCTCTAAGGAAAAGTTATGTTCTGCTCACTGACAATGAGTACATATTTAGCTATTTTCACTTTGACTGCCTAAAATCTCAGGGCCAAATTTATAGTTCAATAACAGAAACCCTGTGGGACTTTTGGTCTGTCTGTCCTTATCCCCAGTTTTGATCCATTCTAATATATCTTTCTTGGTCTTGATCTTCACTGTTTATTATTTGCATTTTACTATTTGATTATATGTGCTTCCTGTAAGCTGCCACCAATTCTTTGTGGAATGAGGCAGAATATAAATATATAAATTAATAATGGGGCATGAAGACTAGACTGTAATTTAGACTTTAATTGAGAGGTAATGGGAAGGCATTAAAAATTTTTGAGTAGAGGGATGACATATTGAAAACTATGTGCTAGGAAGTTTAATCGAACAGTGGTGTTTACAGTGATAGATGGAAGACCTATAGGAGGCTATAAGAACAGTCTACATGTGAGCAGGACCAGCCCCATGGCGGAGTGGTTAAGTTTGCGTGCTCCACTTTGGCGGCCCAGGGTTTCACCGGTTCGAATCCTGGGTACAGACATGGCATCACTTGTCAGGCCACGCTGAGGCAGCCCCCCACATGCCACAACTAGAAGGACCCACAACTGAAATATCCAACTATGTACTGGGGGCATTTGGGAGAGAAAAAGCAAAAAAAAAAAAAAAAGGATTGGCAGCAGTTGTTAGCTCAGGTGCCAATCTTTAAAAAAAAAAAAAAAAAAAGAATAAACCAAGGGGAAGTGACTTTAAAAATGAAGAGCCAAAAGATATGAGAAATACTGGGGAGAATTGACAGATCTTGGCAACCAATTGGATTTGAAGGACAAGGAAAGGGAAGAGTAGAAGATGTCTACAGGGTTTGAGTCTATGCCAATAGGAGATATCATAACAGATATGAATATAGGAAGACAAGTTGTTTTCAGGAATAAGATTAGTGTTGGACACACTGAGTTTTATGTAACAGTGGATCTTCTGACTGGAGATTTCAAGCAAGCAGTTGAAAACACAAGAATAAATTTAGATATGGGAATTTAATTTACATTTGTTTAGATTTGGAAGTAATTTGAAGAAAGTTGATAGTTAAAACCAAAAGCATATGTAAGACTGTTTAAGGAAAGAGAATAGAGAAGTAAAGAAATCTAAGTGAGGCTTTAATACTTCCATTTAGGAAATGTAAAGAGGAAGATAAGCTGCAAAAAGTAGGTGCAGAGGGACAAAGAAGAGCAGTATAATCCTAGAGTGTTTGAGATGCAAACAGACATGGACCTTAGAAATTACGTGGTCCAAATCTTTTATTTTATGGATGAGCACAGAGAACTCCAGAGAATTTGTATGACTTATTCCAAGTGGCATGACTCTTTAATGGTAAAGCATGGACAGCTGAGCCTCACTCTCTGTCCAAGGCTCTATGGACATAAAATCACACTCCCTTCTTTGGAGTGGTTGTGGGAACCAAGGGGCGACATGACTATGAAGAGCCAAAGAGCAGTCTGGGTAGTTGTGTTTTCATTTAAACCCTCCTTCTACATACTTCTATTTTTAAAACATTATTTTTACAGAAAAAGTACAGAAAAAGATTGCCAACCCCTGATTTAGAAGGACACTAATCAAATGCTATTTTTATGATTATGAAAAATAGAAAAGCAGTGGTATTCCTAAGGCTGAATTAGTATGTTTTTTAAACTTAGTTTGAGATTGTCTCATTCAGGGTCAACTAGAAAGACATAACTAGTAGGAGATAGATGTGTGTATGTGTGTGAGTGTATGTATATGTATATGTATATGTATATAGATATGTACATTAAGATATGTACATTATGAGGGCCGGCCCCATGGCCAAGTGGCTAAGTTCACATGCTCTGCTTCAGTGACCCAGGGTTTTGCTGGTTGAGATCCTGGGCGTGGACATGGTGCCGCTCATCAAGCCATGCTGAGGTGATGTCCCACATAGCAGAGCCAGAAGGACCTACAACTAGAATATACAACTATGTGCTGGGGGGCTTTGAGGAGGAGAAGAAGAAGAAGGAAAAAAAAAAAAAAAAGATTGGCAACAGATGTTAGCTCAGGCGCCAATCTTAAAAAAGAGAGAGAGAGAGATTACAAGGAATACTGAACAATTGTGGGGGCTGCCTGAGCAAGTCTGAAATCTACTGGGCAGGCCATTAGGAAGGAAAGATTACGGGCAGGCTGGAGCTCACAGTCATGAACCAAAGCCATTGTCCGTAGGTGAATTTCTTCTGTCTTTCAGGAAAGTCTCAGCTCTGCTTTTAAGGTCTTTCAGTTGCTTCAATCAGGCCTACCCAGTTTATCTAAGATGATCTTTATATTGAAAATCAGTGAATTAGGAGCTTTAGTTTTACCTGCAAAATTCCTTCACAGCAACACCTCGATTAATGTTTGATAGAATAACTGGCCACCGTAGCTTCATTTCCTTTGCAGCTCTGTTGTTTGGTGCATAAACATTTAGGCTTTTTATGTCTCTTAGTAGATCGAACCTTTCATTTGTATGTAATGTCCCTCTCTGACCCTGGTAATTTCCCTTGCATTGATGTCCATTTTTTCCAGATATTAATATAGCCACTTCTCCTTTTTTTTGATTAATGTTTGTGTGATATATCTTTTGCCATGCTTTCATTTTCAGCCAGCATATATTATTACATTTGAAATGAGTTTCTTGTTGACAGCATATAATTGGGTCATGTTCTTTTCTCCACTGTCAGTTTCTGTCTTTTAAACAGTGAGTGTAGACCATTTCCATTTAAGCAATTACTGACATGTTAGTGACTGTCTGCTATTTTATTTTTTGTTTTCTGTTTGTTTCCTCCGTTTATCTTTCTTTTTTTTTTCAGAAAGAGGAAGCTTCCTGTGAGCTACTTGAACATTTTATAGAGTTCTATTTTGATTTATATGTAGTGTTTTTTAGTATATCTCTTTATATAGATTTTTTCTAGTGGTTGCTCTAGGTGTTACATTACATATACATAACTTACTATACTCTACTAGTGTTGACATTTTTACCAGTTTGAGTGAAGTATTAGAAATCTTACTTTCTTTTAAGTCTATTTCTCCTCTCCTATTTATAATTGTCTTAAATATTTCCTCTCTATATATTGAGAACCACATCAGACAATATTATAATTTTTTACTTCAACTGATCAAATATAATTTAGAAAACTTAAGAGGAAAAGGAAAGTCTGTTGTATTCATATCTTTCCAATGTTCTTTCTTCTTTCCTGGTATTCCAAGATTCTTCCTTTTTGTTTCCATTTCAAGAACTTTCTTTACCCATTCTTTTAGGATAGGTCTGCTGTTGACAAATTTGCTTAGTTTTCCTTCATCTGAGAATGTCTTAATTTCCTCTCCATTTCTGAATGATATTTTCTCTGGATATAGGGTTCTGGGTTGACAATTCTTTTCCATGGTTTCTCATCAGAAACATTCTCTAAATGAGAACCGCAAGATCTCTGGTTTCCATGGTTTCTGGTGAGAAATCTGCTGTAATTCAAATTGTTTTTCTCTTATATGTAAGATTTCATTTCTCTCTCACTGCTTTCAAGATTTTTTGTGTCTTTAGTTTTCAGAAACTTGATTATGATTATGATTATGTGTATTTGACATGGATTTTGGGGGAGTTTTCTTCTTTGGGGGTTTGCTAAGCTTTTTGATTCTATAGATTTATGTCTTTTGCCAAGAATGGAAATTTTCAGCCATTGTTTCTTCCAATACTTTTTCAGGCCCACTCTATTTCTCCCCTCATTCTAAGAATCTAATGATACTAATGCTAAATCTTTTGTTATGGTCCCACATGTCTAGGATATGGTCTATCTTGGTAAGGTGAGGCTCATTTTTTTAAAAGTCTGTTTTCTGTCTTTTGTTCAGATTGGATCATTTCTGTTGTTCAGTATTCAAGTTCATTGATTCTTTTGTCTGTTCTCTCTGTTTTGCTGTTGAGCCCTCCATTTTATTTGTTTGGTTACATTATTTTTCACTTCTCAGATTTCCATTTGGTTCTTCTTTATTTCTTCTATTTTTTGGCTGACACTTTTATTTCTTTGCTGAGAGTTTCTGCTTTTCATTTTTTTCAAGCGTGTTCATAATTGCTCATTGAAGCATTTTTGTGATGGGTATTTTAAAATCCTTGTCAGATAATTATAACATCGGTGTCATTTCAGTGTTGTGTTTGTTGATTGTTTTTTCACATTCAAGTTGAGTTTTCCTGATTCTTGGTATGCTAGATATTTTTATTCTGGACATTTTGGGTATTATGTCCTAGACTGTGGATCTTATTTAAGTCTTCTGTTTTAGCAAGCCTCCCTTGACACTGCCCCAGTAAGGAGATGGGACTGTCAAATGGGAGGTAGTTGTCCAAGTTCCCCGACTTGGCCTCTGTTGACAACCTGGAGGTGTGTGCTTCATTAACTGCTAGGCTAGGATAGGAGCTCATGCTCCCCATACGTCTCCACTGACTCATCCTGACTGAGAAGGGCAGAAGTGCCTCATTAATGCTCCACAGACACATTGTGGCTCCCCCTGTGGTATCTAGTAACACTTCTGTGTAGGAGTGCATTAGTGCTGGGAGAGGATGAAGGTCCGGGCTCCCCACTCAGCATGCGGACAGTGGAGGGGTGCTTTATTAAAGCTGGGCAAGGGTGGAAGTCTGTACTTCCATTCCTCTTTTACTGGTGGAGATGGGGCCACAATTTATTCCGTGGTGTTTGACTGAAGTAGAGCCATTATTGTCTAAAGGTTTTCTCTCTTGCTAGACTTCCCCTTTTCTAGTCTTTTGACTAAAAAGAGCAGGCTTTTCTGTGGACTTTTTTTTCTCTTGTTGGCATTTCTGTTTCTGGCTTCTCTGCCCCAGTCCAGCATATCTGTGACAAAAAGAAAACCCAGGCCTAGAGGAAAAACCCCCCTGCTGTACGTTTCCTTTACTCTCACACTACTACCACACTCACACTTCTATCCCCAACATCAAGCAATTCTCCGACACCAGTTGGGTGTCCTAGAAGTCAACTGGATTTTAACACTATCTACCTGGAGCTAGCATCAGATCCCCAGACTAAAGGCTCAGTCCCACAATACTGTCCCTGCCCCCACTTCAGACTCCCATCAGTAAGACCAGATTATCACCTGTTCTTCTGACTAAACAGCTATGAAGAGGAGGTTCCCTTGACTTCCTGCTTGAGTTTGATTAATTTGCTAGAGCAGCTCACAGAATTCAGGAATACATTTACTTTCTAGATTGCTGGTTTATTTTAAAAGGATATAACTCAGGAATAGCCAGATGGAAGAGATGCATAGGGCAAGGCATGGGAAGGAGCACAGAGCTTCCATGCTCTCTCTGAGCACACCACTCTCCCATCACCTCCACGTGTTCATCAACCCAGAAGCTCTGAACCCACTTCTTTTGGGTTTATGGAGGCTTCACTACATAGGCATGATTGATTAAATCATTGGCCATTGGTGACCACTTCAACCTCCAGCCCTTCTCCACTCCCTGGAGGTCAGGGGATGGGACCAAAAGTTTCCATCCTCTAATCTTGGTTGGTTCCCCTGGCAACCAGCCCCATCCTCTGGGACTTTCCAAAAGTCACCTCATTAACATAAACTCAGGTGTGGGTGAAAGGTGCTTTTTATGGCTCTGGAGCTATTTCAGGAACCAATGACAAAAGACTAAATATTATTACAAAAGATGTCCCTATGGCTCTTATATAGGAAATTACCAGGGTTTTAGGAGCTATGTGCCAGGAACAGTGAACGAAGACCAAATATCTATTTCTTATTAGAAATCACAATATCATAGTCTGTTCTAGTTCTTTTATAGCACTCTGAGCATTTGCATTTACCACTGGGTAAGCAAAACCCAGTCCAGAGTCAGTATCTATCCCTGTCAAGATCCATTTGTAGCTCCCCAGGGCTACCAGCATCACTCTGACTTGCCAGCTATGTTCAGGGCATTCCCACCAGGGAAATCTGCCACATAGCCATCTGCAATCTCTGGCTCTTTTGCTGGCAGACAGAACAGTTTTTATTGTCATTTTGTGTCTCAGAGGGTACAAGAGGAATGTGTCTAGATTCAGTCTATCTCTGCATTGCTGTAGACCCCAATGCCCACCTATTTCATAGACCTCAGGTGGCCACCGTGAGTGAGCATATAAGGATATGTGCTTGTCGATTTCAATCACCTTCCAAACCCAGAAGGGAGTTCTGATGGGCATCGACGTGTCCTACTTTAATATACCCCTCAGATTTCCAGAGGACCATGCCCCATATGGGCATCCCTTTAATAGGCCACATTTCCATTGCCCTCCTGCCTGATCATATGGCCAGGCCAGCAACAGTGGATGAAGCCTAAATATATTTTTCTTACTATAAATCACAATAACACAGCAGGGAACTCACACAATGTCATTCCTCAGGTCTCAAGGTCCTTAGCTGGTCTGTCTTCCTCTCTGCACCTTTCAGTCACCTTATGTTTATTATATATATATACTGTGCACTGGATTTAGCTGTACTTAGTAGGAGGAATAGGGAGAAATTAGTTCACCCATTTTGACCTGAAACCAAAGAATTAATGTCATTTAGTCATCTGTAAGAGAGGACATCACTTTATAAATGTCGTCATATATAGGAATCACCAGAGACTGAGTGTGCAAAAGATTTGTTTGGTGGCAGACTTACTTCTGACATGATTGCAGAACGACAAGGACATTCAAACTTCACCCAAATGCAAGAACTAAATTGGACTTCATCATCCATCAGGTACAATCATTTTATTATATGCTATTTGACATTGTATTAAATACATAATTATCGTTTTTCTAAGGTTTATAATTTATACGTCTTATCAAAATATAACCAATAATTTAAAAAATCATCGACCCTACTTCAAAATCTCATGATAACTTTACCACCCTTTGAAATGCATTAATAATTGTTATTGTCACCACTATGATTAAAAATGTCATCAATCTCTTTCTAAGACCTTATAGTTCTCTTTTCCTTTATAATCAAGCTTTTAAAATTAGAGCATATGACGTTTGCTCCTCACATCATATCACTCTAATTCATTGCAGTCTGGCCTCTGACACGACCATTGCTCTGGTGCTGTTCTCATGGATGTCATCACGGTCCTCCTGGCTAAGACGTCCTTTTGTCCCCTCTCTTTTTCTTATTCTTCACTCTTCACAGGCAGACATCTTCAGTCATAGTTTTGATTTATGAGGACAACCCCCAAATTTAGCCCAAACGTAGGCCCCTCACTTGAATATTCAGTTGCTCTCTAGATGGCATCTAGGAGACAACATCCACCTGTTGTTGCTCAAGCCAAAAATCTAGGAGTCATTCCTCTCCTTCCTTTGTCCTCCCGTTTTAATTAATCATCACATTCTACAAAGTCTATGTCTTAAATATGTCTCACAATTCCCTTCTTCTTTCCATAGTCACCGCCATTGGCCTCGATCAGGAAATGAGCTATTTTAGAAACTCTCTTGATCTTTTTGATTTTTGTCTTCCCTACAAATCTATCTATTATCCATACTGCCTTCTAAGATGCAAGTTTTATCAGATCACTTCCCTTCTGAACATTGTTCAGTGGCTTTCCATTGTCTACAGAATAAAATTTTAAATCCCTTTGTATGGCATAGAAGACCCTTTAATTAACTGTCTGTTTTTATCTCTTGTAATCCTTGCCTTTACTGCCCTATAACTCTTTATGCTCCAGAAATTTTAAAATATTCTAGTTCCTTAATCTCAATCACAAAGTGCTGTGTCATCTTTCTGCCTTTGCTTTTGCCTCTTCCGCTGTCTGGAACTCTTTCTTTCTAATTTTCCTGACAAATGCCTATAAATTCTCCAAGTCTCATTTTAAGATCTTTATCACCTGTAAAGTCATTCCTGACTCCCCCAAATAGGTTTTTCTTTCTCTAAAATGCCATTACACCTAACTCTATTATAGCACTTTTCCTCTTTTATTTTAGTTTCTCTGGATCCCATTTCTTGAAAGCAGAGACACTATCATTTCATATTTGTTGTAGCCCTTCCAAAGATATTGTCACACTTAAGAATTATTCATGAAAATACGTTGAATGAATGAATGGCTTATTAATTGATAAAAGTATGTTATAATTGTAACTTCAAGGTTTAGGATTTGTTTTAAGAAATGGTTAGGGTAATGTGACTTAGCTTTATGCTCTTCTCTATCATGGCTCAAAGGAAGATGGAACAGTTGTAAAACTATGGACTAGGAATCAAGCATTCTGTTCATTTACCAAAAACATCCTTACAAGGTGGAACACCATAAAAGTTTCTGGGAGATCCCACAGAAAACTTTTTTCAAAGACTTTACCTGCTTTCTCATTTTCTTTCCCATCCCTAACTCCTTCCTGGCATTTCCGAAATAACCTATTTCACATATATTCTCTGCAGCTTACAACCTGAAAATCTTGAGTTACCATATCAACTTCACTATTATTTCATGAATTTATAAAGAAATTGGAGATGTTTATTTTAAAATTTTCTTTTATGATAGTCCTATGTTTATGTAGAAATGGAGGTTTTTTAAAAAGCAATCAAACTCTATGTTATTTTCTTACATATTTTCCCAACAAAAATGTGTATTTATTGGATCTTTTGACCCATACATTTTACATCGGCAATTCTTTTTCATAGCATTTGTCAGATGAGGTTTTTTTTTTAATGTCTTCGGGGTTGTACATGATTGATTCACTTATATAATTTCCTATTAAAATTATAACTGTATTTACTTTGTCTAAATTCAGAACTGTGGATTTGATTCCAGTTGACCAATTTAGAAATGTGTCTAGTGTGAATCTACAGAACAATAATCTTACTTCATTCAGTGGATTAATCTATCTGCCTAATGTGAAGGTGAGTAACTCACAAATTTTCTTTTTTTCTTTCAAGATTTTTGGTGCAAGTTATAATTTGCTTTACTTTGGATCAAAATGTATTTTCATGTTGTTAAGAAGAGAAATTATTCCCAAAGTTTTTTCTTCACCAAACACGAAAAAGGATTACCTCCCAAAGTTGGTTGATCTCAGTTTTATGCAATTGTCTTCTAAGCAGTAAATCTTACTCTGCAGTGGGAGACACGATGGAATGCTGCCTCCACCAGGAGGGGTGTGGAACGAAGTTGGAGGACACTGGTTTTCAAAGCAGCCTCACCGCCTCCTGTGCCATGGTTTTGGCTGAGCCATCTACTAAGGCCTTTTAAGCATAGTAAAATAGTGATCTCCCAACTAGAGAGTTATTTCATTTACATCAGGCTTCGAGACTCAGGAGTGCAGACTGAGAAAGCTGAGCAGCTTTCTAGGATCTCCATTATTTTGTCTGAAATGTTGTCATTTCCCAGCATGTCAGATAATAAAAAACACATTCAAAGCCAAATCCAGACAGTTTGGGATATAAAAATTTATGTCATTTAACACTGATATATTATTAAATTATGTCATATAGTCCAAACTTTATCCATACCATTTTAATAGTCTTTAGGATGTTGATAATCTCAGATCAAAGATAGATATACAGCAGCGTTCATCTTTTAATGTCTGATTAATAAGCTCTTCTTTCTGTAGGTCTTATGCCTCAACTATAATCATATTGAATCCATCATGCCCAGACTGAAGCCGCAGACGCACCTGACCAGCAGACAGCTGCTCCACCAGAAGGTGTCTTCAAGCGGCTACGGACAGCAAGGAGCTGCAAAAATAAACAGGTGCTAGTCTTTCTTCTACAGTTATCAATAATTTTGTTTAGGACTTTAAAAAGCAGTTAATCACATTAGTGATAGCAGTAACATACATTTAGTTTATTTTAATACTTATTTAATAACTACATGCCAAAAATAAACTTCACAAGTAAGAAGATACTCAAAATTCTCCTTTGTCAATGCTTTTTCTCTGCTTCCTTCATTTCATACTCATATTGTAAAAAACAGAAAAAAGAAAAAACCTTGTACATTTAATGACCTTGGTTGTTTTTTTTTTTATTTTCTTAAAGATTGGCACCTGAGCTAACATCCGTTGCCAAACTTCTTCTTTTTTTTTTTTTTCTTCTCCCCAAAGCCCCCTAGTACATAGTTGTATATTCTAGTTGTAGGTCCTTCTGGTTGTGCTATGTGGGATGCCACCTCAGCATGGCCTGATGAGCGGTGCCATGTCCGCGCCCAGGATCGGAACCGGTGAAACACTGGACCGCCGAAGTGGAGCAGGCGAACTTAACCACTCGGCCATGGGGCGGCCCGCTTGGTTTTGTTTTTTTTTTTTAATTGAGATACAATTCACACACAATAACACTCACCTTCTGTGTTCAGTTCAGTGATTACTTTAGTATATTCACAAAGTTGTGCAACCATTACCACCATCTAATTCCAGAGCCTTTTCATCACTCCACAAAAGAATCTCTCACCTGGTAGCAAGGACTTGGGTTTGTTTTGACCTTCATTTTGTTTTTGTTTCTAAGTCCTTATCTGGTCACTTCATGCCCCAGCATCAACTGAAAAGATACTTTGTGAAGAAGATGAGGACATACCTCCCACTTTCCTACACATTTTTGGCAGAGCCTAAAGATATTTATTTTTGGATATTTGGGATATATATAACTCTCTCCAAGTCAGAATACTTTCCTTCCAGTTTTCCCAATGAAGAGCATTCCTTGTGTTTTTATCACCTTCATTGAAGTATAATTTAATAAAATAAAACTCACCAATTTAAGTGTACAATTTAATGAATTTTGACAAATGTGTTCAGTCATATAACCATTACCACAGTCAAGGTACAAACTGTTCCCATCCCCCAAACTTTCCATATATCTCTTTGCAGTCCCCTACCCCAACACTGTGGCCCTTTGCAACAACCACTGATCTGCTTTCTATCACCATAATTTTGCTTTTTTTTAGAATTTCATAGGACTAGAATCATTGTAGTAGGTAGTCTTTTGTGTCTGGCTTCTTTCATTTAGCATAATTCTTTTGAGATTCATCTACATTATTGCAAGTGTCAGTAATTCATTTCATTTTATTGCTGAGTAGTATTCCATTATATAGATTATATGACAAGTTATTTATCCATTTATCATTGATGAACATTGGGGTTGTTTCCACTTTGATTATTTTGATGAAAGCTGCTATGAACATTTCATTTATACACATCCTTTACATTGAGGACCATTCGTATCTTTTTAACAGCCTTATTGAAGTACGGTTTACCTAGCATATCGACTAATTTTAAGTGTATAATTTTTGCTAAATGTATAGAGTTGTGCTTCTATTACCACAACATAGTTTTAGAACATTTGCATCATACATTGAAAAGATCCCTCATATCAATTCGCAGTCAATTCCCTTTCCCACCTCTAGCTCCAGGAAACCACTAATCCACATTCTACGGAGCTGTGTTTTTCAGACATTTCATATAATATGTGGTCTTTTGCATCTGATTTCTTAAGCTCAGCATAATGTTTTTGAGGTTCACCCACAGTACAGCATGTGTTAGTAGTTCATTCTTTTTTATTGCTGAATATGTTGGGTATTCCATTGTATGGATGTGCCACATTATGTTTATCCATTCACCAGTTGATGGACATTTGGGTTCTTTCCGCTTTGGGGCTAGTGTGAGTAATGCTGCTGTAAACATTTGTGCAGAAGTATTTGTGTGCAGTTATGTTTTCATTTCTCTTGGGTCGATATCTAAGAGTGAAACTGATGGGTCATATGGTAATTTGATGTTTAACTTGTTAAACAACTGCCAAACTGTTTTCAAAGTGATTGCACCATTTTACATTACCAAGAACAGTTTATGAGGGTTCTCATTTCTCCCCATCCTCACCAACACTTGCTATTGTCTGTCTTTTTGATTACAGCCATTCTAGTGGATTTGAAGTAGTATCTCGTTATGGTTTTAATTTGCGTTTCCTTCATAACTAATGTTACTGAGCAACTTTTCATATACTTATTAGCCATTATTATATCTCCTTTGGTGAACTGTCTGTTTATATGTTTGCTTATTTTTTAATTAAGTTGTTTGGCTTTTTATTATTGAGTTCTTTAAATATTCTGGATATAAGCCCTTTATCAAGTAAATGATTTACAAATATTTTTTCTCAATCTGTGGCTTGTCTTTTTATTTTCTTAAATTGTACCTTTAAAGGAATTTTAATTTTGGTAAAGTCCAATTTATCAATTTTTCTCTTACAGATTGTGATTTTGGTGTTGTACCTAAGAATTATTTGCCTAACCTGAGGTCACAAAGATTTTTCTCATATGTTTTCTTCAAAAAGTTTTGTGTTTTTTCTCTTACATTTAGATCTGTGATCCATTTTGAGATAATTTCTGTGTATGTTGCGAGGTAAAATATGAAATCTAATTCGTCCTTTTGCGTGATGATTGATCTGTCCATTCCATTGATCCTATTCCTATTCCATTGATCTATGTGTCTGTCCTTTTGACAGTACCAGAGCTGTCTGATTACTGCAGTTTTATAATAAATTTTGAAATCAGGGATGGTAAGCCCTCCAGCTTTGTTCTTTTTAAAGATTGTTTTGGATATTCTGGGTTCTTTGCATTTCCTTATTAACTTTAGGATAGATGGTTATTTTCTGGGGGAAAAGGAAAAAGCCTGCTGGGCATTTGATAGAGATTGCATTGAATCTATTGATCAGTTTGGGGAGGAATGCCATTTTAGTAATAGTGAGTCTTCTAATCCATGAACATGGAATATCTCTCCACTTATTTAGTTCTTTAATTTATCTCAGCAATGTTTTGTAGTTTTCTCTGTATACATTTTGACCTTCTTTTGTATTTATTCTGAAGTATTTTATTCTTTGTTATACTGTTATGAGTTTATGGGCTCAAACTTGCATGTGTGTTTCAGAGATACAATGAGCAGTGAAAATTTGCCTCCAATAATGCACAGTTTAGAAGTTCTTCATTTGGGCTACAATGGAATTTGTAATTTAATTCAGCTACAACTTAACAGACTAAGAAATTTAAAATTCCTCTTTCTACAGGGTGAGTAGCAACACTGCTAACATGTAAGTCTTTATTATTAAAACCTGATGTGATTATTATCCTGTTTTGATAAGCGAATACAAGCTTCATTTGCTTAAAACAGATTCATTGACAAAAATATTTTAGTTATGGGTTTTTCTTGGGTTATTTACATATATAATGTAAATGCAGTATTTTAGGGCTATAGAATATTGCATTCTAGGGCAATATTCAACAACCCTAGAAAATGCAATATTCTAGGGCTATGTACAGTATTACATCATAATTTACTTTTATATCATATCAATTTTAAAAGCAATAGAAAGTAACCAGTGAATCATTCACAAGTACTTATTAAGCCCAGAATTGTGCTAAGTACTAAGAAAGATACAGAAATACAATATTGTTGTAATTATATATAATTGAGATCCTTGCTCTAACGTAGTTTAAGATCTATCTGTGGAGATATACTGAAACAAAGATGAACTAAGTTCTGACCATATATACCAGCTTAAGGACAATAGAAGTTTAGAGAAAAGAGAAATTGGAACATTAACCCCTCTACAAACCTAGGACTCTTTGAAAGACTGATAGAATTTAGACTGAAGGTGAACACGACTGAGAGCTTTGCAAGTAGAGAGGAGGAGGAAAAGAGTCACAAGGGCACGTCTGTGGTGTCTATGGGCTAATGCTTGCAAAGGGACCAACCGATGAAACCAGAGTACCCAGGTCTCTGAGAGAATTATAAAGCCTCTAAACATGATCAATTTGATAGAGAAGGCTCATTTTGCAGTTGAAAATAGGTAGGAATTATAAATTTTTAGAAAAGTGGTAATGAGAAAACAGAGTTTAGAATATTAGTTTAACGATAATTATTTAATGACATGAAAGAAAGATTGGGAGATTCATCAGTGAGACATGGGGCAATATCGGTATAATTGACCTGAGTATAGTAACTTTCTTCTGAAAGACAGGCTTTTCTAGACCATATTTAAAAATTTTTAATTCGTCTTTTTGCTATCAAAGGTGCTTGTGAGTTAGGTTAAGAACATGGAGACTTAGCCTTAAAAGAACAAGAAACTGAGCACAACAATGACAGATCTTTTAAAAGATACATTGACATTCAAAAAGGCAGACAATCTAATCCTTGAAGGTCTATTTTAATCTAATAATATAAAAGGAGAGTGTGTTCTGTTGCCATCGCTAGTGTGGCAAATCAGAGTGGGGCAGACTTATGCAGGAAGTGAGGCAGTTTACTCTGGCAATAGTGGCTGCCTTTTATTGAATCATTGGGCAAGGTGTTTGTCTCTACAGATTATCTCATTCAACCTTCACAGCGACCCAACGTGCTAAGGAATTTTCTATACATTTTACAAAAAAAGAAATTGAATTTCAGTGGAGTTAAATAATTTACCTAAATTTGCCCCAGTGAGTGGTATGGTACGGAGTCAAACACAGCTCTTTATGACTCCAGAGCACGTGCATTTTCTGTCCAGCACAAATGACATAAGAAGGACCTGGGCTAGAGTGGTGTCAGTGGGAAGGGCGAGTAAGAGGTGATTCCAAAATGTAGTTTAAAGGAAGGAAATATTAGGACTTGATGACTAACTAGATATATAAGGAGAGGAAAATAGTTCAGGATATTTTCATGATCTCATTAGAAGATTGGGAAAAAGGAGATACTAAAGCTAGATAAACTCATTGAGAAATGTTGCTCATTTACAATAGGAAAAAATCAGTTTGTGTTGTGAAAATTTTGAGAGATAAAAATGGAAACTCTTTCAAGCAGTAGCACTGGAGCACAGGGCAGGACTGGAAATGGATATTCTAGAATTATCCCAGTGGAGAGGACAGCTGAAGTCAAAAGTGTATTTGCTTACCTAGGATATAAGTATAGAGAAAGAATAAAAGTGTTGTGGAGGCATCCAAAAAGAGATGTGAAGACACTTCACCCCACCTTCCCACCCCGTCCCAGCATTAAGAAGGCTGGAGAAAAAAGAACCAGCAAAGGAGTCATACAAGAAATTTTAAAAGACAAACAAGAAATGCAGACTCTAGGGGCTGGCCCCGTGGCCGAGTGGTTAAGTTCGCGCGCTCCGCTGCAGGCGGCCCAGTGTTTCGTTAGTTCGAATCCTGGGCGCGGACATGGCACTGCTCATCAGACCACGCTGAGGCAGCGTCCCACATGCCACAACTAGAAGAACCCACAACGAAGAATACACAACTATGTACCGGGGGGCTTTGGGGAGAAAATGGAAAAAATAAAATCTTTAAAAAAAAAAAAAAAAAAAAAAAAGAAATGCACACTCTAAATGTCAGGAGAAGAGAGGATGAATGACCTCAAAGTCAAAGGATAAGAAGAATGAAGCCTCCAAAAAATATATCAGATGTAGACAATTGGATTCAACAAAAGGAGACCATTGGTAACCTTCAGAGGATCAGATTTGGAAACATGGGACGAGCAAAAGCCAAAGTGAAAACAGTTTAGCAGGAAGTGGTTGGATAGGCAGTAAAGGCAATGAATGGAGGCTGTGTTCTCAAGGAGCTTGTCCCTGAAAAGAAATAAGAGAGCAAATGGCGACTAGTGAGGTTCTGAGCATATTTGGAGGTTTATAAAGAGGTGAAGTAGGTTAAAGATATTGAAGAGAAGGAGATCTTTCTGAGATCCCAGTCTAAAGGGGGATAAGGGTGAAAGCTGTAGAGGCAGACACAAATGCAGGCAGTGATAAAATTAGGCTCTGCCAGGGGCCACAAGAGAGCTGACAAACCTACCTTCAGCTGTTGTGCTAAATTTGCAAAGGGAAGGTGAGTCTTTGGGGAAGGGCAGGGTGAGGCTGTAGGGAAGCAAATTAGATTAAGGCTCCAGTTTATCTAAAATTTAACTGTTTAGTTAAATAAATGGGAATTTTTCAAACAATGGTAAAAGCTGCCAGTTATAGAAATGTAAGATCCCTGAAAGCACATTCAGCATAGTTGTTTGGGAGTTTTCTTTCTTAAATATGTTTAATGAGCCTTCTAGAATGAATAATGGCCAAAAATGTGCTACCATAGGTATTATTCAGTACTTAAAGCTATACAGTTGTGATTTACTGGATTAAAATATTGAAAGTGACAGTCTAAATACATAATTTCATGAAAATAATACGTTAACACAATTGAATCGTTTTTCTTAATCTGACTTGAATAAACTTTTATAAGTAAGGCTCTGATAATATTTCAAAGTCTGTGATTTAGTTCTGTGAGAAATTTTATTGAAGGTTGTGATGTTATCAAGAATAGAACAAAATAAGGTAAATTTACCATATTTCATCAATTCTGAGACACTCACTTTTTATATTTAACATGACTGAAATCTGGTCATGTCTTAATTGATGGCGTGTCATTGTTTACCTAGCCAAGTTTTTTTATTTCTTACTGTATGTAAAATATTGACATATGTTAACAATTGTTGATGTCTTAAATTCGGTGAAATATGTTAAATTTCATGGAGAAGGATTCCAAGATCATGGGATGACATCTTCAATAATATATTAGTTTGCTAGGGCGACTATAACAAAGTACCACAAACTGAGTGGCTTAAACAACGAAAATTTATTTTCTAACAGTTCTGAAAGCTAGAAGTGCAGGATCAAGACATTAGCAGGGTTGGTCACTTCTAAGGGCTTGTAGATGGCTTCTGCATCTTCACGTGGTCTTCCCTTTGTGTGTCGGTGTCCTAATCTCCTCCTCGTATAAGGACACCAGTCATGTTGGATTAGGGCCCACGCAATGACCTCATTTAACCTTAGTTACCTCTTTATGGATCCTATTCCCAGATACAGTCACATTCTGAGGTACTAAGGGTTGGGACTTCAACATATAAATGTGTAGGGGACACGGTTCAGCCCATAACAAACAGGGAGGATGAACAGTGAATAAAACATAGTATGGTACAGTAGAAGCAGCATTGAGCTGAAAATGTAAAAGATCTAGATTAGGCCTAGCGTTGCCACTTTTATGTTTTTGAGCAAGTTACTTAATTTCTCTGACCCTCAATTTTCTGATCATTAAAAAGTGATAATCGGGGCCAGCCCGGTGGTATAGTGGTTAAGTTCACACGCTCCGCTTTGGTGGCCTGGGGTTCAAATCCAGTTCAAACCCAGTTCAAATCCTGGGTGTGGACCTGCACACCGCTCATCAAGCCGTGCTGTGGTGGCGTCCCACATAGAAGAACTAGAATGACTGAGGACTAGGGTATTCAACTATGTACCGGGACTTTGGGGAGGAAAAAAAAAAAAGAACAATAAAGAATTTTTTTTTTAAAGTGATAATAATATTTTCCATGTCCTATTTTGAGACTCTAATAGAAAACACATATAAAAGCATTTTGTCAGCTCAAGGGTCCTCTTCTCATTTAAGTTATCATTGATACTTATAAAGCTATTGATCGCTCCAGTAGGGAGGAATCACAGATCATAAAGAAAGGAATGAGGTTTTAAAGAGTGTAATGAATTCTTATTTGTTTACTGTGGCTGCATTGCAAAACTATGTTGAGAGAGAAATAACAGCATAATTAAGCTGTATTCTTCAACTTAAAAATACAACAAATCAGTTTATTTTAAGAAACAATTAGATATGCCTATTAGAATAGTCAGATATACTCAATAAGCATATCTTCTGCAGCATCTTTATACATCTACTTCTGTCAATACCAACTATTTTAGCGCTCAACTATTGAACAGAGAGATTGGGTCAATTCAGTACATTGTGTACATCACATTTCATCTTTCAAACGAAGGAGAAATTTTACGAAATATTATTTGAGGATGATGCTACCTTCTTGTAAACTACATTTCCATTTCTCCTTGGGAATATGTTCCTTTTAATACGTCAAAAAAACACATTTGATAAAAAATATTTCAATGAAGATAGATAACCTTTTATTCAGAAAGTTTGGGCTCACTTGCCGTATCCTGGCTTGTCTTCTCTCAGGGAATGAAATCAGTCAGGTGGAAGGGCTTGACAGCTTAGCCGTCCTTCAGGAATTGGTAATGGACCATAACCGCATCAGAGCGTTTAACGACAGTGCCTTTGCCAAACCAAGCTCCCTGTTGGCACTTCACCTGGAGGAAAACAGACTACGAGAGCTGAGCAAATTACAGCCTTTGGTAAAACTGGAGAAGCTCTTCCTCGGATATAATAAAATCCAGGTAACATTATTTTTGATTTGTGTTATGAGATTTACAAGCCTTAATTCCTCTGAACATAAAGCTTCCAAACACACCAAGATAAATTTTGCTATTGTGTTAGTTGTCATTTACACGCCATGTGAATATTCTGTGATACAGAGGCATATAAATACTCGATGATGTACAGATCCGCACCCTGCTTCTAGACTTATCAACCTGACCAACCTGCATGCATCCACCCACTGATAAAGGTGAGATCTAAATGTTCTGAGGCTCATCTCAGCAGTCCTCTCTGAGAGAGCTCATTTCTTCCTGACTGCTCTTGGTCCAAGCTGTTTCTGCATCTCAATCCCAGACTTCCAGAGGCCCTTTAATCTTGGCGTATGTACCTAGTCTACTTGACATTTGAATCACTCCCAATAGCGGACTTTGACTTGGCTTTAATTCCATCTCTCCCACTGAAGGCGTCTTTAGATAAGATACTGTCTTAGTTTTTTTTTTAAAGGTATACTTTTTTTCCCTTTTCTTTTCCTTTTTCTTTCTTTTCTTTTTTTTTTTTTTTTTTTTTTTTTTTTTTTTTTTTTTTTTTTGGTGAGGAGGATTAGCCCCTGAGCTAACATCTGTTGTCAATCTTCCTCTTTTTATATTTTCCCTCCCCAAAGCCCCAGTACATAGTTGTATATCCTGGTTGTAAGTCCTTCTAGTTCTTCTATGTGTGATGCCACCACAGCATGGCTCAATGAGCAGTGTATAGGTCTGCGCCCAGGATCCAAACCAGTGAACCCTGGGCTGCCAAAACAGTGGCATGTGAACTCAACTGCTACACCACTGGGCCATCCCCCCGTCTTAGTTTTACCTTCTCAGAATTCAACCTGTTTCCATTAAGCCACTGCACCTGAGCCTGCCCAGGCTCTCTCCTGAGATAGTATGCAGATGAGAGGGTGGAAGGTGTACATAACCTTATACAGCCCTAACATTTCTCTTAGTGTTTTGACGATGATCTGTTAGCCCTCCTTTTACCAATTTTACTACTTCTGTCCATACCTCTAAGACAATCTCAAAGACAAACTGAACTGTGGACTCGCCCTCAAGAGCAGGGACCGAGTCTGTTTTCCCCACGTTTGTGTCGGTATATAGCGTAGTGCCTGGTAGATAGTAGATATGTGATCAATATTTGTTTATGGCTCTACTTGCTAGAGTTCAGGGAACCTTTTCTGGGGTGATGTAATAGCCTGTTCAAGGCTAGAAGGAAATCATGAACAGTGCCCTTTTCTACATAGCAACTAGGAATTAGACTTACAGAGAAAAATGGTGTACAACTAATTTATCCAGGTTGAAACAACATTCATCTGAAAAAAGCCTGTTAAAACTGGCAGATTCTTCCAAATCTTTATCCAGAAGAAGTCTAAATTAGGAAAATTGCCATCCTATGTGAAATCTTTCCAGTGATAGCAACTGAGCTAACAGAAAAGATTGTCAGATCAGACTTACATGAGTTAGAGATCTCACCCAGTCTCAAGCTTAACTAATAATTTCAGGGATACACAGGGGCTGCGACATTCCAGTGTCTTCTCAGGTACTTTCTTTCCACGTCTCACACACACTCTCTAGCTTAGAATAAAATATGGATCCCCAAGTGAGATTTTCTGGGAGTGGTCTCACACATCCAGGGAGTGTTTCATTTATGAAGTCTCTCCATGTTGTATGTGAGCTTACCTGATAATTCTGTAGATTCCAGGCTTATGTACTACAAGCAGTCCTTAACCAGGGAGGTCCTGCTAGAAGAATTTCATAAATAAGGACCTTCTTAGCAAATATCATTGGTCTATGTGACAGGACATCTAGTTACCCGCATACTTACAAGGAGATTGGACCAGGTAAACTGCTTTTCCCCGGGAGTGTCCTTGCCCTACTTCCCACCCTCCTCACTCCCCGCCGAGGAACTGAACGGATGGCAGATCAGCTGATATAGCAACTTCCTCCCCAGTAACTTAAACAGGATAATGCCCAGGCAAGCTTACTTATTATCAAAATTTAACATAGCTAAAGGACAATCTGTATGATAAATCACGGGAGATTATGCATATATCATTTAATGAAGGAGTATTGATTATTTCACGATCAGCCCTTCTTTATTTTTATCCTTGAAACGATATTTTTCAGAATTTAGATAGATCATTTTACCATTAAACTTATTCTAACCATTAATATTGTAGGACCTTAATATGACCACACATTGAGCTAGGAAAAATGCACTGAAAGGAATAAAAAGATTAAGTTGGGGATTCTGTTTGACTCTACTGAAAATATTATGTTCTTCAAAATTCTTAACTCTCAGTGCACATTTTCTTTTTGGGAGAGATTTTCTCTCGATTCATATCAACATGGGTGGTCTGACACCAGCATTAATTTCCACAACTGGGCAATCCGACTATAACCCTTGGGATGATAAAGATTTATAGGATAGGAAGACGTAAGTATAGAAAAATTAGCAAAACAGCAATGCTTCAAATGAAGATATATGCAGTCCCTTATTAACCTACTTTAAAGTCTTTCATAAACTGCATATCCTTGCTAACAGATTCCACCGTGAAGCTTTTGGCTTAGCCATCATGACCAATTATGTAGATTTGGAAAATTCTTGCCTATAGTCTTGCTTCTGCAGGAGGAGTCAGAGAAACACAATGAAAAATGAGTTATTTAATTCAGCTTTGCAGTCCTGTTTGATCCCTGTGTCTGAATGACTCCCCTCTATGTCATCCAACAACTCTGTCTACTTTTAAACATCTCAGTAATCCCCTGAGGCTGGAAATGGCCCCAGGAAATAGTCTATTGCTATTTCTTGCCTAAACGAAAGCCCCCAATCCAGACTTAACTATTACGATTATTGCCGTAAGTGCTTATCCTGACAATATACTCAAAGGGTGACAACCACTGTTTAACAGCTGGCTATCTGGGGAAAACAGTCCTAATCAATAGCATTTGCCAATTTCTATGGTATAATTTCTTCCACCATAGCCAATTTCAAGCTAAAACACCATCTCACAAAATTCCTGAAAATTTACCGGTCCACTTTTGTGAGTCAGTGTGAAGTAACTCCAACACACAGCTATAAAAAGTAACCAATATTAAAAATGGGAAGCCATCAGCTCTCTCCCCCCAATTATGAATATATTAGTTTGCTTGATCTCTTTAAGACTTTATACCAGCATTATCCTCTAAAAATTTAACCCTCTGTTTCTTTCATTAACATTTTCTATGAGAAATAAACATTTTTATTAGAAATATTTCTCTAGTGAACACTGCTATCCTCCATTTAATTTGAGAAAATAGTGTAAGACTTTTCACATTTCTCTGCTTTCCAATCGGGCTTTGGTTCCACAGATAGGAACTGCCTGTGAGTCAAAATACACAATATCTCTATAGATACCTGTCAGAGCTTTTTCAAAGTCCTCCTCTATGATTTTCCATTTCCAAATGTCTAAAATAGGTCTAAATTTTATTTATAGTGACTAGATGAATTGGCTGTATGTCCACTAGTCCTTCCAGATAAGAAGAGGAGCATATCAGTAACTTTGTTTTATTGCTATCAACTAGCAACAACCTTAAGCTGAACTTATTGCCTAAATTTTGTCAGAAATAGCAATTTAGAAATAATTTTGCAAAAGCTAAATTGTATTTGCAAACATTCACCCATGTTAAATAAATAATAATAAATAATCCCATCTAGTACGGAAGTCATTCAGCTAGAGAGATAGTTTTTCAATTTTATATATTTCCAGCAAATATATCAGGATGCAGTCCATTCAATGTCACATGCTGCTAATTTATGGTTAAGGTTGTGTTTAATGTGTACCTTTGAAATTGTTTAAACTGGATCCACCTTCTTTTCCACACTTCTGGGTCAAGCCTCTGGGGAATTAACCAAATATAATCTGAGTCCTAGAATAGATCGTCACTTTTCTGAGAAAAAATTCGGTCTTTTCTTGCAAGTGCTGCTGTATGGCCTGTTCCCCGTGCTCGAATGGCATCTTTACCAACCGTGGATTTGGAATCAATAGTACACAGATCTGTCTTTAATCAACAGTACAGAATATTGTCACACAAGCTCGCTTCAGAGGTTTCAATCATGAGCTAGCTGCAATCCAAAACTTACATATAATTACTGCAAATTAGTCTACATTTGAAGATGTTAGATCTAACCAAATAACTTATTGCTTAACTTTTGAGCAGGATATGGCAGAACTGGAAAAACTTGATGGTATCTCTTCTCTCAGAGAGCTTACAGTTTATGGCAATCCGGTGAGTATGTTCCTTTTCTAATGTATTAGTTAATTTAGTTATAGTTGTATATAATTTATTTTTTATAATGTGCGAAAGGATTTGATTTGATTCGTTCCCATGTGTATACACAGTCGTCCAAGCACGGTTTATTGACTAGTGTCTTCTTCCGACTGATCACAATATGAACTGCCATTGTCGTATATACGAGGGTCCTTTTCAGGCTCCTACAGTGTCCTCATTGACCTGTTTGTGTAGCCCTGTACCAGTATTACACTGTGTTAATTGCTAAAGTTTTATATTAAGTCTTGATGTCTGCTAGAGTAAGCACCTCTAATTTTCCTTCTTTTCCACTTTCTCCTCTTTATCTTTCTCCACTATCTTGGCTATTCTGGGCCCTTGACACTTCCTATGAGTTCTGGAAACAGCTTCTCAAGCTATGTGAGACTCTTGTTGATATTTTAACTGGAATTGCATTGAATTTACAAATTAATTTTGGGAGAAATTTGCCTCCTTTTCTGTTGGAGCCTTTGAAGGGATCAAATGAGTAGCTCCCTTATTCACGTAACATCTGAACAAATTGAGAAATATGACCATTGCAGATGGAAAGATGACAATATTTTGCTTAGCTTAGTGAGAAAGCCAAGTGGGCCTCCTGACAGATCCCAGAAATAGGCAGTCATGATCACCTAGAAACAGGAAATGCTTGACTGAGGCCTTTCCACCTGGGAGGAGAGCTTCTCCTGGAGGAGCAGGGTGCCTTCTCCCAGCGATAAGCCCCTTCCCAGGAGGAAAGACAGGAGCTAAACATGCCCAGATCTGCCAGTTCCGTCAGTCTGCTTCCCTGCCGGAGAAGGAGGGACGGGGCTGAAAGAGCCCAGTAGTACCACAGCATGGGACGTCCCGCCAAGGAGGAAATAACAAGCAGCAGTCTCCCCTAATATTTACAGTATTCAGCCTTCTCATTCTTAAACACAAATATCCCTACATTTATTTTCAGTCCTTCAATAAAGATTTAAAATTTTCTCCCAATGCTTTTAATCATCTTTGGTTATATTTATTCGGTTGCTTTAATACCTATTATTTATTTATTTATTTATTTATTTTGAGGAAGATTAGCCCTGAGCTAACTACTGCCAGTCCTCCTCTTTTTGCTGAGGAAGACTGGCCCTGAGCTAACATCCGTGTCATCTTCCTCTACTTTATATGTGGGACGGCTACCACAGCATGGCTTGACAAGCAGTGCCATGTCCGCACCCAGGATCCAAACCAGTGAACCCCGGGCCACTGAGAAGCAGAACATGCGAACGTAACCACTGCGCCACTGGGCTGGCCCCTTTAATACCTATTTTAAACAGCATCTTTTTACATTCTTCTAATTGTTTGCTGCTGGAATACAGAAATTCTGATTTTTGCATATTACTCTTCATCTAGGAAGCTTGCTGAAGTAAAAAACAAAAAACAAAAAACATTGCTTTAGCAGCATTCTAAAAGTTTTGATATGTGGTGTTTTTCCTGTTTTTTTTTTGTTTTTTTTTTTTTTTTGAGGGAGATTAGCCCTGAGCTAACTGCTGCCAATCCTTCTCTTTTTGCTGAGGAAATCTGGCCCTGAGCTAACATCCGTGCTCATCTTCCTCTACTTTATATGTAGGATGCCTACCACGGTATGGTGTGCCAAGTAGTGCCATGTCTGCACCCGGGATCTGAACCGGGAAACCCCAGGCTGCCGAAGTGGAACGTGCAAACTTAACCGCTGCGCCACCAGGCTGGCCCCTGTTCTTTATTTCTTAAAGTCTACTTTCCAAAAGATGTCTTCTTTAACCCATGAATTATTGAGGTGTCTGTGTGTGTTCATTTCAAACCTATGAGGCATTTCTAGTTATCTCTTTGTCATTTATTTCTAATGTTATTCTTATAGTCAGAGGAGACAGCCTATTTATATATTCTTCGGTATTTATGAAACTTGCTTTGTGGCCTAGAATGTTCTGATTTTTTTTACTCAATTAAATGTCTTGGGGATGTCTCTCCATTAATGTATATGTATCTACTACATTTTTTAAAAATAGATTGTTGGGGCCAGCCTGGTGGCGCAGTGGTTGAGTGCAGGCGTCCTACATATAAAAAAGTAGAGGAAGATAGGCATGGATGTTAGCTCTGGGCCAGTCTTCCTCAGCAAAAAGAGGAGGATTGGCAGCCAATGTTAGCTCAGGGCTAATCTTCCTCAAAAAAAAAATAATAGATTGTTTATTCATCCCCTTTTCATGATAGTTTATTTCTTTCTTTTCTTCTTTTTATCATTATTATTATTTTTTTTTTTTGCTATTACAAACAGTGTTGCATACTTTCTCTGTGTTGTCAGTCCCTAAGATCACCCCACATTCAGAGATTTGCTAGAGGGACTTATGAGACTTAGCATATAGTTTATAAGTGTACTAATAAGATTTATTACAGTGACATAATGAGGACACACAGCCAGGTGATGGGGGCCGCCTGGCAGAGTCTGGCAGGAGTCCAGGTACAGGCTTCTTTATACTCTTTTTCTCCCTTGAGGGCTCACACAGTGCACACTCCTCACCCAGCAACAAAAATGCAACAACATGTGTGTTATGTTTCTGTCCAGGGAATCCCATTAGACTTAGCATTCAAGAATTTTGTTGGGGACTGGTCACGTAGATACCCTATGCCTATCATGTACCAAAATTCCAGACTCCCAGAAAGAAAGCAGGTTGAGCATAAATCATATTGTTTGTGTGAGTAGTCTAGGCACAGTGAACTACCCTTATCAGTTAAAGAATGGTGGGAACCCTCCCAAAATCCAAGTACCAAACGCTAGTTAAGATCCATCCTTGCCAGCAGACACTTCTAAAGATGACAGCCTCAGACCTACTATGTTAACTGTCTACACACCTTCTTACACACGTGCAAAAAAATTTTTTAACAGGCTTAATTCACTTTATTTTTCTTGTATAAAACTATGTGGTAGCCACAGCTGGAGCCTGGGTCCTCTGCATGGAGACTCTGGTGTGGTTCTTTACAAGATGGTCAGTGAACTCCTGATAGGGAGACTTGGTGAACACGGTCTCTTTCCAGAGGTCTGGGGTGAGATAGCTGTAGGTCTTAGAGATGGCATCAAAGGTGGCCTTGGCAAAGTTGCCAAGGGTGGCAGTGCAGCCCCTGGCCGAGATGTAGCAGTCGTCAATACCAGCCATCATCAAGAGCTTCTTGGGCACAGGGGCTGACACAATGCCAGCGCCCCTGGGGGCAGGGATGAGGCGCACCAGCACAGAGCCACAGCGACCTGTCACCTTGCAAGGAACAGTATGGGGCTTGCTGATCTTGTTCCACCAGTAGCCTCGTCGCACCGGGACAATGGAGAGCTTGGCAAGGACGATGGCCTCACAGATGGCAGTGGCTACCTCCTTGGAGCACTTAACACCCAGATCGACATGTCCATTGTAATCCCCAATGGCAACAAATGCCTTGAACCTGGTCCGCTGGCCAGCACGGGTCTGCTTTTGCACCGGCATAATCTTCAAAACCTCATCCTTAAGAGATGCCCCCAGGAAAAAGTCAATGATCTCAGACTCTTTGATGGGCAGGGAGAAAAGGTAGATTTCCTCCAGGGACTTGCTCTTCATGTCTTGGACCAGGCGACCCAGCTTGGTGACGGGGATCCACTCCTTGTCCTCGGCCTTGCCTCCGCGAGCTCCGCGGCCTCGGCCCCGGCTCCGACCACGGCCGCGACCCCCAGCCCCAGACGCCACTGCCGAAGCGTCCGCGGAAGCCTCCACGGCTTCCCAGGCCGGGGCCCCCTGGTCCCTCCAGACCCTGCCGCAGGACCGGCGTCATCCGCCATTTGATGTTTTCTCGAAGAAGAAGCACGTGCAAAATTTTTTAGAGTAGGTTGACACTATGAAGTGATGGATAATACACTTCAGTAGATGTGTATTGAATTAAATTGGATAGTGCCTATGGGAAAATATCGCATAAGTTTCAAGCTAATTACTTAGAAGTGAAATTTATGTTATAATCCTACTCATCAGTTGGGATTGCCTGTAGTAATGAACGATATTATATATTCTAAAAAGAGACTAAACCTTCAAATGGTAGCCTTGGTTAAAAAAAAGTTGTCTTCATTTAGGGAATTGAGAAATCTTTCAGAAAGGGAGCTCATATTTGTATCATCTAATACTATAAATTAGATATTATCTATCTTTGCTGCCTATGCTAAATTTTCTTCTCTATAAAGGTTAATCTTTGAAATAGGTTTTTAAATGGAATAAATTATTTTTAACTTTATTTAGATTTGTAGAAAAATGCTACATCGCCACGTGCTCATATTTCGACTGCCTAACTTACAGATGTTAGATGGAATTCCTGTGAATTCAGATGACAGGGCAAAAGCTGAATTTCACTTCTCTGAACTACAAGCAAAGAAAAATTCGGTAATAATTGTATTATTTACACTTTTCCTGTGAAAATATATAAATTATTAGTAAATAAACATGTTGTATTGTGGCATTTTTACTTAAATGTTTAAACCTGAGCTATGATGTTTTTATAGATTATTTTAGTATCTATTTAGTGATTACTGTCAAAGGCAGCTTGTTCTGGTGAATAGAGTGCACACACACAAAAGCAAGGGAAGCCTCTTTTTCTAATAACGTACTTTGACATAAAGCAAATTATTTAAAGTCTGTGTGCTTCTTGCTCAATATGTCAGACAGTGCTAGAAGGTAAGAAACTATAACGTATCACTTTTATAAACAGAAACTAACAACAAAACTCTTTCCATTTAGCAATGGGAAGGGAAGGGAGGAATTCTCACCTCAACTCTGTGGACTGTGTAATTCATCTAGCAAGAAAGAGATATGCTTCTTTTCTTGTATACTGGCAGAATAATGGGGCCTTTTGCCCATGAGCCCTAAAAAGGTACCTCACCATGGTGGGAAAGAGAGAGAGCAAAGCCACAAAAGTATATCATTAGGAAATTCTGTCATTGACCACCCAGATTCTTTATGACCATTCTACAAAAACTAAATTTAACCTAGAAAAGCTATGTTTTTTGTCCAAAGACGTAACATGATTAGAGCTGTGCCCTTGCAAGGTTTGAGGAGAAAGAGGCTGGCAGCAGGGAAACCAGTTAAGAGGCTTTAGAATAATCCGGGAGAGAGATGAAGTCTAATGGGATTCATGGACTAGAGTGGGGCGTACTAGGGTGAGCCTCTGACGTAAGTGAAAGCCAGGGAGCAAAGACATTCGTCAATGACAAAGATTTCTTTTAAAAGTTATATCGAAGGGGAAAGAGATAAGTCTACCGAAGATGCTTCAAAGAACTCACCAGTTCCCCGACCCTCCACTCTCTCTGTAAAACGAACTCCCTGATTCCCAGGGCACAATGAGCGTTCGCTATGAGGCGGCTCCCCTCTCATCCCCTCCACCCTCAACAGTAGATTCACATATTTGTCAAGAGTTGGCTGTTTTTTTCCAAAACTTATGTCAGTTCTTGTACTTTAAATAAACAGATATACTGTAAGTGCAAATTTTTAAATTAGTATTTCTATGTTTCTGTGAAAACCAATGGGATACTTTGGAAAGTCTGGATAAAGACCAGTCTCACACACAAACACACACACACATACTCACACATAATGTCAAATTAATTGAGAGAAAGAAACTTGTAAAATATGGGAGAAAACTATGAAAATTCAGACAAAATATATAGGAAAATTATTTTTAAAAATCAAGACATATTGTGTGTTCAATTTTTCTCCACATGTCTGTAAATTCTTGCTATGTTAAAAAAATCAAAACTGGAAATTGTAGGCAAAACCTTAGGGGTAGATTTATCTAAGAACAATCAGATAAAATACCAATCAAGGGACTCTTACAGAAAAGGCCTTGGCCCTTCATCAAAAGATTGGTGTGTGCGTGTACTATGTTTTGAATTTTTTTAAAAGATAAATATGGGGGCTGGCCCCGTGGCCGAGTGGTTAGGTTTGCGCGCTCCGCTGCAGGCGGCCCAGTGTTTCGTTAGTTCGAATCCTGGGCGCGGACATGGCACTGCTCATCAAACCACGCTGGGGAAGCGTCCCACATGCCACAACTAGAAGGACCCACAATGAAGAATACACAACTATGTACCGGGGGGCTTTGGGGAGAAAAAGGAAAAAAATAAAAATAAAAAAAAAATAACATCTTTAAAAGATAAATATGAATTATACATATAATTCTTAATTATTCCCTGACTTTTTATTAACTTTGACTTTTTCCGATTAACCAAGGGGCTTCTATTACAGTAGCTGCAGAGACCTGCAAGACTGAAAGTTGTACAGTGTTAAAGATTATCTAGATTAGGCAAAGGAAATGGGTTCATTTGTGGGTTTTATCTGCAAAAATTTTTCTAAAAACTTTTTTTTCTTTAAGATTGGCACCTGAGCTAACAACTGTGGCCAATCTTTTTTTTTTTTTTTTTTGTCTGCTTTATCTCCCCAAATATCCCTGGTACACAGTTGTATATCTTAGTTGCAGGTCCTTCTAGTTGTGGCATGTGGGATGCCGCCTCGGCATGGCCTGATGAGCGGTACCATGTCCACTCCCAGGATCCGAACCAGCGAAACCCTGGGCCGCCGCAGTGGAGCTGGAGAACTTAACCACTCAGCCACTGGGCCGGCCCTAAAAACTTCTGAAAGAGAACAAATAATCCAGTAAAATGTAGTTCAGTCATTTAACCCTCCTTTCCCTTTCTCTATTTTATATTCCTGGAGCAAGTCACTTCTTGCTTTCAGAAGTGGAAAACTCAAGGAAACTTTAGTTTCCTAGCACTGCTGTAACAAATGTCCTCAAATTTAGCGGCTTGAAACAATATGAATTTATTCTCTCGCAATTCTGGAAGTCAGAAGTCAGAAAATCAGTCTTAGAGGACTAAAATCAAAAGCATTGGCAGGGCTGCGTTCCTTCCGCAAGCTCTAAGAGACAATTCATTCTCTGCCTTTTCAAACTTCTGGAAGCTGTCCGCATTCCTTGGCTCATGGCCCTTTTCCAGCAATGGCAGCACTCTGACCTCTGCTTCCATCAGCACATCTTTTCTGACCCTGACCTCCTGCCTCCCTCCTATAAGGACCCTTGTGATTGTACTGGGCCCATGTAGATAATCCAGGATAATCCCCCATCCCAAAAGCCTTAGTTTAATTATGCCTGCACTCCCTTTTGCAGTGTAGGCTAATGTAGTCACAGGTTTTGGAGGTTAGGATATAGACATCTTTTTGAGGGGGGCATTATTCTACCTACCACACCACATATATGAGGGCACCAGTGAGAGACCTATAAAATTGTCACATTAAAATTTATAAATTCTATTTTAAGGTATCATTGGCTAAATTTGGAAAATTACATATAAATTACACATAAATTCACTAAATTACATGTAAAGAAATCACTTAGAAAAACTTTAAAGATCCCAATTTCCATATATATTTTTAATTGGTCTAATATAGCAGAAAAAGTGCATAAACTCAATTTTAGTCAGTGATGAGTATTTCACTAAAGGGTTTGCTTGTTGGCTATTGCTTTCTTTTTCTCAGAGTGAACTCAGACTTTTCCCATTACTATACTGTGATGTTGTCTTGAGTGATTCTAGGTACCTATTCTTACCATTCAAATCAGTGCCATATATAATCATTTAATTATCTTCCACTTATTCTATATGTAAACATTTTATTTAAAAACTGTTTCTGTGGGCCAGCCTGGTAGCCTGGTAGCTAAGTTCAGTGCGCTCCACTTCAGCAGCCTGGGTTCAGCTCCCAGGTGCGGACGTTTACTGCTCTCTTAGCAGCCATGCTGTGCTGGCAGCCCACGTACGAAAAAATAGAGGAAGATTGGTACAGATGTTAGGTCCGGGTGAATCTTCCTCAGGAAAAAAAAAAAAACAGTTTTTGATTAATCTATACATGGTTAGTTAAAGGGGGTATTTGAAGTCTTTATTTTAGAGAGATCTATTTTAAGATGCAATAGTAATTTTTATTTTCATGGCTAGAACAAAATTGAGTCATTATTTCTTTTAGCTGTTCAGGAGACACAAGAACAGAATACTTTTCAAGTTTATCAGTTCAGTCTAATATATTTTACTTTGTTTTATTTGCTGCTGTTCTTTCTTTTTTAAAAGCAGATAAAGAAGGAATAAATGAAATCTAAAGTTCACCTTTAAACCAGAGTTTAAGTATTTTGGCACTTTGGTTTCAGAACAAAAATTGACAACATTCTAGATTAGAGACAGGAAGAAACTCCCACAAAGGAATTAGTTAGGGAATTTGACACTGGCTGGCCTTAGTAAAAGGCCCTTAGTGCTCATTACGAAGCTGCACTCTTGGTAACACTTACTAAAGAATGAAGGAAATTGGTAATTTTAAACAAATGGCAAAAGCCTATATCTCTGCATGAGTTGAATGACATCTTCAGAATTCACATTTTTAAAAGTACAAACAAGGTCAGTCTTAGTGAAGACAGAGCAGGCATAAATTTCTAGGGAAACCAAGTCTCCAGGCTGAAATACTTCTCTCCTCCATTTGCTGATTCCTGAAATTCTTTCGAAAGTCTCTTAATCCTCACCTAACTTAAAATGTCAACACTATTTAGAGAGTTAGCACGTTCATTAAAAATGATTTTCTAAGATGCTTTTCTTAGTCCCCGTTTTATTTACTTGTTCATTTTCGAAAAACTAGTTAACTGCAAGGTATCTATGGAGAAGTATGAGGGCCACAAAGATATAGAAGATATAACTCTTACTGTCCAGAAATTCCTGTCCAGAAAAAGAGAAGAAACAGTACAAGGAAGAAAAGGCTTAATTCTCCTTTTCTTAATTCTCCACTTGCCTTGTTGAGACTCTTCGGAAAGGGGGAGGCGCCGCCGCACTGTATCCTGGTGATGCGCCCCGATACCACCGCGCAGTCTGAAAACACAGACCGCGAGCTTCTGAGGGAGGTGAAGGGCTCAAAAGTCTGTCGTTTCACAGTTTTTGCCTCATACCAACTCTGAGTTTAGGCAAGCATATAACTCCTGACATAAAGAATTGTAACTTATCAATTGGGGCTTGTGGTAAGGACTAAACCTATTGATCTGAGTTTTGGAAGTGAGGTGTTCTTAACTGTTTTATTTTATTACGTAGTTTATTCCTGTTACCAACTCTCCTGTGGATGGTGGATCATTTGGCCAAGTGAAAGCTCCTCCAATAAAGATAACAAATGTAATTCTTCCTGGTGGATTTAGCCATTACTTGCGATCTGACTTCACTTTTACTCCTGAAATTGAAGGTATTTTGACAAAGAGTTTCAAAGTGAATGTAAAAACATTAAATTTAAAACAAAAATCTTGGGGCCAGCCCGGTGGCTCAACAGTTAAGTGTGCACATGCCACTTCGGTGGCCCTGGGTTCACTGGTTTGGATCCCAGGTGCGGACATGGCACCGCATGAGCCATGCTGTGGCAGGTGTCCCACATATAAAGTAGAGGAAGATGGGCACGGATGTTAGCTCAGGGCCGGTCTTCCTCAGCAAAAAGAGGAGGATTGGCAGTAGTTAGGTCAGGGCTAATCTTCCTCAAAAAAAAAATTAATAAATAAATTTTAAAAATAAAACAAAAATCTTACTTTGATTTCTAATACTACTTAAAATTGCATGTCTTTTTTTTCTGGGTTTTTTTGTGTGAGGAAGGTTGGCCCTGAGCTAACATCTGTGCCAGTCTTCCTCTATTTTATGTGGGATGCTGCCACAGCATGGCTTGACAAGAGGTGCTAGGTCTGCATCTGGGATCCAAATCCCAAACCCCAGGCTGCCAAAGTGGAGTACACGAACTCAACCACTACACCACCAGGCCAGCCTCTAAAATTGCGTTTTAAATTTACATTTCCTAAAATTGCTTGTTTGTTCAAGTTTCATGTGGCTGTTCTGATTTCAAAGAGTCCGCAGTATTTTTTGGTTCTGCTCAATTACTGGTATGTTGTAACGAAGCATTTGCTCGCCATTTGAACTTTGTGATACTTGCGCAATGATTTCCTGACTTATTCTCAAAGCTTTTATTTCATTTTGTGTATTTCATAGCAAATGACTACTAAGACCAGTTCGTTAGTCCATCCTGCTAAAAGTAGAAATCAGAGGTTTAAAGATAATTGATAACAGACTCTTGAGATACGAGTGGTATCTTATAAAGAGAAGATCAGACCTTATCCTTGAAACTACAAGTAAAATGTTCATGAAACTGACAGTAGGAAAGAGTTTCAAGAGGTAGAGCTCTCGAGGAGTGAGTATATGAAAAGGACAGTGCATAAAAATGGTTCATTCTGTTATATGCATTCTGATTCAGGCTTAGATCAAGTCTTTTCCCTAATTCCAGATCTTCCCTGGCTCTCAACTTGGTGAAACTGGGGGTAGCTACTCCTTCTCTGAGGGCTTACCTCTTCCATTCGTTTTAATATCCCACTTTGCCTCAGACCGTTGTCAGACAATAAAACTGAACGTCATCATAATTGTAAAATGATCTAAGAGCCCACTAAGAATAGTAGATTGCTCTATGTGATTATTCTTAAAGGAAACTCTGTTAAAAGAAACCCAACATAATTTACTCTGTTGTTATTTTTTAACTGATTTTTCATACTTCTACATACTTATGACTTCAGGATTTTAATGATAGTAGAATGTGCATTTTTTGTCCAGTAGATACAGCTATCAGTAAAATAGGACAGGCCACGTTGTTATTAGTCTCCTTAATAGTACTATGTCATCTTCAGGAATGTCAGCCATAGTTTTTTGGGGGTTTTTTTGACGTTGGTTCAACCCTGGATTCATCTCTATAACTTCCTTCTCAGATATCTTTCTTCAAGATTCATAGTGTGACTATTTTTGAGGATTTTCTGGAAAAGTCCTGTAATTTCTTCCCTATATTCTGGCTATGTTGCTCCAATTTTTATTTTGAAAAGTATGGTCGCTTTATGTGTACATTTATTATAGCACACAGCTCTGGATATCTGTATTTTTTTAAATTACCTAGAAAGGATCAAATTGATTCACTAGCTCAGAGAAATTTAAGTGGTATTAAGTGCTAGAAATATATTCCAATTCTATATTTTTATTTAAAATTTTTGATTTATATTATGAAATATGTATAATATAAATTCAGCTGAGGAACAACCAAACTTTATTACTTGCCTTATTTTTTTACTTAATGCTTCTCATTGTTTCATAATTCCTAATTTCAGACAAAAAAAACAAGAATGCAGGGATTCTTACAAATAATCCTGGGAGCATCCATGCAGAAATAGCTTTTCGGCAACTCAGAGGGATAAATCTCTCTCCATCTCTTTTATCACGTCAGAATGTGGCATCTGCAGCTTCACAAATGTACCAGAGCAACCAAGACGAGGGAAGGTAAAGCTGTTCTGTGTTTTAATATCATTTCTCATCAATAAAGAAAAACCTCCCCAAATTTGCTAGTCATGTATAAAAGTAGGAAATATTGTTATATACTATTATATATTTACTCTGAAAGCTGGACAAACTATCAGCATAAGGCTTCTTCTCCCATATTCACCAAACCTTTCCCAAAGTCCAGTACATTTACGCCATAATTTAAAAAGGCTTAGAAATAAGGCTCTCAAGGTAGAACAGTGCTCACCTAGTACTTATGTGAGGGAACACTGAAATAGTTACCTGAGAACTACTTTTAAATGTATTCTCTCCCAAGTCACCTCTACTCACTGAATATACAAAGCACTTCACTTACATTTTGAACAGCAGGTAAATTCAACTCTCTGAAATCACAAAGGCCGAGAATTTGGTAAATTCTTCAAACCTCTCCTTCTAGTTCCCACTTGCCCTTCCTCCAGTCTGGTGCTAGTGACCAGCTCAATGCCTAAGAAGCTGCTACTTCTCATTGAGAATCCACTCTGCTGCTCAACACCTGTGCACCTAGACTGCCCATTATTACTTGTGCCAGCTCTCCGTAGCCAAGCTCCAGCTCGTCTATTAGAATGACCTGCTCAGCAGCAGATCCAGCTCAGGCCTGGCTCTTGCCCTGCTGATTTCCCTGCTATCATCAGTTGTGTCCCACTGAGTCCTCAGGATGACCCAATCAGATAGTCAAAAATAGGATCATTTTCTCTTTTGTATTGTGTTTTTGAAATTGTACACATGTAAAATACAGAAAATATTTACTGCAGAATTACCTTAAGTTAGATGATCCATTAAGAAATTTAATCACCATTATTTGACTCATAAATATTTTATTTCTGACAGAATTCCTGGCAGCCACTTTCCAAGATCAAATCGAATGTAACTGCCTAAAGAGAAATGAACACACACCAAGAAATCTATTTCTGTTTAGTAGTTGTGCAAAAGTTAGCAGACAGTGTTGGTGAAAAAAAAATAAGATAATCAAGTTACTTATGTTACTAAAGCACTTCAGTTCCATGTGACTATAATCTCCATCACCCTGGTGAATTTTATTTAAAATCACCTCTCTTAAACTTTCTTTATGGTTATCATAATTATTTGTTTGGATTTCTGTATTAGAAAAATCATAAACTGTTATATCATAACAATTTGAAAAGATACAAGTGACATAAATTTCAAAGAATTAAATATTTAGTTCTGGTATTGGAAGCATTTAGTTGCAAAATCTCCTTATGGCCTGTCACATGAAGATACTTAGAAAAGGTAATTTTTGGAAATAATATACTTTCGTTTGTAGAATATCTGTTCATTTGGCGTTACCTAAAGCTAAAGCATACATCTCTTACCAAATACAGCTATTACTAGAGCAAGCTGAGTTTTGCTAGTTGAACTACAGAATAGTGTTCTAGGACAGTACTTTGAAAAAAATACCCTTAAACTAGGTCTCCCCTAAGAATTGTTCAGAGATGCAGGTCATTGGCATCAATAGTGCTTCCTGAAGGGGCTCGCCGCGCCTGCAAGCAGTCACTCACGCTCTGAGAACAGAAGAGCACTGTCATACAGAAAACTCGCTAATTGTGCCCATAGTGAGATCATTTTACAGACAGTTTTAGGCTAAAAAGAACACATGTTCAAACTGAAAAGAAAAGATGTTCAAATGGGTGGACGTATTTAACATTTGGACCCTTAATAATTATATTTCACTGCAAATAATTTTCCTAAAATATTACATTGTCTGGTACTAGGACATATCACAAATCAGTCAAATATGGTTTTCAATCTGCTTGTTCATTTATTAAATACAATTCTTTAAATTAATGACTAAATTGCCAATCATATTTTGACAAAAATGGGCTCTATGATTCATGAAGTATTGTATTTAAATTTTTCAAGTATTGGTTCAACACTGCATGTAGTTTTCACACTATTTTATATATTCCTTACATGAAAATAAATTATTTTTACTAAAATATTTGTATTTTATAATCTATCTGGAAATAGTTTTAAATACATTTTGGAAACTATCTAATTCCAATGTGTATGCAACAATTTGTATCTTTTCTTCTTTAAATGCTGTATATTTGTAATTTAATCATGTAATATTTAAAATTTCAAACCTAATGCACATTGATTTTACACTTCTTAATGTGTGGTTTTTAAACAACTATTACTTTTAGATAGAAATAGGATCCTTTGTATAAAAAACAACTATGCAGTTCTTAAGATGTCCAGAAGATGTCTTTGTTGCCCTTTAGTTTTGACAACTGCTTTCATTACAGTGTTGTAAGGATCTGCTCTTCACTATCTATTACTAACTTGGCATCATCTAATTTTTTCTTTTATGATTATGTATCAATCAAATACTGAATATATGTTACTTTGATAATAAAAAGTATCTTTTTAAATTACAAACTGACTGGGGAAAAATAAATGTAACAGATTTTCACTGGAGAAAAATTTACAAGAATAGAAAATTATAAAGCAGGAAAAACATAACTCATTGTCCAGCATCCACTTAACATTTGGCATATTTTCTTTTAGCCATTTTTCCTATGCCTTTGTAATATATTTGAGATCTATCATTTGATTTTTATGTACACATTGTTAAATTTTGATATCATTTCTATTATAAATTTTTAATTACATCCGAATTGCTTCAGAGTAAATTAATTTGTAATACACAATTTGATAATAAACATGTATTTAGGCCTTACTAGGAAAATAGATACAGACCCAATCTTAATAACATTTTTACATGAATATCTGATAAATAATTTCGTATAAAAGCAATGGGGGGTCCCGGTAGCCTAGTGGGTTATGTTCACACACTCCACTTCAGCAGCCCAGGGTTTACAATTTCAGGTCCCAGGCACAGACCTATGTGCTACTCATCAAGCCATGCTGTGGCGACATCCCACGTACAAAATAGAGGAAGACTGGCACAGATGTTAGCTCATGATGTAAACACACTCCCCTGGGAATGCCTAGATAGGTTAAGCTGCTGGTTATGTGCAGTTCATAAAGCAATAGTTCTAAGTTCATTCCTTTCCTGTTCAACAAAACAAATGAAAATGTAACTGAATGTGAGGGATGTTTTTACAGGAGTGACTTTAGATCTGCTCTAAATTATTTTTTAAATAAATCATTTGCAAACTGAAATTTTAAGTTATAGTTGCATGTTATTTGTAACACACATTACAACTGATTGCAACAAAACAGGCAGGTAGTGTTTTCAATTTACAAACCACTAGCCCATGTTTTACATGGTATATCCTAATAACACCACTAGGAAGTAGATATGACCTGTACTGCCTCCATTTATAGATAAAGAAACTGGCTTAAAAGGAAAAGAGTAGATATTACACCAAATCCTAGATCTTTTCAACTCCAAATGCATTGCTTTTTCAATCACTACAAGTGAATTGAGATTTAATTATTACTAATGTGCTATTTAATCAACTGTTGTAGAGCCCTAATGTATGCAAAAACTATAAACTATTTGTTCAGTCTCTTCCAGTGTATTTAGCTTAGGGAAAATGTATAATTTCTAGAGTAAAATTAGTTCTTTGTTCCCCGACAATGTCTTGATAGGTTTATTTCACATGCATGCATATGCATGATTATATGACTTCTTTTAAATTAAAGGACAATTCCACAAGCAATCTGGAAAGCTAAAATTTAGGGCATTTTAACTACAGATTTGGAGCCCACAGTGCTGAACTGAGTATAGATGATGTCAAAGTGACCTTCTGACTTCTATATGTGAAGATTGACTATAATTACCGAATTATTCAATAAGAACTGTATTATTGACTTCTGTTTTTACATTTCTGGATTTCTCTGACTTGACACAAAATCAACTATGGTTGTGAACCTATTTTTGCCTAGAATATTCAGTGTGCACTGTGCGTGTGTATTTTCATTCATGACTAGTTTTAAAATAAGCCTTATTTTTAAGTAACGTGTCGCTTCACTATTTATTCATAAGCTAGCATACATTATGAGAAGTGTTTAATGTTTTAAAATATTAGATCTTACTGTCAATCATGCTGTAGGCTCTTAGCTTCAGTTAAATGTTACTTACATAAAAAGAAGTAAATGATTTATGGTTGTATAAGAGTAGAGGCAAGCACTTATGGCCAAATTCTGTTGGTTATTCAGTGACTCTAATCAAATCAGTTTTTTTATGGGCTAGAAACTGGTTGGTTTTTTTGATTCTTCTGCTATAAAACTTAGAGCTTCTGGATAACCTACAAGTGCTTAACTACTTTTCTTGTTCATCTCTCTGCACTTTCCCCCATTAATGAAATATTTTTAAAGAAAAACCTATACCAAATTGCAATTTTAGTTTGTAGTTACCTTTTAGAACTAGGTCAGCAAGAAGTAGACAGTTATTTTATTAGTAGTATTTTATTTCTACAAGTGTTTATCTTATAAAAATATGAATTATAATATTTTATTATTACTCTTTTTCTCTCATTTGTGAATAAAATTGTTTGGTAAACTACTGAAAAGACATTTCTCAGACCCAATTTGTGCTTTTGTGATCTTGAAATTTTGTTTCAGTGATGATTTTTTTCTTTCTTTTTTTTTTTTTTTTTGGAGGAAGATTAGCCCTGAGCTAACTGCTGCCAATCCTCCTCTTTTTCCTGAGGAAGACTTGCCCTGAGCTAACATCCGTGCCCATCTTCCTCCACTTTATATGTGGGACGACTACCACAGCATGGCGTGCCAAGCGGTGCCATGTCCACACCTGGGATCCGAGCCAGAGAACCCCGGGCTGCCACAGCAGAACGTGCGCACTTAAGCACTGCGTCCCCTGGCCAGCCCCTGATGATTTTTTTCTTAGATTTAAAATAAAATTAATGATTTTATAGCAAAAACATGAAATGCTGTAACCTGAAAATAGAATAGTGTATTCAAAGGAACTTAGTAGTAGCTTTGAAAGTGTTAATTACCTGAAATCAAATTATTTATCTTTTATGTTTTATTTATTAGGCCTTCCTTACCTTACCTATATGCTATTTTAGGTAAATCAAAAAGCCAGTTCATTAACATCATCATTTTCCATGTAAAATACCTGTGATTCTAAAATGCTAATTTTAAAATTAGAATAGATTTTTCCTTATATTGTATCATTAAAAATAAAGAGTATTTTGGGGCCAGCCCCGTGGCACAGCAGTTAAGTTCGCAAGCTCTGCTTCCGCGGCCAGGGGTTGGCCAGTTCACATCCTAGTCGTGGACCTAGGCCCGCTTATGAAGCCATGCTGTGGGAGATGTCCCACATATAAAGTAGAGGAAGATGGGCATAGATGTTAGCTCAGGGCCTATATTCCTCAGCAAGAAAGAGAAGGATTGGCAGTGGATGTTAGCTCAGGGCTAATCTTCCTCAAAAAAAAAATAAAATAAAAAAATAAAGAGTATTTTCAAATGCTCTAAATAAAAATCCATCAGGATAACATATTATGGTAACTTTTTAAAATTAATTACATTTTGATCAAATATCAAATTAAACTAGATGAGAAGTATTTTTCACAAATAGTATTCTACGTTTTCATCAGGTTTTTAGCGTTTTTGATTCTAATTAGCTTCCAAATGTTTAAAAATATTTCACACCAGCAGAATTCCACTTTTAAACATTAAAAATAGGAAAAAATGTTAGTGATGTTCTTACTATTTTTGTAAAACATTTATGGTTTATGATTTTGTAAACCATTTATGGTTACATTAATTTTTATATAACAATATCTATATTTTAAACAGAAAAAAATTAAGATCATGTGCTTTAAAAGCTGTAGATTTTAATCATGGACCTGCATGTTTTACATCTTGCTTATTGTAAAACATTATTTTTTCTAGTAAATGTTTTAGATAATTTTAGTAGTTTGGCTCTGCTGTTAGTCCCATCTTTAATTAGAACATAATGCCCCCGCTATGTTCTCCTCCTCCAAATGTTTTACAAGTATGTTCCTCAAAGAACAACCAAGAAAGACTAATCTGTAAATATATATCAATAACATTTTTAAGTTTCCAATTATTTCTTATTCCTTCCTATAAATTTCACTGAAAACAGGTATTTACAAACACTGGTAGCCTGCTTTCTTGTGGCCTTTCATTTTTTTATGAAGTACTTTAAAAGAGTTCAATCAACCTTAATTGTGCATTTTTAGTTAAGGAAATAGAATGGAGAGAAGTCAATTTGAGCTCCCAGACGAACAAGTGTCTCAGAAAAAATAGGCATAAATGGATTTAGAAAACACAGAGTACGAGTAAAATGCAGTAGGCAGAGCACTCAGGGAAGCCAGACAGAATAGAAAGAGTAAAATACTGCAGAGCTTTTTAAGCTACATACAGTTGAACAATGGACTTGATCCAGCCATCTATGTTAAACTGTTAAAAGACAGGTGAAAAGCAAGCTGGAATTCTATAGTGTTGAGGAAGAGTAGAATGAAGAGCTTTGAATCTAAAGAGAATAAATGCAGTCATTCAAGAGGATGGAAATGAAGTCAAAATTGGCATATTTCACTGTTTAAGTTACCTTATGAAAGACTGTGTTCAGTTTTAGGTATTAAGCCATTATTAGCTACAAAATAGTCTTTAAATTACAACCATGGGAGTTTGTAGGCAACAACATAGTGTACATCTGTGAATTTTATATATACGTACACATACACATGTACATACAAATAAAAATACAACATATAATTCTCATGCAATTGTAGCAATTTAATGTTATAGTATAGCAATCAGTACATTATATATGTCAGGCTTCTTGTCCTCCAAAAACAAAAAAGGCTAATTTAGAGTTAGCAGGGAAGATGCAAGTGTACAATTACAAAAACGTGAAAAAGAAAACGAATCTAGATAACATATGTAACTCACAGAAGAGGGTACTTTGGAATGATTGAATGGCTTAATTTTTTTTAATTGGCTGGAAGTCAATCAGAAGACTTGTTTTCTACATTTTGGGAAAACTTTTATTAAATGTATTGATATACTTTCCTTCTTTAGTAAGTAGAATAAATTAAATAAAATTTTATTTTCCATGATTTATAGTGCCCCAGGGTGATTGTTGCACATGATTTAGAATTTTAGAGAATAGTAGCTGAAGAAAAGTGTGTAGAATGTGTCCTGAATTGAGGATATAGCCTTAGAATTTGCATATGGCCAAGATCCCTAACTTGTGCTTTTGTCTTCTGACTTGCTTTTGTATGTGTTCCTTCAATTACTGAAATAATTTTTCAAGTTAGGTGAAGCTTCTAATATTTTCATCTATAGTGAACTGAAGCATTACTATATTGTTATGCTTTGAATGAAGGTCGGAGTATATTTACAGGAATGGATCTAAAACCTCTATAAATAGAAACTAAATAAAACTAAAGCCCAAACGACTGTTAATGTTAACAGGTTGGGCCATTATTAACTCTCAAAAAGAATAGCTATGAGAATGTCAGCCAAGTAATTGTCGTTCTTTAATAGTTCTGTTATTAAATGTTTTAAAGACCTATTTATTCATTTTAAGACTTAGCATTAACTGAATAATACTGACATTATCACGAATTTAAACAATAGCTACAACAGATTTCAGAAACAGTGAAGAATTCCTAGTATCATGGAACTGTTTTAACATAATGCTATGTCCAGATTTTTTTTCAATGCATTGTAAGAAAATAAGAGTAGAAATAGCTACTTACAGCATGAGTAATTCAGTCATTTCAATGTTTAGAAGAGAAATCATCCAAAAAAAAGCTATTAAAGGGGCCAGCCCAGTAGTGTAGTGGTTGAGTTCACACGCTCCTCTTCAGCAGCCTGGGGTTTGGATCCCAGACACGAACCTACACGCTGTTCATCAAGCCATGCTGTGGTAGCATCCCACATACAACACAGAGGAAGATTGGGCACAGACGTTAGCTCAGAGCGAATCTTCCTCACTAAAAAAAGATCAGTAAAGAATATAATTATGAGCCTAGATGAGGAAAATCAAATGAAAACAAAGTAGAACTTTGGTATCTAGAGCAATTTTATTCATATGGGTTATAAATAAGCTTAAACTCCCTTACTGAATCGTAAATGTTTATTTTACCTTGAGATCAATTAATATTTACATACTGTATTGTAATTTTATTCATTACGTTTATGAGTCTTTTCATGATGTTTGGGGAGGGAAGGAGCAAAAATGATTTTTAAATCAAGTCTACTCACTAATTTAGTTGAAGGTATAATATTGTGTAAAAATATTAAAAACTTGACCAGATATTTTCCAAAGAAGATATACAGATGGCCAATGGGCACATGAACACATGTTCAACATCACTAATTATTAGGGAAATACCAATCAAAACTACAATGAAATATCACCTCAAGCCTGTCAGAATGGCAATTATTAAAAAGACAGGAAATAAGTGTTGGAGAAGATGTGGAGAAAAGGGAACCCTTATACACTGCAGATAGGATATAAACTGGTGCAGCCACTATGGAAAACAGTATGGAGATTCCTCAAAAAATTAAAAATAGAACTACCACATGATTCAGCTGTTCCACTGCTGGGTATTTATCCAAAGAACACAAAACCGCTAATTCGAAAAGATATATGCACCCCTATGTTCATTGCAGCGTTATTCCCAATAGGCAAGACTTAGAAACAACCTAAATGCCCAGCAATGGATGAGTGGATAAAGAAGATGTGGTACATATATGCAATAGAATACTACTCAGTCATAAAAAAAGAAAGATGAAATTCTGCTATTTGCAACACCATGGATGGACCTTGAGGGTATTATGCTAAGCAAAGTAAGTCAGATGAAGAAAGTCAAATACCATATGATTTCACTCATTGTTGAAGATAAATAAAACAACAAATAAACATATAGATACAGAGATTAGATTGGTGGTTACCACAGGGGACGAGGGGAGGGAATAGGGCAAAAGGGGTGTCAGGGCACATGAACAGTGACACATGGCAACTAGACTTTTGGTGGTGAACATGATGTAGTCTATACAGAAGTCAAAATATAGTGATGGACACCTGAAACTTATATGATGTTATAAACCAATGTGACCTCAACAAAAATAAATTTTAAAACATATTAAAAACTTATGGGTTTTTAAAGTTTTAAAAAATTGATAGCATTCCTTTGCTATAAATCCACTTACTCATTTATATGTGTGACCAAGCTTAGCACAGTTAAATGGCCTATGTATTAAAGAGGTAAGCACATGAATAATATTATAGCAAGAACAGATACACAACTAACAAAAAGAATGGTGTAAATCAAAGAGCTGTCCTCCTACATACCAGATCACTTCTATTCCATGACATTGTGCTTTTACTGCTCTTTTATCTTTATAAAAATGTACACCTCCCAGTCTGGGAGACTGAAAAATCACCTGCAGCCTCTTATCAAATCTTTCATTGAGCACATCAGTATAACAGAGAAAACAATTATCAGAACCAACCCCCAAGATCTATGAAGTTATTTTCCCCAGGAGTTGCAAACTTAGAAGATTTCAGGGACCTGCCACATAACCTAAATGAAGGAGGCCAGATATAAGAAAAATTAACAGCCAGAAATATAATTAACTGCACTTTTACTGAAATAAAATGTGCTAGTTTCCATTTGCCCTTCCAGATCTACTCACCACCTCTCTCCTTCTGCATATGACTCTAGAGAATGGCTCATAGATGACATCAACCAGGGCTCTTTGTCTCTCTAGCTGGCAGTTCGCTTTAGCCAATGGGAGCCATTTGGCAGTACATCAAAGAGTGGGAGAAGGGTGAGATCTAGGCTTTAGTAGGAACTGTATTCCTTTACAAGGGCCATGGCTCATCTTGGACTCTCCTAAGGCTCTCTGGATTCTAGCACACTCTCCCTCCTCCTACACCTTTCAGACGTAAAGCTATTCCAAGTTCATAATGTTTCACCAACCCTGGTTGGTTTCCTTTCATCCTATCTACGCTTTTGGAATAGTCCCTTCATCCTCAATGGCCCTATTCGACTCTGCCACCTGTTTCCTGCTGAGACCCTAGTACATATAGTACCTAACATGACATAAACATGTATGATATTGGGGATTGTATTAAAAATTCAAAATGGAAAAAAATCAATGAAAAAACTGAAATATCTCATTGTTTTCTTTTATAATTCATTACTCATCTGGTTTGGAATTAGATACCCAACACCTTTGTGTTCTACAGCAAGATGTTAGCGTCAGGTTGGAGTTGTAATGTGGAGCATAGAATATAGACGAATTCTGGGAGCCATATTTTTTAATTAGTTTCATAACTAAAGAAAATCTGTTCACAAATGTAAGAAGTTTAATTATGGATAAAATCTTTGTACAATAGTTTTTGCACGTTACTCCTGCGATGTTTGTAGAATTCTGGTATTCCGATGTCACTTTATCTAATTTTAAATTCACTAAATTACATTTAGAACTATTTATTCTCACTGGCAGTACTGAGAAAGACTAACGGGACAATGTCAGTTCATCTTCATAAAGTTCAAAATCATGTAAATGTTGGAATCTAGTCTTTAACTGCGTATTGTTAGGCGTATCATACAGGCCATCACTTGCTTTTCTGGAAATTAATTTCGGCATAAGTAAGAGGGTCAGATTACTCCATGTCAACCTTGTAAAGATAAAATTTCTCTAGGATTGAGTAAAGTGAACCACATGTCTATGTAACTAGAGTGAATGTCTTTCCAGAGAAATTTTCAGAGCATTTAGATGTAATATCAGCCCAAAAGGCTGTCCTTAAATCAATCTTCATTAGTGATCTGAGCCAAGAATTTCATGGATGATATGCACAAATCAATTTTTCTAGTTGAGAAAACTTTTCAAAACCGTGCTTGGCTAAGCACCAAACCTATTGTGCAGCAGAGCGATCTATAGAATTGTGCCTCCAGTTCATTCAGCTCCCAGCCCCACTCCACCTCCAACTGTAACTGTGGATGTTTTCCCCCCAGTTGTAGGTAATTTGCTGTTTTTGGCTGAGAGCCTAAAAAATTCTTTTCTTTTTTCCTTAAAGCTTATTAACTGTAGCTCTTAGTCATGCTGCACAATTTTTCTGTTCTTTTATTTGCAGCCAGAATTTGAAGTTTGTGGTTAGGTCCTTCTCTTTGGTTGTTGATAGTGAATTTTTTTGTTGTTTCTGTTGTTGTAGTTATTGGTTATTTTGTTAGAAATTGAAGGACGATGATTCATTTCCTTATCTTAATCCAGAAGTTTCTACATGAAGATTTCATGTCTTTTCCAAACTCGCAAAAATAATTTGTGTTCTATCCCAGTGTCTAAAATGCTGAGTAAAGCTATATTCATCTAAACGGAACCTAGCATGTTAAAGATTAGTTTTTATCAAGGTTAGTAGAAATAAAATGAGTTTGATTGTAAATTTAAGAAAGTATATACATAGAAACTTTGAGGAAAGTTAGATAAATGGGAAAACTAACAGAAGTCTAGAATGTTTTGCATTTTTTCAATGTACAGAGTGATAGAGCTAAGGATACTACCAAGGATTAAGGTTTTGGTAAAGGCTAACCTCCTCATGACCACTCTTGGTTGTCCTGGTAATGGAAGCCCCAACATATGAAAGCAATATTATGCTGAAGAAAAAAAAGCAACTCGTGCAGTCGAAGCACGTAAGACTTTAAGGTAAAGTAATTCATGGTCTGGCTAGCTCTACCTTGAGCGAAGGTCTGGGGATGTGAGTCTGAGAGCGGTTTGCGCTGTATATAAAGAATCAAATAATGTAATCAAGTGCCTTGTAACCATCGTACCTTATCTGCTGTACATATGGCAATCACAACCTAGAACTGGTTTTGAGTTGATAAAATGAAGGAGCTTATTATGTTCTTATCCAGCATAAGTTAACTGGAGATTTAGAGAATTCTAGCTTCTTGTTGTTTACATAGCTTTCCCCATCATTTGCTATGGGCCAGGATTTATTCCACGCAAAGAGAAAAGTGGGATCAGAACCAAGAGTCAACAAAGAAGTTCCTTGCTCCCATCAAGAATCATACTGACCCCACAAATAAATAGAGATAACTGGATCTTATACCTTTTCTCTTCCCTGCTGAAGTAAAAAATACCACAAGTAATTTAACATTTGCACACAATTTTTCTTTTAATTTTCACAAAACATCTCAGCTGTATCTTTAACCTACTGATGAAAAGAATTTCCAATCGGGTTTACGTTTACAGATCTTTGTTTCTAATCAGAATACATAATTTTCTCCTGCATTCAATAGACTGTCCAGTATAACCAGAAAGGTATTGAGCCAGCCCTGATGGCCTAGTGGTTAAAGTTCTACGCCCTCCCTGCTTCAGCAGCCTGTGTTCAGTTTCCAGTCACAGAACCACATCACTCATCTGCCAATTGCTGTGTTGTGCCAGCGGCTCACATAGAAGAACTAGAAGGATTTCCAACTAGAATATACAACCATGCGCTAGAGCTTTGGGGAGGAGAATAAAACAAAAAGAGGAAGATTGGCAACAGATGTTAGCTCAGGGCAAATCTTTCCCAGCAAAAAGTAAAAAAGGAAATGTATTTGGTCTTTGTCTCTGGTTCCTGGCACGAAGCTTCTAAAACTCTTGGAATTTCCTGAGTGATAGGAGTGTTTTTTTGTCATTCATAAGGAGCCCATTTAGAGCATACCTGAGTTTATGCTGATGAGGTGATTTAGAGTGGGACTCCCAGATAGCATCAAGATAGAACCAGTCCTCAGAAAGACCAAGTGATTAGAGGGTTGGGATTTTCAGACTCACCCCTGACCTCTGGGAAGGGGTAGGGGGTGGGGCTGGAGATTAAAGATCTGTAAGTACTCTTGGACAAGGGGAGTTTGATGAGCTTCCCAGTTGGTAAACACATCCATGTGGTGGGAGGGTGTAGAACTATGGGGACAGAAGCTCCTTCCTGTGCTTGCAACCCTTCGGGACCCTGCTCTATGTACCTCTTCATTTGGCTGTTCATCTGTTCGCCCTTTATGATATCTTTCATGATAAACTGTTAAACATAGTAAAGGTTTCTGTATTCTGTGAGCCACTCTAGCAAATAAATTGAACCTGAGGAGGGGGTTGTGGGAACCTCCAATTTATAGCCAGTTGGTCAGAAGCAAAGGTAACAACCTAAACTTGAAGTTGTTTTCTGAAGTGGGGCCAGTCTTGTGAGACTGAGCCCTTAACCTGTGGGATCTGATGCTATCTTCAGATAGTGTCAGAAGTGAGTTTGTAGTACACCCAGTCAGCGTCCACTGAGAATTGGAGAATTGCTTGGTGGTGTGGAAAAAACACATTGGAACATGAAAAGAATACTGATGACTATGGCAAATACCACAGTAATAATTGTTGCAGGTAAGAATCACCCACGGATACAAAAATTAGTAGATGACAGTATAAACAGGATATTTAAATGGTCTCTAAGAATTTCCCCACAAGATACTTTTTAATTACAAATAGAAAAATAGTAACCTCGCAGTGGAAAAACCTGGTAAACACCACTTTAACTTAGTGATCGAAGTTAACTTCACCAATAATATATATCAATATCCTGATATGATGTACTGATAAGTGCACAACATCTGTTCTGTGGTATTCTTGCCAAAAATACATAATATGATCATGAGAAAATAATCAGACAAACCCAAACTAAGGGACATTCTACATATAACTGGGCAATAACTCTTCAAAAGGGTCAAGGGCATTGAATGAGAAAAACTGAGAAACTGTCACAGATTGGAGGAAACTAAAGGAGACATGACAACTAAGTGTAATATGTAGGATTCTGAATTGGATCCCGGACCAGAAAAAGGACATTAGTGGGAAAATAGGTGAAATCTGATAAGGCCTGTAGATTAGTTAACAGTATTTATCACTGTTAATTGCTTGGTTTCAGTCATTGTTCTGTTATATAAAATGTATGTAAAATGTTAACATTAGGGGAAGCTGGATGAAGGAAAATGCATTATTTTCACAAATTTCTGTATGTTCAAAATTATTTCTTTACAAAAAGAATTAAGAATTTGAAATTTAAATTTTTGACAATGTTCCTGATTCAGATTGTCGTTTTACTGATACTTATGTGTAGGAGCAAAACTGTCAGGGAATAAGCCCAAATACCACTGTATTTCACACATTTTTCATGAATTTGGGGATTCAGGAAGAGCTTAGGCATCTTCTGGATTTTATTTTCATATCACAATCTATAAGTAATACAACTTAAAATATGCATTCCTCTTATAGGAACAACTCATTAGGAAGCCATAATATTTTGAAAATAATTGAATTAATAGCAGTTTTTGGTAAGAAAATTTAACCACTTTATTCAAGCAATTGGAGTGAGTATAATTATACAATAAAAACTGTATGATTCCAAAAAAAACCCAAGATTTTTATTCCAAAAATAACTATTCTAAGTTTTTACTGTACTAATTAATTGACCTAAAAATGTACAAAGTAGTCCTAGAACATAAACTATGTCTTAGCTACAAAGATGAGAGATTAGAGAGGCAAAAGAAATGGAAATTGTGGAGAAGACAGTTACCTCTCAGCGTCTGTTCTGTCATCCTCCTTTAGTGAAAGAACTCTGATTATTAGCTAGGCACAGTGCTTCCCTTGCAGCTAAGTGTGACCATTTGTTTTCGCCAATGACGTATGTAGTAGTGTTGTATGGAAACTTCCTAGAAGTCTCCTTAAAAATGACAGGAAAACAATTTCCCTTCCCTTCACCTTGTGGCTTGGAACAAAGATATGATGGAGGAGCTCCAGCTGGATCAGGAGGAAAAAGACTCTAGGGATGATGGCATAGTAAACTGGGCTACCCCACTAGCCCACGGAACTGCCATACTGACCCTGGAATACCTAAATCCAGATTTATTTTATATGGCAGAGAAATAAATTTATATCTTGTTAAACCATTGTTGCTCTGATTCCTATTACCCAAAGCTCAATCTTACCCTAACTGATATAGGAACATTCCCAGAAAAGAAATGTGAAGAACTTTTGTATTAAAATTTTAGCAGACAGAAACAACTCAGTGATAAATGAGAAGGAGAGCAAAGAATAAATGTAGAAGATCCTAGGGAAGAATATAAAATGAAGGCAGCAACTTGTTCTGAATGAGTCATATTAGAAGGTCACTGCAAGTAGTCTAATGTCAATAAAAAAGAGGGGACATAGAGGAATAAACTCTAGAATTTGGAGCTGTTAAACACATTAAGAAGATGAGAAAAGGAATCTTAAATTCACCAATGATTAGCACCTTACAGAAAATAATTATACTTTAAAATAATGTGGCTAAAAATTTGCAGAGGGTACCCGTGGTTTTGGTTGCAAGGAAAAGAAAATTATTCCGGTTAAACAGAGAATGAATTTATAGGATATTGAATAGCTCACATAATCAACAGGAAGGCTGGAAAACCAGGCTCACAGAATGAGTAATCATCAAGGGGAGCTAGGTGGTCAGAGTCATAGGTAGTGTCATGACACAGGAACAGCTTACTTAGGGTGCCAACACCTTGCTGCTCCATGAGTGCTACTGGGCCTTGGATGTTCCTGCTGCCATCAGAAAGATCTACCTATTCCTGCTTCATTGCTTCCCATGCTTCCATTGAAGCCCCAGGGAGAAGATGGGCAAACTCCAGCGGCCTTCCAAAACCTTAGTTAGAAGAGTTCTATGAAAGCATCTGTGTTGTTCAAATTCCACAGTGGGAGCTGTGACCTGCCTTCCCATTAAGGCTCCCACAGTGGCAAATTCCACAAAGGAAAGGGATTCAAATGCTGGGCAGCCAAGAAGAGACGAATGTGCAGTACATTAAATGATTTAAAATACTTTAATGGAGTTGAACAGGAACATTGATGCTCTTATCTAGAATTTTTTTAAAAGTTGCTTCACTATAAAGTGGACACTCCCATAGGACGCTATGGAAATTGTTCTTTCTGTCTGCCCAGCTAATTTTCCCACCCTCTTTCTTCAGATTATTTTGGGAAACTCCTCGTCAACTTTTCGTGTTAGTGTTGGAGCTGCTGCTGCTAAGGGTAGGCACACAGGACCTAAAATTGAGATATGGACATTGGGAGAGAGTTCTTCAATTTATTTCCTCCACTATAATTGCTTACCTGAGAAGATGCAAATCTGGAGCCTCTGAAGACATTTGCTTGCCACTAGGAGAGAATCTATTTGAAAATTAAAGCAATGCAAACCAAGAGATGGAGAAAGTCCTGACAGCAGCATTTGAGCCTCGATGCTCTGGATGCAGTCTTTAAGCTCTGTCTTTGGACTTCTCAATTACATGAGCCAAAAAATACTTTTTTGGGGTTCAATTTCTGTCATTTGCAACCCAAAGTGTTCTGACTTAGTGCAATGCATAAGGTCGAGGAGATAATATCATTTCTATTTTGAGTCCTACAATTAAAGAGTAATTTGAATAAATACAGTCCCGCCACTTCCTACAATGGGGCTAGGAAGGATATTTGGCCATCAGTTCATAAAATAGGTTAGTTTTTGTTTTGGGGGCGGTTTTGGTGAGGATTGCTTGATGAGCAGTGTGTATGTCCGTGCCCAGGGTCCAAACTTCCGAACCTGGGACGCCGAAGCAGAGCACACAAACTTAACCATAAGTACACCATTAAGTACACCACAGGGCTTGTGCCTGGATTAGTTTTTAAAGTAGAGAAAATGTAACTTCTCTTAGGATGAAAGGAACTATGGCTTGGGAAAAGAAAAGCTGTAAAGTTAACAACTGCTTGAGAAAGTCAAAAGCAGGAGTAAAAGACATAGATTTAAGCTATACCACAGAAAATTCATACATGATATAAGAATCTCCTAATAGAAAAGAAATAATTAAATGTTTCATAAAAAAAGATTAGAATCTGGCCTACCTGAGGTGGTATAAAGCTTAAATAACACTGTAGTAAAAGTCAAGGGATCCGTTCTACTCAGAGCTGCCATTAGCTATCTATACAATCGTCTTTCGACCTCTGGTTTCTCACCTCTATCTAACATAAGTTATCTCTTTCACCTCTAAAAGTGTGACCTAGCATTAAAAGTTCATTTTAGTCTGACAATTACATTTTTTGCTACTACCAAAATACATGAGCTTAGAAAAGAAAAATGAAAAATAAAAAGTCATAAATTTGAGCATAACACTGAATAGAATTTGGTGATATTCATCTTTAAAATTCTTTTTCCAACTGCTTTAGGCATTTCATTTTTTCATTGTACTGTACTCTTAAATCTGTTAACTAGCCCTGTTTTCAATATCTGATACATATCTAGAAATCCATCCGTAGCTTCAGGACCACTTAAAAAATTTTAAGAACATATTACAGAACATTGCTTACAGAACATAAAATTTACCATTTTAACCTTTTTTATTTTTTAAATTGTGGTGAAATACACATGAAGTTTACCATCTGAACCATTTTTAATTGTACAGTTCAGGGACATTAAGTACATCCACATTGTTGCTCACTCCTCACCACCATCTATCTCTAGACCTCTTTTCACCTTGCAAAACTGATACTCTGTACCCATTAAACCGTAACTCTCCATTCCCCCTCCTTTAAGCCCCTGGAAACCACCATTTTACTGTCTGTATGAATTTGTTGACTCTAGGTACCTCATATAAATGGACTCATACAGTATTTGTGTTTTTGTGATTGGTTTATTTCACTTAGCATTATGTCTTCAAGGTTCATCCACGTTGTAGCATGTATCTGAATTTCCTTCCAAGGCTGAATAAGATTCTACTCTATGTATATACATTTTGCTTATCCGTTCATCCAACGATGGACACTTGGTTTGCTTCTACCCTTTGGCTATTGTAAATAATGCTGCTTCAAACACTGGTGTACAAATAGCTGTTCAAGTTCCTGCTTTCAATTCTTTTGTGTATATACCCAGAAGCAGAATTTCTGGATCATATGGTAAGTCTACGTTTAAATTTTTGAGGAGCCACAGCAACTGCAGCATTTATATTCCCACCAGTAATGCACAAGGGTTCCAATTTGGGACTATTTTTATACATTAAAATATTTTACTAATTATTTTTAAATAATATACAATGTTTCAAACATGAGCATTGAAGTGATCATCTAAAACACCACCATGAAACTATATACATGAAAACTAGCATTTTCTATAATTCAAAAGTTTTCACATTTGTATATTTTTACAAAGTGGTAATACTTTATATAGTTTTTTTCCACATTGTATATCTAAGCATTTTCCATGGTATTACAAAGCCAACGTAATTAGCATTTTAACGTTTGCATTATATTCAACCAAAGGGAAATATTATTTTCTTAATCATTGAAGCTTTGAACATTCAAGTTGCTTCCAATTTTACACCATTAGAAATATGAAGTAAACACATACGTGCACAAATCTTTTTTCTTCTGGTGAATACTTTCCATAGGAAGGTATTAATCAGTTAAAAGGTTGCACATTTTTTTTGGGGGGCTGGCCCCGTGGCCGAGTGGTTAAGTTCGTGCGCTCCGCTGCAGGCAGCCCAGTGTTTCGTTGGTTCGAATCCTGGGCGCGGACATGACACTGCTCGTCAAACCACGCTGAGGCGGCGTCCCGCATGCCACAACTAGAAGGACCCACAACGAAGAATATACAACTATGTACTGGGGGGGCTTTGGGGAGAAAAAGGAAAAAATAAAATCTTTAAAAAAAAAAAAAAAGGTTGCACATTTTTATAGAGTTGTTAATCAATATCACTAAATTTCTTTCCAAAGGGATCACATAGATTTATATTACCCCAGCATTCTCACCGGAGGGACCCACAATGGGAGGTACTGTTATCTTTCTATGCATCACTAAGTCTCTAACAAATTGCCTGTCACCTAGCAAACACACAATACATGTTTACTAATTGAATTCAGGAATGAATAAATAGGAATGCCATTAACTGAATCCTCACCATCAGTGAATCTTATTTTCTTTGCTAATTTAAGAGAGCCGGTGTATTTTAGACTGGTTTCAACTATTTTAAAGCAATTAAAAATTTGGCCTTCGAATCAGAAGGTCCACAAAAAAATGAATCTTCTTGCCAGCATGGTCTTTCTTGGTATTTAAACATTTTCCTATACACTGCCAAAGTGTAATGTAATTTCACTCAATTATACCTTTCTTTCTAAACATAAAATATTATTGTGGGATCACTTTCCTAACGTGCCATGTTTTGTGGTATCAGGTTAGATATGATCTCTCTTTAGCATTTATGTATAAGCAGATGAAACAGTATTAGCCATATTCAACTCATCATAACCAAAGTGTAATTGGCTCTAAGTTTTCTTTGTCTTATTTTGTTCTTTTTTCTTATGAATTTTCTATCCAATAAACTGTGAGTTCTTTGACGTTAAATGATGTTTCATTTTAATCTTTGTAATTGCCAAACTGTAAATGCCAAAAAATTTTGCATATAGTAGGCATCAAAAAATATTTTGTACATTTATTGTGATACATATTTTCTGTTTTATCTAATTGAGAATAATTTTAAAGAATCGTGATAAAAATAAATTATATATGCTTTTAACAAAACACATTACAAGGGTCTCCTCTTTTTGTTAAAGTAGAATAAAATTATCAGATAAAAAGGAAGCTTTAAACTATCCTGATATTCAATGTAGTATTCAATTCTTCTTTACAGGTTGTAAATTACAATGGGAATGTTACTGGAACTGTCAAATTCTTCCCAAAGCAATCTTCAACCTAATCAACATAGACAATCACTCTTTTCATTTCTATAGCAATAAGAAAATTTTAAGCACTATCATTTGATTGGAGTTCTCTTGAAAATTGCTTAGTTGGAGGTCTTATTTTAAAATGCACCAAGCCTGAAATACTAAACGTAATTTGTCATGCAGCCTAGAGAAAGAAATGAAGCATTTGGTACATTTTTCCTAATTGTTTCTGATTGCTGCCTGAGTAACTCCAGCACTTCTCCATCTTCAAAATCACCTTCGAGGGCTTCAACATCTTTGACCACTACTATTAATCAAAGAGGCCTAACATAAAATTTGTCTACTATTATGTAGCAGACTATTATGTAGCAGAAATCTTGACATACCGGCTTTAACACTTTTATTTAATTGACCTTAAAGAGAGAGCCCTCAGAAAGTAAACTATTGATACTTAATGAATTCTGATTAAGGTGACACATTACCTGATGCTAACACTGACAGAAATCACTGTCCCAGGACAAGTGGTCAAACTGAAGTTAGCAGAGTTTAGTTTTCCAATGATAATCATGTTTTGTTTAGATCTGCCTAACAATAAATAAATCTTACTCTTAAGTTTAAAGTATGGTTACTTAGAAAACTTACACTCATAAGAAATTTACATTAAAAAATATTATAGCCTGCCTTTATTTCCACCCATACCACGATAAACTTAACACAAAAATATTACAACAGTAGAAATACAGGATTAAATGGAAATTTAGAGATGTAGTCCAATCTCTTAACACTACTGAGGAGGAAACTGAAGTCTGGAGAGCTGACGTGATTTGCCCAATGTTAAATTATCAAGTTTCTTTCTTGCAGAGTGAACAATAACTTAGATCTTATTATTTCTGATTAAATATGCTTTCTATAGCTCTATGAAAATCATTGGCTTTTTTCCTTCACAGTAAGGGCACATTTCTTAAATTTCCACGATTTTAATCTGAAGTTCCCATGTCCATTTATCCAAGAAGGAAGAAATCAGTTATTGAGTTCATGCTTTGAGAGGAATGAGAAAAATACTGGTCTAGTAAGTGGAGATGATGAAAAGAGGACAAAGCATTGCAGAGGGCTCTCAGGTAAGGCTGCTTTTGTTTCTGAACGAACAAGTCAGTCTCCCTGGGAGGAGGCAGTAACGGATGCGATATTGGTGCTATAATCAAAAGAAGGGGAAAACCGGCTCAGGGCCCTCCTTCTTATTAAAGATTGTTCTCTGTCTCATAAGAGACAGACTGCAGACAGAATGCAAACACTATTCACTGTGTGCATCAGGAGAAAAAGGAAAGAAAATTCTTTCTGGAAGAATACACATCACATTCAGGTTAGTATTGTTAAGATGTAGTATATTTTTAAAGAAAATGTATATTGGGGAAAGGAGACACAGATAAAGAAAGGAAGTCTTTTTATAGAGTAAATGTAACTTTTAGGTTTCCATAGCCCAATGTTCTAGCCCAGTACCTTTGGGCATACCAATGATACAAGAACAAGTTGCCAGCGATACTGAATTGTGGAATTCAAAGCGTACGCCTCTACACTAATTGGGCCATATGGAATAAAAATATTTTCTTTGATTTTTTTCAGAAGAGAGTATGAGTATTTCCTTTTATTACATGTGTTAGGCAGGACATATATGCCCTTAAAAGAAAGCTTGTCTCTAAAATTTTATTCGTTATTGTTGCCAGGAGAAAATGTTACAAGGGAAAAAATTCACAAGGAAAAAAATCCATAGGATAGTTTTATATAAAAACCACAAATAAAAATGTTCCATTGTTTGTTTCTGAATATATGATTACCTTTACAAGTAAATGCATCTCTTTCTTGCATGCTGCTCTTTACTGGTACATACATTTTCTAATAATTACAAAGTCTTTTAAGAGGAAAATTCCTATGTAAAAACATGAATCTGATATTTGGCTTGAAATTCATAAATAACAGATTTTTTAAAATGCAGTGGGATTAGTAATCATTCTAACATTCATTTCTATATATTGGTTTCATTTAAACTAAGAGCCTAAAAGGCAGCTCTGGTAAAATTTTTAAAAAGTTACTGGTGGGGCCAGCCCGGTGGCATAGTGGTTAAGTTCGTGTGCTCCGCTTCGACAGTCTGGGGTTCATAGGTTCAGATCTCAGGTGCAGACCTACACACTGCTCGTCAAGCCATGCTGTGGCAGCATCCCACATACAAAAAATAGAGGAAGATAGGCACAGATGTTAGCTCAGCACCAATCTTCCACACACCCCCAAAAACAAAAGTGGCATAAATTTTATTAAAAATTGTTGTACCTTAAATTATATTGCTACACACAAGCCACATATGCAAATTTCTTCCATTAACACTTAGTCATTGCTGGTTCAATAAAATAGGATTCCCATGTATTTTATTTTCCATATTATACATAACATATACTTTTTATATGTACAAGTATTTTACATATATGTATCTGTATAAATACACTAATAATACATGTAGTCTATATATATACTAAAAATTAGGATTTTATATGCACCATTAGAAAGAAATCCTAATAATTTTGAGAATGTATACATAAATTCAGTAAATGCTCTCATTTAGTATAAAATGAACTAATTTTAAGGATTCCTATTAATGAAACACTGAAATGGTCCAGAAGCTAAGCAGTCTCTCATTACCAGAGCTCAAAATTTACCGGTATACCAAATACCTTATTGTAATTTTCAACTGTAATATAACTAAAAAATAATATAACATTTCTCTCCCTATGCAAGCATCAATACTGTAATCATTTATTGATAGAAACTAGCAACTATAGTTTCAAAATTATTTTCTGGATAAAGGTACTATTATAAAAACCAAAAGCTACTATACCATTTTTCTGGTTATACAGTGGCTTGGTGGGGAGTTTTTGATTGTCAATTTAATTGTTTGTTATGTTATGATTTAAAGATTATAAAGCAATACATATTGATCATTAAGAATATATTAACACTCAAATAAGTAGGGATAAAAAGGAAGCGTTCTTCTTCCTATCAAACCCCAGTTGTCTTCAGAGTCAACCTCTTCAGAAGTTAACTTCTATCATAGCTTCTTACGTATCCTTCAAAAATAAGATATACAAAGCATGCTCATGCATGTCTAGTTTTTACACAAGATTATACTACACAAACTGTAATTTTTAAATTTTTTACTTAATATAATTTGGACATGTTTGCATAGCACCTCCTTTTTTACCTAATTTGTTTAACCTGTTCCCTATTGAAAGATGTCTTGTGTTTTGCTATTATAAATGTTCTAAGTACATCTTCATACAAACAGGGCTGCATACATAGGTATGATATCTGTAAAGTATATTTCTAGAGATAAAATTTCTCTGTCAAATGGAACTTAATTTTAAATTTTTGTTAGAGTCAAGCTAAGTTTCACAATGTACCTCCAATCTATCACCTCACCAACACTGGTTATTGTTAATATTGTTGCTGTTATTTGTATTTTACATATAAATTTTATCTGCCAATAAAATAGGTTATTTGCCAATAACTCTTCTGTCAATGTTCCAAACCAAGGTTAAAGACTATAAAAGACTATAAAGACTATAAAATCTGCACAGTCAACTCTTAATTATGGTGCCAAAATAAAAGGGAATTATTGTAATTAATTCAGATCTGTGTGTAACTTAATTTTTGAAAGGGTCAAATTGTAAATACACCAAACACAGAGTTTGGTTACTCTTAAAATTTGATCTTTCAAGTGAAGTTATATTTACAAACTCTTACAAAATGTAACATAATTTAAAAAATGAAAAAATGAAACTCTAGCCTCTTAAGTATTTCAATTTATTGATTTTCAGTCTACCATGTTCCCTTTTTAAACAACTACCTAAAATAGGTTTCCAGTGGTGATAGCTTTCTAAAATAATATTAAGGGAAATACTCCTAAAATTAAAAACTAATCTGTGAAGGTATTGATGTGAAATAATAACAAAATTTAAGAGATACACAAGAAAATTCAAAATTATTCATAAAAACCCAAATCTGAGAAGCTCTAATGTTTCACCCTACACTCCCCATCAGTAATTACTGAAAATTTTCAGAATTGCAATTCAAAATATATTAAATTTTACAACAAAGCATAAAACCAATTAATGGCAAAGCTACGATTACATTATACATTGTTTATTTGATGCTTCTGTTTATGAATGGTTATAAGAAATTTTTGCTATATTAAAGGAAGTTTCAGTATGAAACTTTGTCATTAACAATTGGTCACTCCCTGTCTTTAATATCCTCATAACTCAGTGTCACCCACCCACATGCCTGTGAACATTGTGGGGTACACTAACACTTCTACCCACCACGAGCCCATTCACATGGTCTTTGTATGCATTTATAAGCACATCCTGATCTGTGCCATAAAGCAATGAAATGAATTTCAACAAGCCAGGTAAGAAATCCATCATCTTATTTTATAGTCCCTTTCTTCTTCTCTCCTGATGGTTTTCTTTGTACCCACTAACATCCAAACCTTGGCATTCTCTTCCAATCTCATGATCCCAACTACTTTTTTTTTTTTAATGTAGAACACTCCCAAATCCTTATGTCTTGATCTCTCTCCCAAGGTCCAATCCTATATATCTAACTGGACATATCCCACAAGTCCTTTAAACACACGTCTCAAAGTGAATTATCTTTCTTTCCAAAGCTATTCTTCCTCCTGTGCTTATTTATTTTAGGGTACCTCAAACTTTGTGGTCACTCAGCTCGAAGGTTGGGCTCATCTTTTTTCTCCTTACCACAGCACCCTACTCCCACCCCGATACAATCCTTTACCAAATTTTAGCGATTATACTGCCTTCCCCTGGAAGTCCATCCTCCTAATTCCCTGAGGCTATTTCACCTCCTCTTTAACCCATCCTACCCTGTGCTGCAATTCTGCTTGGTTATTTTCAGAGCCTTCTGGTCAATGGTCTCTGGGTAATGGGGCAGAGTGAGGGGTCTATGTTTTCTTGGTTTTTTTACCTTTCAGCAAGAGGAGTAACTTGGGTATGAACTGCAAATGGGCATTACCATTACACAAAATCAGGAATGCCACAATAATGCCTGGACAAACATTTTCTCTGACTGAAGAAGCAGCTCTAGATTTCTTTTTTTTTTTTTTTTTTGAGGAAGATAAGCCCTGAGCTAACATCCGTGCCCATCTTCCTCTATTTTATATGTGGGATGCTGCCACAGCATGGCTTGATAAGTGGTGCTAGGTCCACACCCAGGAGCTGAACTGATCAACCCTAGGCTGCCGAAGCGGAGCACACAAACTTAACTGCTGTGCCACCAGGCTGGTCCCAGCTCTAGATTTTTGATAAGGTTTCATTTTGGTGAATGAGCAGGGTAACAGAAAAAACACGGATCTTAAAGATATACAGATACGTGCTCAACTCCAGATCTTATTTATTTTACTTTTCCGAAGCTCAGATTCCTTACATTTTAAATGAGAATAACAATAAGCTACCTCATAAGGTCAAGACTAAACAAGGTTTATAAGTACCTGACTCTACGTACACTCTAAATATTTGTTAAATGAAGGAATGAACAAATGTACCCCTACCTGGAACACCTCCTCTCCCACATCTTCATCCAGCTAACTTCTACTTGTCTTTCAAAACTCAGTGCAGCCATCTGAATTTCCCTAGAATGATTCCTATGTCCCACCTCTGTGTTTCTATAGTTCTGGTGCATACCTGTTTATCACACACTCTGGAATTACTGATGTCTTTGTTGGTCTCCAAAGTTATATTTTGGTAAATTTCTTGAGGATAGGAATCATGTTCTCTTTGACTTTGTATCTGCAATTAGTGTGGTTCCTGGTAAACAGCATCTACTATCTCAACAAATGTTGAATGAATACTTTATTCACAAGTAACCAAAGGCCTTGTAACATAAGCTTTACTAATTTTACTCTAAGAAAGTGCAAAATACAAACATATTGGAAAAAAAGAAAAATTTAACCACCAATATCTACAGCCAGTATTTCGACAACGAAAATGTTCATTCTGGTTTGGTCATATGTAACTCAGGGTCACAAAATGGGCATTATAAATACAGCCTCTCTACAGAAAGATAATAGCTCATCCTCACTAAGTACTTAAGCTGTGTCAGTTACCTTACGAAGCCATTTACAGTTATTTGACTTAATCCAATCTATACAACTCTGTGGGGTAAGTTCTGTCTCTATCACTAGCCCTATTTTAGAACATACGAAAACTGGGGCCAGAGAGATTAGGTAACCCAAGAACACACAGGTAGTGAGCGTTGGGGTCAGGGTTCCAACTCAGGCTTCCTTCCTGACTCCAGAGTGTCTACTCTCAACCACACTACACTGACTTCCCAGCACTAGCTGGTGCTTCAAAGATGGTTAATGTGGTACCCTGACCCATGATGACTGAGACTGTCTTCCCCCAAAGAGTGGAAAACATTACTGATGGACTCAGAGCACATTTCCCTGTTGCACCAAACTATGAAAGGTTATTTCTGAAAGTTGCGTCCTTGAAGACAAGTATATGTACGTCATTGACAGTGCACAGCACGCAGTTTTTCTCACATGCTTTTGTTGACGAAAATAATCCATAACCAATCTATAAATGAAAATTTGGGTGAGTTTATTCTGAGCTTAAATCTTAGGATTATAACCCGGGAGAGTCTTTCCACAAAGGAACAGAGCACTCCAAAGAAGTGGGGGTATAAGGGTGGTTATATACCCTCAAAGAGGGTGTTTCACATATGATTGAAATGTCCCTCCCACAATAGTCACAAGATTGCCCTGTAGGCACAGCACTTGATGGACACAGCAGGTAGTGGGTCTACCATCTTGGTGGGCGTAGCAAGAGGCAAGTCTATTGTCTCAAGCTGGGCAGTCACAGGTGAGGGCAGCAATCAGTTTCTAGCCTAAGGAAAGATACTTAATCCTTAAGGAGATGCCAACGTTGGGAGGGGGAGGGTAGTTGCACCTTTATCTCAAGGGCCTTTTGCTCTTGCCATAGGGAATCTCTAAAGCAGATATACAATGCATGCTCAATGGCCTCAGTCAGGCCCTCTTGGAAAGACAAGGTCAGGCCGAATTAGGTTTACACCAAATGGCTTCCTCATATATTCCAATATATCCTATTACTTACCATTTTTATTTGTCACTTTCAATAAGCTACACTTTTCCTCTAGATAGAGCTATATCTTCTTTATAAGCCTTGGCTTTCTTTCAACAGAACACATACAAGTTTTTCCTATTGTCGGCAAAAATAATTCATAACCAATCTATAAATGAAAATTTGGCTGAGTTTACTCTGAGCTGAAATCTGAGGACCATGGCCCAGGGCCTTTCTTCCCAAAGGAAGAAAGGGCACCGAAGAAGTGAGGTATACAGAGTGGTTATATACCCCCATACAGGACGTTTCCCATATGATTGTAATGTCCCTCCCACAACAGTCACAAGATTGCCCTGTCGGCACAGCACTTGATGGACACAGCAGGTAGGGGTCTGCTATCTTGGAGGGCATAGCAGGAAGCAAGTCTATTGTCTCGAGCTGGGCGGTCACAGGTGAGCAGAGCAATCAGTTTCTAGCCTAAGGAAAGATGCTTAATCCTTAAAGAAATGCCAATGTTGGGAGGGGGAGGGAAGTTGCACCTTTATCTCAAGGGCCTTTGCTCTTGCCATAGGGAAAATCTAAAGCAGATATACAATGCATGCTGAAGGGACCCAGCCAGGCCCTTTTGGAAAGACAAGGTCAGGCCGAATTAGCTTTACACCAAATGGCTTCCTCATATACTCCAATATATCCTATTACTTGCCATTTTTATTTGTCACTATATAGCCTGAAAACTTGAATGCTTAAGGATTAGGCCATCATTTCCAGTAAAACCAGAAAAGAAAAAAATGAAACAGGCCCCATCTATAGTTCTGAGACAACGAGATCCAAACGAGACCAAAAACGAGGCAGCCCTCAAACCACTCAGCAGTCCCAAATACGCAAACTGCTAGGGTACCAATCAGGTGGAAAAACGCCGGTAACCGGATGCCTACAAACGGGCTTCCGGGTTCCTTTACACGACCCTCTAGGTCATGAGACTAATTTAAAGCTCTCAGGGGCCGCGTTGTGGACCTGACGGCACCTGGAAGGCGTCCAGGACGGGCAGAAAGCAGACTTTGTGGGAAACGGAGGCGGCGGCGCGGGGCGCACAGAGAACTTTTAAACCAGCGAAACTGGGTCCTCTGCGGCCGCCCTGCAAAGATTCCCGGACTGGAAGTGATGAGGATTTTAGGCTGGTTACTTTTAAAACTACAGATGAGAAGCAGGCTCTGAGGACTGGAATTTTGCTTGCCCTTCTGAGAGACATTTGCGTTTGTGAAGGAAGGGGGGGTGACCTTGTAGGGACCCGAAATTGGCCACCCCAGGATATGTCTCTTTGGCATCAGGATTGTTTTGGGCTGATTGCTTTCGATAAACTGGGACAGGGAAGGAGGCTCTGGGGAAATGGAACTTGCCCTTGTTGGGACACATTTACATTTGTAAGGTAAATCTCTATCTGTAAAAGGTGCCTCCCTCTCTGTACCAGGAAGAAGAGGAGAGATGACCTTGTCCCTAGAAGCTCTTAATGGGGAAGGCAAGAACTTAAGTTGGTTGCTGTCTGGCAATCTCATGTAACTGGTTTAGGGTGGTGGCGTCTAACCTAACCTTTACTTAATCTGATTTGATTCTTGTCTAAAAGTCATGGGATCACCCAACGACCAGACCCCACCTGCACTGATACCATTTTAACTTTTTTTCATGTTCTTTCCTTTGTCTTGTAAAGAGATGATTCACATACCCATGCCTTATAAAATTAGCCCTAAGCCTCAATTCAGGGCAGCAGTAGGAGCTCTGCCTGCCCATGGGCCCTGTCCCCATGCCAGCGGGGGCAGCAGAAGTGGCGGCAGCAGAAGGTCTGACTGCCCAGGGGTCCTGTCCCCATGGTATTCCACACTATTCTCTAAATAAAAGAGCACTACTGCCAGATCTTGAGAGTCTAAGAAATCTTTCTTTCGACTCCTTGGCTCACCGACCCCGCATCAGAAGGACCGCTCATGCGAACAGGCCGCCATGGCTATTTTTTTTTCCCAATTGTAACACGGGTCTTTTGCCTTTATTAATAAACAGATACGGGCATTTTGGTTTCTTGTATTTAAAAATGCAGTCACATATTCATTCATGGAAAAAACCAATCAACGGGCGAGAGCGAGCACGTAAATGCAGTTCCAAATCTTCCAAGCCGAGCAGGACGTATGAAGTATCCCTTAAAAGCCTTTATTACCGTCAGCCTGTTGGGTGGTGACGGCCAAAGGGCAGACGTTGTGGCTAATGGAGGTCGCGGGACCCCGAACGGGCGAAGCCGCACCAGCCTCCAGACTGGGCAGCTCGACCACGGCGGCAGAACGCTCGCAAAGTGGCGGGCGCAAAGCCCTCCGCCCGACAGCACTACCCCGCGGAGGAACGTCACGTCACCGGGGCAACGACGCTCCTGCGTAGGGGCGCGGCTCGGGTCAAAGGTCAGGGCTGGCGTCGCGACCCCCTCGTCGCTAGCCGCATCCGGACCCCAAGCGAGGCCAGAGGCGGAGGGGTTGGTACGGCCGCCGCCAGGCGAGCTTCGTGCAAGGCCTGGAGGGAACGAAGCGCACCTCCGCCCGCGCTCGGCGTCGGCTGGCCGGAAGGGAAGCGTCCCCTGCGACCACGGTCCCCGGGCGGGGCGGGCCGGTTCTGGGCCCGCCCCCGAGCGCGCGCTCTGTCCGGCGCCGGCGGCGCCCTCGGGAGTTGACGTTAGCCATGGAAACGCCGGGCGGGCCCGGGCTCCACCGTGCTGCGCTGGGCCCTTGGGCGCCGCAGCTCCTCTGCCTCCGCGTTCGGGCTGCAGGCAGCCCCCCTGGCGGGAGCGCACAACCCGGGTTTACCTGCAAAAATGCAGTCCCCGGGATGCCTTCGCGTCGCCTCTGCCCTCGGGTGACTCGAGGTACGTTCGATCCCCAACACCGACCTGGCGACTTCGTGGTCGCCTTAGTTTCCAAGCCTGTGCAGAGCCACGTTGTTCTTGCAATTTTAACTGCCGCAGGTTTTTCATTCTTGGTTAAAAAACCTTTAAATGCGATTATTGCACTTTTTAAGATTTAAGATTAATTCAGTTGCTAGAGGTACCATTCCAGTGTGATTTTCGAAAGACTACTGTAGCTTGTTGAGTTGTAGCGTTTTGTTTCCAAGAAACACTTGCGAAATGGAAAGTGGCCCTTTGAGTCTGGATTTAGGGATGGCCTCGTTATCCCCAAAAAAGTTTACGAACTGCCCTTAGGTGGTACTGTCCTCTTTCTCCCCGTATCTCCAGTTAAACCACTTGTGCCCCAAATTGGTCTTCTCAGGGCCCCCTGAACAGAAATAACTTTCCCCACTGATCTGCCCTCTCTCTCCACAACCCTCAAGAGAAGCTATCAGGCCTCTGAATTGATTTTTCTCCCCTACACCAATCTGTCATTCAGCTCTATAATATTAGGTGTTTTTTTTTTTTTTTGCTTCAGTAACTCATTCCTGCAATTAGGGCAAAGGCCATCCTTTATTTTATTGGGTATCCACCGCCACCCATGCTAAATCCCTACACCTTTATCATAGCATCCAGAGCCAGCCATTTAGTAATTTAACTGTTAGGGCACCTGTCAACTACTCTTAAATTTAATATTTAAAGTGCTGCCTACTAGTTATTAACTGTTACAGAAAATACCAGGTCGGGAACCTTTTCTGTTTCTTTTTCTTATGTAAGAACTTTATTGAGATATAATTCACATTCCATACAATTCCCCTGTTAAAAGTGTACAATTCAGTGATTTTTAGTATAGTCACAGAATTGTGCAACCATTTCTATAGTGATGTTTAGAATATTGTCATCACCCAGAAAAGAAGCCCTGCACCCTTTAGCGATCATTCCCCCCAGACTCCCCCATTCCCACTCTCCCCACCAGCCCTAGGCAAGCGCTATTTTCTGTCTTTATGGATTTGCTTCTTCTGAACATTTCATATAAATAGAATCGTACAATATGTGGCCTTTTGTGACTGGCTCCTTTCACTTAGCATCTCTTTTCAAAGTTCATGTTGTAGCATGTATCAGTACTTACTTCTTATTTATAGCCTAATAATATTCCATTGGAGGGATATACCACGTCTTATTCGATCTGTTGATGGACATTTGGGTTGTTTTCAGCTTTTGGCTGTTAATAATATTCTGTTATGAATGTTCATGGACAAATTTTTGTGTAGAGTTATGTTTTCGTTTGTCTTGGGTAAATACCCAGGAATGGAATTGCTAGGTTGTGTGGTAACTCTGTTTAGCCTTCTAGGGAATTGCCAGACTGTTTTCCAAAGCAAATGCACCATTTTACATTATCACTTCAGGGTTCTGATTCCTCCACCACCTCGCCAGTATTTGTTCTTGTGTCTTTTTGATAGCCAGTCAAGTGGATTTGAAGTGGTATCTCATTGTGGTTTTAGTTTGCATTTCTCTAATGAGTAATGATATTGAGCATCATCTCGTGTGCTTACTGGCCATTTATATGTTCTCTTTGGAGAAATATCTATTCAGATCCTTTGCCCATTTTCAAATTGAGTTGCTTTTTCATTATTGAGTTGTAAGAGTTTTTTAATATATTTTAGAGGTAAGTCCCTTATCATGTGTGATATGCAAAAATTTTCTCTTATTCTGTGGGTTGTTTTCACTTTCTTGATAGTGAGACCCTTTCCCACTTGTGTTTCTTTATCTCTTATCAAGGAGGAGTCCTTTGCCATTGCGCTCATGCTGGCTTAGCTCCTATTTTGACCTTTTGTAGATTCCTCTCAGGCCCACCTTTCCCTGAAAACTGTTTCTCCCAAATTATCCTTCTACTTCTCTATCCTCAAAATAAAATTCTCTTTCTTTTGGCAGTAGCTCGTTGTGATTGAAAAACTCAGTCTGCCACCAACAGACGTTGTGTGTTGGTTAAGTCACAATATTTGATTCTCAGTTTTCTGTAAAATAAATTGATTTATTTCTGTTATTTCATGTGAGTAGTAGACTTCATTCACTTGATGCTCGATTTTGAAAGAGAAGCTTGTTAACCCATTTGAATTCATAATGGTTAAGATGGGTGAGGTGTGGGAAGGGTAGACTGGGAGAGAACAAACTATCAGCTGGCCCAGCTGCCCTTCTATGATGCTGTGATGTGGCCTTTGGCGATTTCCTACCATCTTAGCTTCCGTAAGTAATGGAATGCGATCAGTTCATATTCAAGTGTTACACACTTGGGAAGGGGGAATCGTAGAACGGACAGCTCATCATTCCACCTGTGAAAGATTGCCGATACTGCAATAAATAGATCCTTTGAGCTATCCAGTCACCATTCCCACCCAGTCAGTTTCCTCTACAAACCAATTCCTGTGAATGTACAGAAAAGTATTAGATTCAAAGACACCCCCCCCCAAAAATCTTGAATTTGAAGAAATACTATTTTGTGCATGCAAAGAGATGTTAATATGCTTGTTCTTTCCTTTTAAGACTCCTTTTAGGTGTTTGGGTAGATTTTCCTTTCATTGGTGGGGGGAGGAGCGTGCTTACTGCATAATTGATGAACTGTAACATGAAATATATTTTTCATGTTTAAGCACCGTATGTCTTTCAAAAGTCTCGTCACGAATTTAGCTGTTTGTCCATGGCATGGCATTTAGTTAAGATCCCATAGAGCATCTTCAGAATTATAGGGGTAGCTATCTTTGCGTTTCTAGATTCCCTCAACAGTTAGCAGTTGTCTATCAAAAAAGTCCACACGTGCATACTTTTTAGAACTGCTCTGGTAATAACAGATGTTTTTTATCCAGAGCAACTGAGAATTAAGTTGTTTCGTATTTTGCTTTTTGAGTACTTAGGTATAGGCCCTTTTGTTTCTTTTCCAGAGATGAAGTTTTTTGTTGTCCAAATTAGTGCTGATGCTTGGAAAAGTAGCATTTTAGTATATTTCCTTTCAAATTTTTAAAAATACTTCTTAGGAACACGGATGAGTGCATTCTATTCATTACTCTACTAGCAAAGTTTGTATAGACTTTTTTTGTGTATGTGAGGAAGATTGCCCCTGAGCTAACATCTGTGCCAGTCTTCCTTTGTTTTGCATGTGGGGTGCTGCCATAGTGTGGCTTGGTGAGCAGTGTGTGGGTCTGCATCTGGGATCCGAACCCGTGAACCCTGGGCTACTGAAGCAGAGTGCACGAACTTAACCTCTATGCCACCAGGCTGGCCCATCTATAGACATTTTTAAACATAAGCAGGAATTACTTTTTCTTAGCAAGTTTAATTTTATTTAATAATTTTAGGTTATTTATAAACTAACTTTATGTTTCTTGCTTATTCTCTTGATTATGAAAATTAAAATAATTCCAGAGTTGCTTTTACCAGTAACAGTTATTTGAGAGGAAAATGATCTCTAGCCCACTGGATTGTAAACTCCTTTGGGTCAGAGAGCAGCCTTATTACCATCACCTTACGCATTGGAGGTACTCAAAAGTTATTCAAAAGTTTAAATATGTGGAAAATACTAATTTATCATTTAGCTGTTTCTCTACAAAAGGAACGATAACACATTTAGTCTATATGAACAACTATCAGAATGTAATCTTTAATCCATAACAGCATCTTCTAACAGTGCTTCAAGAGCAAGGTAACATAGGGGGATAAAAAAGGATTGTAATATATGTCAGAGTTAATATCCTTCATATAAATAAAGTTCTTTCAAATTAATAAGAAAAGTGAACACTTCAATAGAAAAGAAAGCAAAGGACATGAGGAGGCAATTTACAAAAAAGATAAATGGTATTTATCTACATACAAACACGGACACATATATGTGTAATGACTTTTCTCAGAGACATAGACCATATTCATGAAATAATAATAGGATTCTGTAAAAAGGAACATCCAAGGATTAAAGACATGCTCTTAGAAGTTAAAAATAGGAGAGCAAAGATTTAATAAAATTTGACAACTATATTAGAAGATAGTAAGTTTCCTTAAAGTACAACAGAAATACAGTTGAGGCACAATGCAGAAGTGCTGAGTAATTAGAACCCTTGTACACTGTTGGTGGGAATACAAAATGGTCCATCCCCTATGGAAAGCACTGTGGAGGGTCCCTAAAAAATTAAAAATAGAACTACCGTATGATCTAGCAATTCCACCTCTGGGTATTTATCCAAAAGAATTGAAATCAAGATCTCTAAGAGGTATCTGCACTCCTGTGTTCATTGCAACATTATTCACAATAGCCAAAAAGTGAAAGCAAAACAAATGTCCATCATCAGACGAATGGGTAAAGAAAATGTGCTTTGTCCATACAATGAAATGTTATTCCGCCCTAAAAAAGAAGGAAATCCTGCCATATGTGACAACACAGGTTAGCCTGGGAGACGTTATGGTAAGTGAAATAAGCCAGTCACGGAAGGACTCATACTGCATGATTCCACTCATATGAGGTACCTAAAATCATCAAACTCCTAGAAACAGAGAGTAGAATGAGGGTTGCCAAGGGCTTGGAGGAGAGAGAAATGGAGAGTTGCTGTTCAACAAGTATAAAGATTTAGTTAGACAAGATGAGTAAGTTCTAGAGATCTGCTGTGTAACATTGTGTCACTAGTTAACAGTGCTCTGTTATACACTTAAAATTTTGTTGAGGGTAGATCTCATGTTAAGTATTCTTACCATAAAAATATCTGAATCTAATAGAGCAAAAAAAAAGTATAGATCCAATGAATGAAATCAACCAATCAATACAAATAATGATAGATTAAAAAAAAAGTAACGTTTGCTAAACAAAAATCAAACAGTTGCTAAAACTTCTATTTCTAGGAATTCTATTTGCTGAACTTAGAGAACTATAAATTTAGTATAATCCCAAAAACTGACACTTTTTAAGATCTTTTTGTTTTAAGAGATTTTCAGGCTGGCGTCTTGCATGATTGCTGAGTTAAAGTTTTGGTAACTAAGAATTCACTCCTACTACGTTGCCCAAATTGATCTCTGTTTCCTGCCCTGCTGGATAATTTGTAAGAAACATGGCTCAAGTTCCAAATAAAGCCAGATTTCTATGGCTATTTTGTTGGCCCACTTTCAGACTAGCATATGAAGAAAGCATATGGCCTAAATCAGTTGTGATGTCATCTATCCCTTAACCTCTCTTTTCATAGCTTTTTTTTCCCCTAAGCCTTGAGCCATGTTTCATTTTAACATGTTAGAGGTAGCAGTCATATGAATGCACCAGCAGTCTTTCAGAGTGTATGCCAAGTTCTCATTCAGGGCATGTTTTAATTATTTGGATTCTACTTTCCATGCTAGTAACCCAGAGTAGGCTTTAGAAGATCTCTCTATATAAGTGTAACTGTTGCTTCCTACAAAGAAAATATTTTTTAAATATTCCAGGATCTGTAATTAAATTAAAAGTCAAACAGTTCCAATTTATCATAATTTTTACCTTAATGAATTTCCACTATCTGTCATGTAATCCTCTTTTGCCCTTAAGATATTAGAAAAAATACCTATACTTTAAGTCAGTGTTTCAGCAAACTGATATTCTTGCTACCTGTCAAATTTCCCTCAATTGTTTTCCTTATGTACCTTTGTTCATAACATTCCTCATTGGTATATTTTTTTAATTCTCCTTGGCTTGCCTAAATGTTTAATGTCCTGATTGAAGCCCAGGCCAGTGTTTCTCAAAGTAGTTTGCGTAAAGCACTACACAGGTGATCTGTTATTAGATCTCGTGGGAAAAATGGGTTCCAGGGTCAAATAAGTTTGGAAAACTCAAATGATACATGGTAAGGAGGTTTGCAGTGGTGTTTTTTTTTTAACTTGAGAGATGTCTCAGAGTCTTTAGTTTGCTGATATCCATTCTGACCCTTCAAGATGACAGTCTAGTATGTAGTTTCTCAAACTTCATTGACCATAGACCCCTTTTCAAGAAACATTCTGTAAGGTAAATAATCCTGTATCATTCAGCCTTTCTTTTAATATCCCATTAAAAATCACCATTGCAGAGTCCTCGTCCAAGCTTCTAAGGCTTCTTGAGGGAGCTGACGTTCTCTTCGTGCTTCTAGTCTGCTCTCCGTTTGTTATTGATTGCTCCTGCTTTCTTTTGCCTCTTCTGCCTGCTCTTCCACCTCTACTTTTCTCCCCCAGAATGAACTAGCTCCTCCTGTCTGATAATGAAGGAAATTAAGTGTAGCATAGGATGGGTAAATTGAAATTGGACTTCTGACATGTTAGAATTCTTCAGCCATTTCCTTCTCCATGGGAGAAACTCAGAAAGAGGTGAACAATACGAGAAATACCCTATGTTGATAGATGTTACAAAATGAGTAATATGAGCAAGAAATGTTTTTGATACACAGAAGAAAGGCACAGTTTGGCCTAAGTGCTGTGCAAAATTTTCAGGAAGGGTTATACTGAATCTTCAAAGTCGACTAACATTACTAATTAGGGGAAGGGAGGAGGGGACATCCCAGGCAAAGGAGAGGGAATGAGCAGAGGCTCTCAGAAGGCAAAGTGCAGGATGTGTTTGCAGAGCATGGGGTCGAGAGTTCTAGAGGGTATTTGGTAATTTGAAGAGGTGTCAAAATGTTATATGTAAAATATACACACACACAAACACAGCCTTCTGTGTGTATGCCTTCTGAAACTTTTTACACCTAGACAAACTATATACAACCGTGCATACAGAGTGTGTACTATTTCTTTAAATACAAATGAGATCATCAGTGTGTTTATTTTACTTTTCAGTACATCATGGGCATCTTTCCATGTTCCCGTATCACCAGTACATCTGCTTCAGATTATTCCACTGTTTAGCATAATCACAGAGTATTCCATCAAATGGATAAGAACATTTAAACTAAGCTTTAGAGAAGACTCAGAAGTACTAAAAGGTAAATGAATATGGGTAGTAACATGCAGCTGGGTAATGTAGTTTATAAGGTATCCTCAGTTTCTGGCTTCCTTTCCCAGCGAGCCATCTCATCTTGTTCCTGACTTGCCTCAGTGGAACAGGAGGGGCCAGCTGTCCCCTAACCCCATGGGGAAATTTCAGGCACATCCAGACTCTTCAGAAAGCCCAGGCCAGGCATCCAAGCTCATTTTCCTGTCTGATAGCATCTTTCATAGATAATTGAAATCAGAATGTTTACCCCAACTCATGGGAGTGTGCCCTTACTTACCCTATGCCTTCTATAAAACAGTCGTAGCAGAATAGAGTACACTGGGCTGACATCAGTACAGGAGATAAGCTCATTCAGAGGGGAGGGAGGCAATCTTTTCATTCCCTGAGATTGAACCATCAACCACTAAAATTTCGTTTGGCTTGTGGTTCTGTTATTTTGTTGGTACTTGCAGGGCTGTCACGTAAGTAAAGCTATGACTTTACTTTCACGTAAGTAAAGCTATGTGCAAAACTAAGACCAGTGGCTGGAAGATATATGACAGTAAGTGTTTACAGTTTAAAGAACTTCCTAACAGTATAACAAGAGGTGCTCTAAGGTAGTAATTCTTAATGGCGACCCAAAAACCATTCCTCATGCCCCAAAGCCTTCTCCAGGGCTGATACCGGTTGGGTAGAACTGACTTGCAGAAAGACATTTTTTATTTGTTTGTTTTGCTGAGGAAGATTAGCCCATGGCCACAGATGACAAGTGGTGTAGGTTCATGCCTGGGAACTCAACCCAGGCGACTGAAGTGGAGCACACTGAACTTAACCACTAGCCACTGGGGCTGGCCCCAGAAAAACTATTTTTAACTGACTTGGAAGAAAGGCTATTTTAAGATGCCTTTAAATTTTTTGTGTGTGATAAGATATAACAAAGTTTACCATCTTAACCATTTTTAAGTGTACAGTTCCGTGGTATTAAATACATCCACATTGTTGTGCAACATTACCACCATCTATCCCCATGATTCTTTTCATCTTGTAAAACTCTATACCCACTGAACAATAACTCCTCATTCTCCTCTCCCCTCAGGCCATGGCAGCCATCATTCTACTTTCTATGATTTTCACTTCTCTAAGTGCCTTATATAAAAGGAACAATACAGTATTTGTCTTATTGTGACTGGCTTATTTCACTTAGCATAATGTTCTCAATGTTTATCCATGTTGTAGCATATTGCAGAATTTCCTTACTTTTTTAAGGCTGAATAATATTCCATCATGTATGTATGTGTGTGTGTGTATATATATATATATATGTATAATATCACACACCACATTTTGCATCTTTTGATGGACATTTGGGTTGCTTCCATGTTTTAGTTATTGTGAATAATGCCACTATGAACATAGTGTACAAATATCTCTTTGAGACTCTGCTTTCACTTCTTTGGGGTTTATATCCAGAGGTAGAATTCCTAGATCATATGGTAATTTGATTTTTAATTTTTTGAGGAACCACCATACTGTTTTCCACAGCAGTTGTACCATTTTACATTCCTACCAACAGTGCACAAGGTTTCCAGTTTTTCCACATCCTTGCTACCACTTGTTGTTTTCTGAGTTTTTTTGACAGTAGCCATCCTAATGAGTGATTTGCATTTCCCTAGTGATTAGCAGTACTGAGCATTTTTTTCATGTGCTTATTGCCATTTGTATATCTTGTTTGGAGAAATGTCTATTCAAATCTTTCACCAGTTTTCGAATTGGGTTGTTTGGTTTTTTGGTTGAGTTTTAGGGGTTCCCTATATATTCTGCATATTAAATTCCTTATCAGATATATGATTTACAAATGTTTTCTCCCATTCTGTGGTTGCTTTTTCACTCTGTTGATAGTGTCTTTTGATGCACACACTTTTTTAATTTTCATGAAGTCCAATTTGTCTATTTTTTCTGTTTTTACCTGTACCTTTGGTGTCATATCCAAGGAGTCATTGCCAAATGTAGTGTTAGAAGCTTTTGTTCCATCTTTTCTTCTGAGTTTTATTGTTTTAGGTCTTACACTTAGATCCTTGATCCATTTTGAATTAATTTTTGTATATGGTATTAGGTAAGGGTCTAATTGCATTCTTTTGCATGTGGATATCCAGTTTTCCCAGCACATTTGTCGCAAAGACTATCCTTTCCCCATTGAATGATCTTGGTGCCCTTGTCAAACATTTGACCATATATGTGAGAATTCATTTCTGGGCGCTCTGTTCTAATCCGTTGGTCTCTATGTCTGTCTTTATGAATATGGCTTTAAACTTAATTTTTGTTTTCTAGCCCAACATATAATCCCTGAGGTAATACTTTGCTAGCTCATCTTGTGTCAGAAAACTGTTTTTCAGAATAAGCTGTTGAATATATCCCAAGAAAAGGAAAAGAAGAGAATCCATGTTGTTTGATAATTAGATTTTTGTGGCCTTTAAATGAAAATAATCTAGACTAAAGCGTGTACAAGTCCTATTATTGTTTCATGCTTTCCTGGTTCTGGTAGTTTCAGAAACTGACAACAGAAAAACTAAAAATTGACTGATGAAGTGGTTTGCCTGTGGTAAGCATGCTAATAAACATTTACTCTGACACCTGGAGTCTTTGATTTCCAATTTATTGTTCTTCCCACTATATGTTGAGCTGCCAATGGCTTCTTATTGAAATGCTACTATTTTAGCAGGATTTGACTTTTTAAATTGTCGAAAAATCCTAAATTTATTGTAATTGTAAAGTGATGTGACTAACACTTAGTATTTCTATTTCTCTTTTCCACTTCTGTTTCCATGTCAATTGAAGGGAATTATAAAGAATATCCTTATTTTATAGAGCACGGGTTGGCATACTGTGGCCCATAGGCTAAATCTGGCTCCCAGCCTGTTTGGATAAATACCATAAGGTTTTATTGGAACACAACCACTTAGATCCATTCATGTTTGTATTATCTATGGCTGCTTTTCCGGACAACAGCAGAGTTGAGTCATTGTAACAGCGACCATATGGTCCACAAAGCCTAGAATATTTACAGGCAGGCCCTTTACAGAAAAACTTTGCAGACCCGTGTAATAGAGGAGAAAGTTAAAAAACAAACAACGAAAGCTCTCAGGGAAACCATCAGTTAAACCACTGGCAGATTTGAATTGAGAGTACTGGCTTCTTGAACTTTCCTCTGACCTCAGAATCTAAAAATGTGAGTGAACTTAAGCTCTCATTCCAAATACTAAGTTCTAGATAAATTAATAATGACTTTGATTTTTTTTTTAAATAAAAAATAACTTAGCAACTATTTGTTTAGTGCCAAGTATGTGTGATGCAATGGGGAAGAGCTGGAGAAGTGAAATTATAAATCCTGCCCTTAAAGGAACTAAGGAGTAAAATAGAAATCTGGGGATTCGTCGCCATGTTTTAAGTGTGACTTTTTTCTTTTTTTAGAGTCTGCTGTTACAGAAGAGGATGTGACTTTCTGAATAATCCCGAGGGAGAAGGATGAGTCCAGATGTGCCTCTGCTGAATGATTACAAACAGGACTTCTTTCTGAAGCGCTTTCCACAGACTGTTCTTGGAGGCCCTCGACTCAAATTAGGCTATTGTGCCCCTCCTTACATATATATTAATCAGATTATCCTTTTTCTAATGCCATGGGTTTTGGGTGGAATAGGAACACTCTTGTACCAATTAGGCACCCTGGAAGACTATTACACAGCGGCACTTTCAGGTGGACTAATGCTTTTCACCGCATTTGTCATCCAGTTCACAAGTTTACACGCCAGAAACAAATCGGTGACGGTAGAAAGAATGCTGCCCACAGATATCTTAGCGCAGGAAGATGAGCATGAATTTACAAGTTGTGCTGGTGCTGAGACTATCAAATTTCTAATTCCTGGCAAGAAATCTATAGCCAATACAGTTTTTCATTCTGTTTTTGCTGGATTAATCTGTGGTCTTGGAACATGGTATCTGCTCCCGAATAGAATAACCTTGCTGTACGGCAGTGCAGGAGGCACTGTGCTACTGTTTGTCTTTGGATGGATGACATTATGTATAGGAGAATATTCATTAATTGTAAACACAGCTACAGAGACTGCAACTTTCCAAACCCAGGATACTTATGAAATCACTCCTCTTATGAGACCTCTTTATATTTTTTTCTTTGTTTCTGTAGACCTTGCACACAGGTAATAAGCTGTGAAATACTTTATAGCTTTATTTTTAAGCATACATAGTAAGAGCACTCTCCTGGGTATTAAAAAAATGAATCTATGAATTGAAAGTCATACGGACCAAATCTTTGGATGATAAAGTTGTTTTGATGATTAATCTCTTAGGACTAAGCTATGTTAAACATTCATACTAAAGCAGTAATTAGGTCATGTTGAAGAACAAAGAGAAAACCCGTTATTAGATAAATAAGTAAAATTTCAATACTGTGTTTCACTTTAAATAAGGAGCTATGAATGTATACAATAGTCTGACTGAAACCTATGAAAAAAGATGGAACTTTCCTGTGAGGAGAAAATGAAGGATTTAAAATTTATACACATAAATATTATGTATAGATTGAGTGAATTTATGATGAATAGAATAACTTATTTCTAATTTTGTTGTAGTAACTATATAGAAGGAATATAGATTTTCTAACCAATTTACTACAGAAGAAAAATAGAAAATAGTGTTTTTAACAAAGTTGCTTACAAAATTGTTTGATAACCCCTTTGCTTGCTTTTTCTAAATCTGACTTTTCTTTCTTTGTTTCTGTAGATTGCAGCTTTCTCTTTCACAGGTTAGTGTCCAGGTAGAAATGTACAGGCGTGTTATGGAGTGAATATTTGTGTCCCTCCCAAATTCATATGTTAAAGCCCTAACCCCCAATGTGGTGGTATTTGGATATGGGGTCTGTGAGAGGTAGGATAATGAAGGTGGGCCCTGGTCTGATGAGAGTAGCGCCCTTATAGGAAGAGACACCAGAGAGCTAGTGAGGTACAGTGAGAAGCTGACTATTTGCAAGCCAGAAAGAGAGTTCTCACCAGAACCCAACCATAATGGCACTCTAGTCTCAGGCTTCCAGCCTCCAGAACTGTGAGAAATAGATTTCTGTTGTTAAGCCACCCAGTCTGTGGTATTTCATTATGCCTGCCCAAGCTGACTAAGATTTCTATACCAAGAGGTGGGGTGCTCTTGTACAAAATACCTAAAAGTGTAGAAGTGGCTTTGGAACTGGATAATGTGTTGAGGCTGGGAGAGTTTTGAGGTGTGTTCTAGAAATATGGACAATTCTCGTGAGATCTCAGACAGAAATGAAAGTGTTATTGGAAACTGGAGGAAAGGCAGTCCTTGTTATAAAGTACCAAAGAACTTGGCTGAAACATTTTCCATCGTTTTATGGAAGGTAGAACTTAGGTGGTGAAATTGGATACATAGCTGAGGAGATTTATAAGCAAAGTGTTGAAGGAACAGCTTGATTCCTCCTGATTGCTTATATAAAATATGAAAGGAGAGAGAAGAAGGAATTGCTAAGCAAAAAGGAACTAGAACTTGAAGATTTGGAAAATGTTCAGCCTATCTATATTGCAAAAAAATGAGAAAGTATGTTCTGAAGAGAATGCCAAGGTCCGGATTACCACTCAACAAATAGCTTATGGGATTATATGAACATAAACACTGCCAATTTGGACTAAAGGGTACTGAGACAAGCTGAAATGAATGAAGGCTGTTAGACTTCTTAGATTTGACAGGACAAGGATGTTAGAGCTCTTTGGCTGTAAACATGCACTATTCTTTAAGAAGAGAGAAAAACAACCCCAAAAGTGATTCAGAAATTATCAGGGCTACTGCCTCAGTTTCAACAAGTTAGAAGGCCTCTGCTGGAAGCCTTGGGGGTGGTACCGCCCTGTAGAGCCGTGAGGGTGGGACCCCCATATAGAGCTGTTTGGGCAATGTTGCCGCCCTGGGGGCCTGGAGGGCAGAGTATGGAACTTCTTCAGCATTAAGATCTAATGGAAGTTGCCTTGCTGGGTTTTGAGATTCTTTGGGACCTGTCACCTTTTCCTTTCCTGTTTCTCCCTTTTGGAATGGGAATGTTCATTCCGTGCCTGTCCCACCATTGTGTTTTGGAAGCACGTAACTTGTCTGGTTTCACAGCTTCACAGCTGGAGAGGAATTTTGCCTCAGGGTGGAGCATACTTTGAGTCTCTCCTGTATCTGATTTAGATGATATTTAGATGAAACTAAAGAATTTAGAGTTTATGTGAGAATGAGTTAAGACTTTCAGGGCTGTTGGGATGGAATGAATGTGCTTTGCATATAAGAAGAACATGAATTTGGGAGAGTGGGGTGGAACAGTATGGACTGAATGTTTGTGTTCCCTCAAAATTCGTATATTGAAGACCTAATCCCCAGGGTGATGGTATTTGGAGATGGAGTCTTTGGGAGGTAACTAAGTCATCAGAGTGGCCCTGGTCTAATAGGATTAGTGCCCTTATAAGAAGAGGCACCAAAGAGCTTGATCTCTCTCTCTCTGTCTACTATTCTGAGAAGTTGTCTGTCTGCACGCCAGGAAGAGAGTTCTCACCAGAACCCGACCGTGATGGCACTTAGATCTCAAACTCCCTCCCTCCAGAACCGTGAGAAATAAATTTCTGTTGTTTGAGCCCCCTAGTCCATGGTATTTTGTTATGGCAGCCTGAAATAAGACAAAGCATTTAAAAATATTTAGCCAGTTTGTGTACTGAAACTGACCTGTTCTTAGGTGTCTGCTGTTCCTTAACTCTTAGTCTCTTCTAATTGTGCTGCATTTATGGACCAGAGGAGACATGAGAGGATACCCTTATATTTCTTCACCTAATTAAATATGTAAGAGGAGAATTGATTTATGGGAGATTAATTTGTAATTAGTTTCTTAGTACCATTACCATTTACTAACCATAAAATATATTACAGTTAAATGTTTGATTTTGAAAAGTTAGCAATAAAATTGAGTTTAAATGTGTATGTATACATTTCACCCCTTTTTAAAGATTTAAGTTTATAAGATGATTATTTTCAGAATACATATTCTTGAGTTACCATCTTGCTCTGCCATTTCTGAAATCAGATGTTATATGCCTGCTATAATACATCTTTGCAAATGATGCCCTAGATTCTTTCATTTTAAAAAAAATCTCACTTAATTTATAATTTGGTTACCTTGACTTTTTGTGTTACTCGTTGCTAAATGAAAAGCCGTGAAATGTTTTATACTCCATTCTAGTGGAGTGTAGTAACACTAGTTTGATTTAATATACAATTTTAATATTTAATTATAAAGAGATTTTTTCAACTATAACTAAAAGAAAAGGCAAAGGCAGTCCACAAATCTGTTTTTAAAGAAAAAAATGACATGTTTGTGCAGAAAAGTTACCCCCTACTTCACTTTTAGAAAATTTTTAGCTTCTAATTAACAAAGTAATAAAGAATCAATATCTTTATACAGTAGGTGTGATATAGCAGATAAATAATGTATAGAATGTGTGCACTATTCAAATTTGGACAGGTGTCAGATATATAAAATTATGTCTTGATTTTATTTCAGAGAATGTGAAAGTCGAAGAGTTGAGCCCCACAGTGTAGTAATCTTTTCTCTTTCCCCATTCTTTATTCTACCCAGTACAGTTGTATATTAAAATTTTTAAATGACTTCTGTGCATTTATATTAAAGACAAGTGTTAAATTTACAATGCTTAGTTCATGGACTCTTAGGAATTGTTTGAATGAATGGTAGATATTTATTTCATCTTAGCCACTATGAAACAGAATATCTTTTTCTGGGCATGTGGATCTTAGTACAGAATTTGGAATATTTTTATGGTTGTTAGATTCAAAACAAAGTTGTTTTCTTGAGGGCTTAGACTTTTTTTGCCCTAGAAAATTCCTCTTGCATTATCAGAAACATTAGAATTTAAACATTTTTTCTTATAAAAGAATTAACCGCAATAATCATCTATTTGGGGCTGAGTCATACACACAGGAAGGTAATCACAATGTTTGGTTAGTTCAGTTACATGTGCTTATATTTATTTAAGATGTCCATGTATATAAATACTTTTCTGTGCGATTGCTTGCTGCTTACTTTAAGAACAAAAAGGGTAAATTGAATTTGGGTAAAATATTTCCTGAGTACACATTATTTTTACACAAATTATCTTATCTTTGAATATGTTAACAAGAGAAGTATTTTCTTTAAAAAACCCCACAAAACTATACAAATCTGCATGTTTTCCTTGACCTCCCTGTGGCTTATTGTGTGTGGTTTGGTTTTCTTTTCTGTTACTTGAGTGTTTTTTTCTCAGAATGAAATGAATTTTATTTTAAAACCGCACTATAGAAAGTATTGTCGTCTAATATAGCATCACACTGTTAACCTTGTGTTCATTAATCCTCTGCTTGTAAAAATTTGAAGGACAAGCATTATGAGGCACAGGTGCATTAGCTGGCCTAGTCCTGGTATCTGTGTGAGCAAATACATTATCCCATTATTATATCCATAGTTGCTATACATTTGCTTCTGGACTGTTAACATTCACCTAAGTGGATAATTATTACAGAAGTTGCCTTTCTCCTTGACTTTGATTCCCAGCAGCTCAGTTATTCAAGTACAGTTATGTTACAGGCATACCCGATTTTACTATGCTTTGCTTTACTGTGCTTTGCAGATAATGCGTTTTTTACAAATTGAAGGTTTGGGGCAACCCTGCACCGAGCAAGTCTGTTGGCACCATCTTTGCAACAGCATTTGCTCACTTCCTGTCTCTGTGTCACATTTTGGTAATTCTCACGATATTTTAAACTTGTTCATTATTCTATTTGTTAGGATGATCTGTGATTAGTGATCTTTGATGTTACTATTATAATTGTTTTGGGGCTCCACGAACTGTGCCCATATAAGATGGCGAACTTAATCGATAAATGTTGTATGGGCTTTGACTGCTCCACCGATGGGCCGTTCCCTCATCTCTCTCCGTCTCCTCAGGCCTCCCTTTTCCCTGTGACACAATGATATTGAAATTACGCCAATTAATAACCCTACAGCCTCTAAGTGTTCAAGTGAAAGGAAGAGTCGCACATCTCTCACTTTAAATCAAAAGCTAGAAATAATTAAGCTTAGTGAGGAAGGCATGTTGAAAGCCAAGACAGGCCAAAAGCTAAGCCTCTTACACTAAACAGCTAAGTTGTGAATGCAAAGGAAAAGTTCTTGAAGGAAATGAAAAGTGCTGTCCCAATGAATATATGAATGATAAGGAAGTGAAACAGCCTTATTGCTGATATGGAGAAAGTTTTAGGGATCTGGATGGAAGACTAAATCAGCCACAACATTCTCTTAAGCCAAAACCTAGTCCAGAGAAAGGCCCTCACTCTTGTCAGTTCTTTGAAGGCTGAGAGAGGTGAGGAAGCTGCAGAAGAAAAGTCTGAAGCTAGCAGAGGTTGGTTCCCAAGGTTTAAGGAAAGAAGCTGCCTCCATAACATAACAGTGCAGGATGGAGCAGCAAGTGCTGATGCAGAAGCTGCAGCAAGTTCTCCTGGAGATCTAGCCAAGATCATTCATTAAGGTGGCCACATAATCAACAGATTTTCACTGTAGATGAAACAGCCTTATATTAGAAGAAGATGCCATCTAGAACTTTCATAGCTAGAGAGAAGTCAATGCCTGGCTTCACAGGGCTGTCTGGCTCTCTTGTTAGGGGCTAATGCAGCTGATGACTTTAAGTTTAATCCAGTGCTCATTTACCATTCCAGAAATCCTAGAGCTCTTAAGAATTATGCTAAATCTACCCTGCCTGTGCTCTATGAATGGCACAACAAAGCCTGAGTGACAGCAAATCTGTTTACCACATGGTTTGCTAGTTTTAAAAAGCATGGCTAGTTTGATCTTCTAGCCAGACCACTAAAACTTTCTCCATGTCAACAATTAGGCTGTTTTGCTTTCTTATCATTCGTGTGTTCACTGGAGTAGCACCTCTAATTTCCTTCAGGAACTTTTCCTTTGCATGGTTTCCTTTACATGGTTTTACATGGTTTATTGAATATTTTAAACCCACTGTTGAGACCTACTGCTCAGAAAAAAGAGATTCCTTTGAAAATATAACTGTTCATTGACAGTGTACCTGGTCACCCAAGAGCTCTGCTGGAGACGTACAAGATTGTTGTTTTCATGCCTGCTAACACAGTATCCATTCAGGAGCCCATGGATTAAGGAGTAATTTCGACTTTCAAGTTATTAAGAAATTTTATTTTGCAAGGCTATAGCTGCCATAGATAGTGATTCCTCTGATGAGTCTGGGCAAAGTAAGTTGAAAACCAGGGAAGGATTCACCATTCTTTGCCATTAAGAACATTTGTGATGTGTGGGGAGAGGTCAAAATAACAATATTAACAGGTGTTGAGAAGAAGTTGATTCTAACCCTCATGAATGACTTTGAGGGGTTCCAGACTTCAGTGGAAGAAGTAAACTGCAGATGTGGTGGAAACAGCAAGAGAACTAGAAGTAGAAGTGGAGCCTGAAGATGTGACTGAATTGCTGCAGATGAGTAGTTGCTTCTTATGAATAAGCAAAAAAATGATGTCTTGAGGTGGAATCTACTCCTGGTGAAGATGCTGTGAAGATTGTTGAAATGACAACAAAGGATTTAGAATATTACGTAACCAGTTGATAAAGCAGTGGCAGGAGTGAGAGGATTAGTTCCAGTTTTGAAAGAATTTCTATCTGGGTGAAATGCTATCAAATAGCATCACATGCTATGGAAAAATCATTCATCAAAGAAAAAGTCAATCGATGCGGCAAACTTCATTGTTGTCTTTTTTTTTTTTTTAAAGATTTTTTTTTTCCCTTTTTCTCCCTAAAGCCCCCTGGTAGATAGTTGTATATTCTTTGTTGTGGGTCCTTCTAGTTGTGGCATGTGGGACGCTGCCTCAGCGTGGCCTGATGAGCACTGCCATGTCCGCGCCCAGGATTCGAACCAACGAAACACTGGGCCGCCTGCAGTGGAAGTGCAAACTCAACCACTCGGCCACAGGGCCAGCCCCTCATTGTTGTCTTACTTTAAGAAATTGCCATAGCCACCCAACCTTCAGCAACCACCACCCTGAGCAGTCAGTAGCCTTCAACAGAGAGGCAAGACTCTCCACCAGCAAAAGGATTATGACTGGCTAAAGGCTCAGATAATGGTTAGCATTTTTTAGCAATAAAGTATTTTTTAATTAAGGTGTGTACGTTGGTTTTTTAGACATAATGCTATTACACAGACTACAGTATAGTGTAAACCTAACTTTTATATGTACTGGGAAACCAGAAAACTCGTGTGACTTGCTTTATTGCAATAATCGCTTTATTGCAGTGGTCTGGAACCATACCTACAAATCTCGGAGGTACACTTGTGCAAATTTTGAGATTTAGTTTTCTCTTTTGACAGTTATCTTTGGAACTCCGTAAGTACTAGGACGTTGTTAGTTTCCAGACAAAGTGTTTGGTTAGCCTCAGTCCAAAAAAGTAGTAACATACTGATAATGTTTATTCTTCTATACTTTAAAGTTTTTATTAATTTGAAATGGTTTAATGATGTTATATTTAACTGATAAGTGTTATACCAAGAACCAGTTTCTCCACTTAAGATAGAAACCTTCTCTAATTTATGAGATTATATTGTGCAAGTTGGTGTTCTCAAATCCATGCCACTTTTATACAAAATAGAAAGAGCATTATAAATCTTAGTTAAGTTCCCAGGCTAATCCACAGAGACACATCCATAACCTCATGTTGCTGACTTCTGATAGTAATTATACTGACTAGGACTTGGGAGTGAGACAGGACAGGAGAGAGTAGGAGAAAGAGGAGCCCTCTCTCTTTGCTGCTACTAATGTATGAATAGCAGTAAGGGTTGGCTTTTCCAGAGTCACTTGTAATTTTAAATTTTGAACTCTAAAGAACCATTGGTAGAATTTTAGCCAGTGTAGTTTAGAGATTTAAGGGAGAAATATTTTTGCCGTGGGCTCAGTTACATTTTACAAATCCCTGAATTCAATTTTATTCAGTAAATTGCTTTTAATTACTTCTTCCTTCTTTCCAGGTTTGAATTCACATATTCTCTAAGTGCTAAACGTATACACAATTGTGTAGGAGTAGTTACTGGTATGGGGGAAGGACAGTGGTCACAGTTTATATGGGATGGTCTTTCGAAAGTTGGGACTAGGACCTTTTGTTTTGGAGAAGGTGTATGTGGAGCAAGTGGATATATGAGTTGTTTTGTTTTTCCTGGAAAGATCCTCTTCTTTATGTTACTTTGTATAATTTAAGTGTTTTCTTTTTCTTATAGGTTTATGGTAAATATACCAGCTCTAGAACAAATGAGTCAGATTTTACACATCTTATTTATATTTTTACCCTTTCTGTGGGCACTTGGGACCCTGCCCCCGCCTGATGCACTTTTCTTATGGGCAATGGAGCAGGTTTTAGAGTTTGGCCTTGGAGGTTCATCTATGTCAACCCACCTCCGGTAATTATTTTAAATGTTACAGTTATATTTGACTTATTCTTAAAGAACTTTCCTTTTCAAGCAAATCTTTTCTTCTCTTTTTTTGCCCTGCAGGTTATTAATGATGTTCATCGTTTCTGCTGGAACAGCTGTAACATCATATTTCATTCCCAACACTCTTGGTGTGGTTCTTTTCATGACTGGACTTGGATTCTTACTTAGTCTTAACCTAAGTGAAATGGGTTTTGTCTTCAAACACAGTGTAACGAGACACAGAGTTGGAACCAAATCTAAGGCTTTACCTAGTGGCTCCAAAAAACAGTTTACTTGGAAGGAATGCCTTTTCTACATTGTTGTATTAGTCTTGGCTCTCTTAGAAACTAGTTTGCTGCATCACTTTGCTGGTTTCTCACAGATTTCCAAAAACAGTCCCCAGGCTATTGTTGGCTATGTTTTGATGATATTACTTACATTACTGTGGTTACTTAGAGAAATTCAGAGTGTCTATATCTTTGGAATTTTCCGAAACCCTTTCTATCCAAAGGATGTGCAAGCTGTGACTTTATTCTTAGAGAAGCAAACAAGGCTCCTGAAGATTGGTGTTGTCAGGCGGATTTTGCTAAATCTAGGTAGGAAGATAAAATCTATAACCTTGTGTTATATCTAGGAAGTGTACAAAAGTTTAATGGAATTCTCATATTTGTGTAATATACTGCATAAAAGTGTTTATTCTTTTATTTTTTAATTTGTTCATTAGTTTTTTTACTTAATTGCTTAGAAGTACTCATTAAAAAACTCATATTGGCCTGAGTAAAATGTGGTAGAAGGGGTTACTTTGCCTTAATTAAATCCATCTTTTTTTTGTTTGTCTTAGTGTCACCTTTTGCTATGATAGCATTTCTTTCATTGGACAATTCCTTACAAGGGCTCCACTCTGTGTCTGTCTCCATTGGATTCACAAGAGCTTTTAGAATGGTAATCCTAATATGCACTTAATAGTATTTTCCTATTCCTACATTTGTGATTTTTACTCTTAACAGTTTACTTAGATTATCAAATTCTACCTAATAAAGTGGATACTTTGTGTACTGCAGGTATGGCAAAATACAGAAAATGCTTTATTGGAGACAGTCATTGTATCAGCAGGGCACTTGCTGATCCCCAGTACAGACATATGGTGGAACAGAAGCCTGGATACAGGAATCAGACTCTTACTGGTAAGTATAATTTTTAACAGCTTTATGAAGATGTATTTCATATACCATAAAATCATCCACTTAAAGTATATACTTCAGTGGTATATATTCAGAATTTTGCAGTCATCACCACAATCTAATTTTAGAACATTTTCAACATTCCAGAAAGAAACCTCATGCACATAATAGTCATTCCCCATTCCCACTCTCCATCCCACCCACCCTCCACTCCAGCCCCAGCAACCATTAATCTACTTTCTGTCTCTGTGGATTTGCCTATTCTGGACATTTCATGTGAATGGAATTATGCAATCTGTATTCTTTGCATCTGGCTTCTTTCACTTAGATGTTTTCAAGGTTCATCCATGTTGTAGCATGTATCAGTATTTTATTCCTTTTTATTGCCAAATAATATTCTGTTGTATGGATATACCACTATGGTTGAATCATTCATCAGATGTTGGATATTTAGGTTGTTTCCACTTTTTGACTATTATAAATAATGCTGTGAACATTCGTGTATGAGTTTTGTACGGACGTAGTGTTCATTTCTCTTGGGTATGTGTACCTAGGACTGAATTTCATTCGTGTAGGCACAATATGTTTAACACTGCAAGATATTGCCAAACATTTTTCCAAAGTGGTTGCGCCATTTTACATTCCCACCAGCACTGTATGAGGATTGTAATTTCTCTATATCTTCGCCAATACTTGTTATTATATGACTTTTTCATTATAGTCATTCTAGTAGGTATGAACTACTATCTCATTGTGATTTTGGTTTGCGTTTCTCTGAATGTTAATAATGAATCTTTTCATATGTTTATTTGCCATTTGTATATGTTTTTTGAGAAATGTCTGTTCAAATCTTTTGCCCATTTTTACTTGGGTTGTCTTTTTATTGTTGAGTTGTAAGAGTTCTTTGTATATTCTGGATACACGTTCTTTGACAGATATAAGCAAAAATTTTCTCCTGTAGGTTTTCACTTTCTTGATAATGACCTTCGAATCAAAAAAGTTTTTAATTCTTTTTTTTTTTTAAGATTGGCCCTGAGCTAACATCTGTTACCAATCTTCTTTTTTTCTTTCTTTCTTTTTCTTCTTCTCCCCAAAGCCTCCCAGTACATAGTTATGTATTCTAATTGTAGGTCCTTCTGGTTCTGGTATGTGGGATGCTGCCTCAGCTTGGCTCAATAAGTGGTGCTAGGTCCACACCCAGGATCCAAAATGGCAAAAACCCTGGGCCACTGAAGCAGGTCATGCAAATTTAATCACTAAGCCACAGGGCCAGCCCCAAAAGTTTTTAACTTTGATGATGTTCAATTTAATTATTTTTCTTTTGTCATTTGTATTTTTGGTGTCATATCTAATAAACACTGCCTATTCCAAGATCAGAAAGATTTACTATGTTTTCTTCTAAGAGTTTCACAGTTTTAGCTCTTACGTTTGAGGGCTATGATCTACTTTGAGTTGCTTTTTGTATATCATGTGAAGTAGAGTTCCAAATCCATTCTTTTGTGTATAGATGTACAATTGTCCCAGCATCATTTATTGAAAAAACTATTCTTCTCTCAATGAGTTTTCTTGGTACCTTTCTCAAAAATCAAATGACAAATGTGAGGGTTTATTTCTGGACTCTCAGTTCTTTTCCATTCATCTATATGTCTGTCCTTATGCCAGTGCTACGCTGTCTTGATTATTACAGCTTTGTAGTAGGTATTGAAATTTGGAAATGTGAGTCTTCTGGCTTTGTTTTTCTTTTTAAGTATTGTTTTGACTGTTCTGGTACCCTTGTTTTACCAATTGAAAGTTTCAGCTTTTCAGTTTTTGCAAAACCACATCTGAGACTTTGATAGGGATTGCCTAAAATCTCTATATCAATTTGGGGAGTATTGCCATCTTAAAAATACTAATTCTTCTTTTCCATGAACTTGAGATGTCTTTACATTTATTTATATCTTCTTTATTTTAAGTGTTTGTAGTTTTTGGTGTACAAGTTTCATGCTTTAATTAAATTTTATCCTAAGTATTTTATTCTTTTTGATGATATCATAAACGGAATTGTTTTCTTAATTCATTTTGGGTCTTGTTTATTGCTAGAGTATAGAATACAATTGATTTTTTAATATTAATCTTGTATCCTGAAACATCACTAAACTCCTTCATTAGTTCTAATAGATTTTTAGTGGATTTCTTAGGATGTTCTGTATATAAGATCATGTTTTCTGCAAATTAGGTATAGTAAAGATAGTTTTACTTCTTCCTTTCCAGTCTGAATGTTTTTCATTTTTTTTATTACCTAATTACCCTGGCTAGAACCTCCAGTAGAATGTTGAATACAAGGAGTAAGAATGGACAACTTATGAGGAAAGCATTCAGTCTTTCTCCATTAAGTTGATGTCAGTGTTTTACCATTAAGTATGATATCAACTGCCCATTTTTTGTAGATGCTGTTTGTCAGGTTGAGGAAGTTTGCTTCTATTCCTGGTTAAGTCTTTTTATCATTAAGGTGTCAGATTTTGCCAAATGCTTTTTCTGAGTCTTTTGAAATGGTCATGTGGTTTTGGTCTTTTAATCTATTAACATGGTATAATACATTGATTTTCAGTTTTTAAACCAACCTTTCATTCCTGGAATAAATTCTACTTGGTCATGGTGTGTAATCCTGTTTATATGTTGCAGGATTTAGTTGGCTAGCATTTTGTTGAGGATTTTTGTGTGATTAGTATATACATATAGCTTTCTTTTCTTATGTCTTTGATTTAGATATCAGAATAGCACTAACCACATAGAATGAGTTGGGAATTTCATGTTGATTATTCATAAATGTTTTGTAGTATTCAGTATGTATCTTAAATATACTGTAGTATGTAGTATTTTGTAGTATGGAAGCCATCTGGTCCTCGACTTTTGTGTGGGTAGCTTTTAAATTACTAATTCAATTTCTTTACTTTTTGTAGGTCTATTCAGATTTTCTGTTTCTTGAGTCAGTTTCAGTAATTTTTGTCTTTCTACACTTATCAGTTTCATCTAAGTGATATAATTTATTGGCATCCAGTTGTTCATAATATTATTTTATAATCCTTTTTATTTTTTTCTGTAAGATTGCTGGTAATGTTATTTCTCTCATTCCTGATTTCGGTAATTTGAGACTTCTCTGTTTTCTTTCTTGGTCAGTCTAGGTAAAGATTTGTCAGTTTTGTTGATCTCCCCAAAAAACCAGCTTTCAGTTTCATAGATTTTCTCCATTGTTTTTCTCTTCTCTATTTTATTAATTTCCTCTTTAATCTTTATTAGTTACTTACTTCTGCTTACTTGAGGTTTAGTTTTCTCTGTTTTTCTAGTTTCCTAAGGTGGACAATTAAGGTACTGATTTGAGCTCTTTCTTCTTTTTTAGTGTAGGCATGTACAACTATAAATTTCCCTCTGAACACTGTTTAGGCTGTATCACAAGTTTTGGTATGTTGCATTTTTGTTTCATTCATCTCAAGATGTTTTCTTATTTATCTTGTGATTTCTTCTTTGACTCACTGGCTGTTTAGGAATGTGTCTTTTAATTTCCAGATTTCTTTCTATTGTTGATGTAATTCTGTTTTGGTTGAAGAACATACTTTGCATGATTTGTATGAACATACTTAGTATGATTTCAGTCTATTGAGTTTTGTCTTGCAGCATGACTTCTGTTTCTTAATCTGTAAAATACTCTCTAAAATAAGGGTAAATTAAGGATAGTTGCTTAACTACCACTTCTGGGTCTCATGACTTAACAAGCATGTAATACAAAAGATAGTCAACCTTAAGATATAGATAGCACTCTGTCAATTCTCTTTAATACTTTTTTGTTGTTAAGAGAGCCCAAACTTTTAAAAATATAGTCTCATTTATTAATTGTGAGATTGGAGAAAATTATAACGAAGAATCTTATATAAAGGGCTATTTCCTCAAAAATATTGGTGCAGTATTAATATAGAGTTTTCTTTATATTATCTTGAAAATGCATGAAAAGTCTTTAAGAATAAAAAGTATTATTTTTACATCTCTGCAGGTTGGTATCATGCGTGATCGTCTGATTCAGTTCATCTCTAAATTGCAGTTTGCTGTGACTGTACTTTTGGCATCATGGACGGAGAAAAAACGTAGAAAATCAACCACCACTTTATGTATACTCAACATTGTCTTCTCTCCATTTGTGTTGGTCTTCATAGTTTTTTCTACACTACTCTCTTCCCCCTTACTCCCCCTCTTTACCCTTCCTTTGTTCTTGGTGGGGTTTCCACGACCTAGTCAGAGTTGGCCGGGAGTGGTGGGCACTGCAGCCTGCGTGTGTGCAGATACAGTGTACTACTACCAGATGGTCCCAAATTTGACCGCTGCACTGCAGTCTGCGATGGCAGCTGGAAGTTTAGGTAAGTAAACCGGTTATGCTTGAGAAATCCTCACTAATGTATTTCAAGTACAAAAAAATGAACACAGAAAAACAGTCTTTTGATACAACCATTATACTCATTCTGATACTTTGATGTGCAGGCAGAAAGACTAAATACAAAATAGAAGTGTATCTCCTACTCCTTATTTTGAGATAAATAAAGTTATAAATAAAAATACTAAATAAAATAGTATTTTATTAAAATTAAAAATACTATAAATAAAAAATACTAAAAAGAAAATTTCATTAAGTTGATTTGACAATTTTTTAAAAATATTTTCTTTGATTAAAGTCAGGTTATAGTCCCACCATTGAAACATGAAAACACCTTATCTCCAAAATTTCCATGAATTTATAATGAGTTCATGTCAAGTAGATGCAATTGCTTAGACCCATAAAGAGTGAAAACTAGCCTCATGTGATGTCAGATTGAAGAGCTTAAGGAATGTGGCTTCTATCTTCTTAGTTATTGTATAGCTAGTTAAGCAATCTGACAAGGTTACAGGACAAGATAATGTAAGGCTTTGATCGTGATTGGTAGCCTCCCAATAGAAGTTCTGTGCAAATATTAGCAAGATTTTTGATGAGAAGGAACTGATTTTATGATAATTATAATTTTATGATTAATTTCATTGGACGCTAACTGCAAATTCAATTATGTTACACTTAATGTTGCTTTTCGATAAGGTATAAGCTGATGACAGTAGTTTGTTGTCTCCTACCATGTACCTTAGGTTTTGAAATTTGTTTTAGAACTGTTGCCACTTCCTGGCAAATTGATTCCAGGCAGAGTAGCAGTTTAAAATTAGGATTTTAATGAAATGTTTACTTGGGTTGAACTTTTCTAATTATCTGTTATGTGAGATAGTTTAGGAAAAATTTTATCTTTGTAGTACAAATATTTTATGAATAATCATTTTCCCTTCTTCTAGGAAATATTCTACACTTTTAGTACTTTTATCCAGTTCCAATTAATTTATATAATAATGCTGTGCCACTTTTTAAAATACCTGTAAGGTTAAACTCATATCTGAAATAATAAATTCCTTAGTAATAAGGTAGAAATTTTACTTTAATATCAAACCAATTACACTAAACCAAGAAGTATGTTATAAAGTATTTCCTGGGGAAAAAACAACAACAATGAGGTAACATTTCCCGCACATCTGATTGGCAAAAATGTAAAAAGTCTGACGTTACCAAGTATGGGTAATAGGAACTCTTGAACCTGTTGTAAGGGAATGTGTACATTCATACAACCACCTTGAAGGGTAAATTTATAGTCTGTAGTAAAGATGTACATATCCCATGGCCTAGGGATGCCAATTTTAGATTCCATGATCCAGTGATTCCAATTCTAGAGAAACTCTTGCACATATGTTTTGAGGGTCCCCGAGACCATTCCCAGGTGTGATAATTTGCTAGGAGGACTCACAGGACTCAGAGTATAGCCATACTCACAGCTAAGATTTATTACAGCAGAAGGATGTAGAGCAAAATCACCAGAGGGAAAAGTCACATGGGATAAAAGAGACCAGGTGCAAAGCTTCTAGGCGTCCTCTCCCAGTGGAATCACCCAGAACGTGCTTAATTCCCCAGCAACGCGTTGTGACAACGTGTGTTATGTTGACTACCAGGGAAGTTGATTCGATACTCAATATGCCTAGGACTTTCATTGGGAGCTGGTCATGTAGGCACCCTCTGCCTAGCACGTACCAAATTCCCAAAGGAAAGCACATGTTCGGTATAAACTGTATTCCTTGCACAAACAGTTTTGTTCAGTGTAAACTGTATTGTTTGCACAAACAGTTGAGGCACGAGAGACTCTTTATCAGTTAGGGTGGTGAGAACTCTCCTGAAATACAAGTTCCCAGATGCCAGCCAAGGGCCAATTTTGTAAGCAGACCTTTCAGAGGATGGCAGTCAGTTCTGTTATGTTAACTCTTTTCTGCACAACACATTGTACAAGGAGACTTGCACAAAGGTAATTTCTGCAGCATTATTTAGAATAGTGAAAAATTGGAAACATCTGAAATGTTTATTAACAGGGAAATGAATATTCAAGTTCAGCTTTATTTATACAATGAATTCTCAATGTAGTTACAGTGAATAACTTTGAGCTGCTTATAATCAACATGGGCAAATCTCAGAGACATACTATTGAGAGAAAAACTAAGTTTTTAAAATATTTGTATAGTATGTAGAACTTTATGTAAATTTTCAACACCACAAAACATTTTTATATACATGTATATATAAATGTACAAAATCTTTTAAATCATTAATGTGAAGTTGGATTTTATATATTTAATACTCTTCCTAATATATCTAACATGTATTTAGGATTTCATATAGCAAGTTCTAATTTCTTGTTTTTCTGGAAAAGATATCCTTGAATTCTTGTTTATTATCACCTGTAGATTTTCTCTTGCAACTGTTCCTGTAAAGAGCTTAATTTAATGCCTTCTGTTATGCAATAAATATTTGTTTCTATTCTTGACATAAAAAGAGGGTAGATGGAGTTATGAATTAGTTCCAATTATGTTATCAATTTTGAAGATTCACATGGAAAAATAAAACAAGCTTGAACAATTACTTTCTTTTTTCTTTTCTGATTTCTTTTAGGTCTCCTCTTACCTGGGTCTCATTACTTGGGCCGTTTTCAGGATCGTTTAATATGGATAATGATTCTAGAACATGGCTATACTTACTGCTGTATTAACATTAAGGTCAATGTTCATTTGAAACCTCTTTAGTATTTTTATAGTATGTGTGTAAAATTTTACCTGTTATGTGCACATAAAACACTATTAATATCTCAGTTTGAAAGACTATCTTTTAATTATCTGTAAAAACACTTAGGGATTTTTAAAGTATATTTCAATATGCACATATTGATAGGCAGACTAGTGTCGATTGTATATCAGAGCATGGTAACAAAATATACCTGCCCCCTTTTCTTCCAGTCCTTTTCTTTTTATCCCTATCTAGTTGAGCATCTCAAAAGTGTGACTTGGTAATATTTTTTTCACTCTTCTATCATATAAGCGTTCTCAACTTAATAAAAACCTTCTTTTGACCCCACTGCCCCTACCTGCTACACCCTGTTTTTCTCTTTCCTTTTAGAGGAAAATTCCATATTAGAGTTGCTTATAGTCATATCTCTAATTTCATTTCTCTTATTCTGTCTTCAATGTAGTCTAGGTTTTTGACTCTGTTACCTATTACTCCACCAAAAACTGCTCTTGCCTAGGTCTCCAATGTGGCTGTCACATTGCTAAATCCAATGGTCAATTCTCAGGCCCTTACCAGACCTATCAGCAGCATTTGGCACGTTGATCTTTTCTTTTGATTTGTTTCATGGGTTAATCCTCGTCAGTCTCCTTTGATGGTTCCTTCTCTTTTCCTTGACCTTTTAACATCAGAGTGCCCCAGGGCCCAGGAGTCCTTGGTGAGAACTCCATTCTTCTAGCTGCTCAGCCCAAAAACATTTGGGCTTTAGTCCAGTGATATTTGACTCCTTGTTTACTTCCATACCCCGCATCCAATCCAACAAGAACTCCTGTTGGCTCCGCCTTTAAGCCATATTCTGTATCCTGCCACTTCTCGTCACCATGCTCTCTGTCACCTTCATCCTTTTCCTGGATAATTGCAATAGCCTCCTGATTGGTCTCCCTGCTTCTCCCTCTGCCCCACTACAGTCTATTCTCGACCAGCGTGATCTTCAAAATCCAGTCAGATCATGTTACTTCTCTACTCAAAACCCTGCAGTGGATCTCTTCTTTCGTTCAGAGTAGAAGCCAAGGCCCTAAATGGTCAAGCTCCCCCTATTTCCTCTTTGGCCTCATTTACTACTTTAACCTTCTCACTCTGCTCGAGCCTACTGGCTGTTCCCTCTGCCTGGAACATGTTCTTCAGATAACCACACAGCTAACTCCTTTACCACCTTTAAATCTTTGCTCAAATGTCACCTTCTCAATGAGGTATCCTATGGCCATTCTGTTTAAAATTGCACTCTCATTCCCATCCCCTCATTCCCAATCCTTCTTCCTTTGCTTTACTTTTTCTTTATTTTCATAGCACTTATACATTCTAACAGACCATGTAATTTACTTAGTTTTACTGTTGATGCTTGTGTCCCTCCACACTCTAATGTAAATGTCACAAGGACAGGGATCTCTGTTTTTATTTGGAAGATATGTCCTAAGCCCCTGGAACAAGGCCTGGCACATAATAGGCCCTCAAGAAATATTTGTTGAATGAATGAATTTTTTGTCTTAGCACAGATTGGACAACATTGCTAGTGACTAGAAAGCTGTTCCTTTAGTCCAGTGGTTCTGAAAATGCAGTTCCCCAGATTAGTAATTACTAACATTTTGTGGGAACCTGTTAGAAATGGAAATTCTTGGGCCCTACACCAGAGTTACTGAATCAGAAACTCTGGGGCCCAGGAATCTTGCCTTTTAACCAGCCTTCCTGTGACGCTGACTCATCTAAAGTTTGGGAACCTCTTCTCTAGTCTAACCTCTACAAGTAGGAGAAGGCAAAAAATTATGCAGAATATTGAGGATGTTTTCATTGCTTAATATAGTTCTATTTTTAAAATGGTATGGTTTTATAGTACCTCATAATGTGGGTCCTTTTATTGATCTTTTGTGCTCTGTGACATATGTGGTGTAAAGATACACATTTTGGTGGCAGTCTTTTTTCTTTCTATTTCATTTTTTTGGACACAAGCTTGCTTAGCTATACCATCTACCAACATTTACATAAGGCATTACAGTTTACAAGCACTTTCATTGCTTACTTTAATCTTTACAACCTTATGTACTGGGATTATTTTTCTTTGAAAGAGAAGGAAAAGGAATCTCAGAGAGGATAGGTGACCTACTCAGGATTCTGTACGAGCATCTGACAGAGCTATGATTTAAAACAGCTTCTGATGTCATTCCATGTTCTTTCCCTAGATTATAATATAGCCTGACACCATTGCCTTTTATTAAAGGCACTGATAGTTTTGTAAAAATGTATAATTTAGATAAACAATAATTATAATAATAGTAAACAGTGACCTGGTACATCTTCTTCAAGTGATTCATTCTAGGGAAGTAATCAAAATGTGTTTAAAATTCATATAAAAACATATCCATAATATTCATTCTTTCAACATACATTTTTTGCATACCTGCTGTGTGCCAGCTACTGGTTTAGGTACTATGGATATAGCAGTAGCAAAGCTTTATGAAGTTTACTTTGTAGTTGGAGGAGACACACAATAATTACTCAAATCTCTGATATTATTATTATGTTATTATTTTAAAAGCTAGAACAGGAGACTAGTTAAACAAATTATGGCATATCCATACAGTATAATAATGCTATCATATAAAGTAGGATGGAAAGGATATGCACAAAAATACTGTGCATATTGTGTAATCCCAATTTTGCTTTCTTTCCCTCCCAAAAAATTTTTATGATTTAAGGACGTTTTTAAGGGCCAGCCCCGTGGCCAAGCGGTTAAGTTCACATGCTCCACTTCGGCGGCCCAGGGTTTCACTGGTTTGGATACTGGGCGCAGACATTGCACAGCTCATCAAGCCATGCTGAGGCGGCATCTCACATAGCACAACCAGAAGGACCTCTAACTAGGATATAAAACTATGTACTGGGTGGGCTTTAGGGAGAAGAAGAAGGAAAAAAGAGATTGACAACAGATGTTAGCTCAGGTGCCAATCTTTGGAAAAGATAAAAACTCTCATACTTGCCTAGGTATTATCTTGTCATAAAAAAAAGAAAGATTTTAATAAGTGTGATTCAAACTTAACTACAGATATAGTCTTTTAAACTTAAAATGATACTCAATAAAATTGTTTTGCCAATTTCTAGTGGAATTTCTATAATTTCTTTTAAAATAGTAGCATTATTTTTCATCTCTGTATCCAACATCGTCTGTTAAGTGCCATTAACTGAGTTAAGGTGTAACTCTTCAGTAAAAGAAATTTTTTTGAATTTTCCGTATTTTTATTATGAGAATCCAATCCATGGGCATTTACAGAACTAGCTGCTTTTCTCTGTGTAATAAGTCATCATAAACTCAAGTACTTTTTTCCCCTCTTTAGGGATTAGAATTGCAAGAGACATCCTGTCATACTGCTGAAGCTCGAAAAGTTGACGAAGTTTTTGAAGGTGCCTTTGAACAAGAAGAATACACAAGAGTATGTTCCATTAGTGAACACTTTGGAAATGTCTTGACACCCTGTACCGTTTTGCCTGTGAAACTCTATTCTGATGCCAGGAGTGTCCTATCTGGCATAATTGATTCTCATGATAACTTGAAAGAATTTAAAGGTGACCTTGTTAAAGTGCTTGTGTGGATACTTGTTCGGTACTGCTCCAGAAGATCTAGCATGCAGGAGAATGTTCACAAAATTGAAAATAAAGGGAAAGCATCTCTAATAATCCTGCCTGACTTGAATACTTCACCACAAACCCAATCCCCAGAAGATACAGGTAGTTTAAATTCAGAAACTTTGGATGACTGGTCTGATGACAATGTTTTTGATGATGAGACAACTATCAAAACAGGAAAAGAAGAGAAAGATCAGTTGAAAGTTTTGCAAGATATAAATGTGCCTATTCCAGGATCAGTAGTATCACAGAGGGTTGATGATCATTCTACTGGCACAGTTCCTGAAAACAGTCTTTACAAAGCAGTTATATTGGGATACCCTGCTATTGACAAAGGAAAACATGAAGACATGGTGTTTATCCCTCTCAAGGAGTTCAGTTGTCCTCATTCTCACTTGTTAAGCTTACCGGAAGAGTGGACATCTAACTGTTTGCCTAATTCCAAAATGAGGGAGATGAGCTCATTATTTCCAGAAGACTGGTACCAATTTGTTTTAAGGCAGTTGGAATGCTTTCATTCAGAAGAAAACGTCCCAAATGTACTGGAAGAAATTGCAAAGGATAGAGTTTTAAAAGACTTCTATGTTCATGCAGTACTGACTTGTTATTTTAGTTTGTTTGGAGTAGACAATATGGTTCCTAGTCCTGGTCATATACTGAGAGTTTACAGTGGTGTTTTGCCTTGGTCTCTTTCCTTGGATTGGCTCACAGAAAAGCCAGAACTATTCCAACTAGCACTGAAAGCTTTCAGGTAATTCATTTTGATTATATACAAGTTGTAACATTGGCAGAAAAATGTTGATTTTTTTTATAACCTAGAAGGAGATACTCCTTCATTTCTAATTTTAAAAAATAATTGCTGTCCTAAAAATGAGAAAAATGCTATGTATTGTGATTATATCAGGTGTATAATTTGTACTTCTTTCTGTTTTCTTCATGTGGAGAAACTATTTTTCATTTGGCTTACTGGATTTCTTCACTTTAATTTCATCATTTTTCCGTAATCTTTTTATCTGAAATATGTATCATTTCAGTTCAATGTCTTAAAAATATTGATTGAACAAATCTATTTCATCTATAAACTTGATTTTAAAAACTCTAAAATTCTTTGTTTTCCATTTTTCAGATATACTCTGAAACTAATGATTGATAAGGCAAGTTTAGGCCCAATAGAAGACTTTAAAGAGCTGGCTGGCTGCCTGGAGGAATATGAAAGGGACTGGCACATTGGTTTGGTATCTGATGAAAAGTGGAAGGAAGCAGTTTTACAAGAAAAACCATACTTGTTTTCTCTGGGGTATGATCCTAATATGGTAAGTTAAAAGTGTGTTTTTAAACATTTTCATGTATTAACCTTCAAGAACAGAAATCAGTTATAAAGTATTTGAACCAAGTGATAGAGATAGAACATTCTAGGTATGGATATATTAATTACAGTTTTAAGACATTTGTAATCATGCCTTTATGGCCAACATAGTCCAATCCTAAAATGACTGATTATTTACTTTGGAAATAATCTAATTTGGCATCTAATAGGAGCCAATTAAAAATGTTGAGTAGGGGCTGGTCCAGTGGCACAGCAGTTAAGTTCACACACTTTGCTTCGGCAGCTCAGGGTTCACTGGTTCGGATCCCGAGTACGGACCTATGCACCACTTAGCAAGTTACGGTGTGGTAGGCATCCCATATATAAAGTAGAGGAAGATGGGCACGGATGTTAGCTCAGGGCCAATCTTCCTCAGGAAAAAAAGAGGAGGATTGGTGGTGAATGTTGTTAGCTCAGGGCTAATCTTCCAAAAAAAAAAAAGTTGTGTAGCCATTGTTCAATAACTGACCTATGAAATAGCCAAGTAAATGTAATTGCTATAGCATATTTGACTAAATGGATTGTATTCTTATGCCAAATTCAAGTGTATTAATTATCGCTTTAGATTTGACTCCAAAGAAAAATTAATTTGTAAGTGGCATAGTATTTCTTTTGCTGACATCCATACGTAAATTTGCAGCAAATCTGACCTATGACAATTAAGAAAGACTCCAAATCGGGATTGACTTTTTAAGATTTAGTACTTGTTGTCATTGCATTTAAAATGTCATCGAGTGTGCACGGTATGAAAGATTCAATGTTATGAGCTTATTGTGGGTTCCACATCTGGCATTATAGCCTGAGGAGCTCCACAGATACACTCCCCAATGAAAATGACTAAAGTTTTTTTTTTAAAATAGCCATTTAAAGTCTTGGAAATGGTCCTAATGGCTACAGCAAATGAAGAAACATTTATTCAAGAAAATCAACTAAAACCCAATAAGAACAGTGTGAGACAGTAATATTTGAACTGAGACCCATTCCCTCCCAGCTCAGTAAGATGGAAACTCCATTCAGACTGGTATAGTCAAGAACACAGGGCTCCCTCTCCCCTCAGCTCCCCGGTGAAGGGCTATTTTCCTGGGAGAGGCAGGACTTCAGCGTTTCTCATCTTACTCCCAGATACCTATTGTGAAGCTGAGTTCTGGGCGTGTGTAATTAGGAGATGGGAAGTCTCTTCTGGCCAACCTGACTCACTGGGTGGAGGCTTTACCCTGGGCATGGTGCTGCTGAGAATACTGGGGACCTAATAACCCTTGCTTACTCATAAGGTGGAGGTTCCACACTGGGAGAGGCAAGCCAAGAAGACCTGAGATTACTGATCACCCTCTACCAAGTGCTCATGTCCTAAGGCAGGGATGTCACTGAGAGAGAAGCATGCCATTGTCTCACCTCCAGATTCAGAGCTCTGGCTTAGAGATTTTGCTCAGTGGAAGAAGCAAACCGTAAAAAAAGAACCCAAATCTCTTCCCAAAGGAACCAACTTTATTTTCAAAATAGTGTAAAAACATTGAAGCCTAAGATTCTCTTAAAAACTGTGGAATAATTAAAAGGCAATTGGTAAATTCCTTAAAGATATAAGCTAAACTGTAGGCTGAGTAGATTAACGGAGAGAACCAGGGAAAGAAACAGCAGAGAAGAGCTTTCCTGGAGTCAAAGTAAATCTCAAACATTGACCTCCAAAGCTGTTCTTTCAAAGGAGCCCAAATGTAATTGGATTAGTCTTTGGAGCCAATTTATGCCCCAGGTCATTGTTGAAAATGTAGAGAACCAGCTGGTAATTAGTGGAACTTAACAACTGGGTGTGAGCACTCAATAGACTAGAGCTCTGCCCAAACCACTGCCATCCCATGGTTTCACAAGGTGCACTCCCTGAGGTTGCAACATGAAAGACTTCACATTTTGGGGTGAAGGTAGGGATGGACTTCACTGAAGTTATTCAACCACTCACTAAACTAATAAGCAAATAGCAATAACAAGCCCTGGGGCAGAGGGTAGGGAGGATCAGTACCCAGAATTACTGCAGTGTTATCTAAAATGTCCAGTTTTCAACAAAAATTATGACATAAAAAGAAACAAAGTCTGACCCATACAGCAGGAAAAAAAGCAGACAACAGAAATTGCCTGTGAGAACGACGAGATGTCAGATTTACAAAGATTTCAAAGTAGCCATCATAAATATGTTCAAAAGACTGAAGGAAACCATAATTAAAGAAGTAAACAAAGTGGGTATAGAGGGAATGTACCTCAACATAATAAAGGCCATATAAGACACATAGCTAACATCATACTCAACAGTGAAAAGCTGAAAGCTTTTGCTCAAAGATCAACAAGAGAAAGATGCCCACTTTTGCCACTGTTTTTTCACTATCGTATTGGAATCCTAGCCAGAGCAATTAGGCAAGAAAAAGAAATAAAAGGTGTCCAACTGGAAAGGAAGAAGTAAAACTATCACTATTCGCAGATGACATATCCAGAAAACTCTAAAGATTCCACCAGAAAACTTCTAGAACTAATAAACGAATTCAGTAAAGTCGAAGGATACAAAATCAATATATAATAATCTGTTGCATTTTTATACACTAATAACTGTCAGAAAGAAAAATTAACACAATTCAATGTGCCGATGAAAATAATCCATAACCAATCTGTAAATGAAAATTTGGGTGAGTTTATTCTGAGCTGAAATCTGAGGACCATGGCCCGGGGCCTTTCTTCCTAAAGGAAGAAAGGGCACCAAAGAAGTGGGTGCACAGAGTGGTTATATACCCCCAAACAGGGAGTTTCACATATGATTAAAATGTCCCTCCCACAATAGTCACAAGATTGCCCTATCGGCACAGCACTTGATGGACACAGCAGGTAGTGGGTCTACCATCTTGGTGGGTGTAGCAGGAGGCAAGTCTATTGTCCCGAGCTGGGCAGCCACAGGTGAGCGCAGCAATCAGTTTCTAGCCTAAGGAAAGATGATTAATCCTTAAGGAGACGCCAATGTTGGGAGGGGCAGGGAAGTTGCACCTTTACCTCAAGGGCCTTTGCTCTTGCCATAGGGAAAATCTAAAGCAGATATACAATGCATGCTCAACAGCCACGGTCAGGCCCTTTTGGAAAGACAAGGTCAGGCTGAATTAGGTTTATACCAAATGGCTTCCTCATATTCTCCAATATATCCTATTGCTTGCCATTTTTATTTGTCACATGTACAATTGCTTCAAAAGGAATAAAATACCTAGGAATAAATTTAACCAAAGAGGTAAAAGACCTATACACTGAAAACTGTTGGTCATTGATGCAAGAAATTGAAGAAGACACAAATAAATAGATATTCTGTCCTCATGGGTTGGAAGTTTTAATATTGTTAAAATGCCCATACTACTTAAAACAATGTACAGATTCAGTGTAATTCCTATCAAAATTCCAGTGACATTTTTCACAGAAATAGAACAAACAATCCTAAAATTTGTATAGAACCACAAAAGCTGCTGAGTAGCCAAAGCCATCTTGAGAAACAACAAAGCTGGAGGCATCACGCTTCCTGATTTCAAACTGTATTACAAAGCCATAGTAATCAAAATAGTATGGTATTAGTATAAAAACAAGCACACAGATCAATAGAACAGAATAGAGAGCTCAGAAATAAACCTGTGCATATATGACTAATTAATTTACAACAAAGGACCCAAGAATATACAATGAGGAAAAGACAGTCTCTTCAATAAATGGTGCTGAGAAAACTGGATAGCAACAAGCAAAAGAAGGAACTTGACCACTGTCTAACAGCATACAGAAAATTTACTCAAAATGGATTAAAGACTTGAATGTAATACCTGAAGACATAAAACTCCCAGAAGAAAACATAGGCAGTAAGCTCCTTGACTTTGGCTTTCCAATCATTTTTTGGACTTGACACCAAAGGCAAAGGCAGCAAAAGCAAAAATAAACAAGTGGAACTGCATCAAACTAAAAAGCATCTGCACAGGAAGGAAAACAATCAGTAAAATGAAAAGCAGCCTACCAAATGGGAGAAAATTTTTGCAAATCATATATCTGATAAGAGATTAATATCCAAAATGTATAGATTGCTGGGAAGATGGCATAGGAGGACTCTGAAAGCACCTCCTCCCACTGACACAGCAAACCTACAACTACTCTTGGAACAATTACCTCTGAGAGAGAACTGGAAACAGGATAAAAAGAATCCCCACAACAAGGGACAACATTGACAGGGATAGAAGAGGAAGAAATATACCTCTACTGAGGGAAAAAACCACTTCCTGGCCTGGGCACTTAACAGCTGGGAACAGTCTTAAGGTATAAAGCTTTTCCCAGAGCAGTAGGGCATCTGAGCAGGAGATCCATGCCACAGTAAGCATCCCAGCCTTTGAATTCAGCACAACCAAGATAAATTATCATAATACTTGGCTTTGCTGGCTTTTAAAAACAACTGGGAATACCCCCAGAAAAACTGTTGAACTTCAGAGAAAGAAATGCCTACTCTTAAAGGACCCACACACAGATTCACCCATTCAGGAAACTGTAACATCACCAGAAAGAAAGGTGCATAGTCCTTGGGTAAAAGAGACTCACTTGCTAAGCTCTGAGTGCATCTCAAAGAGGCAAGAGGCAGCTGGGCCCACCTCCTCTGGGACTGAGACACTGGCAGCAGCTGTTATTGTGACCTAGTATAGTAGTGCTGACACAGAAACTGGTAGATGCCATTGGATTTCTTCTTCTGACCTGTTAGCACAGGGAGAGGGTCTGCCCCACCCACTAGAGTACCAATTTAATCCAGCTGAGCCAAGGCAGGCAGCCTGCCCTATGGACTGGCCCCACCTACCAGCAAGCCCATGGAAAATTGGCAGGCCCATGTAGGTAGGGTGTGTGGGACCTCTGCAGCAGGGCAAGTGAGCGTGTGACAGGGTGGCCCTACATTGGCAGGGTGTGTGGCCTGTGGGTGGTGGGGCCTGTCTGCCACAGCAGACTTGTGTAGCTGGCCATCTCAAACAGCCACACAGGGGATCTGCCCTGCCTACCAGTGCCTAAAATGATTGTGTGCTGCCACCTGGGGCCGGCCCCACCCATCTGCGCTCCCAAGAGAACTGACAACAGCCTCACAGGCTGGAGGCCTGCCCCAATTGTGAGCCCCAGAGCCTGGCAACCAGCCATGCTGGGGGCCTGACTCACTTAACAGCAAAACAGCAGCAGATCTGCACTGCCACCCATGCTGGGGCTTGACGCACCCAATAAAGTGACTGTAGCAGCTGCACATGGCTGAGCCTTACAACCAGCCAGCCCAAGGGCCAGCCTAGCCTACCTGTGTGCCTGCAGCAAGAGCAACCCCACCACAACAGAAGGGCACACATAGCCCATACAGGGGACATTCCTGGAACATTTGGAAATGGTGACGAGAGGGGAGCACATTGCTGGGCCCCAAAGTCATCACTTACATAAGGCCACATCTGCAAGATTGAGAGACATGGCTTATCTACTCAATACATAGAGATAAGCACAGAGAAGTAGGCAAAATGTGGAGACAAAGGAAGATGTTCCAAATAAGGGAACAGGACAAATTCTCAGAAAAGGAACTAAATGAAACAGAGATAAACAATCTACCTGATAAAGAGTACAGACTAATAGTCAAAGATGCTCACTAATCTTGGGAGAACAGATGAACACAGAACTTCAACAAAGAATTGGAAAATATAAAAAAAGAACCAATCAGAACTGAAGAATACAATAATAGAAATTAAAAATTCACTAGGGAGAATTAGCAGCAGAGTAGATTACATACAATAAGAGATCAGTTATCTGGATAAAAGAGTAGAGGACATCACCCAAGCCCTGAACAGAAAAAAAGAGTTAATAAGAATGAGGACAGTCTAAGGGACCTCTGGGACAGCGTCCAGCCTACTAACATCCATATTATAGGTGTCCAGGAGAAGAAGAGAGAGACAAAGGGGCAGAGAACCTATTTGAAGAAATAATAGCTGAAAAATTCCCTAACCTAAGAAAGGAAGCAGACATCCAGGCACAGGAACCACAGATAAAGTGGAGAAAAATTGGCACAGATATTAGCTCAGGGCTAATCTTCCTCAAGCAAAAACAAAAAGAGGGAGATTGGCAACAGATGTTAGCTCAGGGCTAATCTTCCTCAAGCAAAAACAAAAAGAGGGAGATTGGCAACAGATGTTAGCTCAGGCTAATCTTCCTCAGCAAAATAACAACAGGGGCAGAGAATCTAAATAGACATTTTTCCAAAGAAGCCATACAGATGGTCAAGAGGTATGTGAAAAGGTGCTCAGCATTACTAATCATCAGAGAAATGCAAATCAAAATCACAATGAGATATCATGTCACATCTGTTAGAATGACTATTATCAAAAAGACAAGAAATAAGTATTGGCAAGGATGTGGAGAAAAAGGGAACCCTTGTGCACTGTTGGTGGGAATGTAAACTGGTGCAGCCACTATGGGTTTCTCAAAAAATTACCAATAGAACTACCATATGATCCAGCAATTCCACTTGTAGGTATTTATTCAAAGGAAATGAAGATACTAACTCAAAAATATATGTGCACCTCCATGTTCATTGCAGCATTATTTACAATAGGAAAGACATGGAAGCAACCTAAGTGTCCATTGATGAATGGATAAAGAAAATGCACTGTGTGTATTTTCATGCATACATACATTCATACATCACTTAATGATGGGGATACGTTCTGAGAAATGTATCAGGCAATTTCATCATTGTGCGAATATTGTAGAGTGTATTTACACAAACCCAGATGGCCTACTACACACCTAGGCTATATGGTATAGCCTATTGCTCCTAGGCTACAAACCTGTACAGCATGTTACTGGACTGAATACTGTAGGTAATTGTAACACAATGGTAAGTATTTATTTATCTAAACATAGAAAAGGCATAGTAAAAATATGCTATAAAAGATAAAAATGGTATACCTGTATAGTGCCCTTACCATGAATGGAGCTTGCAGGACTGGAAGTTGCTCCAGGTTGAGTCAGTAAGTGAGTGGTGAGTGAATGTAAAGGCCTAGGACATTACTGTATGCTACTGTAGATTTTATAAACACTGTACACTTAGGCTACACTAAATTTATTTTTTTAAACTTTTTTTTCAATAATAACCTTTGCTTACTGTAAGTTTTTTACTTTATACACTTTAAAATGTTTTTCAACGTTTTGACTCTTTTGTAATAACACTTAGCTAAAGACACAAACACATTGTACAGCTGTACAAAAGTGTTTTCTTTATTTATATCCTTATTCTGTAAACTTTTTTCTATTTTAAAAGTTTTTTTCTTTTTACTTTTTAGACTTTTATTGAAAATTAAGACACCAATGCATAGATTAGCCTAGGCCTACACAGGGACAGGATCATCAATATCACTGTCTTCCATCTCCACATCTTGTCCCACTGGAGGGTGTTAATATCTTAATATTGCCCACAGGGGCAGTAATACCACAAACAAGCGAGTAATGCATTGTGCTATGACATTACAACAGCTATGACGATGACCAGGCAATAGGAAGTTTTCAACTCCATTACAATCTTATGGGACCACTGTCATATATGCAGTCTGTCATTGACCAAAAGAAACATTGTTTGCAGCACATGACTGTATATACATACATACATACACACACATAATGGAATATTATTCAGCCATAACAAAGAAGGAAATCTTGCTATCTTACTGTTTGCGACAACATGGATGGACCTTTACGGCATTATGCTAAGTGAAATAAGTCAGAGAAAGAGAAATACTGTATGATCTCACATATATGTGGAATCTAAAACAAAGAAAAAACAAAAACAAAACTCATAGATAAAGGGACAGATTGGTGGTTGCTAGAGGCAAGGTTTGGGGAGTGGGTGAAATAAGTAAAGGTAGTCAAAGTTACAAACATCCAGTTACAAAATAAATAAGCCGCAGGGATGTAATGTACAGCATGGTGACTATAGTTAAGAATACTGCATTGTATATTTGAAAGGAGCTGAAAAAGTAGATCTTAAAAGTTCTCATTTGTAACTGTGTGGTGATGGGTATTAACTAGACTTATCATGGTGATCATCTCATAATATATACAAATACCAAGTCATTATGTTGTACAACTGAAACTAATATAATGTTATATGTCAATTATATCTTAATAAAAAAGTAAAGGAAGGTATGATGACAATCTTGGATCAAATAGAGACAGAGTATCAGTAGAGATAGAAATTATAAAACAAAGAACCAAATGAAAAATTCACTAAAGGAACTCGACAATAGATTTGAACTGGTGAAAGAAAGAATTAGTAAACTTGAAGATTCTAGGTCAATAGAGATTATGCAGTCCAAAGAAGAGAGAGAAAAAAGAATGAATAAAAAGGAAGAGAGCCTTACAGAAATGTGGGACACCATTAACAGCACCAGCATACACATAGTGAGGGTGCCAGAAGGGGAAAAGAGAGAAAGGAGCAGAAAAATTATTCAAAGAGATAATGGCTGAAAACTTCCCAAATCTAGTGAAAAACATTAATCTACACATCCAGGAAGCACAGCAAACTTCAAGTAGAATTAATACAAATAGACCTATCATACTATAAATGCTGAAAGTCAAAGACCAGGAGATAATCTTGAAAGTAGCAAGACAAAAATGATTCCTAAGTTGTTAATGGAACTCTGATAAGATTAACAGCCAACCTGTCATCAGAAACAATGGCAGCCAGAAGGCATGGGATAACATATTCAAAATGCCTTTTAAAAACCCCAAAATACTGTCAACCAAGAATCCTATATCCGACAAAGCTATCTTTCCAAAAATGAAGGTAAATATTCCCAGATAAACAAAAACAGAATTTTGTTGCTAGCAGACCCACCTTACAAGAAATACCAAGAGTTCTTCAGGCTGAAAGCAAGTGATCCCAGATGATGATAATTTTAAATCATATAAGGAACAACAAAGATCATTAGTAAGGTACTGTAATTATAAAAAACAATATAAATGCATATTTCTTCTCCTCTTAACTGACTTGAAAAGCAATTGTATAAAGCAATATGTATATAATGTAATGTTGGACCTATAACATATAGAAATGTAATGTATTTGCCAATAATTGCACAAAGCAGGCCAGTGGGAACAAAGCTGTATTGGGCAAAAGAAATTATTCCAGGTAATAACTTGAATCCATAGGAATAAAGGAAGAGAACTAGAAATGATAAATAGAAATATAGCAAAATATTGCTATAATATGATAAGAATATAGCAAAAGCAATAAATATATACTTGTTCCCTTTCAGTTTCTTTAAAAGTATATAATGTAATAATTAGAACAATACATTATAGGGCTTGTAACATTTATAGATGTAACATGTATAACAATACCACAAATAGGAAAGAAAAGAGAATAGAACTATATAGGATTTTTATTTCTATATCTCACCAGAATTAAGTTAGTATAAACTGAACCTGACTCTGATAAGACATATATGTTAAGCCCTAGAGCAACCGCTGAGGAAATAATTTTTTTAAAAAACGTTAAAAAAAAAATCATTAAAGAAATTAAAAGTATACATTAAAAATAGTCATTTAATGCAAAAGAAAGCAGTAGCAGGGGAACAGAGGGACAAAAAAAGACAAGATATGGAAGACAGAAAGGAAAATGACAGACATAAATCTGACTATATCGATAATAACATTGAATGGGAGTATATTAAACTATCAAAATGAAAGGGAGAGATTGTCAGACTGAATTTGGAAACAAGATCAAACTATATGCTTTCTATGGAAGATACACTATATACAAAGACACAAATAAATTGAAAGTGAAAAGATGAAAAAGGTATGTCATGCAAACAACAGCAGGAAAGCTGGAGTACCTCCACTAATGTCAGAAAATAATAGGCTTTAAAACAAAAAATGTTACTAGAGATTGAGGGACATTTTATAATGATAAAAGGGTCAGTCCATCAGGAAGATAGAATAATCATATTTGCAGCTAACAATGGAGCACCAAAATATGTGAAGCAAAAAACTGACAGAAATAAAGAGAGAAATAGACAATTCAACATTAATAGTTGGAGACTTCAATACCCTACTTTCAGTCATGGATAGAACAACTAGGCAGAAGATCAAAGAAAAAAAGTAGAAGATTTGAACAAAACTGTAAACCAACTATACCAAACAGACACCTATAGACAACAGAATATGCATTCTTTTAAAGTGCACATGGAACATTCTCCAGGATAAACCGTATGCTAGGATATAAAACAAACTTAATAAATTTAAAAGGATTGAAAACCTACAGAGTATGCCTTCTGACCCCAAGGAAATACAATTAGAAATCAATAAAGAAATTTGGGAAACTCAAAGATACGTGGAAATTAAACAACACATGTCTAAGTCACCAGTGGGTCAAAGGAGAAATTAGAAAATACATTGAGATAAATGAGAATGAAGACACAGTATACTAAAACTTGTGAGATGCAACTATAACAGTCCTTAAAGGGAAATGTATAACTTTAAAATGTCTATATTAAAAATGAAGAAAGATTTCAAATCAATAGCTTAACCTTCCATCTTATGACAATGGAAAAAAGAAGAGCAAACTAAACTTAAAGCAGACAGAAGGAATTAATAAAGACTAGAGAGGTAATTATGAAATAGAAACTGTAAAAACAATAGAAAAAATTAATGAAACCAACAGCAGGTTCTTTGAAGAGATCGGCCAAACTGAAACTTTTTGTCTTGGTTTGACCAAGAAAAAAGAGAGAAGATTCAAAATACTAGAACCAAATGAAAAGGGGGACAGTACTACTGACCTTATAGAAATGAAAGTGGTTATAAAGGAATACTATGAACACTTGTATGCCAATGATTTATATAACTTAGAAGAAATGGATAAATTCCTACAAAGTACTGAAACTGACTCAAGAAGAAATAGACAATCTGAACAGGTGTATAACAAGAGACTAAATTAGTAATAACTGACCATAAAGAAAAGCCAAGACCCAGATGGCTTTACTGCCTAATTCTACCAAATATTTAAGGAATAATTAAGACCAGTTCTTCACAAAGTCTTTCAAAAAATGGAAGAGCATTTTCCAACTCATTCTGTAAAGCCAGTATTACCCTGTACCAAAAGCGTACAAAGACAATACAAGAGAAAACTACAGACCAATATCTGTTCTCAATATGGATGCAGAAATCCTTAAGAAAATACTAGCAAACTGAATCCAGCAATACATAAAAAGAATTATACACTGTGACCAAGTGGCATTTATCCCAGGAATGCAAGGTTGGTTTAACATCCAAAAATGAATTAATGTAATACCCCATATCAATAGAATAAAAAACAAAAACCATATAATCATCTCAATAGACACAGAAAAAGCATTTGACAAAATCCAACACCCTTTCATTTTAAAAACACTTAAACTTAGGAATAGAAAGGAACTTCCTCAGTTTGATAAAGGCAACTATGAAAACCCCACAGCTAACATCATACTTATTAGTGAAAGACAGAGTGCTTCCCCTTAGATCAGGAATAAGACAAGGATGTCCACTCTCACCATTTATTATTAAACATTATACTAGAGATTCTCATCAGGGTAATTAGGCAAGAAAAGTAAAAGGCATTCAGATTGGAAAGGAAGAAGTGAAATTATCTCTATTCACAGATGACATGATCTTGTATATGGAAAATCTAAGGAATCCACTAAAAAACTTTGAACTAATAAACAAGTTCAGCATGGTGGCAGGATACAAGATCAACATACAAAAATCTATTGCGTTTCCATACACTAGGAGTGAACAATCCCAAAATGAAATTAAAAAAACAATTCTACTTACAGTAGCATCAAAAAGAATAAAATACTTGGGAATAAATTTAACAAGAAAAGTATAAACCTTGTTCTCTAAAAGCTACAAAACATTGTTGAAAGAAGAAATTAAAGATCTAAATAAATGGAAAAACATCCCATGTTCATGGATCAAAATGATATTAAGATGGCAGTACTCCCCAAATTTATCTACAGATTCAACACAATCCCTGTCAGAATCCCAGCTAGCTTCTTTATGGAAATTGGCAAGCTGACTCTGAAATTCATATAGAATTGCAAGGGACCCTGAATAGCCAGAATAATCTTAAAAAGAAAATTGGCAGACTAATACTTTCAAATTTCAAAATTTACTACAAACCTATAGTAGTCAAGACAGTATAGCATGGGCATAGAGATAGATATATAAATCAATGAAATTGAATTGAAATGCAAAATAAACCCATGTGTCTATGATTAACTGGTTTTAACAAGGGCGCCAAGGCCATTCTATAGGAAAAGAATAGTCTTTTCAACAAATGGTGCTGAAACAATTGAATAGCATATTCAAAAGAATGACATTAGACCCTGTATTAGTTTCCAGGGCTGCTGCAACAAATTACCACAAACTAGGTGACTTTAAACAACAGAAATTTATTCTCTCACACTTCTAGAGGTGAGAAGTCTGAAATCAAGGTCCCAGCAGAACTACACTTCCTCTGAAGACTCTAAAGGAGAATCCTGTCTTACCTCTTCCAGCTTCTGGTGACTCCTGGCATTCCTTGGCTTGTGACAGCATAACTCCAGTCTCTCCCTTGTCTTCACATGACTTCTTTCCTATGTCCTGTATCAATTCTCTCACTTCTTTCTCTTGTAAGGACACGAGTCATTGGATTTAGAGCCCACCTAAATTCAGGATGATCTCATCCTGAGATCCTTAACTTAATTACAGCAAAGACCCATTCCAAATAAGGTCACATTCACAGCTACCATGGGTTAGGACTGGGATGTCTTTTCTCTGAGGGAAGTTGTTCAACTAACTGCAGACCCTAACTTCATGGTAGATACAAAAATGAACTCAAAATGGCTCAAAGACCTAAATGTAAGAGCTAACACCATAAAAATCTTAGAAGAAAACATAGGAGTAAATCTTCATGATCTTAAACTTGGCAATGGATTCTTAAATATGACACCAAAAAAATGAGAAACAAAAGAAAAAAATGAATAAATAGGACTTCATCAAAAGTAAAAACTTTTATGCTTCAAAGGACACCATCAAGAAAGTAAAAAGACAACTCACAGAATAGAAAAACTATTTGCGTATATCTGATAAGGGACTTGTTACTAGAATATATAAAGAACTGTTACAACTCGATAATAAAAAGACAACCCAATTTAAAAAGAGCAAAGGATCTGTGTAGACATTTCTCCAAAGGAGATCAAATGGGGCAGTAAGCACATGAAAAGATGTTCTTCATCATTCATCAAGGAAATGCAAATCAAAACCACAATGAGATACCACTTCATACAGACTAGGATGGCTAAAATCAAAAAGTCAAATAATAAATGTTGGTGAGGATATAAAGAAATTGGAATTCTAATACAGTTCTGGCAGAAGTGTAAAATGGTGCAACCACTTTGGAAAACATTCTGGCAGTTTCTCAAATGAGTAAACAGAGTTACCATATGACCTGGAAATTCCTCTCCTGAGTATATACCAAAAGAAATGAAAACAGGTCCACATAAAAACTTGTATATGGAGATTTATAGCAGCATTATTCATAATTACCAAAAGATGGAAACAACCCAACTGTACATCAACTGATGAATGAATGCACGAGTTGTGATATAGCCGTATGATGGAATACTATTCACCCATGGAAGGAATGAAGTACTGATACATGCTACAACATGAATGAATCTTAAAACATTATGCTAAATTAAAGAAGCCAGTCACAAAAGGTCACATATTATATGATTCCATTCTCATGAAATTTCCAGTATAAGCAAATCTGTAGAGGTAGAAAGTACATTGGTGGCGTAGGACTGGGAAACAAAGGGATAGGAGGGTCTTAGTGAAAGATTACAGGGGGTTTTTTTGATATCATGAAAATGTTCTAAAATTGGCTGTGGTGCTAGTACATATCTGAATGTACTAAAAAACTATTAAATTGTACACTTTACATAGTAAATTGTATAGTAGGTGAATTGTATCTCAACAAAGCTGTTTTTAAAAAGAGCCTGTAACGTGATTATTCACTGACTAGTATTTATGACTTATGCATTGCTGAGGCCAGATAGGGTGAGGGAATAGAAAAGGAAAGGAAAGAGAAGTATCTGAGACTTTGCTTTTCTGGTCATTGAGTGAAATGACTGTCAGGGAATTTTTCTTCTCATACTTATTCAGAGAGCTACCAAATAGAAGTGATTCTTGATTCTGAAGACAAGCAACTCATGTGTGTACATTTTAATATACCACTTTCTATTTAAGTTCACTTAACTATAATGGAATTTTTCTCTAAGTTTATAAATAAAATATAAAGGCCTGAATATAATTTCTTTTTTTTCTCTGCCTCCCCTCATCCCCCCCACCCCCACTTTTTATACTTTAAAGGGAGTTTACACTGGGAGAGTACTTACCCTTCAAGAATTATTGATCCAAGTTGGGAAGTTAAATGCCGAAGCTGTTAGAGGTCAGTGGGCCAATCTTTCTTGGGAATTGCTTTATGCCACAAATGATGATGAGGAACGTTACAGTATACAAGCTCATCCACTACTTCTAAGAAACCTTACGGTACAAGCGGCTGACCCTCCCCTGGGATATCCAATTTATTCTTCAAAACCTCTCCATATACATTTGTATTAGAGCCCATTTTGACTTGTATTGTCATCAAATGAGATCTTTTTATTTTTTCATTCTAGAAAAGTAAGAATCTGATTCCTCATAACTTCCATGGACTTTCCTCTCTCCTCCCACGTGCCTGAGAAAAGCTAAGCTCTTTAAAGTTGATTCTCTTAGCTATCTTAATGATTAAAAAAAACCAACTTTATGTCTAACCTCAGAGTTAGAACTAGTTGGCCAATATTTGTGCCCTATGAATTGTGGTGGGCTTTGGTAAATATAAAACATTTGTAGAAGATTGATAATGAATTTTTTAATGCTTTCTTAAATGTGTGGTAGGTGATTTGCCTTACAGAAGTCAACAACTGTATAATTTTTGCATACTTAAAAGATATACATATCTGTGTTTTTAAGTAATGATAGTGGATCTCATTGAAGGTTACATAATGTATATATATTTATTTTCAATATAATAAAATTTTATAGTATTTTCACACTTTGTGCTTTTTTTAACACTTAACACAGTCTGAATGTTTTCATATATTCATTTTCTTTTCATATACTTCAATTCAGAAATTTTAAAAGTTTTTAGTAAAATCTCTTCCTTCATTTTCAAGTATCCTTTTGATATATGTGAAAGGAAAAGGATTTATCCCATTCATCATGTGAATACTCATTGGAATTAGCAATGTTAGGGTAGTCTGAGTATGACTGCTAGAGGCCATTCTGTAGATCTGGCTCTTTATGCATTTCTTTTCAACTTTGAATATACTCTGAAGAATGACTTCCAGTAGGACTGCTAGTTACTAGTGTCTTAAGGTATCTGAACCGAAGGCAGAAAGTAATGGGAGGAAAATTTTTCACAATGATCACAATTTTATTTTCACTCTCTTGCTGTTCATGAAGTTTTTACAGGTACTTATAAGCAGAATGAACAATGAGTCTGTATCAGTTGAGAAATGAATTTCTTTTACCCCTTACTTTATTTCCAACTGAGTTTATAGTAGCCTCCTAGGTTGGTAATACAGCAATACATTCTCTTTAGAAATGATTGAAATTATTTGAAATGTGCCAATTAGGTTTTTTTATTATTATTATTCCATTTATTTAGCATGTGGAACAGTTCAATCAAGCTATGTTAAAGGATAACTTTTTGGACTAATTTTCAGTTAATGAATTCATTGAGATTTGTGCATTAGTCTTTTTTTGGAAGCAATATAGTATAGTTATTAAGATAGAGTGTTGTGTTAACATCTGGGTTCATAATATAGTAATCTCAGGCTTACTATTTACATAATTGAGATTTACTAGCCAGACAATTTTATGTATTTTTGTCACCTAGGAAAATTTTCTCATGCCATTAAAAACACTCTATGTAATGATCAGTTTTAATGACTGCATAACATTGATAGATATAACAGTTTATTGGACTATCCTCCAAATAATGGGAATTCTAAATTGTTTAAAGATTTTAATAATGCCCAGCCATGCTTTCCCTTTACCTTGCATCCTCCTCAAACTGCTCCCATGTCTCTCCATTTCATTCATAGCCAGGTTTCCTCTTCTTTCATTCGTCAAATGATTACAGTCTGGATTCCATCTCCACTAATGATTCCATCTTTACCATTCCCCCAAATAAAGTTAGTTTTTATTAAGGTCAGTGTTTACCTTTGTATTGTCAAACCAACCGGCTACTCCTATGTTCTTGTCTTATTTGTTCTTTAAATAGCATTTGACACATTTTGACCACTCCTTGAATCACCTTTTTTGTCTCTTTTGCTTCCCTGACACAAGTATCTTCATTTTCTTCCTCTCTCCCTGGCCACTCCTCAATCACCTTTGCTGCTTTTCCATTTCTACCTGACCACTAAATTTTGGAATTTCTCAACAGTTTGGTTCCAGGGCCCCTCTTCTACATTCACTGTGGACAGTCTCGTCCACACCCAAGATATAAAAGTATCATCAATAAGTTGATGTTCAAATATATACCTACCTCAACCTCTCTTCTTAGCACTGAGCCTGTATATGGAACTTATTTATCTCCATCTGATAGAGTCAAACTGACCTTATTGAATCTTCCCTAAAACCTGCTTTTCTGACTTTCACTTTTAGTAATGCTTAGGTAATTCACACCACCCATCTCACAGAGAACAACTAGCAAAGCTAGGCAAAATAATATTTTAAAATCTGCTTAAAGGTATCAGAGAACCAAGAAAACAGTGAAGAATTACATTACCAAGATCCAAGGCAGAATGAAATTTAGAAACTTGAGCTCATCACTTGGGCTGCTTTTCTTCTAGGAGCATTTGCCAGCTCAGGATGAGGTGGTTGAGAGTCTGAGAAACTAAGTAACGCTTTTGACAGCCTTGCTGCTGAGTTAGAGGAATACAAATGGGAGTCCAGGGCTCTCCAAGGAGGGAGGCAGGAACCCTAGTAACTGACCACACATTGGTTTGGGACATCAAGGATTACGTCCTAATTTTATGGTTGAACAAAAAAAGTAGATGCAGCTTGAATCTTCTTAGTCCCTAAAACTGGATTAAGGTGGCCCTGGATTTCTGCTCTGCCTAGCCACCACCCAGAGCAAAGGTAAATCTTCTCTGGACTGACCTTTTAAGTTATTTTTGTAATTTTTCATACTTAATGTTGGACAACGTAAAATAAAGCACCTGAGGAGATATGACAACATGATCAAAAATCCAAGAGAAACAATAGACAATAGGAATGGACCCACTGGGGATCCAGATAATGGAGTTGTTAAACACAGGCTAGAACATTATGATGTTTGGTACATTCAAAGATATAAAACACAAGCTTAAGAATTTCATCAGAGAATTAGAAACTATACAGAAGAATTGATAAGTCCCAAACTGATAAGTACGTTAATCAAGTTTAAGAACTCAGTGAATGGATTTGATAGAAACTGGACACAGCTAACGTAAAAATTAGTGAAACACAATTTGGGTCAGAAGTAAATATCTGATATGAAAAATGACACAAAAGAATGGAAAATATTGTAAGAAGATAAGAGACATAGGGTTACCATGAGAAGATCTAACATACAAGTAATTGGAATTCCAAAAGGAGAGGCGAGAGGAAATGGCAGAAGCAACATTTAAGGAGATAATGACTGAGAATTTACCAAATTTTTAAGGGACATTAATCCCTGCAAGATAATAAAACCACACCTCAACACAGCATGAGAAAAAACAAAATATAAAAAGGAAGTCATATACCCACAACTAAAATATACGACTATGTACTAGGCGGATTTGGGGAGAAAAAGCAGAAAAAAAAAAAGGAAGTCATAAAAGCAGCCAGAAAGATGTTACTATCAAAGAACCAAGAATTTTATTAAACTCACAACTAACTTCTAAACAGAAAATATGGAAACCAGAAATTTGTGGAATGATATTTAATTTTGCTAAAATAACTATAAACTTAGAATTCTATACTCAGCCTTTCTCCAAAAACAACTCTTTAAGAATGAAGGTAAAGACAGTTTTATACACAGTAAATTCAACAGCAGATTCTCATTAAAAGAAATAGCATAAGGTATTTTCCAGACAGAAGGAAAATGATCCAGTAGAAGCTCAGGGATGTAAGAAGAAATGAACAGTAATAAAAACGATAAATATATGGTTAAATCTAAATTAATAGTGACAATATAAAATAGTTTTGGAGGTTAAATATGTTAAAATACATGGCAATAATAGTATATAAGTTGTTGCAGGAGTTAACCCAGAGTTAAAGAGTTCTAAGATTCTTGTATTATCCAGAAAGAAGTTAAAAGTACCAAGTAATAATAGACTTTGCTGTATCATCTATAGGAGGACCGCTAAAAAATAGCAAAAAGTGAAAACAAGTATATAACTACTAAACTAACAGAGGAGGAAAGTGGAATAATAATTAGGCAAAAAAAGAATATAAAATAGGACAAATAGAAATAAAGTAGTGAGGCCAGCACCATGGCCAAATGGTTAAGTTCGTGCGCTCCGCTTCAGTGGCCCAGGGTTTCACCAGTTCAGATCCTGGGCACAGACATGGCACCACTGGTCAGGCCATGCTGAGGCGGCGTCCCACATAGCACAACCAGAAGGACCTAAAACTAGACTATACAACTATGTAATTGGGGGCTTTGGGGAGAAGAAGAAAAGAAGAAGATTAGGAACAGATGTTAGCTCAGGTGCCAGTCTTTATAAAATAAAGATGAAGGCTCAAAAAAAAAAAGGAAATAAAATAGTATATTAGCAAAATAAACAGCAAATTAAACCTGAAGAAAGTAAAAGAATAAAATAGTAAGGCACGAAAATTAGAATAGAAAACAAACATGAAGCAGATCAACTAAGCCAAAAGTTGATCTTTGAAAGACATATAATTGATAAGCCTCTGGCAGACTAAACAGAAAAAGAAGAAATACCAAATAACCAATGTGAGGAATGAGAGAGAGCATATAGACATTTGAGAAAATCTGTATATTATGTACAACTTTACATCAATAAACTTGACATTTGAAATGAACAGTTGCCTTAAAAAATATAACTTAGCCAAAACTGACAAAAGAAAATAATAGGGAAATTTGAACAGTCCCATGTCTGGTAAAGAAATTTGTACTTAGTTTCTTACTTTCCCACAGTGAAAACTGCAATCTTACATGGATTCATCAGTTTATCCTACCAAAAATTTAAGAAGGAAAGAAAGACCATTATTAAATTTTATCAAAGAACAGTAAAAGCAGGAACCCTCCCCAACTCATTTTATGAAACCAGCGAAATCTTGATACTAAAACCTGGCAAGGACATTATGAGAAAGAAAAATTACAGACATTCCCAAACATCAATGCAAAACTACCAAAGTACTAGCAAACTAAATTCATAAATAAATATATGAATAATAAATTACAACCAAGTTGCATTTCTTCTTGAAAAGTGAAGCTGGTGTGATAGTTGAAAATCAATCTCAATATAATTCACCACATTAACAGAATGAAAGGAGAAAAATCCTATCGTTTCAGTAGATCCAGAAAATGTATTTGAGAAAATCAACATGCATTCATAAAAAGGAAGCATTGGCTTTTTAAAATGCAGCTCTATTTAGCTTATCCTGAATGTACACGTGAGGTTTTCTGGATCAGAGCTAGATTTCTTATTATCTCACAGTAAATAAGTGCACCTGCCTACCCTTTGCACTAGTCCATACCCCCAAAGCAAAATGGTGAGAACTGAGTGAGCAGTTTTCCTCCACAGTGGCCAAACACTCCATAGGCAAGGGACAAACAAAGAAAAATTGTTTTTCCCTGCTAAAAAGGAGAAAGAGGCAGCTGTCCTCCTCTCCAGAAAGGGTCTCCCTTTCTAGCCAGGTGGTATGCAAAAAAAAAAAAGGAAAAAAAATCTCTCCAGGAGCCAGAGAGCCCCATGTGTCTCCTAGAGCTATCTCCTAGGTCCCAGGCAATACTAGGAAGATAGCCACTTGGATATTTCTGATACTTTGGGGCTTAATGTAGGGACCAATCCAGGCTGTAACTCTTTGGTCCTCTTGGGGAGATGAGACATTTTTATTACACTTTAGGATCAGAGAAATTAACTAGACAAATTGTTACAGATCTAATTCTCATGGTATGTGAAGAATCTCAGAAAGCTAGGGCTTTATACAGGACACTGAGAAATCCAGGAAAGTTTTGTTTATCCACAGAAATAAAGAAGGAAACCACCCCCACAACATTTACCAAACAAGGAATGGAAGAGAACTTCTTGAATCTGATAAACCTACAACAGACATCATAGTTAACGGTGAAATGTTGAAAGTTCTCAGCCTGAGACTGAGAATGAGATAAGGAGACTGCTGTCACTGTGTCTATCTAGCTTTGTCCTGGAGTCTTAGCCAGTGAAAATAAGACAGGGAAAAGAAAGAAGAGGTCTAAGGAATAAAAATGAAAGAATAAAACTTCTTCACAGAAAGTGTGATTGTGTGTGTAGAAAATCCAAAATAATCTAAGTAAAATTGTAAAATTAATAACATTTACAATAACTTATTAAAAACAACAACCTTTTCAAGATTGCTAGATATAAGGCCAAGTTACAAAAATCAGTATTTCTATTATACCAGCAACAAACAGAATTTCAGATTTTAAAAAAAGACACCATTTGACTTCCAGTCTAGACAAAATTGTGTAAAGCCATTTTTTTCTCCTGTTCCTCTTTGCTAAGTACAACCATTAACCCTGGAAATGATGCAAAAGATAATCAAAAGGAACATGAAAATGTGGCAAGATGAAGGTGAGCTGCTTTGAGACTGCAGGACTGGAAGAGCATCACAGCAGCAAGGCGTCCTGCATCCTCCCATCCAACAGCTGAAGGCAATTGAGATCCAGCGGTTCCTGACCCCCAACCTAGCAACTGAAGGCAGTCCAGTAGGCTCCTTCCTTCCCCAGATTGACCAGAAGTCCCTCTAGCAACCATAGGCAAGCCTGACATCACCAGCAAGTGGATCAATTGGTAATTCTGCCAAAAATAAGTGGCCGGAGAAAGCACTCTCCCTCCCTGCTTGTGCTTGAGACTCTCTTTTTCCATGAGAGATACCAACATGGGTGAGTGAAACTGGCAAAACATGCTTAGTTATAGCACATGGCCCAGCCTAAGAAGCCTCTTTGTCCCTGCAGACCCAAGACCCTCCTTCTCCTCCCGGAGACACTGGGACAGCCAGAGGGCACCAGAATGGAGAAACCCGTTCCATCTCTTCAGGCAGCACCAGGAGCCCCCGTGGCACCAGATATACAGGCAGACCAAAATAATACCATTAAGGCCACTGAACATAACCCACAAAAGAAGGCCACAAATAGTATGCTAAACTTAGAGCGAATGCTTACAAAAATAAGATTTAAATAGGACCCAGAGTCTCCTAATATAATAGATTAAATGTCTAGGATTCAATAAAAAATCACCCATCGTGCCAAGAATGAATAAAATCACAACTTGAATATGGAAAGACAATCCCAACACTGACATGAGTCGGATTTTGGAATTAACTGACAAAGATTTTAAAGCCGCTGTCATAAAAATTCTTCAGCAATCAGGGCCAGCCCAGTGGTGTAGTGGTTAAGTTCACACGCTCCTCTTCAGTGGCCTGGGGTTTGAAGGATCAGATCCTGGGTGCAGGCCTACATACCACTTGTCAAGCCATGCTGTGGCAGCATCCCACTTACAAAATAGAGGAAGACTGGCAAAGATATTAGCTCAGGGCCAATCTTCCTCACCAAAAAAAAAAAAAAAAAACTTCAACAATCAATTACGAATTATCTTGAAACAAAAGAAAAAATAGAAAATCTCAGTAAAGAAACAAGTTATAAAAAAGAACCAAGTGGAAATTATCAAATCGAAAAATGCTATAACAGATATAAAAAAACTCACTGAATGGGCTCAGTAGTAGGGTAGAGATGACAGAGGATAGAATCAGTGAACTTAAGAACTGGATAACAGAATTCACCCAACATGAAGAACAGAGAGAAAAGAAACTAAATTTAAAAATTAAAAAATGAAAAGAACAGATCTGATCCAGCAATTCCATTTCTGGATATTTATCCCGAGAAAATGAAATCACTATCCTGAAAAGATATCTGCACCCCATGTTTATTGCAGCATTATTTACAACAGCCAAGACATGGAAACAGCCTAAGTGTTCATCAATGGATGGACGGATAAAGAAAATGTGAGATATACACACACACACACACACACACACACACACACACACGGACATACAGACACACGATGGAATACTACTGAGCCATAAAAAAGAAGGAAATCCTGCCATTTGTGACAGCACGGATGGATGTTGAGAGCATTACATTAAGTGAAATAAGTCAGAAGAACAAATACTGTATGATCTCCTTTACATATGAAATCTAAAAAAAAAGAAAACCTCGTAGATGCACAGAACAGATTGGTTGTTGCTGGGGGAGGGGGGAGGGCAAAATGGGTGAAGGGGGCAAAACGGGTGAAGGCAGTGAATAGATACAAACTTCCAGTTATAAGTCCTGGGCTTGCAATGTACAGCATGGTGACTATAGTTAACAATATTGTATATCTGAAAGTTGCTAAGAGAATAAATCTTAAAAGTTCTCATCACAAGAAAAAATATGTAACTGTGTGATGATAGATGTTAACTAAATGTGTAGTGGTAATCATTTCGCAGTGTATACATAGAATCATGTGGCACATCTAAAACTAAGACAATGTTATATGTCAATTATAGCTCAATAAAAGTAAAAGTTAAAAAAAATATCTTCCAAGACCTGTGAGACAATGACGGAACATGCAACATTTGTATGACTGAAGTCCTAGAAAGAGAGGACAAAGAAAATAGGGCTGAGAAATTGACTTCCCAGATGTGGCAAAAGACACAAAACTTACAGGTCTGAGAAGCTTACTGAAACCCAACCAGGATAAACCCAAAGAAATTCATGCAAAGACACATAATTAAACTTGGAAAACTAAAGAAAAGGAAAAAATCTTGAAAGTGGCCAGAGAGCAATAACACATTGCCTGTAAGGGAATACCAACTTGAATACACAGAGAATTTTTCATCTGAAATCCTGGAGCTCAAGAGGGAGTGGTACAATATTTTTCAAGGACTGAAAGAAAAGAATGTCAACCACAAATTCTATATCCAGTGAAAATAACCCATCAGGAATGAGGAAAAAAATAAAGACATTCTCAGATGAAGGAAAACTAAAAGGATATGTCACTATCAGACTTACCATTTAACAGAATTTCTCAAAAAGTAAATTAGTATGCTTCCTGGATCGAGAAGAAGGAACAATGGAAAGAACAGAAATATGGATGCTTACAATAGACTATCCCTTTCCTCATGAGTTTTATAAATCATATTTGATGATTGAAACAAAATTTACACCACCATCTGATCATTCAAGACAAGGATATTTAAAAGTGAAGGAGGTAAAGGATCCTAAGTGGAAGTGGGGCTTCCACACGACACAGTGGTAAAATGTTGATACCAGTAGACTCTTAAAAGTCATATATGGATATTTGAACACCCAGAGCAACAACTAGGATAACTGTAAGAGATACACTCAAAAACAATATAAATAAATCAAGATGGAATCCTAAAAATTGTTCAAGTAACCCACAGGAAAGCAGGAAGAGAGAAAGAGGAATGAGAACAGAGGAAACAAGCAGAAGACAAACTATAAAACGGCAGACTTACCACTAAAAACGACAATTACCTTGAATGCAATTGGTCTAAATACACCAATCAAAAGACTGACAATTGCAGAGTAGATTAAAAACACATAGCCCAACTGTGTGCTGCTTACAAGAAACTGACTTCAAACTCTACATAAGTAGGTTGAAAGTAAAAGGATGGAAAAGATATACCGGCAAACATTAATTTAAAAAAAAGAAAGAAAGCAAAAGTGGCTGTAGTTATATCCAATAAAGTAAACTTCAGAGCAAAGAAAATTTCTAGAGACAAAGAGGGACATCACATAATGATGAAAGGATTGATGCACTAATAAGACAAGTGTACACACCAAACAACAAAGCCTCAAAATACATAAAGCAAAAAACTGATACAGCTGAAAAGGAAATTAAATCCACAACTATAGGGGCCGGCTCCGTGGCTGAGTGGTTAAGTTCGCACACTCTGCTGCAGCAGCCCAGGGTTCGGATCCTGGGCGCGGACATGGCACCGCTCGTCAGGCCACATTGAGGTGGCGTCCCACATCCCACAACTAGAAGGACCTGCAACTAAGATATACAACAGTGTACCGGGGGGTTTGGGGAGATAAAGCAGAAAAAAAAAAAAAAGATTGGCAACAGTTGTTAGCCCAGGTGCCAATCTTTAAAAAAAATAAGTAAATAAATAAATAAATCCACAACTATAGTTGGGGACTTCAACACCTCTCTCCTCAACTGCCAGAACGACCAGACAGAAAATCAGTAAGTCTATAGAAGACCTGAACAACATAATCAACCAGCAGGACCTACTTGACGTATATAGACCACTCCACCCAATGATAATAGAATATGCGTTCTTTTTCAAGTACCATGGAACACTGAAAAAGATAAACCATATCCTGAACCATAAAACTAACTTCAAAAAATTTAAAAGAATTGAAATCACACAGAGTTTGTTTTCTAACCATAATGGAAGCAAACTAGAAGTCAAAATAATAAAAACAATAGGAAAATCTCTATAAATACATGGAAATGAAATAACCCACTTGTAAATAATTCATAGGTCAAAGAAGAAGTCTCAGAGAAAATTTTAGAAAATATGTAGAACTGAATGAAAACAAAAACACAACATTATCAAAATATGTGAGATGCAGCTAAAGCAGTGCCAAGAAATTTATAGTTCTAAATGCTTACATTAGAAATGAAAAGAGATCTCAACACAGTAACCTAAGTTCCTACCTCAAGAAACTAGAAAAAGAAGGGCAAAATAAACACAAAGTGACCAAAAGGAGGGAAATAATAAAGAGCAGAAATCACTGGAATTGAAAATAGGAAAACAGAGAAAATCAATTTTAAAAAATGTTGGTTCTTTGACAACATCAATAAAATTGATAAACCTGTAGAAATACTGACAAAAATAGAGAGACAACACAAATCAATATCAGGAATGAAATAAAGAATATCAATATAAATCAAGCAGCCATTGCAAAGATAATACGGAAACAATTTTACAGTCATAAATTTGACAACTTAGAAGAAATGATCCAATTCTTGACAGCCACAAACTACTAAAACTCAACCAAAACTAAAATTCAACTGAGATGAAATAGACAATCTGGATATCCTATAACCATTAAAGAACTGAAATTCATAATTTAAAATCTCTCAAAAAAATATCCAGACCCAGATGCTCTGGCTTCTTTATTTTTGGATTCATCCATGCTGTTACATGGATGGTGTTCATTCCTTTTTATTGCAAATACTACTCCATTGTATGGAATAGACCACAATTTGCTTATTCCATTCACCTGTTGATGGACATTTGGTTTGTTTCCACTTTGGGGCTATTATGTAAAGCTGCTATGAGCATTCATTTACAAGTCTTGGTATGTTTTCATTTCTCTTGGGCAAATACCTAGGACTGAAATGGCTGAGTCTTATGGTAGGTGTATGTTTGGCTTTTTAAGAAACTGCCAAACTATTTTTCAAATCATTGTACCATTTTTTACCTTCCCACCAGCAAAATACATGTACAAACTATATGATTTCACATATATAAAACTCTAGAAAATGCAAACTAATCTATAGTGACAGAAAGCACATCATTGGTTGCCTGGGGTGGGGTGGGTGGGGGAAGTGATTATAAAGGGGCACAGGGGAACTATTGGAGTTGATGGATATTTTTATTCTCTTGATTGTGCTAATAATTTCACAAATGTAGCCCTATGTCAAAACTTATCAAATTGTATACTTTAAGTACGTGCAGTTTATTGTACATCAGTTATACTTCAGTAAAAGTGTTAAAAATAATAGGATGTTTATTAAATCTGTCTGGATAACTGATTGTGACTGAGGTCTCATGTGACTTACTGGTGCACCCAGTAGTGGAGCAGACTAACCCTAAAGCCATAGCTTCCACCAATAACTCTTCTCCTGATTCACCACCTATCACATTGTGCAAAACCATCTATGCCTCAGTTTCAGCATTGGTAAGATGAACACACCATTTCCTTCCTACTTCAAAGAGCCACTCAAGATAATGATTAGGAAATGAGATGTCAGTGCAAAGTAAACACTTTTTAAAAACTCATTATGTGAACATTTGGTTTCACAGCTCCTATCTTTGAGAAAATGAATTTTGACAAAAAGCCTTTCCATCTCGGGCTGCTGACAAAAGAGCCTAAGGAAGAGAGAGGGTATATACACCGATAAAGCATGTATTAGTTTCATGCCATAGAAAAACACCATACACATGAACTTTTAAAGATCATTTTAGGGGCTGGCCCCGTGGCTGAGTAGTTAAGTTCACGTGCTCCACTTCGGTGGCCCAGGGTTTCACCAGTTCGGATCCTGGGTACAGACATGGTGCCGCTCCTCAGGCCATGCTGTGGAGGCATCCCACATGCCAGAACTGGAAGGACCCACAACTAGAATGTTCAGCTATGTACTGGGGGGGTTGGGGAGGAAAAAGCAGGAAAAAAAAAAATTTTAATCATTTTAATTTATTTATGCCTCTTCTACCCTTCATTGGCTGGAGTAATTGAGCAAACTAAACTCATTTTTCCTTCATCCTCATACCATGCTAATTTCAGTCTCTGTGAGTTTTTATTCACGACATTCTGGAGGCAAAGGATGCCTGGCTTACATACTATCAACAAACCCTAAACATTGGCAAGCACGATGCCAAGCACTGGAGAATCAGTGATGAGTGAAACAAAACTGACCTGGACTCCAATCTCCTGAAGTCTCTCTCAGTCTTAATCCCACCCTTTCAAGCCTCAGTGCAAGTCACTCCTCCACGAAAGGCTTCCACACTATTCTATCTGCAAATCTCTCCCTTTTCTGAACTCCTGTTTGCACTTCGAGTCTGTGTCATGCCACATGACATACATGTTATTTTGTAGCATTCTAGAATGGTTCCAACAATTTGTCTTGTTTTTGCCCTGGGTGCAGTGTTCAGTTAATCATAATTCCCATTTTTATCACTGATCGTGTAAGAGCCCTCTCGTTTATTACATTTTATCCCCATACTACACCCCCATTCCCCTCCCCATCCTAAGCAACCATTCTAAGATGTCCACTGGGTATCTTTTCATTGCACATCTTCTTGCCAAGTGAGCACTACCTTCTCTGCACATAAAGTGTTTGCAAACAGAATTGTGTTCTAGTTCATCACTCACTTTCTTCACTTATCATTGTGCTCCTAGGATATATGTATGCCTTTATCCCACTGCTTTTACTTGCTGTACCCCATGGTGTACCTCCAGCACATATCACCTTTCCCCTTTCCCAAGGAGGGTGGCCTCCACCCTCCCCACCAACCTTTCTACAGTTATTTTATGAATGTTACCTTGGCTATAGCTAAACTTTGAACTGCTTATAAATAAGAACCATGTTCTTCCTCTCCTATTACACCCCATCTTTATAGTAGATAGTCAAGGAATATTTTGTTTTTCTGTTGTGGCCTATGCATGTTTTCTAATGTAAGGTCCTAAAGATTAAAGTAACATTAATTATAATAACTAGAGTAAGGAGTTGTCAATAGAGTCTTCCTGAGCTGAGTTTAATCCTGGCTGTACCCTTTCCTAGCTCTATGACCTTGGGAAAAATAACACCTATTTGCTTTGGGCAACTTTTTCTTCCTCGATAAAGGCAGGTAATACCACCTACTTTAGTGGGTTGTTTTGAGGAAGAAATGAATTAACAAATACAAAGCACCTCAGCACAACAAATGGCATATAATAGGTGTTTAATAAATTATGGCTGCTATGAGTCCTACCTACTGCTTCAAATTACTGTCATTTGTACTTGTCAACTCTTCTAAGAGTGTAAGCAACCTTATAGGCAAGACCATTTCAGATACTTTTTATATCTGTTCCTTACTCAACATTCTGCTTCATGAATTTCCACACGTTTATGTTAAATGGATTACTGTCATTCTTTGATTAGCATTCTGCTAACCTAGATTTTAAGCATATATGCTAGAGTATGTTAAAATGCTCCTTTATCCCAGAATGTAGTATGTATTACTATCTTTATTGCAAGATTCATAGCAATTTTTTATTTATTACACATTGAAAGGAAAGTTGTATCTATTAAGAAGTAAAATCACAAGTTATTCTTCAGTGCATAAGAAGATTGCTGTTTTCATGTTTTCCATTTCTGCCTCCAGTGGCTTGAAAAATGCAAGTACTCCCTCAGTCATGTTTTGCCTTCCAGGTTTTAAAATAGGCATCTGCATCCTATAAGAGAGTAACAGTAGCATGAGTCAGTCTTTCCTTGTATTTACCCTAATTTTTGAAAATTAATTCCTTCTATTTTGAAGAGCTATAATACTATGATTCACTGTTAAGAATCCTTATATGGGCAAATGGTTAAATTAGAAAAACACACAGCCAGAATTCTAGATCTACACAAAAATATCTCTAATGGGCTTAGCATCACTATCTCCTCTATCGTTAGTTAGCATCCACTCATGCCATCTCATAAATGTTGAAATCTCTATTACTACTCTTCTGGATCAGCATATCATACCTACACTGACTTGCTCTAATAAATACAAAGAATAGGTCAGAGTATTTAGAATTGAAATATTTGACAGATAACTCTAAAGTGATTTGTGAACTTTTAGTATATTGCTTAAAGAGTAAAACAAGGCAACTTGATAATCCCTAAAATGTGAGAGTTCATTTGGGAAGATATGCATTTACCACTTCCAAGAATTTGTACTTAGTAAGACAAAAACAAATTATAACACAAAATTCAATGCAGCTATTGTTCTTGATCCGTAAAAATAATAAAGATTCATCAAAACAAAGTTCCAAACATGCTGTTCCTAGCCTAAAGGATAAAAACAAATTCAAGTATCATCAATAAGTACATTTAGTTTGAGATAAACTGTATTGGCATTCTCTTAACTTAGACGCTTATAAACAAATTTCAATAAGGAGCTAGATATATACAATAAAAAATAACGGTGGGGAGGAAAGAAGCAGGGAGGAGAGAATTGAGTAAAAAAAGGAAGGAACAATTTTTTAAAGTTTCTACGGTTTTGTGTAAAGAATGAGGTATTCTATCTCAGAAATGGTATTGGGAAAAGAAAGGATGCCCAGTTTATCATAAAAAAGTAATAAAGCAATAAGGCCACATAATAAACAATATATTAAAGATGGTGGTAGCAAAGAGGAAGGCCATGATTTTTAGAAAAAGCTAGACGTAATCAAATACTAGATTTTACTGAGTATTGTTTGTATTTTACAGTTATATTCTGTAAAGAAAACAAAACCTTCCTATGGACATTCCTGAAAGGACAACTGCTACAGTAGGACTGAAACTCTAGCCCCTGGTCCTTCTTTCCCCTCTGAGACAATTATTTCTATAATGCATTCTCTCTGCCATATTATTTAACTCTTCAATATTTACTATCAGCTGAATATCCTGCTACCATCAAAACAAAAGCATTAACAACTAATGCTTAATAAGCATAACACCCCAATGTGTGTTTTAAGAGCTTTCCATAAATTAACTCATTTAATCCCCAAAACAATCCTATGACCATTTTGTAGATGGGGAGATTGACTTATATAAGTAACTTGTCTGAGGTCATGGGACGAGTATGGGGTAGAGCTGGGATTTCAACCCAGGTAGCCTGGCACCGGGCTCTGTCCTCTTAACCAGGATACTATGTCACCTCTCTAGTAAGGTGGCCTTTCCCTCTCAACTTGTAGCCATCAGTGGGTACAATACCACTATATCAGCTGTCCTTCAAATTTAAAACACAGATGTAATCTTTGATGAAGCTCTACCTTTAGAATTTCCCACATCAACAAATCCCAGCATAACCAAAACACTCGTAAATGACTTGGCCCAAAGCAAACTGGTGCACATTACAAGCTGGTAGAAAATGAATAGCCCCTTTCATGATTTTTCAAGCTCTAGACATGTCAGTGCATCATGGAAGTTTTATAACCTTTAAGTGTCTTTAAGCATTTTGTTTGCTTTTTTCACTAATTCATTTTCATTGACCTGCAAAAAGTGGGAACAAATTAAATGTCTAATAATTTGTGGGCTGCTTAAGTAGTGGTAGGTTATGTAATGAGACATGTGGTATGATCCCATTTTATAATTCTCCCTATATGTCAATCCCTACTAACTTATTTCTAACAGAAGGTAGTAATCATTGAAAGAAATCCTTTAACAATAAAACCATCCACAGAAATAACCTTTCTTTGTATATCATATTTCTAATTTTTGGCTTTACTCATTACATCTCCTGTGCTGTTTATATATTAAATTCTTTCAGTGGCCACAATTTTCTCAGAAATAGTTCATAATATTCCTCACTTTTCTGTAAGAACAAGTGCTGAATGGGGCCAGCTCTGTGGCCGAGTGGTTAAAGTTCCACTCACTCCACTTTTGTGGCCTGGGGTTCACGGGTTCGGATCCCAGCGGGACCTACTCCACTCGTCAGCCATACCGTAGAGGCATCCCACATACAAAACAGAGGAAGGTTGGCATGGATGTTAACTCAGGGTAAATCTTCCTCAAGCACACACAAAAAAATAGGAAGACTAGCAACGGATGTTAGTTCAGGGTGAATCTTCCTCACCAAAAAAATAAATAAATAAGTGCTGAAAGATGAGTGATCAGCATATTTCTTAGACATGGACATAGGCACATCTCAGATGTGCAGAGTGCTTCTGGAACAAGGTCAAAGGAAATGGAACTACACAGTGAAAGTGAACTTGTTTTGACAGCGTGGTAAGTACTGTGACAGAGGTAAGCACGGGCTGAGATGCACCCAGTCCTGGGGAGAAATGGGAGGGAGGCCAGGTGTCAACCCAAGGAGGTGACACGGAGCTGAGACTTGTAGGATGAGTGGGAGTTTGTGGGGAGAAACAGTGGATAAAGAGCATTTTGGCACATACACTGGTCAAACAGTAAGCGCAGAAGAAAAAATGGCAATCTTTGATTTTTATCTTACAGAAAAGTTCTTTCTCTAAGACGAGTAGTAACTTATAGTAAACCAACAGATATGCATGGGGGATAGAATACTTTTAGATCTTTTGTATTTATATCATGAGGTTAGTGGAGAGTTAGTAAAAAAAAGTTTTTAAGCACTAGAAAATGTCATACTTTCCTCCAAGATCGGTATGCGTTAAATGTATAAATTGTTCTTACCACACCACTCTTAAAGTTCTCGATCCTTTTCTTGCCTACTTTGTTGGTTATCCACCAGGCCCACGTTGGCATGTACTGCCACAGATAGGTCATCGACAAAAAAGGCTGATCTGCGATCCAGACTTCCTTCAAATCATTGGCCATGCTGACTAACATCAGCCGCACACAACGACTGGTTGCCATCTTATAGGACTGGTCGCCACCACTGCCCACGGCCTAACGAAATTTTTAAAAATTAAGTGAATGCTGAGCATTTATCCAAGATATTTCACAGAACTGTTAAGCTAGAAAAGACGCAGAAGTCATCTAGTTGAGTGACTCCTTTAATGTGACCTCATGCCCCTTAGGAGTCCCCGTAGATACTAATAGGTATAGTAGTATAGTACACTGGGTGTCTATAAGCTAATTTATAATACTGCAAAAAGCCTAACAAAAATCATACACTTACCAAATAAGACTGTGCAGGCTAACTAAAAGATGAAGGTTCTTTGTTTTTGATCAGCATTGCATCATTTTAATGTACTTAATGATAATTATATATCACTTTAATAATAAAAATTTTTAAACAAATTATTAACACATAGATTTAGCAAATGAAATTCTATAAAACCTGGAGTCTATGGGGACAAAATGGATGAAGAAGATAAAAGTGGTTCCTCAGTAATGAACAAATCTGCTATGACTAATCTATTTAACCCACTACCACTCTATAAATAAATAAACCAAGACCCAGAGAGGCAGTAACTCCTCTGTGCTCACACAGATCATTAGTAGTAACTAGGTCTACATTCCAACTCCCTTGATTCCTATAATAGAGTGCTTATTCTATGTACCTTAGAGCCTCTCCAGAAAATGAGAAAATATAAAAAAATTCAGCCACACAGAACGTTTCAATGTTGTTGTAATTTGTGAATTGCTAGAAACTGGGTTTTTAAAATACTGGTAGCCCACATAATTGCTTATAAGCATATAAGCAAGGTAAAAGTAATCCTCTAAGCATATAGTAGCAATTTCTCTAGCCTCTATTAAAACTGGATGCCAAAGCAGGATCAGCTAACCCTTACAATTTTCCTAATGCCATGAGTTAAGTTTTGTAAACAATTCATAAGCAGTTCTAACGTGAAAACCCTGAGGCACAGTGATACAACACCAATATATGACTACTAAAGCATTCACCTTATTCCCCAACTAGAAAGCTTTACCTTTGTGACTTCTTCAGTTAGGGCATTGTGCACAATATTTGACTGCACAGGTCCTGGGCAAATGTTAGAAATTATTATACCTGGGTATGTGGCAAGTTCAGTTCGGAGGCCATTAAAAAAACCCTAACAGGAAAAAAAAAAAAAAAAAAAAAGACAAAGTAAATACAGACACACATCTCATGTTTACTATTAGCATGAAATTACTTTTCTTCAACTGTTTATGAAGGATAATAGCAGCACATTAATCAAATATGTTCTGAAATGCCTGCGTACAGGACAGGAAATATAATTGTAGAAGCCTATTAGGCATTTTTAACTGTAAGACTGAAAACAATCTAGATCAGGCATTCTCAGCTCTTTCCGGGTATGGATGGTTCACCCCCTTTGGTAGTGGCAGTTCATGTCATCAATGGTTTTTATGGAAGGCAAGCACCGGACAGGTAAAAAACTACCCCTGGAGATCCTGATACACCCTCCTCACACTAGTCCCCACGTCCCCACTCCAAAAGGGGTGTGTGTTTTCCAATGAGAATCACTAAGGTTGGGTTTCATTTTATCCCTCAATGTGGTCTAAAGTGCCGAGGTTGGGGCAAGGTGGAGCAAAAGGGGATTAGTACTTAGCAGAAACTATCAGAGGAATAATTCAACTTTTTCAATTTCTATTATTATTTTAACAATTAGTTTTAGCAAACATTTATCTTTTTTGGGTAGTAAGAGTACATGGCTAGTTAAAAATGTAGTATGATTGCTTACTCAATGACTTTTATAAAAAAAAAAAAGTCTAGACCTCCAGACTTAAAGATACTGGCCATTTCCAAACAAAATAGGGAGTAAACATCTACTTCTCTTCATCTCTTTTCCTAAATTAGGAAATGTTCCAAGACTACATTGTTATAAGGTGAGTTAACTATTGAAAAGCCTAAATAGCTAACACAGGGCATGTTCATTTATGATCCAACAACATTACACAATTACCAGTCCTTAATGCTGACCCCTATCAAACACAGGGCATATGAGGGTTCATGCTGTCACAGCCTAACACAGTGCCTGACTCAGATGGACAGGAAGAAAGGCCTCATAAATGAATGAACTCCCATACCCTAACATTCTGCCCCTCTATAGCAAGAGGAGAGAGGATACCATGAAAGCCAATACATCAGACAGTAAAACCTCTACTTGTTTGAAATCGCCTGTAGTACGGTGTGTGAACTTTTCAATGAGAGACAAAGTTCACTCTATAGCTTGCTGGGAATCAGGAAGGAAATGTGCTCTTCAAAAAGAGCCTCTGGATCTCAGTGTTCAGCTATTGGTACAACTAATTAGTCTCAACCTGCCGCACTGTATCAGAGGATTGAATCAAGTAATAAAACAGTAGGTCCTGGAGGGCAGGCCAGACAACTCATGTTGTGTTTGATCGAAAGCATCCTACATGTCTTATAAGATACTTGGTGCCAAACAGATTGGGTGGCCGCCTTCCCTCACCTGCCTGCCTGAGACTTGCCCAACTGCTCTGTAGGAAGTGACTGATAATGCCATTACCAAATACAAGGCAACTATCAGTGTAGCATGCTGTTTCATCACTCTCTGCAACTGTCTGCTCTTCACAGCAGAAAGAGGATGGATGGGCCTAAGGAATCATTTTCATGAAACTGTGAGGACCATTCAGCTATTACAGTTCATCATTCCAATACTGAAACATTCTACTTAAACTGACCTTCAATTGCATTAATTATAAATTATGTGTCTCCTTTGGCCTTATGATTTAATTTATTCCATGTAATAATTTAGTAACATTTCTTCACATCTACTCTTAAGTCAACATTAAAAATTCATTCATTTTTAATATTCACATCTTATAAGTCATGCAACCCAAATCAAGCTTTTCTCTTAGATTCTGCCTTGACTTGATTTTCTTCTTCCAATGAAACCAAGGTAAACAGAGTCAAGGCTAGAAGCCCAGGGCTAATCAGCCAGGGGGCAGGAAAAAGAAGTCACAGAAATAGGAAAGAAAACTACATCCTGAAGTGTGTGTAAAAGAAACGAGGAGTAGACCTCAAATTCGCCATGATGATGTGGTAGAAATGAGGATAAAGTGAAGGGTGACATGCTAACTAGACTGTACACTTCTTGAGGGCAGGAACCATGTTTTATCATCTTATATCCCCAGGATCAGCTGCAGAGCACAGCACAGTGTGGGTGCTCAATACATGTTTGCCAAATTAGGCAGCAGCACATGAGGCTCAAGTCTTTTTTAGCATCTTCCGGGATGTCCTCCACCAAAGGTCTCCTTGGGTCTCTCTTTCTGTCTCCCAGTTCCAATGACCTCTTGCAATGATGGCCATATATATCCTCCATATACACATTTAGGTCAGTTCTATCAGAGCCGAGTTTGAGCAGCCTTACCCGAAGAGCATGTTTGCTGGCACAATATCCACTAGAAAGAGGTGCAGCTATGATACCCAGGACGCTATTCACAGTAACAATCTTTCCTTGCTTCCTCTCGATCATGTGAGGCAGGACACACTTTGTCAAGGACACCGTCCCTAAGTAGTTAAGCTCTATTAGTTCCTTGTAGACATCCAGGCTGGCGTCCACAACCAGAGAACGCTGGGATCTTCCACCATTGTTGACCAGAATGTCGATCTAGTTAAATAAAACCAGAAGAGGGCACTTTAGAATGACCAGGAGAGGGACTGATGCAATTCCTAGGGACGGTTGGTAAATTATTAATTTGAGGAATCAATGGAACAAAATGGTGTATTTCCAGAAGTCAGCAATAAAAAGATAAAATAAAAACCAGAATTCACATATGGAATTAAATTCCCATCTTAAGTGGCTTTTTATGGAAAGTAACGTGTCATAAAAACAAAAGGCGCAGTGAATTTGTAGCTTCATTTGTTCTACATGGAGGCATTAGTCCTTGCTGGGTATGAAAAGTACTAATTACATAAAGCCAAAGACTCAGAGATTAAGAGGCCCAACTCATCGGCCTTGATCTCAGTGCATAGACCCATTTGCCTAAAGCCCTTTTAACGATAGCACCACAGATGGAAATCTCTTTTGCAGCTATGTTAAAGCAAGACTTAGCAATTCAAAATGCTACTTACTTTACCAAACTCCTGGAGAACTGCTTTGGTAGCCATTTCATGGGAACTCCTGTCAGTTAGGTCAAGGGGCAAAACAAGTATATCTTTTTCTTTTAAGTTGCCATTCTCTAAGGAAAGACACTTAAAAATTAGTGTGGAAGTTGTGCAATAGTTCAATCAAGCTCCTTGCTACTTTCATTAAGTTTAACACCCACCCTAAAACCAGAGTTGGCAACACACTGAGAGGCCACTGTGGAAGTTTCTCTCAGTGACCAAGAGGAAGACTGGCAGTGATGTGGCAACATCTTATTGGACAAAAAGCTGGCTGGTACGCAGGAAGTAGAGTGGCTCTCTTCACTTGTTTATAAACAATCTAACATTGGAACAGACTCTAGAAGAAATCACGATTATATTACAAGCTAAAAAAAAGCAAAAATTTTAGAGCAATGTCTTTAGAAGTAGAGAGGTACATTTGTTTTATGATCGGTTCACAAAGTTTAGGTGCTCTTTTACACACATTGAAAGCCATTTCCGTTTAAAATCAGTAAGAAGCTCAGAGTTCTCCAGTCATATGACACATAGAAGCTTCCTTCCAGAGGCTAAGGATTGCAGGAGGCAAACACGGAAAAGGACACAATCCTGAAATTCCAAACCCAGAAATATACTGGGCTATAATGACCCTTTTTATTTCTGTTCATGAAAAGAACAATTGAAACTAATTTTCTTAGACTCTAACCTTGAAATACAACAAGTAATGCCAATAAGAAAAACAAGCAAGTAGAGAAAATATAAGAGGTATAAAGCCTTCATGGGCAAAGGAGTAAATTTTGAAACATTAACTGTTTTAAAAGAAACGCAAAAGTTTGCACCAATGATCTGGCAGAGAAAAGGAAAACGATCAGCCTCCCTGGGCCTGAGAAGTGCTGACATGGTTCATCATGGCCCAGGCAGGACTTGCAAGTTTCAACAGAGGAGGAGCAGCTACCAGAGGAAGCCTCCCAGCGCAAAAGCACAAGAGGTCTTTGAAAGCACTGTCCTGAAAGAGGCCTCAGGGCTTTGGCAACTAACTCTCATTTCTGGATGGTTAGTTCCATCAGCAAAGTGAAGAAAGACTTTTAAAGAATGATAGGTAGATGACCAAAAAAGTGGTCTGCTGAAAAAGTCAAAATTATCTCAGTTTAGATACTGTGTCCATGAAAAATAATAACTTCATTACATGAAGCTGCTTTCAGTGTGCATGGAACTACACCAAAACCCAAACAAAAAATTAACATTGTTGCTCTTTATATGAATATGAAAGATATTATCTCAAGTTGTATTTTTTAAACTTAATTCCATTTCTGTCCTTTCATCCCTTATAACAAAAATCTTATACCATCCCCATATGACTTTAATATCTGACATTTTAGCAATGAATAAGGATCCTTCCTAATTAAATTTCTATGGTTACATACATGTATGTCATACGTAAGAACCAAACTGTTCTTTCTCTAAGACAAAAATATATGACATTCATTTGGCCACTAAAAATCCATCAGCATTTGAGAGAACTGGTAGTCACTTCCTAATGTGAAGAGTCGGTGCAAAAAAAAAAGTAGAAAGGTGGCAGAAAGAGGGAAGGGCAGCTAATTAAGAGAAGAGAAAAGGCAGAGGAGCGGGTCAAAGCCCTTGGACAAGCGGAGCCAGGGTGCACTGCCCAGTATACGCCCCTCCTCCAGGAAGCATGCCACTACTGCAGGTGTACTCAGTACTCACCCAGGCACCTTCTCTTCACCCGCTCCAGCTCATGCACTCTCCTGGCAGACAGCACAAGAGAAACTCCCAGCTTAGACAGCTGGTAAGCCAGCTCCTCACCAATCCCGCCTGACGCTCCAGTCACCCACACCACCATATCGGTCAGCTCCCATTCTATTGAGAAAGGAGGGGTCATCGATGGAAGAAAATAAGCTATGCATTACATTCATAAATCAAAGATTAGCCAAAACAACATCACTAAACAAAACAATATCACTAAATATGAAGACCTAATGTGTGGAGCTTAAAAATGTAAATATCCTATGTTTACGGCCTTGGTTATGGTGATGGTCTCGCAGGTGTATACTTATCCTCTAAGTCATCAAGTTGTATACGTTAAATTATGATGGCGGAACAGTTTTTCATTGCTTCCTCTGCACTTAAGCACATTACCTCATTAAAACTCTCACAAGAACCTTATGAAATAGGAATTATCTCAATTTTATAAAAGAGGAAACTGAGGTTTACAGAGATTAATTTACCCTATTAGACTGTAATCTCCCTGAAGGCTGGGAGCTTGTCTGCCTGTCCGTTGCTGGCCTCAGGGCCCGGCAGAGAGAGTGGAATATAGCAAAGACCCACAAATAGCTGTGAATAAACACCTAAGAAGCCTTCCTCTACTTTATATGTGGGACGCCTGCCACAGCATGGCTTGACAGTGGTGCTAGGTCCGCACCCAGGATCCAGACCAGGGAACCCTGGGCCCCCAAAGTGGAGTGCACGAACTCGACCACTACGCCGCCAGGCCCGCCACTTGTCTATTTTTCAAAGTGACAAAAATAATAAATCTATAGAAAAGACAAGGAGGATTTTTTTTTTTAACCTTAATAGAGCCTGCCCATCTTTCCACTCTAAGCTGTTTGGGGAACCTGAGTCGATCTCCATGTTCCGTTAACTTTTTTTCATTATTGCCCCCATCTCCACACCCAGGAGTCTTTTTAGTCATTTTTTCCTGATAACTCCCCCATGAAATTTTAATTCCACAGATATACAGTATATCTGTTTATATATTCTACATCTATCTGTGTTTCATACATAAAAGGAGTTCTATAAAGTTTACTCCTCACTCAATGCAAGTTTAAGAGTGGCTAAGTCCAGGGGCCGGCCCCGTGGCCGAGTGGTTAAGTTCACGTGCTCTGCTTTGGCGGCCCAGGGTTTCACCAGTTCGGATCCCGGGCACGGACATGGCACTGCTCATCAGGCCACACTGAGGTGGCGTCCCACATGCCACAACCAGAAGGACCTACAACTAGAATATACAACTATGTACTGGGGGGCTTTGGGGAGAAGAAGAAAAATGTTAGCTCAGGTGCCAATCTTCAAAGGTAAAAAATGAGTGGCTAAATTTAAAAATTAAGTTAAAATTTAAAACTATTAACATCTAACTGAACTTTATAACTATCTGCTGAATAACTTTTAAGGTAATGTATTTACTTAAATTGTAATGTATCAAATTACATGTGCAAATTAGCAAATTATATGGTACATAATAGCAATGTAATTAAATGTATTAAAAATCCTTCAAAACTCTTATTTTCCAGCAAAACTGAAAAAATTACATGAATTTCTTAAAAATTATTTTTAGTCACTGTAACTTTCAACTTTTGCTTCATAAACTTTAACTAGCTGCTAGATATTGTCAATATTTTTTCTTTTCAGCTCTTGACATAATGGGTTGAATAACTTTTATAGAATAATAAAATATAAACTATTTTTATGTTGATTCTCAAAGTCCAAGTTAACACAAAAGCACTAAGGATCAAACACAAAGCAGCCAACAGGCAGCTGCATTATATCTGCTGAGATGGAAGCAAATGATCAAGAGAAAGTGGGCCAATCACAGCCAGCCACTTACCAGAGTTTTGTAGCACTGACCTCGCATGTGTATCGTTTGTTTTCCGAGAACTCAATTATGTCAGTGCTGCACATTTTACACACAAAGAACCCAACGAGAGAAATGAAACGCTCAGGAGTAAGATTTTGTCGGGTAGGGTTGGGCTTTGGAGGGACACAAAACACTGTACCATCTAAGGGTTTTGGGGTCCCCAAGAACCAATCTTCAGCCCTTGGAAGCGATCTCGCTCCCCTTCCCTCCCCAGCCCGGCTTTGACAGCACACTAGCTACCACTTCCAGGCAAACCTCTTCACATGATCTGGGTATTTTCATACAGGACACTCGGTCCAGGGAAACCCCACTTCCCCGCCGCCCCCGTGGAGCCAAAGGCTAGCTTTTGGTCAAATCACTGAGTTTCTCTGAACATTAGTTTCCCTATCTGGAAAATAAGATTAATAACTTTGTAAGAGTCACTGTAAAAGTTGGAGGTCACGTGTGTGTGCAAAGGGCCGAGCACGCTGCTCAGCACACAGAATGCGTCCAGTAAACGACCATCGCATATTAAGCGGGGCACAGATAAAAGGGGGATGGGCGGGACGCCCCTTAGGATGCCAGTAATGGTCTGGCTCCAGGCCAAACGCCGATGCAGTTCTTTCCAGGGTTATACTTCTACCCCAATGACTAGGCAGGTGGGTAACTCCAGACTACCTCAAATTTTACATCAAAACTCCAAGAGTGAGAAGTGGAGGATAAACAAGTTCAGGAAGTAGAAAAACCGAGCTCCAGTCCCCAATAGGAGCCTCCCTTACAAACGCAGGGGGACACGCCCTGTTTCTCAAAGTAGCTGCCCCCGACGCGGCAGCGGACTCCCCGGTTAAGAACTGGAGCCCCGAGGGCGCCCGGGCGACCGCAGCGCTCTCCGACCGCGGCAAGCAGACGACGGGCAGAAGCGCCTGCCCACCCCGCGGCCCCGAGGAGAGGCGCAGCCTCGCGCCCAGAAGCTCCACGCCACCGGCAGGGACGCGGAGGCGCGAAAGCTCGGCCGCCCGGAGCCCGGCCTCCAGCTGCGGCGGGAGCGGCGGCTGCGTCCTCACCTGGGCGGCGCCCCTGCCACTCGGCCCACAGTAGGGTCAGGTCGCCGTCGGCCCGCAGGAAGCGCACCAGCTGCACCACGACCGCGAGCAGCACACACAACGCCAGCAGCCAGAGAAGCAACTCGCCGCTCATCGTGGCCGCGTTCGACTCCGCGCGATGAAGACGGAGAGTGTCAGCGCCTCGCACCAGCGCCGGGCACAGCCCGGCCGCCGCCCCGCCCCGCCCCGCCCCAGCCCCGCCCCAGCCCCAGCCCCAGCCCCGCCCCAGCCCCAGCCCGGGCAAAGGCCCGCCCAGCCTGGCAAAGACTGCGCGCTTCGCCTGCTTGTGCGCCTGATAAAGCGTCGCAGTGGGAACAAAAGCCGTGGGTGACTTTTTCACTTGGCGCTACTCCTGTTGGTACAGTGGCCACAGGATTCGTAATGCCAGGAACGTTTATATAACAGTTGTTTTGAAGGCAAACAGTTTTCAAGGCTCTGGTGGTGTCAACAGGGAAATCATAAATATTCCCACCTATGAACGCGGCCCCTTCTCCTCATCTGGCTTTTTAAACCAGATGAACTAAACAAAAGATCACGTTGCTTTCCGCCCAACCCCACCCCCACGGAATTAACCCAGTCTCTGAGTTGTATTGGCCCGTGTCAAGCGCGTTGCAGATGACCCTTGCCTCGTGGCTGGAGGAGAAAGCGCATCTTTGGCCAAAACGGTCCATGAGCAATAGCTCTAGGCCCTCGGACTGGGGGCCTGAGCCGACCCAGCTGGAGTCCAGTAGCTGTGCCCTCGGCAACCCCCAAAAATTATTTCCTTATTTGTCCACATAAAGAATACGTAGCGAGGTCTGAATGAGAAGATGTCTGGAGGGCGCAGAGACTCATACACAGTAATTCTATTCAGTCTTTCTTTTGTAATTATTAGTATTAATCATTATTGTTTATTGTTTCCATCATGATTATCATTTCTGAGGCTCCAACCTGAAAGGCGGAGACTTTGTTTATAAACTTCTATATTCTGCACCTATGGAGTTCCCCTTGCAGGTGAAAACGATAAGGCTGTTTAAATTGTGATGAACCAGAAATTGTTGTGATATGGTTCTTGGAGGAGGATGTGTGCGAACTGAACTTTGATCTTTACTGTTTACCCAGTCACGACTTGCAATAATATTGCTCAAGAGTTGCCCTCATTAACTTGTCGCTTTTGCAGTATGGGTTTTACTTCCCTCATAATAAATGACTTTTAGAATAAGGTGCTTACAAATACCACACTGGGTCTGGCTACAGTAAACGAACTGTTCAAGCGCTCCCCCTGAGTGGGATTCCCCTTCTATGAAACGGAAGGGTGAGTTAGACTCAGTGTTCCAAGCCAGGCCATACTGTGCAAGGGGAAACTGGATCCTCCGCCCGAAATTCCAGCTGTGGGGAGGGGGAAAGGGGAGCGGAGCTGCAAATGGCAATTAGGGTACGGGGAGATGGGACAGCAGGCCTGGGGCTGGGAAAAGCTGGCCCAAAGATTTTTATGATGTCTCATCTGTCCAGCCCTGGAGATGAAGAAGTCTATGTGAGCTCTGAATGTCTGTCTCAAAAATGCATCTTCGTCTTTTAATCTGATTTGGTACAGTATGAATGTCTCATTCATTCCAGTTTATGTACTTGGTGGAAACTTAAGTAAATAAGTTTGTATACATCCATTTATTAATTTACAAGCTATGATTTAAACCAGACCCCAGGGGCCGGCCCCAAGGCCGAGTGGTTAAGTTCGTGCACTCCACTTTGGGGGCCCAGGGTTTTGCCGGTTCAGATCCTGGGCGCAGACATGGCACCGCTCATCAGGCCACACTTGAGGCGGCGTCCCACATGCCACAACCAGAGGAACTTATAACTAGAATATATAACTATGTACCTGGGAGGATTTGGGGAGAAGAAGAAAAAAAAAAAGAACATTGGAAACAGATGTTAGCTCAGGTGCCAATCTTTAAAAACAAAAACAAAAACGTACCCCACACCCACAAAGTTAAAGTAAGAAACAAATTCACCAAAGTTTCTGAACGTACCTTGCAGAATAACAAGGGCATTGGCAGATAAGGAAAAAACTTGCTGACGACCTCCTTCGACCAAACATTGCGCAGGCTCAATGAGGGACTGGAGTGACTGCTCAGTAAACTCTGGACATCATAAGCCAAAATTCCACCGCATGTAACACACGGACACACCCTCCCTAGAATTTACATGTGACTTATGAAGAAATATGAAAGACAGTCACATCTGCACAGATGTTCCACCACACACCCAGCTGTGTGAGCAGTGTGGGATAGGTTGCAGACAGACCAAAGAAAAGATCCAGAGTCAATGAACAAGACATAGGGAGGTCCAGTGGCAGCCGGCTGGACAGCAATGTGCACCCGCAACCGTGGGCGGGGAGGGAGTTTCTTATATAGGCAGAGGACACAAAGGCTATATGCTTGCCAAGAAGCTGTCCTTGGTACCACCAGTGCTCCCAGGAACAGTAGCTCAGGTGGAGGGCTCTGTGTCCTTTTAAGACAGGATGTTCTTTGAGTGAGGTAAGGTAAGAACCGGGCTGGCCAGGCCCTGGATTGTTACACATCCCAGAGGCTGGGCGTCCTGCCCAGAAGGGAGCCAGAAGGACACATACTTGCAATGGGCTTGTGTGCTTTTGCTAAGCAAGCAAGGCCCAGGCTCTAGACTCCACCCTGCTGTGTGTCCGAATGGCCCTCACAGTCTTAGCGTGTCATTCTTCCACGGAGTCCCTGAGCCAGACGCACAGAGGAGCATTGTAACTAGATACCACGACAGCAATAGAGCAGAGTAAGAGAACAAAATCAACATAAGAAGGCAGTAATGCCAAGGAACACCTTCCACCAGGTTGAAGAGAGGGATTGAATCCAACAGAGACCCAGTCAGTGCACAGGGCTTCAATAGCTCGTCTATGGGTGTGTAAGGAGCCATTGTAGAGCGTAGTCCAGGATATGGACACAGCATTCTACCTTTATCAGAGCACAGGTCCCTCCCTGGGCAGCACTGAACACATCCAGAGTCATTCTGTTTTGTAACACTACTTGTCTCATTTGGGATGTTCTCTCTTTCAAAAGCCTTATTGCGTGTCTGGTGTTATTTAGCGTTGTTGCAACATATTGGGCTCGGGCAGACACTGCATTCTGCAGCAATGGCCGCAGGTGGTTGGGAAAAGACGGTGAGGGGGTAAGACGACCCTGCAGTGTGTTGCACGCGGTGGCATGCACAGACCGCCTCCCGATTAGAAGGAAGCTGTTGAAGGGGAGACAGGACGTGTGAAGGAATGTAAGGGTGCCCCAGTGTGCATCTGCCGGTCCAGTTATCAGGCAGACAGGGCCAGCCATGAGCACCACAAGCCCATAACCACCTCCGAGGAGAGGTGTAGGCTCCTCTGATGGTGTTGTCTTTACATATCGCTTTAGGTGTCCACCCCACATTTTTGAAATACTTTCATTGGTGGTGCAGAGTTATTGCCATATTCAAAGCACCAGGGAAGGGAATTTCTTAATTCTATTTGTACAGAAGTTAACCATCCTACGCCATCAAATACAGAGCACCCCGCCGTTGGGGTTGTATTAACCTGCTCACACACAAGCTGGGAGATATACTTTTGAGAGGCAGCATAAGAGGGCAAGGACAGGTTACTTGGGGGAGGGGAGTAGAAATGGAATGTGACGGACGTTCATCCACTCTCGCAGGGCTCCCCAGTCAGAGGCATTGGCAGCTTGGAGACACCATGGTAGAACTATGCAAGAGGGAACTAAAACAAGGATGTCACGGCTGTCTAACAAGACACGTGTGGTTGCAGTGGCATGGGATAAGGGCAGAACAATAATCACCAGAGGGAAAGGATGAACGTACCTTGGGGAACTGGAGGCCCTGGATTAGTAAATCTGGAGGTTTTGGGTGGCCTCCCCACCATGAAGGGTGTTAGTGTGATATCCTGTTTTAAGCTTGTTCCCCAAGGGGCTAAGAGACCATACCAGCGGGGCCCCACCTGCCAGTCCCAGGTCCAAGTGACCACATGGGTGCCGGTAGGAAGTTCTTGTGTCAGAGGCAAAAGCAGGTTGTTCTGAGTGCCTATCTGTGGTTGTAGTGTGTCTCCTTGAGTAGCTTCTGTACTGTCATATCAGATCTTTGTGTCAACATCTGATGTGCGCTGGGTTGGGTGTGCCTCTCACGTTCATTCAGTTGATGTATTGCAGTGGTCAGGCATCTTGTCCAGTGGACTAGGGTCCTGTCTTCTGTCCTCAGTTGTTGTTTCAGCAAGCCATTCATTCATTCCACCAGACTTGCAGCTGTGGGGTTGTATGGCAGGTGAAAATGCCGATGTGTGTCCACTTGATCAGCCCACGTCTGTACCTGGTGTCCAGTAAAATGTGTACCTTGGTCACTGTCAATGTCCGTAGGAACACCATATGCAGCACAGAGGTGTTCCTGGCCTCTGGTCTTTTGTGTAGCCCTCTTGCTAAGGTATGCCTGTAGCAGTCCTGTACATGTGTTCATTCAAGTAAAGGCATACCAGCAGCCATCAGACAGAGGCAAGGGCCCGATGTAGTCCACCTGCCAGCAGTGAGCAGGCTGCCTGCCTGTGACGATTTGGCCTGTGTCCCAGGGAATGGCCTAGGATCTCTGCAAAGAACAAGAAGGGCATTCCTGACAAACCTGCACCACGTCAGCATAGCACAGAGGGAGGCCCCAGGTCTTGGCAATGGCCGGTAAGGTCCTTTGTCATTTATGTTCAATTTTCTTACGTAGCCATTCTGCCACTCTTTTGCCTGGTACTTCTTCCAGAAAATGGATCCGAGCCAATTCTTCCACTTGTTGTTTTCCTGGCAGTGTTGTTGCCTGACGTACAGATACATGGTACACTCTTATTGTCATTCCCTGAACCCACTGCCAGAGATCATCCCAGAGTTCTGCCCCCAACAAGGGGTGACCATTAATAGTCCACTTTTGTCATGTTCATAGCGCTATCCACAGGGTGAGCCCTTTAATTGACTTCCCAACTGTCCATGCACAGACACATTGGATCGGGCTCACGAGTCAACACCATCCAGGCAGCTCACCATTCAGCCCATTGACTATACCCAGAGCCAGAGTCCAACCACATAGTGTCAGTCAAAGGCTGGATGGCCACTGCTGTCCACTGGGGGTTGTCTTTGGCAGGGCAACCCACATACCAGGCTTCTGCCGGGATTGGTTCTTTTCCTTCCCATACATTTGGCAGGGTTTCCTCATCTAATGGAGTTGTTTCCTCTGTGGTGTATGTTACTGGCCCAGGATGGCATGCAATTTTGCACATAGGGGACTACTGGTGAGGGCCCCTTGTTGTTGTAAGTATGCATGCCACTTTGCCAGTGTCTGTGTTTGGGCTGTTCCTGAGCGGAGCTTTTGGAAAGCGTCCCACAGCCACCTCCCAATGGGCAGATGAGTACAGACTGTGACTGGCAGGGAACAGGTTATGGGCTCCACCTGCTGGAGGGCCTGGTAAACAGCACACAAGTGTTGCTCCAGCACGCTATATCCATTTTCAGCCCCTTTCCACAATTGGGACCAGAAGCCAAGGGGCACTTATTTATGGCCTTGCCTCTGCCAGAGACCACATCTGAACCCCTCTGAGTAACTGGAAACACCCAATTCACATGGTTGTCCTTGTGTTAAAACACCCAAGGACTGGATTTGTGTTACTGTTACTTTGGATTGGGTGCTGGCCTCCTGCTCGGTGGTCCCCAGGCCCACCCAGATAGCACTCTTTCACTATCTATGAAAAGGGAGGGATTTTGTGTTTATCAAAATAAATTTCCTGTGTTGTTTTTATCGAGTCTTTAACCACAAGAGTTAAGGTTTTTCTCACAACTATTTAAATTTCTGCACTTGTCTGAAAATCTTTTATTGTCATTTTGGTTGAACAGATAATTAAGTATTGTTTCGTATTGATCTATGACCCTATTTGACCAAGTGTTCTAAAACCTTTTGATATTTTTGACAAACTTCCCAAAATTCAAATTCAAAATAGAGTCTTTCTTTTGACTTGAAAGTAACTCTGAGAATTTCTAGTGGATCCCTGGGACTTCTCAAAGAATTTGATCTCTCTTCTTATAAAAAGGGAAATAGTAAACTAATTAGACTTGTTTGGTATGTTAAATTACATGTCAAGCATTATCAAGTGATGCTAAGCTTCCTTTATGAATCTTTGCATACATATGTTATTATGTGTTTTAAAAATCATATAAAATTTTTTTAATTTCTTACATGTCCTGGTATAATGTTATCAGTTGTAATTCTAGTAATTATCTTAAAATGTTAAATGTCACAGAAATAACCAAATCCTTGTCAATTTCATTATAATGTTGTCTTTTGTCATTTATGGATGATTATTGTTTTACTCTGATGCTTTTGCAAATACGTTTCATCTTCAGAAAGATCTGTGACAAGGCCTCTGACACTTACTCTAGACTACAGGGTAAGACAAAAGTGGTTCCTGTTGCTCTTATAGATAAGATACAGGCTGTTTGTCCTCTTTATAAGTTGGTGTGAAAGAGCGCTTACCTGACCAGACAACAGGCAAGTATTTGAATGTTAATTCAAGCCCCAAATATAGCCCTTTGGGCTTCATCCTCCAAAGTTGGGGTACTTTTAGTTATGAGTCTATGAAAAGGAACAAGATGATTTTTTTTTAACAACATTGCCCAGTAAAATAAGCTCTAATATAAATGTAATAGAAACTAGCCCAAATACCTTTCAAGATAGCATGATATAAAACAATCTTTGGTAAATGAAAGCTTATTTAAGTTTGATTAAAATAAACAAGTTTCCAGAGTTATCAGCATTGGATGTGATACAGACATGTTATCTCTATTATAAAATTAGACAGTGAAAATAACAAAATAATAGCTGATTTTGCCTGATGGCTCATGAAGTTTTTGTGGGTGATCCAAATATAGTTGTTCAGAACAAGTAAACTAAATAGATGTGAAAGATAAAAGTTTTAGGGTGAACTTTTTGACAATAATTGTGTGTTATGCTATATGTACTTGAAATAACTTCAAAACTTTTGATAACTTGAAACCTTGGAGTTTTGCTAAATTAAGTTATATGATAGAAATTTATTGAGTATCTGGGTCATTTCCACATAAGATAAAATATTAGAATTAATAGCTGAACATAGATCTATCTACATTTGGTTTCTTATTTCAAAGAAATTGAAAGAAACTTGGACATATTAATAAGCATGTTTTGTGCCACACTGAGAAATTTTCTGTGAGACAGCACATATTTCTAGACAGTTTGTATACAAAGAAAATAAGATGTACGTTTTCAATAAAGAAGGTATAAGGAAGGGAAATATTTTTGTTTGTTTTGTTAAGAAAGATACATTTATCCTAAAGTACTACAAAAGAAAAAAGAGAGGCATGAGACAAATTCTGAATGTAAAAAAGAAGTGATGAAAGGTTTGTGAAAGAAAAGCCCTAAAGAAAGAGCTTTGTGCATGCTCAATTTAGCTAAGACAGAAGTTTAGTAACAGAGGTAAGCAGGTATGAAAGTTGAAATTTGGTTTTCTCTTAAAAGGATGATTTTCATGGACTTTTGTTCTGCTCTTGATAAAGGGATTGTAAAGGTGGGGTTTTTTCTCGCTTTTGTTTCCCGGTTCCACCAGTCATCCCTTGACATTAGCAAAACGACAGGCCAAGATCTCTGTTTTCTCATCGGACTCCCGGAGGCTTGTCAACAGTGCCTTGGCTGAACTTGTGGCACTGACTAGAGCCTGTCCTTTGACTAAAGGACAATTTTTTACTGCAAATATTTTTACTGATAGCAGATAGGCATTTGGAGCAGCACATGATTTGGGGGTGCGCTAGAAACAAAGGTTTTTTTTAACCTCTACTGGGCAACATATTTTTAAAAAAGGAAACAAGTGGCTGCTCTGTTAAAAACCATTTTATTCCCTAAGGAACTGGTAATAATATAGGTACAAGGTCACTCCGAGGCAGACACTTTAGAAACTAAAGGAAACCAGTTAGCAGATCAGGCAGCAGTTAAGGAAGCGGCCTCACAAATGGGGATTTCACAAACTTTGACGTGTCCCTTGTTTCTTTCTGACTTAACTGGGGCTTTGGGTGATTTTCAGAAGACCACCACAGGAGAAGAAAAACAAATACGGATCCAAAGGGGATGGGGAGGAGCTTTTGATTCTCACAGGAATCTGTAGATTGGACCTAATCCATATCCAATACTTCCTTTAGAAGCTCAACTTCCACTTCTGCAGTATATTCGTGATTTGACTCATTGGGCCCCAGAGTACATGATCTCTTGGGGAAAACAATACTTTTGGAAACCGTCTTTTACAATAACACAGAAAATATATTCTAAGTGTTTAGTCTGCCCTAAACATGACACAGGCAAGCCCCTACATCGTTCAAAGGGAAGTTTCCCTTTGCCAGCCAGACCATTTAAAATTTGGGAGATGGATTTTATCCAAATGCCTCCCTCTCAAGGTTATCAATATGTGTTTGTTATGTGTTTCCACATTGGGTTGACGCTTTCCCTTGCAGAAGAGCAACAGCTTTAATAGCAGGTAAATTGTTACTAGGAAAAATGATTCCTGTTTGGAGAATTCCTACAAGTGACCAGGGAACTCATTTCACTGGACAAATAATGACATCTGGCCAATAATGCAGCACCTTGTGCTTAGCATCCCCAGTCCTCAGAATTAATTGCACTGTCAAAACAATTGTTAAAACTTTAGAAATATTTAATCTCTCATGGCCAAAAGCTCTTCCACTAGCGCTCCTCAATCTTAGATCTACACCTTTTGGTAAACATTGACTGTCTCTCTTTGAAATAATAACAAGACGGCCTATGCAGTTAGATAAAGGAACGTGTGAACCAACTTTGCTCAAAGGAAATATCTTACTCTATTGTCAAAGTCTTGTTAAGATACAAAAAGAAATAAAAGGTTAGTAGCTGATTCCCTTCACAGCGAGCTCCTGGAAGATGAAGGCCTTGAGCATCGTGGACCACAGCTTGGAGAGTTTGCTTATTGGAAGAAACACCAAGTTAGAGACTCTTGCAGCCCCACTTGAAAGGACCATACCACGTACACTTAACCAACCCATGTGCTACAAAATTAAAATGCATAAACTCATGGATCCACATTTCTCATTTTAAAAAAGGCCTCTCCTCCTGAGTGGACTTCAACTTCTAATACTGACCCTCAGCTTCAACTGACTAAGACAAGTGCTACCAAATCAGGATGAGAAGAAGCCAACATCTGATGTGGACGGCTCTCACAAGAGTCCAGACCAGGCCAAATTAAGGGACAGTAAGCATTATTTTTGTTCCTTAGTGGACTCACCTACTCTTGGCACAGAATTTGTCTTTCTAAGCCACCCTAATTCTTAAATACTAACTGTTGGTCTTGGGAAAAGTTAACCACTTTTAGTCCAACCAACAGTAAGTCCATAAGTCAAATACTCATGTATAATTCCAAAACCCAGAGTCTAAGACATGAATCTGTTCTAAATCTTCCTATTAATTCTGACTTCACAGGATATATCCATTATATAGGGCACACCATGGGGAAAATATCCAAGGGAATTCTGGCAGGGAACATTTTTGTGAGAGGAATTATAAAAACTGTGTTCACAATTGTAATTTTGATCATATTAATAGTCGTGTTGTTCTGATGTTATGCTAGGTGTTGAGGGAGGCAACAACAGGAGAAAGCCCAGACCATGTTGGCTAGGAAGGTAGAAGTGATCTGGAATGCATTATTAATGAATGACTTGTAAGATAGGTAAGGAAATGAGAGGTACCCCACCATATCAGAGGAAAACCAAAGGAACATCTCATTGGTCATGAATGCAGCCGTGGGTTGATGATGATCAAAGAAGGATTGTGGACAAAACTAGGACCCCTCTCCCTGGTCTAACAGGCGAACCTAGCAAGCAAGCTGCATAGGCTTAAAGTCAGTACAATAAAAATCCACGCTGTTCTGTGAAGCAGCCATGCTGGCCTCATAGCCTGTATTATAATGACCTTGCAACCCTACACCTCATGACTGAAGATACCACCTGGACAGATCCCACTGGGAAAAGACAAAGGTGCCTTGCTGTCACATTCCTCGGCTGCATGTCTTAGAGATGGAGGGGAAAAGTAATGACGCTGGTCCTTGCCTCCCTCCACCCATAGATAACACCAACACTCCCACCCTTGTTTAATGTATAACCAAAAGCTCTTGTTAATGTTCTCTTTGAAGTAGATGACTATTAGATGTGTAAGCCCTTCCCTGCATGGACTCTGCTTTGTTAAAAAAAAAAAAAAAGTATAAAAACTACACTGAGATCTGTAGCCCTCGGAGCAGTTCCTCAGAATACTCTGCTGGACTGTTGCCCGGTATTCAAGTTCCTCACTTTGATTATCAAATAAACTCCTTAGCAAATGCGGTGATGGATAACAGAGTAGCCCTTGATTGTCTCCTGGCAGAGCAAGGAGGCATGTGTGATTGCTAACACCTTCTGCTGCACATGGGTAAACACAACCAGGCACGTAGAACAGAATATTAAGAAAATATACTTGGGGCCGGCCCTGTGACCAAGTGGTTAAGTTTGTGTGCTCTGCTTTGGTGGCCCCGGGTTTCGCCAGTTTAGATCCCAGGTGTGGACATGGCACCACTCATTTAGGCTATGCTGAGGTGGAGTCCCACATAGCACAACCAGAGGCACTCACAACTGGAGCATACAACTATCTACTGGGGGGGGCTTTGGGGAGAAGAAGAAGAAAAAACAAAAAAGAAAATATACTAACAGGTCAGCTAGTTACATGACATCAGTAACCCTTCTGACCAGGAGGTTTGGAATCCTGTAAAGAGTTTCTTCCCCAACAAGTCTTAGCTAAGTTGGCAATATCCACTGGCGGGTCCTTTAATCATTATTTTATTGCTTCTTTTATTTGGGCCAATAATTCTTAAATTTCTCACCAGGTTTGCAACTCAAAGACGACAGGCCACTGGGCTATTCCTATGCCATCTCACCCCAAATTTGGGGGACATCAACCCCTCCACCAATCCAGTCTGAGCACCCAAGAATACGTACATTTCAATGCCAATTTCATTCCTAAAACCCCAATCTGCACCCAAACCAGTAAGAAACAGCTAGAGGGGTTATCATCCCTAATCCCTCAAACTTGAAGAATGATCAAAAGACGAGGGAACTGAAACCAAACCCCACACCCACAAGGTTACAGTAACAAACAAATTAACCAAAGCTTCTGAGCTTGTCTTGCAAATAGCAAGGTCACTGCAGATAAGGAAAAAGCTTGCTAACAACCTCCTTCAACTAAACATTGTGCAGGCTTATTGAGGGACCAGAATGACTGATCAGTAAAGTTTAGACATCATAGGCATGTAACATGTAATCCACTGCATGTAACACACGGAACCTCCCAAAATTTACACATGTGACCTGTGAAGAAATATGAAAGACAGTCACACCTGTGCAGAGAACTCTTAAAACTTCAGTCCCCAATACCCTCCTACTCACTCCCTCCCTCTCCCTACTTCCCCAGCAAATATCCCACAAAAAAGCTGCTCCAGGAGACAGACTTGAGAGTTTTGCCTTCTGTCTCCTTACTTGGCTACCCTGCAATAAAGTCCTTTCTTTCTGCAAAAGACCTCTGCCTCAGCATCTGGTTCTTCTGTAGCTCATCCAGCAAATGCTTGTGGTTGATAACATGATGGTTAATTTTTAAGGTTGACATGGCTAGGCCATGGTGCCCAGTTTTTGGTCAAACACCAGTCTAGATATCACTGTGAGGGTATTTTTTAGAGGTGATTAACATTTAAAAGCAGTAGAATCTGAGTAAAGCAGATTAGCCTCCATAATGTGGGTAGATATCATCCAACCATTTGAAGGCCTTAAGTAAAAAAAAACTGAGGTCCCCCCAAAGAAGAGAGAATTATGACTCTAGCATGCCTTTGAACTTGAGCTGTAACATCAACTCTTCCCTGAGTCTCCAGCCTGCTGGCCTGCCCTGCAAATTTCAGACTTGCCAGCCCCCACAATCGAGCAAGCCAATTCCTTAAAATAAATCTGTGTGTGTGTGTGTATATATATGTCAATGTATGTGTATACGTATATGTATGTGTGTGTGTGTATCTCCTATTGGTTCTGTTTCTATCAAGAGCCCTAAAACACAAACTATAATAAAACCACACAGTCATTTTACCTCACCAGTGGTCTTGCATTGGGAAATGAAGACAAATTAATATACAAATTTCAACATCAGAAATTTCATTTAGGGGCCGGCCCCATGGTCAAGTGGTTAAGTTCATGTGCTCTGCTTCAGTGGCCCAGGGTTTCACTGGTTTGGATCCTGGGTGCAGACATGGTGCCACTTGTCTGGCCACGCTGAGGCGGCATCCCACATGCCACAACTAGAAGGACCCACAACTAAAATATGCAACTATGGACTGGGGGGTTTTGGGGAGAAAAAGGAAATTTCATTTAACCTAAATAGAGGCACAATTCATTTTGGACTTCAATTATATGTTTAAAGAATCAGTTACCATCATCAGGAAAACAGCTATTATAGCTAATACCTTTAAATTGTCCTCATTTGTTCTATTCACCAGTGAGAAAAATCCAGCCTCAGAATCTGCTGCTTCTGGTGAAGAAATTCAGCAAGTTCTTTTCACAAATAGCATGTCAGGATTGCCTCTTCCCATTTTGCACAGAATTTATCTCAAAACTTGGAGCCAAAGTACTCAAAGCAAACGAAGGACAGATAAACAAATGAAGTAACTCTTGCAAGGCCAGTGAGGCATAAAGCAGTAGGCAGAACAGTGGAAATCCAGCCTCTCCTGGACCAGTCCATTAACGAGCTGACAGAATTTCAACCATTTAAATATAAAATTCCAATAATTAAAAAAAACCTGATTCAAACATAAGCTTCATTATTTCCTCTATGAACAAGGAAACTTAAACAGCTGCCAGGAGACAAGGAGAGACTCCGGTCACTTCACCCCGCTTCTCTATTCCCGTTTGGAAAGAGCACTGGCTGATCCGTCTCCTCAAGTCTCGGTACCTCTTCCTGAGGCCAGGACCGTGCTGAAGAGAGTGGCATCACACAAGGCCCCACAAGTCAAGGCCATGGTCCCTCAGGACAAGGTCCCTTCACAATCAGAGGAAAAAAACGGAAACCATATGCTATATTTCACCACCATACAGTGTGCTTCTGACAACACACAAACTTACTGTTAACGAAAGTATCTGTTTTGGCAAACCAAATCCTAGTTTGGTGCTAAATCCTCCCTTATCTGAGCCATGGTTCACATCCTACGATTCAAATCACACCATAAAAACAGAGAATGTAATCAAAACACCATGGTCTAATTCACAAAACATTAAGATGTTATTCTTGATTAATTTCCACCAGAAATGAGCTTCAAAACATTTAATTGCTTTCTGCTAAACACCCACATGTGTTAGACAGGCGTCAATAGCAGCATCTTTCTTATTCTTAAGCATTTAAAAACAAGAGGGATTTCAATCCACAACCCTAATAGGGACCCAATTAGGTGCGCAGAAACTAGCTCATGGCTGAGAACAATGGAGAGTCAAACGGAGAAGCTTCTCGGCATTGATGCAGCAGAACTTGCATCCTCTCTAACTCCTGGAATACCTTGTATGCTCTGATGTCTAAGGTTGCTCCTTGGCAGAAACCAAATGTAACTTTAAAACAGTGACGACCGTGAAAGAGACAGCAGCTTCCCTCTTCAGTGTTTAATTTTCCAGTCTTGCCTACCAAACATTCCTTTTCTTTCACCTTGAAACGTTTTGAAGAATGTTATATACGGTAATTAAATTTCCTTAGACAGCTCTTCCTTCTCTCTTTCCAACCATTGTAAAGCTCCACTCCCCTCCCCACTCCCATCCTTCTCTAGAAAGCTTTTTCTGTTTATCGGGTGACATAATCACTCCAGTCTCATCTCTTTTTATAATTACTTCTGATGGGAACTATGTCTGATACTGTTCTCTAGTTATTTTAAGGGTTAATATATTGTTGCCCCACTGGAACTTTAAGCTCTTTGAGATAAAATAGCAAAGCTGATGCTTCTTTTGAAGAGCCTATAGCCCTTAGCTTAGTGTTAATATAACAAACAATAAGCCCACATTGAACTGAATTTTCCTTTCCTTGAAAGCTGAACCTCCTTGAAGTTCTCAACTCAAGTTGAGAATAGCAGAATGAGAGCTTCTGAAATTTAATAAATCAATCTTCTCTGAGTGTCATTAAAATGCTTTGAATAAAGGCCCCACTAAAGCCTTTTGTATAATCAGTAACCTTAGTTTTTACCTCCAGCTGTGACAGCTTGGTACCCCATCTTCCCTCCTTTTAGTAATGGTCACTTTTTTTTTTTTTTGAGAAGATTGGGTCTGAGCTAACATCCGTGCCCATCTTCCTCCACTTTATATGTGAGATGCCTGCCACAGCATGGCTTGACAAGCAGTGCGTAGGTCTGCACCCGGGATCCAAACTAGTGAACCCCAGGCCACGGAAGCAGAACATGCAAACTTAATGACTGAGCCACCAAACCAGCCCCAGTAATGTTCGCTTTTGATGGTATGGGCTCAGGCCTGATCAGGGTGGATCAGCAGAGATGAAGGCAGTCGTATGTAAGAAAACTGTCACCTTCCATAATAAAAGTGTATATAAAAATAACTTCAGGGGCCGACCTGGTGGCACAGTGGTTAAGTGTGCATGTTTCTCTTCAGAAGCCCGGAGTTCGCTGCTTCAGATCCCAGGTACGGACATGGCACCAACTGGCACGCCATGCTGTGGTAGGCGTCCCACATATAAAGTAGAGGAAGATGGGCACGGATGTTAGCTCAGGGCCAGTCTTCCTCAGCAAAAAGAGGAGGATTGGCAGCAGATGTTAGCTGAGGGCTAATCTTCCTCAAAAAAAAAAAAAAGTTAAAAAAAAATAACTTCAAAAATCCAGATCCTCCGAGACTGGCAGTCTCTGGGAAAAAAAAGAAAGACACTTTGAGTGGAAAGAGGAACTGAGGAAGTCTTGGGAGAAAATATTCTCCCTCAAGAACAAGAAGAGTTTTATGGATTTCGGTTGGGGACGTTATCACGACCCCTAAATACTTTTGGAAATTTGTTGGATGTGCTTTGTTTTCATAGTGCCAGGTGGGCAAGGGCCAGGGGTGCTAAAGATCCGGGCAGCATGTAAAGACATAGCCTACAAAGAATTGTCTGGCCCCAAAAACTGACAGTGCCCCGTCCAGAAATATTGCAGCCAGGCCGTGGTGGAGAGTGCTCCACAATCTAGCTCCTGCAAAAGGAAAGCATTCCTCCACACCCTCTGCATCTGCTTGGCCCTTCTCCATGTACCAGTGTTCGGGTTACTGTTTAGTATTCTGATATTCGGAGGCACACAAGGTCGTTCCTGAAGAGTCTTGTGTCTCTTACATAAGTTGTTTCCTCCTCTTTAGTAATCTCATGGGATTCTTCAATAGAAGCATCTCACAGCGCTGTCAGCCACATGCAGTTCCACATATCATTGCACTGATTTTTTCTCTAGATTAGCCGATCTCCACATTATCTTGAGTCTCTTAAACACGAAGACTTCACTATATGGTTTTCTCTCTCTCTCTTCCTCATTGAATGCGTCGTTCCCAAACTTCCCTTTACATATCTCAGTAAATGATTCAGTCAGTGGTGGTGGTTACTCAAATCTACACAAGTGGCAATAAAATTGCATAAAACTACCCCCACACACGGGTACATGTAAAGCTCGTGAAATCGGAATAAGGTCTATGGATTGTGCCAATACCAATTTCCTGGTTCTGTTATTGCTCTAAAATTATGTAAAATGTTACCCCCAGGGAAAACAGGGTGAAGGGCACATGGGCCCTCTCTCTACCATTTTTGCAATTTCTTATGAATCTCTAATCATTTTAGAGTAAAGCAGGATTATTTTCTTATTATAAGGTGCCTGCACTACCCATGAAGCACTATGCTGCTATTTGAAAGTAGACTTGGATTAACTGTAGATGTATCTTGCAAATTCTAGGGCAACAACTTAAAAAAATAAAATAAGAAGTGTAATTGATGTGCTAAGAAAGGAGAGTGTAGAGGCCAGCCCAGTGGTGTAGCAGTTAAGTTCACACGCTCTGCTTCAGTGGCCTGGGGCTCGCAGGTTCGGATCCCGGGTGTGGACCTAAGCACTGTTCATTGAGCCATGCTGTGGCAGGCATCCCACATATAAAATAGAGGAAGATGGGCACTGATGTTAGCTCAGGGCTAATCTTCCTCAAAAAAAAAAAAGGAAAGAAAAAGAAAGGAGAGTGTATTAGACTTCTCCAGAGAAACAGAACCAATAAGGTGTGGATGTGTGTGTGTGTAAAAGGAGATTTATTATAGGAATGGGCTCTTGTAATTGTGGAGACCAAGAAGTCCCGTGATCTGATGTCTGCAAGCTGGAGAACCAGGAAAGCCGGTGGTATAATACGATCTGTGTCTGAAGGCCTGAGAACCACAGGAGTCACTGGTGTAAGTCCTCATCCAAGTGAAAATGACCAAGAACCAGGAGCACTGATGTCTGAGAGCAGGAGAAGATGGACGTCCCATCTCAAGCCGAGAACAAATCCGTCCTTCTGCTTTTTCATTCTATTCAGACCTTCAACGGATTAGATGAGTCCCACCTGTGTTGGTGAGTATAATCTTAGTCTACTGATTCAAATGCTAACCTCTTCCAGAAGGACCCTCACAGACACCACAGAAATAATGTTTTACCAGCTGTCTGGGCATCCCTTAGCCCAGTCAAGTTGACACATAAAAGTAACCATCACAGAGAGAAAATGGAATCGTATAAAATGCTCAGTTAAACCACAAAAGGCAGAAAAAGTGTGAAAGACAAAAACAGGGCAATGAACAAGGGAAATGAATAGAAAACAGTAACAAATATGGTGGCTATTAATCCAATTATATCAATAATCACCTTGAATGTCGATAGTTTAAATGTGCAAATTAAAAGATGCAGATTGTCAGAGTACATCAAACTGTAATACTCAATTATATGTTGGCTATAAGGAACTCACTTTAAATATAAAGATACATATAGATTAAAAGTACAAGGATGGACTGGGCAATGATTTTTTGGATATGACACCAAAAGCATAGGCAACAAAACCAAAAATAGACAAATGGGATGGCATCAAACTAAAAAGCTTCTGCACAGAAAATAAAACAAAAAACAATCAACAGAGTGAAAGAGCAGCCTTGGAATGGGAGAAAATATTTACAAACCATTTTTCTAATAAGGGGTTAATATCCAAAAGGAACTCACACAACTCAATAGCAAAAATACAAATACGATTAAAACATGGGTAAAGGACCTGAATAGACATTTCTCAAAAGAAAATATACAACAGGTATGTGAAAACTTCCTCTAATTATCAGGGAAATACAAATGAAAACCACAATGAGATGTCATCTCACACCTGTTAGAATGGCTACTACCAAAAAGACGAAAGATAACAAGGGTTGGCAAGGATTTGGAGAAAAGTGAATGCCTGTACACTGTTGGTGGCAATATGTAATTGGTACAGTGTTATGGAAAACAGTATAGAGGTTCCCCCAAAAATTAAAAATAGATTTACCATATGATCCAGCAATCCCACTTCTGGGTATATATCCAAAAGAAATAAAATCAGTATCTCAAAGATATATCTGCACTCTCACATTCCTTGCAGCATTATTCACAGTAGCCAAGATAAAGAAACAAGCTAAATGTCTGTTGATGAATGAATGGATCAAGAAAACGTGATGGGGGCCAACTCGTCACCAAGTGGTTAAGTTCGTGCACTCTGCTTCTGCGGACCAGGGTTTTGCTGGTTCAGATCCTGGGCACAGACCTAACACTGCTCATGAGGCCATGCTGAGGTGGCGTCCCACATAGCACAACTAGAAGAACCTACAACTAGAATATATAACTATGTATTGGGGGGCTTTGGGGAGAAGAATAAATAAAGATTGGCAACAGATAGCTCAGGTGCCAATGTTTCAGAAAAAAAAAAAAAGAAAATGTGAGATATATATATATATCTTGTGTATATATTGTGTGTGTGTGTATATATATATATATATATATATATACACACACACAATGGAATGTTATTCAGCCTTAAAAAAAGATGACAACATGGATGAACCTGGACAACACTATGCTTAGTGAAATAAACCCGACACGGAAAAACAAATACCACATGGTCTCACATATCTGTGGAATCTAAAATAGTCAAACTCATAGAAACAGAGAGTAGAAGGGTGGTTACCAAGGGCTGGAGGGAAGTGGGAGAGGGGAGATGTTGGTCAAAGAGCACAAATTTTCACTTGTGCAAGATAACTTCTGGAGATCTAATGTACAGCATGGTGACTATAGTTAACAATACTGTATTATATACTTGAAATTTGCCAAGACACTAGATCATAATTGCTCTCACCAAAAAAGAAAAAAAATATAACCATGTGAGGTGATAGATACGTTAATTAGCTTGATTGTGGTGATCACTTCATAATGTATACCTATATCAAAACATCAAGTTGTACACCTTATATATATGCAATTTTTGTCAATTATACTTCAATAAAGCTGAAAAAATATCAGATGAATAAGTTCTAAGAATCTACTGTACAGCATGGTCACCACAGTTAATAACACTGTATTGTATACTTGAAATTTGCTAAGAGAGTAAATCTTAAGCATTCTTACCACACACACACACACAGAAGGTAACCATGTGAAGTATATACATATATCAAATCATCACACTGTACACTTTAATTATGTACAATTTTATGTGTCAATTGTACTTCAATAAAGCTAAAAAAATAAAAGTAAAGGATAAAGAAAGATAGACCATGCTAACACTAATCAAAAGAAAGCAGGAGTAGTTATATTAATTTCAGATAGAGCAGACATCAAAGCAAGGAAAGTTATCAGGGATAAAGAGGAGTATTATATAAAGATGAAGAGATCAATACTCCAAGAAGTATACTCCAAAAATCCTTAATGTGTATGCACCTAATAACAGAGCATCAAAATACGTGAGGCGAGAAGCGGGCCCCGTGGCATAGCGGTTAACTTTGCATGCTCTGCTTCGGCAGTGTGGGGTTCACTGGTTTGGATTCCAGGTGCAGACATATGCACACTTATCAAGCCATGCTATGGCAGTCATCCCACATATAAAGCAGAAGAAGATGGGCACAGATGTTAGCTCAGGGCCAATCTTACTCATCAGAAAGAGGAGGATTGGCAGCAGATGTTAGCTCAGGGATAATCTTCCTCAAAAAAAAAATGAGTCAAAAACTAGAACTGCAAGGAGAAACAGATGAATCCACTACTGTAGTTGGAAACTTTAACACTCCTCTATCAGAAACGGACAGTTCCAGCTGGCAGAAAATTAATAAGGATGTAGTCTATCTCAACAACACTATCGATCAACTGGATGTAATTAACATCTACAGATGATTTCACGCAACAATAGCAGATTATGCATTCTTCTCAAGCTCACATGGAACATTAACCAAGATAGACCACATTCTGGGCTATAAAACACACTTTAATAAATTTAAAAGAATAGAAATCATATAATGTCTGCTCTTAGACTGCAATGGAATTAAGCTAGAAATCAATAACAGAAAGACAGATGGAAAAATCCAAAAATATTTGGAGATTAAACACCACACTTCTAAATAACGTGTGAGTCAAAGAAGGGAACTCAAGGGAAATTTTTAAATATTTTTAACGAAATGAAAATGAAAATACAATTGATCAGGATTTGTGGGATGCAGGCAAAGCAGTGCTTAGAGGGAAAGTTATAGTGTTGTCTGCACATATTAGAAAGAAGAAAGATCTAAAATCAATAATCAAAGCCCCCACCTTAGGAAACTAGAAAAAGAAGGGCATATTAAATTCAAACTAAGCAGAAGAAAATAAATAACAAAGGAGTAGAAATCAATGAAATGGAAAACAGGAAATCAATAGAAAAAATCAATAAAACCAAAAGCTGATTCTTTGAAAGGATAAAAAACAAAGTTGATAAGCCTCTAGCTAGACTAAGAAAAAAGGGAGAACACAAATTACTAATATCAGAAATAAAATAAGGACGTCGCTACAGATCCTATGGACATTAAGAGGATAATAAAGGAATACTGTGAACAACTCTGTGCCTACAAATTTGATAACCAAGATGAAAGGGACCAATTCCTTAAAATACACAATTTGCCAAAATTCACATAAGAAGAAGTAGACAATTTGAACATATCTATTTAAAAAATTAAATCAATAATTAATAACTTGCTAAAACAAAAAGCACCCAGCCCAGATGGGTTCCAAACATTTAAGGAAGAAATTACGCTAATCCTCTACAATCTCTTTCAAAAGATAGGAGCAGAGGAAATATTTCCTAATTCATTCTATGAGGCCAGCAATACTCTAATACCAAAAACGGAAGCCATTACAAGAAGACTACATATCACTATCTCTCATGAACATAGATATATAAATTCTCAACAAAATATTAACAAATAAAATCTAATAATGTATAAAAAGAATTATCCAGGTCAACCAAGTGGAATTTATCCCACATGTGCAAGGCTGGTTCAATATTCAAAAATCAGTTGATGTAATCCATCACATCAACGGGCTAAAGAAGAAAAATTACTTGATCTTATCAATGTATGCGGAAAAAGCATTTGACTAAACCAACACCCATTCATGATAAAAAAAATAATCTCAGCAAACTTCCTCAACTGATAAAGAACACTTACAAAAAACCTTTATGTTACTTCTTTCTTAATGATGAGAAGCTTGCAGCTTTCCCACTAAGATCAAGAGCGAGGCAAGGAGGCCCCCTCTCACCATTGCTTTTCACTGTTTTACTGGAAGTCCTAACTAATGCACTAAGACAAGAAAAGGATATACAAAGTATCCAGATTGGGGAGGAAGACATAAAACTCTTTCTATTCCCAAATGACATGATCATCTATGTAGAAAATCTGAAAGAATCAACAACAACAAAAACCTCCTGAAGCTAATGACCAAGTATAAAAAGGTTCCAGGATACAAGATTAATATACAAAAGTTGATCATTTTCCTATACACCAGCGATGAACAAGCGTAATTTGAAATTAAAAACACAATACAATTTACACCAGCACCAAAAAATTAAAATACTTAGATATAAATCTAACAAAATATGCATAAGATCTATATAAGGAAAACTATAAAACACTAATGAAAGAAAATCAAAGAACTAAATAAATATTTCCTATCATGTTGCATAGGGAGACTCAACAAGATGTCAATTTTTGCCAACTTGATCTACATATTCAATGCAATTCCAATAAAAACCCCAGCAAGTTATTTTGTGGATTTTGACAAACTGATGCTAAAGTTTATATGGAGAGACAAAAACCCAGACTGGCCAACACAATATTGAAGGAGAAGAGCAAAGTCAGAGCACTAACACTACTTGGCTTCAATACTTACTATAAAGCCACAGTAATGAAGACAGTGTGGCATTGGTGAAAGAATAGAAAAATAGATCAATGGAACCGAATAGAGAGCCCAGAAATAGACCCACATCAATATAGTTAACTAATCTTTGGCAAAGCAAAGGCAATACAATGGAGCAAAAACGGTTTTTTCAACAATGGTGTAGAACAATTGGACGTCCAGATGCAAAAAATGAATCTAGACACAGACCCTACACCCTTCACAGCTTAACTCAAAATGGATCATAGACCTAGATGTAAATGCAAAGCTGTAAAACTCCTAGCAGATAACATTGGAGAAAACCTAGATGACCTTGAGCACAGCGACAACCATAAAGACAATCCATGAAAGAAATCATTGATAAGCTGAAATTCCTTAAAATTAAAAACTTCTGCTCTGCAAAAGACAATGTCAAGAGAATGAAAAAACAAGCCATAGACAAGGAGAAAGTATTGTAAAAGACACATCTGATAAAGGACCATTATCCAAAATATACAAAGAACACTTAAAACCCAACAATAAGAAAATAAACAACCTGGGGCGAGCCCTGTGGCTAAGTGGTTAAGTTCGCACACTCCACTTTGAAGGCCCAGGATTTAACCAGTTCGGATCCTGGGTGCAGACATGGCTCTGCTCATCAAGCTATGCTGAGGCGGCATCCCACACAGCACAACCAGAAGGACCTACAACTAGAATATACAACTATGTACTGGAGACTTTGGGGAAAAGAAGAAGAAGAAGAAAAAAGAAAGAAAATGAACAACCTGATTAAAAACTGGGCAAAAGACCTAAACTGATGTATATCAAGAAGATATATAGATGAAAAATGAGCACATGAAAAGATTTCCAACATCATATGCCATTAGGGAATTGCGAATTAAAACAGCAACGAGATACAATTACGCTCCTGTTAGAATCACCAAAATCTAAAGCATGGACAACACCAAATGCTGACAAGGATGTGGAGCAAAAGGAACATTGATTCATTGCTAGCAGGAATGCCAAATGGTGTAGCCACTTTGGGAGAGTTTGGCAGTTTCTTACAAAACGAAGCATACTCTTAGCATATGACCCAGCAATCATGCTCCTTGGTATTTACTCAAATGAACTGAAAAATGTGCGTCCATAAAAACTTTCACATGGATGTTTATAGCAGCTTTATTCATAATTGCCAAAACTTAGAAGCAACGAAGATGTCTTTTAGTAGGTGAATGGATAAATAAACTGTAGTACATCCAGACCATGGAATATTATTCAGTGCTAAAAAGAAGTGAGCTATCAAGCCAGGGAATGTGTGGAGGAAACTTAAATTTCTCTAACTGAGTGAAAGAAGCCAGTCTGAAAAGGTTACATACGGTACAGTTCCAACGATATGACATTCTGGAAAAGGCAAAAACTATGAGACAGTAAAAAGTCATTGGTTGTCTGGGATTGGGGGTGTGGGAGGAGGTAAGAATAAGCAGAACACACAGAATTTTTAGGGCAGTGAAAATAATCTGTATGATTCCATAATGAAAGATACACGTCATTTTCATTTGTTAAAACCCAAAGAAGGTACAACAGCAAGAGTACCCTAATGTAAGCTATGGACCTTGAGTGATAATGAAGTGTCAATGTAGATTCATTGATTGCAACAAATGTACCACTCCAGGGCAGAATGTTGATAATGAGGGAGGTTGTGGATGTATAGTAACACAAGTATATGGGAACTCTCTGTACTTTTCACTCAATTTTGTTGTGAACCTAAAACTGTTCTAAAAACTAGTTTATTAATTTTTTTAAAATGGCGAATTTCATCTGATTGGGAAACAAAAAGGCAGAGTTTTGGATTTGGCCCCCAGACTGCTGTTTGTCAAACCCTGACCCAGATTCTTGGGAGTAGGGGCTGCTGTCTCTCCATTGTCCAATACATATTGGCGCATAGCAAGCATCTAAATGATGTTTGTTCAGTGAGTCTCCTCGAGCAACTTGCCTTTTTTTAGCCTTCTGTCCCTAATCTATTGTACACTAAGCAAGAACTTTGTTCTTTTTCAAGGCTGTTTTAGATACTCAGGGCCATTCACAATTATATATAAATTTGAGGATCAGCTTTTCCACTTCTGCAAAACAGGCCATTTGAGTATTCGTAGAGAACGCATTGAATCTGTTAGATCATTTTGTGTAGTATTGCCATCTTAACAATATTGAGGCTTCCAGTCCATAAGCCTGAGACGTTCTTCCGTTTATTTATGTCTTCTTTAATTTCTTTCAGCAATGTTTTGTAGTTGCCTGTGTATAAGTCTTTTAGCTCCTCAGTTAAGTTTATTCTTAGGGGGACTGGCCTGGTGGTATAGTGGTTAAGTTCATGCATGCGGCTTTGGCAGCCCAGCGTTCACAGGTTCAGATCCCAGGCGTGGACCTAGCAACACTCATCAAACCACACTGTGGCAGCATCCCACATAAAATAGAGGAAGATGGGCACAGATGTTAGCTCAGCAACAATGTTGCTCAAGCAAAAAGAGGACGATTGGCAACAGATGTTAACTTGAGGCCAACCTTCCTCACGCACACACAAACACCGAAAAAAAACCATTTGTCATGAATGAATCTCAAGTCTAAAGTTTCAAGAATTACTAAGAAGCTCAAGCATAACAAACAAAAAAATTTCTTCTTAAATGTTTTATTCTCCTTGATGCTATGTAAATTGAATTGTTTTCTTATTTTTCTTTTTGTATTAGTCATTGCTGGTATGTAGAAATACAAGTGATTTTTGCATTTTGATCTTGTATCCTGCAACTTTGCTGAATTTATTAGCACTAGTAGTATTTTTGTATATGTTTGAGATTTTTCCATACATATATGATCATGTCATCTGTGAATAGAGAAAGTTTTACTTCTTCCTTTCCAATTTGGGTGGCTTTTATTTCTTTTTCTTGCTTAACCGCTCCAACTAGCAATTTCAGCACAACATTGCATAGCAGTGGTGAAAGTGGTCTTTCTTGTCTTATTTCTGATGTTAGAGGGAAAGTTTTCACTATTTCAGCTTTAAGTATGATGTTAGCTGTGGATTTTTCATAAATGCCCTTTATTATGTCAAGGAAGTTCCCTTATAATCCTAGTTTTCTGAATGTTTTCATCATGAAATAGTGTTGAATTTGTCCAAGGCTTTTTCTGCATCAATTGGGATGATCATGCGGGTTTTCCCTTCATCCTATTAATGCAGTGTACTATCTTCACTGGTTTTATTATGTTGACTCAGCCTCACATTCTTGGGTAATTCTCACTTGATCATGAGGTGTAATCCTCATAATATGCTTTTGAACTTGGTTTGCTAGTGTCTCATTGAGGATTTTTGCATAGGTATTCATAAAGAATATTGGCCTGTAGTTTATCTTCTCAAGGTGTCTTTCTCTGGCTTTCATCAGGGTAATACTGGCCCTATAAAATCAAAGTGTTCCCTCCTTTTCATTTTTTTGGAAGAGTTTGAGAAGGATTAGTGTTAATTCTTTTTTAAATTTTTAGTAGAATTCCCCCATCAAAATTCCAATGGTATTTTTCACAGAAATAGAAAAACCAATCCTAAAATTTGTGTGGAAGTATAAAAGACCCCAAATGGCCAAAGCAATTCTGAGAAAAACAAAGCTGGAGACATCACACTTCCTGTTTTCAAATTATATTACAAAGTCATAGTAATCAAAACAGTGTGGTATTGGCACAAAAACAGACACGTAGATCAATAGAACAGGGTAGAGAGCCCAGAAATAAATCCACACATACATGGTCGATTAATTTACAGCAAAGGAGCCAAGAATATACAGTAGGGAAAGGACAGTCTCTTCAATAAATGGCGTTAGGAAAATCAGACATCCACATGCAAAAGAATGAAACTGGACCACTATCTTACACTATACCTAAAAATTAATTCAAAATGGATCAAAGACTCAAACGTAGGACCCGAAACCACAAAATTCCTAGAAGAAAACATAGACATTAATCCCCTTGACATTGACCTTGGTGATGATTTTTTGGATTTTACACTGAAAGAAAAGTCAACAAAGCAAAAATAGACAAGTTGGACTACATCAAACTAAAAAACTTCTACACAGCAAAGGAAACCATTAATAAAATGAAAAGCAACCGACAGAATGGCAGAAAATATTTGTAAGTCATATTATCTGATAAGAAATTAATATCCAAAATATATAAAGAGCTCATACAACTCAATAGCAAAAAAAATATGATTAAAAAATGGGCAGAGAATCCAAACAGACATTTTTCCAAAGAGAACATACAGATGACCAACAGGTACATAAAAAGTATTCAACATCACTAATCATTGGAGAAATGCAAATCAAAACCACAATGAGATACCACCTCACACCTATTTGAATGGCTATTATCAAAAAACAAGAGAGATAACAAGTGTTGGTGACAATGTGGAGAAAAGAGAACACTTGTGCACTGTTGGTAGAAATGTAAATTGGTGAAGCCACTATGGAAAACAGTATGGAGGTTCTTCAAAATATTAAAAATAAGACTATCATATGATCTAGCAATACCATTTCTGGGTATTTATCTGAAGGAGACAAAATCACTATCTTGAAAAGATATATGCACTCCATGTTAATTCACTGCAGCATTGTTTACAATAGCCAAGACATTGAAACAATCTAAGTGTCCATGGATAGATGAATGGATAAAGACGATGTGGTATACAGATACAATAGAATATTATTCAGCCATAAAAAAAAATAAGGAAATCCTCCCATTTGTGACAACATAGATGGATCTTGAGGGCATCATCCTAAGTGAAATAAGTCAGATAGAGAAAGACAAATACCATATGATCTCACTTATATACGGAATCCAAAACAAAACAAAAAAACGAACTCATAGATGCAGAGAACAGATTGGTGGTTGCCAGAAGCAGGGGATGGGGATGGGCGAAGATAGTCAAAAGGTACAAACTCTAGTTTTAAAATGAATAAGTCATGGGGATGTAATGCTCAGCATGGTGACTATAGTTACTAATACTGTATTGTGTATTTCAAAGTTGCTAAGAATGTAGATCTTAAAAGTTCTCTTTATAAGAAAACACAAAAATTTGTAACCATGTGTGGTGACGGATGTTAACTAAGCATATTGTGATTATTTCACAATGTGTACAAATATCAAACCATTATATTGTACACCTAAAACTAATATAATGTCGTATGTCAACTATATCTCAATAAAAAAAATATGATGAAGTACTCAGAAAAAAACACAAAAGATGTCTCCCATCTATAGTGGGGAAGAAAGAAGAATCAATCAGAAATACTAGAGATGAAAAATACAATGGATCAGATAAAACAGAATATGGATTCCCTGAATGCCCATGTAGACACCATAGAGGAGAAAATTAGCATAATCGAAGATAGACAGGTTGAATAGCTCCAGACAGAGGAAGAAAGAGAACTAAGAATTAAAAAACTAAAAAAAATCTCCGAGAAATAGCCGACTCAATGAGAAAATTCACCTTAAGAATCATCAGTATTCCCAAGGGCGTGGAAAAGAAAAATGGAGCAGAAAGTGTGCTCAGCGAAATAATAGCAGAGAACTTCCCAAATCTAGGGATTGAGAGAGAAATGTGTGTGGAGAAAGCTTTCAGATCTCCTAGATTTGTCAATGTAAAAAGACCTACTGCAAGGCATATAGTAGTAAAAATGGCAAAAATGAATGACAAAGAAAGAGTAGTCAGGGCAGCAAGGCAGAAGAAAATAGCCTACCAAGGAACCCCTATTAGACTTTCAGTGGATTTCTCTACAGAAACTTTACAAGCTAGGAGAGATTAGAATGACATATTCAAAACTTTAAAGGATAAAAGTCTTCAGCCAAGAATACTCTATCCAGCAAAAGTATCCTTCAGATATGAGGGAGAAATTAAATCTTTTCCAGACAAACAAAAGCTAAGGGACTTCATAGCCACGAGACCCCACCCCCACAAGAAATCCTCAAGAAGGCCCTCATACCTGAAAAAAGAAAAAAGGGAGAAAGGGGTCACAAAACACAAAGTAGAAAGACAGAATCAGAATAGGATAGCAAATATTTAACTATAGCATTAGGATAAAGGGAAGGAAATCACCAAAAACAAAGACAACCTTATCACTCTAACCACAAATTCACAACACAAGTTGGAATAAGAGATGAAAATAATAACTTAGGAGGGGAGGAGGAAAGAGACTGAATCAGTTTAGGCTAAGGAAGTAAGAGGCCACCAGAAAACGGACTATGTTATGCGTGAGATTCTGAATACAAACTTCAGGGTAGCCACTAAACTAAACAACAGAACAGAGACAGAAAACATAAATAAGGAAAAAGCTAAGAAACCCAGTATAGTGGGGAAGATATTCACATGGACCCACAATCAATGTCAGCAACAATCACAACTCATCTACCCTAATCTTTTGCCTCTGCTCCCACTTGTCCATAACTGATTCCTTCAGAATCAGTTGCGGAAACCTCACTGCTTCCACCCACCATTGCAAGAACATAAGTTTGGTGTCAAGGTTTCTGTTTCCAAGGTTTCCAGTTGGCAGGATGCAAGACAGTCACTGGTTTCCTGAAGAAGGAAGGAGAGCATCTCCTCCTTTCCCCATGCCCTTTGTACTCTTCTCTGCACTCAGTCTCACAAAACCTTGTGTAAATCCACCAGATCCTAGCAGCCTCCAACCGTCCTCTGCATAGGAGCAGCAAACCAGCCCGGGGACCAGCTAGGGACAGCAGGCTCCATGGATATCCTGAATCATCTTCCCAGCACAAGCCCCCAACTAAAGTCTATGAAGGGACACTGATGGCGACTGGGGCAGTGGGATGTGGTGTCTCCATGACCTTAGTCTAGGCTTGGCAGTCAGAAAGTAACATTTCGTCAGTACCTGGGCTGAGGCAACACAGAAACTTAGATGTTCAGACAGCAAAGCTGATGACTGTGCTTCCTCTTTGTAACAAAGGCACTTTTGCTGAATTCAAAGCATCCTGGGTAAAACTACCTATTGTCTGTCAGGGGCTTCCTTTAAAAAAAAAAAAAAGGTTTTTATTTCGACATTTTGCATCGTCTATTGAAAGTGTCCATGAATAAGTCAGCACTGCCCTCTACTGGATGATATGTGTTTATTACTCAATAGTTGTGTCCAAGATGGTTTAAACAGAATTTTTGATGTTTTTTCTTAATTTCAATGAGAGGTGAAGGGAAACCAGGACATTCGAGCTGTCTGGATATTCCTCCATGCCTATTAATATGGTCAAATAAAATGTTCCTCAAAAAAAGGCTTCACGTTCTAGTTTTAAGACTTAGAAGTTTAAAAAATGAATTCCAATGCATTAACAACAAAGAGAGTAAGAGAGACAGAAAGATAGAGAGAGGGAGAGATAAGAGAGAGACAGAGATAGAGACAGCCAGATAGAGAGAGAGAGGCAGAGAGAGAGAGACAGAATATGAGAGTCAATTCTCATCAGAGTAAATGGGGACTGGTTTCCCGCTTGGCAACCTCAAAAATAAACTCAAGTAAATGCCTTCTTTCTGACATCACCAGCTGCAGTTCTTACAAGGCGTATGCTAATTCTAGCTCATGGGATAAACTTTTTATCTTCTTGAGACGAAGTTTAAGCTGTGAGCTTGGTCAACTATAAAGGTTGGTTCTCCTGCTGTGAAAATGCTGTGTTTCCATCAAAGCAGATTAAATTGTGGTCCATTGGGAGTCAGCCAGTAAACCATTGTATCTAACGAAGTAACAGCATTAAAACCGACTGAAATCTAGCCCAAATTTTGATTTATAAGATAAGAAAAATAAACAGTAATTAAAAGGTATTACTACAAGTAACTCTTAGAAAAGCAAAAAAAAAAAAAAAAAAAAGAGAGAGAGAAAGAGAAAGGGGATATCTAGTGTAAATTAAACTATATGCCATACATTACCACGACAAGAACACCTGGGTGCAGTCTTAATAAGACAAATGCAGTGCAGACTGAGACATCATTTCTGGGTTGAAGACTTCCAAACCAGACTCTCCAGCCCTTTCCTCCATCCTCTCTCCCAGAAGCAGTCTCAGATCCTGGAAAGAGCACGGCCTTTGGCATAGACAACCTGGATTCAAATTCCAGCTCTGCCATTGTATGGCTTTGAGAAAGACCTTGCTTTCCTTATCTATAAGGTGGAGGCAATGACACATAACTCACGGAGTCTGCGGAAAATGAAATGAAATAAAGTAAATCACTTAACACAGTAGCTGGCATATATTAGGTTTTCAGTAACACTATGTTCTTCTCTTTTTTCCTTCCCTCCAAACTCCTATTCCCACTCGGTTACTAGACTACTCCAGGTGACACACAGGCCGTCATTTCCAAGCAACACATCTAAAACTCTTCTCCCTCTGCATCCTCTTTTCTAATTACTGCCACCGTTATTCATCTAGTTGTCCAAGCCAGACACTAGAACATCATCTTAGATGCCATTCTCCTGCTCACCTCCACGTGTGCTTGAAAAACTCTTTCTCCACCTTCAAGAATCAGTTCAGACATCACCAATCCTGAGAAGAGCCTGGATTTCTCTGCTGCTCTCAGACTGCGTTAAGTTCCTGATCTGGTCCTGTATTCCCAAAGTACCAAATATACACATCTATTAGAGAGCTAGTTTCACTGTGTCATTGTGACTTGTTTCTCTTCCCATTGGGCTGTGGGTACTTTTAGAGCAGAGAGTGTGTCTCATTCAAAGTTTTACCCCTAAAGTTCTAGCATCGTACCTGCCACACAGAGTTACTGAAAAACATTTGTGAAATATATGAATAAAGGGATACATAGATTAATGAATATGTTGTTGGTGTTACTGAAAGGCTAATCTCACCCGCTTTCTCTACAGGCAATAGAGCTAGGAGTCACATGGAGAATGTCTCGGGGACCCACAAGCCAGGATCAGGCATCCTATTCCTTCCTCCAAGTTTAGACTGCTAGGTCCTGGAAGTCAGGCAAGACTTGCTGAGCAGCCACCTTCCCACGGGGGAAATGGCCGCTTGCCTCACACCTATCAAGCACAGAGTAGAGACAAGCCTGCCTCTGCAAGCCCGCCCTCGGGCCTTGACCCAGCTGTGCAAAAGTGATAAGTGATGACGTGAAAGTGATGACGCGTGGATCCAAAGCCCATCATCTGACCGCCGCCCCGTGGTACTCTGTACTCTTCCAACAGAAGGTCTTACTAGCAGTGACTTATTCTTTAGTATTTCCACCACCTAAAGAGCATGAAGTTGAACAACGCAGACACGGCTATTATCCCAATGATCTGAACTGAGAAGCATCATCAAGGCAGAACCCAGTTTTCAAACAGGTGCATTCCAAAAGTTCATTCCAACACTAGAACTTAGCAAACACTTTTTCTAAGTTATAAATGAAGGTTACATTCTTGGGCTAGCTCAAAAAATTGTTTCTAATGTGGTTTGGAACCTTAAGCCCTGACATAGAGCTTCTCTGATCCTCTGTGAGCACTGAGTCTGACTGGATGAAGAGCAGCATAAACGAAGGGTCTGTGTAAAAAGTCCTACAAAAAAGGTTTTGAAAATCTCTATGGCAGGGTTTCTCAGTCACAGCACTATTAACGTTTTGGGCCAAATAATTCTTTGTTGTAGGGAACTCTCTGGTGCATTGTAGGATATTTAGCAGCATCTCTAGCTTCAACCTACTGAATGCCAGTGACAACATCCCTCCACCAGCTTTCTGTTTACAGCCAAATGAATGTCCCCTGGAGGACCAAAATCACTCTCCGTTGAAACTTTGGAATGCAAGGGTCTCTGAACAATGGCTCACAGCCACTTCAGGCTTCTGCAACTCTAAAGGCCAGAAACCCAGGTTTCTGTGGACAAACTACTAAAATGCAAAAACATGTAACATTTTAAAAAGTAAAACACAAGTTTTGAGGGTTGTGAAGGATTATTTGTAGAACCTTTAAAGATTTAAAACCGTTAAAGATCTAGGTATTTTTAACACCTCGAAAGATTTAGCACCATGTTCTTAAAAAAGGAATGATTGAAAATTGTTTTCCAGTCTCAAATAAAATATGCCAATCCCCAGAACAGTCTAAGACATTTTAGGTGAATTGTGATATGCTTGTTTTCAGGTGCTGATTTGGCATCAACAGCGGACCTTGTCTCTGGCTGTAAACAGAAAAATGTGGGTGTGGACATAATGAAGCAATTGTAATCATACGGTTAGAAATAGAGCGAGGGTCATGCTACCTTCACAGCACAGGCCAAGAACATTCCCATGATGTCAAGCCACAGGGAAGAGTTTCAGACGCCACAAAACACTTTGAGCCTCCCAGTGTCTTCTCCCATCCCACTATTCTCTGCTTTCAAATGAGCAAAAAGTGAAGTTTCCTCTGACGGTCATCAAGCTGATGCCCAATCGCCCCCTGAGGAAGTCCAACCTCTCTTTTATAGGAAAATTAAAATTCTGATCTGATCAACTTCAAAATCTCCTTTCAAAAATGAACACAGATGTAGCTGAGTTGCAGCTCTCTAAATGTTACCCAAAGCAGAGGAAGGAATCAAATTTGAGGACTCTTGTCTCCTGAATCTTCTGTAGACATTATTACATTAGGCCCCCCTTATCCACGGGGGACACGTTCCAAGACCCCCAGTGGATGCCTGAAACTGCGGATAATACCGAACTCACTCTCTCTATATATAGTATGCTTTTTCCTATGCATACATACCTATGATAAAATTTAATTTATAAATTAGACACAGTAAGAGATTAATAACAATAGCTAATAATAAAGCAGAACAATTATGACAATATATATACTGTAATAAAAGTTACTATAGATCTTAGCATACGTTGTTTTTGTCTTTCCTTATTAAGTGGAGAACTTTCACATTTTCACTTAAAGGAAACATTTTACGGCTTCTCTTTGGCATATCCAAATTGCCAGCATCACTGCTGTTGCACTTTGGGGCCATTAGTAAGTAGAATAAGGGTGACTTGAACACAAGCACTGCCATACTGTGACAGTTGATCTGATAACCAACAGCTACTAAGTGACTATGGAGCAGGTAGTGCATTCACTATGAATCCAACGAGATGATTCATGTCTGGGGGGCTGCATGAGACTTCATCATGCTACTTAGAATGGTGTGCAACTTAAAACTAATGAATTGTATATTTCTGGAATTTTCCATTTAATATTTTCAGACTGCAGTTGACCGCAGGTAACTGGAACAGCAGAAAGTGAAACCATGGATAAGCATGGGGACTACTGCATACGTGAATTCTGGGAGCTAGCTGTTACTGTAAAACTGACCTCTCTCCTCAGCCACATCGCCTAATATTCAAGCTTTCAAAGAGAGTTGAAAACATGCAGTTTGCATATGAGCCAAGTGGAGTGGTTAAGAGTGGGAATTCTGGAGTGAGATCTGGACCTGGTTCCAGAATCTCAGCTCTGCCACTTACTGGTTCATGAGGAACTCTGGGACCCTCACCTTAACTCTGTGTGCCTGTTTCCTCATCTAGCCAATGGAGGCAATAAAAGTGCCTATATCTTATGATGGTTATGAGGAATAAATGAGTTAATATTTGTGAAGTGCATAGAACGGTGTCTATAACACTAACAAGTGCCATGAAAGTATGTGTTAAAGAAAATTATAAAATAAATAAGGCAGTATGAGGTTTTTGTCCCATTATTGCAATCCAGCAATGACCTGGGTGGGGAGGAAGAGGGATTGGAACTATTTTCTTTTCTTCTTTCTTATCTGCACTTCCTTCTTTCAGCTCCTTCTTTTTTCAGTTCATCTTGAGTCCCCTTTCCAGGTTCCTACCAGTGTGTTAGCAGATGACAACTGGTGATGTTTAAGGTGCCAACCTAAGCTTCCTTCTCCAAGGGGCCTTTGAATTCCCCCCGAGACTCTGAAAGCCTGAAAAGTCACCAGAGTTTAAATAAATGAATCTGCAATGCTGACGTGTCAGTCGGGAGTCGTATTTTCAGGTTGAGGTCCTTCTATGCCTGGCCTGCTCATCCAGCCGGACGCTGACCCTGGGAAGGATGGTAATGAGAATTCATACCTTTGAGCTTGAAAATTAAATTTAAAAAAATAAGCAGCCTCAAACTTCTGTATGCCAGCATATGGTAATTGTGGCGCTGTCTTGAAATGAGTCATCTTAAGCCCAAGTTAGAAGCAGACATAATTTCCAGATGCCAAAAAATTTTATTTTTCACTAAATAAAAAAGTGAGCAAGATGGAGTGTGGTTTTTAATATTGCTTATTTTACTAGCTGCTACTGTTAACTCATTTCTGATTTTCCTATTATTCCCTTGTAAGCTGTGGCCTAAATGCATTTAAATTGCCTTTGAATATCCCAAGCAACCTTTACTACCATGGAAACAGAACCTAGGATATACAAGATGACTCCTCTGGGGCACAATTTGGTGCTTTAGATACTTTTGATTGGTTGCTCCCTGCTCTACCACCCCTTCTCTGAAATGCAATCATGTTGGTTGGGTTTATTTTTCTTATCCATGGGAGCACTCAATTCACCAAGTACTGGAACGTGCCATTCGTCCATCAGAGTCCTTTCACAGACATTCGCAATCGCCGGCAGTGCTAGCCAGGGCAAGTCTGTGTGTGTCAGAAAGCACGGGCAGATTGATCAGGAAGGATTTAGGCATCTGCCCAATGGTCTATGAGGTAACCTGCACCTCTGGTACTTTTATTGGTGGAGGAGAAAAGAGCATGGCCTGTTGCCCCAAGGAACGCTGCCTGATGCTCTGGCTCTTCAGAATGTGGCTTGGCGGTTTCACAAATCTCTACAAAGTGCATTTGAGACGGTGACGAAAAAGGACCAAAACTGACAAATATCCAATTCCTGATTCTGTTAGTAAAGTATTTATAACCTTAATAAAATGACTCAGCTGTTTTTTCCCCATATGTAAAATGGCCATTGATAGAGTGTAGAATTAGGGCTTGGGTTCAGTTTAAGGTCAGTGTTTGTAAACTAATCATCTTTTGGATGAAAGATTAAACATAAAGAACAAATATTATTTCCCTTGCCTGTTTCATCAATCCCAAAGATGGGAGAAAAATGTCAAGGTCAAGACTGTCTTTCATATTCTGAATATACCATCTGAGACATGAGCATCTATCTCAGTCACTTAAAGGTATAATGTTCTTATGCTTCCTAAAATAACTAGATTCATGAAATGTGTAAAGGTATAAAACAAATATTTGTGATTCATTTTTTTCTTCTCTTTTTAGAGTTACTTAGAATTTTCCAGGCATATGTCAAGAGACCAGTTGCTTTTTAGAATAAATGATGTCTTGGCAAGGAAAGAGCACAAAGGCCAGACAAGCTGGGCCTACCTGACCTGCATAGAAATAAATGTGACATTTAGATGTTGAAAGATGAAAACATTGACAATTAAGGTTAATCTCTATGGTGTATGAAAGTTCCTATACATGCATAAGAAATATATTCACAGATACTTCTAATAGAAATATTTCTAATGTTTATAATAGATGAAGAAGGTAGACTGATAATTTATGTGAGTGGAGATAAAATTAGTACCTAGAAACTTGAAAGGAAATTTAATTAGTAATCAGATAAGTGAGAAAAAAGAACTATTTTATAATCCATTAGCAAAAGTAATATAATTTTCTAATGCTGGCAGTTATGGAAGGTGAGAGAGACATATATCATGTCTGTGGCCAACAGCATCCTTTAAATAACCTTCTTATATTTGGGGAAGTTGTCAAATTATGAGTCCTGCCTCTTAAAGAAAAATACAGAACTCATTTTCCCTACCTTCTCTGCAACAGGCGTGTAGTTGCAACCTACGAATGTAACTGATGAGAGTTTGCTACAGAAGTGGGAAATAGGAGGGAGCAGATGCTGGGCAGAATTCGTTTTCTGAGGAGACGACAGAAGAGGTGTCCAGCTTTGGGGGCAACAGAGTTTCTGGCATCAGCCAGCACCCAGACTCAGCATGAGCTGCGGTGGTGTCTCCCGATGACAATATAATCTTCTCTGAAACAATCCTATAGTATGATGTGTGCATCCTTCATGGCTAGGGAGCCTCCAAGACTTACTGTCTAGACCTCAGGAAGGGCCAATAGATTCCTTAGTTTGCAACTAAGGCCCCTGATTAATATAGTATGTACATTCATACCTGCTTGGTGCAACTGACATGAACTGGAACACCACTTTTGTAAAGTATTTTAGTGAAATATGTCAAGATCCAGAAAAACATTCACCTCTCACTCACTCAACCCTCTAAGAATTTATGCTAAGGAAATAGTCCAAAGAAAGAAAAATGGCCATATGAATGGGCATGATTTAAGATTTCAAAGGATTAGAAATAACCTGAAGGCTCACCAACAGAGGAACCATGAAGTCAGTTATGGTATACCCCTGGTAGTCAGTAGAATGTGAGCATTTCTACATGAGAGGGCTGTGAGATAAACCGTTTTGCTGGCGGGAGGCCGGAGGGCTCAAAGCTCCATTGAGGTAAAGGGCATGCTCTTTGTCCTTAGACTGAGTATTTATTTGGGCTTCCCTGTGGGGACAGCAGGACACGAAAGCCTGCCCCAGCTATCTCCTCTGAAGCTGCCACCATGTGCAGAATGTTACACAGTGAATAAAATCATTATTAGGAAGCTTATGTAGCAGGGTAGGGAAAAAATACTCATGCTATTAAGAGAATAGAGCAAAACAGAAAATTCTATCTGTGCCATGACTATAGCTATGTGAAAACCTGAAATAGTGAATTGAGCCAGATCCGGAAGGAAACAGAAAAACAGTATGATTTGTTGAGAGGCAGAATTGTCAATAAATATTTTGTTCTTCTTTTCTGCTAATGTCAATTAAGGAAACAAATATTTTTTATGCTTTACAAAATTATCTTAAGTATTCAAAATTATCTTTTCTTTGGCGGTGTCTCAGTGATATATGGCAATACAGCCATCTGCTCAGTGAGGCTAACTTTGACACCTATTGTCTTTTGGCAGAGTTATACTCAATCTAGGCTCTAGGTCATTTGGCTGCTTTGGGTGGGCGTGGATCCACAAGACCAAAGGAAAAAGGCCTCACTCTGAAATCACCAGCAACATAAGCCTTTCCACCAAATCTCTAGAAATACACCTACTCATATGGCGCAATGGGGACTGCCGGTGAGAGAGTAAATTGGCAATCGTTTTTGGCATTATCTGCTAAAGTTGAAGATATCCATACACTATGACCTAGAAATTCTACTCCTAGGTGCTTACTCTGGAGAAACTGTTGGCACATTTGCACCAGGAAACATACGCAAGAATTTTTATGGTAGCATTATACCCACTCACCAAAAACTGAAAACAACTTAAGGATTCAACAGTAGAATGGATAAAAAATGGGTAAAAATGGGTAAACATATGGTATAATCATATAATACTATATAACAATGAATATATACAAACTGCATTACACTCAAAGGATGAATGAGGCTCATAAGTGTAATGATGAATGAAAGAAGCAAGATAGCTGGTATGATTCCATTCATGAAAAGTTTAAAAGCATGCAAAATTAAACTATGCTATTAAAGACGCATACAAAATTGGTAAAACTATAGAATAAAGTAAGCAAATGATTAACTCAAATGTCAGTATAGTGGTTACCTCTGCGGAGGGAAGGGAAGAAAGATCCGTGTTTGGAAAGGGGCACATTGGGGTTTCTGGGCTGGCAATGTTCTTTCTTGATTTGCTGCTTGTTTGCAGATGTTCACTTCATGATTTCACATTAAAAGGTGGTTCACTTGCGTTTCACCCTCCTTTCTTTGTGTGTGTTATAGATTATATTTAGAGAAAAGTAAGAGGAAAATCTAACAAAAATGTCTGTATGTCAGGGGTGAAGAGGTGGAGAAATCACCTTTTCTAGAAACAGAAGCCACTTTCAGGACATTGAAGTAGGAGTTGAAGGGTAGAGAAGTTAGTTGAGACCTTAATTAATGAAATAGAGCCACCTCTAGGATTTGGTTACCCAGTAGCACTACTTAATGAATAAATGTCATCTTCTGAATTCCTCAGATCAAGATATTAGACTACCAGGAATTGTGCCTTTGAAAGGCTCTGGAGCAGTGGAAACGAGAGCTCTCTGCAGGTCCTGGTGGCTCATGCACCAGGAGAAGGAGCCCTCTTTTAGTTCGTGCCAGCACCTTCTTCTGCCAAGAGAGAAGTCGAGGTGGCAGTTTCTGGATCTGAATTCAGGTTGTCCATCACTATCATGAAGAGTCGTGAACAGGGGCATGTTTATTAACAGGCCAATCCCCATAGTGCTTGGAGGCCCAGGAAAGTGCTCTGAGATGAAGGGCTCAAGTATTTCGTGGACTGTTAGTCTGGAGGCAGGACTCTAACGATTTTAAATGGAACCTGGAATGACAGAGTAGTGAGTAGAGAGTTCTCACTGCATTTTGCCATGACCAGTGAGGCCACCTAACTCATGCCCCTGGTTCTAAATTGCTGCCCAGGAAGATTTAAGTTAAGCCTTACTAAGCGTCCTCAAACTTACTTGGAAAGCCAAATACCTGTGCTCGTTCCGTTGATCGGTTAGCATGGGCACCTGCCCCACACTAAACAGGCTGCCGAGAGCCTGAAGTCTGTGGCAATTACCTGTGCGTTTGAAATCTATCACTTAAAGCTCAAACTTGAGGATTCTCACTGACTTTAGTTTTATGTTTCTCACTGGCTTTAGTTTAGTTTGTGCTCCTGGCAAACTATTAAACTTGGGAAGAAGCAAGAGACATTACCAGTGCAGTGTGGGGCTGAGCTTGACTTTCTATTGTCTGGGCTGTTTACAACTCTATAGGAGTGGAAGTGAATTTATAGATCTTCGTCTGGTAGAGATACAAATAATTTCTGTCTGGTGGAACAGATAACCCCAAAGGTTATAGCATGGCCCTTTAGACATTAACTAGCTTTTTATATAATTCAGCAATGTTATGCTAGCACTGTCAAAAATACCTACTTTCTTTTCTTTTTTTTTTTTCTTTGAGGAAGATTAGCCCTGAGCTAACTGCTGCCAATCCTCCTCTTTTTGCTGAGGAAGACTGGCCCTGAGCTAACATCCGTGCCCATCTTCCTCTACTTTATATGTGGGACGCCTACCACAGCCTGGCTTGACAAGCCGTGCCATGTCCACACCCGGGATCCAAACCAGAGAACCCCAGGCCACCAAAGCAGAACGTGCGAACTTAATTGCTGCGCCACTGGGCCAGCCCCCACTAGTTTCTCAACTGCTCTTCGGATAGGTTTTAAAATCAACTGGATATTCACAAGCAAAAAAAAAAAAAAAAACCTTTGCTCTGTGAAAGATCAAGTGACTAGGATGAACAGACAAGCTGTAGACTAAGAGAAAATGTTTGCAAACCACATATCCAACAAAGGGTTGGTATCTGGAATATATAAAAAATAACAACCCAACACTAAAAGAACTCCCAAATAATCCAATTAGAATGTGGGCCAAAGTCATGAACAGATATTTTGCTGGAGATGGTAAATGAGAACATGAAAAGATGGTCACCACCATGAGCTATCAAAGAAATTCAAATTAAAACCACAATGAGATGTACACCTCTCAGAATGGTGAAAATAAAAATTATTGACAACACTGAAGGCTGGCAAGGAATGCGGAGGAGCTGAATTACTCTTGCATTGCTGGTGGCAATGTGAAATGGTACAGCCTCTCTGGCACACAGTTTGGTAATTTCTCAGAAAACTAAACACACAAATACCATATGATGCAGCAATTGCACTCTTGGGCATGTATCCCAGAGAAATGAAACCTTATTCCCAAACCAAAACCTGTGCACAAATGTTTACAGCAGCTCTATTCTTAACAGCCGCAAACCGGAAACAGCCCAGAGGTCCTTCAACAGACGAATGGTTAAACCAACTGTGGCACATCCACACCATGAAATACCACTCAGCAAAAAAAAAGAGGAAAACTATTGAGACACGCGACAACTTGGATAATCTCTAGGGAACTGTGCTCACTGGGAAGAAAAAAAGGCAATCCTAAAAGGTTACAGACTGTGTGATTCTGTCTGTTTAACATTTAAATGTTAACATTTAACATTCCAGTACTTATATATTTTAACATTTTGAACTTTTAACATTCCATTTATTTAACATTCCATATTTTAAATTAACAAATTTAAACATTTGTTTAACCTATTTAATTTAAAATTTAAAAAATGGAAAATAGATTAGTGATTTCCAGGGTTAGCGATCAGGAGGGAGGGTGGGGGAAGCAAAGCTAGGTGTGGGTGTAAGAGAGAACAGACGGGATGCTTCGAATGGTGAAGGAACTCTTCTGTACCTTGTCTGTGATGGTGGATACACAAACCTACAGATGTGATAAAATTGTATAGAACTAAACACACACACACACATAAATTAGTACAATAAAATAAGCAATCTGTACAAGATCAGTGGGTTGTATCAGTGTCGGTATGCTGGTTGTGATATTGCACTACAGTTTTGCAAGACATTATCATAGTGGAAACTGGGTAAAGGGTACCTGGGATCTCTCTGTAGATTTCTTACAATTGCATGTGAGTAGACAATGATCTCAAATAATATTTCAACTAAAATAATAATCCATGCTCTCTGTAGAAAGCGCAGAAAATTTAAAAAAAAGAAAAAGAATCCTCAATTTCGTCATTTAGAAATAAACTGTTATTTCACTCATACGTGGAAGATAAAACAACAACAACAAACAAGCACATAGAGAATAGATCGGTGGTTACCAGAGGGGAAGGGGGTGGGAGGGGACAGAAGTAAAAGGGCACACGTGTACAGTGAGGGATGGCAACAAGACTTTTGTTGGTGAACATAATGTAGTTTACACAGAAGTCGGAATATACTGATGTATACCTGAAATTTATATAATGTTATAAACCAATGTTACCTCAATAAAAAAAAAATTTTTAAAAGAACAAATGAGCAACTGTTAAAACTTTAAGATATATCCTTCCAGTCTTTTAAAAGTTCATATTAAAAATATTGTATTGCACTGTTTTATAAGCTAGCATTTTCACTTAATATACTGTGAGCAGTTTCCCATATCATTATGTAGTCTCCTAAAATGTTGTTTTTAATGACTGCATATTAACACTTTGTATGTAAAAACTACAATCAATTTACCCAATCTCTTGTTTTGTTCTATTTTTCTCTATTTTGAGAAATGTTCAATGAGTATCTTTGCAGATGAACCTTTGGCCATATCCAGGCCATTTCCTTCAGATTAATTTTAAGAAGTAGAATTACTGTTCAAATGGTATAAGAGGTTTTTGTTTGTTTGTTTTTTTGAGGAAGATTAGCCCTGAGCTAACATCTGTTGCCAATCCTCCTCTTTTTGCTGAGGAAGACTGGCCCTGAGCTAACATCCTTGCCCATCTTCCTCTACTTTATATGTGGGATGCCTACCACAGCATGGTGTGCCAAGCGGTGCCATGTCCACAGCAGGGATCCAAATCGGCGAACCCCAGGCCACTGAAGCAGAACGTGCTCACTTAACCGCTGCGCCACCAGGACGGCCCGATATAAATGGTTTTAAGACATTTGACACATCACTAAAATGCTCTGAAGAAAGGTTGAACCAAAATACACTACTATTAACAATAACTGAAAATATTTATTCCCCAAACCCTCACAAATAATGAGGACAATATTTTGTTAAAAGTTGATAATTTTTCATAAAATTTGATGAAAGGAATATAGTATCTCATTTTTAAACTTTGTATTCCTTTAAATATTAGTCCAACTAAAATTTTTTGATGCATTAGTCATTAAAATCCTTCTTTTGGGAATTGACCTCTTATGTCTTTTATCTGTTTTTCTGTTTCAGTGGGCACTGTATTTTCTTATCAATTTGTAAATGAGCTGTATATATGAAGGTTCTTAACCCCATAAGCAACTTTTCCCCCCAAATCTTTATTTTAATTTTTTTAATGTGTAGAAGTTTCACATCTTCATATATTCAGATCAAGCTGATTTTTTGTAGTTTCTTCCTTTAATTTCAAGCTTATTAAATCCTTTCTCACTCTGATGGTTGGTTAATAGTTAGCTTTATCACATATATTATTTTTAATCTTTTTATGTTTTCATTTTGTTCTTACGTTTAACTCTTTAATCCACCTAGATTTTGGTGTAAATTATAAAAAATAGATCTGACAGCTTTTCTTAACGGTCCACCATTTGCCTGACCATTATTTATTGGGTGGCTCAACTTTTCTTTCCAAATTTTTAATGTCAAATTTTGTCAAATGCTAAATTCGTATGTGTTTGGGATTGCTTCAAAGACGTCTATTCTGGTGCATTGTTCTGTTTACTGTTGTAACAGTCTCACTTTGTGTTATTGACTGGATTGATTGATTGTGTTTATCTGTTGTAATGCCTGGAAATGCAAGCCTTCATTTTATTATTGTCTTTGTGTGTGTGTGTGTGTGTGTGTGTGTGTGTGTGTGAGAAAGAGTCACCCTGAGCTAACATCCATGCCAATTACCCTCTATTTTTTAGTATGTGGGTCACCAGCACAGCGTGGCTGCTAACAGAGCAGTGTAGGGCCATGACTAGGAACCGAACCTGTGCCGTCAAAGTGGAGCGTACTGAACTTAACCATGGGGCCAGCAGGGCTGGCCCCTTTATTATTGTTCTTTTAAAAGTTTTCTCAACTATTCTCAACAATATGTTTGACAGATTTTTTGCTGACTTGAGCCTCCGACTAAATGTATATATAAATATAACCTATGCTGATTATAATAGGGAACATCTATTGAGTGCTTTGTGCCAGGCACGGTTCTAACTGTTTTTATATGCATCAACTCATTTAATGCTAGTAGTGGCCCTATAAAATGGGTACTTTACTGTCTGTGTTTTACAAAAGAGGAAATAGAAGCACAGAGAAATTACGTAAACTTGCCCAAGGTCACATGGCTAGCATGCGGCTGAGCTAGCTGTTGCATGGAATACACTCACTAAATCCAGGCTGTCTGATTCCAGAGCTCACTATCTGTCAAACAGTACAGCAGGGGTTAACATTATCCTGATTTTTTGGTTTAAACTGGAAATACTATAATGTAATAAGTCTTTCAGACACCACCATGTCTGAAAACACTGTTCAACTCAGCTTCATATGCGTATTCTATAGCAGAATATTTTTTCCCTTTGAAGTGATGAAAGATGGAATTTTCTCTAAATTGTAAAATAGTGCTAAGAGTCTAAATCTCAAGAAAGGAGAAAAGCAGAGGTAGCAAATTACTGCAGGAAAGGCCCTGGAGTGGAGACAGGGAAGCAAGGCTTCTAGTCGTTGTTGTGACGCTAACCAGCTTCCCTCCACCCAAAATATCTTCCTTATTAGTGTGTAACTCTGCCTAAAATCCCGCTATTAGAGATTCACTACTCCGGGTTAACGCTCTGAGATGTTACTAGCCATTGTGACATAATATTTGTCAGGGTATTTATCATCTATATTCCAGTGTGATTTCACTTCCTCCCGGCTAAGAAACTAGCCCTGACACGACAGGAGTCACTGTGTCCAACAGGGACAGGGACTAGAAGGCAATGTTACTCTGGAACCTGGAGAGAAGGGGGGCTGTGAGAGGAAGCATGGTGGGGGACCACAACTGACAAAAACAGGTGGCTGGAGAGTAGCTTCAGGTGACAGAGGGTGGTGAGAGGGGAGTTTGGGGAGAGGAAGAGGGTTCTGGGAGAGGATGTGGGGAGAGCCTTCTCGACTTGAAGTTTTCCCAGGACTGGTGCCGGGTGCAGCTGAGCATTCTAAAAGGAGGACTTCCTCTGGGGATCAGGGAGGGAGGGAATGTGAAAAGAGCCCGCACCCTTGACATTCACCCAGAGGCTCTGAGGTTCATTGGAAAAGATGCATGAGAAGCTATGTCTAAGGGCACGCAGACTTACACACACAACACCATAAAAGGAGACAGCTTCTTAGACTTTCCTCAAATCCTCAGGCCTGTGGATTTCTTCAAAAAAGTTCTTGGAACATCATGTCTCTACCAAACCTTCCTCGATTTGTCACTGCCACAGTGTTGCTGACCTTGAATTCCAATACCAGGGAAAAAGGTGTGTGTGGGGTGCTCAGCAGCATTGCCTTTTATGTAAATTTTTACTAGCTCACACAAATACTTTTTGTTTCTTTTTGTTTTTTGAGGGTTGTGACTGGAACAGTTTTAGTGGTTCGGCTGATTATAAAAGCAATGAACACATCGTAAAAAATCAATGACATAGAAAAAGAAGCGTGATTCTCCTCTCACCCTACCAGATTTTAATGTGTCTCTTTCAGATTTTTCCAAACAGTATCACACTGTTCTGCCATCCACATTTTTACTTAACATAATACATGGACACCTCTTTGTGTCAATAAACCTGGCACTCCATCGTCTTTATTTATGGCTCCATAGTATTCCACTATATTTGCTGAACCATAGTTTATTCAAAAAACCCAAGTGATGGACATTTAGGTCATTACGTTATCCTTTTACTAATTGCTCCCAGAGTGTTTATCTCCTAAGAAAGGAATTGCTGAGCCAAAAGACACATACATTAAATTTTACCATATATTTTCATTTTTCCACTGCTTGTTTGTATCCTTTGCCAATTCTCTTGGTGGTGTTCAGCTTTTTTCGGGGATCATTTTGAACTTGTCCTATTGTTCCTTATTCCATTTCACAATTGGTAGAACATTTGTTAAGTTAATAGAGAATGTCCACATTCTCAGAATTGGGGTATCTTTTCTTCTTTATATCTTAAAGAAATCTTTCCAGGGGCATCAGATATCAAGCTGCTGGCAAATGAAAAGTTCACATGAAAAGCCTACCACAACAAAGGAGTAAGCTTCTATGTTCTTCGTGTTCATTGTCATATCATTAAATTGTCCTTATCATTGTTTTGGTGAAAACGAGTTAAGGAGACAAGTGAAATTTTTAGGCTTGATTAGCTTGGACCACATCCAATCTGAGAAGGAGCTGCTGAGACCAGTGACTAACCTTTGTGCTGCACACGTGTATAAAGAGATCAAAGTCTGGGGTATAATTTCTTCCTTGGCCACTTACCTGTATTTTCTTCCTCACTGCATATTGTACCTTTACATCTTGCCAGGCTACAGCGGTGGCCCCATGGCTGAGCGGTTAAGCTCCCCTGCTTTGCTTTGGCAGGCCAGGGTTTGCAGGTTCACATCCTGGGCGTGGACCTCCACACCGCTCATCAAGCCATGCTGTGGTGGCATCCCACGTAGAAGAACTAGGATGACTTATAACTAGATTGTACAACTATGTACTGGGACATTGGGGAGGAAAAAAAAACAAAAAGGAAGATTGGCAACAGATGTTAGCTCAGGAGCAATCTTCCTCACCAAAAATAGCATACCTTAAAAAAAAAATAAAACATGTTTAAAAAAAATAATCTTGCCAGGCTTAATAAATGAGAGCTGGAGATTACAAGAAGCCCAAACAAGACCAAGTGCATGGCACCAGGGCAGGTCTATTCGCCCCACTCAAAGAGTGGCAGTACAGCTTCAGAGCAAACTAGAATGCATTACTCTTAGTTCATACGCTACCCTCAGTCCAGTCTGAGCTGGACTGGCAGCCCATGGTGCCTACTATAAAGTCAATGCGAGAAGGGAAAAAGAAGAAATAGAAAATGTGCTGATTCAGGGGAGGAAGGTCTTCAAAATCTCCTAGATTTGGGCCATGACAATCCATGACAGTGTTGGGGTATGGTGCTGAAGAAAAGTCACAAATTTAATGGATGGGAACCCAAGCAATATGTGCCTAACATCAACTGGATCTTCTCTCCTCCCCAGCAGACTTTGTAAATCTATGCATCTTTGTTCTCTTGCGTCCCTTTCTTTCTCTCTCTCCTTGCTCCCTCCCCTTCCTTCATTCTTCCTAGCCTAGGTGCTGAAAATCCAGTGGCAAATGAGACCTATATCACTTTTTTCTATGAATGCCTTCCCCCTTGCCTACAAATTGTTTCAGGCTTTCCCCATTCTAAAGGATTTCTTCCTTCAACGATGTGCTCCCTTTTGGGCGAATAGTTCATACCAGCTAAAACTTCCTTGGTATCCATTCACTCTTTATCCAGCCTATGCCACTAAAGCCTTTTCTGAAACCATGGTCTCAAATGTCCCAAGCAATGTGATGGCCATTGGAGATATCAGCACAGAAACGCCTCCATACGTGAGAACTCTCCCATTCATGAGGTTTGGTGGATGCAGACTTCATGGATCTTTTGTGCAAATTGAAGAGGATCAGACTCCTTCTCCTTATAAGAGTGTGTGTCCATGATCTAGGTTTGGCCAATGGCCTTGGCCAAAACTACAGAAGAACCTTGAGTTTAGAGAGAATGAAGGAAGAACACACGATCAGTTAGAGATTATTCTTAGCAGTAGGGTGTATGGCTGTCATCAAATCCTATCTCCTGTTATAATGTCCCTGGTTTTGTTGTTGTTTTCGTTTTGTTTTGTTTTTGTGTTTTTTTGGTGAGGAAGGTTGGCCCTGAGCTAACATCTATGCCAATCTTCCTCTGTTTTATGTGGGATGCTGCCAGAGCGTGGCTTGACGAGTGGTGCTAGGTCCACGCCTGGGATCCGAACTTGTGAACCCTGGGCTGCCGAAGCAGAGCATGCGAACTTAACCACCACTGGGCTGGCCTCGTGAAGTCCTTATTTCTTACACTGCTACACACACAACCTGTAACAGCAACTGGACTGTATACTCCTCAGAAGCAACTTCATATTTTCAATTTGTTAAACATAATTGACAATCGATTTACTTAAGGTCCTCCAATATCAGTGGATCCTGGACCACCTGCATGAAAACCACCTATGGCACCCGTTATTATGCAGATTCCTTGACCAGAGCTAATGAATCAGAATGGGAAGAGGGGGTGAGGCCCAGAAATTTGCATTCTACCAAGTCTCGCAAGAGATTTCTGCATATAACAATCATCTGAACTCTCTACTCCATCAATTGTTTACCCCAATGAGGATCCGCAGCTTCCCACTGCAAACTATAGAGAGAATTGTGACTGGCTCTAAGCAAGGCAAGACGGCTCCCATTCATGGCCAAAGCAAACACACACCTCCTCTCTCCAGCCCTTACCACTAATCTGGACCCCACAGTCCATATTCCCTGTCTTCACCATAGCCTGTGGAGAGACACTGATGGCTTTTCACATGCAGAGAGAAGCTGCTGTTGCTCGTGGCATTTTCATAATCATAGGCCAAGAGCAACGCCTAAGAGTGATAACGCCTCCAGCTCTGCTCCTGGGTGCTAAGCAATGAGATGGAAAAGCTGAGCCTTGCACTCCACCTGCCCTGCCCGCTGACCAACAGGAACTTTGTGTGGTTTCTCAGTGAGGTTACAAGGGTAGCAGGTGTCTGGAGTGTGTGTGCGTGTGTGTCCATGTGTGTGTACAGACAGCATCTGCTTCACACAACGTAGACAGGGACTCCCCCGTGACTTCGTTGGAGCATAGGCTCAAGGGCAGGGGTTCTCTACCCTAGTGGCTCATTAGAGTCACTTCAGCAGTTGAAACAAGTCTTCGTGGGGCAGGCCCAGGCTGAGTGGTTAAAGTTCTCCACGCTCTGCTTTGGCGGCCCAGGTTCGCAGGTTCGGATCCCGGGTGTAGACCTACTCCACTCCTCGGCCACGCTGTGGAGGCATCCGATGTACACAGTAGAGGAAGATTGGCACAGATGTCAGCTCAAGGCTGATCTTCCTCAAGCTAAAAAAAGGAGGAGGATTGGCAACGGATGTTAGCTCAGGGCGAATCTTCCTTACACACAAACACACAAACACACAAAATCCTCATGCCCAAGCTGCACCCCAGACCAATTAAATCAGAATTTCTGGGGCTGGGACCTGGCATCAGAACTTTTTAACAGTTCCACAGCCATTCCAATGTGTAGGCACTTGAAAAGCCTCTGCTCAGGGGAGAGTTAATGTATTAGTCAACATACAGAAATTAACAGCCTCCACTCATTGTTATCATTTTCATGTGGAAGCCATGATAGCTTATGCTGAAGCACCTACCAACTGAAACACGGCAAATTTCCGACACTGGCCTATCTGAGCCAGTGGATTTCTCAGGCCCAGGTAAGGCATCTTGCTAATGTAGTCATCATTCTATCAGTCAACCAGATTTCACTATTGGTGCTCTGAACAGCTCATTCCTTGGTAAAATGGAAAAAGCCTTTTGTGACAGAGGTACAGGAACACCCTGGGCTGTCAGGCCTCTCCACTCTGCCTGTGGATTCACAAATTTGTGTGTGTGCATGTGTGTTTGCATACCCTCCCTTTTCAAAGTCATCATTGAATTTGACAAGAAGGAAGAAGAGGAAAAAGTGATGGAGTGCTGCCATGTGGTCTTGTCTGTTTCTATTTTCCTTGATAATAATTTTTCAATGGCATTGTGTCATTTAATAAGCACTTATTTGCTAAGCACTATATGAATATTATCTTGCTCAGTTTCAACAACTCCGTGAGATAAGTGTAATTCCCAATCTGCAGGTGAGGAAATTGAAGAGCACAGAGACTAAACTTTCCTGAAGTCCGTTTGAATCCAAGTCTATCTGACTTCAAAGTCCAGGCTCTTAGTTACCTTATACTGCCTCTTAGAACATTTTTGTCATCAGCCACATGCCCTTTATCCAATGTCAAGTATTAATAAAATGTGCTTTTTACCTTAAGGAACACCGGAAATTATCTTTACTGATTAGACCCACATTACAGATTACAGATCTCTACAGATGCACAATGGTCAAAGTTGCTAAGGCAGTGCTATGCCCAAATTGGGTGCTTAATAAATGTGTGCTGATGAATGGATGGATGGATGCACGAATGACGGATAAATCAATATGTAGATGAATAAATAAATTAATGAGGCATCCAACGGTAATCCTATTCTATCTTTCTTATTAGATTAAGCTTCTTAGGGGGAAGGACTATGCTTTGTTAACTGTTGACTCTGTGCCTAGCATAGTGCCTGGCATTCACCAAGTGCTCACACAAGCGCAGGAAGAAGTAGGTACAGGCCACTGAATCCAGAATTATTTTGTTGGTAGGATTTGAAGAAAATGAATTGTATTTCAGTATCTTTCCACAGAGGGAGAAGGCCTAAATCCAGGAAAAAAGGGTGCCAAGGAGGGAGCTGAAAATTGAAAAAGGTAGGGAACTTCGTGTTTTCTCTATGAAATAAGCATTTGTACATTTCCATATTTTCTCTACATTTGGAAAATACAAATTTTTAAATATCTTTTCCACTTTGATTTTCTTTCTCAGTGTTGGGTAGACAAAGTTCCAGGGTTAGCCCCCTGAGAGCTACAAGCAATCACGGTGTGCTTGTCTGTAAGGAGGCAGTGGGACTCTGTTTAGCATACAAAGAGCGCGTGAAATCGGATAAGCACCACACGCCTCAGGTCAGAGTTGGGAAGTGGAAGTGTTCTCTTTCTTGCTCTCTAGAGCTGCTTTCCCACTATTCCTCCTCATCCTACACCCTTATAAAATCCTCTCCCCTCTTAGGTTCACACTGTACACACTACACCATGCCCCACCGACCTGGGAATAACAATCTGCTGATCACCCCTTTGCTTCCGGCTCACGCGGACTGAACGGCCTGCGTTACAGCCCGCCTCTCCACGTGGTTCTTGCTATTACCCTTGAAGATATCATTATGCAAGGGCATGACTCATCTAAAATACTTGCATCTCAGTTCCTTAACCTCCTAATTCCTCATCATCTTCTCCATTCCTCCATAGCCCCCCATGGCCACGGTCACACTCTGCTACTGGTTCCCAGAAATTCATCACCTCACAAATCACAACTTTAAACATCCCATTTCTCATCCATAACCTCCTCCTTCCAGCTTTCCTGCTTGACCTCATTGAGCTTTTTGATCCGTGGATCCTTTCACCTCTTTTTTTTTCATCAAGCCTCCCTTCCCCCATACCAGCTTAGATTCCTGGGCCCATCATTACATCTGTCCTATTGCGAATATGCTGGGCTCACTTGGCCTCTTCTTCTACAGCATCTTCCTACAGGACCCCAGTCCTGGATGAACTCTCCCATCCACCACCCCTGTGTCAGTGCCTGAGCAACTGGGTGTTGTCATAAAAATCACAAAGCTTGCTATTGCAATAAAATCTCAATTACACATTTCAGTGGGTGGTCTGCACGGCCCAGCAATCTTACTTTTGTTCTCTAGAAAGCTTGAGTTCCTATTCTCTGCAACTACTATTTCTCTGACTCCTCTCCCCCTCACTCTCAGAAGACCTCCTATTGCAGACAATGTAGGCTTGTCCTTGTTTACAGAGTCCTAATTTTATTTCAGTGACATGGAATCACATTTGGGCTAAGCCAACAGTTTTTTTTTTGTTTTTTTTTTAAAGATTTTATTTTTTCCTTTTTCTCCCCAAAGCCCCCCAGTACATAGTTGTATATTCTCCGTTGTGGGTCCTTCTAGTTGTGGCATGTGGGACGCTGCCTCAGCGTGGTTTGATGAGCAGTGCCATGTCCGTGCCCAGGATTCGAACCAACGAAACACTGGGCCGCCTGCAGCGGAGCGCACAGACTTAACCACTCGGCCACGGGGCCAGCCCCTAAGCCAACAGTTTTTAACCTGTGTTATCTGAACCTTCAGGGGACACAAAGACTCCAAAGGAGTATGAGCACAGATCCTCAACTACCTTTTGTAAATTTTTCTGAACGGATTCACCTGAAAATGCTCTACTTGCCCTCTGTTCTCACCACTGCTCTCACAGTTACCCTTCTTCAACTTTACAGAAGAAAATCATACACTTTACCCTTCTTAAATCTTACTGTGGGGAATTGTACAGTGATGCAAGCTCTGATGTACCGAATCAAGGGATATTTCTGAATATTGATATCAGAGAAGCTTTCTTTAATTCCATAAACTCTTGGTAGGGATTCGTGTCTTTATAATATTTCCATTGAGAGTAAAGCATAGTTTTAGAAATGGGGCATGTTTATATTAGGATGTTTTGAATTAAGATACATTATAGAGTGTGGCAGTGGGAGTGATGAGGATTTTCATTTAACTTATAAGAAATGTTAAGGATAGTGTACCCTATTTGACCCATGGCAAGGCTCCAGGATTTCTCTCTTTATCTTGCAATTCACGTATTCAAGATTGTGAAAAGTTTGCTGGCAAATACGAATCTGCGTGGAAGCTAGTCTCTCTGAATCTTCACCATTCACAGTAGTGAGTATTCACAGCACAAATACTTTCCTTTATCTGTGTCTACAACTGTGCCTCAGTTGTATATTTTGTTGGATTTCAATGAGCGGGAGGTGAAAAGTTCTATGCTGACTTCCAACAGGTAAACAATAGACTAAGACTAAGAGGAACATGGATCAGAGTTAATGTTTTATCCATTTGTTCAGACTAGTAGGAAGACATTTTCACTAACATTTACCAAAAGATTATCAGATATTATAAATCTACATTAGTTTTTCCTAAAATGAACATCTCCTGGCTGTCAGCATCAAACACTTCCCTGCTAGTTTATTTATACCTACCATCCTCCTACATGTTTTGGACTATCCCAACAGGAGTATGTGGTGGGTCTACTGTGCACTTAACAACTAGCGCTGTAACACTGCACAACCTGGGGGGCACCATTCCCAGGAAGCCTTGTTAACAACAATCATTTATAATCCTTTTGTAAGTCTGAATTTACAAAGGCCCACTCCCTTCCACCCTTCTTTCTCTCTTATTTTCTGCAACTTTTCACAAAGTAGATTCAAATGCACCACGAAAAGTAGAATTTCTATTTATGTACAAGTGGAGCACAATAAGTTCATTAAATGCAACCTAGGATGCAAAGCTGGCTTCAGCCTCTCAGATGAAGGTATTCAATTCTAACAATTTTAACCGCTCAGCCCTGGACTTTGTATTAAGGGAGAAAAATAAACCTTTATTTGTTTCAGCTGCTTTTGATTGGCTATTCTGCTACTTGCAGACAAAGCATCTAAGAGTGACTCACCCTCTTCACGCACCTCTCACGGAGACTGTTGCGTTCACCAGACAAGAACTCACCACCAGCAAGCCCACGGGATTTCCTGGACCCACGCACTCTTTCTCTCCTTTTGCCGCAGCAGAGGCGGCATCCCTCCCCTGATTGAAAGCCATTCTGACACACATGGCTACCTTCCCTCTGAGGACCTTGCTTTGGTGGTTATCCTCTCCATTATGCATCTTTAGCCTCTTATTCTCCACCCAAACCTTCCAGACAGCATTCAAACATCCTCTTTTATCTTCTACCCTCAAAAAAATAACAACCAAAATACCTCCCTTGATGATGCATTCTCCTCTGCCTCTATTCCTATCGCTCTTCTCTGCTTCCCAGCCAGGGTTCACAAGAGTTATCTGCACTCAATATCTCTACTTCTTTTCCTTCCTGTCATTTTTCTACCCCTACCAATCTGTAAAAACAGCTCTTGCTCAGGTCACTGTGACGTTCTTGTTACTAAATCCAACAGATACTTCTCAGCCTCATTATATTTAATTTCTTAGCAATATTTGATACTTTTGACTACCAACCAATTCTTAAACCATTCTCTTCATTGTCTCCTAGGAGACCACACACTCCTGGCTTACCACCACCCATGTGGCCGCAGCTTCTCAGCCTCCTGTCCCGATTCCTTCTTCTCAAGTTGCTTCTGAGTGTTGGGCCTCCTCATGGCTCTATCCTGGGCTCTCTTCTACTCTCCTGCTCTGTTCCGTCATCCCAGAATGAGCTCATCTGTATCGGCTCCTGCCTCTCAAATGTGTATCTCCAGTCTAATCTCCTTGTTGAGCTCCGGCTTTGCACAGATAATTGCTAACTTGACTTCTCTATTTGGATGACTCACAGGCATCTCAGATTTAAAATTTATAAAACCAAACTCTTATTCTCTACTCCCTTACATGGGCTCCCCCTTTAGTCTTCTGCATTAGTAAATGACATCGTCATCTACCCAGATGTCCTTGCTAGAATACCTGGGTGCATCATACTCGACATGCCCTACCTTCAATCTCGCCTCCCTCCTTCAAACCCAGCTTCAATCCCAAATAAGCTGTCACCAAGTCCAAAAATTCTCTCTCCAAAATATTCCCTGTATCAATCTACTTCTCTTTGTTTCCACTCTCACCACAATCCAAGCCACCAAAGACTTTACAATAGCTTCTTAACTGGTTTTCCTCCATCTTTTTCTAATCCATTCTTCACATAGGAGCCAGAGCAATGGTTGAAAAGATAAATTTGGTCATGTCAATTTCCACCTTAAAACCTTTCAATGGCTATCCATAGCACTGGGATAAAAATCCACTAGCTTTAATACTGCCTTCAAAGCATTGCATAATTATGTCCCACCTCCCATGCCAGTCACATCACGTGGCTCTCCCCTTGGCTCACTGTGACCCAACCACATTAACCTTCTTTGGGTGCCAAATTCTTTGCTTATTCAAGGCCTGCTTAGTGTACAATACTCTTTGCCAGGCTTAGCCGTCTAGTCTAAATTTAAATGTCATTTCCTCAGAAAGTCCTTTTCCCAATACCCTAACCCAAGTTATATCACCGTCATTACTTAATACACAATGTTTATCATTGGCCATATGCATTTTCCCACTGTTTTGCTATTTCAAACAGTGGGAACATTTTTATATATGTGCACGAGATTTTCTCTAAGGCAGTGTTTTTCAAATTGTGGATCCTAACTTGCTGGTGGGTAACAATATCAATTTTTTTAAAAAAAGAAGAAAGAAAAATAAATAGAAGAGAATAGAATGGAAAATACTAGACTACATTGCATGTAACAAGTGTAAGCTTTGTTTTATGAAACTTTTATTTCAGCGGTGTGTGTGTGTGTGTGTGTGTGTGTTGGCTCACAAGGTAAAATAGATTTATTACTGCAGGTCAAAGTCAAAAACAGTCTGAAAGCCACTGCTCCAGGGCACAGGTTAGGGATGGATATCTTGGGTCATAGTGTTCAGTTGTAGTTTTAAACACAAATATAAGAAATCGAAAGCCCCAGTGGGAAAAAGTATATATTTTTTTGCGCTTTGCCCTTGGTTTGCTCATGTTAGTTTCCATAAACTTGTTCACATTAGTGGTATCTTTTTTTAAAATGTGGAAATTCTTAGAGTAAAATATCTTACAAATATTGTATAAGAGATAAGTTATGTAGGAATCAGTGTTGTTTAAGCACACAGGGCAGTGACAGAAACCAGGAGGTCTGAAGTTCTAGCATGCATTCTCTTTTCATAACTTTCCACATCACCAATTTACATTATGGCTAGAAATAAATCCTCTATGTTTATTTAAACGCTAAAAGTGCAGAACACATTTATTTTATTGTATAAAACTCTACTGGAAAAATCCTGGCTGCTTGGGATAGTAATCCCCAATCCATGGACAAAATACCATCTCCATGTGCTGTTTTCTATTCTCGGTTCCATTTGGTGCACTGCTGCCCTTTAACCTACCTTTACTGCTCAGCAAAGATCTGTAACTGCGCCAGTCCTACCAAGCCAGAGCAGACAGCTGCCTCTGTGTAGGAGTCGAAGGGAACTGAAAGACAACCCACCCTGAAGTATCTGTCTGTCCTTCTTCCTGACTTCCCACCGTTAGAATGACCTGTTTGGTTTCAGCCAGAAGACCCTTGTTAAAATCCAAATACATTACGTAGGAGGAAGTCACATGTTTAAACCATTACTTTAAAATGGAGATCAGGACCTCGAACGAATGAGGTGGAAATAAGACCCGCAGGCAGGCTGAGGTGGGAAGCAGCAACTGCATCTCTAGTGAGGGGGCGGTCTGAGTTCCCAGCTCGAGGAGGAAAAGTGGGGCTGGAGACAGACTCTCCCTACTTAGCAGCTTTGCCCTGCCTATGCTGTCCCTGATCCTCTGGGGACATTTTGGAAGCACCAGGAAGCACAGCCAACACTTCAGCTCTCTTCTATTCAACCTCGTTCACACGCTGCCTCCCTTGTGAGGTTTCAGGCAGTGCCCATGCTCACACTCAAACACAGCTTCTCAAAAGTCAATATTTGGAATAGAGAAACCAACCAGGTTTGGATATCCATCTGGTTTATGTGTCACCCTTTTATTTCTATTGTAATTATCTTTAGGACTGGCCTGATCCTTCTTTTAGCCAGCTTTGTTTTTTCAATCAACTCCAAACAGATATTCCACTTGAGCGAAACCAGTACTGCCCTGTAGCCAAAGTCAGCAACGAAAAGAGGAATGCTGGATTTCAAAAGCAATAAAAGAAAACAAAACCAGACAGAGAACAGGTCTGTTTCTTGGGACACATCAACCTCATGCCACGTTGCCAGAGTCACTTTTTATTGAAGATGACAAACAGATAAAATCTTTCCATAGTTGATGTAAGTGAGGAGTCTTTGGGTAAGAATAGCAATGAGGAGTACTCAGGTCCAGGCTGAGATTGCTGGGCCGAGATTCAGTTGTGGGAGGTGAGTTGAGAACAGCCTACCTGCCTCAGATATACAACACTTGACTCGATTTTGCTCCTAGGCGCCCAGGGGCTCTGCGTTTGGGGGCAGGCTGGAGAGAGGCAGAGTTACTCGCCTTCAGAGCCCACAACTTCTACTTCCCCATCACTCACGCCCTGGCAAGGTTTTGATTAAACTCATTCACAACAAGGAGTAAATGACCATGTGGCTACTGGTTCAGTTTTGACCCTCCATCTACTAGAAATTCTCAATGCACATCAGCATATTCATGTTCCACAGAGAAGGAAATTGTCTAACTTTGTTTTACCTAAAGTGTCCAAACTTATTTGACCACGCACCTCCTTGTGCCCTCAGAATAACTTAACATTTTAAGGGGTACTAGCAATGTGATAAACGTGTTCCTTTAAGCTAAATGAATGCATCTCTCATTCTTTCATTCTTTCAACAAACAGTTATGAGCCCAGCTTGTGCCAGGTATGGGTGAGTAAAACAGACACCCGCACAAAGTTTACATTCTTTAATCAATATTTGTCTCCCCCACACTTTGTTGTATAATTAATTAATAAACATTAATAAAATAATCACAGAAGCAAGGACACGGCTGAGCCAGGGCAGCCCGGATGGGCTCTCTTCCGGATGACCGAGGACTTCTGGAGGCAGATGAACGGGACGGAGCTGTGAAGGGAACAACGTTCTAGCAAGAGAGACACAGGGACAAAACTCTGCCGTAGGAGAAAGCGTGGTGCTACTCAAGGAAGCAGAGCGAGCACCTTCTTCCTGTCGGAGGCTGAGGAGGGGGGCAGAGGCCAGATCATGTGAGGAAGCGGCTCGGGAAGGATTTGTTTTGGCCCAAGGGTCCTTCTCAGTGCTGCTGAAATCACAGCACCGCTGCGCAGGGGGCACTCATCAGGTCCTGGGGGGAGACTGCATCGGGCCACTGCACAGCAGGCGTCAGTGGCCTCGTCTTCCAGAGGAGGAAGCAAAGGTCAGAGAAGCACGTGACCTTCCCAAGAGCCTTACAGCTACTCAGGGGCAGAGTGAGGATTTAGACTCAAGTCTGAGTCCACCACCATCTGCCAGACTAACATCCTCCTAAAGTCAGCCGCCTGCTCAAGAGGCGGTGCCGCCATGCATTCCCTCCGCAGGGCACCTGTTCCCGAAGGCTTCTGCCCTGAGGAGGGCGCAGCTGGAAGATGACAAACCACAGACGTCACGTTCAGTGTTAGAAAACACGGGAGTGGAACACCAAAAGGCACCCTTCAGGACTTGAAGTACGATTCTGCTACGAAAAGTGGACGCGATTTTCCATTTCATGCTTTGAAGTAGGCTGTACTCCCAAGTGCGGAAGGGAAGACCAGCGTGCCCTTTGGAAGTCTTGATTTCCCTGTGGCTGTGAGCCCTGAACGGTGGCAGTGGCCTTTAGATACCTGAGACCCTCCCATGGGCCTCCATGCCAGCACCGCAGACCCCAGCCCTCCTCTGGGAAGCTCCCAGGCCCTCAGAGAGAGGCGTTGCTGATATGGAGGTGGCCTGAGCAGACTTTCAGCTGCCAAAAGCTGCTTGAGGCTAGATGGTCAGGAGAGGGAGAGTTGGTTTCAAGGCTTTTTACAAGATCGAAGAGTCTGGCGGCCTGCCTCGTTTGTAAACGTGTGTCCTCAAAAAGCCCTAGATCTGCCCTACTTCCTCTCTGGACTCTCTCAAACACAGAGTGGCAGACGGGGCCAGAGCTCCGTGCTCCTGCCATGCTCTACACTATACAATCGTATGCATGTGTGCGTGTGCATGCGTGCACACACACACACTATTCTTTCCATCTCAGCACATTGCATCTTGCACCTGCTGTGGCCCTAACAGCCAGCTGAATTCCAGGAATCCTGTAGCCTCTTGTATCTGACAATGGTTCCGGTTTGAGGTGCCACAATGAAATGTCATCTCTGGGGCTGAAATAGCCCTCAGGGTGCTTCCTCAGGATAACCACGCAAATACCCACTGGCCTACACAGGGAGATAGTGGGAGACTCCAAGGAGGCAACTAATTCCTGTAGGTCCTGCCTGCCTTTCAGAACATCACTGCCCCAAAAGCAGCCCCTTTGTAGGGCACAGGCTTTGATTGCACGTGCATCTGCGTTTGATTCATGGCCTTGCTATGTGACCCTGGGCAAGACATTCAGCCTCAGTTTCCACATCTGTAAAATGGATCTAATAGCTTCCTGCTGGGATTATTGTAATGACTAAATGAGTCAGTTCACAAAATCCTGCGCACACGTTGAGCCCTTAATAAATGGTAGCAATTATTTCCTCTTGATTGCCTAGCAGAAGTCAAGGGCCTGAGGTGGGCCTAGCACAGAAAATCTACAGCAGTGTCATCCCTGCTCTGGCTACCCCACCCCTTCCCAGTCTGATCTCCAGTTAGATGTAAGAGTCCCCGAGAGAGCTGACAGGCGGCTGGGCTCTCAGCCCTCTCCTGGGGCCGGGCCATGTCTTCAGAATTGAGGCCACGTGGGACAGTAGGTGAGGAATTATCCTCACAGTGGTCCTGCCTTCATGTTTTCTTGCCTATTTGATCTTAGGCAAATCATTTACACTCCCTGCATGTCACTTTTTTCATTTGCAAAATGAGGATAATAACGACCCTTATCCCACAGGACATTTGTGCAGATTAATGAGATAATATAGAAAAGGTGCTTTAGGGTATAGTTATGTTTTATGATGGAGAAAGAGGAGTAATTGTTCATAAATTTGGGCTCTGCTGGAAAACTTCCATTAATAAGGAGTTCACAGAAAGGATGACATTATTGATCAGTTATAATTGCTTAAAGTTTTCCCCTTACATTAAGTGTATGCCTGTTCTTCGTCTCAACCCTGACATATATGGATTTCATAGGACAAGCCCTAGACTCTCTAAATCAGAATATCTGAGGACACGAACTGGGCTTGTATAGTTAAAACCCTCACAGACGACTGGGGGACAGCCAAGGCTGCCCACCACTGACCTAGGGACCTGGGGCTAACATTGATGTGATCACATTCTATGGATGGCAAGGACAGAAGGCCACTCAGCCTGATTCAAACTCTATTCTTGGATAGGAGTTGGGGCAGGAAAAGATGTATTAGGAAAGTCTCCAACTGGCTTAGACTTTCTGGGTTTATCTGACTTATCCTCCAAACGACCAAACCTCAATTTATCCCTCTAATTGTCACCCCCTGGTATCACCTAAGCATCTTGCGGGTGGGGAGGAGGAGCAAAGAGAATGGCCACAGCAAGGTTGGCTGAGGTGCTGGAGAGATGGAACACCTTCACGCTCAGGGGCTGTCAGTGTCCTCAGAACAAAGGGAGAAGTGGGAGAAGTGAGCGAGGAGACTTGTCTACTGTACTCCCCTAACTGGTGCCTATGAGTCTTAGACCAACAGGACACACTCTAAAGCAATATGACACCTTAACCATTATCTAGCTTGTGGGTACATAAGAGATTCAGCTCAAAGGTCAAGAAAGTGTCTCATCATATAACGTGTTCTGTATAATAAGTTATTTAAAGCATAGAACAAAAGCAATACAATTATAGGAAAATATACTGACTTCTATCACAGCAATCTTTTTCCACGCTCTTCATCTTGGAACATAGTTATACATTTTCTTATAAAATTATGTTATTTCTCTGAGGAGATTAGGAGTTCCTGGAGTGAGGGGACTCTGTCCTATGCAACTTGATACAGAATTCTGGGTGTCTGGCAGGTGCCCCTCAAATACTTGGTGAAATAATGAATAATGTGGGACCTTATACTTTATGCTGCTAAACCTTAGTCCAAGATAGGGCTGGCTTGTTTGGAAAGTACCACCCAGCACCTTATGTCAGACTTGACAAAACTCCCTGCGAAGCCCCCAGAAGTTTCTCTGGCTGCTTTCTATTGCTGGCATCACCTGAATGACAGGATATGTGGATCTCTAGAGCCCAGGCCCATGGGACTCTCTCTTTCCCCTTTCTCACAGTGAAGCATGTATGCTGTTGGCTGAAGGGGGCCTACTTTTCGTAGAGGGGGTTAAGTCACCCGTAGACACTGGCTCCATGACTCACTTCACTGGACATGGGTTTGGGGCCACGAGCAGTCTCCCAACTGCTACCGTGGGTGAGAACCATCTTAGCTGCCTCCCAGCCTGTCTTGATAATTTGTCTCACTTCTGCCATTTTGTTTTGAGATCCCTGATTTCTGAAGGTATAAAGTAACTTATGCCCAGGACCTGAGCTTCTCTCCTTTTCACCACGAGAGCCCACCATCAACCAGTGTCCTGAAGTGCTATTGTGGTGGAAGGCTTGAAATTAAGGCTTAATATTATGTGCTGCTTTGACATCTTATAGAGAGCAAAGGTCCTCAAATGCCCTAACTGCAAGTTCTCTTCCCTACTCTGTTTTCGTGGATAAGGTCTCCTAGCCAGAGAACCCTCCTTATCAAAGGGACCAGGCACAGTGCCTGCTTAACCCTGAGTAGCAGGTTTCAGTCTCCTGCCAGCTCACAGAATTATTCAAACAAGCCAATCACACCCTCCAGTGGGAACCAAGGGGGACAATACCTTCTTGATACTACAAAGCCTGCCTCTCATAGCCCCTGCTTGGTGCCAGCTTGGTGTCTGATATCCGGTGTCCAATGTCCCCCCAAGTATAACCTCTGTGTGGCCCTGCATGGCATGGAGTGTTCTCCTCCCCCAGGCTATAAGTATATATGACTAATACATTACTGTTGATCTCATCTGTCCAGCACTGGGTGTCGGGTGTTCAGCCATCCCGATAATGCTAGGGTGGGAATCTCTCCCTCACTGACAGGGTGAAGAGGAGGCGATTAAAACAGCTATGCCCACACCATTCCTGAAATGAATCCTGTGGTTGGTAGTTCTCATGGCCCTTTCTCAACACTCCTAAGTTGCACCTGTTCCCCGCAGACTTTTAACTCCTTCTGCTGCCCTTCCAGAGTGCTATGTGCTGCATCTTTCCATACCTGCCCACTTCCCATGGGAAGTTCCCATGCAACTTATGACAGTTTGACCACTCACTGAAGATTTAGAAATTAGATTTATTTGGATTAGCCAGATAATATGGGTGAATATTTATCTAACTCTTAAATAGGGGAGGCCTAAGTTTAAAAGCAAAGTGAGAAAACATAATGGGAAAAGGTGACAGATTTAACCTTAAGGATAAAATTAAAAATTCCTAAATGAAGTCAAAGGTCAAGTTGGGAAAAAGATGAAACATACATGGCTGTCACAGAGCTCACAGTCTTACTGTTAAAGGAGCGCTTACAAAAAAGACAGATATAGGGGCCGGCCTGGTGTTGTAGTGGTTGAGTTCACGCCCTCCACCTCCACGGCCCTGGATTCGTGGGTTCGGAACCCCAGGCACAGACATAGCACTGCTCATCATGCCATGCTGTGGCAGCATCCCACATGAAATAGAGGAAGATTGGTATGATGTTAGCTCAGCAACAATCTTCCTCAAACAAAAAGAAGATTGGCAACAGGTATTAGCTCAGGACCAATCTTCCTCACACACAAAAAAAAAGATGTGAAAAATACATACCAACTTTAGGGGCCAGCCCATGACTGAATGGTTAAGTTTGCACTCCACTTTGGCAGCCCAGGGTTTCCACCTGTTTGGATCCTGGGTGTGGGCATAGCACCGCTCATCAGGCCATGCTGAGGTGGAGTCCCACATAGCAGAACCAGAAGGACCTACAACTGGAATATACAACTATGTACTGGGGGGCTTTGGGAAAAAGAAGGAAAAGAAAAAAAAAGAAGATTGGCAACAGATGTTAGCTCAGGTCCCAATCTTTGAAAAAAAAACACATACCAACTTTAAAAAAGGCAGATATATGCTACAACAGAAAGCTAACTATTCCGATAGAAAATTCACCAAATGATTAGGCAATCGACAAAAGAAAAATCACAAACTATCAATAGTTCTATCCAAAAGTTGCATCATCGCTAGCAAACAAATAAATGCAAATTAAAGTAAGACTAAGGTACTATTATTTTGCCTATCAAACTGGCAGTGAGTGGACTCCCCCGCCTTGCTAGTCTTGGTAGGAGGCAGGGCTCCTGTCTTCCTGTAAGAGGTACAAACACCAGGTGCTCTCATTCCCAGCCCCTAGGCTGGGCACTCAGATGTGACGACACAAGATTGTGTGCCTGCTGCTCATCATGCCGGGAAGTTGGGGCAGAGCAGAACTCTTTCTGGCCACAGCAGCAGCATCCAGTTTCCAGGAGTGGCTGGGGCAGTGGTGCCAGCATAGTGTCTGATGTCCAGTGTCCAACGTCCAGGCCCAGGGCCGGCAGTGGCAGCAAGCAAGTGTCGGCTCCCATTCCACCTTAGTGGAAACGGCAGAGGCGTCCTCGCTGCACTGGGTCTGCAGCAAGGCTTGGCTAGGGCTCTGGCTGCCCAGCCTTCCTCCATTCCTGCCCATTATCTAAGCCTGAGGCTCCAGCCTTCCTGACAAATCTTTGGCTGCCCAACACCTTGCAATACTTTCCTGTGGTGGTTTCTGTTTGACTGATATAGTAATGTGCAGGGAGAGCTCCCTAATCTAGTAATTTCATTTCTTGGGACATATCCTAAGTAAATAACTAGAAATGTGTGCATTTAAGTAAAAGGATATTCTTCTAAGCCCTGTTTAGAGTAGCAAAAACCTGGAAATGATCTGACTGTTCTCCCACAAGGAATTGGTTAAATGGATTATAATGCATCTATTATATGGAATATTATATGGTAATTAAAAATCATATTCTTAAAGAATATTAAAAGACATGTGAAAACACTCATAATACTAAGTTTGAAAAGTCCATAAAGTCAATAAAAGTCCAATTTTTCATCAATAACCAAAATGTTAACAGTGACTTTCTCTTGGATGTGGGATTCCTGGTGAGTTTTCTTTTCTTTGTTCTTATTGAGTATCATCTAATCCTCTATAATGAACATGCATTTGTTGCCCATATCAAGGAAAGTGAACAAAAACTAAATTAGAAGAAAATAGATTTATCTGAAATTGTCAAACGAGTTCTTGGTCTTTTGTTTGCTTGTGTGTTTACCTTTTGCATTTTGGTAACAGATTGTCAGTCGGCAAAGGACAGGGGAGATTTAACAAGTTTCTGAAGAGATCTAACACCCCATTTTCTGTACGCTATGGGCTGAATGTTTGTGTCCCCCCCAAAATTCATATGTTGAAATCCTAAGCCCCAGAGAGATGGTATTGGGAGGTGATCAGGTCATAAGAGTGGAGCCCTTATGAATATGATTAGCGCCCTTATAAAGGAGATGGCAGAGAGCTCCCTCGCCCCTTCCACCACATAAGGACACAGCAAGAAGACACCAGGAAGCAGATCGTCACCAGACACCTAATCTGCCACGACCTTGACCTTGGATTTCCCAGCCTTCTGAACCGTGAGAAAATAATTTCTGTTGTTTATAAGCCACCTGGTCTATGGTTCTTTGTTATAGCAGCCCGAATTAAGACACTGTATTTTTTTCACAACTACCCAAAGAACTGTCTCAATAAAACAGCAGTTTTAATTTAGGAAATTTGGTTTATAAAAAAAAGTAGGGGCCAGCCTGGTGGCACAGCGGTTAAGTGCGCACGTTCAGCTTCGGCGGCCGGGGGTTGGCTGGTTCGGATCCCGGGTGCAGACATGGCACCACTTGGCAAGCCATGCTGTGGTAGGCGTCCCACGTATAAAGTAGAGGAAGATGGGCCTGGATGTTAGCTCAGGGCCAGGCTTCCTCAGCAAAAAGAGGAGGATTGGCGGCCGTGGGCTCAGGGCTAATCTTCCTAAAAATAAAAAGTAGCCTGGAATTCATTTCTCCACTCAAGATAGGAAGTCTGAATTGGGAGAAAGACCAGAAGATAGGCATATGGACTGATGGAGGGGCCCACATAGTCGGGGGTGGAGGGTCATAAAAGCAACACAAAATCTGACAACCTAGGGAGTACAGATACATCATCGTTCTCCATGGAGAACAAGTTAATTGTCTTTGCCTTGTGCTAACGCTGTTCTTAATAACACTCATTACAGTGGCAAGATGCCTTACAGTTTATGAAGTGCTTGTACTTCCCCATATATTATTATTAGGCTCATTTTCCTGGAGAGAAAATTAAGCCCCGGAGAAGTTAGATGATTTATTGAATGTCTCGTGTTATTCTGTGGCAGAACTGAGCCTACATCCCAGGTCTCCTGCTCTTTTGACTGTTCCTGGAAGTGGCAGAGCAAAGTGATTGAAAGCTTGGGCTTTGGAGCCAGACTAACCTGGGCATGCACCCAGCTCTGCCCCTTGGAGAAATTGCCTAGCCCCTCTCAGCCTCAGCTTCCTCATCTCTAAGGCAGAGATAGATAAAAACACCTACCTTGGAGAGTCCCTGTGAGATTAACAAGTAGCTGCTGTTATTACCCGCCCTTCCTGCCCCATCTCCTTGCCAAGCCTTGTTTTTAGTCTCCCAGGACCTACATCCCTGTTATGAGTTGAATTGTGCCCTCCCCAAATTTATCAGTTGAAGTGCTAAGCCCCAGGACCTCAGAATGTGACCTTATTTGGAAATAGGGTCTTTGCAGATGTAACGAGCTAAGTTGAGGTCCTACTAAAATAGGATGGACCCTAATAGAATATGACGGGTGGCCTCATAAAGAGGGGATATTTGGAGACAGACATACACAGGGAGAACACCTTGAGAAGGTTGGAGTTATGCTGCCACAAACCAAGGAACTGCCAGAAGCTAAGAGAGAGGCCTGGAACACATCCGTCCCTACAGCCTTCAGAGGGAGCGTGGCCCTGCTGACACCTTGATTTGGGGCTTCTCGTCCCCAAACTGTAAAACAATCAGTTTGGGTTGTTTAAGCCAGCCAGTTTGTGGTGCTTTGTTACTGTAGCCTTAGGAAAGTAACACAATTCCTGCCCAGTGTGGCCCTGCACAGCTGTGTGAGTACCCAGTACCTACTCACAGGCCCCTCGAGGGATTTTTTACCATCACTGGATTGCAATCAGCTACCTTCCGTCATGCTTTCTTGCATCCAAGTTCATTCAGCAGAGAAAGATCATTAAAAGGAAAGTCTGTGAATGCCAGAGAAGTTCAGATTCTAGGATTAAAAACCATCAGTGTGATTACAAAAGTCTCATTGAAATATACCTTAACCATAAATGGGCTTAAAGATACCTATCCTTTAACCATTTACCCTATTCGAGTGGACTCTTCCTTCAATAAATGCTTATCCTGGAGCAACAATTTCCAAACTAGAATCTCTGGGGATGAAGCTCAGGAAAACGTATGATTAAAAAGCTTTCTAAGTGGGGCCAGCCCCGTGGCCAAGTGGTTAAGTTCGTGCTCTTTGCTTTGGTGGCCCAAGGTTTCGCTGGTTCAGATCCTGGGCACAGACCTGGCACCACCAATCAAGCCATGCTGAAGTGGCATCCCACATAGGACAACCAGAAGGACCTACAACCGAAATACACAGCCATGTACTGGGGGGCTTTGGGGAGAAGAAGGAAAAAAAAAAAAAAAGACTGGCGACAGATGTTAGCTCCAGTGCCAATCTTAAAAAAAAAAAAAATGCTTTCCAAGTGATTTTGATGATCAGCTGATTTTCTTTAATAAAATGACATTATTTAATTAGATTTGAAAATATCGCCTGATAGCAGTAAAATCAAGATCCTAAAGAAATACACATATGCATTAGTTTCCTGTTGCCGTGGAAAAAATTATCATAAATTTAGTGGCTTAAAACAGCACAAATTTATTATCTTGCAGCTCTGGATGTCGGAAAGAGTAAGATCTGTCTGTAGCGCCACGTTCCTCCTGGAAGCTCTGGGGAGGACTCCGTCTCCTTGCCTTTTCCACCTTTCAGAGGCTGCCTGGCTCCTTGGCTTGTTCTTCTTCTCATTCTGACTTCTGCTTCCATCATCACAGCTCCCTCTCTGACTCTGGCCCTCCTTTCTTGCAAGGACACTTGTGATTACATTGGGCCTCTTGGAACAATCCAGGATAATCTTTCCTTCTCAGTATCCTTAACATAATGAGATCTGCAAAGTTCCTTTTACTACGTAAAGCAACAGATTTGCAGGTTCCAGGGATCAGATGTGAACTTTTTGGTGGGGCCATTACTCTGTTTACCAAAGTGTAAGAATGTTTGCTTTTTTTAAAAAAAATGATCTTTTTGAATTAAAAAATTTATTATTCTAAGGTGCTGTTGATCCACACCCTATTTAAAATTCTGGACTCTTTAGGCCTATGGTAATTTGCAGGGCTGTCCTTCCTACATCCCAATTTCCAACTAAGAACTTGCATTTTAACAAATGTGAGAGAGGATGTGGGGAAAAGGGAACCTTCATACACTGCTGATGGGAATGCAAACTGCTGCAGCCACTGTGGAAAATAGTATGGCAATTTCTCAAAAAATTAAAAATAGAAATATCATATGATCCAGCCATCTCACTACTGGGTATTTATTCAAAGAACTTGAAATCAACAATACAAAGAGACTTCTGCACCCCTACGTTCATTGCAGCACTATTCACAGTAGCCAAGACATGGAAGCAACCCAAGTGCCCAACAACCGATGATTGGATAAAGAAGATGTGGTATATACATACAATGGAATACTACTCAGCCGTGAGAAAAGACGAAATCGTCCCATTTGCAACAACATGGATGGACTTTGAGGGTATTATGTTAAACAAAATAAGCCAGACAGAGAAAGACAAACACCACATAATTTCACTGATATATGGAAGTTAAACTAATACATGGACAAAGAGGACAGTTTAGTGGTTACCAGAGGGGAAGAGAGTTGGGGGTGGGCACAAGGGGTGAAAGGGCACATTTATATGGTGACTGACAAATAATAATGTACAACTGAAATGTCACAATGTTATAAACTATTATGACCTCAATTTTAAAAAAAGAAAGAACTAGCATTTTACAAGTAGCAATTTTAGAATAAACTTGCTAGTATTTGAATGTCTTTGGAAAAGGAGAGGACATAATCTCTTTCAGTTCATTTTAGTTCTTAAAATTATACACCCTGGGTATGGGACACTACTTTTTTCGAACTACTTCAAAGTCTTGTTACATTTTCAAAAACGTATCAAGATGAAATTTACTTTTATTTTCCTTAACTTAAAAAATATGCTGTATGTATTTTGATAGGTAGAAAGAACTGTGTTGCTAAAAATTTCAAGTATCAATAGATTATAACATTACTAGGAGGTGGGGTAGAAATTGTGAGCTTAGATGCTATATTAGTTATCTATTGCTGCTTTAAAATTACCCTCAAAACTTTGTGGCTTAAAGCAACAAACATGTCTTATCTCACAGTTCTTGGTCAGTTAGCTGAGTCCTCTGGCTCAAGGTCTCTCATGGGCTGCAATCAAGATGTTGGCTGGAGACGCAGTTGTCTCAAGGCTACACTGAGGATGGATCCCCTTTCAAGCTCATTCATGTGGTTGTTAGCAGGATTCAGTTTCTCCCAAGCTGTTGGACCAAGGGCCTCGGTTCCTTGCTTGCTGGTGGCTAGAGGCTGCCCTTAGTTCCTTGCCAAATGGACCTGTCTATGGAGAAGACAGCTCACACCAGGCCAGCTTGCTTCATCAGCAAGAACACGCAAGAGGGAAAGAGAGAGTTCCAGTAAGATGGAAGCCACAGTCTTTTGTAACCTAATCTTGGAAGTAACAGTCTCATCACTTTTGCCACATTCTATTGCTAGAAAGGAGTCACTGGGTCCAGCCCACACTCAAAGGGAGGGGATTACGCAAGGATGTGAATACCAGAAGGTAGGGATCATCGTGGCCATCTTAGAAGGCTGCCTGCTAAAGACGTTAAGCGTAAAAACTGGGATCTATGTCAGATGGCTTCTTGGGTTCCTCCTGTTCTATTACTTTATGACTTTTTCTCCTTTTTCCTTAATTCTGCCCTCAGTCATCACACTGGGTGTGTCATCATCACTATAGAAACAGATGCAACCAGCTTTTTGACTCTGTCATTTCCAATACGTTTTTAGATGCTGATAAGCTCCGCAATGACTCCCAATTGCGTGTGTAATGTTATACCTCTGTGATTGCTGCCTTCCAGCCCAAATTCTACATTTCCATCAGTATAATCTTTCCAAAATGTCTGTCTAGTCCTTTCATTTCCCGACTTACTCTTGCATGGCTCACTGCTGTCCTTCAGTAAAACTTTGACTTAGCAGGCAAGAACCTCTGTTACCAAGCTGAGGTCCACTTCTGTCCCATAATTTTTGACTGCTTTAAGCTCCCTCTCACACAAAATAACCAGGCACTATTGAATTATTTGAAGTTGCTGTAGAACTTCATAATTTCTTACCCAAAACTTTGTACAGAATACTATTTCTGCTTGATATCGGTCCTCTCTCCGTGTCCCTTCACACCACCGCCAACCTCCTCCTCCCTCTTAACTGGATTCAGTTCATAGTCATATAAGCAGATTTCTCTCATTGACTTTATAAAATAATTGTATGCTTATGTGACTGACTTATTTTGATCTCAGAAGAGTCTGCATATTTATTTTATAATGCGTCTATAGTACTCAGTTTTTCCCCATCTTATCACATTGTATTTTCATTGCTCATTAATTCACCAGTTACTCCTCTACAGCAAGGTTTTTCAACTCCTTAGTGGGTTGTAAAATCAAATTAGTAAATTGTAACCAGACGCTTTTGAAAGAATAAAATAATACAAAACATCAGAGTCATCTCTTATAGTAAGGATGTCTACGTGTTTCATCTTTCCTCATTTCATTTATATATATAAATGCATATATAACATACAAATTGATATGTTAAAAATGTTATATATTTGTATGTAAAGTGAAGCAAGTCTCTCTCTCTTTCTCACTCACCACTACATGTGTAGACACACACATTTGTTTGTGCTAGGTCACGGTCAAAAAGAAGTTTGAAAAATACTACACTAAAGTATAAGTTCCCTTGGTCTGGGACCACGTCTGTCTCATTCTTGATTATTTCCTGGCTGTAGCATATAGAGAGAGTTCAGTAAATATTTGTGACCAACTCTCTGAACAAACAAATGAATAAAAACCATATACAGAAGAATTAACCTTGGAATTTTGCATTTCCATATGATTTAAAAAATTATTTATATGTTTCTACACAGCTACATAATTTGCTGGGCCCAGGACAAAATGAACATGTGGGGCCCTTGTGAAAAAATTACTAAAAATTCTAAGACAGTGCCACCATAGTATTAAATCAAACACAGGATATTTCTAAGCACTGATCCCCAGGGCTGTGTGACTGCACAGCTCACACACTCATGAGGCCATCCTTGCCTGCGTAACGTATTGGGCCCCATTTGTAAGCAAAGACAGTGAATGTAATCAGGGTCTAAAGATGCTCCTAGATTGACGTAGATGGTTACCTGTATTGGATTACAAATGTTGCCTTCCCCTAATCCCAGCTAGTCATTTTAAAGTGCCTGGAGCTAAAAATCAGTGAAAAGAGGTAGGCTCTTAGGGACTCTACTTCAGGAGCAGTGATATTTGGTTTTTTAAAATAGTACTTTTTCACTCAGAAACCTCAAAATGTCTTACCAACATGGGTTCTCAATTAGTAAACCAGGCCTATGAAGCATGTCAGGCCCTATTTAAAGAAATATTTGTCTATACTTTACGGAAGGAAAAATGGATGCATAAATTTGAGAAAATAATTCGGATTCATATTAGTATTTATTAATGGTTCAAGATTCAGAGTTCTGGAATTATGAATCAAACTGACCCAATCTATGTCAACTGTGCTGCCATGGAGGACCCGGCCCTTTCCCCTCTGTAACAAGAGGTAAGCACTTGTTCCCACGTAGACGACAAAAAGGCTCCCAAGAGGGAAGTCAAGAGTTATTGGGCAGGAGGTGCTATCATAAATCGAATTGTTTTCTTAACTTCCTTTTTGTATTATTCATTGCAGGTGTATAGAAGCACGACTAATTTTTGCATGTTGATCTTGTACTCTGCAACTTTCCTGAATTCACTTATTAGTTCTAATCGCTTCCTGTGGATACTTTGAGATTTTTCTATACATAGGATCCTGTCATCTGTGAACAGGAAATGTTTTACTTCTTTTCCAATCTGGATTCTTTTATTTCTTTTTCTTGCCTAATTCCTCTGATTAGAACCTCCAGTACAATGTTGAATAGAAGTGGAAAGAGTGGATATGCTTGTCTTGTTCCCAATCTTAGAAAGAAAGCACTCAGTCTTTTACTATTAAATATGTCAGTCTTTCATCATTAAATATGATGTCTGCTGTGGGTTTTTTTAGATGCCTTCTATCAGGTTTAGGAAGTTATCTTCTATTCCTAGTTTGTTAAGTGTTTGTATCATAAAAGAGGGTTGGATTTTGACAAATGCTTTTTTTGTGTTTGTTGAAATGGTAACGTGGGTTTGGTCCTTTAATATATTAACATGGTGCAATACATTGATCTTAAGATGTTAAAACAAAGTTTCATTTCCGTGATAAATTCCAAATGATTGTTACTATAATGATTATAACTATAACCTTTTTTATATGGTGCTGGATTTGGTTAGTTAGTATTTCGTTGAGGATTTTTTCAACCATATTCACAAAGGATGTTGGTTTGTAATTTATTTCCTTGCGATGTGTTTGTCTAGTTTTGGTATCTTGGTAATACTGGCCTCATAGAATGAGTTGAGAAATGTCCCAACTATTCTATCTTAGGGAAGAGTTTGTGAAGGATTGGTGTTCATTCTTCTTTCAATACTTGGGAGAATTCGCCAGTGAAGCCATCTGTTCCTGGACTTTTCTTTGTAGGATGTTTTTTCATTACTAGTTCAATCTCTTTACTTGACTTAGATCTATTCAGATATTTTATTTCCTCTTGAATCAGTTTCAGTAGTTTGTGTCTTTCTAGGAATTTTCCCATTTCATCTAAATACCTAATTTGTTGGCATATAGTTGTACATAGTCTTCCCTTATAATCACCTTTGTTTTCATTCCTGATTTTAGCAATTTGAGTCTCCTCTTTTTTTCTTGGTCAGTCTGGCCAAAGGTTGTCAATTTTGTTGATCTTTATAGTGGACCAACTTTGGGTTTTGTTGCTTTTCTCAACTGCTCTTCTATTCTTTATTTTATTTATTTCCATTCTAGCCTTTATTATTTCCTTCTTCCCTCTTGCTTTGGACTTAGTTTACTCCTCTTGTTTAGTTCCTCAGCATGGAAAGGTAATTGATTTGAGAGTTTTCTTTATGTCTGCCATTTTGCTATTTGTTTTCTATATGCCATGTCTTTTCTATTTTTTATTCCTCCATACCACCTTCTTTAGTGTTAAATATATACTTTCTAGCATATCATTTTAATTCCCTTGTCATTTCTTTTACTATATATATATATTTATTTTATTTGTTTTCTTAGTGCTTGCCCCAGTGATTGCAACTAACGTATTAATTTATAACAATTTAGTTTGGGTTAATACCACTTCACTTTCAATTTTATACAGAAACTTTGCTCCTATATAGTTCCATTCCCTCCTCCCTCCTTAGTACTGTTATTGTCATACAAATTATATCCTTATATGTTACATGCCCATCAACACAGATTTATAATTATTGCCTTATGCAGCTGTCTTTTAAATCAGATAGGAGGAAAAAAACTGTTATGAACAAAAAGATACATTTATACTGTCTTTTATATGTCTTTTACCTATGTAGTTATCTTTACCAATGCTCTTTATTTCCTCATATGGATTAAAATTACTCCTAGTGTCCTTTCATTTCAGCCTGAAGAACACCCATTAGTATTTCTTGTAGGGCAGGTGTTCTAGCAACAAATTCTCTCAGTTGTTGTTGTTTTTATTTATTTATTCATTCTTTTTTTTTTTTTTTTTGAGGAAGATTAGCCCTGAGCTAACATCTGCCGCCAATCTTCTTCTTTTTGCTGAGGAAGACTGGCCCTGAGCTAACATCCATGCCCATCTTTCTCTACTTTATATGTGGGACGCCTGCCTCAGCATGGCTTGGCAAATGGTGCGTAGGTCCATACCTGGGATCCAAACTGGTGAACTCTGGGCCGCTGAAGTGGAATGTGTGAACTTAACTGCTGTGCCACCAGGCTAGCCCCTGTTGTTTTTATTTTTTAATCTGAGAATGTCTTAATTTTTTCATCGTCTTTGAAATACAGTTTTGCTGCATATAGAACTCTCGCTTGACAGTCTTTCCTTTCAGAATTTGAATATGCCATCCCACTGCCTTCTAGCTTCCAAGTTTTCTGATGGAAATCAGCCGTTAATCTTATTGAGGATTCCTGTATGTGATGAGTCTTTTCTCCTGTTGCTTTCAAGATTCCCTCTTTGTATTTGGCTTTTGACAGTTTGATTGTGCTATATCTAGATGTGAATTTCTTTGAGTTTTTTCTACTTGGAGTTTGTTAATTTTATTAACTGTATACATCAATAATTTTCACCAAATTTGGAAAGTTTTAGGCCATTATTTTTTCAAATTTTTTTCTGCCCCCTCTTCTCTCCATTTGCTTTCTGGGACTCACCCCATGAATATGTTGGTACTCTTGATGGTGTCCTACAGGTCTCTAAGGCTCTGTTTGTCTTTCTTCATTTTTTTCCTTTCTGTTCCTTATGCTGGATAATTTCAATGGACTTAAATTCAAGTTAACTGATTCTTTCTTTTACCTGCTCAAATATGCTGTTGAAGACTTCTAGTCAGTATTTCGTTTCAATTATTGTACCTTTTGACTCCAAGATTTCCCTTTGGTTTGTTTTTATATTTACCATCTCTTTACTAATATTATCTATTTAGTAAGTCATTGTTCTCACACTTTCCTTTACTTCTTTAGACATGATTTCCTTTAGTTGTTTGAACATATTTAAGTTAGCTGATTTAAAGTGTTTGTTTAGTAAGTCCAATGCCTGGGCTTTCTCTGGAATAGTTTCTATTGACTTCTTTTTTTTCCTGTGTATGAGTCATACTTCCCAGGTTCTTTTTATGTGCGTGAGGGGGAATTTTATATGTCAACTTGACTGGATCGTGAAGTGCCCAGATTTTTGGTTAAACATTATTTCTGGGTGTGTCTGTGTGTGTGTTTCCAGAAGAGAATAGCATTTGAATCGATAGACTGAGTAAAGCAGATTGCCTTCCCCAATATGGGTGAGGATGATCCAATTCATCGAATAGAGCAAAAAGGTGAGGGAAGGGAGTTTTCTCTCTCTTTTTCTCTCTGCCTGATTGTTTGCACTGGGACATCAGTCTTCTCTTTCCCTCAAACTTGGACTTACACCATCAGCACTCCTAGTTCTCAGACCTTCAGATTGAGACAGGAACTACACCACCAATTTTCCTGTGTCTCCAGCTTTCAGATAGCAGATTGTGAGGCTTCTCAGCCTCCATAAACACATAAGCCAATATATATATATAAATCTATAGATGCATTTATTATTTATGTTTATTTATATGTATATATTCTCCTATTACTTCTGTTTCTCTGGAGAACCATGACCGATACATCATGTCTTGTAATTCTTTTGTTGAAAACTGGGCATTTTAAGTAATATAACGTGGCAACGCTAGAAAGCAAATTCTCCCCTCTTCCTGGGGGTTTATTGCTGTCGCTGTTTGCTGTTGTCTGTTTGTTTAGAAACTTTTCTGAACTAATTCTGTAAAGTCTATATTCTTGGTCATGTGTGGCCACTGAAGTCTCTGCTCAGTTACCTTAATAATCAGCTAATCATTAGACAGAAATTTCCTTAAATGCTTGGAACCAATAAATCTTCCAATTTGCTAAGAAGCTCTGTATGCCTAGTGGGTGTCTCAGTCAGGCACTATTCAACTCTGTCTTTGATTTTACTGTCTGATTGTGTAGAGCCTCAAAGTTAGCCAGAGGTGACAACTTAGGACTCTCTCAGGTCTTTCCTGAGCATGCACATAGCCCCGGGCATATGCACAGCCTTACATATGCACATGGCTTTCTAGATTCTCAGGCATATGTTGACACTTTTCAAAGCCCCCTGTAGACATCTCATTCCCCAACTTTTCCTTTTAAGCTTTTTGGTTGGCCCAACTGTTTGCCCCAACTGTCATCTACTGTTTCAGGTTACCATGATTTTAAACAATTGTTGCTGATTATTTTTGGTGCAAACGTTCCTGGAAAAAGGCAGTTTGTGCTGAGCAAGATTTGAGTTGGGTCTTCCAGAAAACCAACATGCAGGTCAAATGACTATTCTCTGGGAATGGGGCTTTGAAGGAATTCCAGCTCTATTCTGTCCCCTCCAGTGGGTGTCAGGCTGCTGCTTTTCACCATAATTGCCAGCTGTTGGCTTCAAGGCTACCATGGAGCTGGAGAGGAGAGTACGGGGATAGGGCAAATTAAAACACCACAAAGCTATTGTTCTTATCAAGATTCAATCATTTTTCTTGAATAAATGTTCCCAAGATTGCTGTAAGCATTTGGTTAATTTCCAGAGTCCTGAAAAAAATTCATTCTGACAATTTTTCCAGGGTTTTCATTGCTTTTATGGAGGAAAGGATTGTCAGAGGTCCTTACTGCACCATTTCACTGTCATCTTGTAGCACCTTCTAAAAGCTAACCTCAGACATTCTGTAGTATCACTTCTGCCATATTCTATTATTAAGGCAGTTACAAATGTGTACCTAATTTCAAGGGAAAGTGACATAGATTCCAACTCTTTATGTGGAAATGGTGAAGTTCTGGAAGAACATACAGGACAAGAAATATTGTTGTGGCTGTTTTAGGAAAATAAAGTTTGCACAGTCCATCTTCTAATCATAATGATTCACAACTCTCCCACATGCTAAATCTTCTAACCTCTTCCCCAAGAATGCCTAAAATCTTATGCTATTAAATCATCAGCATCAGGCTTGAAGTTCAGAATTTCATCATCTAAATCACCTCTAAGAATGAATGAGGTTTCTTGTGTATGGCTCCTTGGGCATAGCTCTCTGAACGCTTTTGATCCTTTGATCTAAAGACCTTCAAATGAAAGAGTTAAGTTATCTGCCCTCTACACACCCAAAATATAATGTTAGGTTAACTGTTGTAGATACTCCATTCAAAAAAGGAGAAATGGGAGGCACAAAGTGTCACTGGCCCATAGCAGTACTAAAATCCAACTGGGCACATGTTATCAGTTCTTTGATTATGGCTTAGTCCTTTTACCTAGAAATGATTCTCCACAGCCCTTGGTTCTATTCCCTAAGCTCTTGGTTCTACACTCTGAATTATTCTTCCTTTTTCACAAATAGTTTGTGTTTGCAAATAAAATATTTTCTCAGCTTGCGTCCTGTCCATAAAAGTTCAGGGATGTAGAGGCTTCTTTTCATTTTTTTCTGTCTCTATTCCTTTTTGTGTAAGCAGATAAAATTCCATTAAAACCTTGTGGATTTCTTTTGTATCAATTTATACTCCACTCTATTTCATTGAGACAAGCCCTTCCCTACCTTGGGTTCTTGGTAAGGCTGCTGTGGGAAACAGCCTTAAGATTCTTGGAGGCTGTATTTTTCAACAAACAGTATCTGTGAGACATGCCATTAAGATCCTCAGAGGGATTTTTGACTGAAAAAGTCCATGAGGCACTACCTTAAATCTTTCTGAAGTCTTAACAAAAGGTTTAAAATAACACTTTTGACTTATTTAGACTATGCTTTCCTGACAGAACCCTTGATTTGACCTCTTCCAGGAAACCATTCTTCCTTTGACATCATGAGCTGTCTAGGGAGACTGGGAATGAGAAACAGTTTTGGTTATGAACCCAGCAGATCGTAAGTCTTTTTTTATATTTGACAGATCTTTCTTTAGAAAGATATTATCTCTCTCCTCTCGCATTTTACCAAGGCAGCTAGAAGAAGTCATGGGATATATTTAACACTCTTCCTGGGAGTTTTCTTAGCTAAATCATCCAGTTAATTAGGTACATTTCCTTTTTTAACTTTACTTCAGGCAGTAGTGTTGCTAAACTTTCCCTCCAGCTTCCAATAACATTTTCCTCACTTTCTTTTAATCTTTTGTCGATAGGCCTCTTGAGGGCCACAAGATGTCTGCTAACTTCAAGATCCTTTAGACTTTCGCTAACTCTCCTCAAGTTCCTTTCACCTTCTGCCTGCCACTTGGTCTGAAAGCCATTGCCTCATATTTTAGGCTTTTTACAATTCTTTCTGGCATGATCCGCTTCTATCCTGAGTCATCTCATTTGTTTAAACTATCTAAGGGCCCACCATTAGTCACATCATCAGCATAAACAATTAGGAAACATGACAAACAACAAAGACACTCCTATCACTTAGGAAATTACAAGGGTTTAGAGGCTATTTCCCAGGAACTGGGGGCAAAGGCCAATTTTTTTTTTTTATTACACAGACTATCAACTAGAACACCTACGCATGGCCTCTCCATGTCCCTTGGGCTCCCTCATAACATGGCAGTATGGTTCTAAGGGCAAATGTCCTGAAAGAGAAAAAACCAGGTAGAAACTGTACTGCCTTTTATGACCTAGCCTTGGAAGTAGCACAGTGTTACTTCAATCACTTTGTATTTGTTGAGGCAGTTCCAAAGGCTCACCCAAGATCAACAGGAGACGATATTCTCCCTCCTCTTGATGAGAGAGTGGCAAGATTTGGAAGAAGAGAGGTGGAACTGGAAATATCATAAAGGCCTTTTTGTAAAACAAAGTCTGATCCATCAAGTCCAAAGTCCTCCTGGAGGCTTTCAAAATCTTTGACAACTCCGCCTCATACTACTTTTCATTCCTGACATCTAACTGCCTCTTCACATTTGTTTCCAATCCAGTTAAGAAAGTCATTCCCGTCTCAAGGATTCCGGGCATAGCTACCCCACTACTGCAAAGTCTCCTCCTAATGCAAATCCAGCCCGTCTTTCAAGGATTACCCTATTGTGACATCTATGAACCAATAGATAGAAACCCCAATTTAAACCAGCTTAACAGAACAGAGAATTTATTGTCTCAAGAGACTGAACACTCCAGAGGAGGAGGTGGCTTTCAGCATGCCCCTGGAAGCTCCAAACTCTCATCTTCCTTACTGCTAGCAATCGTAGAGGAATGGGGGGCAGGGGGTAGGGGTGTATCTGTCCTCTAATGACTAGCAAATGTTTCCTGGGATTTACTCTAAGTGGTCTACTTAGATCATGTGCCTAACCTTGCGCTAGATCCTGAGATCAGAGGAAGGAATTATGCTGAGAGAGAGAAAGGGGTAGTTTCCCCTAAAGAAATGAGGATTACTGTTACTAGAATACAGGGGAAATAGATGTCCAATTCCAGAGTCAGGGTTTTTCCTTGCTAGAGTGGTGAAAGATTGAAGTTGGCAGAGACTGTAAAGATTATTTGAGTCATCTTCATTTTACATATGTGGAAACCTGAAATTCAAAAAGATAGAATGACTTTCCTAAGTTGTATACAGTGGTACAGCATCAAAGCCAAGAATAAAACCCTATGTTCTGATTCCCCAGGCCAGAGTTTCTTTGTATAGCTTGACATCTTAATAGACATTGAGATTGTGTTTTAAACTTCAGTTTCGTATTATAAACAGCAAAAATTAGAGTCACATGGGGTTCAAATTCTATTCATTCACTTGCTCTGCAAATTTGGGCAGTGACTTAACCTCTCCGAGACTCCATTTCTCATCTGTAAAATATAGTAATAATAGCTACCTTGAAGGGATATTGTCAGGATTAAATTAGATATTGCAGAAATAAAGATTCTGGCAAACGGGAAGTGCTCAATAAAAGGTAGCTATTATTTGTATCTCTTGCCATGTTTCTTAGGGTTTGACACATACTATGTTTTTATTCCATACTTGGCATTTGACTAACTTAATTCTTTTCATAGGTGGAGGGTTATGATTTACGTCATCTAGAGCGTTTGACTGAGAAGTCAGTGAAAACTTTTCTCCTTAACAGCCTTCAAACAAATATTGAATAACCAAGAAGGATCTACCTAATCCAAATTAGAATTACAAGGAACACTTCATGGGTTTTTAACACCCTTTTGTAACATTGCCTTTGAGAATCTAAGTGTAGGATAGTAGAAATTTCATATGTTGTCAATTCCATGTGTTTCTGTATTTTAGTTTTTGCTTTTGAAGTCAGGCAGGACTGACATGTGATGATGAGTTTCGTGATGACAGTCTAAATAGTCCGACTGTCTTTAAGCCAATGTTTATGGGTACATAACCCAGATATGGTACACATGACTCACCAGGCCACATAAATCACTGGCATTTTATATCAAGCCAAGATTTTTCTTTTGGCATAGCATGTTTCAAGTACTCACATTGTTCCGTTTAACCTTTCCATGCTTTTGTTGTGATTTACAACACAAAAGAGTTTTGTGTGTCTTCACTACGTGGACAAAGGTCAGTACTTTTACTGACCCCCGAGAGATGTACACATGACTTTTTTTTTTTTTTTTAAAGATTTTATTTTTTCCTTTTTCTCCCCAAAGCCCCCCGGTACATAGTTGTGTATTCTTCGTTGTGGGTTCCTCTAGCTGTGGCATGTGGGACGCTGCCCCAGCGTGGTCTGATGAGCAGTGCCATGTCCGCGCCCAGGACTCGAACCAACGAAACACTGGGCCGCCTGCCGCGGAGCGCGCGAACTTAACCACTCGGCCACGGGGCCAGCCCCTGTACACATGATTTTTTAAAAGTACAGATACATGTATTTTATAAGATATTTCTTTCAAGAACTTATAATTGCCATAAAATGCAATTCGAACAACAAATTATTTCTAATAGATATTTTTAATAGAATTGATATTACATATATAAGAGTCTGGTAAATGGGAGGTTTGTAATATAGTACAGCAGCTATTACTTTCATCCCTCTCCATGGTTAATGGTATTTGACACACAGTAGGTTCTTAATCAGTACTTGGTTTTGAATGATGGATTATTCTTCCCAGTAGTAAGTGCTTGTGATTTATACCATCTAGTGCATAGGCTGAATTTGGCACTAGGAGCAGAAATTGTTGTTTCGCTCCTCAATGTAGAGACTACAGATTCTACAGTTGTAATATAATAGCCATAATAATTCTTTTATGAAATATTTCTTGGGTGTCTATAATCTACTAGTTATAAGATTAAACATACAATTAGTCATGGTCCTTTTCCAAAGGCTTATTCTAGGTTTACTTTGAAGACTACCAATATGTGACCATTAAATTAAATGAAGAAAACTTAGTAGAAAATAAGAAGACTAAACATGTGAAGTGTATGTATTTCTTTTATAGGTCCGTGAGCAAGAGTGAACCTAGGCACAGTTGTTGAAGAAGTAGAATTAGTCTTTAGAGTTGTTGAGGTCTTCACTAAATCCCTTCTTAAGTGTTTTCTACCCTATCTCATCAATGCATGTCCAGGCAACTTGTTTCCTGAGTATTGAAACTTCACGCTGCTAAAGATTGTGATGTAAGTATCTGCCTTAGGTAGGGACACATTAACTATCATCCTCACTGGATAGCACAAGTTGCAAATTAGTTAGAATTTTAGTCTTCAGCCTTCAGATATGTGTTGGGAGAGTAGCAAGTTGAGAGAGAGTAATGAGGTTCTTGGAGAATATATATATTTTTAAACTATTTTATTGAGGTCATAATAGTTTATAAGATTGTGTAATTTCAGGGGTACATTATTAATCAGTTTCTGTGTAGACTACATCGTGCTCACCACCAATAGTCCCAGTTTTTATTCATCACCATACATATGTGCCCCTTTACCCCTTTCACCCACCCCTCCCCCTTCCCCTCTGGTAACCACTAATTTGTTCTCCTTATCCGTGTACTTGTTTATCTTCCACAAGTGAGTGAAATCGTATTTGTCTTTCTCTGTCTGGCTTATTTTGCTTAATGTAATACCCTCAAGGTCCACCCATGTTGTTGCAAATAGGATGATTTTGTCTTTTTTTTTATGGCTGAGTAGTATTTAATGTATATACATGCCACATCTTCTTTATCCAATCCTCAGTTGATGGGCACTTGGGTTACTTTCATCTTGGCTATTGTGAATAATGCTGCAATGAACATACGGGTGCATAAGTCTCTTTGTATTGTTCATTTCATGCTCTTTGGATAAATACCCAGTAGTGGGATAGCTGTATTATATGGTATTTCTATTTTTAATTTTTTGAGAAATCTCTATGCTGTTTTCCATGTGGCTGCACCAGTTCACATTCCCACTAGCAGTGTATGAGGGTTCTCTTTTCTCCAAACCTCTCCAACATTTGCTATTTTTTGTCTTGTTAATTATAGCCATTCTGACAGGTGTAAGGTGATATCACATTGTAGTTTTGATTTGCACTTCCCTAATAATTAGTGATCTTGAACATCTTTTCATGTGCCTGTTGGCCATCTGTATATCTTCTTTGGAAAAATGTCTGTTCATGATTGGTGGTTACCAGGGGAAAGGGGGGCTAGGGGGGTGGGCACAAAGGGTGAAGTGGTGCACCTACAACTTGACTGACAATAATGTACAACTGAAATTTCACAAGGTTGTAAACTATCATAATCTTAATAAAAAGTAAAAAAAAAAAAAGCACTAAGCAGTAAAAACAAAACAAAACAAAAAAACAAAAAGAATTGTTCATATCCTCTGCCCATTTTTGATTGGGTTGTTTGTTTTTTTATTGTTGAGTTGTATGTGTTCTTTATGTGTTTTAGAATTTAACCCCTTGTCAGATATATGATTTGCAAATATTTTCTCCCAGTTGGTGGGTTGTCTTTTCATTTTGTTGATGGTTTGCTTTGCCATGCAGAAGCTTTTTAGTCTGATGTATTCCCGTTTGTTTATGTTTTCTTTTGTTTCCTTTGCCTGAGTAGACATGGTATTCAAAAAGATGCTGCTAAGACCCATGTCAAAGAGTGTACTGCCTATATTTTCTTCTAGGAGGTTTATGGCTTCAGGTCTTACATTCAAGTCTTTGATCCATTTTGAGTTAATTTTTTGTGTATGGTGTAAGATAACGTTCTACCTTCATTCTTTTGCATGTGGCCATCCAGTTTTCCCAACACCATTTATTGAAGAGATTTTCCTTTCTCCATTGTATGTTCTTGGCTCCTTTGTCGAAGATCAGCTGTCCACAGACGTGTGGTTTTATTTCTGGGCTTTCAGTTCTGTTCCATTGATCTGTATGTCCGTTTTTGTGTCAGAACCATGCTGTATTGATCACTACAGCTTTGTAGTATATTTTGAAATCAGGGATTGTGATGCCTCCAGCTTTTCCCTTTTTTTTCCCCTTTTTCCTCAGGATTTCTTTGGCTATTCAGGGTCTTTTGTTGTTCCATATAAATTTTAAGATTCTTTATTCTATTTCTGTGAAGCGTGTCATTGGAGGATATTTTTGAGGGCAATAAGTATTCACCAGAAATTAAACTGCTTAAGTGGGCGACTATTTTACCTACGCTTATTGGCCTTTCCTACGAAGTACTCCTTGCTACATTTTACTAAACTTACCAAGAAAGGTTACTTGATGAGTCATTGCCAAAACTATCTAAGTATAGTTCCCAGAAAACGAAAACATGAGCCCCAGTAACAAGAGCTTTCTAAAAGACCACATTCCTGCCACCAAAATGTAATCACTCTGTGCCATTTAAAGCTGAAAGCTCATTTTGCTTCCTCTTTAAGGATTTATGAAGCTGACATGAAAGGCTTTTTCTACTTCCACTTTTGTTTTCCTAAAATGTCTTCCTCTACTGCAGCAAGAGCAAAACATAATCAGATCAAGTCACTAGGCTGCATAAAACCTCCAATGGTTTTCCGTCACCTGAAATAAAATCAAAATCCTTACTGTGGCCTATAGGTACTCTGCCTACAGACGACTCCTTCCCTCCTAGACTACGCCCCGACATCCCAGAGTGCCGTCTGTTCCTTGACACACCAAGCTCTCCCCTACCCCAGGGTCTTTGCTCTTGCCTGGGACACTCTTCCCCTGGACCTTCATATGGTGGCTTCCTCCTGTCATTCAGGACTGCCTGGCTTCCACTTCCTCTAAGAGCCTTTCTCTGACCAACTGGTCTACCGCAACCTCTCCTTCACCCCCTCCCGTACTGCTTGTTCATGTCATGCTTTGCTCGACGTCCTTTATAGTATTCATCCCTCTGCAATGACCTTGTTAGTTTTCTACTGACCCCAAGCAAGCTCCATGAACACTACCTCTCGTCTTCACCACAATGCCCCCAGCATCTAGAGCAGTGTCTGGCATATTCCAGGTGCTCTGTACCTACTGATTGAATAAAATGCATGGAGACTCAAGTCTATACTATAATAATTATGAATACCATAACATATAAAATATAGGGCTTCAAAATCCTTCTTTTGAAGCACTATAAGAAGAATAAACTAGAGTTTAGGTTCAAAACCAAATGGTCACCTTTGGTGCAGATGGCAGCAAGGAGAAATCCACACAAAAAAGGTGAGCACTGGTGCGGGAGGCAGAACACTCCAGCAGAAGATCCTTGTTGTAGGTCATGCATGCATTCCCTCATGCCCTCACTAAGCCAAAGGAGTGGAAGTTAAAATAAGTCTTGAAAAGAATGATTTTAGTCCTGTAACTGACAACTCTAGTGTAAACTTATACCTTGGCCTGTAGGAGAGAAAATATTGCATGGATGGTGTCAAATCATTTACAATGTGTTGTTATTATTAAAAGTATCACCCGATGTGCTTAAAAGAAACAGTTACATTTTCTTGTGTGTCTATACACCATGGTATCAGGTGATGTGGTAGGTTCTTTATGTGCAGGATCTCCTCTGTTTCTGCAAGATGATTATTCCCATGTTCCAGATGAGGAAACCAAGGCTGAGAAAGGTTAAATAATTTGTCCACAGACAGCACAGAGCAGAGATAGGCTTTGGATTATCCTCCTTGTCTCCAATATGTTTAAAATATTTAAAAGTTATTGCTTTGAATGTCTTCAAATGGAACAAATAGGCTCTCCTTCTCCACAGTTCTCACCACTGCCCATTTTGTTATTCCCAGCCTGGCCTCACCCTTACAGTAGATCTGCCTGGCCCCTACCATAGTCTTGAGCTGTCAGTCTCTGATGCTAACCTGAATTCTTCCCACTACCTGCTGCTTCTCTACAAAGAGGCTTCTGCCATGTTTGTACCAATGGCAGGATGAGAAGTCTCTCCAAGGACATGTGGGGTGGCGATCAATGGATGTTTTGTTAGCTTTTGTCTTTCTAAGTGGGATTTGTAAAGAGTGTGCCAGAAAGAAAAGAGTGTGTGTCAGGAGAAGGAAAGAGAGAAGTTTTCCTTGAGTGGAGAGAGCAGGAGAATGAAGGAGGTGACAACTGGAAGCAAAACTCTAAGAAAAGTGATGATGCTACATGGAACTTGAGAAAATTTTGCTGTGTAATATGCAGTATAACTCCTCTCTCCTCTCACCAATACATCTTCAGAAAGGACACCATTGTTGGAATTGTTATTTTTTTCTTGGAAGGGAAAATGCAGTGGAAATGGCCTCAAGGAGAGAGAAAGGCATCTCAAGAAGGCCCAGGCCCCTTCTGCAACAGAAGAAGCAGGGACTTTGGGATCAGATGGTCCTAGGTCTTCAAAAGAGCTCTTTTCTCAGCCTTACTGTTCTCTTTGTAAAATAGAAAAATAACATCTTCTTTGCAAAGTTAATGTGAGAATTAACACTCATAGGGGTCTGGTATGGAGCTGGGCACATTCTAGACCAAGTTCATTCCCTACTCTTCTATTGAACTAAAATTGTCTTCTCCATAATTCCCATGAATTGGTTCTAGTTCTATTCTGCAGAACACGAAGGAATTCTGCCACCTTTTCATATGATGGAGCTCTAGTTTGTCTAGATCCTGCAAGAAAAAAAATGCATATTAATATCTCTGTATTTAATTGCTCTCAAGCTTAAACTAACAATTTTTCAATTATTGCTTTTGCTACACTTTTAAGAAAGAATCAAGATAAAGATTAAAAGTGAATCTAAGTACTGAGCAAATTCCTCAAATATTTAAAGGATAAGATCAGTACATATTTGACCATGGCAGCTTTGCTAAAGGCAAAGGATCTAATTTGGTAATTAGCTAACCTTACTGAGCACTCACTCAGTGTCAGGGATGTACCAGTTCTTCTACTGTATTTGGGTGTTTTAGCTACAAAGAACTGAATACAAAAATAAAAGTGGCTTAAACAATGCGGAACATTTATTATCTCCCTTAAAAATCATTTCCCAAGGTAGGCAATTGCAGGGAGGGCTCAATGGCTCAATGATGTGTAGGACCCCACCTCTTGCCATCATTCCTCTTCTCTGCATTACATTAGTTCTTTGCAAGATGGCCCAGAAGTTCCAGGCTCACATATACACACCATAACACCTGGTTGAAGAGGCATTTTCTCTCATGTGACTCTTTTTATAAAGGTGGAAAATCTTTTACAGATCCATCCCCTCAAGACTTCCTCTGGTTCCATTGGTCAGAATTGTATCAAACACCCTGTGCCATAACCCAGTGTTTCCCAACTTTTTAATCATCACACAAATAGAAAGATAAAGTTTTTATGTCAAGGGAGGTACCTGGTTGAGGTTGCTTATGGTCACATGGAACTATTCCAGGGCCTCAGCAGCTGAGCCTCACTTGAATGTGCCAAGGGCTTAAGGGGTCAATACTTTGTCGCATCTATAACCCACTTGAGACATAGCAGCATGCACTGGCACATAGATTGGGACACTCTGCTCTCAGTTACAGGGGAGCCTGAGAGAGTATGTATCCATATACAAACTTTAGTGAGAGAAGGGTCTACCAGTGAGGAGGAAGAAGAACATGGTGGTGAAGGGTGCCTCATCTATTGTAATTCTCACAACACATCCTGAGAGGAAGTACTTTGTGGAGAATGCAACTGAGGCTAATAATTTAAGTGACTTCCTTAAGGTCACAGAGCCAGTAAGTGGCCCAATTGGTGCAGCAGATCCAGATCCAGTGGTGTGCTGGTAAATGATTAACAACCAGCTCTCCAAATGTAGCTCTGACATCCCTTTTGGTTAAAGCTTCATTTAAAAGTGAAACAACAAAGATGTGTAAGAGAACTTACTTATCAGTGATGTGAGTGACTTCTTTGTGGAACTGGATGATTTTGTGCCAACAGTTATAGACACAACATGCTTTAATCTGCATTATTAATAGTTTCTCTGTCACTTTCTTAGGTCTAGACAACAAAGCAATAAGTGAAGCCCTGATTTGTAGGATTTGCTGATTTTCATGGTGTAAACATTCCCTCCCCGGCCCATATGGAGCTACTGAAGTGAAGTCACTGAATGCAGCTTTGCGAAGAGATGCAGAGGAACAAATTATAGAGAATTTCTACCATACAGATAGAATAGGTGTAAGTAACCTCAAGAGCATAGGTATTATACTATTGTAAGATATATTAAAATAACTTGGAAGAGATGAGTTTTTAATATACATTATCTTTGTTAAAAACTTATTTAACTGCAAGCTTATATAATTTAATTTTTAATAATGGCTGTGTTTAACAGACAGCTGGCCAAATTCCTGAAAATTTAAGAGTCTGCTCTCATGAGCTAGTATAAACCAGCTCCGCACACTACTGTTGACTCTAAGTTCACACGCTTTCCATTCCTGATGCTCTTTGCTGCCTTTGTTACTGGCATATAAAAGCTAGGGATGATTTGTGGGATACAGGGAAAAACCTGGGTACCAGCCTTTACTTCTAGTGACCCTGGGTAGTTGCCAACTCTCTGCCACTCCGTTTTCTCTTCTGTAAAGAATGAGAACAGTCCTCGCCCTGCCTACCCACAAGGACTTTTGTGAGGATTAAACTAGTTGGTCTAAGTGACACTGCTTTGTAAACTGAAGAGCCAGATACAGAAAAAAGCCTTTATTATGATGGTCATTTCATCACTGGTTTTCAACCAGGCCACATGTTAAGGATGCAAAATGTGCTGCAGCTTTCAAAGGTATGGTTTAGCTTCAGATTTTCTGTAATGTGTACAATAGATGGTAAACACACAGAAAAATTGTTCTCAAAAAGTCCAATTTTTGCTAGTTTTTACCCATTAAGAATAGCTATCTGTATTGGGAGAAAAACGATTTTTTTCTTTAAAGATTTTATTTTTTCCTTTTTCTCCCCAAAGCCCCCCAGTACATAGTTGTATATTCTTCGTTGTGGATCCTTCTAGTTGTGGCATGTGGGACGCTGCCTCAGCGTGGTCTGATGAGCAGTGCCATGTCCGCGCCCAGGATTTGAACTAAGGAAACACTGGGCCGCCTGCAGCAGAGCACGCAAACTTAACCACTCGGCCATGGGGCCAGCCCCGGGAGAAAAATGATTTTTATCAAAACTTACAGCTTACTCATTTCTAGCTGCTGTTGGATTGTCTGAAGGGACCTCTCCCTGGGGTTGTGGAATGCTTCTTAATTTCAGTAGTTGAATAAAGGTCCATTGATTTTTAACTTTGATTTTTCAAGCTGCTTTGCTTTTTGAGCCAGACCAACTCACTAAGTTATTTTGTATGGATTGTACCCCTCTGTCGAGGTGGTTTCCCAATCGTAAATTGGATTAAGTACCCCAAATATCCTAAATTGAAATTCTAAACTTGAGCCACTTGATGAAATATTTTTTGCCTTGAGTTTGCTGAACCTCTCTTTGGTCTGCAGGTAACTTTTCTGCCAAGCTCTTTCCCACATCAGGCCCTTCGCCCATGCTGATCCCTCTGCCTGGAAAGCTTTCTCCCAACTCTTCACAAAGCGACTCCTTCTCCTCCTTTAGCTCAAATGCTATGTTCTTAGAAAGGTCATCTCTGAACACCTGTTTCAGGTCCTCTCCCTGATCTATTTCCTTATTTATTTCCTTCACAACACTGATCACAATCTGCAATTTCGGTGTTTATTTGTTTAGTTCTTTGCCTATATCCCTCATTATAGTATCAGCTGTTTGGGGGCTGGGACTTTGCCCATGGATGTCATTATCTATGCCAGCATCCAGCACAGTGCCTGGCACACAAAGACTATCTGTTAAAGAGACGAGCTTGTCTGATAAGATCCACACCAATGTCATGGGGTTGTGGTCATATACAGTTCTCTTGAGGTGAGAGCCTACCTTAAAGACTATCCAGGGCTTGGTCTGTGGTGCTCATGGTGGCCCACATTTCTCCCAGGGCCCAGGAGGAGCCAGAGTGGCAGCACAAGACTGCTGGCTCCTGTCTGCCCCACCCTAGGGAGGCCGCCTCAGTGATGTCACACAGGACAGGATTCTCTAATCCACTTCATTCTGTAACAGTCCTTTAAACAGCTAAGTCTTTCATGACCCCATATAGCAGGGGGGATGGAGGAAAGAGGACTGGGGTGGAGGGTATACGCCCCCCAACAAAGTTAGTTTAGGAGCACTATCTGCTCATACATTCTGCTTCAGGAGAAAGCGGGCAGCAGAAGCTGGAATTTGGACGAACCTAAGGAAAAGTGAGAAAATAAGAATGGAGAAAAGAAGAGCAAAGGAGATAAAAAGAGAACAGAAGAAAGAGAGAAGAGTGATAAGCAGGAGAAAAGAGAGAAGAGGAGGACAAATGAAGAGGATGTTTGTGAGAAAAAGACGTGAAACAGGTAGTGAAGGAGGAGGAGGAAGAGTTGAACCTATGTTCTGCTGGGCTGTTGACTCTTGGGTAGCGAGTGGCTTCAGTGTGAGAGGACGGATGGCTGAGAGGAGGGGCATTCTCAGGTCCTCACTCCCTTGTGGGGTTACTTCAACTGCTGAGATTTATTCTGAGACGCCCAAGCAAGGCTGTCTCAATGGTGACTCTCCTGGATGGATTCACAATAGTAATTTAGGAACGAGAAATGTAAACCTTTTCTTTAAATCATGATTGGGAAGGAAAAGAGAAGAGAGTATTGCTGACCAGACTAAGCTTTACTCACTGCAGCCCCTGTCCTCATCCCCAGCCTCTCAATTAGCGGGCCACTAGCAGACAGCTAACTTCAGAACTTGAAAGCCAGCCTTTCAGACAATCTGTTTCCCTCTTTGGTAATTGAAATAGAAACAGATTTTCAAAGCAGAATAGGATAGTTTTATACAAAACCCATAAAAATTACTAAAATACAATGATGGCAATATATGCTCACTGACACTTCACAAAAACTTACTGTGAACATCCCACATACGTACAGGAGGCCCAAGCAAGGCCTTGCAGTTCAAAAGAGAAGAAAACTTCTCTCCTTTTTCAATATCCTTTTCTCCCCTTCTAAATAAAGATTTTTGCCCTTAGTATAGTATTTTGGATAATATTTCGGGAATATAAAATTGGGTATAATAATGAGGAAGGGGATAGTACAATACCAAGCATCTTTATTCAGACAATATTAACATATCTTTGTTCCAGATTTTAAAATGTCAATCTTATAACCCATGAGTTTCCCAGTTCATACGAAAATGTCCCTGTAAGCTGTATCCAGAAATATGAAACAGTAGGAAGGTGCAGCTTTGTCAGCAGTCTGTGGTACACTGTGCAGACTCCTGAAAAATCTCTTTACGCTCATATTTTCTATTTTTCTACCTCTTCTGCTATAATTGACCCAGATTCTCCTATAAGTGTAGAGCAAAGAGAAGATATGGAAGCCTAAAGGAAGGAAGCAGTAAGATAGGCAAGACCTTAGAGTTCTCTATGACCCACTACTGCCACTGGTGGCTCAGGATCTACCTTATCAATAAGAAAATTTGTTTTCTAAGGGCATCTCAAACAGGGGTTGCCACATGGGCTTTTCTATTTCAGAATGGTAATGAGTCCACTAGCATGCTAATCATGCTGTTACTTGTCTGAAGTATTAAGGATTCCAATAAGGCAGAGTTTCAAAGATCTTTGATCTAATTTCTTTATTTTTATTGGTTTTTTTTTTTTTGGCAAGGGTGTGGAGAAGTAATTAGGAAACGTGTCCTCAGATGATACTGGAGATCAAATGCATAAGCGAATTTTATTTTTATTTTGTATACCTGGAAATGAGCCATCTTCATCTTACTCTAAGAAATTCTAACCCCAAAGATATTGGGTAGAGTAATTTTTAGGTTCCTTGAAGAATTGGCCTGCCAGGGATCATTTGGTGATACTGTTTGATCCTGCTGTTAGGTCCCAGGCCTAAGAGTGAAAGAAACAGAACCTTCCCCAAAAAGTCATGTTGAACAAATTGGAGATGGCTTTTATAGCTTTAAAAGCACTAAGTATTTGTTGAATGACAGAAAGACACAAGAAATAGGTGCCTTTGATTTAAGAGTTGGGGCAACAAAGTGGTTTTAAGAGACACAAGGTAGCAGGGGACAAATTGCTACAGTAAGCTCCTGAGATAAAACAGAGAGGCCTCCTCACAAATTTACCATTTTATCAGCCAGAAAACAATTTGGCTAATATTTTCAGGTGTTCTTTTTAAAGTACCTGCCTCCTATAATGAAGTATTTGGGGTTTTTTTGTATATAACAGAGCATCTTTTTAAAACACGGATTTTTCTTTTAAACTTCTGTTCCTGCAAATGTGGTGTAGGTCAAACGCAAGAACAGGTTAACCTTTGACAAGAGAGGGAAAGGCACCCCAACCAATGGGAACTCGTGCTGGTGATGTACTGCTCCCCAGTTCTGACTCATTGGCCGCCTAGGGTTTGTCATTCTATCCCAGGCGTCTGCAAACAGCGTGGGTTGGGTTTTCCGTAGTCTAGCTAGCTAAACTGGATTTTGGCCGCCTGCACGTGCAGTTTCAATTAGGTTTAGCCGATCTCTAACTCTTAATAGAAGCAGCTGTTACTTTTCTGATTATCCTCCAGATTTTGAAAAGTCCTTCGTTCCTTTAACCTCACTGGAGGTCGTTGGAGGTCCCCTGTGACAGAATCACGTGACTGTCTAACATGTGCAAATAAATACAATGTGGAATCCCCTGAGCTACAGACCGAAAACCTGCCAGAAACTCATGCACCGCGTGCGTGTCAGCTGCTCTGGCTTGTGGGTGGGTGGTGGTAGGGGGCGTGTGCTGCCCTTCGGGACTCGAGGTGTGTGGCTGGGGCACCTGCGTGGGCCTCCTGGGGTCACTGGGGGAGGATGGCTCCGGAAGCGTGGGACCCTGGGGAGGGGGTCTGGCGGCGGCCTGGGACCCAGCGCGCGGTCGAGCCGCAGCAGCCAGGCCGCCGCCAGTCCGCGGCTGCACCCGAGAGCGCGGCCGCGCGGGGCCAGGCCTCGGGGACTGTGGCCGGCGTCTTCGCGGGGAGTGGGCGTGTATTCGCAGACAGGTGGAAGCGCCGGGGCGGGAGGCGGGACGCCCTAGCGGGAGCTGCGCCCTCTCGACTCGGCAGACGCCGGGCTCGGACACGTTCGCGATCCCCGGGGTTCCTAACATCTCGGCCACTGCCCAGGCTCCGGCGCCGGGGCGTGAAGGCCCCGGTCTCGGTTGGGACTCGGGTTTGGATACTCTTTTCGGCTTCAGCCTGGAGCCCCGTCAGCCGGGCGGCTGCGGCGAGCGAAGCCGGGCAGGGCAGTGACGTCATCTGCCGCCGCCCCTCCCCCGCGCGCCAGCCCTCGCCGCAGTTCCTGCCCAACGACATCCGGGTCTCTCCAGCTGCTCCGCCGCGCCGCAGCTGTAGCGGCGGCTGAGCCGGCGGGGCTGGGCGGGCGGAGGAGGGGGGAGGGGCAACACGGCGCCGTCGTGAGCGCGCCTGCGCGGGGACGCGCTCGAGGCGGTGGCGGCGCTAGGGGCGGGAGCGCGCGCGGGAGCGAGGGAGCAGTGGTCTCGACGCCGGCCCGGACCGCGGCTTCGGGTGCTCGGGCGGCTGCAGTTCGGGAACGGGTGGTTGGGGAGGGGGGGTGGGGGGGCGCCAGGCAGGTGGGGCGCGAAAGCGATGAATCTTCGGCTCTTCCTCCTCCTCCTCTGGGACCCGCTCTCCGCCTCCCGCTCCAACGCCCGGATGATCTGAACCGCGAGGACGCCGAGAGCCGGGGGCCCGGACGCAGCCCGGCTCCTCCCCTCCTCCACCCCCTCCCCGGCCTGACCTGGCCGGCCGCGGCCGCGGTGACCCCCTTCCCGCCCCCTCCCCGGCCGCCGTCGCCGTCGCCGCCTCGGCCGACCAGGGACCTGCCCGCCCGCTGCTGCTCCGGGTAAGCGCTCCGCTCGGGCCGAGGGCGGGCTGGCGGGCGGCGCGGGCCTGCGCGGCGGCGGCCAGGCCTGGGCCTGGGGCCTGTAAACAAGCCGGGCGTCTGCCCGGGCGCTCCCGGGAGGAGACGCGACAACTCCACCCCCTGGCCCAGCCTCCTCCCCGCGGCCGGGCGGCGGGCGGCGAGGGGTTAACGCTCCGCCGGGGCGGCGGCGGGGAGGCGGGGGCGGGGTGTTCGGCGGCGCGCGGGGGGCGGGGGGCGCGACCCTCGGGCCGCCGAGGCCGGGCGCGTGTCGGCGGCGGCGCGGGCGAGGGCGAGGGCCGGCCTGGCCCGAGAGCGGCCGGCGGAACTTTTCCCGAGAGCAGAGGGGGCGTCGCGGCGCCCCCACCCGCCGCCCGGCCGCGCGCCCGGCCGCCTGGGCTGCAACCCCCGGAGGGAGGCCCCCTTCGGACCGGACTGACCCTCGGAATAGCAGATTCTGGAGAATTTGCTCCAGGTTTTATAGGGGGCAGAGCTGAGAGTGAGGCTCCTTCAGAACTCGAGTCAGTGATGCCGCCGGTCCATTCATTTTTAAGGCATCAGACAAATCCATTGAAGTAAACCACGCTGATTTCTTCTCCTGTCTTTTTAACCGTGTAAATTGTGTGGGTGAAAGTTCTTGATGTTAGAGTTTGGTGAGGTATGGTTCTGTTCTCCTTGTACATTGCAAATACGTTCTTGCGAGCTGGCTGTGGAGAGCCTTCTACGACCGCAGTTTTAGATAGGTTTTGAAAATTTCATCCCCTGGGGTATTTTTCCTTCCCTCTTCTAAGATCCACAGAGGTGGTACTTCGTTGTCCAAGCCAGGAAATCTACGCGCCGTCCCACCCCCAGCACTGAGTTTTCTGCTAATTGCAGTAAACGAGCCGAATACATTTTAAGAAGTGATTGGAAGAGAATGGGAAGTGTAAAAATCTATGGGAAATAGCTCTTATTTTCCCAGAGTTAATGATTTTGACGTTTCTGGAAAAAAATAGAAATCTGAAAAATTGCTCTGAGGAAAAAGGCTTAATCTTTTCAAACTTGCAGGTTGGGATTTTAAACAACACTGTTTAGACGTGAAGAGCTCTTAGGAGTCAGGGGGTTGATTTATTTCATCAGCACTCTGCTGAGCCATAGGGGTTCCAGAGCTCTCCGAAGCCCAGCGGAGCTGGCTCCCCAACTCTTTGACTGGAACACCTTCACTTTTGCCTTTTTACATATTGGGCCTTTTCCGAAGATTGTATTTCTGTAACTCTTGACAGATTAGAAAACTGACTAGGAAGATAGTCACCCCGCCTCCCGCCTATTTTTTGTTTACAGATGTTACCTTTATTAATTTAATATTTCCTTTGCCGATAAATAATTTGAAGCACAAAGTAACATTCCTTGCCTGATGTTACAGTTGTGTTCTTATGTGTAACTCACATATATCTGATTAAACATTCACTCATGTAGGGTGATTACTTTTAACCTGCAAGTTACAGCAATATCACGCTATAGAAACTATAATGAACTGCCCATGAAAGTTGCTTAAGACATTTTTGATTTGATATCATTAAACATTTTTCATATCAGTGAAGTAACTATATAATGGGAGAGGTATATTAAGACTAGTAGAGTTTGGCTAGCTACCTCAGTATATATTTGAGAAATAACATGGTTCCATGCTGGGGTTATTAACATTTCTTTTTACTTGGCATTTATGTGTGTATATATATAACCTGTTGAAGGGAACATTGCACTAGGAGGCAAGAATTGTTTAGTCATGGCTGTGCTCCAAAATATCTCTGTCCGTGGACAAGTCCTTTAACCTTTTGAGTCTCCACTTACAAATCAGTAAAGCCAGAGGGGTGAATATATGATCAAATGTACTGTCCAGTTGTTAAATTTTTTGATTCCCTTAACATTGTCTATTCAGTATGCCTTGACCAAATGCCTGGTGTGTGCTAAGCAGTTAGATGTTTCTGCACTCTAAAGCTGATTTTCTTTCTGGGTTGTGTCTTACTTAAAAGAATTTTAAGTGGGTGATAATTCTTCAGGAAAGAGATTCCTGTAGGTGGCATTTATTGATTGTTCTCCTGGGATTGGGAAGTCGAGAAAAACCCTTGGAGGAAGGATGGAGATTCCACGGGAGACACAGGGTGGTTGAGTCTACACATTTGAACAAGCACACGACCCTTGATGGTTTGATGCAAAGGGCATTATAAGAACACATTATGAAGGTTTTTCTGTCAGTTCAGGCTGGGTCTTGCTTATCTTGACTTGATAATAAACTTTCCTTTGAAAATTTGTTCCTTGGTACCTAATTTTTTTTTTCAAAGAAATCTATAGCACTGTCTGTCATGCTGTCTGATGGTAAATATTGCTAAGCAGTTACCAGAAAGCTACAGCCTTTGAATTTGTTCATATTATACTTAGACTATTTATTATAATGGCTAGTAGAATGTGTAGCTGATTCTGGTTTAACTATGAATGCTTATTTAATAATTTAATACTAAAGACTGACGTAGGTCCACAGGGAGCTTATTACCCCTGCGATGCTCACCCCTGAGAGCTGGATTAATTTCTTAAGATGTAAGTGTGTGGTCATGTAGGAATAATTAATTATAAGGTGATATTTTGGTGATTCCCCCCCAAATGATTGTCTAACACTTGCCTGGGTGCCTGAGTCTGAGTGATACTCTTGACTGCTTTCCATCCTTAATCAAATTGGAGGAAGGAGGCAGTCATGTAAGAAAACAGGCTCAAGTGGAGTCCTCCAAGAGTTAAGCAAGAAGATAAAATAAGGTGTGGCCCTGTGAAGGATAGGACCTCGAGGGAGGGGAGAGTTGTTATGAGGCAACTAGGTAGACGTTTCTGTCTTCCTGTACCTTGGATAGTAACGTTATGCCAGAAGATGTTCTGTCTTCCATCTCAAATAATGTTGGTGAAAAAATTTTAAAAATTCAGTTGCTTCATTTATTATTTCAGGATTAGCCAGGATGTATAAATTCTCTGAATTTCCACCTGGGATTATTAACTAACCTTAAGTGAAAGAAGCTTGGGTTAAATTATATCAAAATCAAAAGGTTAATTATCTATATTCTTTTGCTCTTTCTGTTGTCTGATATGCTCCATATGACCCAAGTAACAATTTTATATTTTGTTATGAGTCACTAGAATACATTCCTTGATGATTTTGACCTTTGCTTGTCCTAGCTGTATATGTGCTCCCTAGATAATCTCTTTACCTAGCTTTTCTTTTGCTGAGGCAGGTAGGAGGAGCTAGAGACAGTAAGCGATTAAGAGAGGTGAGGTTCTGTCTACCTGTATCTAAAGTATAATCGACTTTAGAATTTTTCTACGAAACTGAGGGAGAGATACTGGATACTAATGTATATTAATAAAGTAGGCTGTTGATTCTGTGTTTATAAAATTAGAGCTGTTTAAACATTACTTGAGTAAATATGTGATAAAGGAGGGAGTCTGAGTTTTTATAAATTTTTTTTTTTAAAGATTGGCACTTGAGCTAACATCTGTTGTCAGTCTTTTTTGCTCACTTCTTCTTTTTCTTCTCCCCAAAGCCCTCCAGTACATAGTTGTATATTCTAGTTGTAGGTGCTTCTAGTTGTGGCATGTGGGACGCTGCCTCAGCATGGCTTGATGAGCAGTGCCAGGTCCACGCCCAGGATCCGAACCAGGGAAACCCTGGGCCACCTAAGTGAAGCAAGCAAACTCAACCACTCCTCCACCGGGCCGGCTCCTATAATTCTTAATATGTTTGGAATCCATTGACCACATTTATGTAGTTCTCATATTTAGGAGCTAGATTGAAAGTCACTAGAGTTTTTGTGGCTGATATGATTTGAACTAAAATCCTATGAGAGTGAACTACTTCTAGATACAGAAGAAAGTGGATGATAAAAGCCATAATTTATCGACCATTTATTTGTGTCAGCTTTAATTTTTGCTGCAACCCTCTAAATCATATGATGTTATCTCTGTTTTACAAATGAAGAAGTAAGGGTCAGAGAATCTAACATGCCAGGATCAGATCCCGATAGAAATAAAATTATTTTCAAAATATTCATGTGTGGATTTTTTTCCCAATTAGATGAGCCTTCTTGTTCCTAGCAATCAAAATGAAAAGCTGAATGGTAACACTTCTGGTTCAGATTCCCAGAATTAAAAGAGACCGTAGAAATTTATGTAGTTAAGTCTTCCAATGCAGGGGTCCCTTCTAAAACATTCAGAAAAGATTTAAGAAGTTCAGTTCAGGGGCTGGCCCCATAGCCAAGTGGTTGTGTTCACGTCCTCCACTTAGGCCACCTGGGGTAGGCCGGTTCAGAGCTTGGGCACAGACCTAGCAACTGCTTATCAGGCCATGCTGTGACAGCATCCCACATAGAAGAACTAGAATGACTTGCAACTAGGATATACAACTATGTATTGGGGCTTTGGGGAGAAAAAAAGAGGAAGATTGGTGACAATCTTCTTCACCAAAAAAAAAAAAAAAAAAATGGGCTCAAAAAAAAGAAAAGATCTACAAAAAAAAGTTCATTTTCTCATTCCCAGAGTTTCAGAAGTCAACAGAGTTAAACAATTTTATGTCTTCAGCTGTCATTGTTCATTCAGATTGAGGAATGGAATCGATGTTAATTCTCATGGTTTGTATCCTTAATGAAGGATTAAGAGAAATGTTTCTGAGTACATCTAGTCAATAGAGCCACATAGAAGTCTTTGGAAAGGAGAAGGTGGTAAAACTTACTAGTGGGGTGATCTTGGGCAAGCAACTTGATTTCTCTAAGCCTCAGTTTTCTTTATCTGTGAAATGAAAAGGTCATTCTAATAAGGTAATCTTGAAGATTAAATGAGATAATTATGTAAGGCACTTGACATGTTTTCTACCATGAGAAAAGTACCAAATAAATAGTAACTGCTGTTGTTGAGTAGGATATGAAATCTTGAGGTACATAGGGGAATAGAGAATTAGTGGGTGTGAGAGGGTTGTCTTTTGAGTATAATTTTAGCAATGAGCCTGGAAACCAAACTATGAGATTGAGTAGACTTTAGAATAGGTTCTAAAGGTTGTTGGTATATAGAACTTGTATATGAATAGACTAAAAGTTAAGAGGTAATGGAAGAGAAAATTGAGTATAAGTAGATTTATTTGACTGTATGAAGCTGGAGAGAAGTTGTGGGTTTGGAGTTAATGATTAGATGAGAGTAGATGGTTAAATAGAGGATAAAGAGTAAAAGTAATAAAGCAAAGGTGAATGTTCAGAGTAGAATGATCAGTAAGTGAGGAGGGACAAGGGTTGGTATTTTGGAGAGGAGGTACAGTTCATGATTAGAAATGGACAAGAAGATATTGCTACCAGAAAAGATGCAAGAGAGATTAAGGGAACTAAATTATTCTAGTTAACTCACTTCTTCCTATATAAAGAAAAAAGGTAGGCGGAAGGAAGTCTTCATAAAAGGCATTAAGGCTTTTTATGTGGATCCTGGGTTATTTAAGGTTGAGAAATTGTATTGGAACAGTTCAAGTCTTATTACCTTATACCCAAACCATGTTTTAGCACTCCAACTGGTCTTTCCCACTAGTATCTTGTACTACGTCTCCCTCCTACCTCCCTCTGTAAACCATCCCGAAATTCTTCCTAAGATACTATTTTCATCATATTATTTCTCTGCTCAATATACTTACTGACTCCCTTTCGCCTCTAGAATAAAGTTCAGAATTCTTGGCTTGGCTTTTGCCACTTTCCATGATTGGACCTTAGGACTGATCTATTTCAACCAAACTGGTACATTTGCCATCTCTGGAACATACCCTATACTTTTCTCTCAGTGGATCTTTACACATGCTAATTGCTAGCTTGGAATTCTTGCCCGCCCTTCTCTAGCTTTTGTTTTCTCCTTTATCAAAGCTCACTTCTAATATTTCCTCGTCCAGAAAGCCTTCTCTGATCACCAGAGTGTTTCATCTCTCATTTCTCTGTACTTCTGTAGCAGTATCTGTTGTATTATTTGTATAGCTTTAGTCATATGCTTTACTGCAAGGTATTTGTGTTTTAATTATAATTGTGTGTTCAATTTAATTATAAAATTCTGAAGGGGAAAATACAATAACTTTTTATTATACCCAAAGCCTGGCACAGTGTCTTGTGGATAGTAGACATTCAGATGTTTTGTGTTAGGCGAAATCCGCCTGAGAGTGGGAGTGATTGCTGTAGAAGGTGGTGGAAGAAGGTAGAACTTTCTGGTAGCAGACATTTCTGACTCTCTTCCTATTTATTATTTTGGCTGAACCTGGATATTTAAGTGTGAAGATTATACAAATCTGAAATGTGGCAGAGTTTTTCTGTTGTTGGCATAGAAAATTAGCTTGACTGATTCTGGACCTAAAGGTTTCATTTTAACGTCCTACGTTTTGGCTTTGAGGGTTAACAGGACATTCATAATGATGCATCTCTTTCCAGAGTTACATCTGCAAATATTATTGTGAACTAGGTATCCTTTTAAACAGAAATTGTGGAGTCATGGTAATTAGTGTAGTACAGAAGAGAGAGAACTATTAACTGATTTAATTTGAACCAAGCAAATGTCTAAATATGAATAGTCTGTGTTCACATAAACCTCTAAGCTAAACTTTAAACCTCATCAAACTGTTAAACTATATCCAGTATTTAGCAAATACATGGTAAATTTTCTTTTTAAAAATTTCAATTTTTAAATGGATAGTTTTATGTAGGCAGTCTGTGACTGCTTGGTATGATACTAATGAGACCAGAATCACGAATATGATTCTTTGTGTACCTCTTAAGTTTTTCAAGCCTTGACATTAGCTGGTAACAATGATAACTAACATTATTAAGCATTTATATGCCAGGCATTATCATAGAAATTTTCAAGTACTGTCTCATTAAATCTTCATATCTATCTATATGAGACAGATACTGTTATTACTTGTATCTTAGCAGATGAGGAAATTGAAACAGGTTAAGTGATTTGTCCAAAGTTTCACAGCTAGTAACAAAAACCAAACACATTTCCTTGGACTTTTCAAAGTAATTATGTTGTGGGTCACTGCAGTTTTATTGCTACTGCTAAAAGAAAATGTGTTGGCAGTTGTGATGGGTTAGAAAATCTTTGTATATGAAGGATATGACTACAGTTGCATTGTACACAGAGAATGACTCTTGTGGTTAAGTTGGGATCTGAGGTGGAAGAGTGCACTAAATTTAAAGTGCACAGTGACACTTGACAGGTCAGCTCCTTTTAGAACTTTCACAAGAAGAACTGTTAAATTTTTTAATATAAAAAAGCATATAAGATATAGCTATAATACAACTAGTACCACAGCCAGACACAGTTTTGTCTTATGGCTTATTTTATTCATGTTCATTACTTTGCACCCTGCTGACAAATAATTTCATCAGTCCTTTATTCAAGTGAAATTCTTACTGAGTTTAAGAAGATAGTGTTAAACACAAGCTACCTAATTGGGTTTACAATAGAGATTATACTGTAAGTGGAACATTTCAATATTAAGATTTATTAAAAATAAAAATTCCTTGAAAGCAGGGACCAAGTTTCGTTTGTTTTAAATAGGTGCTCATTATACGATTATTTAATCTTTGTAGTCTTCCTGTTCATTTTCTGATGAACACATGACAAAGAAAATTGAATGTGAGCCAGAAATATATTAGACCATGAGAGAGCATAGGTCATGTATAATCCAGTTTAAATTTAGGCTGGTGCTTTGTATGCATCTGTGATATGACTGTCTCAGGCAGGGATGTAGATAAACGGCTTTGTTTTGTTTTGTTTGAGTCATGCTTTATGTGGCTTAATTATTTAAAGAATATGTCATTCAAGAACTGTTGTACTGTCTCAGAGAATAAGAACATAATTCACTACCAACTTTGAATGAATGTCTTGGCTTCTTAGAAATGCTCCTTTTCTTTAGCGTGAATGGTAGAAAATTGCGTCAAATTTGGTATTACGTCTATAGGAGATGCAGCTTGCTTACTTAATTTTGTTACCAAAATTCAGAAATGAAAATATTAATGATAAGGATAAGCGACGAGTGGCTGTGTATTACTTTTTTAGTTTTGTTTTGCAAACAGAATCACAAAACTTACCAGACTTTAGAAAAACATCTTTGCAGTATGCCATCATGCTTCAGAATATAAATAGGTAGTAACTAAAATTTTCACTTTTTATAAAGCAGTAAAATATTATTGCTGAGAGTCTGTAAGGCTGTTTTGGATGTCACAGGGCTGATCTTAGAAGTGGCAGCTTTTGTTCTGTGGTCAAACCACAGCTTAACCCTGTGTTACTCCATATCTGTCATCTTCGTTTTCTCCATCTGTATAAATGCTTCCTGATACTATAAGCAAGTACTTCAGCAACTAGTCAGCCATCTGGTGTGATCTTGTACTGTTTGCTACAGTCAGTAGAATAAGGAGCTCCTTAAGTACAAATGGGATGATTCATTTTATACAGTGAAACTCCCAGACTCAGTTAAAGATATTTTTGTCTAAAATACATTGAAAGTGGATTTCCTAGCTCCCAGAAATTATTCCTTTGTGTCTAACTTACCTTATACTTGCTTCTTACATCAAAGACTTTTTTAAAAATTTACCTATTCATGAATATTGAATGACTGAGTAGATGCATAAATAAATAGCTCTGGGAAGGAGAACGTATGGGCACTGTAACCTCTAGTCGAAACTGCATCTTGTCTCTTTTGTCTTCTCCAGTGTATTTTATGTGGCATTTTTCAGTAATGAGAGTGTGCATCTGATGATGTTGAGAAACTTTTAAAAGTCATTAATGAACAGTAATCTGAAAATCAAGTTTTTGATTGATAAGCTGCAAATTTGCTTGAGAATCCAATATTTTCTTATTAGAAATCAATTATGTTTCTATAGAGATTTTTAAAATTACAACTATGTATTCTATAGAATAACAAAATGGAAATGGTAGGATATAGTTTGTTTGTAGGTCAGCTTCTATGGGAATACATTTTACTGGATGGAAAAGAATTCCTAACTCCTCTGTTAAAGGAGAAGTCACAATGATGGCTATCATTCATTTGTCCTACATATTAATCAGGTGTCACTATGTGCTAAGTACTGTGAAACAAAAAAAGACATGATCTCTTCCCTCATGGACCTGAAAATCTAAAATGAGAAAGCATTCACGGAGTCTCTTGTGCTGTGATAAGGGAAATACAGGATTCTGTGAGCTCGTGACTAATGGTAGACCTATTTCCTGAGACAGGGAACTGGGTAGGAGAAGTGGCAGGGAGTTGAGAAATTCATTTTAAGCCATGTCATTTGAGGTGTGGCTAATCAAGTATAGGAAGTAGCTGGATATATATGTATTTTTAAGCTATTAGAAATACAGGATTTTCACTTTAAAAAAAACTTTTTTCTCATACTTCCCCAACACCCTTTTCCACACACAAAACATCTATATCACAATTTATGGACTCAGTGAATGATTCTATTTTGAAGAATATTAGATTGTATGCAGAAGTCTATCTCTTAGAGTCAAATACTTTGTTGTCTTTTTTTCTGGCAGAGACATTTCATATGTGTGAAATACTTAGAATTCCCCCGTTTTGTGTGTGAATGAACCTTTTACCATCTTAGATATTTAATGTTTTATTTTTCCCTTCTTTCAACTTAAATATACAAGGTTATCAGCAAACACTTAATAAATGCTCTGTGTGAGGGCTTTTGTTTGTTTTAAGCAAAAGAAAAAAAGGATAGGTTGGCTGAGGAAGTCATTTATTGTTTTCTAGGTCAGTCTGAGTCTGAATCCTCAAATATGCAAGGATTAAAAAATAACAAACTGGGAATTGAATCCGCTTTCCAATCTGTAGACATGTTATCCAAAACTGAGACATTTGAAATAGTTAATAGATGAGGCAAATTGAGATTGTGAATACCAGAACATTCTTAGAGAACTTTAAAAACTAAATTGCTCTATGCTAAGTCTTTAAATGTTTTGCTCATACTGTAATTGTTAGTGAAAATAGGTCACTATCTAATTTTTATAGCCAGTAGAACCCTCCAACTAAATTTAGCTTAGATATTTTTCAGGCAGTTTGTACTGCTAAAGTTTACTTTTAAAAATTGTGCAGTTTGGGGCTGGCCCCGTGGCATAGTGGTTAAGTTTGCATGCTCTGCCTCAGCAGCCTGCAGTTGGCGGGTTCAGCTCCCAGGGCAGACCTACACACCAACTCATTAAGCCATGCTGTGGTGGCATCCCACATACAAAATAGAGGAAGATTGGCACAAATGTTAGCTCAGTGACAATCTTCCTCACCAAAAAAAAAAAAAAAAAAAAAAATTCTACAGTTCATACCTCTGTAGGAATTTAAGAAGACTGCTTTATGGAGTATGTAATTCAGATCACAGCACATGTCTAAAACATGTTGATACGTTAAAAAATCATGGAACATGAAGGAAACATCAACAGTGGCAAGCTTTGTGTCAAACGTACTTTGTGAAATTGAAAGTGCTGCTAATAGCTGTATAAACGGACTGGTTTGGGTAATTGTAAATTTTTACCTAATTCAGCAATGACAAATTTTTGAATAGTTTTTGGTAGAGAAAAAATGACCTGTGTCATGGGCGTTATCGAAATACTGCTTAGCATAGAAGAGCTTTTTCTGACTTACTTGGGTTGGTTTGATTGGTCAGTTTTTTTGTTGTTTTGTTTTTTAAAGATTTTTTATTTTTTCCTTTTTCTCCCCAAAGCCCCCCAGTACATAGTTGTATATTCTTTGTTGTGTGTCCTTCTAGTTGTGGCATGTGGGACGCTGCCTCAGCGTGGTTTTAATGAGCAGTGCCATGTCTGCGCCCAGGATTCGAACCAATGAAACACTGGGCCGCCTGCAGCGGAGTGCGCGAACTTAACCACTCGGCCACGGGGCCAGCCCCACCCCTTGATTGGTCAGTTTTGGTTTGCTTTTTGAAGTTTCATTTTTAAGGTTTTAATTTAAAGCATTTAAATTAAGGTATTTTTTAACTCAGTAACTGTTTTGCATTGTAATTCATTTGGTGAAATTTGGTTTGTTGGAGGAGGTTAAGCAAATATTTAATTGAAAGAGTGAAGTAAATATTTAGTTGAAGCTACAAGATGAACAACTGTTGAGCAGCAAGAAATTTGCAGGTAACTCTTTTTTTTAGTGTTTGAAAAAATGTTAATGTAGTGCTTTCCATATTACTACATAATCTACAGTTATCTTTTTAAATCTTTTTATGTAAAGTAAAATACAGATACAGAAAACCAATAAAACCCTAGAAATCTTTTTAAATGGCTTTATTAAGTTATAACTAACATAGCATAAAATTTACCCATTTAAAGTTTACAGCTCAGTAGTTTTTAGTTTATTCACAGAATTGTGCAACCATTGCCACAATTTAATTTTAGAACCTTTTCATCACCCCCAAAAGAAACCTTGTACTCATTAGCAGTCACTCTCCATTCTCCTGTCCCCCTTGTCAACCACTCATCTACTTTCTGTCTCTGTAGATTTGCTTTTTGGATATTTCATATAAACAGAATCCAGACTTTGATCAGTGATTTCTCCCCTTTGTGAACATCTTGTATCTCTCATGAGATAGTCAGCTTTGAAAACTTAGCCTTCTTTTATACCTTAAATAATAGCTGTTTCCTCCTTCTCTGACCAGGAAAAATCATTCAGTAATTGGAAGACTATATCTAAATTTAAACCAAGAATGAGGCTTTTCACTAGTACTATAACTTTGAAGAAAATGTACCATTGGTCCTCACCTCCAATATGCTTTTCACTGTGTGGATTGTTCAGTAGCGCCCCTCCCCCCCCCCCCCCACGCCTGCCCCAAGACATTACCCTGGTAGCCATTTCTCTTCTCCCTCTCAAACTCAGTCTTGCATGCGCTCACTGAAATGTTCCTGTTTGCAGCTGGCTTACCTGAACTCTACCTTCTTGAACTTTCCTCACACCAAGGATGAGGAATTAAAGAAAGGGAAAATAGAAGAAAAGATTGCTCAGGCTTGGGAGGGACAAAGTGGTAAGAGCAGGAGTAGAAATGGTATAAAATTTGCAAGGAGACTGAATTTGTGGGCAGAAGAATAAAACTTAGAGGCTGCTTAGGAGAGAGTGAGAAGTAGAGGCAAGAACAGAAAGCAAAGGTCTTATAATGTGGAAGACAGGTGACATTTTTTAAATATTCAGTTGTAAAATTTTAATTTTAGTCACATGTCAGTGAAGCACAAAAGATAATTTCGTTTTCTGATGAGGTCTAGTATCCTTGACATACTTTCTTTCCAGAACTTTGTGTAGGAATTTTGATGCTGAACAATAGTTATGTGTTGTCTTTTGGGTTGTTCGAAGATCTTCAGGTTTAAACCAGTGCAGAGTGGGAAACCCATATACCACCTTGGGATTATTCTTCAGAGAAATCCCACAGAGAGTTAAATGGCACCGTTCCCCTGGAGTTTCTGATTGGAGGGGCAGAATCCTATTCTGGGTGCCCCTGTAGTCAGTGGACTGCGTCAGAGGTCTAGAATTGGCCAGAGAATGGCACAAATGAGAAGTTGCCACTGCCAAAGGAAATCTTATTTGATTCATAGATCAGCAGTCTTCTGGTTGGATTAGAATTGTTTGTGAGATTTTAGGGACTGTCAGTAAAGTGCCCCAAAAGAGCCAGCCAGCATCCCACATAATAGCTTTAAAGTTAGTAAAGTCCTGTAATTAAGCAAATTGGAAATTTGAGAGGAGGGGAGTGCAAACTAATGAGAACTGTTAGTACCTGTATTTGACCACTTGGATGTATTCAGTTCCTTATCGAAAATATTGTCTACAATATTTTGTATATAACTTTTTTAAGGAGAAAGGTGATGAAGGTAGGTTAAATTTTCTTTAGAACAATTGAGATTCATTTAACAGATAAAATGTGTATCTGATTTAAATGAGTGTTTTTAGTATTGGAAATCAAGTTTACAAAATATCTGTGTATATAATTTGTTTTAAGAACAAGTATTCCTTTCTCTGCAAAAGAACTCTATAAATGCTCATAACTTTTTTTTTCCTTTGAGGAAGATTAGCCCTGAGCTAACATCTGCTGCCAATCCTCCTCTTTTTGCTGAGGAAGACTGGCCCTGAGCTAACCTCCATGCCCACCTTCCTCTACTTTATATGTGGGACGCCTACCACAGCATGGCGTGCCAAGTGGTGCCATGTCAGCACCCAGGATCCGAACCAGCGAACCCAGGGCCGCCGAAGCGGAACGTGTGCACTTAAACCACTGCACCACGGGGCTGGCCCCAATGTTCATAACTTTTATAGATTATTTATGTCATAGAAGGAGAAATTAAGAGTATTTGTTGGTTTAATTGACTGATCTATAGGATTGAGCTTTATTAAAAGAATATTTAACCAGAGTAATCTGTGAAAATATTGTTAGTCCTGAGGGAGATTGGAGCAGCATTCTAGAGACCTTGGCTGGTGAACTGCAAACTAATGGACCCTGTAAGAAACTTTTACCTCTAACTAAAGTAGGATGTGAGAATTTAAAGATTGCTATGATTTAAAAATATTTAGAAAATAGGAGTTACCAGAGGAGCATTTGTTAAATGAGATTAGGCTCTTCTGTATAGAGTAAAGTAACCATTATTTTTTTTATTTTTTACTTGTGGGTCCTTCTAGTTGTGGCATGTAGGACGCCACCTCAACGTGGCCTGATGAGCAGTGCCGTGTCCACGCCCAGGATCCGAACCAGCCGAAACCCCAGGCCGCCAAAGGCGGAGCGCACGAACTTAACCACTTGGCCACGGGGCTGGCCCCAGTAACCATTATTTTGCTGGTGTTTTCTGATTCTCTCAGTGGAATAAATGTTGATATTAAAGCCTAGAGAAGTCTACTACTACCATAGCCGTGATCCAGGAAGTTGACCTGATCGGAGAGATGAATTAATAGTCCTGGGCTTCCAGGGGCACTACAGTGTCCAGGTCTTAAGTTTTTAGAACCTACATCTGTGGACTGTTTATGCTGTTACTATTGTTGGAGAACTTGATTTTCTTTTTCTCCTTCCCCTTCCCCCCGATCCTTTAGTTATAGGTGTTTTGAAGTGAACATAGTTTTCTTGAACTTACTGAACTAATTTACTGCATTTGTTTCTAATCTGTTGTTTAAGTTGTCCTTTGAACTTTTAATACCAACAATTATTTTTTCGTTTCCAAAAGTGGTATTTAATTCTTTCCCAATTTGCCTGGTAATTTTTTTGTTTTTTCTTTTTAAATCTTCTTAAACATTTCATACATAGTTATTTTATATCTTATATTCACTAATTCCAATATCTGAAGTCTGAAGCTAGTTGTATTTGTTATATGTTAACTCCTACTCGTGGCAGCTTTTTCCTTGTATATTTGGTGATTTTTTTGTGAGCTCATATTTGATTAAACACTAAACGTTCCTCCATTATCTATATAATTGCCTACAATTTTATGTCCCCCTTTTTGTAGCATAAAAAATTTCATTTTCTTTTTTATATTCAATACCTAATTTAATCAGCCAGTGTATTTTACCAGTTTCTGTATTTACTGTTGCTTGTATCTCACTCCAGGCTTCACCTTTCTTCTTGCTAAAGTATATCCTTCAGTAGTGTTTTTAGTAACAGAATGTGGCTTGTAAATGTCCTTGGTTTTTGTTTGAAAGTATATTTTACACATTATTTTCTTTTTTTTTTTTAGCAAATAGAGAAGTCTTGGTTAATAAACTTCTCCCCTCCCTCTTCCTGTCAGCACCCTCAAGATACTGTTTATTATATTATGAAACTTGGCAAACATGAATCTCTGAAAAGTCTGGTCTCTAGCTAATTGTTATGCCTTTGTGTATAATTTTTCTCTCTTGTAGTTTTTAAGAAGATTCCTTTTCTGTGTCCTGTTGCCACTGTTTACTGTGTGACCTTGGGCTAATTCTGAACAGAGATGATGAAACAGTGTCCGTATTATAGGGGTTGCAGTGATGATTACATTAATATATGTAAAGCACTTAGGATAGAACCCTGTATATTTCAAGTGTGATGTAAATGTTAGTATTTGTTGTCTATTTTACTATGCTTGATGTTCTGAGCACATTCCCATGATGTGCCTGGATCTGTATGTTGTGTTGTCTCTAGGTGCTCTTTGAAATACATTGTTGGTCTGTAGACTCCTATCTTTCTTCAGTTCCAGAAAATTCCTGAGGTTTTATATCTCTGAATATTGTTTTTCCAGTATTCCTTCTTAATCTTTGTGTTATGTTCTGGGCAATTCCTAAGTATTGTTTTTCAATTTACTAGTTCAAACCTTGACTTTGTTCAGCTTAGAATTTATGTGGCTTCAGTTGTTTTATTTCTCAGTGAATATTTTCCTCATGTTCAGGTTCTCTCTCTAACGGCCACCTATTCTGGTTTGATTTCTGATTTTTTTATTCTTTTTTCCCCCTTTATGTCTATTGTTCTTTTAACTTTGGAAGGATCCTAAACATGTACATTTGAAGTTATTTTCAGATGGTTACATTTTCTTCTAGATTGAATTCTTACAATTACTGATTTTGTTTGCTATCCGTCTTAGTTTAGTTTTCCTTGAGTTTTGGAGTTTGGTTTTGTAGTCTCATATTAAATGGAAATTTTGTTTTGTTTTCTTTCTTTTCACCCTTTTTATCCAGTGTTTTTGCATGCAGCTACATCTTGGCCCTAGGGTGCCCAGTCTGAAACCATGTCTTATATTCGAGACTTGGTTCTCATGATTCGTGATAACGTTAGGATCAGGCTTATCTCTCCAAGAATAAGACACAGACTAAAGGAAGATCTATACTGCTGCTCTCTGGGCACATAACTTCATCTAAACTGTAGCCCTAGGTTGTAAGTAGCTTTTTCCAGGAACTTGTACAGGCAATAGAGCCCTTCCACCCCAGGCATTAGTTTCAGTGAGCCTGGGTTCTATCCCAGCTTGCGCGGGGGCATTTTTAGTCTCTGAAACCATCCCTACAGGATGTAGACTTCTGTCTGTCTCTGTTACTTGTGCCCAGGAGGCTCACAGTTTCAGCTTCACAAAGTGCTTTGTATTTCAAGAGTTTGTCTTCAGCAGGTGGTTTGGTCTTCTTAATTTTCTGTTTTATAGTTAATCTGTTTTTAAAGTACTTTTGGAATAAAGGGGTGCTTCAAAGTGTGAATATACAAAACCATTTAAATGGAAGTCAACATTTAAAATTAATGTGTATCGTACATATCCTTCAGAAAGTTACTATGAGATTCCTCTCCTACCTGTGAGGCATATATTTTTTAAAATTCCTTTGCTAATACTGGACATTATAAATCTTTAATTTTTGATAAAGTAATGTATAAAAAATTAATTTGTGTTCAATGGCTAGTGAGATTGGTCAGTGTTTCATATATTTATTGGCCATTTATATTCTTTTATGAATTGAATTGCCTATTCATGTTCTTTGTCCATTTCTTTTAAAGTGTTCCTTTTATTGTCTTATAAGAGCCTTTTGTCTCTTTTAGGAATATTAACTTTATCCTATATATTGCAAATACTTATTTTAAAGAGATTTGCCTTTCAAGCTTATGAGCTTTGCATTATAGTGTAGAAGGTTTATTCCTCTGGAGTCACTTTTTATTCCTTTGGAGTCTCTTTTCCTTCTTGCCGTTGATGTCATACTTAGAAAGTCCTTTTCTATCATAAGATTATAGAAATATTTGCCTGGCTGTCCTTGCGTGGTTTTATTAGTATTTCAAACTTGAGTCTTAATCACCTGGTATTTACTTTAACATGTGCGACAGTGATTCAGCTACCCTCCCTGGGAGGGCAGGACTGGAATAGGCCAGCTGTTCTAACGCTTTATTGAATTTGCCTTCCCACAGATCTCTTTGGAGTCTCAGTTCTAGTCTACTGATCAGTTTATTCCTGCAATAGTATTCCCTCTTAAATACCATAATTTGAAATTGTTTTAATATTAGGTATGGCAAATTCTGATGTTTTTTAGAATGTTTTTACTATTCTCAAACATTCGTTCATATGAATTTTGGAATCATTTCATCAAAGTCTGGGAACAAAAAGACCCAGTTTTGATTATATTGAATTTATTGACTAAAAAAGGAGGGATAAATGTCTTCACAATATTGAATCTTCCTGTCTGAGAAAAAGGAATATCTTTTCTTCTGAGGCTTTCTTAAAGGTTCTGAGTATTTCTTGTTAATTATTTATTTGGATATACTTTTATTGCCATTTTTTCTTTATTTTCTAAGTGGTTGTTATTGTTTAAGTTTTTTTTATGATTTTCTATAGTCAGATAACCTTACTGAACTGTTTTTTCCTAATAATGTTTTAGATTTTGAGTTTGCCATCACAGTTATTATCTGCAAATAATAATGTGATCTCATCTCATATTTTTATGCCTCTTTTTTTTTTATCTTGACTTACTGCATTGATCACTATTTCTAGACAGTGCTAAATAATAGGGATAAGAGCAGGTATCTTTGTTCTTGTTTCTTTTGTGGCAATTGTTCTAATCACTGTGCTTCCTATTTGGCTTGAAGTATGTGTTAATGATTATGGAATGACTTTTATCAGATCCCTTTTAGCATGTGAAGAGATGATGGTATTGTTTCTCCTTTGAACTCTTTTTTTTTTTTTTGAGGAAGATTAACCCTGAGCTAACTACTGCCAATCCTCCTCTTTTTACTGAGGAAGACTGGCCCTGAGCTAACAGCCATGCCCATCTTTCTCTACTTTATACGTGGGATGCCTGCCACAGCATGGCATGCCAGGCGGTGCCATGTCCGTACCTGGGATGCCAACCAGCGAACCCTGGGCTGCCGAGAAGCAGAACATGCGAACTTAACTGCTGCGCCACCGGGCTGGCCCTCCTTTGAACTTCTTAAAAGATCACTTATATTAATAGGTTGCTGAATGTTGGCTCATAGTTAACTTCCTAAAAATGAAACCTACTTGGTAATTTGTGCTTATGTATGCTCATATTTTATGTGCTCATGTTTTACTTAGGGTTTTTTTGCATCTGTATCAATGAGTGTGTTTGAACTATAGTGTTATTTTTTAGTGCTATCTTTGTCAGATTTTATATCAGGATTATGATAGGTTTGTAAAAAGAAGTGGAAAGTTTTTTTCCCTTCTTTTGTTAATTTAGGAGTTACATGTTCTTTTAAGGCTTGAAAGAGCTTAGTTGTAAAATTGTCTGATGTACTTGTAGTTTTTAATTTTATCATTATTATTTTTTGCTGAGGAAGATTAGCCCTGAGCTGACAACTGTGCCAGTCTTCCTCCATTTCACATGTGGGTTGTCATCACAACATGGCTGACGAGTGGTGTACGTCCTTGCCCAGGATCTGAACCTGCAAGCCTGGGCTGCCAAAGCAGAGCGTGCTGGATTTAACCACTACACCTTGGGGCTGGCCTCCACTTTTAATTTTGATAACTTTATTTTGAACACAATTCAAATTTACAGAAAATTTGAAAAAAGAATACAATGAACTCATTTATCCAAAATGACCAGTTAACATTTTGCCACATTTGTTTTATAACCTTCCATTTTTCCTTTGGGGTGTGTGTGTGTGCATTCTCTTTGCACAGATAAATATGTATAAGCTGGTGGGGGATCACACATTACACTTTGTTGTCATTATCTCTTTGGTCTTCTTTACCTAGAATGTTCTTCAGCCTTTTTGTTTTTTGTTTTTCATGAGCCCAGGAGCTTTTTTGAGCGATAGTTCTTTGATAACTTACTCATTTTGTTGCAGTTGTTGCAGTTACTGGTCTTTATTCCATCACTTCTTGTTTTTTTTTTTTGTTTTTTTGGTTTTTTTTAAAGATTTTTTATTTTTTCCTTTTTCTCCCCAAAGCCCCCCAGTACATAGTTGTATATTCTTCATTGTGGGTCCACCTAGTTGTGCCATGTGGGATGCTGCCTCAGCGTGGTTTGATGAGCAGTGCCATGTCCGCGCCCAGGATTCGAACCAACGAAACACTGGGCCACCTGCAGCGGAGTGCGCGAACTTAACCACTCGGCCACGGGGCCAGCCCTATTCCATCACTTCTTGAAAAAAAAATTTGGTAATTTGTTTTCCAAGAACCTTGTCAGTTTCCTCCATGTTTTCAAATTTATTAGCAAAGAATTGTATAGTGTGTTTTATAAAAAACAAACAAGCAAAAACACCTCTATCTGTGAAGTGAGTATGGCCTGTTTGGTTTCTAATTTCGATTAATAATTTTTCTCAACGAGGCTAATTAGTGGTTTACCTGTTTTACTCATTTTTCTCTCATATAACTTATCATATTTACCTTAATCTTTCATTATAATTCCTTCAGCTTTCCTTAGGTTTTGTGTGTGTGGTGGTTCTTCTTGCATTGAATAGTTAATATACTGATTTTCACTTTTTTACTAAGAAAGTGAGAGTTTCCCTGAATAACGTTTGGTTATATCTCATAGAATTTGATACGAGGTCTTTCTCATTTTTCCTAAATATTTTGTAATTGCGAAAATACACAAACTCAATGCAAAGTTGATTAGAAGCATGCCTTTTTTTTTTTTTAAGATTGGCACCTGAGCTAACATCTGTTGCCCATCTTCTTCTTCTCTCCTCCGTCTTCTCCCCAAAGCACCCCCAGTACATAGTTGTATACTCTAGTTGTAGGTCCTTCTGCTTGTGCGGAAGCATGCCTTTTAAAGCAATTTCCAGATATTTGAAGGTTTTTTCCTTTCTTTATTGTTATACTATCTACTGTTATTGTATTAAGTCAGATAATATGGTCTGTGTCACTTGTTTTCTTTATTTCTTTTTTTCCCCCCCTGGTCCCCAGGGTAGGGTGGGTGGGAGTGTGTTAGGAAACTCTAAAGCTTTTGTTTTCTAATATATAATCCAATAAATGCTTGATTTTGAATTAATGTTTTAAGCATGTTTGAACAGAATATATAGTCTGGATTTCAGCATATAGTATTTTTGGTAAGTTTGCTGTGAATTATCTGGCATAAAAGTATTTAGCATATAAAATTCGTAAGTTAAATTATAATTTTAGACTACGCCCTCATCAATTTAAAAGAGACACTCATCCTATTTATTGCTTTATTCCTTGTGCTTTCCTTTGTCTGAAATTAAAATCATAGCCCTTGATTTCTTTTTGCTTAGTATATTTTGCCCACCCCAAGCCCTATACTATGACATCTCCATTATTGAGTTTCTTATTTTGATTAATCTCTTGATTGCATAATCTGTCTTAAGAAATAGGTTTTTCAGGAATAGTACGTGGATGATATACTTTTTTAGTTACAGGATATTTGATGATATCTTTCTGTTACCTTCACATATAGGTGCTGATTTTGCTGGGTATAAAATTCTTGGAACATCCACCTTTACGCTCAATATTTATAGACTTGACTTCATTATTGCCTATCATTTGACATTGCAAAGAAGTTTGAGACTAGCCTGATTTGTTTTTGTTTTTATTTTTTTGGCATGTTTCATTTGTCTAAATTCTTGTATTCTTGAAGTGCATTGTCTTCACCAGATTATGCTTTGGTGTTGGTCACTTTCTACTAAAATTATCTGGTACTTGATGAATGCTTTCAGTCATCAAGTTCAGTTTAGGATTAATTTCTTTTTTCTTTGAAGTTTAATTTCTTTTCCATTATTTGATTTTCTTTTTACAATGCACTGATTAAACTGTTGGATCTGCATTGTTTGTGTCTTTTCTTCAGTCTCCTCACTTTTATCCCTTTATTCTTATTATCTGCATACTGGATGATTTTCCTCTTATTTTGGTTTTTACCCCATGCAGATTGTTTTCTATAGATTCTTTGCTTCTCATCATTGCTTTTCATGCTGTTTAAAATGTTACAATAACTTTTTATCTCTTACATTTCTTTCTTAGCTCTGTTAATGCTTTTCATATTCCAGTTTCTTATTTTTCATACACATTTATTCTCTTACAGTTCTGGAGGTCACAAGTCCAAAATCAGTTTCACTGGGCCAAAATCAAGGAGTTGGCAGGAATCTGCTCACTCTGGAGGCTTTAGGGAAGAACGCATTTCTTGCCCTTTCCCACTTCTCTTGGCTGTCAGCGTTCCTTGGATTGTAGCCACATTCACTGTAATCTTAAGGCCAACAACCTTAAATCTCTCTGCTCTGCCTTCTCTGTGTGTGTGTGTCAAATCTTCCTCTGCCTCTCTCTTATAAGGACACTTGTGATTGCCTTTAGAGCGCCCCCCTACACCGCGCCCCCAGCCAGCATAATCCAGGATAATCTGCTTGTCACAAATTTCTAAACTTAATCCCATCTGCAAAGGCTCTTTTTGCAAATAAGGTAACATTTACAGGAGTAGGACTTGATATTCTTGGGAGCCATTATTCAGCCTTCTACAGGTATCATTTTGTTTGGCTACGTTGGGATGATGCAGCCGCATTAGTGAAAAACCAGATTAGAGTAAATCCTCATGGATTGTATGCTGTTACAATCACAGGTATTGTCCTCTTTGCCAAGTGATGCAAACTCAAATGCCATGTTGAGAACGTGGATAAAATGTTCTAGATGTGGTCAGTGAGGAGTAGTGGGGACTCTAGAGAATGCTTGTTGTTTGCGGGGAGGGGATAACAATATATGTAACCATCAAATTCAGGCTACCAGCTAGCACTCCTAGTTGGTAGCTACTTTTCTCCTTTTTCATTCTTTACAGGTTGATTTTTCCATAGTAAAATCATTTTGTTTATCTCTTATAATCTTCATCTTGGTATTGAGTATAAGAGTTTTTACATGAGAATTCAGCAGCATGATTTTAGACTAAAGTATTACTTTGCTAATACCATTTGCCTAGGTATTCCTAGAACTTTAGTCTTCTCACTTAACTTCTTACACATTCCTCAGAACAAGGTAATTGTTCTGAAAACACTTAATCAAGTTTGCTTATTTATCAATGAGGAAAGTTAAGACATTAAGATAAAGGACTTGTCCAAAGTCACATAGTGGATAGATGTGTAACTTTTAAGTTTAATCTTATGAAAGATATTTCCATTTTTTTGATGTTTCGTATGTGTTTTGCTGTTGATGTGAGGATTCTAAAAACATAAAAGGAGTGTTTCTCTAGTATTAAATTGGATAATTGGGCAATTTCCCAAGTTCTTTTTACTTTATATATTTGGGATTTTGTTTTTCTCAATTGTTATTTTTAAGAATCAGATTATTTCTGACTTTTTCTGTAATGTTATTAGAGTTTAATGGCAAGTCATAAAGATGAACTTAGTTTTAAAACAGCAGTAGATGTTTGCTTGGCTGGAATTTTTTCTTGAATTTTTCATTAAGGTATGAGTGTATACTTTGAGTTCTTGTGTATCTTAAAATGTTTTCTGCCTCCCTTTCCACCTATACACATGAAAAATAACTTGGATAATTATGTAATTCTAAGTTCATTAATCTTTACTCTTAGAACTCTATTCTCTATTGTCTTTTAAGATTCAGTTTTATAGTTGCAGTGGGTATTACCAATCTGATACTCTTTCCTTTGACAGTTACCCAAGGTTCTCCTAGAAGCTCAGTATTTTTCTTTTCCTTGAATTTCTTTAGTTGTGGGTAACTAGATGTGGCTTTTAGCAATTAATCCTGCTAGATATTCAGTGAGCTTTATCAGTTTGAAGATTTCAACTGAGGGAGAATTTCCTCTCATTTCTTTGATTATAGCTTCTCTGACTGTTTTCTCAGTCAGAAAGTCTTATTTTTTATGTGTATATTTACTCTCTGTGTGCACTCTCCCTGTCTGTTACCAGATTTTTCTTATTTGCATCTGCTTTTTCTTTTGAGTTCATTCAGTAAATGTTTATTGAAGGTCTCCTGTCTGCTCTGCGCTAGGGAAATTGACCTAGGGTATTGGAAGAGGCTCTCCGGAAGAACCGACATGAGGGTTAAGAGCTAAAGAATGAGTATGCGTTAACCAGACTAAGAGATGAGGGAATAGCTTTTTAGGTAGAGGAAGTAGCATTTGTTTATGTTATTTGGAAGAAGACAGCATGACAAGTACTAGGTACTGTAAGAAAGCTCTTATGGTTGGAGTAGAGAATGTTGGAGGAGGGACGGTAGGAGGTGAGATAAGTCTGGTGAAGGGTCGTAGGTGCCTGACCAATTAGGGCTTTCATGTAAGCCATATTAAGCAGTTCTTTGTACTCCAAAATGGTGGAAAGCCATTAGATAACTTTTAGTACAGAAGTGACATGATGAAATTTTTATTTTGAAAGGTTTACTTAGGCTGAGGTTTGTAGAATGAATTAGGAGGCCAGCATGCGTGTGAAGAGACAAAATAGGAGGCTGGTGTTGCAGTGAGAGATGATGGTAGCTTGAAGACTAAGGTGTTAGTGAAAAGAAGTGGACAGATTTGAGAATATTTAGGAAGTATAATCCATGGGACTTGATGATGGACTGATGAGAGATGAAGTAGAAGGAGGTGTCAAATATATGTCCTTATTTTTTATTCACTTTGATGGATGATGGTACCATTCACTGGCCAAAAACTGCAGATATGTGAAAGAGTGCCGAGGGAGACAGCATAGAGTGAGAAGAGGGCCTCAGTCTAAGCCTTGAATGTCAGCATTTAATGGCTTGAGAGATGAGGATGGGCCTGCAAAGGAGACAAGGATAGAAAAGCTAGGGATAGGAAGAAAGCTGTGAGTGTGTAGCATATTGAAAAGCCAATGGGAAGAGTGTTTCAAGAGGGAGTGTTGTCGAATGCTGCTGTGAGCAGTCAATCAGATGAGGGCTAAAAAACGTCCATTGGATTAAGCAACTTGGAGGAACTTGTTTTGGTGGATGGCCAGACAACATTTTGGAGCATTGACACTTCTTTTTCAGAAGTTGAACTGTAAAGGGAAGAGAGGGGCAGGTCAGTAGCTAGAGGGGAATGACTCACATAAAGACTTACTTTTAATGGGCGACATTTGAGTGTCTTTAAAAGTTGAGGTTGAATACAAAGGAGAAAAAGGAGCCTAATAATGTAAGGTTCCTGAGAAGACATGTAAGTCATGTAAGTTCCTTTGAAGCATGGGCTCCAAAGCTGTGGTAGAGGGATTTATCTTAAGTGAGAAGACAGAGAGTCCTCTGTTATTACAAAGTTTAAGGATAGGATGGGTACGGTTGTGGGTGGGTTTGTATGTTTGGAATCAACAAGATGAAGAAAGCCCTCTGAATTATAAAAGAATTCCTTGAGGTAATCTCATTTGTTGGCTTGGGTGTTTTCTTTTGTTTTTTCAGTATCCAATTGGTTATTCATTGTCTCTATTGAAATTTTTGGTTTAGTAGTTATTTGTGTTTCCATGAACCTACTTTAAGATTGCCCTTTTTTTTAAAAAAATGGACAGCCTGCAATTGTTTTATTCATTCAGTGTCATCTCACATCTCAAACTGCTGAAAAGTTTTGTTCATGTGCTTATTTGTCCTTACCATAGTTAATTTGGAGACGGCTGCCTTGGATTACAGAATATAATTTATGATTACTATGCCTGATAGCTTGTGAAGTAAAAAGTAGTTTTTGTACCCTGAATTATCCTTTGCCATAGATTTGGCTATACTGAAATATTTCTTCACTGAACCCCAGCTATGCAATATGTTACTTAATATTCTTTTGTTCATTAAATGTTCCAGAGTCGGTTAAACACTCGTCCTCATCTTGGATAAAGTCTATTCATATATAAGCATTAGTGGGCAACGTAGAATATACTAAAGATTTGGTAATAGTAGAGAATTTACTTCCCACACCCCACTGCAGTAACTTGACTGTTGCCATGCTACACACTGCTGCCTATGCTGCCAGCTAGTGTTCCATGTATTCCCTCTTCTCCCAAGAAGCTTCTCTTGCTACATAGTTTTTTTCCTCTGGATTCTCCCCAACCTTTAGATTTCTTATTTTTTAATGCAGATCCACTCTAGATTTTCCTCCCTAATTTGTATAGCCAAAACTATTTCAGTGTTCATCAAACAAAGGTCTTCCAGTTATCAGCATCTCCCCTCCTTCAGATGCCTGTTTCGCACTGATCACTTGTTATGTGAGTATATCTTTTGATCCTTACCCCCTACTTTACATGTCTGATCAAAGTAGTGTTTCTCAGAAAAAGTAGGGCTTGTCCTAAAAAGAATTCTGTCGGTTGCTAAGAGAATATAATTTTCTCCACGTTGTTTACATATGTCCATTTCGTTCTCTGTTTATGGAGCCTGGAGGGGTTCTGTATTAGACTGTGTATCCATAGGTAACAGGAAAAAACCTTATAGGGTTTTATTCTTAAATTTTTTACTGAAGGACTCTGCCCAAATTGTAGGTTGAATAACTCTTGTTGTTTTGGGGCTAATAGATTCCTTAGGGATCTTAACAGTGGCATGTATAGAGCTTTTTTAAAATTTGGGGTAATTGTGAGTAGATTAAACCAAATGACCAGGTTCAAGACTGTTTGCTATGGTTATGAGATCAGTTTTGCTTAATAAAAGGCAGTGGCTGAACTTTAATGAATGACTTCCTCACCCAGCCTTAGAATTTTTCAGTTTAGGAGTTAGTTTGGTTTTAAAAGACAAAAAATGTTCACCAGATTTTCTCATTATATCAAAGATGAATTCAGTCTTATGATTGTCAGAGTATTTTGTTTTGAAAGGTTCAGTCACTGATAATGTTATCATTGTAATGAGACCCAGCATGTGTTCAGAGTAGATTTAAGACAGGTGAGAACTAGATTCTTTCAGAAACTAACTTAAACTTTAATGGGCAAATTGAATCCCTTTGGGGTCTACTATTTGTAGATATATGCCAATTTAATAATTTGACTAAGTAAAATACTGTTTGGTAGTCCACTTATAGAAGATGACTATGAAACCAGTATTTGTAAGTTAACAATTTCTGGTAAGTATTATATCTACATAAGTATCTGCTGTATTTATGTAGCTGTAGTTGACTGCTTCACCTGGATTCTACAAATTATTCAGAATCCCAGGAGGTAAGATTTCTGAATTGCCTATTTTCACTATGTGAAAGTCCAACCACAAAATTATTAATTTGCCCTTGACTGTATTTTTAAATTTGCTGTGGAGCTGAACCTAAAATTTTATCAGATAGTTGACTTGGTTTGTTACATTTCTAGTATAAATTTTGAAAAGTTTTGGTTTTGTTTTTAGAAAGTGTACTCTGTTTATCTTCAAATAGTTATTTATTTGGTAGTTTCGTAGGTATGTCTGGAAAATAACTACCAGACGTTTCTATAAAAGAGAGAGTAAGGTCCCTGTTAGATAGTATCAGAAGCTAGATGTAGCTGTGTATATAAGAATGTTGTAATAATAGTTTCCATTTGCTGAGTGCCTCATTTTTGCCAGACTCTGTGGCTACTTTGCAGCCATTACCTCATTTAAACCTTGCAGCAACGTTCAGAGGTAAGTCGTAATGTGCCCATTGTACAGATGAGGAATGCTAGATTAGTAGGTAACAAGCATCTTAACTATATAATACCTCCCTCCTCCCCTTTACCCCAGCTAAAGGAATTGAGGTACAGAGATGAGACAACTTGCTGTTGACCTTCAGCAGATGGCTTTACCTCACCATGGCTCAATCATCCTCTGCCTACCTATCTAGGCATTCCATCTAATCTTTTCCACAGATACACAGATGCCTAGGTTCCAACCCTACCTGGAAATTCTCATTTGTTAATCTTAATTTTCCAAAAGGTCCACAGATAATTGTATTGTACCTCAGTGATTGAAACCATTCCCTTACTGATAAATGGTGCTTTCCAGTCAGGCAGGCTTAAGTTAGAGTACTGATTCCTCTAAATTTATCAGCTGAGTGACCTTGGCCACATTCTTTAGTCTTGCTAAGGCTCTTCATCTATAAATTGGAGATAATACTGTTAACCACTTTAGAGGGTTGTTGAGGAGAACGAATGAGGTAATGTTTGTAAAACACTTATCAGGGTAATTTAGAATTCTTCTTAAAAATTGTCTGCTATTAAGGTGTCATCATGTTATCTTTGTGGAGTCAAAACACTCACCCTTGCCATAATCTGTATCACCTTGGTGTCAGAAAGCTGATACCACCATAAGGAATGAATGATGGCTAGTTTTCATTATTTACCTCCCATTAGTGGAATTGTAAGAGGGGGCAAAGGAGTAGGCAGGAGATTGTTTTGTTATACTAATCAACCAGACTTCTCTGCCTGTGTACTAGTAGGAAAAAGAAGAGGAGAAGGTTGCTGGGAATCTGCCTCTTTCCTAAGGGATTTTTCTTCTTCCCCTTTCTCTCCCAACTTCTTCTTAGAGCTTTATGTCACTAGCATCATCAATCCTTAATCTCATAACTGCATCCTGATTTACCTAGGTACTTTTTCACACCCTTACCTTCTACTTCTCCCCTTCACCTCCATTCACTCTCATCCTGTCCTTTCAAATTGCTTTTAGTTCACTTGTGACTCATTTGGTGACTTGGACCCATGTCTCCACTTTCTTAGGCCATTACTCAAGTAAAGGCCAACCTAAATCCTGACCAACTGTCTCCTTGCCTTCTGTGGGCCCACTCCAGACCAGGGGTTTTAGCTTTTGACTATTGGGAAAGAATTATATTAGCTAAGCTTTCAGGCTTGTCCACAGGGCTGTGCCTCAACCCTTTGATCTCCTTTACTATTTATACCTAATGGTCATAGAGTGCAATAATAAGGATACATGTTATTACCACTAGATTAATAGAATACTAGTAGATTAGAGTAGGTTAATTCTGTTATGTTTATATACAATAAGCTTTATTATATGTATGTATAATTGCTTTGCAACTTGAAAATTGAGGCTGGACCACTTAACAGTAGTTTAATAACTTACCGACTTTGTCCAAGACTGAAAAACCTATGGAAAAGGTAGAATTGGAGCTAGACTTTAAAGGATGGGTATACTTTTTTCTGTAAGCAGGGAGGAGAGGCAGGGGATTTCATTTAAGGGGACAGACATAAGCAGAGTCTTAAAGGAAGGAGCATGCAAATTTGGACCATTGTGAGTAGATCATTTTTTAGTTTTTCAGAGGGTTCATGTAGTAAGGATAAAACTAGATAATTCAGAATCAAACTTTGGAAAATTCTCAGTGTTCAACTAAGATGTTTGAATTAGTAGGCTTTTGGTATGTCCTGTGAATTCATTTGGCTTTTCTTGAATAATGTACACATACAGCTTAGTTGTGAGATTCCATAAGAGATTCACATGTTCACTGCATCCTAACACTTGGCCTGGTTCATGTAAACTGATGGCCACTGCCGAGTCTCCTTTCTACAAGTGGTTGTGCCTTGGGGAGTGTCAGATCAGCTGCCTTCATCCTGATGCTTTAGTTCACTGCCTGCTGTCCATTCTGAGCTGTGCCTGATCAGCCTTTCCCCTAATTTTTCCTTGTTAATCTCCAGATTCTAAGTCAGTGATACGATAAATGCTTATCACAAAAGTTGTGAATTCTTATTTAAAGCTTTCTTTGTATCTCCTTCACTCTTAAAAATGTTGTTTGATATGAATTTTGTTTATAAGATAGTTATTAACTTTCCTGTTTCTCTTCCTTTGCAGACCTAGAGGATCAAGACATAATGGGAGCATTTTTAGACAAGCCAAAGATGGAAAAACATAATGCCCAGGGGCAGGGTAATGGGTTGCGATATGGGCTAAGCAGCATGCAAGGCTGGCGAGTTGAGATGGAGGATGCACATACGGCCGTGATCGGTTTGCCAAGTGGACTTGAAACATGGTCTTTCTTTGCTGTGTATGATGGGCATGCTGGTTCTCAGGTTGCCAAATACTGCTGTGAGCATTTGTTAGATCACATCACCAATAACCAGGATTTTAAAGGGTCTGCAGGAGCACCTTCTGTGGAAAATGTAAAGAATGGAATCAGAACAGGTTTTCTGGAGATTGATGAACATATGAGAGTTATGTCAGAGAAGAAACATGGTGCAGATAGAAGTGGGTCAACAGCTGTGGGTGTGTTAATTTCTCCTCAACATACTTATTTCATTAACTGTGGAGACTCGAGAGGTTTGCTTTGTAGGAACAGGAAAGTTCACTTCTTCACACAAGATCACAAACCAAGTAATCCGCTGGAAAAAGAACGAATTCAGAATGCAGGTGGTTCTGTAATGATTCAGCGTGTGAATGGCTCTCTGGCTGTATCGAGGGCCCTTGGGGACTTTGATTACAAGTGTGTCCATGGAAAAGGTCCTACAGAGCAGCTTGTCTCACCAGAGCCTGAAGTCCATGATATTGAAAGATCTGAAGAAGATGACCAGTTTATTATCCTTGCATGTGATGGTATTTGGGATGTTATGGGAAATGAAGAGCTCTGTGATTTTGTAAGATCCAGACTTGAAGTCACTGATGACCTTGAGAAAGTTTGCAATGAAGTAGTCGACACCTGTTTGTATAAGGTAGCTAGACTTTTCTTTTAAAAGATAAAATGATTTTGTGCCATCTTAATTACTGCTGTGGTATTTAATCATCTTAGAACCTGTAGTTCTCAGAAATAAGTTTTTGACACAATTGCAAGATACTCTTCACACTGATAAAAATACTGAAGAGTTTTTAGAAATAAATAACCCAATTACAAAGTATGCAAGAGTCATATAATCTGAACGTTTAGTCTTAAGTAACCATGACTACTTGAGCCTTTTAAGATTGTGGAAGATTATCAAAGGTAAAAGGATTATATCAAAGTGTAGGTTTTAAAAGAAAGGGGACGGAGAAGGTTAAGTCTCAGTGTCCATAAATGAAAAGCATTTTAGAATTTTAACAATTTATTTTTACCATGTGATATCTCCGTACATTTATGGAAGTACTTTGAGACTATGGTCTAATGAATCTGTAGCACCAAGAAAGAGAATTGAGTGATTTGGTGTGATGTAATGGAAATAGCCGTGAACATGGGAGTCAGAAGAACTTGGTATGAGACTGTATATGACTTCAGGTAAGCTATTTAAACTGTCTGGAAGATCAGTTTCTCTAATTATAAAAAAGGTAAGAGAGATTATTACCCTTTTTCATGGGGTTGTTGGGTTGATCAAATGGGATTGTGTACATAGATGAGCCAGCTCAGCTCCTTTATTTTGCAGATGAGGAAGCTGAAGTCAGAGAAGGCTCTGCTAACTTGTTAGACCTGGAAACAAGGCTTATCTCTATTACTTTTGTACTCTACAGTTTTGAATAAATTGTTCAACGTCCCTCAGCTATTAAGTGGAGATAATAATATGTAACTAGTAAGACTGTTGAGGAGTTAAATTAACGAGCTAATGTATATATATATGAATTGCCTAGTTTAGCAAATAATATGTACTTGATACATGCTGCCCCCTTTCCTAGAGAAGTTAGAAGTGACTTCTACAGGGTTATATACAATTTACTTCTTTAGTAATGGTACCAAGACCAAAATCTAAGCCCTTGGCTTAGGTTCAGTGTTCTTTCTGCTACATTGTTCTATTTGTCAGTAATGCTCCTTAACTAATTTTTTTATTTTGACTTTTTTTTAAATATACTGACTTTATAAAACTCTGCTGAGGCTATATATTTGATTTTCTTTTAACATGCGCCGATAGAAAGTCAACATAATATTCTTTGTAGTTTTATATGCACACTGCCAGCTTTACTTAAAATCTTAATTAAAATCTGATCATACTTAGAAATCAGGTTTATGTGATATCCAACACAAATCAAGTTTATGTAATATCCAACATATGTTAAAAAAATCAATAGAGCAACAACTTAATAGTGCACACTGTTAATTTCCGAATTTGGGAAGAACTGAACAGTGATGCATGTGTTCTTTGTCCTTTTCAGTATGTATACAAGTAACATCTATTTTGTTGGGTTTATTCTGTAGCACTTAAGAATTAAATAGTTGTTAGCTAAGTTAAAAGCTGTTTTCTTGAGAAAATTGCCAGATTCAGATATTAGTAAATTATGACTCAGATTCCACTTTTTCTTTTCTGCATTCTACGCTATTTTAAAAATTATTCAGTAGCTTATCATTTGCCACATTTTATACAAATCCAAGATTTTTTTTAATATTAAATTCTTTGTATTGTTTGCTTAAACTAATGGTATAAGGTCAGTTTTCTCATATAGTGGAATTAAATCCTTAAAATGTGAGGATTTTTTTAAAATGTAAAAGTTAACTCTAGTTAGTAATAGGAAGGAAAGTGTGGGGAGACCAATATCAACTCAGGTATTTTAATTATAGCATTTTGAATACCTAGTTGTCTTTAAAAATGAATGTACTTTATAAAAAGTTGTCATTTTTTTAATTATGAAAGTTAAAAGCTGGCTTATAAACTTTATATATGTAGTTTTACTTCTAATTCCGTATCTTTATTTATTTTGAAGCAAATTAATTAGCCCAACAATTTATTATAATTTATTTTAAATGTAAGTTTGTCAAGTACATGTAACTACAGGTCAAATCCTCTTGTAGGGAACACCACTAGAATTGTCCATTTTGTTGAATGTGTGTTAGGTATCACTTCAAGTGAAGTAGGCCACCAAAAGATGTTCAGAAATATTTTTGTTTTATAGAATTTTTCAGAATGATTGTTGCAGTGAGTTTAACCTGTAGTGTTTCTCTCCTGTCTTTTTGAGTGTTGATTATACTGTATACTATATTGTATACTATATTTGTATGGGGGGTACCTCCTCCACATATGTGTATATATTTTTTTCTCCTTAAAAACAATATATATTTTCAACTAGAATAAATATAATTGGCGTGGCTGTAAAGGTTCTCAAGGCTTTGAAGAGCAAAAAGAAAACCATATTATTTTCTCAAACTTTTATCTTCCCAGGGAAGTCGAGACAACATGAGTGTGATATTGATCTGTTTTCCAAATGCACCCAAAGTATCACCAGAAGCAGTGAAGAAGGAGGCAGAGCTGGACAAGTACCTGGAAAGCAGAGTAGAAGGTGGATCATTTAACAAAAAATAAGTAGCTTTATTAAAGAAAAACCTCAACACAATCAAACTTTAACATTTTAGCTTTTAGAGCTTTATAAGCTTTTGACATCTAGTGTTTAGTGTACAAAAATGAGAAAGGGCATTTCTGTAGTAGCTGTTACAATGTTTGCAATTGTCCTATCACGGTTATATTAGAAATAACTAGTGTGGCCCTGTACATTCTGTTCAGCATACTTTTGTTTAAAAAGGCTGAAGTGTTTATATGCTTTAAAATTCATGATGAGTTCACTGGCATGAATAATTTTATGCCAGGAAAGTCTGATTTGTGGTTTATTTGATTATAAACAGATTATTTATGATGGTGATAATATGAATACCATCTTTCTCTGTAAAGCTGTGTGTATGAATTTAAGATTTTTAGGATTTTTTTCAATAAGCTGAAGATCACAGCCTGGTTATTAACAACCTCTATGTGCCACAGCTTTTAAAAATTTATTTTAATCTGTTTCACAGCTTTTTGCCTAAACTGTAAACTGCCTCACCTCGACAACATAGAACCAAATATAGAAATGCTAGGTCTCTACATGGCAGAAATGTAAATGCTGAATAAAGTCAAGAAATAAGTTTGGAATTCCAGGAGTATATTTGTCATAATTCTGCAAATTACTTTGAGATAGTTAGAAGGATATTTGTAACTCTCAAATGTAATGCCTTTAAATATTTGAAAAAATTTAAATGATCTTTGCAGCTACTACTTGGTATAAATATTAAGTTTCCCCAGAGAATTCCAGTGTAATGCATATATGCAGTAAGTATGTAGATTATGCAGTTTCTTTATGCAGAAAAATTTGACATGCCTATAATAGTGTTAAAATGCATTTTGGGCCCCTAATGTCATTAATTTGCACGTTAAAGACCTTTAATAGCATGTAAGCATTGACCTACATACTATTATTTCCTGCTGTGCCTGCATTATTAAAATTAATGTGCACTTTAATTTTGTTTTCTCCCTTTTTACAGTTTTATATCAATTATAATCAGACTCCTATTAGGATTATAATGGTTTTGATTTTCAGTACTATCTAGAGCTGCTACTTTGTTTTTGTTGCTCTCTCCCACTTGAGAGTGATATGTCTAGTTATGTGTATGTGCTATTTAGTATTTCTTTCATTGGACACACTATTCATGAGTTGATTCCTAACTATTACCAAGGGTCTTGGAATTTTTATATTTTAAATGAATCATTTCAATATAAGTTGTTTATACATAATACAGTAAAAGAAAATATTTAGAATGCTGCCAAGTCATATCACATTGGTTCAAACTGCTGGTTAGTGGAAAAATATGAAATCGTAAGAAGACTATGTATTGGGATAAGCTGATATTTAATTTACCAGCACTTTAAAGTAACTTGGTTGTAATGTTTTCTTATTGATTTAAAGAAATACAAATAAGTACTTGAGTTTTATTTACTATGAAATGGGATCAAATTTTAGAAATGAGTTACGACTTTTCTCTTTAGTGTATGCTCTTTAAATTTTTGATGCAATTTTAAATAATTGCTTTAGATACATAATTTTATGTTACAATATTGTTTTATATTGTTTATTATCAAGCAAGAATTGCCACCTGAACAGAATTTACATTAATAGCATTTCTGATATGTTGAAATGTTGTTATACTTGTACCATTCAACTGGAGATTATGATGTCATAAATTAAATACAATATTCATTACTGAGGTGGATTTGATGAGACTGCAACTAGAGATTAAATATTACATTAATTAAAACAGCTGCTATATTTAAAAACAGAAAAAAATGTAACTATTTGTATTGTGAAAGTTGTTATATGTCTCAAGTGAAAAATACTGCGTTCAGATTCCAAAACAGGCACCAAGTACCTTTCTTTCTTTCTTTCTTTAAATACGTGCCTTCACTAAATTGCTGTGACCTACTAAACCTCATTTTATTTCTTTTGAATACTTTTGGCTTCTCTGTCCACATGACAGAAAAGAACAAAGGCTCTTCAGCTCTCCTTCTATTATCTGTGCCCGTCTGAATACTTGACTCTCTACGGTTGTGAAAGGATTCAGCTCATAATTTAAACCATACTGCTTAAAGTTGTGGTCCTTCTAAGCCATTTTAAGGTTATACTTGTGCGTATATATTTTTAAAATCTTTGCTACCGACTGCCCAAGATTTAAATTTGCTAATTTGGAGATATCTGATAGAATCCTTCAGACTTTGTGGAGGGCAGGGGAGAAGAGCAGAATGTGTTTATTTGTATATGAGTATGTGAAACATAGATCTTCTATACATATATATTCTTTAATAAAAGCATTCAATCTTTTTGCCATTCTAATTAAAATGTATAGTCCAAGAACAATTAAAGGAATATTTCTTAAAATTCATTACTTTTTTCTTTTTTAAAAGCAAAAGAAGCAAGGCCAGTGTAGTACTAATGGTCAGATAGTTTAAATGTATTGTCCCATGTGGAATAGGAGACTTTAACTGTTTTTAAAGCCTTACGTTATTTTTTTAAAAGAATTTGTCTTCCTGTAATTTTCTTCACAATTAAAATATCCTAATTTATATTTTAACAAAGGAGATGTAAGCTACATCAGATATAGATGATTCAAGGTAATGTTTTTTAGACTTGAAACTATCATTGATTGAATTATCATCAGTGTTTATTTCTATTGTGTCTAGTTATTTATCCAGTAATTGTATTGGCTTAGCAGAGACTGTATGTTAAGTGTATTATAGCTTTAGATTGTGAAATTGTGCAGTTTAGGTAAACATCAAATCCCTTTATTTTTGTACAGCAGATTTCCAGCATTAGAACCATGTAGAATAAATATATTAGATGTTAAAGATTACACAATAAAGGAACTTGGCAAACCAAATCTGAGATCCTTGGTTTTTGTTCAGATTTAAGACTGTTTTTTTTTTTTTTAAGGCAAAAAATAATAGATGGTAAAATTTGGCCTGATTCTAAAGGGACAGTTTGAGTCATTTAAAGAAATATGGGTAGTAATGTCTGTGAATATGCGGCTTTAATGATGAATTAATATTTTGAGAGTTGATCAAAGGATAAAAAAGCTTTATATGCATTGTTATTCTCAAAGGTATTTACAAATTGAGAACTAGAATGATACTTTTCTTGCCCCAATGATGAGAAAGAAAATTTCTTAGTATAAACATTGAAAAACAAAAAATTCAACATAACTTGAATGTATAACTTACAAATACCTTTGGCATGATCTTGCATTTAGAATAAATAAGGTAAACTCCAAGTGAAGACTTCCTATACTTAGAGTGAAAAGTTTGAGAGTTCTTCTAAGTTGTTTGTACATAATTATTGGTATTCTTTGGTGTGAGTAACTGTGCATTTGCATGGCAACACTGCAGAGGTTATTATATCCATTTAATAACTAGATGTTTTCAAATTAATGATTTTAAATGCAGTTGTATAGTTTGTCGTATTTTTTATTTTTAAAAAATTGGCCATAAAATTTATACATTTTTCCATTCTATAGGCTTTGATGTTCAAATAACTGAGAAAATGATATATCTATTTATTGCTTAAAGATACCTTAGATAAAAATTAAGCTGAGATAGTGGTATTCAAGTACATAGTCTCATCTGCACCTGCTGCTTAAGTATCATTTTGCAAATGTAAACATGTAAAAACGATTTGGATTAGTATATAATCAATAAATTCCCCTATACTTAAAGATTTTTTTTGTTTTTTCCAAATCTTGAAATATGTGCAGTGTGTTTTCAGGGCAAAGTTCAGGAAACATGATTCCAGTCTAAAGAGAGGAGTTGCTCTCCTCAGAAGTAACTCGTTGGCCTCTTAAGAATATTCTCATTTGTACACAGATATCCCTGATTGTGTAATACATTGATTGTAACATGAAATTTTTTTTCACAATTTTATCTTGTTATATTCATTCTTTGAAGTTAATCTGGAAAGTATCTCATCTTTTGTGCATTTCTTTGTCATAAATTTTCATATGTCAACTTGATTTTTTTTTATACCAGTTTAGAAAATCTCAGATGTGGTAAATGTCATCTTTAAAAACCTAAGTTATCTTTGTTTCAGTTTTTTTTTTAACTAAATTTGGATAACACTTACAAAAAAAGTACTTCTGATTCCCAGAAATCATAAAGAAGCAGGGGGAAGGCGTCCCTGACTTAGTCCATGTGATGCGCACATTAGCGAGTGAGAACATCCCCAGCCTCCCACCAGGGGGTGAATTGGCAAGCAAGTAAGTTATGTTCTGCAGACCCTTATGATTTATCTCAGTACCTGAAAATGTTAGGTGTCCGTTGATCAAACTGTATCTTCAAAGAAATGTTTAAGCTATGTTTCAGTGTTTTTCAGTATTAATGATGTGTGGTGCTTGTTTAGAATACGTATCAGAATGTTGTTTGTAACTAATTATACTGAAGACTGTCTGTAGTGAGGCTTGGGTTACATTGATTTCCTCATATAGCATAAATGAGATAATATAATGAAAGAATATTTTTAACTAAATTACATAGCACTACAAAATTCTAAGTGTCATTATTATTCCTGTATTATAATTTGATCTTGTCAATACCTGGATAACTTAACACCCCAGGGATAAGCATCTTTCTCTTCCTCCATCTAGACCATTTTTCTACGTCTCTGATTTTCCCAGTGTTTTTGGTTGTTTGCTGGTTGGTTGGGTTTTAGTGTGATGAAAGATAGGAGGGTGCATTTCTTGCCTTTTTCTCTTTGCACTTTAGTGCATAGAACTGGACTAATGTATGTTAAATATTAAGCTTACATCTTTATAAACTACAGTAGAGACTTTAAGTAACTTTATAATACAAGGCTTAAAACATTGTTACCTCAGATATCCATATATTTGACCTACAAAGATAGATTGACTAATTTCCTTGATTCTTCATTGTGTTCTCTAAGTGTAGCCATATTCTTTGTAATGATTTCACTAAAAACTAATTCCTAGACTTGTCAGGAAAGTGTCATATTTGACATTTCATTTTTAATAGAGCCTTTTTAAAGGGGCATTATGAAAAGCAGAAATTTAAATGTAAAATGTATCTAAATCATTTACTACAAGAAGTAACTACAAGTTACTTCTACTTCAAAACTAACATTCAGCTCTTAACCAGAATATATTAGTATTATATCTTAAGAACTGCATCGTCATTGCTGACTTCTAACCACTTAAGCCTGTTCAAACAGAAGTAGACCGTATAGGCTGATTTCTTTTTTACACTATGACTTTGAGCCTTCTATTAATTGGGTTAGTGGAATGTTATATTTTAGAGTAAATTCACCGCTATTTTAACAGTGAGACCCAAATATCTTGAAGTGAGGCTCACTTATTGGACAGTAAGACATAGAATTAAAATAATTTCTAAGTGTAAGATTGTCTTTGACATTTTAATGAACACCTGGCTATGATTATTAAACAGTTTTATGCTCTGAAGGAGAATTAACTTTCTGCATTTCTTTTAAATTTAGGCGGAATGTAATTGAAGCCGTTTACAATAGACTGAATCCTTACAAAAATGATGACACTGTAAGTAGCATTTTAGCTCACTCTGCTTTCCCTACCCCTCACTCTAAATGCATATCCTTCCTGCCTGTTTTTGCAGAGCTGTTCACTGCACCCATTCTCTTACACACACCCTGACTGATTGCTCTGAACTCTGCCTGCACCACAGTTCTAGTGATTGAGGACATAATCATGGTGAGTGGCCACCTCTCTCAAAAAAGAAGAAAGTCCCTTTGAATTATTCTGGGTTTTTTAAGCCTCTACAAGCAATCAACTTGAGAAGGTTTGCTTCCACTAAATGTTTTTTTGAAATTAGGAATAATATCTCTACTCAGAATCTTGAATTATTCTGAGTTTTATAAGCAGCTGCAACAGAACTTCAGAATGCCCATCTCCACTAAATAGTTTTTATGGTTAGAAATACCTTTGCCAAGAACTCTGAAGTATGTACTTCATTTAAATATTAAAGTAGAGAATTCTGTTTATAAATAGACATTAGAATGCCATGTTCTCCAGTTAAGTTTCCCATTACAATTCCACTGTAGTGTGGTATTTACAGAGAAGTGGTAACTTAAAAGCATTTGGGCACAGCTCTGAGATATTTCATATATTGCGTTATGAACCTTCATCAAACCTCCTATTACTTGAGGTCTTAATCTCTTCTTATGCAAGAAAAGTTTATAAAAGTAGTGGTCTAAAAATAAATTGGCTTTTATTGAAAAAAATTCTTTTTAGTAGTGCTATTGGTTTAGAAATACATTTGGTCAACCTCATGGTAAAGTCATAATTCACATATTTTATTTCAAAAGAAAACAAAGGGTTAACAATTCTTTGAACAGATAAAATATTGATATTTCATATACACACAGACTCATACTTAGATTCTTTGAAAAACACTTATATTCTACAAGTCAACTTTACAAAACCTTATCTTTCTGCATTATCCAGAAAGTAATGTATTTTGGCGCCTCTGAGCTTCAGTTTCTTGTTTTGCTTTGTTTCCTTTCATAAAGGACTCTGCATCAACTGATGATATGTGGTAAAAGCGCTCCTCCAGCCGTGGGGTTTATCTTCCGCTCCAAAGGAGAGTACAGCTCCTCTTCGTTGGACCTTTTAAACATGCATCTTCGACTTTAAAGAAGGGCGTGTGACGTGGGTGAAAGTGACTCCACCAGAGAACTGCAGCAGGACAACAGCTAGCCCAGAACTGATTTTTTTTTTGTAAATTTGAGACTTACGTAAACGTGATTTCAAACCATAATTCATGTTGTAAATCAGACTCCAGCAATTTTTGTTGTATGATTTTGTTTTTTGTAAAGTGTAATTGTCCTTGTACAAACTGCTCATATTTAATTATGAACTGCTTTAAATCACTATCAAAGTTACAAGAAATGTTTGGCTTGTTGTGCGATGCAACAGATATATAGCCCTTTCAAGTCCTGTCGTGTTTGGACTTGGGGTTGGGACAGGGAGAGCAGCAGCCATGTCAGCTAGATGCTCAAACGTGCACGTGATTATGGAGAATAATTCCAAAATCCGACAAAGCTGGACATCCAAGGAATTGGTTGAAAACTGTCTTAATGTTCTTGGCGGTGGGATTGGCATTGTTGATAAAGCTGGTCCCTCATTTAACTGTCTTTTAGGTTGTTCTTGTTGCCATGAGTATTGCAGGTAATACAGTATATTCATAAGAATATCAATCTTGGGGCTAAAATGCCTTGATTCTTTGCACCTCTTTTACAAGTCCTTACATTTAATTACCAATTGGTAAGCAGCAGCTTCCTACATACAGTAGGAGACTGCCACATTTTTGCTATCATGATTGGCTGGGTCTGCTGCTGTTCCTAGTAAGATATTCTGAATTCCATTTTATCAATAAAGCTTGATTTAACAAACAAGAAATTTAATCACGTATGTGTAATTCCTCCTTTACCCCGCCCTTTTAAAACACCATGCTGTTGTAAATGAAAAGTTTCTCATGGGGAAAGATGTTAGTCTCTTTTAATTGGAAAATACTGTTACTCAAGGCATAGATGAAACTATTTCCCTTCCATTAGAAAGGCTAAAAGATGTGTCTCTGTTGTTCCTTAATCTGTTTTTTAAATGGGTTTCTTTCTGGCTGCTTATTTTTCTTTAAGATGTGTATCAGCTTGAATTTGCCTACTGTTTAATTAAATAATTGTCAGAGCTTGACAATCTAACACTCTGGTGGGTGTGTGTGTGTGTGTCTGTGAGTGTGTGTTTGCCTGTGATTTTTAATTGGCCTGTCTTTAGAATCTAAGCAGTTAAGATGTATTTGTGATTTGAAATATGGCATGTTGATAATATTTAGCTGTTGGCCTTTAAAAATAACTTTCAAAGCTTAAAGAATTGTAGATATAAAAATAACCTAATTTAACTTAGGCTTAAATCCCTCTGATTAAGCATGTGAAAGTAAGTTTTAAAATCTGTCACATTGAAAAGACTACTGTTCTGTGCCCTTCTGTATTTTTGTCTCTTTAGGTTGAATATTGTATTTATCACCATGTAATTAGTCATTCAGTAGGCAGATTCCCCTCTAGAAAACTACTAAAATATAAGATTAAAATACAGTATTGAATACAAAGTCAAAACTTTGTGTATAAAAAGTAGTATGATCAGTTTTGTTCCATTCTTTTTTTCCCCCTAAATTGGAAATATACATGTTTGTACATATAGCCTTAAAACTAATGCAAAGTTAAAGGAGTACAGTAGGGGGAAAAGTAATGTGAAACGTCTCAGATTTAAGTAATTACATACCAGCAAAATCTTTTCATTATCCCTCTTATTTGTGAGGTAATTAAATGTAACATAATTGTACTTAATTTATATCTTAATCCAGCATGAATAAAGAAAAACAAGTACTATTTATATTTAGAAATTCATAACAGTGGGAATTACAGAACCAATTCCGTACTTACAAATAAATGCTTAATGTCTCAATCTGTGGTAGAGTGCAAAGTATGATAATGTTCTAAGTTATGCCTTTGCAAGCATCTAAATGTGCATTTAATGATGACTGTGCTTCTAGTGTAGATTAATTACCAGACATACTAGTACTGAAAACTAAATCCCTATTACAAGAAGCAAGGTCCTTAATTTTTTAAGTAGACTGAAATTTTTAGTTCTGGAAATTTCAAAACCTTAAATTGGATTTTGAAATGCAAAATCTTAAATCACAAGTAAAATATGTGATGGAAAGCTATATTTCAAACCATAACAGCATAGTTAGAGCCTTTTTTATTTGAGAGTCTTTAAATAAAAAAGAGGAGGTTAAAATATTCCTCTGTTAAAATTATTAGTACTGAGATCAGGCCTGGAGGTGTGTGATCTAACAACACTACATCTTTTCCACGTGAGTCAGCATTGCCATACGAGATAGAATTTTTCATTATGAAAAGACAGGAAGGAAGTGTACATTCTAACAGCAGACTGTGTGTTCTTGATTCCTGGGGGCAATGGTGATGGTGAGGAACCAACTACACTTTAAACGGCACGTTTGCACCTCTGTTGTTGACTTCATTTTTTGTACCACTTAAATTCTTGGCCTCCCACCCCGTTTGGTGTGCTAATTAGCATCTCAGGGCAATGCCTCAAAACTTTTCGATGTATTATACGTTATTTTCTTTGGAGAAAAAAGTTCTTGTGTGACAATAATATACTATTCAAAATGTACTTTCATTTAAATGTTTTAATAGGCTGAACCCAGTTTGCTGCTTTTAATAGGAAGTTCATTTTGTATAGCAGACTCTTGTTACCCTAACATTAAAAAATGTCACTTACCTCTTACTGTTCTAGCAAGGTAAGTTCTCTTAATTTCCACTTTCTTAGGGAATATTTTTACATATAACAGAAGGAGTTCTAAATATGATAATTATCTTTAAATTTTCTTAATCTGCTTTAGAACTATTTCACACATTTTTAATTATAATGCATTAACTTGCTTTTAGAGTACTATGCAATTAGTGTACTGCTCCAGCCATTTAATTTTTTTTTACTGACTATATAACATTAAGAAATTTGTATTAAAGAATGAAGCAATTATGTAATTCAAATAATCTGAGTTATAGCAGTACTTTTAGTGATCATTCATTTGACCATATATTAATCCAGCTAATAACTCACCTTTTCCACAAATTGTATTGAGTGTTATCTGCAAACACTGTTTTAGGCTAAGAATAGGTCTTTGCCCTCAAGGAGTTTACATTTGAGTAGAATTTATAGCCTAGGGGCCGGCCCCGTGGCCAAGAGGTTAAGTTCCTGCGCTCCACTTTGGCGGCCCAGGGTTTCGCCAGTTCGAGTCCTGGGTGCAGACGTGGCATCGCTCATCAGGCCATGCTGGGGCAGCATCCCACATGCCACGGCTGGAGGGACCCACAACTGAAAATACACAGCTGTGTACTCGGGGGCTTTGGGGAGAAAGAGGAAAAATAAAATCTTTAAAAGAAAAAAGAATTTATAATCTAATGTATGTAAATATTAGAACTGGAGCACTCATTCAAGAAAAGAGGGGTGTTTTTTTCCTTAGAGAACTTTTTTCCCCCAGGGGAAGATTTGCCCTTGGCTATCATCTGTTGCCAATCTTCCTCCTTTTTTCTTCCCTTGTATTCCCCAACCCCAAAGTTCCAGTACACAGTTGTGTAAAGTTGTAAATTCTTCTAGTTCTACATGAGCCACCGCCACAGCATGGCAACTGACAGACAAGTGGTGTGGTTCTGTGCCTGGGAACTGAACCTGGGCTGCCAAAGCGGAGAGCACTGAACTTTAACCACTAGGCCATCAGGGCTAGCTCCAAAAAGATAGTTATTCCTCACCTGCTGTCTGCCAGCTACTTTCCTGAACAAGGCAGGTCTCTGCCCTAAAGCACTCATTTGTACTTCCTTTATTCACTGGGAAACTCTTTTCTTCTGTATATTTTCTCTTCCCCGAAGTTAAAATCTCATTTAAAAGAAAACTTTGCTCAGCATAGAAATGAAATTGGACTGACGAGGCTCAAGTCTATGCTTGACTGCCTTTAATGAATGGCCTTTACTCTTCCTCCTGACAGCAGCAAGTTTGGAGAAATGGGGAATGGATGTCTTAGAGTCCTCCAACCCTGGAAATACTGGTGGAGTTTGAGTTTAAGGCAGTTTGAAAAATATATATCTCTAGCTAAATTTTTCTTAAGTAAAACTCTGTGTTCTTTTCTTGAAAACACACTGCCAGTGTTAATATCCAATCTTAATCAAATGATTACAGTGTGTTTTAATTTTTTTAAATAATTTCTCTGCCCACCTTCACTGGACAAATTCCTATGGAAATTCAGTTTGTGGTTTCTGAAAGAACTGATGAAATCGGTTACGGGTTTTCTTTTCTGTTTTAACTTTGAATTTCATGGTGTATGCTTTTAGTTCATAAAGTTTGAGAGGTTTAAGCCTTTAATGTTTTGATTCCTATTTGTACAGTATTATGTTAGGATTTGGTATTAAAAATATTGTGTAAATATTTCAGTATATAAATGTTTCTCATTTGAGGTTTTTCTTTGAAGGAACTTTGTGTTTCATATACTTTCACTTGCAGATACTGCTGGTGAGATGACCATCTTTTAACTGAGTGATCTAGTCTTTTAATTAGTTTTTCTTTTAGGCATTAGGAAGGCTGTTGTATAGTTTAAAATTTTAGAAGCCTAATTTTACTTTATTTCCTTCAGAAATGTGCCATGAGTTTTGGATTGTATTTGTTTTAAATTATACATTACTTCAGAATATGCTTGAAATATTTGATTGCATTTTCTAAATGTTATGAGTATAATGCTGTATTGTTGGTCAGAAATAATGTCTCAGTTAAATGTTAGTTATTACTGATAGTAAGAATGCTGTACAGAAATGACAAGAGGCATTTGATTCCGTTCTATTGTCAAATGACCATTTCCACTTTTGTTCACCTCAGTGCAGATTCTTTCCCTTTACATGCTTTATATATTGAGAGCTAGTGGCCTCTGCTCATGTTTTCCTAATTACATTACCAGCAGGTAGGAGTGTGCCAATTAGAAAAACTCAGATGTATTGAAATTGTAGTTGACAACTCATACTTTTATTAGCTAGGGGAAAAGGTTGTTTAAATTGATATAACAACGAGATATTTTTTTCTCCCTTATCCTGTACGAAATGTTGCTTTATTTCCTCTGCTACCCTCTTGGTGGTTTCTCTTCTCCCTCTCTTCAAACTGAAATAAGCCAATTCCATTTTCTTGAGCAAGAAAGCTTAGTGCATTACCTAACCCAGGCCAATAATGCTATGTAAAACTAAGCAGAAAATAAGAAAACTGGGGAGGTGGAGGGGTGAGGAGATGCAAGGACAGAAGGAGGATTACTCTTAATTTAAAAGCCGTAGGAAGGTCTTCGTTGGACGCAGCTGTGTATTACTAAGAACTGTTGCATCACATAAACCAGCAAGAATCAACCTTTGCTTCTTCAGATAATTTGATTTTTCCAGCAAAGGAGAAAATGATAAAAATTACTGCTGCTTCAACATAGAAACAATTGAGAAAAATAAATGCAATGTCTCTTCACCGCAAAACCCAACCCTTCAGTTCTTTTCATTGCTCCAAAACCCATTTTTCTACTAGTAGCTTTCTGATTGAACTAAATGTTTAGAAAAATTGTGTAGTGTTTTTCCTTTCTTTTTACATTGTCCTCCTGATCCAGTAAAGGACGTTTCGTAACATTTGCATTTGTATGGTACTACCTGAAGTACTGCAGAACAAAATTAGTAATAATTAGGTGTAATGAATGGCACAAATTCATTATAGCGATGTTTCTTAACCTGTAGGGACACAGGCCCTTGGAGACGGATGAATCCTAGGAACTTTTTCACTGAGGAAAATGCATATAATGTACATAACTCCCCAGAGTTTATAGTAGTGCAGTGGTTATGGGCCCCTGGTTAAGATCTCATACTACAGCATAATAGGTCATCAGCCTTGTTCCTGCAAAGCCCATAAAAAAATATTTTGAGGGCATCAAAATAATTTGAGTCTATTTTAAGGAATTATTTCACTTTTTAAAAGGCGAGTTGGATGGGGGCCTAGGCTAGAATATGATACTAAAATATCCTTTTTAAAGGTGGTATTTTGGAGAAAAGGAGAGTGATTAAAGGTGAAAAAATACAGTATTTGGACTTGTTTTGGAGGATAATGTCATTCTCGAAGTTCGCCACTTTTGAAACTCAACAGAAAGGAGGTAAAACGGAAGTTGAATCTTTGTGGAAAGTTTCTGACCTGCATAGTATAGATACAATATATTCACAAACAACACATTTAACTGTGAGATCTTGCTCAGGTTTTAAGAGTTTGAGCTTCCTGATGTTGGTGTTCATTAAGTGTTCGATTCACTTCAGATTCTAAGGAATTAGGTGTTTACTTAATACAGAATGTTAAAATAGAATCTACCATATAGCCACCAATATACAGGATTAATGAGATTTCTACTACAATATAACTACCATGAAAAAATTGATTAACTTGTTGCATTTGATGCCAAAATTGGATGTTTAGTTACAGCTTATTTAATTCCTGTTGTGGGAATTTTGAAACAGAAACCGTTGTCTTACCTGGTTAGCCCTTGACTAAATCCACAGCATATCTGCAGGAAAGTATCTAATTTGTAGTAATATGCCCCAATACTGATTGGTTTCACTCTTGAAATGATTTATTTCACTTAATTTGTATAAATGTTATGCGAGACCATGTACATGTTAAAAGCATGTTGTATTATATATAGATTGACTTTTTAAAACCTATAAATGTAAAACGAATACAACTGCAGAAATATTTTTCCTAAACACAGTGTATTACAAAATTCTACGTAGTAACTCACCCACTGTTTGCAGTTTATGTGATCCAAACTTTTGAAGAAATTCCATAAATGTGTATTTTGTATTCTGTACCATTTCCTAGTCCAAAGAAAGTATGTGAATTCAGTTCTAACTTTAAGAATGTACTTTTTGTTTTCAAGTCTGTTGAAGAAATTGCATTTAGCCTGTGAATGGTTGCAGATTGTATGTGAGATGAAGAGTAGAAATAATTTCTAGTTTGCAAAACAGGTGCCACTAAATAAACAGGCAATTGTGTAATGTGTGTGTATTTATGATTGTTTGATATGGCAAGCAGCATTTTTCTTCTGACTAGAACGTTGGAAAATTTGAAATTAGTTACTAGGAGACCTTAAGAGAATATTTGTTCAACTGAACTTGGTTAATTTGCTTAAAAAGCCAGATCTGATGATCACAATTTGAACTAGACTTGTCTCCCTGATTTTAGGAAGATTACTGAAAGCCACTAAGTTTGGGTTGATGGTTATTTTCATAAAAACATTCCAGAAATAAGCCAGAAATCATTCGTCTTTGGCAAGAACATGCCCATGTATCTTCTTATAGATGATAATATATTTCTCACTCCCTTGTGGAGTTGAAATTGGGAATTGGAAGTGGTCTGGGAAAAGCACTTCCCCACCTGGTATCTTGGTGTAGTGCCTGCTTTGTAGTAGAATGTGCGAGAGAGTTTAGGAGGCTTACTTCCTCTGCTAAGCCTGATAATTGGTTGTACTACCTGTATTCAGGTCTGAAAGTGTGACTTATTTTATAGGCTGCATAATTAAATTAGAGGGATTTTAGAGCACATTGGTGACAGAACTGAAGTTCTATGAACCCGCAAGAGCTTAGTTTGTTGTAAAAAGTGTAATGAAAACAGTAATGAGGCATCATAACTAAAGGTAGCAAGTCTTAGAACTAAGTAAGGTGGAGTCAAATAAGGATTTAATTGGCTTATGTGTAACTAGTACCTGTTCACTTGTCAAAGTGTATCCTGTAGTTTTGTTTTTGTTTTTTTGTAGTTATTCTTTTGAACGTTGAGGCTAGGTTTTGTTTTGTTTTTTAGCAAAAAATGTTTATTTCAGTTACTTTTTCTGCTTAATTGGTTACTTACTGAGAAACTAATATTGAGGTACTCTTCTTTCCCTTTTTTCCTTGTTATCACCTAATAGCTCAGACGGAAATTCCCATCAAATTACAGAGATTCTGATTCTAGTTGAAAAGTCTGTTCTTAGATGAACTACCCTAGAAAAACTTGGCTTGTGTGTCCTCTCTAGGACTCTGTTTACTTGCGGTAAAAGCAGCCACTCACCAGAGGCTGGTAAAGATTTGTGCTTGCTGCTGCCTGGTGTCTTACATGAGACTCATAGTTACTTGTTCTGAGACCTTATGTAAGGTGGTTCAGAGTATCTAAAAAACTTTTTATAAGATAGTGTGTTTCATGTTCATAGTTGTACTGTTCCCTAAATGGTGGAGTAGCTACTGAACACACTACATGTGTGCCATTCCCTGCTATAGTTTAGGGGCGGACTTGGGTCTCCAGACCAAAGTACTTTCTCTGTGTCTTTTCTTAGAGCTACACAAAAGTTTTTCCACATGTTAATTTGGACTAGCAAAATTTCCAAGATTTGAAGGCAGGATTATAATGAAGCATAAAGATAAGATGGGGGAAATGATTTTAAGGATTTGTTTTGAATTACATAATTTAGCAAGGTGAGTGAAGATTTCCTTTCAAACACTTTATTAAGGCTGTTGAGATGAATGGATCCAACTCAGTCTGACTGAGACGTCACTCAAGTCGCTGGAAGTAATTACTCCTTTAAGTGCCGTCTTGTTAAAGGTGGACGAGGGCTCCAGCTTTCTAGGGGACAAACCCTGACTTAGGTTGTAGCCGTGCTTGCTTTTCTTAAAGATCTTTTGGTATTATATTTTGCTATCTCTGTCTGTTTTGGTACAATTGACTAAAATTTTCTAGTATTTAAAAATCAAAGGGTTCATGGAAGAGTTTGTGACTGTTCTAGGTTAAGGGGTTATATATGTACCTTACATGAGCATACTGAAACCATTCGGGATTGTCTGTCTTCTAAATTCTCAGTTTAACAATCTGGAATGTGTATTTGATTCTATTTAATGAAGAAAACAGATTCACTATATATCATTATAAGAACAGAGTTATTCTCAATTATTTTAGCAATTGATTTCTTAACTGCTTACTAACAAAACTGAGGGGTTTTTTTTTAACTAAGTCTCCAGAACATTCCTTACAAAACAACTAAAATTTTCTAGTAATTGGATGTAGTGAAAGCACATAGGAAGTGACTTTTTTAACTTGTCACTAAGCAAAGTCTTCATGTAACTGTTGTAATTCAACTTTTATAACTGTCCACCTTTCTTGATGTATTTTGACAGGCTCTCTGCTGCAATGATCCTTAATAAATAAAAAGAGAGGTCTGAGCAATGAAACCACTTCTGTGCCCAGATCACAGAAGGGAAGCTTGCTTGGTGTCCTTCTTCCTTAATATTTACTTTTATTTAATGTATTTACTGAAATCACAATGCTTGCCTTGTTTTTTCCCTTGGTTTTGTTTTAAATTTATAAGTTCCTAGACTACATTCTGCTTTATGACTTGTGTAAATTTTTTAGAAAAGTCTGGGAGCATTGAATTCTGCATCCTTGGATTTCATAAGGGTTTGCCATGTGCTCTGTCCTGACTTTTACAACCTATGTAGGCTGGACTATTTAATGACAATATAGTTATAAGTGTATTATGTATGCATGTACAAATATCCTTATTCAAGGTCAACTCCACAGTGCCTGATACTAGCATTTTGGTTCAACTTCACCTTCAGAGAGGTTTGCCTGCTTCACAACCACATGGATTTGGCATCTGACTGGACCACAGTGTCAGTAAAAGCTTCAACTCAGGAGGAGGAGAACTCCAAGAAGAAAACTTCCGGATGGCAAGTCTTCAGAATTTAAGATAAGGAAGAATGCAGTAGCAATTTTTGAAGGTCACATAGTTCATTCTCTCCTTTTTTGTTTTTGGTGAGGAAGATTGGCCCTGGGCTAACATCTGTGCCAATCTTCCTCTGTTTTGTATGTGGGATGCTCATGGCACGGCTTGATGAGTATGTATGTCTGCGCCCAGGATCCGAACCTGTGAACTCCGGGCTGCCAAAGTGGAGTGGGCAAACTTAACCACGATGCCACCAGGCCAGCCAGATTCTCTTAATCTATTGGAACTGTCTGGGTATTTTAGTTTCTTGGACTGAATGTCAAACACTTTTGTTCAAAAATCATTTGTTCGAGTTTAAAATTTTGGATACTTTATGTGAAAATAATTGTACTTTTTAATCGTAGAACCGTGATTTTCTTAGACTAACTTGAAGTCATTTAATGAATTTGGCATTTTTCTTTTTGGCAAAGGAGGAAGAGGAAAAGGGACTGGAGGAAGGGAAGAAAAGGAGATAAATACTAAGAGCATGAAAGGGAGGTTGTTTTAAAGTGAAAAATAAGATTTTTTTTTAAAGTTGAGAAAATTCTATTTTTCTAAAATTTAAATGGAATTAATTTAGGCCCCATAAATCATCCTTATATTTTATAGCAGTCAGTAATGTGTCCCTGGTTGGTCGATGAGTCAAGTCTTTTTGGTCTGCCTCCATTTTGTCCCTCCGAAGACCCTGTATTAGGGGAGGGAAGGGCATGAGCCAACTTCACTTGTCAGCTGTCACTTGTAAGTGTGATTAGGAAAGCAATTAAAATGACGTTAAGATAAGGATTGCAGATTTCCCTTCTATTATCGGTTCCCTGGCTTCTCCGAAGCAGTGGTTCTTGACCTGTCGGCAGGATAGAATGACCTGGGAAGGTTCACACTGAAAGTTAGCCCTCCACCGCCCCAGTGAGGGCCTGCCGCCTGCCTGGCCCTCCTCAGGTCCTCTGTCCAAACCCCTGCCGTGGCGCCCCTTTCACTCAGCAGAAGCTAAAGTCCTTGCAGTGGCCTACAAAGCCCCATCTCTGATCTGATCCTTGTGACCATTTGGACTCACCTCCTTCACTCTGCTCCAGTCACACTGGGCTCCTGGCTGTCCCTGGAACACGCCTGTCTCATTTAAGCCCTAGGGTCTTACAGGCACTTGCTTTAGCCGTTCCCTCTGCCTGGATTGTTTCATTGCTCGAAGCAAGTCACGTCTAACTTCAAGGGGGCCTGAAAGGAACAACCTAGAATATTTGTAAACAACCCTAATGACTACCATGGGTGCAAAATATGGATGAAAAGCCTGTGCGTGTGTGTGCACCTGCAGAAAATGAGATACGTGTTATATACGTTCCCGGAGACGTGGTCCGTCTTGAACTGTGCACTCCGAGGCAAGTGCTGGTAGCAGAGCGGCTGGACCCACGTGGGATGGCCTCATATTGTGAATGCTCCTAATTATTGGAAAGAGGTCAGGGTTCCTGCATCTTTGGGGATGAAGTGGAACACTAGCATTGAGGGCGAGGTTAGATTTGCATCGTCAGAACTAAGTAGGAAGGGTTTTCCAAGCAGAACAGGTGAGCGAAGGAAAAGAAGTATTGTGTAGGGAAGGCAGCTGAGGCCGGGGAGAAGACTGGTCCGAGCAGGAACTTCCCATCCTCAGACTCCCTCGGTGGGTGAGAGAGGTTTAGATAAAGCTCCTTCCCTAAGGAAGCCTGCTTTTTAGTGCCGTTTGCTTCTTGGAAAACATTAAATTTATGTTATGAATGTGACATTGCTTATCTCAAATCAGCTTTACTCAAGTCCAGGGGCATTTCAATAATACACGCAGGAGTGGTCCTCCCCTCATATACCACCCAGTGCAGTGCTGCCCCAAACCTAAAAGTCTTTAAATAAGTTCGACTGATTGCCCAGTCAGAAAAATTTATGTCTTCCACCCGAGTGGAATGTTCTGGAGCCTCTGGAAGAGATACGGACTGTAGAGAGCCTTGGGAGTAGTTCTGGCAGGCCAGTGGATCCACATAGAAGAAGTCCATAACCTTAGCTGAGCCCTGCTGCGCCGGCCTGGCTCTTACCTGGCCAGCAGAGCAGCGAGCTGAGGTCTAATGTCAACTGTGCGCTTGGAGGCAAGTGCGTGGGAGCAGAGAGGCGGGGACCACAGGAGATGCTGTTTGAGGTTTCCTGTTTGTTCTAGCTCCGCCACTGCCCTCTGCACCACCACCCTCCCAGGCAAAACAAGGTAGCACTAACATTCAGAATGTGGAGTTAGAGCTAGAAACGGCCAAGTATTTGATAGTTTATCATTTTCCAATGGACAGCATATTTCCTAGTTTAAGAAGCACTATAAATTTATCAGCAACTTGTTTCTGATGTTACTATCTTAAGATGTATAATTACGTGCATATTTTTAAGCTGCTTCTAAAGCTGTTATCCAAGGCGGTTCACTGTGGATATGATAATTTGGTTGTAAACATTGCAAAACCTTTTGTTTGATCAGAAAGCTGCCCTTCACCCACGGGGCTATGCTTCCTTCCATTCCAACACGATAACCTATAGCTGTCGTGGCTAGGACATGAGGGAAAACGATGATATATTTTTCTTCTTAGTAAATGTGATTCTTTGAAGTAGAAATTCTCTGAATATGAGTGATGAGCAGAGAACAAAACAACAGCAAAACCCAACAGCAAGGGCCATGCTCACTTACTGGATACTTCATCTTCCTGCAGTTTCCGCTGTCCTACCCAGCGTTGCTGGGGAGAATTATTAACGACTATTAAATAATAAACCCCTGCTGTCACTAAACCTGAAAGACGCTAAAGCTCCCCCTGTCAAAGGCCCTTCCACTGCCATCCACACCTACAATCTGCCTTTGAGACTCAGTGGGCAGCTCACATGGAAGCTGCTCTCTCCTGTCCGCACCGCCCACCAGCAGAGACCTGGGCCTCGGTCTCATCTTCAGATAATGCTTCCTCATCTCTTCGAGGTGCTTCTGGGAGCACCAAAGTGAACTTTTAAGTTTGCCGTGGAGACTATATTTTAAGTTAGGCTACCTTAAAAGCCTCCAAATTTGGTGACAATCATGATGCTGAGAAAAGACAAAAAAAAAATAGAAATTCTAATGTATATGGATTATCGCATAAGTTGGAGAATATCAGTAATTAAAATATACTAGATTTTTCTCTCACCATGATTTAAAATAACCTGTAAGAGAAAAAATCCTGAAGCTGGAAAAGAACAGTATTTTTTCAACTTCAGCCACCTGAATTAACTTCTCAGGGAAATCTCACTAGCTTTATCTTTTGACATAATTTTTTAAATTGTGAAATACACATAACAAAATTTACCATTTTAAGCATACAATTCAGGGGCATTAAGTCCATTCACAATGTTACCACTGTTTCCAGAGCATTTTCATCCTCCCAAACAGAAACTCCGTCCCCCTTCAGCAATAACTCACCCTTCCCCCCTCCCCTCAGCTCTTGGCAACTTCTAGCCTACTTTCAGTCTCTAGGAATTTGCGTAGTCCAGATGTTTCATATAAGTGAAACCATGCACTATTTGTCCTTTTGTGACTGGCTTATTGCACTGAGCATGTTTTCAAGTTTCTCCATATTGCAGCATGTATCAGAATTGCATTTCTTTTTATGGCTGACTATTATTCCAGTGGCGTACATATCAGTTTGTTTATCCCTTTATCCATTGATGGACACTAGGTTTTTTCCACTTTCTGGCTATTGTGAATAATGCTGCTATGAGCATGGGTATATAAGTTTGAGTCCCTGTTTTCCATTCTTTTAGGTATATATCTAGGAATGGAATTGCTGGGTCATATTGTGATTCTGTGTTCAACTTCTTGAAGAACTAACAGACCGTTTTCTACAGCAGGTGCACCATTTTGTGTTCCCACTAGCAATGCATGAGGGCTCCAGTTTCTCCACATCCTCACCAACACTTATTTTCTGTTTGTTTAAATAACAGCCCTCCCAAGGGCTGTGCAGTGGTATCTCACTGTGGTTTTGATTTGCATTTAGCTGATGACTGATGACGTTGAGCATCTTTTCATGTGCTTATTGGCTATTTGTCTATCTTCTTTGGAGAAATGTCTTTTAAGTTCTTTGCCCGTTTTTTAAATTAGGTTGTTGTTTTTGGTGTGTTGAGTTGTAGGAGTGCTTTATAAATTCTGAGTATTAATTTCTTATCAGGTTGTTAGCAAATATTTTATCCCATTCTTTGGCTTTTCTTTTTACTCTGTTGATAGTGTCTTTTGATGCACAAAAGGTTTAATTTTGGTGATGTCCAATTTATTTTTTATTGCCTGAGCTTTTGGTGTCATACCAAAGAAATCATTGCCTGAACCAAGGTCATGAAGATTTTCACCTATGTTTTATTCCAAGGGTTATGTAGTTCTTAAATTTAGATCCTCAATGCATTTTTGAGTTAATTTTTGTATATATTGTAATGTAAGGGTGCAACCCCATTCTTTTGCATGTGGATATATAGTTTCCAAGCACCATTTGTTGACAAGATTACCAGCTTTATTTACCATGAGGTATTGAGCTGTTCCTTCGCTCTTCCTGCCTCACCTGACGCTGGACACAGGCTGGAAACAGAAAGCTTGCAAACTGCTTCTTCTCCCTATTACCTGACTGGTGAGGATCAACCCTGATTCCTACAGTAGTCAGGGCACTTATGCTCCCCATTCAAAATTTCCCGTTAGTCAAGACAAGCTACCAGCAATTAGCTTTTATATGCCTGTCTTCCCTATAAGGCTGGCAGATGGCTGTGAACATCGTTGAGACAATGTATACAAAACACCCAGCACAGAGCCTACAACACAGTGGTTGGATCAGTTAGGGCTCTTCCTTTCCAGGCAATGATCCTGACTCTAGATAACTTAAGCAAAAAGTGAAATTTATAGAAAGGCCATTAGAAGTTCACAGACTTATATGAAGACTGAAAAACCAGGCTTGGAAATGGGTAGGAACCAAGGTAATTAGAGGAAGGATCTGTTCTCTTAGCTTCATAGTGGGGCAGACACCAAAATTTAGTGACACACCAAGGACTATACATAAAGCTGTATAAGTGATTTCCCAAAGAAAATCAGAGCACAGTTAGGAAGAGAGAGTGAATGCTAGGCAACAGTCTGCGATAATTCATCTCACTGGTTTTCCAGTATCCACGTCCACATCCTTTTCATTCATATACTCCCCCAAATACTCCTGCCTCACATAATGCAATTTTCAAAAATGCATTAGCCCCTCCCCAGAGGGAGACAATGCAAAGTGTTGTCAGTTACTGTTCCAAGTCCAGGATATCTCTGTGATGTCTACTCTTTAGTCCTGTCACAGTCCCATCTTGCCATGCAGTAACTTACATGCTAAATGGTGAACTTAACCAATAACTGACAGTAATGTGTGGGTAAGTAGGCAGAGAGATAAGGTAAATTACTGAAACATTTAGACATGTACACACCACTCTTTGTTATATCAGCAACACTATTTCCTCTTAATGGTCTGGGTCAATCATCTCAACTGTTGTATTCTGTATTTATTTTGTGTCTACTCTTTGGCCTTCTCTAAAGGGCACTTCCTGTGAGACTCTCTATTGAGAAGATTATACGTCCCCATCCCACTGCCATCAGGCTGGCTATGTGGTTTGCTTTGGCCAGTTGAATGTGAGCTTAAGAGACTTCCATGAAGAAACTTTAATCATGTAGTTCTGCCATCCCCTTTTTGCTCTCTCTTGAGCTTGGCACTGCCTCATAATAGGGGCTATTCCATCATCCTTGGTCCCAGAGTGCAGAGGACCTGGGCAGAGCCAAAACTATTGATTCATGATTGACATATAACATGAATGAAAAATAAGCCTTTGTTGTTGTAAGCCACTGAGAGATGGGAGTCACTTGTGAAAGCATAATTTAGTCTTTACTGACTAACACATCAGCCAATAATGTAACACACACGCTGCTACTCCAGCCTTTTAAAAATCTGTTTGCTCAGTGGAATGAGGAGCTCCAAATAGGCCAATGTCAGTTTCCAGCTTAGTGGAACTACGGTTTTGTACCTTGGTGTAAGCATTCCTCCTGTGAATACTCAAGTTTCTAAACTAGTAGTCATTGGAATTGAAAGCAAAATTTTTGCAAGTGACCTACTTCTACCACTTTGGTTCTAGACCAATGCTGTCCAACAGAACTTTCTGTAGCGCTATCCAAAACGGTAACCGTTAGCCACATGTAGCCACTGAGCACTTGAAATGTGGCTAGTGTGACTGAGAAACTGAATTTTTAATTTCAATTTATTCAAATTAATTTGAAGAGCCACATGTGCTAGTGGCCACCTGGGACCGATCTTCAATAGGCCAATTTACTGTTCTGTAAGACTAGATGCTTCTGGGTGCTGGATATGCGGTAAAGCTGATGAACCCCAAGGGCATTAGCCCATCTTCTTGTTGTCCTATAAAGTGAGAGCAGGTATTTGTCAAAGAGGGCACAGCCTTGTTCCAAAACCCTGTGGGTCTCAGATACCCCAAACCCTGCTGAGTCCTGAGGGCAGGTGGCACAGTTCACCCATGGCAGTTTGGGCCAATTAGGATGCTTTCTCTTATCCTGGGTCACACTCAAAGCTAGAAGTTTTTTGGGGTTCTCAATAAATGGCTTGGGGGGATAAAATAGCTAAATGAAGTAGACAAGACTTTATCTCTAATCTTAGTTCTTTATTGGGTGTTGGGGCTTTCAAGGCCGTGCCTTCTGGTGCTCTACTAAAGGTCATCCACAGCTCCTTGCTTTTTTTTCTCTGGCAGAGCTGTCTCCAGCATAACAGAACACAGGAATGATTAACTCAGTATTTTGAGTGAAGACTTTTGATGGCATAGGGTTTCCCCAGGCAAGCTGGAAAGTAAGCTTGTCAACAGACAGGCTCTGGGGATTCTTAAAGAGCACATGAACTTTGTTGTGGCCCTCTTGACGCTGTAAAACATCTTATATTCACACTTATTTTGTGAGCCTAAAAAGACCATTCTATTTTTAGCTTTGGTAATATTTTATCAAAAAAATATTTTTTTTAAGGTGTAGGAAGAGTACAATGAATTCCCAATACCGTTTACCTAGATTTAACAATTCTTTACATTTTGCTCCATTTGTTTATTTCTGTCTCTCTCCATATATATGAGATATATACACTGAACTATCTGAGAGTAAGTTGGAAATATTGTGCTTCTGTTCCTTTGAATACTTCAGTGTATATTTCCTGAAAACAAGGATGTTTTCTTACATAATCACAGTGCAATTATCACAATCAGGAAATATAACATTGATGAAATATAGTTACCTAATCTACAGTCCATTTTTAGATATCATGAATTATTCCAAGATGTCTAGCATAGCTATTTTTCCCATTCCAAAAACCCAGGATCATGCATTGCATTTAGTTGCCGTATCTCTTTTGCTTCCTCATTCTGGAACGGTTCTTTGGCCTGCCTTTGTCTTTAGTGACTTAGCCCCTTTTGAGGAGTAGAGACCAGTTATTCTGAGTATATCTCTCAATTTGGGTTTGTCCAATTTTTTTTATTAGTTTCAGATTGTGCAGTTTTGGCAGGATCACCACAGAACTTATGTCATGTCCTCCTTAGTGCATCATATCAGGAGGCACACGTTATCTGTTTGTCCTATTACTGGTGATGCTATCTTTGATCACTCGGTTAAGGTGGTGCCTGCTGTTTCTCTCCACTGTATAGTCATTGTTTTTCCCTTCATAATTAATGTGTAATTTGTGGGGAGATTATTTGAGACTGTGTAAATAGTCTATTCCTCAGGAAACTCTCACCCTCTAGTTTTAGCATCAATTGATTTTCTAAGTCTACTCTCTGTATTCTACTATAAGGAAAGGCTTTCCCTTTTCTTTCCAACTTTTAGCTTTTAACACATGTGCCCAACATATTCCCACCCCATCCCTGGCTTCCTCTATCCTAAGTTTCAACCCACTGTTTGTCCCCACTCCAGTCCTGAGCCTTGCCTTTGACTTACTGCCATCCCACCCTGACTCCTACTCCAACTCTGAGCTTCACGCCTCCCCAAACTTTCCTGTCTTCCTCACCCTACCTTCTTTTAGGACTTGAGTCTGGACAACATGCCCTGGAAAGTAGAGAGGACACTGATAATGTACTATCAAAAGCATTTATCTCTAAGAGAACATTACATCAATCTTCCTCTCCTTTTAAGTATTTTGCTCCCTCTGTTACATCTTATAGATTTCTACTTTTTTCCATGAATCTTGAAAGTTTTAGATATACTTTCATTGCTAATCTTTGTCTTATTGGCTTTTCCAAAAGTCAAATCTAGAATTTTTCTTCTCAAAACATGAGTCTTGATTTGACTTTACCTTATTCTAAAAGATAGTTTTCAAAAATATACAATCCAATGTTTTGGGATTTTTTTGAGAGAGAGAATAGGGATTAAGGAAAGTACAATGGGCTGAATGGTCCTATGTTTCATATGTTCATATATAAAAATGTTGAAACCCTAATCTCCAATATGATAGTATTTGGAGGTGGGACATCTGAAAGCTAACAAGGGCGGAGCCCTCACCAGTGGAATTAGTGCCCTTAGGAGAACAGGCCAGAGAGCTGGCTAGCTCTCTTTCCACCATGTGAAGATACAAGAAGTTGGCAGTTTGCAACCCAGAAGAGGGCCCTTACCAGAACCTGACCATGTGTCACCTTGATTTCAGACTTCCAGCCTCTAGAATTGTCAGCAATAAATTTGTGTTGTTTATAAGCCACCTAGTTTATGGTACCTTGTTTTAGCGGCCCAAACTGATGAAGACAGGAAACAAGAATAGCAAAAGTAAGATTAAGCCTGGAGTAAGGCTAGTATATAGAATGCATGTCATATGGGCTTTGCTTGGTTTTGGACTTCCTGGTAGCTAGTGCGAAAGGGAGTTTTATCATTAACTGGTCATCTTTATTCATCAAATAGAGGGTGATAACTCTTTAATTCCCCAAATCAAAGTCACATGAAGTTTTCTACTGGAATATTTATACAATTATCCAGGGCTGGGTGGTTCTGTCCGTGGCCTTACATAGTTTCCTCACACACATGTGGCTGATTGGAACTCACTGGAACTCAGCTGAAGACTTGCAGGAACCTCTGCAGATCTCTAGGGCTCTTTCCCTCTTCAGTGTTCTCAGAGACTCTCCTGAGAATGCTAGTGGCCCTGGCTTCCCTGGACTCCCAACTCTTCTGCTCAATGCACGGGGGTGATCAGGGTTACCTGGTCGCCCTCCCTTTGCCATAGCCTCTGTCCAGGCAGGAAGCTGGAGCATTCATGAGCTCATGTTTCATGTTTCCCTTCTCTCAGGGATCCCTCTGTCATGCTGCCTGATTGTCCATTGTCCCGAAAAGCTTTGTTTCATATATTTTGCCTGTTTCCTTAATTGCTTCATGTGGAAGGATAAATCTGGTCCCTGATACTCCATCTTGATTGGAATCTGAAGTCCCTTGCTTCTTGACAACCCTACAATTTTAAGTCCTAGCTCAGATGCACCAACCTGTGATTAGAACCTTTAAGAACTGCTGTGTCTTCTAGGCAAGATTTGTATAAAAATATCCTAACAGAAACTCAGTGACATTTTATTTCTTCTCACTGCGTCCAGGTTGGATGTCCTCAAATCTGCAGTGATTTGGGAAAGGAGATTTTGTATTATTACAAAATCATGTTGTGTTATTAGCTGAACCCAAGACTTCCTTTATTTTCTAGAATGTAGTCATTATTGTTGGTTATGTCACATTTCTTGGCAATGCCTGCCATGTAAACATGTTTGCACCTTATATGGAAATGTATGGATATATGTAGACTTACTGAGTATACTCAATTCCCCATCATCTGGGGACAAGTAAACTATAATGAGGATAGAAAAAGACAATGAGCTTTGGAAAAAAATTAAAATTACCTAGGAGTTGACAAAAAGCACCTACTCACTGGAAGGCTTCTATCGTTGGGCACTACCTGGGAATGGCAGACCCCCATGCTGGATCGAACACAACCTGAGAATGCTCCTCCCTGGCCAACCGGAAATACAACTTATCCAAATAGAGCTTGTTTTCTCAACCCACAGCCCCTCTGGAGAACAAGGCAGTGACCTATTTCCACGTATAGCAGCCTGTGTGGCCAGAGGTCCCATTCCATTCAGCCATGTGAGACACAGAATTGGGTGAGGAAGGGCACAGAGGAGGAGGGTGCGGGTAATGGACAGTGTTTGGCCTTTTCCTGAATTTCAAAACAATGGGCTCAGCCAAGAAACTATTTGTTTGGCTCTTTTTCATTTTGGTTTATGTTCCTAAATTCTTTTACAGTATTTATGCATCTGGATGATGGTTGTAGAAGAGTAAATGTGTTCCTAAAAATAGCATGTAATTTCAGCTAGACAAAGCTTCAGGGTCACAACATTCAAGGAGAGAACAGCTCCAGCCACTTCCACGTGGGCAGCCACTGCTGTTCACTTTCAAGATTCCACCACATTTGTGACTCAACCTGTTTCTACTACTTTTGCTGCCACCGACTGATGGACTCCCTCCACAGACCTTTCATCCAGATTCCCCAAGAGAGAGGATCTGATTGGCTGGTCAGTCAACATTCATTGTCAAGAGTCTTATCGGGCTGAGCTCCCTCTCTGGGCCACCTCATGGGCCACAGCTAGCCTGTGAGACAGCTGCTGAGACTCAGGTGCCCACCCCTGACCTAGGGTGGCAAGGCCACGTGGGATAAGGCCAGATCATCTGTGAGTGTGGCGGGCACTCAGCAGATCACATCCTGTATGTAAGTGGATTTTACTTAACATTTCCAACGGTCCGTGCAAGCCCCAGTGCTAACCTCTGTAGGAGATGAGGATGTGGAAAAGGCTTGATTCTTGTCACTGAGGAACAGTGACAGATGCTGTACAGAGCTATGAGACAAGCAGGTGAATGCACAGGGGAGTGGAAGAATGGCAGCATCCAGCTGATGTGTAATGTTAGTTCCGCCCCGAGTCCAGCATGCAGGTCAATTGCTTAATTCGGGGCCTGCTCCCTAATGAGAGCTCCAGTGAGTGATAGCTGTTACTATGGAGACAGCAGATAAAGCCCCATCCTGGAGCCTGCTAGGCATGTTCTTGTGTCCTATCCAGTTCTGCTGGACCAAGAAAGGTTGGGGAACAGGCACAGCCAGACTGGTGGTGCAGCTGCTTTTACAAATAGGAGAGAGCAGGGCAGGGGCCAAGTCCACAGGGGCTGCCACTGTCTCCCGAACAGCTCCTAACTATTCCCCCAGGGCTGCCCTCAGCCTAGGACTTGAGGAAGCTTTGAGTGCATTCAGTTCTCCAGTCCCTCCACCCCACTGGCTTGTCAGCAGGTCAGGTGACGCCATCCTTTCATGGGCACAGTTCCATGCCTGTCTTAGAATTTGTGGATTCAGGTGAACTTCTCTTGCTGGGTATTCCACAGTCCCTTCAACTTCTTCAAAGCCATAAACCACACAGTTAGCTGGAGGTTCCTCCTGAACAGCAAGTGGCTGTGTTTCCCTGGGTATCCCCAGCTGCTAGAGAGCCAGCCTGGTGTTCCCATGGGCAGGAGGAGGGCTCATGTGGGGGTCTGACCCACCACTTTGCAGGCAGGGTGAGCCCTTAGCCTCAGATGTATGCTTCCCAGGTCAGGGGGAGTTGAGACAAATGAATAACAAGGAATATTTTATGTAGCACTGCAGACACTGCTTGTGAAGTCCATTTGGGTCTTAAGTTCAAATTGGCCAATTAATCCTTTCACTGCAAAAACTCAAGATCATGGGGTGGGCCCCATGGCCTAGTGGTTAAGTTCAGTGCGCTCTGCTTCAGGGGCCCGGATTCACAGGTTTGGATCCCAGGCACAGACCTATACCACTCATCAGCCATGCTGTGGTGGTGACCCACGTATAAAATAGAGGAAGACTGGCACAGATGTTAGCTCAGGGCTAATCTTCCTCAAGCAACAAAAGAAGAAGATTGGCAACATATGTTAGCTCAGGGCTAATCTTCCTCAGCAAAAAAACAAAAAACAAAAAAACCCCTCAAGATCACTATGTAAGCATGACTTTCGAAAAATCACCTTGAAATATATTTAGGCAGGCTCTCAGCCTTGGGAAGCACAGAAGCACCATGGTCTCCCGCCCTGATGGGGCAAGTGGACAGGGGTCCCTACTGGCCAGGGGTGTTTTCATGGGCTGTGAATATGAATTGTATCTCTAGGACTAAATTTGGCCTAATTTCTGATTTGTGAACCATGATGGTTTGCTTTTAAAATGGAGGGTGGGCAGTGTTTGCCACTCTTGCCAGCATTGAGAAGTCTCCCAGGCTGGTTAGGGAAGCGGAGTGTGGCTGCTTGTCATGCTTTTCACCGGAGGGCAGTGTCTGATCCTCCTCGTGTCCCCACTCCTTCCCAGGTGACCCACATCACCACTCCACTTTATTCCTAAATCTTTGACTCGCTAAATCCTCCCTAAATCTCAGAACATGGAACATGTTGAGGAGCTGGCATGCCCACAAACTCCTAAAAGGCAACATGGGCCCCAGAAGGGCGCCAGGCAGGCAGGGAATCCTGATCTCTAAGATAGGATTGTTAAACCCTGCAGACTCGGCTCCTTAGGAAATGCACTGGTCTCAGAGAGAACGGAGACCCTGTCGGGAGCTCTTGGGATTTGTCTCTCACTGTCCCGCCCCTGAGAAACCCCTAAACAAGCGAGACACACTGAACACACGGAGTTCCTTGTATTGAGTCACGATGTGTAATTTGTTCCTCCCTCTGTCATCCAAGATAAAAGTTCATTACTAAGTAGTCCCTTCTTATCTTTTTAAATTCACTGGAGGGGACTGCCCAACCTCTCAATCTGGAACAGCAGGTCTCCTGAGCCAAGTAAAGCAGTGAAAGGACGGAGCAGTCTTTCAGTCGGCCTTCCTAAGGAAAGAGACTTGCATGGAGGCCCATAGAAGCAAGGGGCACACAAAACGAGCTTCAGGTGCTTCATTCCCCTCTTCCAGACACAGAACATGACAGGCTTAGAGGGATATGCCCAAAGGAACAGGGCTATTCTCTGCACAACCACCTCACATGCAGCCAGGCAAAGCCAATCAAACCAGAGCCACCACATGGGTGACACTAATGGTGTGTGCCCTTTGCCACGTACGACACTGCTCCCCAGGCAGCATCTCACTTAAATCCTCAAAAGAACACCATGACGTGAGTGTGCTGGTCATCCTACTGCTCAGATGAAAAACTAAGGCTTAGAGAGGGTGCCCTGACCTGCCCAAGGGTGCACCAGCCCTAGCTGGTTAAGCCGGGGTTTGAACCCAGGAAGTCAGCCTTCAAGTCCAGGCTCACTAAGCACTCTGTAGTCCCCACTGGCAATCTGCTGAGTGGATGAACTCAGCCTTTGGCTTCCTTGCCTTAATCTCAGAGGCATTAGAGCAAATGCCCCACTTGGGGCTACCAGGCCCCGGCCCCATGAGCCTCTGCTGCACAAGCCGCTTCCCCATCGGTGCACAGCCTCTGGTCCCCAGAGTCCTGCAGTGGATTCCACAGGGTTATCTAAGGCTAGAGAGAAGTGAGCTGCAGACTCTTTTGTTCCCTGGGTAAATTCCATTTCCTTTTCTATTGTCTAAGGATTCCTAGCGATGTAACATTACACTCAGCGTATCCTGCTTTCAAAAAGCGACTTCCATAGAGGTTGGCAAATTACCACTCGCTGCTCTGCGAGTGATAAAGTCGCCGGAGATGAGTGGAAGTGGTGCACCTGGTGTCAATAATTACAGGCTTGGCCAGGGAGGAAAGAAGGGATGAGGGCAGGCCAAACACAGCTGGGAGTGGGAGACGGGCGCAGGAGGGGGTTTGAGGGTGCTGGGGAACGGAAATCAGGCAGCTTAGGAGGTTCCAGAGCAGGCATCTTTAATCTCCCGCCCCAGCCTTGTCCCCACCCGCTCCATCCCCGCTCTTTTGCTCCTTTCCTTGGGTTATTTTTTTGATCCATGTTTTTCCTCATCTCAGATCTCTTTGTCCATCTTCCTACACCAGCACCAGATGGCCTGTGAGGATCAAAAGAAAGGCTCTGGAGACATCCTCATGCCGAGCAATCTGTGTTTTGCTGCTTCGTTTGGATTCTCGGATCTGTATTATGTGTGAGAACCTGCCAGGAACACTCCAGGAATTTAGCTCAGAGACAAGACTGAAGTGACTAGAAAATAGAGGTCGTGATGTCCACTGTCCCTCAAACTGGACTTCTTCCATTAGTTCTTTTAATTTTAAAGCAGTGTTAGTACATTTGTACCTGGAAAATAATACAATCTCTTCAACCTGTGCTGTGGCTACTTAAATTATAACAAACTAATAAAGATCAAATAAAATTAAAAATTCAATCCCTCAGCTGCACAGCCATTGTTTAAGTGTTCAAAAACCACATATGGTTAGTGGCTGCCATATTGGACAGTACAGATAGAGAACCTTTACAGCAGAAAGTTCTGTCGGATGGTGCCGTCTCAGACAGCAGTATTATTGTCCTAATGCTGATGACCCTTCACTGGGGCCACACTTCTGAAAGATGAGCTAAAAGATCCTGTTAACACTGAGGCAGATAGAAAGCCTCCAGTCAGCCCACTCAGCACTTTTTGGAAACCACTTAGTCAATGATCCCATCCTCATCTCTTTCTCTCCAGGGATAACCTGACTTCTGTGGGTGAAACAGGAACTCTAAGAATTATCTTGGCATTGAGGGGAGGGCATCCAAGACTTGTAACATCCTCTGTCTTAATGGCATTCGGATGTTGGTTCTGTCTCTGCTGACGCTTTTGTCCTCCTGGGGTCTCCAACATGTATGTTCCGGGCCATTTGTTGATGGCATTCCCAAGTAACTGAGAGACTTTCCAGACTGCCAGCCCTCTCAGTCACCTCCAGCCCTTTTTAAAGGACATAGGAAACTTCTGCATTAAGGCTGCCCCCAGACCCTACGTTTGGTCCCCTGCAGCCAAAGGTTCTTCTGCTCTCTGATTCCCTCCAGTCCATCTGTCGTTTCTATTTTCCACTCCCTCTTTTGGACTTAGCTCAGGATGGTGGCTCTGTGCCCATTCTCCAGGGCCCAGAGAGCTCTAAGTCACCCCTCCTTAAATTTCTGCCTTCCTCCTGCAGGTCAAACCCTTATCTCTTTTGGGGGAGAAAACACCACCTCCTCTTGTGTTCATCCTCTTTTCTATGGTTTATGCAGAGGTCAGCAAACTTTCCAAAAAGGGCAAGATAGTAAATATTTTAGGCTTTTTGGTCCTTACAATTTCTAGTGCAGCCTCTCAAGTCTGCTGTTCTAGTGCAAAAGTAGCTACAGACAATACATAAACAAATGGGTGTAACTGTGTTTCAATAAAACTTTATCTACAAAAACTTTACCTCTGCAGGCCGTAGCTTGCTTTACAGAATAAAGTCTGGACCCTAGGTCTTGTTTTTGGTCCTTAGTATTTGGAAACAAGCTTTAGAATTTAAAAAAAAAGAAAAGACAAATTATTCAAGTGCCTAGCTCTTACATTTGAAAGTCAGATCAACAGCTATCGATTTTTTAAAATTTACCTTTGAACTGAAACACCAGGAATCTCCATTCTTCCAGGATATTAGTCCTACCCTTGTGGGCAGGGGAAGACATATAGAAAGTCCCCTTTGATGTTTGAATGGTAAGAGAAAGGATATGGGTAAAGGATTAGAAAAGTTAAAATCATGATATTTCTCAGCTACTTTACAAAATAGACTAGCAGTTCTTGTCTGTGATTGTGAGGATTAATGAAAAAGTGTGTTTTGTAAAATGTGCTTCACACATTGTCGGGCATGTTCCGTAACACCCATCTTTTCCACTCCTAAACCTCTAGGGTCAACACTGTCTTGTCCTGTCTTTCCTAAAGAACCTGCACTCATCACCTTCTGAGTTGAAAAGCATTCCTTTTCCCATTCTTAAAAAAAATGCACACTTTCCCCAAAGGAAAGATTTTGAAATTCTTAGCTTTTTCTTAAGCCACATGGCAGAAAGCCGAGGGCTGGGGCCTTTGGGGAGGAGCCGTGAGCCCGCTGGTTTTGAAATGGGAGAAAATAGGGCTCAGTGCAGGCAGGTGCTGCTGGCCCACTGCAGAGGAGAAGACACGGGAAACGGGGGGAGGCTCAAATCACGTTTCACACACTTCCTCCCCAGGAGTCATGGGTTTCTTGTTGACAAGTCATAGAAACGTAACCAACCTAGGTTAGGCAAAAGTTCAGAGTATCTACGGTTGAACAACGAAATTGTGGCTGGTCAGCAGTGCAGGTGGGCCTCAGGAACAACTGGGACCAGGCATCTCCGTGCTCTCCCTACCTCTTCCTCCTTTCTTATTTTCCATGCTGGGCAGACCAGCTTCCTCCTTGTGGGAGCCAAAATGGCTGCTGCTGGGTCCTGAGCCTCAGTCCCTCCACCACTGCCACTGGGGAGACAGAGATTCCTTTTCTCACTTCCAGTTTAAAAAATTCTAAGGAAGGACTCTGATTGGCCCAGCTGGGGTCGTACAACCACCCAACGAATGGTGTCCAGGCTAGGGGATAGGTCATAGCTGTTCCATTCTAGCCACATGGATGGGGGCCTAGGGGTGGGTCAACCTGACCCTGTCTTTATGCCAGCACAGGCTCAGGACAGCAATGCTCTATTATGTTTGTCATGTATAAAGTGGATTGTTACGATGTTGACTCTAAGCCAGCAGGTTTTTGCTCTTCTTGGGCAAACTCTGCATTTGGGGTTGATATCTTGGAAACTCAGACTGTCCTTAAGAATATGTCCTATGAAGCGTGGGCCTCGCTGTCATGTCGTTGGTCAGGCTCCGCAGTGGAGGCAGCCAATGAACGCGGGATGAGCTCTCCCTCCCTGCGATGTAATTCAGTTCCTGTCACGCTCTGTTTCTTCTCGAGGTCATTGAGTCAGCCTAATGCAGCCCCTCAGCGCCAGCCTGGTGTTCCCCGGGGCTGAGGATCTAATGTCAGTAGGACACGATTCAATTCACATTGAAGATGGATATTAAGTCTTTTTACTCAGGGTCTTGTCAAGAAAAACAAATCTGCCTGCCATCAAAGGCACGGAAAATGCCCCCTCCCTGCACGGCGGTCGTCCGTGTTCGCTGAGAGCACAGGGCCTGTCTGTCCCCAAGCCTCTGAGGCGGTTTTGTCAAGGTCAATTCGGCTGATCTTTTTCAACGACAACCCAAAGAGGATTAAGTTAACATCTGACCTTTAAAGAGCTTTATCTTTAGGGAACCAGGCTAATTACAAAATTAAAAGTCTGCTTTTTAAAAAATATTTAGACCACAGCCTAGGGAAAACAGGAACACACTGCTTGTAGCAGCAGAAATAGCCATAGAAAATTCCAAACAGCAAGCTAAATTTGTTATCACATGGATGAACTCAGCGTGGCGATTCGAGAGTCAAATAGAAGCAGGTTCCAACCTCGGCTCTGCCTATCTAGTTGTGTGGCCTCCCGCAAGTATCTCCCCTTCTCTAAGCACTGTTGTCTGATTTGTAAAATAGGGATAACAATAGGAATTTCCCCATAAGGTTGTTGAGAGGAATAAATGAGATAGTACATGGAAAGCTCTGTCATTTAGGTTAGCTATTAACATCACTGTGGGCATGCTTACATTTTAAAATCCTAAAATTTTGCTTTATTTATTTGCCCATCATGTTGATTGCTGAATGGGACCTTTGGACAAAGTGGCTGGTTCTCCTATGCCCACGACTCAAGGAAAACTGGGTTCTGAGATGGCTCCACTTTGGACAAGATGGTACTAGTCAGATGTAGCAGCACCAGCATCCCAGCTGCTCTTGTACTTGACCGGGTACCATTATGACAACTCTGCTACTACTAAAGCCATCTTGAGGAAAGAGTAACACGAGAATAGGGACAGTAATTTGTCCAGAAAAGCCAGGAACATTTCTATCCTTTAAATTCTGTAAATATTTTTCTATTCAAGGAGATACTGATCATTGTTAAATATTTTCATCCAAAGCAGTGTTCTTGATGTTGGTTTTCTTTTCATTGACTTATATGATGCTTATCTGAAGTTATCTCTCTGGCATGTTGACAGACGTGATAATGCCATAGGAACTTTGAGATGGCCTACAAATAAGATCATGGACTCTTCCTGGGAGAGGGTTTAGTCTGGTTTCAAAGGCCTCTAGACCCTTGCCACTCAAAGTCTGGCGCACGGACCAGAGGTTTGACATCACCTGAGCACTTGTTAGAACTGCAGAAGCTCTGGCCCCACCACAGACCTGCTGAATCCGAAGCTGCACTTTAACAACATCCCAGGTGGTGCTAACGCACACTATAGTTGGGGAAGCACGGTTCTCCTCTCATCCTTGGTTGCACATCAGAATCACCTGGGGAGCTTTAAAAAATACTGACGCCTGGGTCCCGCCCACAAAGATCCCAACTTAATTGGCATTGGGGTCTTTAAAACCTCCCCAGGTGACTTCTGTCTGCAACCAAGGGGGAAAACTTGTGCTCAAGAGACGTTCTTTCTCTTTCGCTACTTATTCCTACAATATCTATTTCTCTAAAAGTGGAAGTGTCTCCAGCTGCAGTGAAAGTTCATTTTGCATTGTTTACACCAATGGATGGAGGACTATTTTCTAGATAATGCCACACAATTTGAAGATTCACTTTGAATTTTAAAAAAACCTTTAGGAATTTCTTCTGAACCTTTGCCAGTGTCTCCACATCACTCTTTTATTGTGAAGTCCAGAACCAGACACAGTCCTCTAGCACAGCCCTAAACAGCGCTGAGCATCAGCATAAAGGACTTTTGTGTCCTTCTGAATGAAAGGTACTGTTATAAATAAAGTCAGACCATTTGAATGGGGGGGGAGGGGGACAGCTTTAATGGCCAAGCAAAAGATTTTCTCAGGCCTACACTCAGTCTGGGAGTGAATGAGCTAGTATACAAGGAGAAAATCTGCCTTCCCAGTTCTGAGCTTTCCTAACGGAGCAATAAATGTGTTGTTATTTAACCAAATAATTCATTAGCTCCCTTGCACCTGTAATTCATGGACAACCAAACAGATAAACTTACCTGTACCAAACTTGAGGACAGTTCAACTGATTCAATGAATTTGGCTGATGTCATCTGCATAAATGTCATTTGAACCTTAGAACAGTGACCTCCAAACCTGACAACGTGTGAGAGTCACCTGGGCTGCTTACTAAACATACATAAATGTTTGGGCAAAGATATTTGTGGTTTAAAAAAATTAGATCAGTTCTTCTCAAACTTTAATGCAGAGATCTGGTTAGAAGTTTACCTTCCGCTTCCATAGGTCGGGGTGGGGCCGGAGACTCTGCATTTTGAATGATCTTGAAAGTGATGCTGTGCGGCTGCTCCACGGACCACACTCTGAGTGGTGTTGGGGTGGAAAAATTTTCCCTTCTTCCCTTCTAGATCCTATGGCTGATCTAATAATTAAATTGCTGTAAGACAGATTAACAGGAGAAAGACTAAAGTTTAATAACATGTACACGTCCTGTATCCATAGGCGATACCTAGGAAAACTGAGTAACTTTCTGAAATGGCCAAAGCCATCACCTTAGATACCATCTTAGCTAAAGACAAAAGAAGATGTTGGGGGTGGGGTGTCTGTTAGGGGAGGTGACCAAGAAAAGCACAGTAAACAAGGATAAGGTTGTTATGAAGATTTAAGTCGTTGCTTCTCCGTTGTAAGAGTTTCTAGAGATTTAGAGTAACGGTTCTCTTCCTAGTACAGAGAGGGAGACACTTTACAAATGGAGATTTGCCTTATGAATGTAAATGTTTCTTACAAAAGGGTAACTTCTACTCAGTTTTCAGAGCTTCACCTGTGTCTCCTGTGTTTTAAGAATAAGCAGCTTAAAATAGGCATATTTTGGCTGGTATATTTTGCTCTCCTTCAGTGGCAAAGACCTAGAAAATTCTAATATTCAGCCAGTTGTGGAACCAGAACTTTGGGCATCTCAAATGTTGCCTGAGATAAGGAAAAGCTCATCTCCACTTCAGCGTTGACCAGCAGCTCAGGGTGTGTCCGTGAGAGCGGCGCACAGGCTGATGGAAAGCGTGAGTGGGCAAATCTTTCTCTTTCAGTCGGTGGAAGAAACCTGGGTGAGCATGTTTAATTACATTCATACTTTGTCAATACAAGAAGAGAGTGGAATCTTAGTTCTTCTATTGCTCTAGAGATCTCCTCTTTAACCAGCAAACACAAAGGCAGGAGGAACCGTTACTTTGAATTCACATTATTTTAACTGATGTATCTGGAGCACGGTGATAAATTAATCGTGACGTCTGGTCTGATTCACAATCATATTCTAGCCCAATTTACACTTTGCATTTGCAGAACTGAAACGCGATGCATTAAAACGGTGCACACATCCCAGATTTTTCTCTTCACTGAACCCGTGGAGGCGGCGCTCTCCGCCCTCGCGCTGAAGCACCTGCCTGCGGCCCCCCCGCGCCGAAGACCCGGCGGCTGCCTGACCCGCAGAGCCCGCCCGCGAGAGGGAGTGCGAGTCGTTAAAAACTAACTTCCCGGCTTAATGACCGAGGCCGGCTTATCCACAGGGAAGGGGGGGCGGCGCGGGGTTGTTACTAAACATAACAGATGGCAGCTGTCTGCGGCTATATGGGGCGCGCTGACAATCCCGGGCCGGCCCCCGGGCGCGAGGCGCGAGGGAGGCGGCGGGCGTGCGCAGCTGCCCGGCCCTCTCGGGGGACTCGCCGGCGGAGCCCAGGGAGGAGGCCCCGGGGGATGGCGCGACTGGCCCCTGCCGCTCCCCCGGCCCCGCGCCGAGCAGGCCCCCGACGCCGCAGGACGCCGACCCGCTTCCCGGACGGGGCTGCGCCGGGGCGGGAGGGCTGCCGGGTGCCCACCTCGTCTCCCTCCCGGACCTGCGCGCTCCCAGCCCCGGGCGGTGCATGGGAGGCGGTGCATGGGAGGCGGTGCATGGGAGGCGGTGCATGGGAGGCGGTGCATGGGAGGCGGTGCATGGGAGGCGGTGCATGGGAGGCGGTGCATGGGAGGCGGTGCATGGGAGGCGGTGCATGGGAGGCGGTGCATGGGAGGCGCCGCCGCCTCCACTTGGACCCCCAGCTCGCGGGGAGACGTCAATGAACCTGCACGTGTGTATCTAGACCCGTTCGCGCTCCGCGCCCCGGAGGGATGCGCCCGGGAGGGGTGCGCGGACCCACTCTCCCCTCGTGCGGCCTTCAATAGCCTGACTATGGCTGGTAAAGCAGCTGGCCGCACACACTAAGGATGTCACGGAACCACGTCGGAGGGTTAATTTTGTGTGAAATGGCCGATAGCCCTGACTTCCATGTGATAAACCTGTTTTCCAAACCTCAGATCCATCAACCACATCCTACCTTTTATCTCTGATAGGGAGACTTATTCAAATTCTAAAGTCTTACAAAGCTAGAAAAGTTAATTCGCTTTTAGAAATATATTTTTAGAATACTTTTATTAAAAGTAATAAAATTAAGTGACACTGGATAGCACTGGCAGTGGGAGAAGCTTCCTGGAAGACGGGGCGAGGGAGGGAGGTTTCCGAGCTGCGGCTGGGGGTGGGGCAAAAGGGAGGGGCTCTGAGCGCCTAAGGACTGAATAACCATAGTCATTCAGACTAAAATTTGCAAGCCGCAACGACTGTTGAAGATGGAAGGCCAAACTGTATCCATTAGACAGCTTCTCTCCCAGTCAATGGGAACTGCCAGGGAGCGGGAGCAGAGGAACTGTGTCCACACTTTCGGGCTAAGGTTCTGTCTCTGAAACGGGCTGCAGTGATGACCACCCGGGGTCGCCATGCGTTTCATGCGTTCCACTAGGGCCTGTGTGGTGGAGTCCATGGAAAAGGCTCGTCTTCTCCACGCCTGGTGGACTTCTTGACCCCTCCATCCACAAACGTCAGAGACCGCGGCTTTTCTACTCAGTCACCTTGCGGTGCTTTTCACTGAAGCTGGGAAAGGCCAAGGCTCACATTCAACAGATGTTTATTAGGAGCCCCGTTTGCTAAGCCCAGGTACTCCGACTCCGGCCAAAGCAGGTGAGAATGCTTGCCCGTGTGGAGCTTGCAAGAAGCAAGATAAGTCAATAAAATCTATGGACAGTGTTGACCTGATGATGGGCTGACACTGGTTTCTTGTCAATAGAATCCTTCCTTTTGACTCAGAATTCTGATACAGAGGCGGTCCTCCACAAATGTGAAGTTGTTACTATGATTACTCAGTAATTTTTAAAAAAAAAGGCATAGCTGTTAGAGGAACCCATATATTTGAGAGAATAGAAGAAAGTTCTAATTCCTTCTTATAAGCTATCTGGTGGAGGGGTCTTTGGCCACTCTCGAACCTCTCTCCAGTAGCGTGGGTCTGTGGATAGAGCAGGAGTTTGACTAGGAGGCATTAAGGAAATGGGCTTCCTGCCTCCAGTCCTAGGAACCCTCCCATCAGATGGGAAATGCAGGGCCTTTCCTACCAACTTCACTGGGGCCACAATCTATGCGCCCTTCTTAACTCTCCTTCAGCCCCCTCATGTCCTCACTTCCTCCCTTCCCCACCTTCGCTTCCAAGGCCAAGCATTATAATTATGCCCTTGTCTCTGTTTCAGTGGTTTCCAAAGCCTAAAAGAAATTATATATCCACCCAAGATAAACCGGAACAGACTAACCCACACGGCAAAGTTCTTTGCTTTTGGCTCCAGCAGTAGTAATTCATTGTGGTAACACTGGCTGAGGATGTTATCAGGAACTTCTTAAGGAGTATTTGGGAGTTAATACCAGAATGCCACATAAGTCACAATGAACCGTAGATGTAATTGTTTGCACACACACACAAACTCACACATTCACACATGCTTAAGTTAACTCTTACATAAACTTATAAGTGCTCCTTTTACAAACGTGGATTTATTTATTCTCTTTTTTTTCTGCTTTTTCTCCCCAAATCCCCTTAGTACATAGTTATATATTTTAGTTGTGCGTCCTTCTAATTGTGGCATGTGGGACGCCGCCCCAGCATGGCCAGACAAATAGTGCCATGTCCGCACCCAGGATCCGAATCAGCAAAACCCTGGGCCGCTGAATCGGAGTGTGAGAACTTAACCACTCAGCCATGGGGCCGGCCCCTATTTATTCTCTTTTAATCCCTGTGTTATCTATATAGAACCTAGATTATACAAAATCCTTTGTATTTTTGTTATAGGTTATGGTTATGGTTACACTTACTCGACATGGTCTAAGGTAATATATTTAAAATTTCTTAATAGTTATGCATATATTTAAAGTATATTTGAAAAAATATAAATAGCTTATCAAATCATTTCACTCCTAAGAAATTTCCTTCCTAAGAATTTACTTATTGCAAACAAGTTTTTAAACAGTGATAAACATTAAGTTAATTATAATGCACATGGTACTCAGATCTGATCAAAATAACACAGGCAGTAAGGAATACCTACAATTTAAGTCAGAAGTTCATATATGATGCAAGACGACCAAAACAGGCAACTACAGTTGGCTCCACAGAAAGGGCCCTTAACCAAGTGTGCTGCAGTCTGACTGCCAAACATTCCATTGATCTTCACTAGCAGACAAATAAAATCAGGTGCGGATGGTTAAAGGAAAAAATGTATTTATTTTTCTGCAACTCAAGAAAATTCTGCCGTGTGATTTTATCAACAGGACACTTTCCAGTGCACAGGACATCTGTATTCAATGTGGTCATGGCTTTAGATCTTTAGAGCTCGCAAGCCTTAGAAATATGCCAGAAATCCTCCAGTCACAGTAAAGCCGTTTCCTTTAGAAGATCACCCAGTATTTAAAAGCCTGTTTGGAAAGCTCCATATAAATCATGAGCTATTTTTTGCTTCCCTTTAATATTTTAACAGTCAACTCTAAGAAGCCCATTTAATAGAACTTGAACATTTAAAGCGGATTTACTTATATTTTTATAATAAGAAACAACCATATAGCCGCCGATTCATCCGGTGTTTCTCAGCAGGGGTGCTAATGGCCTCGGAGGGATGTTAGCACCACTGGCTCCTGGGTGCTAAGCACCAGAAGCACCCCCTGCAAGTCTATGACAATCACAACTGCCCCCTCCCTCTGCATACACACATTCCAGCTGCCTCAGTCGGGCAGCCGTTGCTCTCACTTGAGAACACAATTGCCTTATGGGAAAGAAACCTGAGACCCAGGAAGGAGAAGGATTTGCCCAAGGGCCTGCATGGAATTGGTATTGGGTTAGGTTTCCAGGCTGAAGAGAAGGAAGAGAGCCTCAGACCACCTCAGATGCTGGCTCACTGGAAGCTTACTGGAGAGGTGAGGAAACCCAGGAAATGCCGTAGGAGGGCACTGATGCCCTGATGGCCAAGCAGAGCACTGTTTCCCCTGTTGCAGATTGAGCAGATGTGAGCTCTCAAGGGCAGATGAAGGACTTGGCCAGCGTGTCATCTCTGAGCCCCGGGGACCCAGCTTTCTTCTGGCACCATCACCCTCTGCCTCTCTTTTCCTGCTTTACTTCCCCGCCGCTGTCTCCTTATTGCCTCTGGCCCTGCTACCCTCTTCCTAATTGTCTTACATTCACGCTTTCCTCAAGAAAATACAAATGGGATCATTGGACATCTCTGATACAAAGCCTGCCTTTGGGGCCAAGTTTTCTTACCCCGCTACCCCATAGGCCACTGGTGCAGCCCAATGCTGGTTGCTTTGGCTTAGGACCAGCAGCTTAATTTCCCCAGCAGGGGGCAGCACAGCTCCTGGGCATCTTGCGGCCCAATTGCTCAATGTTGATTTTGAAGCCGGACTGCCAGGGTTTGGAATCCAGCTCCAGCCCATAGCCCCTGTGTAACTTCAGCTTTCTGTGCCTCAGTTTCTCATCAGTAAATTGACACATTAATAGTATAGACCTCAAAAGATGTATGTATGTATGTGGGGTGGAGTTTAAATGAAGTAAGGCGTTAAAAGTACTTAGCCCTTAGTAAGCATTTGATGAAATCTAGCCTGTTGCTACTATTGTTATTATTAATAATTAGAAAATTATTATTTTTATTAAGTAGAAAGTTAAAACTTGAATCTCCTGGCAGCCCCCCTGCCCTCCTCCCCTCCTCTCCCTGCCCCTCCCCCCCCCCCCCCCCCCCCCCCCCCCCCGTGCTTTTCAGACTTTTCCACTCAAGTATGTCTACTGGCCAAAGGCAGTGAGGACACAGACCCCAGGAGGACAGAGGCAGGGGGAGGTGCTGAGTGTCCTAGTGCAAGCCTGGTATTTGTTTGAAATCACTTGTTTTAAATTCAGTTTCACATATCACCTGTCCAGTATGAATAGATTCAGTGTGCTCTTTTATTTTTAAAGATTGGCACGTGAGCTAACATCTGTTGCCCATCTTCTTTTTTTTTCTTTTTCTTTTCTTCTTCTTCTCCCCAAAGCCCCCCAGTACATAGTTGTATATTCTCATTGTAGGTCCCTCTGGTTGTGCTGTGTGGGACGCCTCCTCAGCATGGCCCGATGAGCGGTGCCATGTCCACAGCCAGGATCTGAACCAGTGAAACCCTGGGCTGCCAGAGCGGAGCGCACGAATTTAACCGCTCGGCCATGGGGCCAGCCCCTCAATGTGCTCCCTTATATACTATTCCTTAATACAGCCATGTGTGTTCTAATGTAAAAATGTTTAAATTACTTACCAGTTCAAATGTTTAGTTTTGTGCAAAACATCTGTAGAAACATTGATGTCCCGGGGAGTTTCACCACGGTTCTCTCCAAGCACATGCCTAGGCGGATACACACCATATTCTGTGTCCCCATAATTCTCATGCTTCATGGTTAGAGGTTTTCCTTCCAGAAAGATCAAATAGAAACACGTGCAGTCAGTCATTAGATTGTCAAATACCTATGAAGTTTATTTGGTGGAAGACATGCCATCAGTGCTACAGAGGATTCAAGCACACACCACCTCTTTGCTCCAGGAGTTTGTCGTGTTCAGCCAAGCTGGTGATGCCTTCTGGATGCGTGAGCATCTCTCAGCCTCCCGCAGCAGGTGAGGGGGGATGTAAACCCACTCATGCCCGAACTTCAGTAGCCCCGAGTCCCTTTCTCCCTACTCGGCCGTAGAAAACATCTTGTTTTACATGCTCCCCTCTTGCTAAAGTATTTCAAGGAACCCCCTGAGGTCCTTAGGTATCCACAAATTAGTCCGGGTAGTCCCTTGCCACTGCTGGTAACAAAATCAGAACTCAGCCTCAGGATGCAACAAATCCATGGAAGTTTCCCTTTAGGCTGGCACCTGCCCTAGACGACACAGCCTCCACCAGGTGGCATAGGGCTGAAAATGTGCCATGCCCTGATACCAGTGGGCACCATTGTTCTCATGAAGAGGGGAGAGTCCATTTTCACTTTTGCCCATTTGGGGTCCCAGAGCAAGACTGCTTGAGTTCCCAAATATTCCAGACAGAGTGACACCTTCTTTCTTTTGCCACCTGAGCCAGCTCCAGCCTCTAGAGTTCCATCCACAGAGGTGCAGCCTGAGTGTGACCTTGTTCTCATTCCTGTCACTACTGTCACCACTGCCTGGATGTGAACAGAGCAGGAGACCCTCCTTGGCTCAAAGCAAGTGGAACAGGACTGTGGGCCCCCCGAAACTGAGACATTGAATGTGGGGGCTGCACCAAAAGACCAGAGATCCAGGTTACCACTCAGGAAAAGAGAGGAGAGCATGCCTCCTGAGTGTGCTCGGCCTGAGGGTGGAAGGGAAAGTGTCCCACCGCAGGGCTGCTTGAGCCCTGACGTGTCACAGCCTTTCCTGTGCTCACAGAGAACCCACATCGTGACATGTGAGGTGAACAAAGCTGACGCCAGCCACATTTCCTGCAAGCATTTCCTGTAGTTGGGTTTTGATCGTGACTGACGTTTCCAAAGCCCAGCTGGCCAGGGATAAAATCTTTTCTACAGGAGCCTCCTCAGCCCCTGTGTAAGTGACTACAAACAGCTCCAGGAGCCCTGTTGCTTCCGTGGATGTGCCACGCTCCCTCTCACCAGGAGCTCTGCCTGCTCATCCCTCCCCCACCTCACCTCTTCCTCTCTCCTCCTTTGGGGCCGTTCACTCTGAGTGGTTCCTCTTCCTCCTTCAGGTCTCGGGCTTTCCCCTGAGAAGACCACATTGGCCCCTGTCCCCCAGTTCTGAATTGGGCACCCCTCTTCTGTTCCCACATAAACCCCTCACCTTTCCCTTCCCCTTATTACACTTTATTGTACTTGTTTGATTCTCTCTCTTCCCTGGCAGATTAATCGTGTGAGGGTGGGGATTATAACTAGGAAAGGCCAGCACTTGCCTGATGTTCCACAGAGACGTCCTTGGCATTTGTTGACTGGATGCAGGACTGGAGGGTGGGTGTGGCTTAGCTCCACTCTCCAGAAACCTTCTGTGTCATAAAGTAAGGAGGAGAGAAACAGCTATGTGCGCAGGATAGTTTCTTTTGGTGTAAGCCATGTTCAGATGAGCAAAATGACCACATTGTGGTACAGCCAATCTGAACTTAACTGTTTGGCTCATCCTGTAGTCAAGAATACCGAAGACACAGAAGCTGGTTGGTGATGCAATCTCCTTCTCCAAAACAGAAGGTCTGTCAGCTACTCCGTGGTGGTATGATGACCTGCCTGTGACAGTGACTGCTTGACTAGGGAGACTGGAACTGAGGAAGCCCTTAGTTTGCAACTAAACAGTAAAGCTCCCCTCCCAATAGCTTTGCCAATTGTAAACCTGTTAGAGTGGCTGCCAGTAGACTCAGCGAGTTTGCAAGAAGCAGAGAGAAGTGTGGTGTAGCGCAAGGAGCGGCAGCGAGGAGGGTAGGAGATGGAGCCCAGCTCAACCACTTCACTTTCTGAGTCTTACGTCTCTAGAAAGGGGAGCAGGATGGAATGAGCGCTTCCTGCTCTGCCAGTGCTGACGTCCGGTGGCAAACAGTTAGCTATTGATGATTAAGTAGCTAGGAACTAAAGTTTTTTTTCCTTTTGGCAATTACTGATCATAGCTTTTAGCTGTTCCCCCACCCATTGTTAACTGTGCTGTTTATGCACTATGCTGTCTGACTCCCACGGGGCTCCTGCAGGTAACATCTCCCTGGAGCCCGGGTCACCATGGTAATGGGTGTGTGAGCTGTTTTTCAGGAATTAGAACTTCTTGTCCACTTCAGGCCGGTTGAGACCACCAGCTCATCAACTAGGCCCCACACAGATGTCTGATAAGTGACCTTTTGATGTCAAGAGGCTAAATACTCCATCCTCAGCTCATGTGAATGCCGCCATTTTGTGAATGTGTGTCCTATGCAGAGGCGTGAAGTCTGACTATGCGCAGATCATCAACTGCCTCCCCTCCCCTCACCTCCAGTCACCTTCCTCCACATTTCAGACCACCCTGCCCTCTACCCCATAAATATCCCTGAGCCGCTACTTTCAGGGAAGTGGATTTGAGATTCATGCTCTCGCTTCCTCACTTGGGTGCCTCGTGATTAAACCCTCTCTCTGCTGCAATCTCATTGTCTTGGTTCTGGGCTTTCAGGGTGACAGGCAAAAACGAACCTGGGTTCGGTAACATGGTTACTACTCTGGACAAAGGCCCACTCCGGGTCAGCATTTGGCAATAGCAGAGGTCACTGCACTGAGCTTTCTGGGACGTGGGGCTCCACATTAGTCAGGACTTTGGGTCTCAGAGAAGCAAACCTGGGTGAGTGAGCCTCTTACTCACCTTGTGACCTTGGACAGTTCTCTTGCACAAGCCTCAGTTTCCTCATCTGTAAAATGGAAACGATAATAGTACCAACTTCATCAGGTTGTTATGATTAAATGAGAGGAGTTGTTATACATAAAGTGCTCAGGACAGTGCCAGTCATGCTCTCAACAAATGTTCCCTGTTATTGTTAAGTGACCGTACATGGTTCTTACCTCTTTGATATTCTCATAATGTGTGTGCTTTTTTTTTTTTTTTTTTTTGAGGAAGATTAGCCCTGAGCTAACATCTGCCAATCCTCCTCTTTTTGCTGAGGAAGACTGGCCCTCAGCTAACATCCATGCCCATCTTCCTCTACTTTATATGTGGGACACCTGCCACAGCATGCCATGTCTGCACCCGGGATACGAACCGGCAAATCCCAGGTGTGTGTGCTTTTGTAAGTTAGAGCTACAAATAGGGTGTCTGCTGTTAGTAATAGAGCCCTTCTCATAGTGCAGCATGTTTCTGTCCCTATACTGTCTGCTGCCGGTGGGACCCCACTTCCCAAACACACGTACACTTGCTGTCCATGGCAGTGGGAACGCTGCCTTGGTGGCGGATATGATCCACTCCTATTATTTCCACTTCAAGGGGGTGTTTGTGGAAGTCAGGCAATTGCATTGCATTTTGAACTATCTCGTAAGCTGTGGCATTTGAGGGTGGAAATTGAAATACCACTACATTACTTCTTTTGAAGAAAGAAAACCATGGTGTTGTTTATTTTTTTGTAGCATCACGGTGCATTGCAAAAGTAAGAACTCTTTGAAACTCATTTTTAAAAAGGGCTCTTTTTCTTGGTCAGGGAAGCCATATACCTTATGTAATTGCAGACTTCCTGGTATGTTTTCTAGCATTTACTGATGGCCTACAAATATTTCTTTGTACATTCTCTGGGTAACACCCAGGAAATGGAAATAAGCAAGATGTCTACTTAGCAAAATTCAGTCTTTCAGATTTTCAAAACAAATTTATAGTTGGGTAAAATAAACAGCCATTTTTTTTTTTAGTAGTAGTCTACAGAAGTAGAATGCAAGAAAAACATTAACTTTCTCATGGGAAGATTTACTCTTTTATGATTAATTTATGAATGGGTTATGTCATAATGAATAATTCAATCCATTTTCTAAGTTTATTGACTTGTAAATTCAGTGAGCGAGACAACCATAACCTTGAGAACTAGTGGGAGGAAAGGCAGGAACTTGGAGAAGGGAGGGGCAGAGGCATTCTACTTCTTAGTTATGAGAGACAAATCCCCCTTCATTGCCTGCACTCATGGCATAAAGAGTTTGTCAGGCACGGAATCTGCCACCCGTCATGTCTAACTGGAGAGCGTTCCAAGTCACTTGCCAGAATATCGCAAAGGGAACAAATGTCGTGATGCTTCTTTCTAACTATTTTATCTTTATTTTTGTCAGGGTCACAAAGAGACTCAAAGGCGCAGAGTAAAGTTCATGTGTTGGAAAAAGGTCTTCTCTCTACTTCTTTGACTGATAAGGCTAGCACGGGAACAGAGTGGATGGGGAGTCAGGGTTTTCAAAGATACTGCAAAGACTATGAACCATTTAGCTAATCATTTAAGTCAACTTGCCTATGTTTTTGTTAGATGATAGTAATAAATTGTTACATAATAACTATTTGCTATGATAATTAAACAATAAATAAAACCAAAGACAGCATTTTCAATTCAAAGCAGTGTCTCCAGTCCTTGTTTAAACATCCCCTCCCCTGCCTAACCTCCCAGAACAGAGCCGAGAGTCAGTGAAACGCTGACCAGGTTTGTCACCGACAGCAATGAGTCATTCTCACAGCTTCCGTGGTGATAAAATTCTTGCTTATATTTGTATTGTAGAGCTTTAGCAATGAAAATGATTATCAACAATATTACTGGAAATTTTGACTACTAATAGAGTTGCAGTTTAAACTATGGAGTAGAAGTTTATGTCAACTTTTAATTATTCCTATGTTTCCATAGGAGCAAAATATAAACATATTATTATTGCAATTCTCAATTATTAATGGCATTATTATTGCTGTACTATAGCCAAAACAGTAACATTTGGCAACAGTGTTAACCAGTTTCCCAGCATCTACTCTCTTTCTCGGCAGGGCCTTCTTAGAGGCAGGCACATCCTGTTGGTCACCTTGCCCACTACCCTTCCCAGAGGATTAAGTCCTCCATTCTCTGATGCAGCCTCTTGCTCCATAACAGATCCAGAGCCACTCCCCTTACCGGGACTCCTTCTGCCTCAACTCTGTGCTCCAGCGAACTGGACTGTTCACAGGAGGCAACTCGACCTGCCTACATCACCTCCACCCGTGGAAATCCTAGCCATTTCCTTGCCAATAGCCACCCTTTCCTCTCTGCTTACTATGTGCCAGACAGCGCGCCCCCAGCACGCCATAGTGCATCATCCGGTGTGACCCCACCACAACCCAGGAAGTGAGTGATACCACTCTCCTTTTGACAGATGGGGACTCTAAACCATAGCAAACTGAAATGTCTTGCTCCAGGTCACACCGCTAGTGGGTGGGGTGGAGCCAGGCCTAGAAGTCAGGTCTGTGAATTCCACGCCCAAACCGCTTCACCACCTGCTGCTTCACACTTTTCTCAAGAGCTGCCAGCGGTGAAGCTCCGCCTCATTTCCCGCCAGGTTTTGCTGGCTCACTCTTCAGAACGGAGAGTGGGACCATCTTCCTGCCCCTTTCAGCACCTCCCACAGGCTCTCACATAATGGGAGCTCACCATCTACCTGTGAAATATAGTTTACCTGGAGAACAACTGATGACAAAACGTCCTGGTCCTGACAGTAAGTTCGGTGGAAGTTCCCAGGAGAGAGATCGAGCCGTCACAACGGCTTCATGTGGGAGGGAGCTCCAGGGGGCTTCGAAGGCCTGAATGGACTCGGTGAGTCAGAAGAGGCGTCTCCACAAGGAGTGGTGACAATCTAAGTGAAGTCAAGGCAGGAGGGAGGGTCATTGCCCCAAGGAGGGCCTGTGAAAGAAGAAGTGCCTCCTGGATTTGAGGAAGGATGTGAAATTGGATAAATTAATTGGGCTGTGTGGATTATGGAACAAGATGAAGCCAGGTGGAGGAATGTGGGCCTGACGCTTCTGGCTGCTTTATGTATTCTTCTGGGACATTGTATTCCTGGTATTCACTACGTTGTTGTGTTTAGTTTTAGTTCATTCATTTTCAACACTGTGTAATATTCCATTGTATGACTAATACTACAATTTATTTATCTATTCTCACATGTATGAACATTTAGGTTATTTCCAGGTTTTTTACTATTATGAATTTTACTGCTATGAATATTCTTGTACATTTCCTGGTACGTGGGTACTGTTTTCCCTGGTGCAGAACTGATGGCTGGGTCATATGGCACACATGTCTTCAATTTGTTTAGATAAGGCCAACTTGTTTTCCCAAGTACCTGTTAACAATGTACACTCCCACCCACTGTGAGTAAGAGTTTCTGTTCCTCTACATTCTTGCCAACACTTGACTTGGTCATACTTTTTAATTTTTGCCGATTTGGGGAGTGTGAAATGTTATCTCCAATTTTCTCTTTATGGTATTTGCAGATAAGAAGTTCTCTGTTATCATCGGTCTTCTCTATAGTCTTTTATGTGTGTGTCTTTTCTAAGAAATATGTCCCCCTCATCATGCCGTAGAGATATTCATCTTCTAAAAGCTTTATAGTTTTGCCTGTCACATTTAAGTCTCTAATCCACCCAGAATCTCCATTTAGATGTGTGTTTGGGAGTCTTCTTTTTTTTTCTATACTCCTTTCATCTTTGGTAAACTGTTAAGTGATGGAGTGTGGTGTTTAATCTCTGTGGAATTTTTTTTAACTACTAAATCAAATTCTTTCTTTTTTTTAAAGATTTTATTTTTCCTTTTTCTCCCCAAAGCCCCCTGGTACATAGTTGTATATTTTAGTTGTGGGTCCTTCTAGTTGTGGCATGTGGGATGCTGCCTCAACATGGCCTAACGAGCGGTGCCATGCCCGCAGCCAGGATCCGAACCCTGGGCAGCCGAAGCGGAGCGCGTGAACTTAACCACCCGGCCACGGGGCCAGCCCCTATTCCACAAGTTTTGATATTTGGTATTTTGTTGTCATTCTATTCTCAATATTTCCTCTTTTTCATTATAATTTCTTGTTTGATGTATGAATTATTTGAGTATGGTTCTTTCTTTGTTTTATTCCTTGATTAATATTCAATAAACTTAAAGGATCAAATTCTCCTAGATTTTTATATCATTTACATAATTAGTTATTCAAATTCCTTTAGACATTTCAACCACAATTATAAGTTCAGCATATCTGATTCTCTCGAACATTTTAAACATCTAAAATTTAGAATTTTTTTTTCTTTTTTTGGTGAGGAAGACGCCCTGAGCTAACATCCACTGCCAATCTTCCTCTTTTTAAATTTTTTTTTGCTTGAGGAAGATTATCACTGAGCTAATATCTGTGCCAATCTTCCTCTATTTTGTATGTGGGATGCCACCATGACATGGCTGACGAGTGGTGTAGGTCTGTGCCTGAGATCCAGACCCACAAACCCTGGGCCGCTGAAGTACAGCATGCTGAACTGAACCACTATGCTAAAGGGCCGGCTCCCAAACATCTAAAATGCAGATTTATACAGCAAAATCAACAAAAACTTCCTACACATGTAATTCTAGTGAGTTGGGCTTACCAATTTTGCAGTTCAAACTCTCTTATCTAGTCCAAATATCTGAAAAACACAGGCCAAGCCACACAATGATAGTAGAACTCACTGGTACACAGAGATGTAATTATCATTTTTAAAAATACCTTCTCTAAGAATGTAAATTATTCATATCAAAAAAATGGAACGGTTTGCTTTCTTAAACCAGCTGAGGTTACTCTGTCACCTTGCTACTGAAAGTAGAGGCTACAGACCAGTGGCATCAACATCACCCAAGAAATTGTTAGAAATGCAGACTCTCAGGTCCGTCTGAAACATCCTCCAGACCAATCATTATTTTAACAAGATCCCAGGCGGCTTGTACGTGCATCTGAAGTTTGGGAAGCACAGCCATCCAACACTCAGGACTGTAATGCAGGTGTGGGAAGAAGGTATTTGGTGCCGAGTCTGTATTGTGATAAGGGCTATTGGCCTAAGAAGCTCAAACCCCTGGATGGACCTTCCGAGACTAACAGGAGCAGTTAGGATGAGCTCTTTCTCTGCTCAAATTTCATCTGATGCACCAAACTTCCACACCCTGCCCTTCACCTGAGATACCACCAATCACAGAAGTTTCCTTTTCTTGCAACATAGGGCTTTCTCTGAAATTTCCCATCTAATCTGTATTGTAGCCTCCTACCTTAAGACACAGTGTGACCCAATGAAATCTTGGACACGCTCTTGTTGCAACTGTGCACCCCTTCCTTTTCATACTTCTCATATGTGTCACTGACCTTCATTCTAAGGTGACTTTCCTGTTGAAAGAGGCTGAGAACAGGCTGCGCAAAGGGAAATGGTGGTCGAGCCAGACCTAGTGGAAGCTGTGTCTGGCATCCATCAGGAAGCAGAGGGAAGTTCAGGCAATTCCCAGAGGGGAATCCCTTCTTCCCCTTTCCATACCTCCGGGTCCTGAAAACGGGTAGGTGAAAATGGGCAGGCAGAAAGGAGAGCGGAAGCAAGAACTAAGGCTCCCTTGTCTGGGCTAGGATATTTACTCCCAGAGTCAGCCAGTGTTGACACCTGATTTCCCGTGTCAAGTGAGCATGTGTTGGCTGCTGCCCGATGAGAACCATTAAGTCAGTAACAGATTGTATTTCCATTTCAGCTGCCCTTTCACCAATGTGCAAGAAGTAGGTCACATGGCAAGGCCATTAAATTGTTGTTCTAATTATCCTCATCGAAGGAAGAAAAATTGATTACAGGGAATAAAAAGGCACTGGCTATGAGGCAGCATTTCTGGATTCTAACTTGCAGCTGACTCTGGCCCCCTGGAAAAGCTTGATGGGCTCTCCCTTAATTTCTCTGGACTACAGATTACTTATTCATTGAGCAGGGAGATTAGTTCCAAAATAATTGGCTTTCCAAGTCAGAATTACAATCAAGATTTCCTGACTTCAGGCCTGGGACATCCCGGGGCCCTGTGGTTCTTCTCGAACCCTCCCATACCGTTTATTAAATTGTACTGTGTGAGCCAGGGCTGTTCTCAGGACTCAGGGCTGAGCGCTGGTGCTCTTTAAGCTGTGGGCTCAGCATTGCAGTTCTATCCTATCTTGCCTCCACTACCCTCGGGAATCAAGCAGAAAAGCACCTGGAGGAGAGTTCAGTATTGGGAGGCTTAAGAGCTACTGACTTCTGGGGAATGAGCGATGTGAACGGGAGTCACAGGCTCTGGACCTCGCTGCCTGAACCGGGATCCCTACTGGACCACTTACTATCTGGCCTTGGATGAGTTAATTAATCTCCTTATGCCTCAGCTTCTGCACCGGTAAAATGAGGCAAATAACAGGAAATATCCCCCCCGGTTGGTGTGAGGAGTAAATGAGACAACACATATGAAAAAGTGGCACCTGGTAAGCACTCAATTATTATAAGCTATGTTTATGAAAACATTTATGCTGAGTGTAAAATACCACATTAAATACTTATTTTGGTACACAGGTTATCTCAACATCTTTTAAAAGCAGATTTTTCCATGTGCTCTAGTGAAAAGAAATTACTTTTTGGTGTGTAATTGTGGTGGATATGTCACACAACATGGAGAATTCCAGAACCATTGATCTAGGTTTTCTTTACCTGAACTCGTAAGGAAAAAACCACTAGTATGGCTGACTCTTGCCTCTGCCCTTTTCTTTTAACAACAGTAGACTTTTAATCCTTGTTTTCGGAGTAATACCTGTCAATCACCTTTTTCCTAATTAAATTTACCTGGAGTTCATTTTAAAGAAAATAGTTTGTTCCACCAAAAGTGGTTGCATATTTATGCTACAATTAGTTAAGAACTCCTCCTCCTGAGCCTCTGTAAAGAAAGGAGAATGCGGTTGAGAGCCGAGAAGATTTCAGAGCAATTAAGCCTAGAAATGCAGGTGTTTGAAACACCTGTTTCCCCCTCCCTCCCACCCGAGCCCTGGCCTCCCCTCATCAGTGGGTTAAAATAATTAACTTAGCCTATTGGGAGGAAAGCCCAAGAACTGCTAAGGGCAACAAGTCTCCTTTTCTCGCCTTTCTCAGATTAAAAGAGAAAAATAAAAAGGTTCATGGGTGGTCTGCAAACGGGGGGAGGGGGGTACATTTCTCTTCTAAAAAAAAAAGACGACAAAATAAAGTGACAAGGGAGACATTGTCTCCTGAAGCAGACTTAGTGGCTTGCTTAGGTTCAGAATTCTATGTTTGCTTTGTGAGAGTGATTGCAGTGCTGTTCAGGAGCATGAAAAAGCCTATTTTAAGGGATATTTACGTGAAGAAATAAAGCAATTGGGGAGGATGTGATTTTGCCTGACCTGCCTTTTGTGAATACCTGCAAATTTCTATTAAATCTCAACAGCAGAGTTCCTCCCAAGGATAAATTGTGGAAATTTTATTGGGGCTTTAAGAAATGGAACAGTCCATAGCTGGGAAATCAAGAAATTGTTAGGAAAAAAGTAAAGCTCCTCGTGGCAATTTGAATCAATTCAGTTTTGGCCTTTATGCGTCGTGTCTCGGTTTTGCTTCCCTGAGTTCCATTAAGCCTACCTTTGAATACTATTTGGCATAAGTAGAAAAGCTGGTGAGGGTAATTTTGTTTTTATGATTACTGGTACTTTATTCAAAGCACAAATTTTGGAACCTTTCAACATTTTGATTGGAATACGTGTTTTTGGAAGATGGAAGGATGGGACAGGTTGGCCGTCTGCTGAAGTTGGAACTGGTTTGGCATACATGCAAATATGCATATGCATATGTACTTTTCTGTTTTTCTCAAGATGCTTTAAGGTGACTCCAGTTAGATTTTGGACTTTAAAAGCTTTGTAACAATGCCCACCATGAAACAGATGCGGGAAGCCAAGGGACTACTGCATGCTGTTAATTCAATTCTGACCAACGTATTTGTTTATATAAAGCCTTACGGTTTTAAAAGCGTTTTCCCATTTGAGTATGTAAGGCAGGCCTCCCAGGAGGAAATTAGGGGTTGACTAGAGAGGTTTACAGAGAGGGCGGGAGAGGGCGCTGGTCTGGAGGCAGCCTTAGCTGCTGGCATAGAAGCGGTAAGCTGGGACTCCTGCATCACCACCGCCGCCATGCCCTGCGCCCCGGGCTTTCTGATGCCAGATCCAGTGCTATTTCCACCACCACCCGGACCAGGTCAATTTTTCTCCCATAGGGCGCGGGATTTTCACAAACCAGGGCTGAGGCTCCCTGTTGATGCAGCGAGGTCCTCAGCATTATTTTTAAATGACCAGCAGGTGGCGGAGTAAACCCTGTTCTCAAATCTATTCCAGTGATGTTTATTTGAAAACTAATGGGTGAAAAAAATTCAATATCGGCTCAAACTTAGCATTCAAGGCTTCATTAAGCTATCAGCAATAATAATATTTAATATAAAGACTTAAGTCCACTGTCCGGCTAAATGCTGACTCTAACGTACACTGGCTTTTTTTCCCCTTAGCATTAACACAATTGCAAAGTCGTTTTTTAAAATTCCAGTTCTTTCTTTTCCTCTCACTGTGCTACTGAGTCGGAGAGGAATGCGGGCTTATTACTGGTTTGAGTTGTTCTGTAAGGAAATCTTTGTAATTGTCAGCTAGGAGTGACATGAACCCACCAAACACTACAGCTCAGTCTAGGTGCAGGAATGTCTTTATTAAGCGCTGCCCGTCAGCACTGGTTGCCCACCTCGTCCTGGCCGGCGCTGTGGAAGGCTACGCGGGAACTGCTGGAGTTGACGACACTCCCGGCTGCATCCTGAGCTGCTCCACAGGGAGGTGAACTGAAGAAGCTTCCCTCCTCACCAGAGCCTTCCTCTCCTTCACAGCGTCTTACTGCATAGTGCAGTGATTTAAAGGGTTTGTGAACCTGGAGGTCCCCAACTCCTTTGTCAAATACTTTCTTCAGCTGTTTTCACGCATTCTTGGCAAGCACCAATAATGATTAAAAGGGGTTTCCATTTAAAGGGGCTTGGAAAATTCCAAACATTTTCAGCAAATTTTACTTAAAACACAATCATATGTAGCATTGGACCCACACACATTCTCATTTCCACACATACACGCATTTGCCTTCGCACAGGTGTCTAGATATCTGCCTACATTTGTATAGGTATCAGATCTTACCCTGCACTTCACTGGATTGTCCAGCTCCCCATATTGTCTTGGAATTTTGATGCCTCAAATATGTTTTAACTAAATGAAAGGCTATAAATGATAGGAACTAAATGATACCACGTACTTCCTATCACTTATAACTTAGGAACTTGAAGGTATTTTATCTGCAGTTTAATTTTTTGATATGAGATCTCCCATATGTTCAATAGGCATCCATAAGTGAACTGATTAAAGAAAATGTGCATTGAGAATATGTATGTTATCATCGATTTGTGTGTGCTTTGTCTCTTTTCAGAAAAAGATTTCGAAAGGACTTACAGAGTTACAAGAGCTCATATGGAATCACTAGGAACTGTAGAGATTTTGTTTAAAGGATGAAAAGATTGAGGCCCAGAATGGCTAAGGACTTTGCTCAAAGGCATCGAGAGACTAGAGATTGAAGAGAAACTGGAATAGGGGTGTTCATCAAATGTCTGCAAGTTAAATAAGATGGAGAACAATTTGGTAAGAATTTAAAAGATGCGTTAGTGAATAGGTGAGCAGCTATTATAGGAATCAAGAAAGTAGAATCTTATGGGAAAAGGTGGAAATGTATATGTTTATGGGGAGTGGGATCTTCAGCTGGGGGACTGCATGTGTAGTTACTGATGATGGCAGTTTCCAGCTATTTGAAACAAAGCCTGCTCTTTGGGAACCTGAGAGCAATGCCTTCCTCCTGATTCCAGAGCATTTTGGAGTTCAGTGAAAGCTGGGAAAACAACTCAGGAATCCTTGCATTTCATCTCCTTTATGTCCCAACGAGATAATTCCACCTGAGGACTAAAATCCAATAACTATTGCATTTATAGTGTAGATATTTTAATACATTTAGTGGCTAACATTGAATAAAAACATATTGATAACTGACCCTTCTAGAATTATGTAATACCTTTTGTGAGTTGATGCGTATTTCAGCTGACCAAATAAAGATAAATAGTGAGTGCTAATAGTGAATGTTAGCTGTCTGCTTGTCTCTCTCTCTGTCACCCTAGTCACCAGGTGAAGAATGGGACTTATTCAGCACATCTCAAATCCTGTCATACACTGTTCATTTTTAAATGAGCTCAAGGGAATCAAACAATACAAAAGAATACACCAGGAGAGAAACAAGTGTGTTGATGGTGATTTTGGAAGTCATTTTCCCTTTCCCTGAAATTTAAAATTCCATTTCATAACCATGCTAAACTTGTTCTGTGCCCAATATCCCCATTGGTAAGTACATACATAAACACACATACACATGTGCACGCACACTCACACACAGATTTTACAAGGACCCTGACCAGTGCTCTCTAGGGTTGTTATTTTTCATTTTGGAACAATGCTAAACCTACACAAAATTTGCTTTAAAAATGTGCACTTTTTGTTTGCTTTTCCAACACTGTGTTTCTTTATTTAATAGATTGGGTTGAGAGCTGGAAGTTTTTTTCCTGTTTCATCCCAAAAGCCTGAGGATCAATGCCAATTGCATACTTAGATATCAAGGCAACTTTTCCAGCTGTGCTCCAACTGTTTTCTATTGTGCTCGCTACCAGGTCCTTGGTATCATTTTTATGATTTGAGTGAAACCTATGCAAAACATTAACTGTGTCTCGTTACCGGTCCTTGCCCCTTTTCAACCCTCGTATGTAAGAATGCTCCAAGAGAAACACAACCAACACACAAAACAGCAGTACATTGCTCTGAACACTGCTCACGAGGTGGAGCATGTGAGAAATCCATATTTGCCAGGGTATTTCAGAGCGGTTTGTGGGGTGCTTGTAAAAAGTCTATTGCTCTATTTCTACCACTATACCTGAGTAGACCTGAGTATTGGGGTGTTTTACCTAAAAGGGTAATAATTATGAATTCTACTCATTAAAATATTGCAGGATTTTATGCAGCATTGTCCAACACTAACAGAATAAAAAGTGCTGCTATTGCAAAACTGGGGAAAAAGTAAAATAGAAAATACAGATGTTGCTAGTATCGTTTCTGAATAATTTATTAATAAAACAACATTCTGGCCTGTGCTATCTACAATCTGGATTGAAAGCAGTCAAAGGAGCGAGGTAACTAGAACCCACTTCAAGTCGAATTTAAAGACTTTTCTAAATCTATGGCATAAAAATGCTAATTTTGACTTTAAATTTGATAGATCCTGCTTCAATAGGGAGGTCATAAGAGAGTAATTACTAAATGATGTAAAAATTATCTATTCAGATAATCCTTATAATTTCCAGAGGCACACCATGACCGTCAGAATCAGAGCCTTCGGCCATTACACAGCACTGCTGTAAAAGTAACCCTCTCTTTTGTTTAGCCAGAAGGGACCCGAGACAGTGAGACACGTGAAGTCCATCAGCTGTTAACTTCAGGCCTGACTGAATAAGAGCTAATATAATTGGAGCACTTTTATCAGAGAGCAATTTCTGGAGTGAAAACACATCGTATAGCAGAGCAGTTTTAAGCATTACAGAGAACATCAATTCAAAGCGATGAAATTTCTGGACTCCGACATAATCTTAAATTTTACATTCATTTCCATACATCCACATGACGGATATTCTCACACGTTGAACATATGTAGGGACAAAGTGCAATACTTATCTGACATTTTTGTGCATCAACATAGACTTATTTTAACGCTAAATTTCTTGTAGATGTAAGCATGTTTCCTGCAGTTTTGTTCACTGAGAAAACAGAAGATTTTGAGTGGAAATAAAAATTCATCCTTAAAGGTGACATCATTAAGGGAAAAAAATCTTTTGACAATTACTAATTGATTTGGGTAACATATTTATTGTGCAAGAAAAAGTGACTATTTGGGGGCCAATGGCCTGAAATTATACTTTCCTGTATTGAAAAAGGTTAATTAGGAATTGAGCTCAAAGTTAATTTTTTGAAGGTCAGCTGCTATGCTATTGGGTCCTGTGACCCTGTCTCAAGTAATCACAGCATTAACATACAAGTTATAGCTTTCCTTTCACTTGATGACATAATCTCTTTAATTGGTGTCGGAAAGCCCACATGTGAAAGAACCGTGGAAAACACCTAGAGACGATAATTTTACTCTCTCCATTCACAGGGCAAAAGAAACAAGCCTTAAGAATGTACTAGAGACTCATTACAACCCCTAGGCTGTCAACACAAAGCCCTTACATTTCAACCAAGAGTTTCAGGAATGGTTAATTGTGTTCAGTTGTAACTCCGGCTGGTGAACTATTAACCTTTTCAGAAAAACTGGTGAATGCTAAATGTCAGATAATCTTCTGTGAGAAAGCTAAGAGGGCGGATAATGTGGTTTAACTGATTAGACATAAATGTGAGAAGGTAATATTTGCAAAGGTATTGAGCATGCTCTCTGAAAGAAACTGTTGGAGGGAGGCTCCCTAATGCTGACGTTTTCACGACTCCTGATATAATTCTCTTTCATAAATCCTCTCTGGCTCATTGTGCAGACTTGATACGGCCCATTTTCATTTCAGAGTTTAAATTCACCTTTTACAGGAACTCGATCAGCATTGCTGTGACTCTGTTTTCCTAATGGATTCTACCTAGTGAAGAAGAAAGCAACTGTAGAGAAGCCCGGAAGTACGCACCATGAAACTTTTGCAAGGATATGCTTTGGGAAAAGGAGGAGGGCATGCTGAAGTTTGCTAAGCCTAGCAGCATCAGTTTAGCAACTACTCTCTGCAGCAAAGGGTAGAAACTCTCTTCCTGTTCAATAAACTAGGCTTGGTTTTAATGAGTGAGGAGATATTCAAAACCCCTCATTTCTACCGAAACAATGGAATACAGTACCAATGGGAAAACGGTTTAATCTCAGAAGCCTCTCTGCTGAAATATAATGGTGGAAGGGCCTATTAAAAAATTCTGGGCCAGTTATACCACAGAACATGTCAAAAACCCTCTCAAGGAAAGGCTACGGCTTTGCTTGTGGAAGGGCCCTGAGTCCGCTGTTAATGTAGTCCCTGTCTGTACAGCACTAAGTGTCTCAATTTTGTCACCTTTCAGGATCCTGTTACTTCTTGAGCCCTGACGTGCCTTTTTAAAAATTAGTTAACCATCCAAGCAAACCAAAAAGTGCTGTCCAGACTGCTTTTGCTGGGCTCGCACTGGGGGCCATCAGCAGTGGCAAATATGGGGATGTGTCACCTAGCAGAGATATGAAATAACTGTTTAGAACTGGTTCATCATTGGTTCTGATACGGATACTGGCCTCTCCCTCTTGTGCCTTGTCTAGAAAACTGTACCCTGAGAGTGTGGGAGGGAGAAAGGGAAGCAGGAGGGACAGGCGGTACATACATTTGCCTTCCTATGACAGCTAGTTGACAATCGCAGTCCTGTGTATCAACGTCTTGAATCATCTCTCTGTCTAGACAATAAACTGGCCTTTTGGGGGTCTGTTTTGTGTTTTATATAATCTTTAATTTTTCAGCCCAGATGCACAGTGCACACAACCCATTAGTCCATTTACTGAGACAGTCAAAAACACCAGTGGTTTTTTTTTTTTCTTATCACAGAGACATGGTAATTTTCACTTTCAAGGCAAGAAAGGCAGAAAATAATCTGTTTTGCCCTGTTGTTCTAATTTCTTCACTGCCACAGGTGTATTAATCAGCATAATAATGATGCACAAATGCCTTCACTATTTCCTGCTTTATTTCACTCTGTGCCAATCTGGTGCAGCCTCGCTAAACTCAAGGACTCACCACCTCACTATTCCCTGAAAATTGAAGAATTATTTTTCTTTTTCAACCACTTAATAAAACCAACAATCCCCTTCTCCGCTCAGAATTTTCAGCAAAATCTGAACTCTCTCAGTTAACTTAAATGGTTAACTTATAGTGGGGAATTTGCATTCCTTTATTACCTGGGAGCTTGCCCCAGGAAGAGGAAATAAAAATCGCCTGTTAATGCCACTGCAACTCTAATCATCTCTGAGTAAGATCTATCAATATTTCCTCACTTACTTCAAGCAAAGTACTTAGCCTGGCACAGGAGGCAAATGCGACTGGTTCTCCGACCCTCTCCGCCTCCAGCCTCCCGCCATATTGAACTTCTCTCAGTCACTCAAAGCGCCATGTTCCTCTTTTTAGAATCTTGGTACAACGTGCTTTTTGCCAAGGACTTCTCTTTCACTTGGGTAACCTCTAACCACACATCCTTTAGGGGTTAGCTCTTGTGTTGTCTCCCCCAGAAACTCTTACAAGAGTGGACAGCTACTTCCCTTACTTTCTGGGCCATATATCACATCAGATGTTCCCTTATGACCATGTGCCAAATTTTATCTCCACACGCTTCCCACCATGCTGTCATTGAATGATACTCCTCAGTTTCCCTTGAGGGCCAGGACTGTCTTTTTCATCTCCAGATTCCCAGCGTCTTGAACAGCACCCGGTACAGGTGGGTGCCTTGTCAATGTTTGCTGAATGCGTGTTCCATTTATAGTATTTTATTGACGTGTGGGAAATCATTTATTTTTTGTGAAAGTCATTGATTTTGTATGATAAAATCTTTGAAGCATAAAAACCCTGACATGTATATTAATGCTTGCTAATCTATTTAAAAATAGTTTCAGTATTATTTTGAAATTAATAAATTTAATGATCTGGTTTTAAAACAATTATGACTCTACTGGATCAGTCTTCACAAAGATCCCAACATAATCTTTTTATAGGAAATCAACTTAAGCCATACACAGGTCACTTTAATGGTGTCCCTTAGATTAAGAAGATGAGCCATTCTGCCCTATCCTTGTCTCTGCCCCTTCCTCTGAGCCAGGTTAAAAACTTAATGGGTGTTTTAACCCACATATCTGAAATGGTGACTGAGTTTTGACCAGCAGTGTACCGTCTCTTCACAGAGGGCACAATCAAGAAATCAAAATTCTCTCTACCATTTGTCCAGCTGTTGTGCTAATGAATGGGCACGTATTGCCCGTGTGCCTGCGGCAGAGTGAGCCTTTGTCACGGCAACTCTGAATGGAAGTTTTCCTGTTTACCTTCTTATCACTTGTTTAAGTTCTAAGGAGAGAGACCTGGCCATTTTGTTATAGAATGGGTGTTTTCAATGCAAAGAAAAAAAATCACAGTTTTGAGTTTTGACAATGTTTGCCCCTTTTCCCAGCAGGGATGTGTTTTGAGTGCCAGGAGACAAAAAGTGTGGCCTCAACAAGCAGAATTTTAAAAAGAACATCATTTTCATTATGTAGTCAATCTCAATTACAAGCAAATGTTTTCTCTGTGGAGACTCTTCTCCTTTGAGGGCATTATGTGAGCCTCTTTTGTGGGTTGAGAGAAAGGATCAGTGGTCAATAGGGAGCAGAGTGCTGTGTACAGTGGATTTTTGTATCCCTCCGTCTCCTACATAATGCGTTTTGTCAGGAGAACAGCCTGCCATCCTGAGCAGATTTGCTGAATTAAAGAGCACAGCGGGGATAGGAAACTTGTTGCTAGGTGACTGGCCGCCGCTGCCTGGCGGGTCTGGGCCGAAGGTGACTCTCTGCTTTTCTTCCACTACTTAATCTTGCCTTTTAATCTGCATCTATAATTAACTCTGTTAATGCCACACATCCATTTGTTTCTTTTTTTGCTGCACTTCAGGCAACCAATTTATCATTATTTAGTCTTTACACTCCAACAACAAACTCTTTTTTCTCTATTAGCCTCACACGAGGTGAAACAGTCTGTGGTGCAAAGAAAGAGGTAGACTCGGTGGCTATTGCCTGTGATGACTCACTTCCTCCCAGGGTTTTCAGAGATACCTTTTGCTAATCGGAATGGAAAATACATCCTTGGGGGAAACACTCCTGTGTTCCATTATCTCCACAGCTTGATCGTGCCTAATTAATTGAAATGTTCTTAGTGACTTTAAACTCCTCTCTGTGGTGACACCCATCAACAATTAAAGATTGCTTCCTTTCTCAAAGGCTTATGTAATTGTTTAGCCTGAAACAAATGTGTTGCTTCAGTGTCTTTGCAGGACACGTCCTCTGTGGTCAGTATGAGCCACAGACGCTGGACGTGGATGGCAGGCCGAGGGGTGCAGAGGAGGACAGCCGTGGCAGGATCGATTCTGCTGCGCTGGTGGCTGCAGCGTCTGGAGGGAGCTGTGGCAGATTCTAGCAGCGGCATCCAGAAGTCAGCTTGGCTGGTGGTGGTGGTTCGAGTGCGATGTTGTGCCCAGAGGGAGAACCAAGGTGGCTTTAAGGGACTAAGTCTGTGGCATGATTTTCAACACCATTCCTGTCCCGATGACCCCCACACCTGACTCTCTGACTCTCCTGGACATTCTGTGAACTAAGATACACTCTAACAACCCTTATGGATACAGCAGGCCTTGACTTGCATTTCTATACCCATATAGGCAGTCTGGCAGAGTGATTCAAAGATCTGGTCTGGAGACAGACTGCCTGCCTGGGTTCAAATCCCAGGTCTCCCCTTTACCTGCTGTGTAGTCTGAGGTAACTTAACCTCTCTGTGCTTTGCTTTCCTCATCTCCAAAATAGTGATAATAATAATACTTTCTGATTAGGGTTGTCATAGGATTAAATGAGATAACCTATGTAAAGCAATTAGTGCTTATTAGCTATCATTATTGTATTGATAATATGATGAAATCATTATCTGACTAATTTTTTCCATATCTTAATAAGACAAAACTGCATGCCTATGGTGAATAAAAATATTAAGACATGAGATTAAATAATATCTTCTACCTAGGGTTTTCACAGAAGTTTAAGCACATGATCTCAATCCACAAACTGTTCTAGTTTCACAAATCCTGGATCTATGTACAGAGACAGGTTACCATACCAATGACAGCTTAAATGCACATTTTCCTTAAAAATGTATATTTTGTGTTTACTATGAGTTTATACTATGGTTCAGAGTTTTTAAAGTGCTCAGTCTGACTCATTTAAAGGAAGGAAAGGCAGGTTCTGCGGGCTTTTATGCAGACATATTTGGAGAGCATTAGGCTGTAATTAGACAAACTGGGCTGGCTGGAGGTTGTGATGGCTCTACTTCAGCGCTGCGTAAAAGCCTCTTGTGCACAGAGAATTAGGAAACCAGAATAAGGACCATTAGGATGTCATTTACTACATTTTCATTTGATCAATTTATACTCTTTAATGTGATGGGCTGGTTTGCATCCTTTATGCAGGTGTTAATTCTTTGCCTTTGCTTCTCTTTCATATGTGTCTGTGAAATGTGGCTGCCTGAAAGTCTGTGTGTGTATGATGGAGAGGAGACGACACTACTGGGGAAAGTGGGCCCAGACCAGTGCTCCCCATCACCACCAAACACAACAGGGCAGCTGGAAAACTTTTATTTCTGGTATGCTGAGAATGAGCTGAAAGCCCAGTCTGTTATGAAGACCACCTGAACCTACATGACACGTTGAACTTGACTTCATTTCAGGAAATTTCTTCCCTATCTTTCCTACTGACCGTCAATGATAAACTAATGGACAATAATATTTGAATCGGTGGCTCATCTGAGTACTCATATGTGATCTCTCTTGTCTTAAACGTCTTCATAGATAACCCCACTTTTTAAGTGAGAAAATGTTAGCCCAGTTGTTGCCTTAGCTGCCCAGGTGGGTCTACAGCAGGAATGCAAGGAGACAGATACATTCTCCTCTGGGCTGTGCTCCACGCTGCCTCTCTGAGGGTTTTCCTTGCTGATTCAAGTACAGTATAGATAGAACAGTAAGTTGTTTCTCTATTTTTTTAATTTAATTTAAATGTTTTTTGGAGGAAGATTAGCCCTGAGCTAACATCTGCCACCAATCCTCCTCTTTTTGCTGAGGAAGACTGGCCCTGAGCTAACATCCATGCCCATCTTCCTCTACTTTATGTGTGACACCTGCCACAGCATGGCTTGCCAAGCGGTGCATAGGTCCACACCCGGGATCTGGACCAGTGAACCCTGGCCATGGAATCAGAATGTTGGAACTTAACCACTGTGCCACTGGGCCAGGCCCCTCTCTCCTTGTTTTTGAGAAAGGCTAAGTGGTGATCTTACTGGAACTTAGAGAATTCTTTCACATTTTGACAATTTTACAAGATTTTACCTCCAAAAACCAATAATCAAATACTCTTTAAAACTGCGGTCAGTTTTCGAGGCTCCATGGCATGTTTCTTAGTTTGCCAGATAAAGCATGACTGGAGGCTGAAGCGTCATGAGGGCAGCGGTCACCACTGTATCTCCAGCACTCAGTACAGTGCTCGCTACGTAGTTGACGTTCATAGCACACTTGTTGAGCAATAAGTTGGTGAACGAATGAATTAATAAATTAATTTACTTAAAAGGAGAAGCTGGTGTCTACCATTAGTTCCCTAGAATTCTTCTTTTCCAATACTTTTATCTTTTTTTCCTTCTTCTCTCCAAAGCCCCCTGTACATAGTTGTATATTTTAGTTGTGGGTCTTTCTAGTTGTGGCATGTGGGATGCCACCTCAGCATGGCTTGATGAGCGATGCCATGTCTGCAGCCAGGATCTGAACCAGTGAAACCCTGAGCCGCCGAAGCGGAGCGCGTGAACTAACCATTCAGCCACAGGGCCAGCCCCTCCAGTATTTTGCTTAAAGTCATTAAAATTTCTTTAAAATGAATTTTAAGGATTTCTTTAAACCTGACTTTTAATTTTCTCATTTTCATTCCTGTTGTCCTCCTTTTAATAAATTCTCATCTTTTCAGTGTAGAGATTTGATTGGTCATTGGTTTAAAATCATGTAGGAAAACGAGCTTAGCAAGGATAACCACCGGCCCAGTGGCGTAGGGTTAAGTTTGTGCACTCCACTTTGGCTGCCTGGGTTTCCTGGGTTCAGATCCTGGGTGGACCTACACACCACTCATCAAGCCATGCTGTGGTGGCGTCCCACATACAAAATAGAGGAAGATGGGCATGGATGTTAGCTCAGGACCAATCTTCCTCCCCCCACTGCCCAAAAAAAGGATAACCAAACAGTTTAATTTCTCTGTATCCATAACAGAATGGAATAACAATAAAAAGGCAATTTTAGAACCTTTCTATTACCTTTTCCTGAGGAAAAGTGACTACAATTTTGAAATGTTTAAAATAAAAAATTTTAGTCTTAGTCTCTAATATTAGATGGTTATGACAATTAAAAATGGATAAAAAGCTCAAAATTTAAATTTAAGCTTGAAAGTATGGAAATCACATATCTTTTCCTTTTCAGCCTAATGAATTTTTTAAAGAAATACAACAAATAGTTATATTTATGTAGTAGGAGCCATTAGCCAATTAGTTTTGCCATTCTAATATAATTAGAGAAAATTAGTATCAAATAAAGTTCATTAACAAACTTTGATATTTGGTGGCCAATTATCTTTGTGCAGCAGAGAGTCTGTTTTTCATGTAGTGTAAAAATTCACCTTTTAGTTAATAAAGTCTGCTAATTTATGTAAGTCTGCATAATGAGAGCTATGCACTAATAGGATTATATTAATATTCTCTTTGCATCTGTTAAAAACCTAACAACACTAATTATTAATCATTTTCCTGCAATAATCCTTTGCAGTTTTTTCAGAAACTTATGGATATTTGTCTGGATAAAGCTTTCTGTTTTGCTATTTTCTCCATATTTTGTGTCTGCTTTTTGCTAAATTTATTACATTCCATATGATGCCATGTCTAATAGGTAAAGACTATTTAGATACAAAAAATGCAGTCAACAGGGAAGGTGTTTTGTAATAGTTTTCAGTTTGAAAAGGAATATACCTTATAATTTGATTCATTTCATCTTATAATAAGAACTTCAGTCACTAGGATCTTGGTGAAAAATCAATATAATTCTAAAAGTACTTGGAAATTATGTTTATCAGTGAACAAATTGGATTAAACAAGTGCTATACCGTCTGAAAAGAGTATCTGCAGCATTAAGGACCTCATGGGGCTCTGTCACAAACAGAATGATGTGCCTGCCTGTCCTACGGCCTTCAGTACACAAGGCTGGCATCTAACCAAATCCAAAGTCTAACTCCCGTTGCCTAATACGTCTCTTTTAGAAAGTTGTTCGTAAAAGATATAATTCTGCTTGTTTTTCTCGGGTGTGTGGGATGCTGTTTTACAGCTAAGTGACTTCACTAACGTTTCAAAAATTACTTCTCTTAGAAAAGCTTGCATGTTGATCATTAGATTCAAATAAATAAAGTAGTACCTTTCAACTTTAATTTTCTTTTTTGTTTACTCCTCAGAGAGCTGCGTTCAGTGTTCCACACAAAGTGTAGTGACAATGAGGCATCTGTTGTGATGTAAGACATACTGTGGTCCTGTGTAGATTCCACAGCATCCATTCATTCTTTCCCTCTCTCCTCACAAATAATTATGGAGAATCTTCTATGTGCCAAGCATGTTAAACGCTGAGATCAGAGGTCCCTCTGTATATAGAAAAGGAGCCTCTCCAGTCATATTCTTTTCTGAGCTTCTTTAAAAAGTAAATGTTTTGTTTTCTTAGCATTTCTCCTAGAACATACACAATACTTAAAAAGTGACACTTCAATTTTTTAGTATAATACATTGAATAATGAAATTTCTTGGCAGAGTGTCTAGTTTTTTTTAACCATTTTTTTTTTAAGATTTTATTTTTTCCTTTTTCTCCCCAAAGCCCCCCGGTACGTAGTTGTATATTCTTCGTTGTGGGTCCTTCCAGTTGTGGCATGTGGGACGCTGCCTCACTGTGGCTTGATGAGCAGTGCCATGTCCGCGCCCAGGATTCGAACCAACGAAACACTGGGCTGCCTGCAGCGGAGCGTGCGAACTTAACCACTCGGCTAGGGGGTCAGCCCCTTTTTTAACGATTTTTTAAGTGAGAAAATAAATATTTAATTTAGAATGAGAAAATAATAACAAAGTACAGACATATACTGCAAACAACACAAAATCTGGAAAACACAATTTTTTGATTAATTGCTTAAAATGCCCCTATAATATATTTCCCCCTGTATTTTTGTAGGACAATTTTTGAAAACTCCCATCAAGTTTCTTTCCAATATCAGCTATAAAAGATGTATTTTCTGTTTGTAGGTTTTTTATAGGTTTGTGGTTACAAACACAGGAATCTGATAAATTCTATTTCACATGATTACTATTTTTAAAATATTCCTTTCCACATGTGCCTCTACACTGAGCATCTCACAACATGACAGCTGGCTTCATGCAAGAGGAAATGCATATAAGCAAGAGGGCGAAAGGGAGCGCAGTAGCAAGAGAGAACATGCTAGCAAGAGGACGCCACAGTCTCTTTTATAACCTAATCACAGAAGTGACATTCCATCACTATTCACTTGGAAGGAGTCTCTAGGCCCCACCCACACTCAAGGGAAACTGAATACCAGGAGGCAGCCTCCTCAGGAGCTGCCTGTCACAGCGCCATAGAACACCTTTATCTGGTGCTGTGGACTCTGGCCTTATACCTTCCTGTCACTCTGCTGGCTAGGCTGGCACAGTGGGCCATGGAAGCATACTGAAAGCTATTCTGACACTATTCTGACATCTAACAATGCCTTAGACATGCAAGCTACCTAAATTTACCCTGTTAAACTAAAAGGAAATGCGCCCTACATTCCCTTGTCCCTCATGTGGATCCCAAAAGTGCCACCACCTCACACAAGTGGCCTTAACAGATTGCAGTTAAAATACCTTACTCTTGCAAATTTTACAAAAGCATGTATGTGAACACATCAGAAGAGGTCAAGAATACTTAACCTTCATCAGTTTCTCCATAAATCTGCCTCTGAACAGAAGCCATCTTTACTGACTAGGTTGATCCAGAAAAATGCCTTAAAGGAAGTAAAATTTAGAAATAACCTTAAAGATCAGTTTCCATTACTGTATTTAAGCCTCTGAAAAATCACGGTGCATTTAACTTAAATGTCAACCCCTTTCAAAAAACTAAAGAAGATTTTGGGGAAATGTTTTTAAATGCTTCTGCTCTTTTAATATTTTAACATATTATACATGGTTCACTTATGTTAATAATGTGATTCCTAACTGATCAGTTTAACCATCAAACTTTGACAGAACTGAAGGAAAAAATAGACAGCAACACAATAATGGTAAGAGACTTCAATACCCCACTTTCAATAAAGATAAAACAACCAGACAGAAGATAAATAAGGAAATAGAGGCCTTGACCAACACTATAGACCAACTGGGCCTACAGACATACACAGAACACTCCACCTAATAAGAGCAGAATGTATATTTTTCTCAAGTACAATGGAATGTTCTCCAGGATACACCTCATTCTAACCCACAGTACATGTATTAACAATTCAAGAAGATTGAAATCATACAAAGTATCTTTCACAATCACAATGGAATAAAACTAGAAATTGATAGCAGAAGGAAAACCAGAAAATCCACAAATATGTGGCAATTAAACAACACATTCTTAAGAAACCAATAGGTTAAAGAAGAAGTCACAAGGCAAATTAGAAAATACCTTGAGATAAATGAAAGCAAAAACACAACATACAAAACTTAGGGGATTCAGTGAAAGTAGTGTTAAGAGAGAAATTTTTAACAGCAAATGCCTACTTTAAAATAGAAGAAAGTTCTCAAATTAACAACCTAACTTTACAACTCAAGAAAATAGAAAAAGAAGAACAAACTAAACCCAAAGCTTGCAGAAGGAAGGAAATAATAAAGATTAGAGCAGAGATCAATGAAATAGAGAACAGAAAAACAATACAAAAAAACCAATGACTCTAAGAATTGGTTTCTTAAAAAGGTAAGCAAAATCGACAAACCCTTAGTTAGTTTAACTAAGAAAAAAAGAGCGAAGACTCAAATGACTAAAATCAGAAAGGAAAATGGGGACATTACAATGAATGCCACAGAAATAAAAAGGATTATAACAGAATACTACGAATAATTGTATGCCAACACTGGATAACCCAGAAGGAATGTATAAATTCCTAGAATCTATACATACACCAAGACTGAATCATAAAGAAATAGAAAATATGAACAGACCAATAACTGGTAAGGAGATTGAATCAGTAATCAAAAATGTCTCAACAAAGAAAAGTCTAGGACCAGATGGCTTCACTGGAGAATTCTACCAAACATTTAAAGACGAATTATTACCAATCCTTCTCAAAGTCTCCAAATAAACTGATGAAGAGGGAATACTTTCAAACTCATTTTATGAGGCCCATATGACCGATAGCTTTTCACTACAAGAAAAGAAAACTACATATCAATATTCCTAATGAATATTGATGCAAAAATCCTCAACAAAATACTAGCAATCTGAATTCAAAAAACAGCACATTAAAAGGATTATAAACCATGACCAAGTAGGATTTATCCCTGGAATGCAAGAATGGTTCAACATAAGCAAACCAATAAATGTCAATATACCACCTTAACAGAATGGACAAAAACCACATGATCATCTCAATTGATGCTGAAAAAGCATTGACAAAACTCAAACACCCTTTCATGACAAAAACACTCAGCAAACTAGGAATAGAAGGAAATTGCCTCAACATAATAAAAGCTATATATTAAAAGCCCACAACTAACATCAAACTCAGTGGTGAAAAACAGAAAGCATTTCCTCTAAAATCAGGAACAAGGCAATGATGTCTGCTCTTGCCATTTCTATTCAACACAGCATTGGAAGTCCCAGCCACAGCAATTAGGCAAGAAAATGAAATAAAAATCATCCAAATTGGAAAGGAATAAGCAAAATTCTCTCTATTTACAGATGACATGAGTTTTATGTAGAAAACTGTACAGATTCCATAAAAACTTCTTTTTCAAGACATTTATTTTTTTCTCCCCAAAGCCCCCGTACATAATTGTGTATCCTAGTTGTAAGTCCTTTTAGCTCTTCTATGTGGGATGCTGCCACAGGATGGCTTGATGAGCAGTATGTAGGTCTGCACCCAGGATCTGAACCAGTGAACCCTGGGCCACTGAAGTGGGGTGTGCGAACTTCACCACTACACCACTGGGCCAGCCCCATATAAACTTTTAGAACTAATAAAAGAATGTAGCAAAGTTGCAAGATATAAAATCAATGCACAAAAATCAGTTGTTTTCTACACACAAAGCATGAATTATCCAAAAAGGAAATTAAGAAAATAATTCCATTCACAAAAACATCAAAAAGTAAAACACTTAGGAATAAACCTAACCAAGGATGTGAAAGACTTATATACTGAAAACTACAAATTATTGATGAAAGAAATTAAAGACACAAATAAATGGAAAGACATCCTGTGTTCATGGATTGGAAGACTTAATATTGTTAAAATACACATACCACTCAAAGCAATCTACAGACTCAACTCAATCCTCGTCAGAATCCCAGTGGCAAGTTTTGCAGAAATAGAAAATTCATTCTACAATTCACATGGAATGTCAAGGGACCCTGATTAGCCAAAACAATTTTGAAAAAGAACGATATTGGAGGACTCAAACTTTCTGACTTTAAAACGTATTGCAAAGCTACAGTATTCAAAAGAGTTAGTACTGACATAAAGATATATAAACAGACCAATGGAACAGAATAGAGAGTCCAGAAATAAACTCGTGTGTGTATGGTCAAATTATCCTTGACAAGAGTGCCAAGACCACCCAATGAGGAAAAGACATTTTCTTCAAAAAATGGTCCTGGGAAAACTGGATATCTATAGTGAAATAATGAAGTTGAACCTTTATCTTATACTATATGCAAAAATTACTCAAAAAGAACTAAAGACCTAAATTTAAGACCTAAAACTATAAAACTCCTAGAAGAAAACCCAGAGGAAAAGCTCCATGACAATTGACTTGGCAATGATTCCTTGGATATGACACCAAAAGCACAGGCAACAAAAGCAGAATTACACAAGTGGGACTATATAAACTTATTATCTTTTGTATCAAGGGACATAATCAACAGAGTAAAATGGCAACCAATAGAATGAGAGAAAATATTTGCAAATCACATATCTGATGAGGGGTTAATATCCAAAATATATGGAGAACTCCTACAATTCAACAAGAAAAAAGTCAAATAACCCAATTTAAAAATGGGCGAAGGACTTAAAAAGCTATTTCTCCAAAGATGATATAAAAATGGCCAACAAGTTTATGAAAAGATACTCAACATCAGAAATCATCAGAGAAATTGAAAATCAGAATCACAAGGGGCTATCACTTCACATCCATCAGGATGGCTACTGTGGAGGAAGGCAGTCTTATGCGTATTGTCTTTTTGACCCTTTCTTGGCTACATAAGAAGGAACCTTGAGGGGCTGACCCCGTGGCCAAGTGGTTAAGTTCGCGTGCTCCGCTTCGGCAGCCCAGGGTTTCACTGGTTCGGATCCTGCGCGCGGACATACCACTGCTCATCAGGCCATGCTGAGGCGGCGTCCCACATAGCACAACCAGAGGCATTCACAACCAGGATATACAAGTATGTACCAGGGGGCTTTGGGGAGAAGAAGAAAAAGAAGAAAAAAAGAAGATTGGCAACAGAGATTAGCTCAGGTGCCAATCTTTAAAAAAAGAAAAAGAATGAACCTTGGGCCCAGAACACTTTCTTACCAAAGATAAAGTGTCCACGCAGTCTGTGCCGGGCTTATCACCTTGTGTGAAAATATCTTTCCCTGTTTCATACTCAATGAGTGTTTTTTTGTTTTGTTTAATGTGTATGTCAATGGCCCTCAGCCATGCCCCAAGCTTTCAGTATTTCAGACTCCACATGGGGGGCGGTCAGAGTCCTTCTACTGCTGCATGAGAGGGGCGCATGTAGGAGAACTGACCCGTGTGGGCTACCAAGAGAGACCTGCTGCCCATGGGACACCAATGCCCTCTATTGAAGCTGGTCTTGCTCTGTCCCTTCTCTATGTAAGTAAAATGTTGTTCCATCCAATGCTTGTGTTGTGTTTTCCTTGGTGACTCAAATACCAAGATGCAATGGGCAGAAGTGTTTAGAGTCCTCCCCTGGGATTGGTAACTGCTGCACAGTACTCTGCTGGACAGCTACTATTGAAAAAAAAAAAAAACCCAGAAAATCAATAAGCATTGGTGAGGATGTGGAGAAATTGAAACACTTGTGAACTGTTGGTGGGAATTTAAAGTGGGGCAACCACTATGGAAAATGGCATGCAGATTCTTTAAAAAATTAACAATGGAACTACCATATGATCCAGAAATCTTACTTTTTGGGTAAACATCCAAAAGAATTGAAAGCAGGATTTCAAAGAGATATTTGCCCACCCATGTTCATAGCAGCACTATGCACAATAGCCAAGACATGAAAGCAACCCATGTGTTCATCAGTAGATGAATGGATAAACAAAATGTGATATATACACACAGTGGAATGTTATTCAGCCAGAAAAAGGAAGGAAGGAAATCCTGTCATATGCTACAACACAGGTGAACCTTAAACAAATTCTATAAGACTCCACTTATATGCAGTATCTAAAGAAGTCAAATCATAAAAACAGAAAGTAGAACGGTGGTTACCATGGGCTGGGGGCAGGGGGAGAAAGGGAGCTGTTGTTTAATGGGTACAGAGTTTCAGATTTCCAAGATGAAAAAGCTCTGGAGGTCTGTTTCACAACCATGTGAATATGCTTAACGCTACTGAACCGTATACTTAAAAATGGTGAAGATGGTAAATTTTATGTTAATCGTTTTTTACCACGCACACAAAAAATGAAGCTGAAGAGTCATTTCTTTCTTCTCCATTGCATAACTGGATTATCCAGAAACCCAAGAAACCCTTGTGGGTTTCAAAACAATACTTTTAGGACACAAGGAATGGAAATTGAGAAATACCTGGAAACGACATGACTAACTGAACAACCCAGTATAATATTTTCCAAAATATGTTCTGTGGAATGATAATTCCTGGGATGTTAATGAGTTAAATTATATAGTCTAAGTCGTTTGAGAAATGCAAGATTCAAGTCCCATTTAAAAATAGAAGTTCTTTACTCTGGAACGTCTTAGAATCTTTTATATTCTAATATGCGTTTTTTAATCTCTGAGGGAAGACACATGTTTCCCAAACTTATCTGGCCACAGAAGCCTTTCTTTTTTTTTCATGGAACATCTCTCAGGAGTAATGTTATAAAGAACACATTTTAAGGAACAATGATAGATTACGTAGCAATAAAAAATATTTGTCTGGTCTAAGTAAAATTTTAATTTGACTGTAGAGTTAAACACAGTTTCAAATAAGTGCTAAAAAGAGAGGCATCAAAAAAATGCAAACAGTTAAAAAACTACCATAGGAGCAATCCCTGGCTGGTGTCCTTTATTGGGCACTGAATGTCCTCGGACTGCACAGCATAGGGCTCACCTTGCACATACTTAGTGTAAATATTTTTTAATAACTGAGCGAACTACATGAATTAGTAAGAAACAAATTTAACCTTCAAATATTTTACGGTTAGTTTTTCAGAATTTGGAAATCTAAAGATTTCTTTAGATGTGTCTCAAAGGAGTTAAGACATTGTCTTCAGAATTCCAAATTCTTGGGGTTGGCCTGGTGGTGCAGGAGTTAAGTTCGCACGTTCCGCTTTTCAGTGGTCTGGGGTTCCCGGGTTCAGATCCCGGGTGCGGACATGGCACCCACTTGGCAAAAGCCATGCTGTGGTAGGCATCCCATATATAAAGTAGCAGAAGATGGGCATGGATGTTAGCTCAGGGCCGATCTTCCTCAGCAAAAAAAAAAAGAGGCGGATTCGCAGGAGTTAGCTCAAGGCTAATCTTCCTCAAAAAAAGAATTCCAAATTCTTGTACCTAGTTCAAATGTGAGACTTGAAAATTATATATAATATGCTATGGTCATCATCAAAACTATGGTCCCACTATGGAAGCCTTATAGTCATTTTGTCTTACAGCAGGCAGATTAACCTTTTCAAGACATAAATCAGAGCATGTCACCCTGATCTTCACCATTCCGATCCCCCAATTCAAAACTCTAGTGACATGCTATTGCACCCTCAGTAAAATCCAAACTCCTTGCCTTGGCCCGCGAGGCTCTGCGCCATCTGGCTCCTGCTCCCCTCGCTGGCTTCACCTACCCCTCCTTCTTCTCTCAGTCCTTCTTACCATTCCTTGAACACGTGTAGCTTCTTTCTGACTCCAGACCTTTGCCTTCTACCCAAAGGTCTTCCCTCATATCATTCTTCATGTTGTAAACATCTTCCCTCTTATGCCCTTCATACTGTTGGATCCCTCCTTTGTTTGTTTACTTAAGTGTCACCTCCTCAGAGTGAGGCCTTCTTTGACCAAATTTAAAATAGTACCTCTATTACTCTCTAGCTTCTGACCCTACTTCTTTAATTTTCTTCATACCACTTACTACTTCCTGACATATATCTTTTTACTGACTTTCTCTCACCCGCTGACTGTAGGCTTCATAGGGGACGGAAGCCACTTTGTTATCTAGAATATTCCATGCCTAGAACTCAGGCACAGAGAAGACCCAATAAATTTTTGTTGAAACAATAGAATATATTATAATACTTTCCTCTATCAATAGCAAATGAGTAGAATATCAGCAGCTTGTAGTATCTTAACTGTACCCCTCATAACACTAGTGGAGAATCAATGATCTATTTGTTTATTTTGTTTGGGAACGGGTACTTATTTTTGTCACTAGTCAAAAGTCAGTCAATAAATATTTATCGAAAGCCTACTGGGAACCAGCCACTATTCTAGTAATCATGGCTTAGGAAAAAGCCAGTGATTAACTCTAGGGTATCTGTTATCAGATTGGATTAGCATTTCAGTCCAACTCCATCCGAGAGTTTTAAGAATATACAGAAGATGAGTGACAGAGGAGAATGATTAGCTTGTCGTTCTCTGTCAGAATTCTTCAAAGTATAATGGGAATCTAACTACTGTAGTAGATAATAAACTTCAAATAATATTTAAATGATTATTGGTCCTGAAGTGAAAAGGAGAAATTAATCAATTAATTGTATTGTGAAAAAAACTGAAAAAATCACCTGCTTCTCCAGTTATGTTGTTGGTGGTCTTTCTGGATAATTCTTTTTATTTTTGGTAAAATATAGTGAAAGGCACCGATCGTAAAAGATAATTTTATGAGCTAATAAATGTAACCACTACCCTAATCTAGACACAGAACATTTTCATTACTCCACAAAGTTCCCTCGTGCTCCTTTCCCAGTCAATTCCCACTCACCATAGACAACCACCAATTAAACTTTTATCCCCATAGATTGAATTTGCCTGTTCTTAAACTTCATATAAACAGAACTAACTATACAGCATGGACTCTTTTGTGTAAGATTTCTTGCGCTCAACATAACGTTTTTGAGATTCATCTGCGTTGTTGAGTATATCATAGTCCATTCTTTTGCATTGCTGAGTAGCAGTCCGCTATATGGATACACTACAATTTGTTTATCCATTCACATTTGAGTTGTTTCCAGTTTTTTCTTATTATAAATAAAGCTGCTATGAACATTATTACATTATTGTTCAAGTCTTTATGCAGAGATGTTCTCATTTCTCTTGCACAAATAGCTATAGTGGAATTGCTGGGCCATAGGGTAGACATATGCTTAATTAACAGTATGGGAAACTGCCAAACAGTTTTCCAAAGTGATTCGCCATTTTACACCCCTACCGGCAATTTATGAGAGCTCTTATTTCTCCACATTCCCACCAACATTTGGTGTTGTCAGTCTTTTTAATTTTAGCCATTCTAATGGGTATGAAATAGTACCTCATTGTGGTTTTATTTTGTATCTTCCTAATGACCAATGATGAGGAGCGCCTTTCCATGTGTTGGTCATCTGCATATCTTCTTTTGAGAAGGATCTGTTCATGTCTTTTGCCCATATTTTACTGAATTGTTTGTCTTTTTGTTATCGATTTATAGGAATTCTTTATATACTTTGGATACAAGTTCTTTGTCAGATATATGTATTATAAATATTTTCTTCTCTGTGTTAGTCAGGATAGAGAAACCACATAGTAATTCGAATAGGAACAGTTTAACATAGTTAATAATTCTTAAATATAACAGGAGATTGAAGTAACAAAAGATTGGCTAGTAAATAAAGAGAGCTCTAAAGAATATAACAATAGTAAACAGAAGGAGCAGCTACTTCCCTGGGACTGAGCTCCAGAGCCCAAGGAAGATGCCCCCAGAGCTGTGATGCTGATATGGAGGCACTGGCGATGGCTTCTTAAACGGCTGACAGAGAAGTCACTGCGATGCCGCATTAGTGGAATGTGCTAGAAATATGCACTGTAGAGTACTGATGAAGGCTATTCATAGGGAGATGTCTGAGTGAAGCATTCTGCTTCAAAACTGCCTGCGGGAGGTGCCAAGCAAAGCTGTTTGCCACTGGCCGCTGCAGGAGCTGGTGCTGGAGAAGCTGCAAGGACGGCAGGAGCCTGTAGCTTGTGGAGGGGCCTGTGAACCAGCACGCGAGAGTCCTCCACTGACAAAGGCAGCAAAGGAAGAATATGTGAATAGCCCAGAGCAGGTAGAGGAGGGTGAATTTGGAGCTTATAGGCCATAAATTGATAACTGGCACACTACCTGTGGTTTGCCTTTTCATTTTGTTTACTGTGTCTTTTGATGAGCAGAAGTTTTTAATTTTGATCAGGTCCAATTTATCGTTTTTTTTCTTTTATGGTTAATGCTTTTTGTGTCCTCAAAGAAATCTTTGTCTATCTCAAGTTCTCAAAGATATTCTCTTATGTTTCTTCTAAAAGTTTATAGTTTTAGCTTTTATATTTAGGTCAATGATACATCTCAAATTAACTTTTGTGAAGTTGATGAGGTAGGGGTTGAGGCCCATTTTTTCCACATATTTACCTCCTTGCTGTAGAACCATTTGTTGAAAAGACTTTCTTTTCTCTGTTGCATAGCCTTGGCACTTTTGCGAAAAATCAAGTGACTACGTATGTGAGAGTCTATTTCCGGACTTTCTATTCTGGTCCAGTGATCTATTTGTCTGTCGTTATGACATGACCATATTGTTTTGATTATTGTAACCTCATAGTAAATTCTGAAATCAGATAGTGTAAGTCCACCAGCTTTTTGTTTGTTTGTTTTGTGAGGAAAATTGGCCCTGAGCTAACATCTGTGTCAATCTTCCTCTATTTTGTCTGTGGGAGGCCGCAACAGTATGGCTTGATGAGCAGCAGGTAGGTCTGTGCCTGGGATCCAAACCCACGAACCCCTGGCCGCAGAACTAAAGCATGCAAACTTAACCACTATGCTATGGGGCCAGCCCCCAGCTTTGTTTTTCTTTCCCCAAAATTGGTCTCTCCCACCCCATATAACTTTTAGAATTAACTTGTCAAATTCTACCAAAAACAAAAAAAATTCTGGGGCTGGCTCCGTGGCCGAGGCTAAGTTCGTGTGCTCTGCTGCGGTGGCCCAGGGTTCGGATCCTGGGCACGGACATGGCACTGCTCATCGGGCCACGTTGAGGCAGTCTCCCACATCCCACAACTAGAAGGACGTGCAACTAAGATATACAACTGTGTACGGGGGGGTTTGGGGAGATAAAAGCAGAAAAAAAAAAGGAAGATTGGCAACAGTTGTTAGCCCAGGTGCCAATCTTTAAAATAAATAAATAAAAAATAAAAAAAGTAAAGCTCTATCATTAAAAAAAAAGTTTTGTTGAAGTTTTGATTGAGACTGAATTGAATCTATACATAAACTTGGAGAGAATTGAGTTTTTTTCCACCCATAAACATGGTACATATCTCTCTACTTATTTTGGTCTTTTAAAATTTCCCTGTGAGATGTTTCTTAGTTTTCAGTGTACAGGTCTTGTAGTAAGTAATAAATTAATGCTTATTGAATTAAAATCTCTTCTTTCATTTACTATCAAGAGGTGGTCTAAACTTTTTGAGCATTCCTCGGCACCCAGCCATCATCCTATAATTCTACCTCCGTTACTCTGTTGAAACCTCATTTTCACAGCCATCGGCCTCATTACTTCTGAGTCTTCATTTGCCCTTACCTTTCTGCGGCTGTTAAAGCCACCTACAACCTCCCCTTTGACTCTCTCTCTGCACTTGGCTTCCATTCAACTGCATTACCCTAATGCTCCTTGAACTTCTGTGACTACCCTTCCAGCTCCTCTTTGCTTGTTTACCCCCCAAACCATGAGTGTTCCCTAAGACTCAGCACTTAGCTCTTTGTCTTTTCTTCTGCTTCCTGTGTCTACCGCTCAGAATCAGGGACTCATAACCTAAATACAAGTTCAACTATCTTGCAAGTGTATGATTTAAAAATTTTTTATATATCCCCATCCACCAATTCTTCGTGGAATGAGTGAGAAATAAACAAACATTCTCAGCCCTATCCCTTTCTCTAAACTTGAGTCATATATCTCCACCTGCCTTCTAGACTCATGAGTCATCAATCACTCTCTCAAGCTTAATATACCAAAATCTGAATTTATCATCTTCTCCCTTCCATATTCAACTCCTCCTCCTAAACCCCTAATTCCTCCCAATAACACAGGCTCAAAATTGAGGAGTCATCCTTGAGGCCTCTTTGAACTACCAGAGCCAATTAGTGAGAAAGTTTTCTTCAATGCTTTCCTTTCAATGGTTTTCACCTGTCCTTTCTTTTCCATTCCCAGTCACCCCAATTGACTTAGCAGAGAAACCCCTCATTATTGCAACTTCTTCCTAACTTGTTTTCCTGTTTGTGGCTGTTGTTCACCTTCAATCCAACCTTCACGTCATTGTTTGATTAATCCTTTAAGATCGCCACCTTCTTCTTATTACTTCCCTACTTAAATAACCATCTTCAGTGATCACTCACCTCTGAATCCCTTGATTTGTCCCTCCACATTTATTAAACTCTTTACCCAGGGATTTTAGATGTGTTCTTTATGATAACTCTAACTGTGTCCAAGATCTATTTTCTACACCACTATCAACTTGTTTTAACTATATACTTTAAATAAGTTTTTATCTCTTTTTCAAAAGTTTCCTGGGTATTCTCCCCCATTTATCTTTCCAAATTAACTTTAAAACATGTTGTTAAATCATTTGAAAAAACTTGTTGGAACTTTAGAATTCCATCAACTTTATTGATTTATTTAGGGAGAATTAAACTCTTTGTGATATTGGGGTTTTTTTTAATCCAAGTATAAGCAACATCTCTCCATTTATTCCAGTTTTCTAATAGGTTTTATGGTTTTCTTCACATGACTCCACACATTTTTTATTGTATCTATTTCTAAATATTTAATGGATTTTGTAATCAAGAACAGATTCTTCCCTCCTTCCTCATTCACTTCCTTTCTTTCTTCCTTCCTTTTTTCTTCCTTCCTTCCTTCCCTCCTTCTCTTTTCTCTCTCTCTTTTTGCCTTTTTCTTTTTTTCTCTCTTCCTCTCATTATTTCCTTTTCAACTCATTGAATTCACTTTATCAAAGAGAATCTCAAACAAGATAAGCACTTTCCAGGTAATTTTGTGATTTTGATTGTATATAGATATAGAAACAAAGATATATAGATAGGTGTGTGTGATTTTTTTTTGTTTGTTTTAAAATAAATATTGAATGTAGAAACTTTTTCTTTCATTACATGGCTCGATTTCAGGCACCATACTTCTGACTGAGTATTTAGACTACATAACCTAAATGACAGTTTATATTCATTGAGAATGTATGCAAATATCCAGTAAAACAAGGTGTATTTATTTCATTCTGTTTCTTGCTACTTATGTTTTTCTTCTTATTTAAGGACACTTAGAATATTTCTACTCTAATGAGTTAAAATGAGTCCCAGGGTGTTCATTTCCTTGAATGTTATTTACACAGAGTACATTTCCCTAACACTGGAATTTGCATCAAGCCAGAGGCAACTGCATCCTATGAGTGCACATGAAAGCTGTCTAGAAACAGCCTTTAAAATCCACATTCCCCAGTTCTGCCAAGATGGAGTAGCCCCAGTCTCCCCAGGTCCTCCCTCTTACAACTAAAGAATGCTGGACGTACACAACAAACAAGGATAGGAAGACTCTGAAAGAAGAAGGTGAACTGCCTAGGGACCTCAGGACTCAAGGAATAACATGGTAGTGGGTTCCTGAGTTTTCTCGTTGCCTCCCGTATATCCTGAACAAGGCACTGCAGAGGCTCCAACATAAAACAGCTGACAGTGCAGGAAAAAACCAGACAAACAAAAAATGTCCAAGAAAAATCAATTCCCCCTAGCCAAAGGACTAGATGGCCTAAAACAAAAAATCTACTTGGCAATACCCACCCTACTCCAGCCAAACACCGAAGGAGAAACTCCACTCCTCCTAAAAAATGCTCAAATAGCCCACAGAAAGGTAAGAAAAGACAGACAGAGAACAAGTAATAAAATGGCAGACTTAAGCCCTAACATATCAATTATTATCTTAAATGTAAATAGTTTAAATACACCAATTAAAAGACAGAGATTGGCAGAATGGCTGAGAAATCATCATCCCAAAATACTGTCTACAAGGAATTCACTTCAAATACAATGACACAGGTTTAAAGTAAAAGAGAGATCAAATGACGTCGGCAAGATGATGGAATAGGAAATCCCAGCCTCGTTGCGCCACAGAAACCCAGATTTAGGGGCCGACCCTGTGGCTGAGTGGTTAAGTTGATGCCCTCCAATTCAGCGGCCCAGGGTTTCGCCGGTTCAGATCCTGGGCGCGGACATGGCACTGCTCGTCTAGGCCACACTGAGGCAGCGTCCCACATGCCACAACCAGAAGGACCCACAACTATAATATACAACTATATACTGGGGGGCTTTGGGGAGAAAATCAGAAAAAAAAAGGATATTGGCGACAGTTGTTAGCTTAGGTGCCAATCTTAGAAAAAAAGGTATGTACATATAGAAAGAGATGTATTTTTAGGAATTGACTCATGTGATTATAGAGGCTGGTGAGTCCAAAATCTGCATGGTGGGCCAGTGGGCTGGAGACCCAGAGAAGAGCCAATGCTGCAGTTCAGGTCTGAAGGAGTCAGGCTGGGGGGCCAGGAAGTCGCTGATGTTGAAGTCCAAAAGCTGTCTGGTGTAGTCTTTCTCTTTGATTAGGGGAGACCAGTCTTTTTGTGCTATTCAGGCCTTTAACTGATTGCATGAGGCCCACCCACTTTATGGAGGGCAATCTGCTTCATTCAAAGTCCATCAATTTGAATGTTAATCTCATCTAAAAGCATCCTTACAGAAACATCCAGAATAACGTTTGACCAAATATCTGGGCACTGTGGCCCAGCCGAGCTGACACACACAATTAACCATCACAACTACGAACAACTTTATGCTCATAACTAAAATACATAAAAGAAATAAACCAATTCCCCCCAAATCACAAACTACCAAAACTCAACCAAGATGAAGTGGGAAATCTCAGTAGTACTACAACCATTAAGGAAATTGAATTTGTGATTAAAAATCTCCCTGAAAAGAAATCATTATGCCCAGATAAATTCACTGCAGAATTCTGCCAAACATCTAAAGAATTAGCACCAATTTTCACAATGTGTTCCAGAAAATAGAGAGGAGGGAACAACTCCCAACTCATTTTATAAGGCTACTATTACACTGACACCAAAGTCAGACAAAAAACGTACAAACTGTAGACCAATATCTCTCATGAGATATTAATGGTCCCATTAATACCAAGCCTGAGAATTTCTCCCATAGAAATAAAGCCATCAGGGTATAAAAATATGTAAATATTTACTGAATTCGTTCTTAGTGGCAAAATCTGAAAACAAAGGACTGCATATCAATTTGGTAGTGATAGAATAAGTTATGATATACAATGTTATACATCCATTAAAAGAATGAATTAGGGCTCTACCAGTTGACTTGAAGGGATTTCCACAGTTGAGTAAGAAAAACAAGATGAAGAAAAAAATGTGTGTTATGTGACCCCCTTTTAAAAAAGTGAATAATGACAAAAATTTCTAAGTGTCTGTGAATATATGTATATATATGATGAGTTTATATGCCTCTTTATGAAAATACTAGCATAGAGGAAAAATGGAAGGATACATATCAGGTTGTTGATGCGGGTTACCTGGGGAGAAAGAGGATTCAGGGACATCAATGTGCTGCAATAGGGAGGAAAGATAGAGTCAAGAGAAAGAGGAAAAGAAAAAAGATAGACTGTATATGTATATGATATGATAAAATGCATATGAAAGATAAAAATTATGCATTTATGTTAAATGATATGTCTGATTGGTACTTTTTCCCATTATGTTTTCTAACAGATTACTGATTGTATATAAGAGGTACAGATTTTTGTGTTTTTATTTTTATCTGGCTCCCATACTGAAATATCTTATTAGTTCTAATAGGTTCCATTGATTTTCTTGGGTAAACAATCATATAAGCTGAAAATGAAATTTTGAATTCTGATTCCTAGTTTGTAGGCTTGTCATTTCTTTTATTTTGTCTTCTTTGATTAGCTTAAAACTTCAGTTTCCAAAATAATATTAGACAATATTGGTTTTCTCAGTCATCCTTATTTGGTTTCTTTACTATCTCTAGAGTTGACCATTGAGTATAGTATTGATTACAAATTTGAGGTAGTCTTTTTTGGAGGGTGTGTGTGTGTGTGTGTGTGTGTTTATGCATTTTATCAGGAAAAGATGCTGAACTTTAATGAGTGCCTTTTTGACATCTATCAATATAACATATTTTTTTATTTCTTTGACCTATTACTGTGATAAATCGGATGAATAGATATCTTAATATTAAAAACCATCATTGTATTTTACAAAATAAATTCTCATGGAGAATTTTTTATTTACTTAATATACTTCCGGGTTTAATTTGTTAATATTCTATTTAGAAGTTATTCCAAATTAATTGATAAACTTTCTATAGTTTTCTTTTGTGTGTAATTTTTGTTAGATTTTGATATCAGTTACTGCAATGAACTGAGATGCTCCCATATTTTTCTGTGCTCAGAAATACTTTTAAAAGCATATGAGTTATTTGTTTCTTGACAATTTGATAGTAACAACCTTTAAAACCCTTAAGGCCTGGTACAATTTGTAGAGGAAATTTTAATAAACTTTTCAATATGTTATATGATTATTTCTCCACTTGAATCAATTTTAATAATTTATATTTTCCTAGAAAATCATTCGTTCCATCAGAATAATCTTGTCAGACATTTCCATTTTTCAAGAGAAGCTAAAAATTGTTTTCTTAATAGTCCTTTTATTAAAAATAGTTTTAGACGCATTAATTTTAATATCTTATATGACCATAGTACAATGATCAAAACCAGAAAATGAACATTGATGCAACACTATTGACTAATTTGCAGAGCTTCCTCATCTTTCACCAATGGTCCCACTAGTGTCCTTTTTCCTGAAACAGGATCCAGTCCAGATCCCACACTGCATTTAGTCGTATCTCCTTTGTCCTGATATCTTAACGTTAGTAGTTACAGCACTGTGCGAGATTAACAGGACCCTCAGACCTCCAGTTTGCTACTTCTGGACAGGCCGGGCATGGCTAGGGCTCATGTCTTGTGTATCATCAACAGCTGCCCTGGAACTTAACGTGGGGCTGAAGGGGAGCTGACACAGGTAAAGGACAAAGTGTTCCTTACATTTCTTCTTTCCTTAATTTGCCAGATAGATATTTTTGTACCCATTGTAGCATGTAGAAAATAGTTTTTATTTGCTTATTCTGGTATTTCCTACATCTTGCCTGGCCGAACATATAACACCTGTTGAATACTTGTTGAATAAATGAGTGAATTCTGACAAGGACAGAATGCTTGTTGTCCATTTTGGAAACGTTTCTACTGGCAAGAACGTATGTGTGCTATATTATCGTGGACACGTGGTGTTTTTGTTTATCCATCACCTATTTTCCTTTCTTGTGGAATAGCAACCTAATTTTCCTTTTAGAAACTACTTTCCCTGATTCCACGCAGTCTTGCTGGAACCATCAATCAAGGTACGAAGGAGTGAGCACACAACCCAGGTCAGGCCAACAGGCTTTCCTGGAAGTTTTAATCTTGAGCGGAGTATGGAAAAATGGCTGGAGCTCATTCATTCCATTGGCGGGACCCTGCAGAGCCCTAGATCCCTGGAATTTCTCTGGTTCCTTTCCTCTTTGAGGCTTCGTTGTTCAGCTTTTGCTTCTATTTTATAGGCTATTCCTGTTTTCCAATAAATGCTCACCCCCACGCCCAGCTTTTCATTTTGGCTTAATTTAGTAAGAGTCAGTTTCTATTGCTTACAAACAAAGAAATTTAAGATAGATATGTATAGGGGAAGTAGGAAGGCTATTTCTGGATTTTCTCCTCAAAACGAGTGGAAATTTACAAAGAGGAAAGTTGTAGTATATAAAATCTGAGCTCTGTCTTCTTCCACACGTAAGATAGTGACATCCTCCATAAAGCTACAGAGAATTTAACATGCATATGTCAGCAATATTATTATATGATAGCTAGTGATGTATCTATTATATACAACATGCGTCAATACAATTATGTAATTATACTATGTATTATGTTTATTAAAATAACTGTTACATATATTAAATTTAACTATATATATCAATATAATAATGAGATGAGATACAGCAAAGGATACATTATTGACTATTTTTTCATGAAAAAATAGAGTAGATAATTCATTTTGGAAAACACTAATCAGGCATTTCTCAAGCTACTAGAGTAACATTTGCTAAATTTAATATTACTTTCTTAAATAGATACTATATTAACCTGAAAAAACACATTGTAAAAATTTACCTCCGATTCCTTGGTAATAGCTGATTCATTGTTTTCTAAAATAACCCACCCTATAGCAATTCTCATAGTTAATTCACAATAGAAAAAATAATACCTCACTGAAACTACTTGCTTATAAGAATAAGTCTGGACACATTTTGTGTTATTTTTCCTATGTGTTTACAATACAGAATTTGGAGACATTACGGTACAAAAGGATTATTATTAGTGGTTTATAAATCCATATTTATTAACATTATAATAAAAATACATGCATTTGTATCCATGTCTTAACCTAGGAAGATGTGGTAAGCATTGACCATCAAATGTCATCTATCACATATTGATAACTCAGTGAAAAGGTAACTGTATTTAAAGTCCTGGAAAAAACTGCTAAGCCTTCAGCATTCCCTTGTCAAAGTAATCAGTGTGATTAATGAGAAGCAATAAATGACAAAAATCAGGAATACAAATACAGGCATACCTTGGAGATGTTGCAAGTTTGGTTTCAGACCACCACAATAAAGTGAATATCACAACAAAGTGAGTCATGAATTTTTTGGTTTCCCAGCGCATATAAAAGTTATGTTTACACTATACTGTCTATTAAGTGTGCAACAGCATTAGGTCTAAAAAACAATGTACATACCTTAATTAAAAAATACTTTATGTGGCCAGCCCAGTGGCGTAGTGTTTAAAGTTTGTATGCTCTGCTTCTGTGGCTCATGGTTCACGGGTTTGGATCCCAGGCACAGACCTAACACTGTTCCTCAAGCCATGCTGTGGTGGCATCCCACATAAAACAGAGGAAGATTGGCACAGATGTTTGCTCAGTGACAATCTTCTTCAAGCAAAAAGGAGCAACAATATCTGTTGTTAGCTCTGGGCCAATCTCCCTCACCAAAAAAAAAAAAAAATTAGCATTTATTGCTAAAAAATGCTTAAACATCATTTGAGCATTCAGCGAGTCGTAATCTTTTTTGATGGTGGAGGGTCTTGCCTCTATGTTGCTGGCTGCTGACTGATCATGGTGGTGGTTGCTGAAGGCTGGGGTGGCTGTGGCAATTTCTTAAGATAAGACAATAATGAAGTTTAGTGCATTGATTGACTCTTCCATTCATGAATGATTTCTCTGTAGCATGTGATGATTTTGGTAGCATTTTACTCATAGGAGATCTTTTTTCAAAATTGGAGTCAATCCTCTCAAACCCTACCACTTCTCTATCAACTAAGTTTATGTAATATTCTAAATCCTTTGTTGTCATTTCAACAATCTTCACAACATATTCACCAGGATTAGATTCCATCTCAAGAAAAGACTTTCTTTTCTCATCTATAAGAAGCAACTCCTCATCCATTAAAGTTTTACCATGAGATTGCAGCAATTCAGTCACATCTTCGGGCTCTACTTCTAATTCTACTTCTCTCGCTATTTCCACCATATCCGCAATTACTTCCTCCAGTGAAGACTTGAAACCTTCAAAGTCATCCACGTGGATTTGAATCAATGTCTTCCAAACTCCTGTTTATGTTGATATTTTGACTTCTTCCCGTGAGTCACAGATGTTTTAATGGCATCTAGAATGATGAATCCTTCCCAGAAGTGATACTGGCCCTGATATCAGTTCCCCTACATTAAACGCAGCATATGTGGGTTAAACCAGAAGCACTATCCCCTTTCCCTGCTTCTCTAAGTTACATTCATATGTAAATATCGGGTTTTTAAACCTTTGTAGCCCTGAACTTCACAAGGCAAGTAGAAGTTAGAAATTGTTAAAAGCCCAGGTGGCCTCATGCTGGGCTCACATTGAGGTTTTGGGTAATTATGGATTCTTGAGGTTTCTTACAGGGAGACTGATATCCAGAGAATACCAAGAAGCTGAACCTTCCCAGACCCCAACCCCTCAGTTTCCTGGCACCAGAATCCACCATCTGCCACAGAGGCAGACAACCAAGGACATGCACCTGTGGATTCCCTCATCTCACCATTCCCTTTCCTGTAAGCAGCTTCACAAGGCCAAACACAGGGTAAGATGAAAACTAACCAGAAAAGTCCACACAATCAAGGGAAAAGAAATTCAGCCTTGAAAGCCAAACGCATGCTAGTGGGAAGGCACCAACCAGCAAAGCCACATGCTCCCCCTCCCTTACTTAAAATCCAAGCACATGCTCTCCCTCCCCTACCTAAAACCCCAGACATAAACCCCTGCCTTTTTCCCTTCGAGGAGGCTGATCTGAGTTCTAACATTGTTCTAATATCGAAGATCAGTGATCACAGACCACCATAACAAATATAATAATAATGAAAAAGTTTGAAATATTGTGAGAATTACCAAAATGTGGTGCAGAGACACAAAGTGCGCAAATGTTTTTCGAAAAACGGAGCTGACAGACTTGCTCAGTGCAGGGTTGCCACCAACCTTCAATTTGTAAAAACCGCAAGATCTGTGAAGCACAATAAAGCAAAGTACACTGAAACGATGTTTGCCTGTGATTGCTTTACATTATGTCAGTACTTCCAATTGATGTAGCAACTACACTTAGTCTCTGGTGATAATTCTGAAACGCCGTTCGCTTTAAGAACTAAAGGGAAATAGATACTATGTCCTGTGAAATTCCAAATCGTTATTCTAGGTTGTCTTATTGGTCTTAGTTTTACAAACAGGAAGAAACAGATCATGAAAGATGTTAAACTATGTAAATAAAAGAATGTTTTTCTTTTATATGGCTTTCTTGTATTCTCCTTTGTTATCTAACAAGAGAATACTCAGCTGTGTTTATGGAGAGTGAAAATCCTTGAGTATAATAGCAGTGCTACACATCAAGAAGGCTGGCACATGAGTGTCCTTTCTTCAATCCTTGTTGTCTCAGGCCACCTGTACTTTCCAGAAAGAAGTAACTCTCCTCCTAATATAAACAAAAGGCTTGCTGCACAGTTACAATTTTTCTTTTTATATGGGGGAGAGGAGGTTGCTTCATTAATCGATAAAAAATTTAGTGACAAATTCTGGGGCATATTTCCCTAGGTTTTACTGGCCTATAAATTTCAGTAGTTTTCAAAAAGAATTTTAATCATTTATTCAACAAAAATTTACAGAGCATTATTACGTGAAAAATCCTGTGCTAGGTGTTTTGGAGACAGCAGTGAACAAGACACACTTGATCTCTCACTTTGTGGAATATACAGTCTAGCAGGAGATAGAAACATTAAACAATTAGGTACACAATTTTTTTTTTTTTTTTTGAGGAAATTTGCCCTCAGCTAACTGCCACCAATCCTCCTCTTTTTTTTTTTTTTTTGAAAGATTTTAGTTTTTCCTTTTTCTCCCCAAAGCCCCCCGGTACATAGTTGTGTAGTCTTCGTTGTGGGTTCTTCTAGTTGTGGCATGTGGGACGCTGCCTCAGCGTGGTCTGATGAGCAGTGCCATGTCCGCGCCCAGGATTCGAACTGACGAAACACTGGGCTGCCTGCAGCGGAGCGCGCGAACTTAACCACTCGGCCACGAGGCCAGCCCCACTAATTCTCCTCTTTTCGCTGAGTAAGACTGGCCCTGAGCTAACGTCTGTGCCCATCTTCCTCTACTTTATATGTGGGACGCCTACCACAGCATGGCTTGCCAAGCGGTGCCACGTCCGCACCTGGGATCCGACCCCGGGCCGCTGAAGCAGAATGTGCGCACTTAAGCGCTGCGCCACGGGGCCAGCCCCCGTAATTCTTTATATAATTAAAATCGTGATGTTACATAAAGGAGGTATGCAGAATGCTGCGAGAGCGTATAATAGGCATCCTAACAGTCTATGAGAGGGAGGGAAGGCCTCTTTGAGGAAGTAACATGCGTCAGTGAGGACACTAGTAACAAAGCCTGTGGTTCTCATCAGACCTGAAGCCAGATCCACGTTTTCTGCTGTGTTTAAGCTAGTCTGAGCTGGGTGTCTGTTGCTTACATCTGAGAATTCTAACTAATATGCCATTTAATGTCAGATAAGACACAAAATTACTTTTGTTCAAGATATTTAAGGAAAAGACCATTATTATTAGAGTTTAGGTTGCTATTTGGAGTTAATTTCAGATTATAATTAATTTTTCTTTGATAATTTTTTCAAGTTCATTCCCTAACAAAAATGTAATAATTCAATGCTCATTAATGTCAGAGCTATACATTTTTTTTGCTAAAAAGCAGTAAAACTATAGTTTAGATCAAGATTTTTGTCTATTAAGACAAAAAATATCTCAATTTCAAGTATCTTCAAGTAACTTTAAAGAATATCTAAGAATGCTATTCAAATTATCATCTTACATGTACATTCACCAAGTGTATACTACATGCTACATAGTAATTTAGCGAGCATTTATTGATCACCCACTAAGAACCAGGGCATAGGGATATAAAGATTAAAAGCCAAGTCCCTGCTCTCAAGAAGCTCACACCTAGGATTAAGAGAGAAGTTCAAAGGAAAACTATAGTCTATAAAACAGTAGTGCTAGATACTGGGGACATGAAAATGATTAAGATCCAGTATTGGATCGGCAAGATTGAATAGCCTACTGATGCAGTTAGCTCATGCCATCCACATTTCTGCCAACAGACATTTACCAAAAACCTGCATGTGCCAGGCACCGTGCTAGAGTCTATCTGAGCAAGGAGTAGTGAACAAATTAGACATCGGCAAGTGGGGAAGATGGAAAGTACGCAAGAACTATGAAAATTAAAGCTTTATTGCACTTGCGCATACTAAGATACCTAAAGCACGATCTTTGTCTTTGTGGAACACAAAACCTAATTTTAAAAATAGATAAATAATAGAATATTTTTAAAAGCTATGATAATGGGTATGAAGAAAATATCTTTGAAGCATAAAGAAGTGCTGAGATTTGCTTACTGAAATCAGAGGCTTTGCAGAGGTGTCTTTGAGCTGAATTGTAAAGAATAAGTAGAAGTAAACAGCATATAGGTGTTATTTTAATCAACGGAAGCAGATAGGAAACTTTTCCCACTTATAGTTCTGTAATGACAAAGAAAAAGATATACATTATTGTATTGGTTTTGTTTTTGTAGGCATGAGATTTTAATTACATTTCTGTTTAATTTAAACTATCTGTTAGAGATACATTCACAATAAGTTACTCTCATTGTGTTGTGTTGAAATGTAGGAATAAAAAAACTTATACTCTCAACGGTGTTTTTGAGACCAGGTTGGTTTCATGCATAAATAAACTCAGATTCTTATAGAGATGCTACTGTTGCATTGGAGGCTTAATTTTTTATTAGCTCAGATAAAATACTGTTTTCCCTCTCTTCTCTCCCTCTCATTAACTGGGCTCAGGCCACACTGACTCCCACCTCAGGTCCTGTCTCAGGACCTTTGCCCATTTTATGCCCATTACCTAAAACATTTTAAGTACTTATGTAGTTTTGTGTACTGCCTATCATTCTCACCAATAGGCCTTAACAAATGTTTTTGGAATTAATTATTATCAGGTTAGCTACATTTTTACTTTTGAGATCCTTTTATTTTTCTACCCATCAAGTACAGAGACTAAGAAAGAGACAGACTAATTCAACAAATGTAGTATATTGTTTGTTACAAAAAAATTCAAAGCACAATTCAAATATTTTTACATTATCACAAGGCATCAATTAGTTATAAAGAGCAAAAGAACAAAAATGAGATTAGGGAGCAAATATTTTAATGTTACTCTTTTATGATGTGTTGGAAGACAGAATTATTACTTCCTTGGCTAGAAAAAACACGCATAGCATTGGCAAGTAGTTATTTTTCAGACCCATTTGGACCATGGTATAACTGAATTAATATAAAATGCCTTCCTATTGAATATTTGCTTTATCATTGGACAGACTCTAAAAGTTATTTTAAAATATCTTTTTCCCTGTCATTTGATATACTTAGCATTTCTTTTTTTCTTTCTTTCTTTTGGTGAGGAAGATTTGCCCTGAGCTAACATCTGCCACAATCTTCCTCTTTTTGCTTAAGGAAGATTGTCGCCGAGCTAACATCTGTGCCACTCTTCCTCAATTTTGTATGTGGGATGCCACCAAGTATGGCTTGATGAGTGGTGTGTAGGTCTGCACCCTGGACCCAAACTTGTGAACCCCAGGCTGCCAAAGCAGAGCATGTGAACTTAACCAGTACACCACCAGGCTGGACCCTACTTAGCATTTCTTAATAAATGTTTTAAAAATCTGAACATCAAATTATCTTACCATATTCTGCATGAAAATCTCTATCATCTATCTCTCAGACAAATTTGACCACCATTCATCAAGCATTTACCATGAGCTAAGCACCAGGTCAAACACTTTAAGATTCCCACCACCCTCTTTAATATCATCATCTTTAAGATCATCGACCCCATTTTAAAAATGAGGAAGCTGAAGCAAAGAGGATAAATAATTGACCCAGGGTCACATTTTAGCATAAATCTTTCAGTGTGCAAACCCAGACAGTAACTCCAGGGTCCACACACTCGACCACTATTCAATACACAATCCATCATCCCTCTGCTATACTCTCTAATGATTCAAGAATCTGGAGCTATAAATACTTCATGAAAAAAATACTTCCTTCCTAAAACACTCCAAAAAAATTAAAAAGGTGAACTGGCACTTTGGGAAAACTACTTTTTAAAAAGTAGGGTAGTTTAAAGTTCTAAAAAGAGAATCATATTCACATAAAATTTCTAAAAATACATTATTAAAGAACTAATGTTATAAGAGACAAATTCTCGGCAAGATGTTAACATCAGAACACAAAATGACATCTGGAAGCAGAACCTGAGCCGCAAACAATCTGGGTGTGAGTCAGGGAATAAAAGAACAGGCCTGCCCACCGGGGATTGAGATCTGATTGCACGTGACTGGTGTCAACTTTGGAGAAACCAAGAGCAAAATATAAAAACAAGGTAATGGGAATGTTTCTAAATGGGCCATTCAGGCTCTAAGGCAAGTTATATGGCAGCAACCGAAATTCGAAGGGAAAGCATCAACATGCCAACGAGGTTTATACAGTGCTTGTTCATTCATTCTTTCAAAAGATCAGAAAAACTTTATTTTAAATTGCAATACCATTTCAAAATTACTAATACTCTAGTTAGCTAGTAGTTAGGAAAGCTCTAGTCAGTCATCTGTTTAAGCCTCTGAAATTCTAATACTTAGTTACAATAAATAATTAATATTTATATTTTCCATTACTCAAAAAGGATTTACAGCCCTGCAATCAGCAAGGTAATAGAAAGTTTCAAGCTCTGTGTGTTGTTCAAATTTTCCCTCTATTGTTTTTAAAAAGTATTCTTTATCTTTTTAGAGCAGTTTTAGGTTCACAGCAAAATTGAGCAGAACAAGCAGAGATTTCCCATATACTCCCTACTCCCACACATGCACAGCCTACCTCATTATCCACCCAACATCGACCACCAGAATGGTACATTTGTTACAATCAACGAACCTACACTGACATATCACTATTAGCCGAAGTCCATAGCTTATATTAGGGTTCACTCTTGGTGTTGTACAATCTATGGATTTGGACAAATTTATAATGACATGTACTCATCATTATAGTATCATTCAGAACAGTTTCACTACCTTAAAAATCCTCTGCGCTTTGTCTATCCATTTCCCCCTCCCTCCTAGAACCCCTCGCAAACACTGATCTTTTCACTATCTCCATAGTTTTGCCTTTTCCAGAATGTCACACAATTGGAATCATGTGGTATGCAGTCTTTTCTGTGGCTACTTTCACTTACTAATATGCATTTGTTTCCTTTGTATCTTTTCATGTCTTGAAAGCTCATTTCTTTTTAACGCTGAATAATATTCCACTGTCTGGATGTACCACATTTTATTTATCTGTTCACCTACTAAAGGACATCTTGGTTGCTTCCAAGTTTTGGCAATTATGAATAAAGCTTCTATAAACATATATGTGCAAAATTTTGTGTGAATATAAGTTTTCACCTCCTTTGGATAAATACCAAGAAGTGCTATTGTTGGATCATATGGTAAGAGTATGTTTAGTTTTTAAAGTAACTACCAAACTGTCTTCCAAAGTTGCTGTCCCATATTGCATTCCCACTAGCACTGAATGAGAGATTCCTGTTGCTCTGCATCCTTGTCAGCATTTGGCATTGTCAGTATTCTGGATTTTGACCATTCTAATAGGTGTGCAGTGGTATCTCATTATTGCTTTAACTTGCATTTCTCTGATGACATATGTTGTGGAGAATCTGTTCATATGCTTACTTACCATCTGTACATCTTCTTTGGTGAGGTGTCACTTCAGATCTGTGGCCTGTCTCTAAATCAGTTAGTTTGTTTGCTTATTGTTGAAGTTTTTTAGTTGTTGGTTTTTTTGGGTGAGGAAGATTAGCCCTGGGCTACACCTATTGCCAGTCTTCCTCTTTTTGCTTGAGGAAGAGTGGCCATGAGCTAAAATCTTGTGCCCATCTCCCTCTATTTTGTATGTGTGATGCTGCCATAGTATGGGTTGATGAGTGGTATATCTCTGCACCTGGTCTCCAAACCCACAAACCCTGAGCCACCAAAGCGGAATGTGCTGAACTTAACCACTGTGCCATTGGGCTGTCCCCCAACTTACTGTTGAGTTTTAAGAGATTTTTGTGGGGTTGGTGTCAAGATGGTGGCATAGGTGGACTCTGAATTCACTTCCTCCCACGAACACAACCAAGCTACAACTATTTTTGGAACAATTAACCCTTGAGAGAGAACTGAAAACTGGATAAAAAGAACCCCTGCAACAAGGGACAGTCCTAACTGAGATGGAAGAGGCAGAAATTCCATCTGGAGAGAAAAAGGCCACCTTTGCAAGCCATGGAGCTTCACAGCTGGCCAGGTGGGAGCAACCCTAAGGTATGCAGCCCTCCCTGGAGGAGCGGGGACCTTAGCAGGAGTATGTTACCACTATAAGCATCTTTCAGACTCAGCACAACCGAGATGAGTCTCATAATATCTGGGTTTGCTGGCTATTAACTACAACGGGAAATACCCCTAGAAAAGCTATCAGACATAAGCTGAATAGACCCAGCTCTTACAGGACCCACACACAAATTCACTGGTTTCTAAAAGCAACCTAAAATCACCAGAAAGAAAGGTGTAAAGTCCTTTGGTGAAAGAGACTCACTTGATAGGCTCTGGGTGCATCTCAGTGAGAGGTGAGACCTCTCCAAGGACTGAGACATTGGTAGCAGCCATTGTGGTAACCTAGTACGGGTGTGCAGACACAGACACTGGCAGATGCCCTTGGAGTTCTTCCCCAGGCCTGTTAGCCCAGGGTCTGCCCCATCTTCGAGGATACCCAATTTAATCCAGCTCAGCCAGTGCAGGTAGGGACTGCCCCCCCCACCCCAACAGCAAGCCCTCTGGCAACTTTTTCACCTGCATAGACTGGGTGCCTGGCTCTGCTGCAGGGAGGCAAGTAGCTCCACCTCTGTTGGGCAGGATGTGCATGAGGAGTGGTGGAGTGCTTGGGTGTTAGTGGAGTGTGTGTGGGCCTCTGCAGTGGAGCAACTGGGTACACTCCAGGGTGCTGAAACATGTGCATGGGACAGGACTGTGTTGACAGTGTGTGTGGACCTGTGGGCCATGGGGTTTATCAGCAACAGAAGATCTGTGCTTCACAAACAGCCACATAGGTGATTGGTTCAGCCTTCCAAAGCCTGAAACAATTGGGTGCTCCTGTGCCTGGGGCCAGCCCCACTCAGCTGCAATCCTGAGAGAGCTGACAACAGCCTTGCAGCCCAGAGGCCTATAGCATTTGTAAGCCCCTGAGCCTAGGAACCAGCCATGCTGGGGCGTACTCACTTAACAGAAAAACTGCAACAGGAATGTGCTATTATAGACCTTGCATCCAATTGTGCTGGGGCTCCCCAAACCTGATAAAGTGACTGAAGGGTCCATAGCAGCCACATGAGGCTGAGAATTATGACCAGCCAGCTGGGAGGACAGCCTAGACTCCCTGGGCACCTGCAGCAAGAGCAACACTGCCAGAACAGGCTACATATAGCCCACACAGGGGTCACCCCTGGAACATTGGGAACTGGTGATGAGAGGGAAGCACACTGCTGGGCCTCACAAGGCATCTCTAAGCCCCACTCTCCAGGATCAGGACACATAGCTGACCCACCTAATACAGAGATATAAGCACAAAATGAGGAGACAAAGGAATATGTCCCAAGCAAGGGGACAGGACAAAACTGCAGAAAAAGAACTAAATGAAGTAGAAATAAACAATATACCTGACAAAGAGTTCAAACAAAAAGTCATAATGATGTGCACTGATCTTAGGAGAAGAATGGATAAACACAGTGAGAACATTAACACAGAATTGGAAAATATAAAAAAGAACCAATCAGAAATGAAGAATACAATACTGGAAATGAAAATTTCACTAGAGGGACTCAAGAGCGGAGTATATGATACAGAAGAATGGATCAGTGAGCTGGACAAAAGACTAGAGGAAATCACCCAAGTTGAACAGATAAACGAAAAAAGAACTAAAAAGAATGAGAACAATCTAAGGGAACTCTGGGGCAACATCAAGTACACTAACATTCATGTAATACGTGTTCCAGAAGGAGAAGAGAAAGACAAAGGGGCAGAAAATCTATTTGAAGAAATAATAGCTGAAAACTTTCCTAACCCAAGGGAGGAAACAGACATCGAGGAAGCAGACATACAGGAAGCACAGAGAGCACTAAACAAGATGAACCCAAAGAGGCCCACACCAAGATACACTGTAATTAAAATATCCAAAACTAGGGGCCAGCCTGGTGGTGCAGGGGTTAAGTTCGCATGTTCTGCTTCAGTGGTCTGGGGTTTGCTGGTTCAGATGCCAGGTGCAGACATGGCACCTTTTGGCAAGCCATGCTGTGGCAGGCGTCCCACATATAAAGTAGAGGAAGATGGGTAGGGATGTTAGCTCAGGGCCAGTCTTCCTCAGAAAAAAGATGAGGATTGACAGCAGATGTTGGCTTAGGGCTAATCTTCCTCAAAAAAAATGTCTAAAATTAAAAATAAAAAGAGAATCCTAAAAGCCGCAAGAGAAAGGCAACAAGTGACATGCAAACGAAATCGCATAAGGTTATCAGCTGGCATCTCAGCTGAAGCACTGCAGGCTAGAAAGGAGTGGCACAATATATTTAAAGTGCTAAAAGGAAAAAACCTACAGCCAAGAATACTCTACCTGGCAAGGTTATCACTCAGAATGGAAGGAGAGATAAAGAGTTTCCTAGACAAGAAAAAATTACAGGAGCTTATCACCAAGAAACCAGTTTTACAGAAAATGCTCAAGGGACTTATTTAAGTGCGAAAGAGAAGACCACAAATAGGAATAAGAAAATTATCCCAAAAAAGGGCAATAAAATCACTGGTAAAGGCAAAAATACAGTAAACGTAGCAGATCAACTGCCTATGAAGATAATATGGAAGTCAAAAGACAGAAGTACTAAAATTACCCATTTCAATGATAAGAAGGTAATGGATACACACACTCAAAATAAGAGGTTAGATATGATATCAGAAACACAAAATGTGGGAGGAGGGGAGCAAGAGTAGAGCTTTTAAGAAAGAGGTCAAACTAAAGATACCATCAACTAAATATAGATTCCTATATATGTAGAGAACTATATATGAACCTCATGATAATCACAAACCAGAAACCTATAATAAATACACAAATAATTAAGGGAAAGGAACTAAAATACAATAATAAAGAAAGCCATCAAACTATAAGGGAAGAAAGTAAGAGAAGAAGAAAGGAACAGAGAAGAACTGTAAAAACACCTGGAAAAAAAGTAACAAAATGGCAATAAGTACATATTTATCAATAGCTACTTTAAATGTCAGTGGACTATATGCTCCAATCAAAAGGCATAGGGTGGCCAATTGTATAACAAAACAAGACCTATATATTTGCTGCATACAAGAGACACACTTCAGACCTAAATATACTCAGAAACTGAAAGTGAAGGAATGGAAAAAGATATTCCATGCAAATGGGAAAGAAAAGAAAGCAGGGGTAGCAATACTTATATCAGATGAAATAGACTTTAAAACAAAAACTGTTAACAAGAGACAAAGAAGGGCCTATATAATGATAAAGGGAAAAATCCAAGAAGAGGATATAACACTTGTAAATATCGATGCACCCAAAATAGGAGCACCTAAATATATAAAGCAATTATTAACAGACACAAAAGGAGAAATAGACAGTAACACAATGATAGTAGGATACTTTAACATTGGCCTTAAACAACACATTAGACCAGATGGACTTAGTAGATACATATAGAACATTCCATCCAACAACTGCAGAATACACATTCTTTTCAAATGCACATGGAACATTCTCCAGGATTGATCACATATTAGGCCACAAAACAAATCTCAATAAACTTAAGAAGACTGAAATAATACCAAGCATCTTTTCTGACCACAAAATTATGAAACTAGAAAGAAACTATAGGAAGAAAATCAGAAAAGCCACAAATATGTGGAGGTTAAACAAAATGCTACTAAACAACAATTGGGTCAATGAAGAAATCAAAGAAGAAATAAAAATACCAGGAGACAAATGAAAATACAACATGCCAAAATCTATGGGATATGGCAAAAGTGGTTCTAAGAGGGAAGTTTATAGCAATCCAGGTCTACCTCAACAAACAAGAAAAATCCCAGATAAACAATCTAACAGTACACCTAAAGGAACTGGAAAAAGAAGAACAAACAAAGCCCAAAATCAGTAGAAGGAAGGAAATAATAAAAATCGGAGCAGAAGTAAATGAAATAGAGACTAAAAAAACAAGAGGAAAAAATCAGTGAATCCAAGAGCTGGTTCTTTGAAAAGATAAACAAAACTGACAAACCTTTAGCTAGACTCACCAAGAAAAAAAGAGAGATGGCTCAAATAAATAAAACCAGAAATGGAAGAGGAGAAATTACAACAGACACTTCAAAAATATAAAAGATGGGGCTGGCCTGGTGGCACAGCAGTTACTTTTGCACATTCCACTTTGGCAGCCTGGGGTTTGCAGGTTTGGATCCTGGGTGCAGACCTACACACTGCTTGTCAAGCTATGCTGTGGCAGACATCCCACATATAAAGTAGAGGAAGACGGGTACAGATGTTAGCTCAGGGCCAGTCTTCCTCAGCAAAAAGAGGAGGATTGGCAGCAGATGTTAGCTCAGGGCTAATATTCCTCAAAAAAAGAAAAAACACAAAAGATTATGAGAGAATACTATGAAAACCTATATGCCAACAAATTGGATAATCTAGAAGAAATGGATAAATTCTTAGAAACATACAACCTTCCAAACTGAATCAAGAAGAAATAGAGAATTTGAATAGACCAGTCACAAGTCAGGATATTGAAACAGTAATCAAAAACCTCCCAAAAATAAAAGTCCAGGACCAGACAGCTTCCCTGGTGAATTCCGACAAACATTCAAAGAAGAGTTAATACCTATTCTTCTCAAACTCTTCCAAAAACCTGAAGAGGAGGGGAAGCTTCCTAACTCATTCTATGAAGTCAACATTACCCTGATACCAAAACCAAACAAGGACATCACAAAAAAAGAAAATTCAAGCCAACATCACTGACGAACACTGATGCAAAAATCTTCAACAAAGTACTAGCAAATCGAATACAACAATACATTAAAAAGATCATACACCATGATCAAGTGGGATTCATCCCAGGGATGGTTCAACATCCGCAAATCAATCAACACAAGATACCACATTAGCAAAATGAAGAATAAAAATCACATGATCATCTCAATAGATGCAGAAAAAGCATTTGACAAGATCCAGCATCCATTTATGATAAAAACTCTGAATAAAATGGGTATAGAAGGAAAGTACCTCAACATAATAAAAGCTTTATATGACAAATCCACAGCTAATATCATTCTCAATGGAGAAAAGCTGAAGGCTATCCCTCTAAGAAGATGAACCAGACAAGGATGCCACTTTCACACTCTTATTTAACATAATATTGGAAGTCCTAGCCAGAGCAATCAGGCAAGAAAAAGGAATAAAAGGGATCCAAATTGGAAAAGAAGAAGTGAAACTGTCACTATTTGCAGATGACGTGATTTTAGATATAGAAAACTCTAAAGAATTCATCAAAAAACTTTTAGAAATAATAAATACGGTCAAGTTGCAGGATACAAAATCAACATACAAAAATCACTTGCGTTTTTATACACTAACAACTAAGTAGCAGAAAGAGAAATTAAGAATATAATCCCATTTGCAATTGCAACAAAAAGAGTAAACTATCTAGGAATAAACTGAACCAAAGAGGTGAAAGATCTGTACAATGAAAACTATAAAACATTGTTGAAAGAAACTGAAGAAGACACAAAGAAATGGAAAGATAGTCCATGCTCCTGGATTGGAAGAATTAACATAATTAAAATGTCCATACTTCCTAAAACAATCTACAGATTCAATGCAACCCCTATCAAAGCTCCAACAACATTTTCCACAGAAATAGAACAAAGAATCCTAAAATTTATATGAAACAACAAAAGACCCCAAATAGCCAAAGGAATCCTGCGAAAAAAGAACAAAGCTGGAAGTATCACACTCCCTGATTTCGAAATACACTACAAAGCTACAGTAACCAAAACAGCATGGTACTGGCACAAAAACAGACACACAGATCAATGGAACAGAATCAAGAGCCCAGAAATAAACCCATACGTCTATGGACAGCTAATTTTCGACGAGGGAGACGAGAACATACAATGGAGAAAGGAAAGTCTCTTCAGTAAGTGGTAAAACTGGACAGCCACATGCAAAAGAACAAAAGCAGACCATTATCTTACACCATACACAAAAATTAACTCAAAATGAATGAAAGATTTGAATGTTAAGACCTGAAACCTTTAACTTCTAGAAGAAAACATAGGCAGTACCTTCTCTGACATCAGTCTTAGCAGCATATTTTCAAGTATCATGTCTGATCAGGAAAGGGAAATGATAGAAAAAATGAAAGAATGGTACTACATCAAACTAAAGAGCTTTTGCACAGCAAAGGAAACCACCAAGAAAAGGAAAGACAATTGGCGCTGGCCCAGTGGCCAAGTGGTTTAGTTCACATGTTCTGCTTTGGCAGCCTAGGGTTTCACTGGTTTGGATCCCAGGTGAGGACATGGCACTGCTCATCAAGCCATGCTGAGGCGGCATCCCATATAGCACAACCAGAAGGACCTACAACTAGAACATACAACTATGTACCAGGCGGCTTTGGAGAGAAGACGAAAGAAGGAGAAGGAGAAGGAGAGGGAAAGGGAGAGGGGAAGAGGAAGAGGAACAAGGAGAGGAAGGAGGAAGAGGAGGAGAAGGAGAAGGAGGAGAAGAAGAAAAAGAGATTGGCAACACATGCTAGCTCAGGGCCAGTCTTAAGAAAAAAAAAGAAGAAAAGAAAAGACAACCTAACAATTGGGAGAAGATATTTGCAAACCATATATCTGACAAGGGGTTAATATCCAAAATATACAAAGAAATCATACATCTCAACAACAACAAAAAAACTAACAACCCAATTAAAAAATGGGCAAAAGATCTGAACAGACATTTCTCCAAAGAAGATATACAGATGACCAACAGGCACACGAAAATATGTTCAACATCATGAACCATCAGGGCAATGCAAATCAAAACTACGATGAGATATCACCTCACACCCGTCAGAATGGCTATAATAAACAAGACAGGAAACAATGTGTTGGAGAGGATATGGAGAAGGGAACCCTCATACATTGCTGGTGAGAATGCAAACTGGTGCAGCCACTATGGAAAACAGTATGGAGATTTCTCAAAAAATTAAGAATAGATCTACCATATGATCCAGCTATTCCACTGCTGGGTATCTATCCAAAGAATAAGAAAACACAAATGCATAAAGATACATGCACCCCTATGTTCATCGCAGCATCATTCACAATAGCCATGACTTGGAAGCAACCAAGGTGCCCATCAAGGGACAAATGGATAAAGAAGATGTGGTATATATACACAATGGAATACTAGTCAGCCATAAGAAAAGATGAAATCTAGCCATTTGTGACAACATGGACGGACCTTGAGGGCATTATGCTAAGAGAGATAAGTCAGAGGGAGAAAGTCAAATACCGTATGATCTCACTCATAAGTAGAAGATAAAAACAACAACAAATAAACATTTAGAAACAAAGATTGGATTGGTGGTTACCAGAGGGGAACTGGGGAGAGATAAGGAGGAAAGGGGTGATTAGGCACATGAGTTGGGTAATGGATTGTAATTAGTCTTTCGGTGGTGAACATGATGAAATCTATACAGAAATCAACATATATGACCATGTACACCTGAAATTCATATGATGTTATAACCCAAGGTTATCACAATAAAAAAAAGGTTTCTGTACATTTAGGATAACAGTCCTTTATCAGATATGCCATTTGCAAATATTTTCTCCTAGTCTGTAGCTTCTCTTTTTATTCTCTTGACAGCGTCTTTTTCAGAGCAGAAATTTTTAACTTTAATAAAGTTCAGCTTATCACTTATTTCTTTCACGGATGGTGCCTTTGGTATTGCATCTAAAAAGTCATCACCAAACTCTAGGTCATCTAGATTTCTTCTAGGTTATCTTCCAGGAGTTTTCTACTTTAGCTTTTTACATTTAGATTTATGTCTGTGATCCATTTGAGTTAATTTTTGTGAAGAGTGTGATGTCTGTGTCTAGATTCATTTTTTTGCATGTGAATGTTTAGTTGTTCTAGAACCATTGGTTGAAAAGATTATCTTTACTTCATTGTATTTCCTTTGCTCCTTTGTCAAAGATCAGTTGATTGAATTTACGTGGGTCTATTTCTGAGCTCTCTATTCTATTCTTTGATGTATTTGTTGGTTCCTTCATCAATACCAGACTGTCTTGACTACTATAGCTTTACAGTAAGTCTTGTAGTCAGGTAGTTTGAGTCCTCTGACGTTGTTCTTCTCCTTCAAGACTGTGTTGGCTATTCTGGGTCTTTTGCCTCTTCATGTGAACTTTAGAATCAGTTTGTTGATATCCACAAAATAACTGGCTGGGATTTTCACTGGGATTGCATTGAATCTATAGATCAAGTTGGGAAGAACTGACGTCTTGACAATATTGGGTCTTCCTATCCCTGAACGTGCAATATCTCTTCATTTATTTAGTTCATCTTTGCACGTACTATCTTTTCTGCTTTTAATACTGTAAGTCTACACATTTCAATCTTTTCTAGTGAGTAGTGTTTACAACTTATTTCTTGACTATGCTTAGGTGCATTAATGCTATAATATACAAGTATAAAGTGATTTCATTCTTCTGAGCTTTAAATTGATCTAAAGTACACTGTTAAAAATCTAATAGAACACTGAAAAAAAGCAACGTCGGTTAAATGGTGAACTGCCTTAATACCTATATGGAATCAAACACTAAACTACAACCAAATCAAATAACTTTTGTATGGTGACTATAGGGTTTCAGAACTGTTAAGAAAGTCAATTCAATTAAAATAAACTTTCTTTTAGTTCAGAGTCTCAAAATGCTGCCTAAATTTCATTGCTAAAGATAAATATTTCCTCTTTTGTAGAGCATCTTGCTCAACTTCCCCCCTCCACATTTTTAAAGTTTTGCTACGTTTTCTTTAAAATTTGTATTTAACCTGATTCAGGAAGTCAGTACTTAAAATTATGGGGTTACTTCTTTTGATCTTTTTTTTTTTTGCCGAGGAAGATTGGCCCTGAGCTAACATCCATGCCCATCTTCCTCTACTTTATATGTGGGGCGCCTGTCACAGCATGGCTTGATGAGCAGCACATAGGTCTGCACCCAGGATCTGAATTAGCAAACCCCAGGCTGCCGAAGTGGAGCATGCGAACTTAACCACTCCGCCACTGAGGTGGCCTCTAGGGTTACTTCTTTTGAAAAGAAGGCAGATATGCCATAACTACTCCCCAAATATTTGACTCTCTAAGTTTAAAAAGCTATCTTGTTGAATAGATAATTTGAGACTGCTGACTATGGATGAAAATAATAGTTAGTGAGTGGGACACCAGGAATATTCAATGGAACAAACGTAATTATTCCAGATTTTATGGATTTTCTAATAACTTTTAAAGGCTGTCTTAAAAAAATACAAGTAAAAACTGAATAAGACTATAAAACAAAGATGGCAAGCAAACATTGGCTCTGTCCTCAAAACCTAAAGGTAAAGACATCACAAAACTAGAGAAAGGGTGAGATAGCTGGCAAACTAATATAAAAACCATTAGGGCTGAATACCTACATTAGTCAGGGTTCTCTAGACAAATAGAGCGAATAGGAAATTTTATATACATATAAAATGAGATTTATTATAAGGAATTGACTCACATGATTATGGAGCCTAAGAAGTCCCAAGATCTGAAGTAGGCTAGCTGGAGACCCAGGAGAGCCAGTGGTAGAGTTCCAGCGAGAGTCTGAAGAGCCAAGAAGCAGGAGAGCTGCTGGGGTAAGTTCCGGTCTGAGTCTGAGTCCAAAGGCAGCAGAAGACCAATGTTCCAACTCAAGGACAGTCAAGCAGAGAGAGTGAATTCTCCTTTACTCAGCCTTTTTGTTCTATTCAGGACATCAATGGATTAGGTGAGTACCACCCACGTTGAGAAGGGCAATGTGCTTTACTCAGTCTACTGATTCAAGTGTTTATATCATCCAGAAACACGCTCACGAAAACACCCAGAATAATGGGCACACTGTGGCCCAGTCAAGTTGACACATAAAATTAACCATGACAAAACCATTTTCTAGAGCTAGCACAGCGATGCGGTTTTAGGTACGCCTTTTTATCTCACTGTGGTGGTGATGGCAGCATGTTGTTGATGTGCAACGGCAGGGTCTGGAGAACAGTTGAGAAGTGCAGGCAAGTTAGCTGGGCTCTGAGTATTTTCTCCACCTCTACTCCCCTATATTCCTAGTTTTCAAAAACAACTCAAAAATGTTTGTATCTAGGGGCTGGCCCCGTGGCCGAGTGGTTAAGTTCGCGCGCTCCGCTGCAGGCAGCCCAGTGTTTCGTTGGTTTGAATCCTGGGTGCGGACATGGCACTGCTCATCAAACCACGCTGAGGCAGCGTCCCACATGCCACAACTAGAAGGACCCACAACGAAGAATATACAACTATGTACCGGGGGGCTTTGGGGAGAAAAAGGAAAAAGAATAAAAAAAATCTTAAAAAAAAAAAAATGTTTGTATCTAGTCAAACTTTCATATAAATGCAAGGTCAAGGATCTTTGATATAGACTAAATGGGAAAAAAGGTACAACATAATGTATCCTATAACGTGTCCTATCTTAAGTGTAAAGCATGGGGAAAATAAGAACGTCTTTATTTTCTTTTTATGCATAAAAACCTTAGAAGAATAGAAAAGAAACAGATAACAATGTTTACATGTGAAGAGAGTAGGAAATAGGTAGAGGCGATGGGGTGATAAGGGACTTTTCATTGTTTACTTTCATGTCTCTGTGTGTCCATGTGAGTAAATAACCTTTAGAAAAATAAATTTAATTTTTAAAAAATAAATGAAAGGGGAAAGTAAGGTGTTCCCAGACCTAAAAGACCCCAGAAGGTTTACTGCTAAGGAAACTTCTTAGAAAACACTCCTGGAGAAAGTACTTGAGCATAAAAAGAAATATATCCAGAAAAATACTATGAAATATGGGAAGTAAGGAAGAATATATATCAACAGGTCCTAAAATTTACTATTATGTAAATAAATAAACAAAACTTTTTTATACTATGTGACTAATTACTTCTCAATATCCAGTTTCCTCTTCTCCCTTAGTACCAAAACCCTGGTTAACAGGCTCACCTAAAAACCCACATTTCTCAGCTGCCCTTGCAGTTAGGTAGAGCCACGTGATAACTTCATTCTGACCAGTGAGACAAACGCCAAAATGTTACATGGAAATATTAAAGGGAGCATGTGAAGAGATTATCAGAATGGATTTAAAAGCAAGAGCCAACCATATGTTATATGCAAGAGATATACTTTAAATATGAAGACACAGATAGGTTAAAAATAAGTGGATGGAAAAGATATATCATGAAAACAATAACACAAATGCTGGAGGGGTTATATTAATACCATATAAAATAAAATTCAAGAAAAAGAGTATTAGTACACATAAAGAGAGATTTCATAATGATAAAAGGGTTTATCCATCCGGAAGATACAACAATCATAATGTATATAAACAATGCAAATGTTTCAAAATACATTTAAAAAGTTGATGGGAGAAATAGACAAAAACAGAGTCATAATTTTTAATACCCTTTCTTAGCAATTGAGAGCAAAGATGAAGATGATCTTAATAACACTACCAACCACCTTACCTGATATTTATAGACTAGTACACTACATCCAACAACTGCCAAATACACATCTTTTTCAAGTACACATAATTTGTTTCCAAAAACAGACCATACGTGGGTCCACAGAAGTCTTAAATTAAAAAAAATAGAAATCATACTCTGAATGATCCCAATGGAATGAAATTAGATACCAATAAAAATAAGATATTTATGAAAATTCCCAATATTTGGAAATTAAATAACGCATGTCTAAATAATTGTTAGGTCAAAGAAGAAATTTAAAAAGATATTTAGGAAATATTTGGAACTAAATGATAATTAAAATATACCACACAAAATTTTTTGGAATGTAGTCAGAAGTGCTTAGAGAGGAATTTATAGCTTTAAGTGCTTATATTAGAAAGAAAGAAATAAAATAAATGATCCACAGTTGTTTCTTCAAAATCTAGAAAAAGAAGAGCAAAGTAAACTTAAAGTAAGTAGAAAGAATAAAATAAGAAAGAGTAGAAATCAACAAAATAGAAAACAATCAAAAGAAAAACTTAACAAAGCCAGAAGTTGGTTATTTGAAAATATCAACAAAACTGATAAACCCCAAAGTGAACTGATAAAAAAGAGAGCACAGAAATTGCCCATATCAGGAATGAAAGACAGATCATCACTACAAACATTGAAAGGATAATAAGGGAATATTATGAACAATTTTATACTAACAAATTCAATAACTTAGATGAAATCGACAAACTCTTTGAAAAATACAATTTATCATTTCTCTCTGTTTCCACTCAGGGATGTAGAGAGCTAGAAGGAGCATCACTCCCACCTTCCAACAACAACAACAAAAGCTGGACAAACACTAGGTTCACAACTTTTCTTGAACTGATCAAAGTTCTGAGCACAACCAACTGGCCAAATCTAAAGAGATCTGCAGGGAGATCCCACATAAGAGCACCAGCTTAACTGGGCAAGATGCAGCTCGACACAACTGTATGAAGAGTTCAGGTAAACTGGCAAATTGAAGGAGGCCAGCTGGGTACAAAGAGGGACTGGGGAGTTTGCACTATCTTGCAGGCTTTTACTCCACCATCCCACCAGGTGCTCACAGAAAAGTCGGAGAGAGTCCTGAGAAAGTCTCCCTTGTACAGAACTGGGGAGAACATCAGCTGCTGCAACAGGGATACAAACTCTGCTAGTGACCTGTCCCTCCATCCCCCTCGGGCACCTTAATCTGTGGTTGGGAAGGCAACAAGCACTGTCACTCAGAGCACTAGCAAAAATCTGTTGCAGCTGGGGGAGGGGAAAGGGGAAAAACCTCTACAGTTAGGGAAGGGACAAGAATATATGCTGGGCTCAGAACTCCGCCAGGAGCAGAAAAGGAACACTAAGAAGACCACACCCCTGAAACCCAAGGGCCTGCCGATGACAAGGCTTAATCAGAACAATAGAGAACCCTCCCCCTGCCTTCACTCCCTACAACCAGGCTAATAAGTGTGGGGTAATAAGACAGACTCTTTCGGAGACTCCACACAAACAGAAGACCTAAAGCTGAGGGTAGAGCAGATGTTGGGGGAACAAAGCTCTCTAGAACATAAGCTAACATCCCAAACACAAGGTATCACTAGAGGAATCTGAAGTCTGTGGTGCACTGAAGGTAACCACATCAATGACAAATCTCAAGCCAAGCCCAAATCCTAATTAGATTAACTAAAACCACCATACTAATGGTGTAGCCAAAGGAAAAATGTTCCATTTTGAGGCATAAAAATTTATTTTCCTTAGCCACTCCTATCTTACACAAGATGCCTAGCTTTGAGCAAAAAAATTATGAGTCATGTAAAAAATAAAAACCCACTCCCAAGGGGCCAGCCCAGTGGTGTAGTGGTTAAGTTGAGCATGCTCTGCTTTGGTAGCCCAGGTTTGCAGGTTCAGATCCCAGGCATGGACCTACACCAGTCATCAAGCCATGCCATGGCAGCATCCCACATGCAAAATAGAGGAAGATGAGCACAGATGTTAGCTCAGGGCTCTTCCTCAAGCAAAAAGAGGACGATTGGAAACAGGTTTAGCTCAAGGCCAATCTTCCTCACCCAAAAAAAAAAAACAAAAGAAAGAAAGAAAAGAAAAACACTCTCAAGAGACAAAGCAACCATCAGAATCAGACTCAGATATGACACAGATATTAGAACAATATGTAGAGAATTTAACAATGAATCATATGTTAAAGACTCTAATTTAAAATATAGACAACATGCAAGATCAGATGGGTAATTTCAGCAGACAGATGGAAACTATATGAAAAAATCAAATGCAAGTGTTAGAGAAGAAAAACACAGTAACAAAGATGAAGAATGTCTTTGATGGGTTCATCAATAGACTTGATACTGCAGAGGAAAGAATCAGTGAATTTGAAGATAAGTCTATAGAAATTACACTAATAAAACATGAAGGAAAAACAGTTGAGAAAGAGAGCATTCAAGAGCTAGACAATATCAAAAGGCTTAACATACACGTAATTGGAATCCCAGAAGGAAAGGAGAAAGAGAACAGAACAGAAGAAATGTTTGAAGAAACAATGACTAAAAATTTTCCAAAATTAATAATAACAAACCCAAGAGATCACTAAATCTCAGAGAATTCCAAGCAGAGTAAACATCAAACAAATAAGCAAACAAAACTCTTGGGTATATCATACATTTTTTTTTTTGAGGAAGATTAGCCCTGAGCTAACACCCATGCCCATTTTCCTCTATCTCATACGTGGGACGCCTGCCTCAGCATGGCTTGACAAGTAGTGCTAGGTCTGCACACAGGATCTGAACCAACTGGTGAACCCCAGGCCACCAAAGCAGAGCACATGAAACCCAACTGCTACACCACCAGGCCAGCCCCAGTGTATCATATTCTAACTGCTGAAAACAAGACAAAGAGAAAGGGCTGGCCCAGTGGTACAGCGGTTAAGTCTGTGTGCTCTGCTTCAGCAGCCCAGGGTTTGCTGGTTCAGATCCCAGGCACAGACCTATGCACTGCTTATCAAGCCACACTGTGGCAGGCATCCCCCATATAAAGTAGAGGAAGATGGGCACAGATGTTAGCTCAGGGCCAATCTTCCTCAGCAAAAAGAGAAGGATTGGTGGCAGATGTTTGCTCAGAGCTAATCTTCCCCCCCAAAAAAAAGAAAAAGAAAAAAGAGAAAATCAATGAAATTTAAAACAGAAAAATGGAGAAATGAAAGAGAAGTGATCACTACAGACCACATAGACAATAAAAGATTAATAAGGAAATATTATGAACAACTCTATGACCATTAATTTGACAATCTAGGTGAAATGGTCTAATTCCTTGAGACTCGAGCTACTAAAACTCATTCATGAAGAAACAGAAAACCTGAATATTCCTCTATTAAAAAAATGGAATTCATAATTTAAAATCACCCAACATAGAAAACTCCAGACTGATTGTTTTGCTGGTAAGTTTTCCTAAACATTTAAGAAAAAAAATTCCATGCAATCTCTTCCAGAAAATAAAAGAGGAGAGAACACTTCCTAATTCATTTAATGAGGCCACCATTACCCTAATATCAAAACCAGACAAAGACAATAGAAGAAAACTACAGATCAAAATTTCTCATCAACATAAATTGCAAAAATCCTCAATAGAATATTATCAAATTGAATCCAGTATACAGAAAAAGGCTAATACATCAGGATTTATCCCGAGAATATATAGCTGGTTCCACATTTAAAAAGCAATCAATGTAATTCACTATACTAATAGACTGAAAAAGAAAAATAATACAATCTTATTAATAATGCAGAAAAAGAATTTGAACAAAATTCAACATTCATTTTAAAAATTCACAGCAAGCTAGGAATAGAAGGGAACTTTCTTAACCTGATAAAGGCACCTATATAATAACCCACAGCTAACATCATACTGAATGCATTCCACCTAAGATCAGGTACAAAGTGAAAATATCTTCTCTCCCCACCCCTATTCAAAATCCTACTGGAAGTCCTAGCCAATGAAATAATGTAAGAAAAAGAAATAAAAGTTATATATATTGAAAAGGAAGGGTAGAAACTGTCTCTATTTATAGACAACATTATTGCTTATATAGAATGTCCCCAGGAATCTACAAAAAAGCTACTAGACCTACTAAGTGAGTTTAGCATGATCACAAGATATAAGGTTAATAAACAAAAATCAACTGTATTTCTACATGCCAGCAATAAACAATTGGCAATAAAAATAAAAAATAGGAAAACAATACTAATAGTATCAAAAAACAGAAAAAGAAGAAAGGAAAAATAAGCATAAATCCAACAAACTATGTGCAGAATCTGTATTAGGCAAACTATAAAATACTAATGAAAGAAATCAAAGATGATGTAGGTAAATAGTGAGATATACCACATTCATGGATTGGAAGGTATTGAATCTATAGGTCTAATGCAATCCCAATTAAAATCCCACAGAGATTTTTTAAAATATCAACTATTCTAAAATATATATGATCCTAAAATATATATGAAAGGCAAAAGAACTAGAAGAGATAAAATAATTTTTTGTTGGTGAGGAATATTCACCCTGAGCTAACATCCATGCCAATCTTCCTCTATTTTTTAGTATGTGGGTCACCAGTACAGCATGGCCACTAACAGAGTGGTGCAGGTCTGCACCCAGTAACTGAACCTGGGCCGCCAAAGTGGAGCACACCAAACTTAACCACTAGCCCACTGGGGCTGGCCCTAAAATAATTTTTTAAAAGAAACAAAGTTGGAGGACTTGCACCACCCAACTTCAAGATTCATTATAAACCTACTGTAAGCAAGACAATGTGGTATTGGTGAAAGGATAGACACAGAAATCAATGGAAAAGAAGAGACAGCCCAGAAGTAGACCTACACAAACATGGTCACCTGATTATTGCCAAGGGCACAAACACACTTCAATGGAGAAAGGGCAATCTTTTCAACAAACGGTGCAAAAAAAATATATCTTGATACATGCCTCCCACCTTCTACAAAACCTAACTTAAAATGGATCATAGGGGTCGGCCCAGTGGTGCAGTGGTTAAGTGAACACATTCTGCTTCAGTGGCCCGGGGTTTGCCAGTTCAGATCCCGGGTGCAGATGTGGCACTGCTTGGCAAGCCATGCTGTGGCAGGCGTCCCACATATAAAGTGGAGGAAGATGGGCATGGATGTTCGCTCAAGGCCAGCCTTCCTCAGCAAAAAGAGGAGGATTGGCGGCAGATGTTAGTTCAGGGCTAATCATCCTCAAAAAAAAGGGATTACAGATCTAAATGTAAATGCAAAACTCTAAAACTTTTAAAAGAAACCATAGGAGAAAAATTTATGACCTTGGCTTGGCAAAGAGCTTTTAGATATGACACTAAAAGCACAGTCTAATGATAGATTGGACTTTATCAAATCTAAAACTTATGCAATGTACAACATGATGACTATTGCTAACACTGCTGTAAGATATATAGGAAAGCTATTAAGAGAGAGAACTTCTAAGAGTTCTCATCACAAGGAGAACATTTTTTTCCCTTTTTTTTCTTTTTATAGTATCTATATGAGAAGATAAATGTTAACTGAACTTATTGTGGTAATCATTTCACAACATATGTAAATCAAACCATCATGCTGTGTATACCTTAAACTTATACAGTGATATATGTCAATTATTTTTTCAATAAAACTGGAAAAAAAATAAAAACTTTTTTCTGTTAAAGGTGCTGTTAAGTAAATAAAAAGATAAGCCACAGACAAGAAGAAAATATTTGTAAATCACACACATCCCTAATAAAAGACTTGTATCCAAAATACATAAAGAACTTGCATAATTCAACAATAAGAAAACAAACAACCCAATTTTTAAAATAAGCACAGATATTCAGATGGCAAAGAAGCATATGAAAAGATGCTCAACATCATTAGACATTAGAGAAACACAGATTAGAACTACAATGGTATACCACTTCATACACATTAGAATGGACGACATCTTAAAAGCTGGCGTGTACTGACAAGGATGTAAAGCAACTGGAACATAAGGAATGACAAGGACGTGAAGCAACTGAACTCTGATACATTGCTGGTGGGAATGCCAAATGGTACAGTCACTTTGGAAAACAGCTTGGCAGTCTCTTATAAAGTTAAATACATACTAATTATACAATTCAAGAATTCCACTTCTGGGTATTTACTCAAGTGAAATAAAAATTTACATTCACATAAAATCCTTTACATGATTGTTTATAGCAGCTTTATTCACAATCACCAAAACCCACTCAGACGCCTGTCAACAGGTAAATGAATAAGCAAACTGCACTACATCCATACAGTAGAGTACTTAGCAATAAAAGGGAACAAAAGATTCGTGCAACAACATGGATGAAGTATAATACATTTTGCTAAGTGAAAGAAGCCAGACCCCAAAGGCTATACACAGTATGTTTCCATTTATATGACATTCTGGAAAAGACAAAACTATGAGGGCAGAAAACAGATAGATGGTTTCCAAGCTTTGGAAGCACGGAGAGCGGTTGACTCCAAAGGGTCAACACTAGGAATTTTGGGGGTGATGGAGCTGTTCTGCATGGTAGTACAGTGGTGGATACATGACTATTTGTCAAAACTGATAGAGCTGCACATCACAAAGAGGGAATTTTACTACAGACAAATTTTTAAAAACTACCCAGGAGTTCAGATAAACACAAGATGGAATGCAGATGGCTTCAAATGAATCTAACTGTACTATAAATGAGCGACACAATCATGATTAAGGAGGTGCAGAAGACAGGAGCTTCACTAAGTAACTTTGGAAACAGTGTTTTGACTGGATACTCTAAGGCTAGAGGCTATAAGAAAGTACACAAATACTATACCCTATGTCATAAGCTGGAAAATGATCCCCCAAAAGATATCCATGTCCTACTCCCTGGAACTTGTAAATGTTCCCTTACATGGCAAGAAAAGGGTCTTTGCAGATGTGGTTAAGTCAAGGATCTGGAGATGGGGAGATTATCTGTCTTATCCTTCCAGGTGGACCCTAAATACAATCACGTGCCCTTATGAAAGGGAGGAAGATGGAGATTTCACACACACAGAGAAGGCCAATTGAAGGTAGAGCAGAGAGAGATTTAAAGATGCTGGCTGTGATGGTTAAATTTATGTGTCAACTTGGCTAGGCTGTGGTGTCCAGTTGTTTGGTCAAACACCATTCTAGATGTTCCTGTGAAGGTGGGTTTTTAAAATTTCTTTCTCGCTCTCTTCTTTTCTTTTTCTTTTTTGCTGAGGAAGATTGGCCCTAGGCTAACATCTGTGCCAATATTCCTCTATTTTGTATGTGGGACAAGCGGTGTGTAGGTCCACACCCAGGATCTGAACCTGCGAACCCTGGGCTGCCAAAGTGGAGCACATGAACTTAATCACTACACTACCAGCTGGACCCTGTGAAGGTATTGTTTTTTAATGTCATTAACATTTAAATCAGTAGACTTTGAGTAAGGCAGATTACTCTCCACAATGTGGGTGGGCTTTATCCTATCAGTTGAAGGCCTCAGAGGCAAAGACTGAGGTTTCCTGAAGAAGGAATCTGGCTTCAAGACTGTAACATAGAAACCTTGCCTGAGTTTTCAGCCTGCCTGGTCTGCCCTGCAGATTTCAGACTCAAGATTGCAATATCACCTCTTACCTGAATTTCCAGCCTGCCAACCTGCCCTAGAGATTTCGGATTTGCAACCTCCATAATCATGACACCCAAATTCTTAAAACAAATCAATAGATAGAGATGGATGCTGCTGGTTCTGTTTCTCTGAACCCTGACTAATACAATGACCTTGAAAACTGCAGTGATGTGGACACAAACCAAGGAATGCCAGCAGGCACCAGAAACTGAAAGAGGCAAGCAACAGATTCTACCCCAGAGCCTTGGGAGAAAGCACAGTCCTGCCAACACCTTGATTTTGGCGTTTGGACTTCTGGCTCCAGAACTGTGAGAGAATAAATTCCTGTTGTTTCAATTTACAAGGTTTGTGGTAATTTGCTACAGTGGCCACAGGAAACTAATATACCCAAATTGATAACTGTGTTTCTTACAGGATCTAGGTTCACAATTCTGAAACTACTTTACATGTATCCTACAGTTGAACAATGCAGTAAATAAATTGTACATAACGAAAGCCAGGTTTCTCACTGTCAGAGAAAGAAGTCAGAAAGAAGCAAAAAGAGAATAAATACTAAAATGACCCTCATGTTGCTGGAGTTATAAGTATAAGCTCACGTTTTTTGTTTTGTTTTACATATAGACGATAGATAAGATAGACAGACACATGTATGTACAGATTAGTATACACACACACATTTCCTAGCTCTGTCTACTGAGAGAGCCTACCTCTGTCCACTGAGAAGCAGTAATAGCCCAGCAGCTATTGTGTGCTTAGACTTCCTTCGGGAATAAATCAGAGCCTTGGTTGATTTTGGAATATTCCTCTAGTATTCTTGGAATACCATTCCTAATCATTGAGAGGAAAATTAGTCTAATCACATTAAAATAGCTTTTTTCTTAAACATAATTAGATAGGCAGTATTACTTTTTCTTCTAAATGTAACAGAGGGCTTTGGGACTAGACCCCATTATTTCTGAAATCTTACTGAGTAGAAGTAGAGAGAAATTCCTGCCTTGAAGATAGCAGCATATTTGATTTATCTTTAGGGAAATACGGCTCTTTAAAAAATTATCTTTAGAAGGCTATTTGATTATACAACCTTGTTTTTGTGATCTGTATTACAAACACTGCACATGCACAATACCTATGATATTCAAACACCACCAAATAACTCTGGTTCCTTTCTCCTTTTATCTTATACCCAGATGGTATTCAATCAAATGTAATTCTTTTAGACGAGGTAGACTTTCCCAATATTGACCGTCAGCAGTATCAAACCACAAGACAATTAGTTGTTATCACCTGGAGCTTATCACGGCATACCTGGACCAGAGCAATTGCCTCCTAATTGGTTTATCTAAGTCTAATTTCTCCCACCTCTGACTGTATTGGCAGTTTAATCTTTCTTAGCCATTCCTTTTCTCTTGCAACTCTGGCATTTAAGACACAAGATCCTTACTGGGCTCAGAAATTAAATCAAAACACTTATAGATCCTCTATAAATCAGTCCTACCATATATATTAAATTCAAATGCCTACTATTACTCTCCACTCCAATTAGGCCTATTCTTGAATTTCCTCCACACATACTAAATTTATGATTGCATTTTTCTTTTGCCCATACTGTTCTCCTTACCTAGAAAGCCCTCCTTGCCTCCTTTACCAATTGTTTAATTCAATTAATTCAATAAGTGTTCAATGAAATACTACAAAACACTAGCCACTACAGTTAGGCAATAAAAAATGCAAAGCCAAAAAAGGCATCAGGATTATACTCAAGAATTTTACAATCTAAACAACTTTAAAGTCCTAATTGAAATCCTCCCTCTTCAGTGACTCTTTCCCATGCTTTCCAGTCCATGATGACTTATCTTCTTCTAATTCTTAGAGCACTCAATCTCTTCTCTACCACAAATCAAGTTATAAGCGATAGAATTTGATTAGAAACCATTTTAGTTTTTGCTGTTTCATAAGTTATAAAAAATGTAATTGGTTTATTAACAACTAAATTATAAGCTCCTTGAATATAACACTATGTCTTTTAGCTCTTCTATATGCCCTCAAAATGCCATGTACACTGTAAATATTTTTAAAATACTTTATTTTACCTTTTATTGATATACGATAAATCTAACCATACTGGTATGCTAGGCATGTCTCTATTTAAAGTAAAAATAAACTAAGTAATCACTGGATCTCTTAAGGCTAAAATCAGTTAACTTCTAATAACAAATAAACCAATTACAACATTTTTCTCCTTTCTCATATATAGTCAATGACTTTATTATAGTCATGCATCACTTCAGACAGGTACACGCCCTGAGAAATGTGTTATTAGGCAATTCTGTCACTGTGTGAACACCATAAAGTGTACCTACACAAACCTGGATGCTATAGCCTACTATACCCTTAGGTGATATGGTACTAATCTTATGGGACCACTGTCATATATGTTGTCCATCGTTGACTAAAATGTTATGTTGTGCATGACTGTATACCAAAACTACCAATTAATTCAATCACAGTGTCAATAAAACACTCGATATAAAAACAAAAACTCCAGCTTTTTAACTGAAATTTTCATCTTTTGACTAGTTGTTGAAGGTTTTTTTTAAAAAACACAGTCCAAAGTTTTCTTAAATTCTATCATTAGCTAGTTCATCCTTCTGATTTCTACAAAGTATTTGGGAAGGCTTAATTTAATACAATTGTGATATGTTGTGGACACCCTGAAGAGGACAGACTCTCACCTCAAATTTGTTTTGGACATTGAAACTGATTGACACCATATACCCCTCAAAAAGAATATTAAAAGGTTTATTACTCATATAATAATGTTTTCTGGGGAGAGCAGGATAGCCTTCCCAAGCTGGGCTGAAGATGGCTTGAGAGAGCAGAGAAAGGAGACTGGCTTTGGGTTTTTATGGTGGTGAGGAGTGGAGCCAGGGCAAGAGTTCCTATACATGGTTTGAATGTCCCACTGGTGCCAAAGAAGGGAGCATGTGGGCTTTCTTATCAGCTTGACCAGACATGGGGCAGAACGGGGGAAAAAAGAAAGTAAGGCTTAAAATCTGTCAGAAATCACAAACCAAAATACAGAGTCAGACTCTTTATTACTTGATAACTGACTACAACTAATTTAAAAAGCACAAAATACAAAGATATTGAGCAATATGTTTATATAATTTCATCAAATTTTAAATATCTTCATTTAAGCTATATAATTGATTGACAGGAAAATACTGCATACAAAATAAAAATGTGAATATTTTTGTTGAAGACAGGAAACAAAATTTCAAATGTTCTTCAAAAAAGTTTAAGCAAAAACACATATTTAACAGTTATCATCTTTAATACAACAATCCAATTTTAAGAAATTACAGTAGTCCTTCATGTTTAATTTCCTTCCATCAAAGATATTAGAATAACTAATAAAATTAGAATTTTACCATTTGTTGTATTAGAATAAAATAACACATTTTATTCACTATCAGTAACATAAATCCTTTGAGATTATTATTAAAGTAACACTCTGCATACTGCAAAAATGAAGCACAAGTGAAACACAATAATTTTAAAAGCATTTTTTAGCAGCTAAAGTACAAAGTACACCTCATTAAAGTACATAGTAATTCTGCACAGTTACTGCTAAAAGGTCTTCTCAGGGCCAGAAGGAGTTCTTGTTCTTATCAAAGCACCTAAATTACTACCAGAATTAAACTTACGTTCTGGGAAGAGGCAGGCTTGACATTTACAATAAAGATTAATAGGAAAAGCATCAAATTCTATTAAGATTAATAAAAGTTCTGATTGAATATGGCTTGCAAAATCAAAACCAAAATGAATAATGATAGCTAATGCCACACACAGAAACTAAATTAGATGATATAAGCTTAATTTCTTTCAATATTTAAATAAATATAATCAAATAATGCAACTATGGAAGGCCATTATGCTTTAATCAACAAAAGAAAGTAGCCTTCATATCTTAAGTAACATAAATTCATACCCTAGATAATTACAGAGCAGTAAAATAATTCAAGAAATTAGTAACTAGTTCAAAAAAAAGTAAATTGGGTTGTATTTTGTGAGGAAGATGAAAAACCTTTGACAGAAGAAGGTGTTGAGTTTTGATCTCGTTCAAATGAAAATGGAAAACTAAAATCATCTTTTCCAGCTCCAAATGTATGAGTTGAAGAATCTGATGGAAAAGAAAATGTAAAGCCATCTTCTCCTTCTGGTTTCCCAAATAAGTTTCCTGAGGAAGATAAATATTACAATATCATGCTATTCATGTTACATAATTTACATAACCTACTGATTTACAGTATACTACATACAATAAATAGGGGAACACTGAATCATTTATCTATTAAGAAGATATTTAACTATATTCCTCTTATGTGTAAAGTATTGTCCTTGGTACTATGGAAGGTTAAAAAATTCAAACCTAAACTGTACTTACAAGTAATTTGAACTCAAGTATAAAAAGAACCAGTATACAAGGTAGAAAGAGGGGTAAAACACCTCAACTGAAGAGAACAGCACAGAAGCAAGAAACAGGTGTGCACAGAAGGTATAAGGGCAACAGAAACCAACTGAGCTCGTCAAGAGTACTGAGAAATAATAGAGTTACTAAAAGGGAAGTAATGAAGATGAGCTTGGAAAGATTGATGACTGTCCAACTACAGAATCTAGACTTTATTTGGTAGCTAACAGGAAGCCATTAAAAGTTTTCAAGCAGAGATATGGCAGGATTTGAACTGCTTTATCAGGATTATTCAGGAGAGAATGTGTAGAAAGTCTGGAACAGGAGAGTATCCAGAAGTGGGGATAACAGAAAAGGGATGATGAAAGTTTGGCCTTACCTACAGTCGTAGCAAAGGAAATGGAGAAAGAAATGCTGGATCTGAGAGATACAGCATAAGTCAAACTTATTCAACTATTATTTACTGAGTAACTACAATATACTGTTCATGGCACTGTTCAAGGAACAGTGAAAAGAGTTCTATAGTTTTAAAAGGAATTTTTGAAATCCACTTTACATAAAGAATTACTTAGCTTATGATTCTCAGAATTTCCATTAAGAAAAAATATTATTTTTCATTCATTAAGACTCTAAATATAAAAATATATTTAACATCTTAATTATAATTTTTAATTATTATTAAACAATTAAAAATATACAGTAACCCAAAGACTTACTTGAAACAAATCTTTTAACACATCTATATTTTTTCCATAGAAAGCTAATTCAAGTAGTACATTAAGCAAAAGAATTTACTTTGTGCCATTTTGAAATTTCATATATTTTTAAACATCTCAGTTATGTCACCCTAAATAAAGCTGAGCCAACCAGCAGTAGGGTAGGTGGGTGGGTGGATGAATGGACGGATGGACAGATGGATGGACTGAATGATTACCAGAGACTTAAGTTCTTCTCGCTCTTTCTCACTTTATTTTTCCATTGATTTAAGCACACGTCCATAAGACTTAAACAAAGGAAAATAGCTATAATATAGCTTCTAGATCCAGAGAAAACTAAAATCTTGAATCTCCTTTTGAATAAATGAATTTGATGGGACTTTTTATTTCAGAAGAAAAGAAGGTTCATAACAAGTCTTCATAAAACTCCTATGCTCATTTTAAATAAAATAATAAATTACTGTGCAAGCCAGTAGTCTAGGTGCTGTGGAGAATTCCAACATGAATAAAACAGAGTCCCTTCCCGAAAAGACCCTGTAACTAGAAGAGATTTTATATATATTCATAAATGACAGATGGTAGAATGTAAAAAAGAACAAAAAAGAAGAGATTCAGAAAAGTGAGGAAGCAATCATTTTGGAATGGAAGGTTGAAGGGGGAAATAAAAGATTTATGGAAGAGAACTTGGTCTTGAAAAGATGGTTAGAAAGAGATGGAAGTTGAGAATTTCAGGAAGAAAAAAGCAGGTAAGAAAGTGTAGGCATATTTGGGATCCAATGAGTTCTTCAGTCTGGACAAGCATAGGATATTCTTATAAGAGAAAAGGTTTAAAACGTATATTGGAAGTAGGTTAGAAAAGTAGGAGCATAATTTGATACTCCATGGGGAGGTACTAAAAGAATTTGACCAGGGGAGTGAAATGGCCAACATTATGCAAAAGGAAGATTAATTGGACTGTGATCTATACGTAAGCTGAAAGGATGAAAAGACCACTTATGATGTTACTGTAATAGCCCAAGTGAATGGTAATAAGAGTTTGAAATATAATGGTTTCAACGAAAATAGAAAAGAAAAAGAAATAAATATTTCAGGGAGAACTGATAAAACTTGATGACTAGCTGAATGTGGTCACAGGCACAGAGAGAAGTTATAATTATCATTGATGTTCTGAGTCTTGGCAGCTAGAATAATGGAAATGCCATTAGGTATATCAGAAGGAGAACAAGTTCGTTTTCAGATATTCTGAGTTTTTAATGTCAAAAGATGTCTTAGATATAAAGAGATATCAATTACATCATCAGAAATAAGGTCCCAGAGTTTAGGAGAAGTCAGGGAGGAAAGATATGAATCTGGTCATTACTTGTATTATAATATTTGAATGCACTGAAGTGAATGAGTGTTAAATGAATGAGAGCATCAAAGGAGAGAATGTAAATAGATTTAACATTTTAGATGATGAATATTTAAAGAATGTCTACAATTGATAGATTTGATTTGATCTCACAGCATTAAACAACAGTTGTGACAATTCCAAAATTTTTCTACCCCACTGAATTCCAGATTCATATATATAATTTCTTACTTTACTTTTTTTTAAGAAAATTCACCCTGAGCTAACATCTGTGCCAATCTTCCTCTATTTTGTATGTGGGTCCCTGCCACAGCATGCCCGCTGATGAGTGGTGCAGGTCAACACCTGGGAACTGAACCAGAGCTGCCAAAGCAGAGCACACAGAACTTAACCACTAGGCAACAAGGCCAGCGCCTTACTTTACTCTAATTTGGATATCTAATACAGGCTTTTCAATGATAACACTTCCAAAACTAACCTCCAGCTCCTGTCAATCTCAAAATAATTTCTATAGCCTTCCATATTCCAATAAATGGCAACTCCATTCTTATAGTTATTCATGTCAAAAATCTTGGCATCACCCTTGTTTCTTTGTCTTAATCCTTACATTCAGTCCAAATCCTTAAAACGCTATCTTCAGAAAACTTAGTGATCAACATCTGGCCTCTTCTCGCCACTTCCAATTCCACCATCCTCACCGTCATCAATTCTCACCTGTATTATTTTAATAGCTTCCTGATCAATCTCCCTGATTTCATCCTTGTTTCCACGCAGTCTGTTCTCCATATAGCAGCCAAGTAATTCTTTTAAAATCTGTGAGATCACTTCAGTCCTTTGCTCAAAACTCCAATGGCTTCCCATCTCACTCAGAAAAAACCCCAAAGTCCTTAATGGTCTAAGGGCCCCCTATGGTTTGCTTCCCCTCCAACCTTTCTGATTTAATCTCCTACCAGTTTCTCCTCCCTTATTTGATCCCAATCATACCAATTTACCAACTGTTCAATGAAACATGCTGAGCACACTCCCATCTCAAGGCCTTTGCACTCTCTGCCCAGAACACTTATCCCAGTAGTTTGGACCCACACCTTCTCAGGTCTCTGCTCAAATGTTGCCTTTTACCTTCCCTGACTTCCTTATAACGCAGCAACCACCCTCCCAACCCAAGTACTCCCTATTTCCCTTACTCTGCTTTAGTTTTCTTCATAATACTTACCACCAGTGAATAAAGAGTTAACATCAAGCCTGCGCTGATCCAGGCCCACCTGGAACAATGACTTTGAGGGCTGACTTCTCATCACACTGCTTTCTTAGAAAATACAGAATTTAGGTAAATGTAGAATATGTCTGCCTAATCTACTGTGTGGGACTGCACCTGAATTAGAGGAGCTACAAGTTAGTACACAGGCCTTGGGCCTCATGATTAGAATGATATAAAACACTGGTGGAAACTGACGTTGCAGCTTTTGCGTGTCAAGGTAACCCACATGCACAATGACTTTTGTGCCTATCAGTCTTACATGTCCCACATAGGTGAGGTGGCAAAAGAAAGCTTATTATTTGGGTAGCTAGTGGGCCTCTCAATGAGACAAAGATAACATGCCGTTATCTCCTATCTTGCATCTTTCTATAAAGCTAAGTAAGCCTAATATTAGATTAAAAATTCAAACCCTATCAACTGTTGTTTAGTGCACTAATATATTATATAATCATTTGTCTATTTTCAGTCTCTCCCACTAGAACACAAACTTTATTAAGAACTTTGCATTCTTGTTCACTATTCTATAGCCAGAGCCAAAAGCAGTAACTGATATAAAATATACTATATATACACACATATATATTTATACATTGAATGAATTAATTCACCAAGGGATAAAAGAAGAAAGAAGATTCAATAAAAAATAAGCACAAGAGAGAGAGGAGGAAACCCAAAAACTCCAGAAAGAAGACGGGAATAGTCAACTATATCAAATGCTGCAAAAAGACTGAATATGCTAAGTACAAAATACCCATAACATTTGATAATTGGGAGGTCATTAGTAATATTAGAGAAAGCAAGTTTCAGTTAAACAGTGAGAAAAGAAGCTAATTGCTAAAAAAATAGTAACAATCAATGAGTAGTGCAGAAGTAACAATAATTTTTAAAGAATAAACTGAATGCCTAAGGAAATCAATTAGTGAGAAACTAAATACAAAGGGGCATGTTTTTATATGCAGGAAACTTCAAATCACTTACCAATTTCTTGTTGTGATGAGAGAGGATTTAAATTTCCTGCAGAATGTTCATTAAACTGAAAAATAATTTCCATTAAATATTACTCATGAAATCAGTAGACTCAATATATATCATTTATATTTGAATCTAAAGTTTAGTTCTAATAAGCATAATTAGAGCAGACAAAATGGCAACACTCTACATAGTACACTATTGTATTTAAAAAGAGATCTATCTTCAAAACCTATCATTTACTTATATTAAAATAAGGCTTACTGATTTGATTCTGTTAACAGGTAAGATTAATAGGCAATATATATTGTATTAAGGATGGTTCCTACTTTGGAATATTAATACAATTAAAATTCTAATAACCTTTGCTTTATTCTGAAGCTCTTTTACAAGTCAGGTCCTTGGTACTGTTTTCTTGACTATAAGAGTAATAGGAAGTACGATAGCCTCATGTCAGTTCAGACCAAGTTTTGCTACCAAAAGAGTCTGTGTTCTCTGTAAACAGGCTTTAAGAAAAATAGGATCATGACAACATAGTTTTCTGTCTTCTTTTTTGTCTCTTAATATTGCATTATGAACATTTTTCTCTCACTACTCTAAAATCTAATTCTTTTTATAGCACTATAACAGTCCTCCATATGAACATACCATGGAGTTTCAATCATTCTTTTATTTTGGATATTTACGTTGTTTCCTTTTTTTTTTGAGGAACATTAGCCCTGAGCTAACATCTGCTGCCAATCCTCCTCTTTTTGCTGAGGAAGACTGGCCCTGAGCTAACAATCTTCCTCTTTTTCATATGTGGGTTGCCGCCACATCGTGGCTGCCAATGAGTGGTGTAAGTCCATGCCTGGGAACCAAATCCAGGCTGCCAAAGTGGAGCATGCTGAACTTAATCACTAGGCCACAGGGCCAGCCCTCTCCCCATTATTTTTTTTGTTTTCAACTTCAGGTGCCCTAAATTGACATCTATTCATAAAAAAAGAATCTCACTATAGGGATGAGTTAAATTGCAGTTAAAGGCACTTAAAAAATTTATTTGGCTTCATAGTTCACATGTCTAACTTCTAAACAAACTTCTACATATTCTCAGTGTGAAAAATGCTCCAGGTTATTAGTTGGTCTTTTCATCTGCATGTGTGTACATAGCAGCATTATCATTGGTTAGTTTCAAAAGCCCTAAAGAATTTCCTTCTACTAGTGATTTCCCCTGTTCAGTGATAGAAATCATGATGAAGTGCTTATTTCTGTATTTAGCAATTGAAACTGAAAATTAAGACATGCTGTATTTGATCAGTAGAGACAACATAGTGTAGTGATTAAGACGGGGCTCTGAAGCCAGACTACTTGGGTGCGTACTAGATGTGGAATTTGGGGTATGTAACTCTGTTTCTTATGGTAAAATGGAAAAATAATTTTTACCCTAGGGTTTGTGAATATTAGATGAGTGTATGTAGAGCACTTAGAAAAGTTCTAACCACTTAACACTGTAATAAGTAGAAATGTGATGTAATATCATAGGTATTATATTGTTATTGCTTATTGAAGTTAGTCACATTTAGTCAATGTTATGTGAACTGGAATATTTTATTCCTGCATCCCACAGCTTGTGTTAAATTTTTGAAATTAGAAATTTGTTGACGGATAGTGTAGTGCCATATACATTTCATAGTGTTTCATGTCTTCAGCTTTTGTCAATTTTTGTTTAAATGTTTATTTCAAAGACAGATAATTCTTGGAAGGTGTATCCTGGGCATGAAAAAATAGACTAAGGTTACTTAATTCTTATTTACAATAGTAATATAAATGCAGAATACGTATATGTAATCTTAACAGGAAATGTACATTTGGATAAAGAAAATTACAAAAATTACTTTAAAAAATTATTGCATAGAAAGAAAGGTATATGAAGGAACTGTATAGGAAGAAAATATTGTAAATATGTATTTCTTTTCTAAATAACTTATAAATGTAATCCAATTCAAATCTAGTTGGAATCCTGACAACACTGTTTATCTTTAATTTTTCGTTTTGTTTTTGTAGTGGTGGGGTTGGGGAAGGAGACTGGCAAATAATTACTAAGTTTCTTGATCAAGAATAATCGACAAATGTTCAACAATAATATTGGTAATAAATTAAAATGGAATTCTAAAAAATACTTAACCCAGAAGAAGGCAGAAAAGAAGAAACAGTAACAAAACACAAAGGGAACAAACAGAAAACAAATAGTAAACCATTATTAAAATATGAACTTTTAAGAGTTACATCAATCATGAATGGGCTAAACACTCCATTAAAAGGCAGTAATTGTAAGAATGGATAAAAAGCCTGACTCAACTACAAGAGACACATTTTAAATATAAAGACAAAGACAGGTTGAAAGTAAATGGATAAAACATATGTCATGAAAACTGAAAGCATAAGAAGGTCACAGTGGCTATATTGGTATTGCTATAGGTAGTCTTCAAGACAAAGAATGTTGCTAGGGATAAAGAGGGACACTGCATAAGGATAAAAGGGTCAATTCATAAGGAAGATCTAACAATGACAAATGTGTATGCACCTAATAATAGCTTCAATATACAGAAACAAAAATTGACAGAATTAAAGGGAGAAATAGACAAAAACACAAGCATAGTTGGAATTTTTAATACCCCTCTCTCAGCAGCTGATAGAATTAGACAACACAATCAATAAAGATCTTTTATAAGATCTTTACCACCACCAACTGTCTTCACCTGATTGACATTTATAGTACACCATATCCAGCAACTGCAGCATATATATTCTTTTCAACTGCTGATGGTACATTCACCAAGAACGACCATGTTCTGGGTCATAAAAGGAGACTTACTAAATTTAAAAGGATTAAAATAATACAGAGTATGTTCTCTGAGCACAATAGATTTAAATTAGAGATTAATAACAAGATATTAGGAAAATCCTAAATATTTAGGCCATACAAGATCAAAGGAGAAATCATGAAGAGAAATTAGAAAAGATTTTGAAATGAATGATTATGAAAATTCAGCATATCAAAAATTATGGGATGCTGTCAAAACCAGAACAAAATGACAGCTTTAAGTAATTTAATTAGTAATTTAAATAATAGAAAAGAAGAAAGGCCTAAAATCAGTGACCTAAGGTTCCACCTTGAAAAACAAGAAAAAGAAGAACAAAGTAAACAAAGTAAGTAGAGTGAAACAATAAGAGAAATCAATGAACAGAAAACAAAGAAGAGAGAAAATTAACAAAGCCAAAGTTTGTTCTTTGAAAAAAATTGACAAGATTTATAAATTTCTCATAGACTGACAAAGAAAAAGATAAGTCAATTTACCTATATTAGGAATGAAAGATACCTATATTGGTATCATTATGGATCCTACAGACATTAATAATATGAGAATATTATGAAATAGAAACTGGCGAGGGGGGACTTCACTTTCTAATTATTAAAACATCCTGTAAACCTAGAGCAATCAAAGTAGGGTGATACTGATACACGAATTGATAGACTAACCAGTGGTATGAGCTAGCAGGTCTTGAAACAAAAGAATTTGGAATGTGATAAAAATGGGACCACAAATTAATAGGGATAAATTAGGCACTCAACACTGTACACAAGTAGATGTATTAAATTAAAAATGTTAACCATAAGATATTTCAAAGGAAATACAGGTGAATATTTACTGGTTCTTAAGAGGAGGATTCTCTGAGCATAAAAACAGTGGAAGAAGAGCCAAAAGAAAAAAAAAGAGTTTGGAGTTTGGGTTTGGTTACATACAAAATTTAAACTTCTAAATGTTAAAAAAATTTTAACAGCAAAATGATAGTAATATAAAATATTTGCGGTAATGACAAAGAATTAATATCTTTAATATATAAAGAGCTTATATGTACCAATAAGAAAAACTACTGCCTCAGTAGAGGTATGGAAAAGTCCATTTGGTGAATAGATAATTCACTGAAAAAGAAATTCAACTGACTTACAAAATCTCTGGGAAAAACAGCTTTCCTTATTAATTGTCAAAGAAATGTAAATCTGTGCATAACAGTATTTATTCAAGTATGATTGATTATTATAAAAAGAAATGGAGGGGCAGGCCTGGTTGCACAGCAGTTAAGTGAGCACATTAACTTCAGCGGCCCGGAGTTCACCAGTTTGGATCCCGGGTGCGGGCATGGCACTGCTTGGCAAGCCATGCTGTTGTAGGTATCCCACATACGAAAAAGAGGAAGATTGGCACAGATGTTAGCTCAGGGTGAATCTTCCTCAGCAAAAAAATAAATAAAAACAAAAAAGATAATGGGTATCTTTTAAAAAAATTGCCTGTTTTTCAGCATGGTACTGGTACAAAAACAGGTGCACAGATCAATGGAACAAAATTGAAAGCCCAGAAATAAAACCACACATCTATGGACAGCTTATCTTTGACAAAGGAGCTGAGGGCATACAATAGAGAAAAGAAAGTCTTTTCAACAAATGGTGCTGGGAAAACTGGAAAGCCACATGTAAAAGAATGAAAATTGACCATTCTTTTTCACCATTCACCAAAATAAACTCAAAATGGATTAAAGACCTAAAGGTGAGACCTGAAACCATAAGGCTTCTGGAAGAAAATGTAGGCAGTACACTCTTTGACATCAGTATTAAAAGGATCTTTTCGGACACCATGCCTTCTCAGAGAAGGGAAACAATAGAAAGAATAAACAAATGGGACTTCATCAGATTAAAGAGCTTTTTCAAGGCAAATGAAAACAGGATTGAAACAAAAAAACAACCCACTAACTGGGAAAAAATATTTGCAAGTCATATATCTGACAAAGGCTTAATATCCTTAATATATAAAGAACTCTCGCAACTCAATCACAAAACATCAAACAACCCAAACAAAAAATGGGCTGGAGACATGAACAGACATTTCTCCAAAGAAGATATAGGGATGGCCAATAGGCACATGAAAAGATGCTCATCATCGCTGATCATCAGGGAAATGCAAATCAAAACTACACTAAGATATCACCTTACACCCGTTAGAATGACAAAAATATCTAAAACTAATAGCAACAAATGTTGGAGAGGTTGCGGAGAAAAAGGAACCCTCATACACTGCTGGTGGGAATGCAAACTGGTGCAGCCACTATGGAAAACAGTATGGAGATTCCTCAAAAAACTAAAAATAGAGCTACCATACGATCCAGCCATCCCACTACTGGGTATTTATCCAAAGAGCCTGAAGTCAGCAATCCCAAAAGTCCTGTGCACCCCAATGTTTATTGCAGCACTGTTTACAATAGCCAAGATGTGGAAGCAACCTAAGTGCCCATCAACAGACGAATGGATAAAGAAGATGTGGTACATATATACAATGGAATACTACTCAGCTGCAAAACAGAACAAAATCATTCCATTTGCAATAACATGGATGGACCTTGAGAGAATTATGTTAAGTCAAATAAGCCAGCAAGAGAAAGATAATCTGTGTATGACTCCACTCATATGAGGAATTTAAAACTATGGACCAAGAACAGTTTAGTGGATACCAGGGGAAAGGTGGGGTGGGGGGTGGGCACAAAGGGTGAAGTGGTGCACCTACAACATGACTGACAAACATTAATGTACAAGTGAAATTTCACAAGATTGTAACCTATCAATAACTCAATAAAAAAAAAATTGCCTGTTTTTTACTCTCCCCCAAGACAGTTTGGTACAAAAGAATTAAAATTACTTGAGGTTCCAGTATACAATTTTTTAGAAATAAAACTTTAGCTTCTCATATTACCTGGTCTGATGAGATTTCTGAATCAAATATAGAAGAATCAAATAAATTCAATCCAGGTGATCTAGAAGTATAACTCATAATAAAAGAAAATCCAGGGGATTCCTTTTGTGTTTGACCTTCAGGTATTGTATTTCTATTTCTGTTATAGAGAAATAAGAAATCATCAAGATGTTAAAAATCTATTATTAAATACTACAGACTCGTAAGCACCATAAGCAATGTCATAGAGGTAAGAATTAGGAGAGTAGGGATAAGGAGGATGTAATTACTGAAGTGACAAACCTATGAAGAAAACGATGGTTTTGGGTGGAGAATAACGTTAAGTAAAGTAGAACAATCAATTATAGAATAATAATAATGAATTCCTATTGAGAATAAACTGTCAAGCTCTAGTCCAGGTATTTCCATTGGCATTGACTTACTTATTGATCATAATAACCCTATGAAATAGGTTCTATGATTATCACCTGTTTTACAGAAGAGGATTTTGAAGCACAGAAAGGTTAAATGATTTACTCAAAAGAATTTAAGTGCCAGCATTGGGATTTGAATGCAGCAATCCAGATTCAAAATGTAAGCTGTTAACCCTGACGCTATACTTTTCACAAGATCGTGAAAGCCAGTCACAAGATTTTAGTCTTGATAAGAAGCCAGCCATTACAGATTGTTGCAAAAGAGAGTGAAACTATAAGATGATGTGGGAAAAGTAATTAGACAAGACAGTACAGAACACAGTAGTCAAAAGCATGGATTCTGGAGGCAGAACTGCCTGGGTTTGAATCTCAACTCCATCACTGACGAGTTTTATCACCTGTGATTCTCTTTACTCATCTATAAAATAAGAATAATAATGTACTTGCATCTCATAAAGTTGTGAATATTTAATAAGCAATATTTATAAAATGCTTAGACATAGTGTTACATAAGCATTTGTTAAATATAACGGAAGTCTGAAGATACTTCCATAACTACCTCCATGACCATTAATAAGTCATTTAACTTTACAAATCAGTTTTCTCATCCATAAAGAGAGATTTTAGCATATGACTGCCACATCCTTTTACCGTTCTCAGATTTGATGGTGAGTTCCACTTTGCACATGCTGTGTTTGAGTCAAAAGCATGACATTCATATATATAAAACTCTTACTACTAATTTAAAATGCAGAAGTAGAAGACAGGCGAGAGATCCCTGATAAAGTAAAATCTATTTGATATATGTTTTAGAGGAATCTCAAGGTTTCAGCATTAAGGAACGGATTTAACTAAACAAAAAGGTTAAATAAATGTGGCACTATTTTCTTGGCTGCAAACTACCAACCTGTGGCTTCCAAAGTTAAATTATCATGTTAGAGATATTTATGCCTACTGAGGTTACTTAACAGATGACAATTCTTGCTTTAGACACTACAACATCAGGAAAAGTAACTGCTGAAACATTATTTGATGATGCCCACAATCTACCATAGGTGATAGTAGCTTTTTGGCTTGACATTTTAAATTTTTTCATACTTTTTTTTTATCCTTTTGAAAATCATAAATCTGTACATCATCGCACTGGATAAGCACTCAGAATCTATGTCATCTTCAGCTAAATGCTGCAGGAAAAATGGGAAAGAGGGTATATGAAACAAGATGGCAGAATATTAATAATTGTTCAAAGAGGGTGATAGGCACATGGAGGTTCATTGTACTAGTCTCTCCCTCCTCTGTATATTTGAAATTTTCCATAGTAAAAACTTTTTAAAGTTACCAGTTTTAAGCATTTTACTATTCCTATTGATTATTTATACTATATAACTCAATATGCAGATTCTTTAATTATAATTATTAATTAAAGTCTTACATTTCAAATGTGGGAGTTTTGGGGAACACTAATTTCTCCAAGGATTCAGGTGTTTTCACAGCTTCAGGAGTTCTTAAAAATAAAGGAATTTCAGGAGTTCGTGGAAAATTCTCAGCCCTTTCTTCTACTTCATCACTATTATCTTCTATTGGCTTTCCAAAATGTTCTGCATACAGAACCTGCAAATTCAAAGTAACAGAAGACTATATAAATGAGTGCTAGTGCATTAATAAACTCACATACGTAAAAATGTATGAGGTGGAAAACACCATTTTAACTAATGATGTTATCATTTCATAGACAAACTAGGCAAAATAAGAATAATTGATGAAAGGGATACCAAAACATATCTGCCAAAAAAGGGGAAAAGTAATTAATTTTTAATTATCTAATTTTTCTTTTCTTCCCAGATCCACCTCCCCTATCCATACCTGAAAAAGAAAATGATAACCAGAACATACTAAAATTGATGGAAAATGGTCAGAAATTATTTTTCTTTTAAAATTTCCACATCATGCTCTGGGTCAAGAATTGTATATGATATCTCTTGAAAGAGAAAAGTAATTTATTTCTAAGCAATGTTGCTCTCACTGGTTATGTTCTTTGCCTTTTTTTTTTTTTTGCCCTTATAAATTCATTATACTACTTTCTCTGCAAAGATTGAAAATCTGAATACTAATTTTTCTTTATATCATTTTGTAGGCTAGGAATGTGATTTCTCAAATATGTTTGTTATACCAAATCCCACTACAGAAACAATTTGGGTCCCTCTACCAAAATAATTAAAATGTGCTTTTTACCGGAATTTTTTTACAGCAGAATACGACTATGTTGTTTCTCTTGTTTTAACCCTTAGTAGCTATGGTAAATTCAACATGCATTGTCTATATCTATCATCATTAAAGCTTTCCACTATTAAAAAATATTTCAGAGATATTTTTGTGGCAAACACTGATCTTGAATTTGCTTGGCAAATCACTCAATCTTACCAAACAAAATTGTTTTCTTCAGTGATGATTTAGTTTTGGTGTCAATATATATAGTCAATTATTAAAGACAATTCTTTTTGTATATTTTCATGTAAACTTTTTGTGGCTTCATTTTTTAATCTAAAACTTCTCTAAGGGATAGAATCTGTAACACCATAGCAACCCAACTACCAAACTAATAACATCTAGAACTCAGATAAATAATCTTCATTATACTAAATCTGAAATTAAAATGAAAACATAATATTTTAAATTGGAATATTTTGCTTAGAAATTAGAAAGCAAACATTGACTTACTTGTGAAGCACATTTTGATTCTCTTAATTGTCTTACTGTCCCTTTATCTCCACACTCAGCATCTGTTTGTTATGTGAAAACAAAAAATTGTTTTTCTTTTTGCAATTTCATTGTAAATAAAACATATCAGGTGAACCACATGAAACTGCTAATATTTAAAATTTTTTGACCTAACAAAATGGCAATTTCATATAGGTCAATCCAATACATAACAATAAGAGAATAAAACCTATATGAAAAGTTTAACAAACAAAATTGTAAAGAGAACACCCATGTAACCACCACTCAGGTAAAGAAACAGAACACTATGAGTACTCCAAAAGCCTCATATTCCCCATATCCATGTCCTCAGAGGTAACCACTATCCTGACTTCTGTGATAAGCATTTCCTTGATTGCTTTATATAGTTTTATCACCTACGCAATACAGTTTATTTTTCCTGTTTTAAAATGTTATATGATGAAATAATAATATATATGTGCAGGATCTTGCTTTTTTTGTTTAGTAGATGCTTGTGGGATTTATCTGTATTATTGCATATAGACAGTTTGCTTACTCTTACTGATGTAAGGCAGTTGACTGCACAAACACATATCTATCCACTCTACTACAAATGAGCATTCCGGGTGTTTTTGCTTTGAGGGTATTACAAACAATGACGTTATGAACATTTTTTTACATATATACTTGTCTGTACATATTTGTATTTCTCTAGATATATAGATAGGAGTGAAATTATGAGGTATAGGGTATGTGTATCTTTCATTTTACCAGATGTTAAACTATTTTCCAAGGTTTAGTTTCCAAACTATTTACCAATTTTTGTTGTGGGAACTAGCCATCCTGAGCTACCCTAGGAAATCATTCAATTTCCCCAGACAAAATTACTAGCTCCAATTGTAATTTAGGTATAATCTCATCTGTCATTTATAAACGAAAGTTCCTACCAACAGTTATGAGAGTTTCTATAGTCCTCCATTCTCATCAACACTTAGTAGTGTCAGACTTTCTGAATTTTGCTAATCTGGTGGATGTGTAATGATATCTCATTATGATTTTATTTTTCAGTTTCCTGATCACGCTGAGCACCTTTTCATATGTTTACTTGCTACAAAAGTTTCTGTATTTGAAGTGCCTATTCATGTATTTTGTGCATATTTCTAATTGGGTTGTCTGTCTTCTTCTTGGTTTGTAGAAATTTTCTATAAATTTTAGGAAACTAGTCCTTTAACAGTTTTATGTACTGAAAATACATCCTTTTGCCTTCCATTATTTTTATAGTGTCTCTTGATGAATAGAAATTCTTAATTTTAATACAGCCAATTTTATCAATCTTTCTTTGATGATTGGGTTTTTTAAATTCTTATTTAAGAAATCCTTTCCTATCTTGAATAATGTTTTCCTATGTGATCATCTGAAAGCTTTATAGTTTTGACTCTTGCATTTAAGTCACAGCTATTATTTTCACTGCACATTAACTTCTTCAAAAGATAGTCTTGGAGATTGTTGAAAAGAGTGTTTTTTTTCTTCTAAGATAATTATATGCTTTCTCGGATATGAAGCCTCACCATATATGCTCAATGGCAGCTAGGACTATGCCAGATATATGTATTTCCCCACATAGCTGTATCAGGGGTGTACTGTTCCTAGAAATCAGCCATTTCTCCCTTGCTTAACACTCTGTCAGCTTGGCATCTATAGAGGATTATAAACAGGTGGAACAGATCACTTGTGCAAATAAAATTCTTTCTTCCAGAAGAAATCAGGAAGAAAATCCATCTGTGTGGAATAAGCACATTGTCTTGGCTGAATCCTATACTGAGAGTGGCAGAAACAGACTCACAGTATATTATATGACCATTCTGAATATGCATATTTTTACAGAATTTTTATACTGCAAGAATGAGCCATTTTTAGAACTTCAAAATAAAAGTCAGTAATCCACATGCTACAGACAAGAAGTGAAGACTTTTATGTAGCCTAATGAGTGAAATAATTGTTATTCATTACTGGGTTACCAAAATATGTACATAACGTGTGTATATTATATATTTTATATATACATATACATACATGTACACATATACATACATATATACATAGAGAGAGAATGAATATTTTCAAGGGTGTGTCAAAGTTCCAACAAACTCATACACATATATATCCTGTGATCTTTCTATGATTTTATTCAACAAAAATAATCAAAGATAGTAAGAGAATCATGTAAAAGAATATAGTAGCATTATTTATAATAGCAAAGAACCCTGAAAACAACAAATATTCAATGTGAGAGAATGGCTAAATAAATTATAACAAATTCATACAATGGCATATTATACAGTCATTACAAATAAAATCTATTAAATGGCATGGAAAAATACCCTCAACGGTGTATCAAGTGGGAAGAAAAGGATACAAAATGATATACATAGTATGCTTAAAATTTTGGGGAAAAAATAAAAGAACAAAACATACTTATGCATAGAAAAAAAAGACAAGAATATACACCAGTACATATGATGTCGGTTACATCTGGGTGGTGGTATTTTTGTTTCTTTTCTATTTTTCTCTGTTTTCCAAATTTTCTACAATGAAATGTACTTGTTTTATGTTTAGGGGAAAATGTATTTAAAAACTAGGCATGCACTGTCAGTTTACTAGAGATGCAAACAATCCAAATAACTTATTTGAATAGCATAAAAGCCTGATACCATTTGTTACTCTCACTTCTTAGGAAAATTATAAACAGCAAATACCTGTATCTCCTTTTTCAAACCATTGATTGCAATTTGATTGTTTCTGTGGGGTTAACAATCTAAAATATAATGAAAAATTTTTTAATATAATATTCTGAATTAAATTATTTCAGAAATTAAAGCATTTTCTTATTTTTTAAGTTACCTGAACTGCATAAAATTTTGTGAACTTTTAATAGCTGCAACATGTGAACATTTTGAATGGTTATTCACAGTAGAGTCATTAAATACCTGAACAAAAGAAATTAAGCATTAGAATTGGCTACACAAAACAATAAAAAGTTTTTGCTTGCCAAGGCTACTCAGGGCTCTCCAAGAGCATCGTCATCCTCGTCATCATCATCATCAATATCAACAACAAATACAAACATGAACTGAAACTACTACACACAAAACACTAAGTCAAATACTGGGAAACAAAAAACATTTAAGACTCTCAAGGAATTTGATTTTTTGACAAGTATAATAACTACGCTTGGTAGTATTTCTACAATTAAGATAAACCTTTTAAAATGTTATCCCATATTCATGACTAATCAAATGAATCTCACCATTTTCTCAACTGATTACCTGATTTCTGTATCTATCCTGTATAACCTTTCAAACTAACAAAGGAAAGCAAAACACTGGGTTAAAAGATTAAAGCCTGAAATTTTCTTTTTTATATTTGTATGAAAAAGCTAATATTTCATTTTTAACTTTAATTAAATTTCTAAAAATATTAATATCTAAACCACTGCTTTACTAATGTTTGCATTGTTTCAAGTCTTTCATTCTTCCTGAGTGACTCATTTTGAAGAGTTCCTGATTTTTCTTATTTGACCCAAAATGAAAATATCTTTAATAGGAAAGTTTATCCTATTTATTTCTGTTATAACAGCCATTGGCCTTAATTCTGTCATCTTATTGTGCTTTTAGATCATAAGAAAAAGACCTTGTTCCTTAAAGAACAAGTGTTGTCACTGTTTTGATGTATGTTTTAAACAACATACATTTGAATATGCCTCCTGGTACAAGTATTTGTACAAGTATTTCAAGTATCTGTTTAGAGTAGATGTCAAGAAGAGAAATTGCTGAGTATGTGCACTTTATTTTTAATAAGTACTTGTGAACCAGTCTTCCAAAGCAGTTGTACTAAATAACACTCCACTATCATTGACCTCATTAGATATCATCAAACGTTTTAATGTCTGCAAATCTGATAGGTGAAACCAGGTATCTCATTGGTTTACTCTGCATTCCCCTGCACTCCTGAGGTCAGGTATCTTGTTATGTTAATGACCCCTTGTCTTTCCCTTCCTGCAAACTGCCTTATCTTTTGCCCATTTTTATTGCTCTTTTATTAATATGCAAGAATTATTATATCTTTCTTTATTATACATTCTGAATACCAATCCCCTGCTCATTCTGTCATTGTCTTTTAACTTTGTTAGTGTCTTTTATCACATAGAAATTTTTTATTTTTATGTAGTCCATTGATCAATTTGTCTTTTCTTGCACCACACTGATATAATTATTGCATTTTGGTAATGTTTAAAAATTTGAGGGATGATGAAAATGTCCTGGAATTAGAAGCTGGTGATGGTTACACCACCTAAAAACCACTGAATTGTACACTTTAAAATGGTGAATTTTATGATATGTGAATTATATCTTAATAACAAAAGTAAGAAAATAAACACTTTGACATCTAATAGTATGAATCTCCCTAATATTCTTTTAAAAAACCTTTTATTTTAAATCTCTATTTAAAATCACTTATTAATCTGTTAATGTAGTGAATCATATTGACAGATTTTTCCAAAGCTAAAGCATCACTGCATTCCTTGGGAAAACCAAGGTTAGTCATAATACGTTATTCTTTTAATGTTACGGTGCCAAGTTTGGTTTGCAAATGACTTATTTAGGATTTTTACATCCATGTTCATTCTTGAGACTAACATATAATTTTTCTTTTCTTTCACTATTCTTGTCCTTGCTATCTAATGGATTAGGCATATACACTTTTCTGGCTAGTGTTCAATTTTTTTCTATTCCCTGGAATTGTTTATATAAAAAGATTATTTAGGGGCCGGCCCGGTGGCGCAGCAGTGAAGTTCGCACGTTCTCGGCGGCCGGGGGTTCACCGGTTCAGATCCCGGGTGCGGACATGGCACAGCTTGGCATGCCATGCAGTGGTAGGCGTCCCACACCCAAAGCAGAGGGAGATGGGCGCGGATGTTAGCTCAGGGCCAGGCTTCCTCAGCAAAAAAGCGGAGGACTGACAGTAGTTAGCTCAGGGCTAATCTTCCTCAAAAAAAAAAAGAAAGAAAAAAAGATTATTTAATTCAGTGGTTCTGAACTTGGGGCAATTTTATCTCTTGGGGGACATTTGAAAATGTCTGGGGATAGTTTTGATTGTCATAACTTGGGGGTGAGGAGCTACTGTCCTCTACTGGGTCACAAGATGACCCCACAACAAAGAATTATCTGGTCCAAAATGTCAATAGTGTCACAGTTGAGAAACTCTGATCTAATCCTTAAAAGTTTGGTAGAATTCACTTGAAAAACTGAGTCTGGTGTGTTCTGAAGAGTGTGTGTGTGGCAGAGGAAGAAGGGAAGGAAGTAAGTGAGGAAAGAGGGAAATAGGTGATTACATTTCAGTTTCTTCTAAGTTATTGATCTATTCACGTTTTTCTTTGTCAGTCTATTCAGCAACTTATATTGTCCTAGAAAACTGTCTATCTCACCTAAATTTTCAAATTTATTGGTATAAAGTCTTACATAGTATTCTCTTAGGACTTTGAAAAGATTTCTTCCATATGTGTAGCAAAATGAACTTTTTCCTCTTTTTATTCTTTTCTTTTGGGGGGTGCTTCTCTTTTTTTCTTTATACTTGCTGAAATTTTATTGATATTTAGAAGTTACTATCTTTTGGCTATATTGATTAACCCAACTTTTTATTTCATTAATTTATGCTTTTCTCTCTCTTAATTTCTACTTTGTCTGCATTTATTATTTTGTTCTTTTCATATTTTGAGTTGAGCTTTTCATAAAGTTCAGCTAACTTTAATTTTATTAGAAAATACTATTAGAATATTCACAATATTCTAACCAAATGAATATATATTAAATATATTTATAATATAATATTGATAATATATAGATATGTAGATATAATGTATATAACATATATAATTAGAAAATTATATTTGTCTTCAAATATAAATTTCTCTCTGAGGACCAATTTGGCTACAATCCACAGGTTTTGATTTATAGCATTCTTTTAAATATTTTTTAAATTCTATTTTGATTTCTTCTATAACCCAAAAGTAATTTGAAAGTATGTGAATTTCTTTTTCCTCAGCCATAGTTTTTTGAGGAGAGGCTATCTTATTGTTTAATTTCTATTTTTTTACATTGTGGTAAGTGAAGATAGCAACTTTTTAGAATTGGTTGAGATACTTTTTTTATTCTAGTAAATGATCAATTTTGGGGAATACAGCAAATAAAAATTTAACTGAATTCTGTGTATGTTTGGCAAAAAGTTTACTAATTGTGTTATTCAGATTCTCTACATCCTTACTTATTTTTCATCTACTTGATTTGTTTCTCGGGCAGAAACTGCCAGTTTTCTATCCCATCCAAAATCTACTTTCCCTTTGTTTTCTGACTTTTAAAACAAAAAAACTATATTTCCCTCTATTTCTCAACCTCTCCACAGTTAGAGGCAGCCATGTAACTAAGTTCCAGCTGATGAATCATTATCATAAATTGTTTAAGGAGTTTCCAGGAAAGATCCTCTAAAATGAGGCTGACTCAGCTAGCCTTCCTCCTTTTCTTTTTTCATGCAGGGAAGGCAGATATGATGGAAAAGTTGCAATGGTTAACCTCCAACCATTAGGTGACCTTGAGGTGAAAGTTTAGCATTAAGATAGCAGGAAAAGAAAGCATAGATGGCATCTGAGAAATAATGACACTGTGGAGATGGTGCTGTCAACCCTGATAAGTGAACCTGAGTCACATACTTTAGAGTTTCATGGCAAGTAAGAGAAAAATAAGTGTTTATCTTGTTTAAGATGCTATTATTTCATTGCTTCAGTTTTGTATTGTTTCACTTGTAGCCAAACTCAATCCCCAAACTGAGGGTCAGTACTTTTCTTGAGAGAGCTATCCTGTTTTAACTGTGGATTCAATCGATTCTTTGGAATTCTATCAATTTTTGCTTTATATATTTTGAAACTGTATAATTTGGTGCATCATGGTTCTTATGACTTCTTGGTGAATTATTCTTTTAAAATTATTTTTTTCTTAAAGATTGGCACCCAAGCTAACCTCTGTTGCCAATCTTTTTCTTTTTTTTTTTTCTTCTTCTCCCCAAAACCCCCCCAGTACATAGTTGTATATCCTAGTTGTGAGTGCCTCTGGTTGTGCTATGTGGGACGCCGCCTCAGCATGGCCTGATGAGCGGTGCATGCCCGCGCCCAGGATCCGAATTGGTGAAACCCTGGGCTGCCAAAGCGGAGTGCACGAACTTAACCACTCGGCCACGGGGCCAGCTCTTGAAATTATTCTTTTGAAAAACATAAAATATTTTCCCTATTAATATTATCCTATTAATGTTATCCCTATTAACATTTTTTATATTGAACTCTGTTTTATATGGTATTGTTCTATCTGTTTTGTTTTTGTTTGCATTTGTCTGATACATATTTCCCATCCTTTTATTTTCAGCCTTCATTTGTCCAGTTGTTTCAGCTGTTCTAATAGTATATATCTATATGTTGTTTATATATCCCACAGAAGCATCTCTGTCACATTTTTATGATTACTGACTGATTTGTTCACAATTATTTCTGGTATCTTATTTGTTTTCTATTTATAATGCTTTCTTACTGTTTTATTCCCTGCCCCATCCAATTCCTGCTTTTTCTTGGACTAAGTTTTCTTTGTTTCATCTTTTTTTTCCTACCGTTTTAAAACTTAACATTAAATTCTCTTCCGTTGATTATCCTTAAATGTTCAACATACATGCATAAATTTACATTTTTCCAACAATTTAGAGAGTTAATCAGTATTCATATCTTCTCCCTACCTCCACCCCCAAGTGAAAAAGTACTTGAGTAAACTTTTGTTTCCCTCATTTATCTTCCCACCTTCATCCCACGTTGATACCATCTGGAATTTTAGTATCAGATTTTAAAATTTTTATAATTAATACATATTTAGAATTAATAAGTTTCACTAGTTACTTTGGTCTCCACTACCCCATAGCTGTATTAATTGTGAATTAATAGGAAGCAATTATATTTTTCATTGAGAAATTTTCCCTCTGGACTATTTTCAGGAAGAATGGGGGAAGACAGAGATCTGCCACAGCAGAAGCTAGCTTTCAGGGTGGTATGCTCATTGTTCTTCATGAGCATCATGAACCCCCAGAGTTCCATCTCTCTCTCTAACCCAAGCTCCTATACTCACTGCTTCCACCTGGAGACAGTCATCCAGTTGCTGATGCCTGGCCAAAGGTAGAGTAGACATGAGATGAATAGGTGTTAACTAAACTAACTCCCACTGAAGTAATCCAAACAATTACTCTATTCACAGTCCCTGCAATGAGTATTCTTCTATGCACGTCCTGGACCACAATTTCCCTCTTCAATCCAATCTTGTTTTCCTCCTTTAGAAATGTCTCACAGTTTTTGGTCTACTGGGTACAGGGATTGGTATGTTAAAATATCTTTTCTATCATTTTTAGAAGTAAATGAGAAAGCTACGGTATGCTCAGGCTGCCATACTGAAACTCTTTTAAGTTTTTTTAGGTCCTGTGGTTGTACTGACGGCTGATTTAACATATCTCTCTCTCCCTCTCTCTCTCTCTCTCTCTCTCTCTCTCTCTCTCACACACACACACACACACAAACCCATGTCCTAAATGCGGTACATTCAATACCTCATTTAATGCAAGAAAGTATTTAATTTATACTATTAAAAGAGAAATACCTACCTGTGTATCATTTTCTTTTTGTCTGAAGTCAATATTGGCAAGCTTTGACTGCTTCACAGAACTTTCTTCCTTTTTATCTAGGTTATTAAATTATATAACTTCAAATCAATTCCAGAGACAGAATCAAATGTCATGACCCAATATTTAACTTAACCTTGTAATTTAAAAAATCAAGTCATATGAGTATTTAATTTAAAACACAGAATTATGAAATTGTTACATAACTCTTAATTCCTTACTATACAGTAGTTATTACAATAACTATGATGTAAAATGAAAACCAGCTGACAAAAATACATCTTTATAATGGGAAACCAAAGAAGACAGAGTGGTGCTATTAACGACTAGGGGGAAAAACCAGCCAATGTAGTTACTCTAATACAATGTCGTTAATCTAATCTGCAGATTCACTGAATGAGACATGATTCAAATATCTCAGTGACTAAATCACAAATATCATTAACACAAGTCTCCTACCCACTTTAATCACACTGACAATAAAACTTCTCAAATGAAAAATATATTATTATTCATCCTCCTCTGACAACTGTGTAACCAGACCACAACACTTTTTAATACCATGTGAGTAATTTCTCTCTTAAAGAGAAAGAACTTAAATATAGAAGGCATATCTTGTTTGCTCTCACAAAGAATCACTTTCCCCAATCTATAGTTCTTCAGTATAGTTTGTTCTTGTCTACACCAAATAATAATTAAAATTGCTTCTTTCTATTTCTTCTTCTATGTGTTTGCAAAGAAAACCAAGTTTTTGAATAATAAACAGATACTGTACCTATAACTTTTGGTTCTGAAGAGTGCATTTTTATTGGTCTGACCAATTTCTGAGATTCATATGGAAGAAATAATTGACTTTTTTGAGGGGCTTTATTCAATGTAAGTATATGTTGTTCATCTTTTTCAAAAATTCTAAAGAGAAGAGTGAATTACATTAAATATTAGCTAAGTAAAAAATGTATTTTAAAGCTAGAAGAAATATTTAGTTAATATATAGTTAAAACTCCTCCTTTTGCCGATAATGAAACTGAGTTTGAAAGAATTTAACAGATCTTCCCAATATTATTAAATTACTTAACTAGTGTCACAGCTAAGACACACTTTTCCTGATTAAGCCCAGTGCTCTTCTCAGTATACTGCACTCTCATTTTTAAAATATAATCATTTTAAAAGATGTTCTAAATATGTCAAAAACATTTTAAACCAAAACTTTATCCATAAATAGCATACCTTAGATTTCGGAGTACTTCCAACTTTAAAAAGATTTATTCAACTAGCATGAACATAGAAATCATTAAAGCAATACTACAATCATAAATGGGTCTTTTAAGTTTTTTACTGGAAGAATAATTTCATTAAATTCTTTCTAAATTAAAGGAATAATTTTAATTATTCATAGTTAAATAATTTAAATAATGATATTATTTGATAATAACTATCAAAATACATACTAAGTAAAAATGACTAGTTATATAAATTCCTCTCAATATACAGAATTTTTGTAATGTTAAAAAGTTGTCAACAAAGTGAAATTCTGTACATTTACCTATTTTTCTAATCAATTTCATTGCAAAATTAAAGACATCTTATCATGGATGTGAGAAGTGGGAGTGGGGGAATCAAGAAAATAACAGATCCAAGGAAGTGGGATCAGGGAAATTAACTTGGGAGAGTATGTTGAAAAATGAGGATAAGAGCAATGGAGCCTAAGGAGAGGAATTTAAGAAGAATGAAAAAGGGTATAGGCAGAAGGAAAAAAAGTAGAAAGTTTATCAGAAACAACAGCGATACATCTATTTTTCTGTCACACAGTAACAGTCAAAATCAACCTTTTTAAAAAAAAATGTCTCCACCACTGATGTCTATTTCATCATCATTAGGATGAAAGACAAAGAAACATATGATGCCACAGATTCAGGAGCATTTTGTCTCATTCACTCTCTGAGGCAAAGGAAGAACTGGTCAAGCTGGTGACAGGGTGATCAAAAGGTAAACACATGGCTGTTCTTACCATTGTTCTCTTATTTTACTCCTATTGGTGACCCATCATGGAAAACTGAATGAGATGTACAACCGACAGGTTACAGAACAGCAAGTGTGCTGCTGCTACCCTATTTCTCTCTATACATTACGCTTGGCCTCATTAAATAACAAGCAGATTTGAATATTAGTCCATAATACTTAAAGGTATAAATTAATCTTTTTCTTAAGAAATAAATAGAAAGTAGCCTGCACAAAAAATGTATATTGATGCTGTGTAAATATTAGTGGCTTGGGTTAGAATAGAGAATCAAAGTTTTAGATGCAGAATACCTGTTCACATAAAATCCCATTTTAAAGTTTACCTATACCTTTCTTTCAATTCCTTTTTCTTTTCTATATTTTTATTTTTTTCTTCCAAAGTTTCTGAGAGATTCTTAGTTTCATAAAGTCTTGCAATCTGCTAAAAAGAAAAATGACAAAGCAAAACAAAGTAATTATCTGCAAAGCATTAAGGAATATATGCTTTATCTTAACTAATGAATATGATTTTTTCTATATAATCACTAGGTTTATATTTCTGGTAGTATTAGCTAGCTTTCAGCGAAAGTTGCTAAAATTAACAATAAATTAACAATTAACAGAGTCAAAATTAACAATAAGTCATACTCCTTTAACTTTTCCTTACAACACCACTAGCAAACCTAGATTTCAATGAATTTCCATCCTCTTTTTTAAACACAATAGAAGCCAAGTAGCATTGATTTCCTACATAGAGACCTAGTTACCATATATTTTAAAGGAAGTATAATTTCTTCTCATTACTAAAATGCTATTACTGTTGTTTGGAACCTCACACCAATGATGATGAATATATCATCTTTAACACAATTTTCAAAAAATTTAGAAAATTAGCTATTGTTTTTTCCTCAAAATTCGGAAGTGACTTTGATGGGTTCTCATACCTGTCAATGAAAGCTACATTTCAATAGATGAACTAAAAATATATTCAAGAAAATATCATGTAGTATCAATCTTAAAGGCTATATTAGTTCTAGCCTAGTTGTATAAAGATTAAAGTCATAACGTTTCAAGATTAAGTTCTTGAAACCATTTACAGTCTTGTTCTCTTTCATGACAACACTGTTGTAGCTTTTTAAATGCCTTTAAATTCCTATTATTAAGCAACATGCTGTTCTTTCCTCATCTTCTTTCCTTGGCCCCCAAATAAAGTTAAACTATTCCCCAAAACTCAAGAGTTGAGTATACCCAATAGCTAAGACACATTTTGGCTCCAAAGGTAATCTGACACAAATAAATTATCATAAGCTTTCCTCCATATCCAGGCTGTTTAGAATAGCCCTTCTCAGACAGTCAACTAACATATCATTACACTTACACATTAATACAAATACTAGAAACATGTAACAATATATATACCTGGTTTAAATAATTAATTTCTATTTCCATTTCATCTACTTCTTTCTTCAATTCAGATGAACTTTTGGAAAAATTGTTGGCAAGTTTAAGAATATCTTGTGTTTTATATCTCAAATTAACACTTTTATGTTAAGGAACTTTGTTCCACAAGTAAATTTTACATTTATAGTATATATACTTTATCAGAAATAATATTATGAAACATTATTTATATGTTTTCCACATAAGCAATAAGCAATAATAACAACAGTATCTGAAAACAGAAGTAAAGCTAATATAAACATATGGCAAACTGACAAAGACAATCTGTTGTTTATGTATGTTATATATTGAGCTTAAAAATAACATTTCATCTGAAATATTTGTTTGGATTTTTTCTTTCAGTTAAATATTTTCATAGGGTAGTTTTTTGCTATTATTAGTCATTTGGTATGACTAATAATACATAATCAATTCAGGTCCAAATTTAACTCCTTGTGTTTCCATCATTTATTTGTTCCAAAATCAACATAAAAAGTCCACCCAATTTCCCTTTTCTTGCTGTGTAAGATTATTCAGGGCACCCTGCAGAACTCAGAAGACAGCTAGATCTTCCATCTGGACTTTCTGCTTAAAGTGGATTTATACTGAACTTCAAGTAGAGAATTTCTCAGCTGTTAACAGACATCCTGCATGGTTATTAGCTACTACAATTTCCCAGGTTACTCTACAATCCATTTAGGAGAACTTGAAAATGAATAGGTTACTGAACTATTTCTAGTGATACTGGTAGTGATCTTCTAGTGGAAAATCTCCAGACAAAACCTATCAGACCTTTCCTATTCTGCCTCACAAAGTGATTTATATGCTAGGACATAAAATTTCAGATGAACATTATTTATAATGCTATGTTGTTATCAAAAGTATCAATTTAAATTTTTATACATAGACATTTAAATTCTAATCTTCGATTCTATCTCCCTCACTTCCTCTTGTTTGTCATACAATCCTACATCTCATCCCATCCTACATCCAACTCCCTAAACCCCTGCTGTACCTTCAGCATCTACCAGCCTCTACCCCTTTTCACTGAGAAGTTAAAATACAGGTGGGCAGCAAATGAACAACTAAGAACAGAATAAGCTAAAACCCAAACATCGAGAGAGCAAGCAGCAAAGGAGCTAAAAGGATGATTTAGGATGAAGCAGAATGAAGCAAGGTAGAATGCAGGGATAAAGAAGATTTAGTGCAATCTGTGGAGTTATAATCTGATAGGAGAGCATATGAAGGATTGTGGCGGTTGCAAGAGGATTAAAGTTCCAAGTTCATCATGAGGGAAGATCTTCTTGACAAAGAGACAAGACTAAGACCAATTAAGAATTGCTTAAGCATCTAATACAATGCCACTGTATTAGAATTACTTGTTTACATGTCTGTCTCCTCTACTAAACTGTGAGCTCCTTGCAAGAAAGCTCTGTATCTTCTCAAGTATTGCCTGGCACGAAGTAGGTACCCAATGAATTTCTATAGATGAATGAATAATTGTGACTCACCTCACCACCTTCCATCCTAACAAGTAATGATCAATTGATTTAATTGGTACTCTTTCTTTGGTAAGACAGAGCAAGATGACTTTTTCATTGGTTTGGTTGCTAAGACATGCCACTTAAAGGCAGATCCATATACCACTTTACCTCATTAAAATTGCTTTGTTTCTGATCACATGCACATATATGAAAACTAATTCCAGATGATCTTTAAAGTAACCTCTAAAAGTTTTGAATTAAAAAACAAATCCATGTGATTCTCACCAGGGAAACACAATAACACAATACAGAAATAATACTTATCTAATAAAAATTTTAAGTAGAAATACTATTGTGGATACATATGTAATGTCCATTTAGTACGTGATGGAAAGGGAGCAGGAACTGAAAAAAAAAATTATATTTTAGACTGATTTATTATATTCTTTTCATTACAAAAATGCCATAATTAAAATAATATATAACAAAAATGTTAATACCTAGAAATTCCATAAAAATAGTTTCATTCATTTTTAGTTGTTCAGTACATGCCAACACTCTGTTTTGAATTTCTTCATGTTCTCTTTTCTTCTCATAATATTCATGTGAAAAGGGTGTTTCTGAGTATTTTAGTTGGTATTGCTTCAAAACATCTTTATACTGACATATATAACCATGGTACATTTTTCTGTTAAAATTAAAATAAATGATGAACTATAAGAAGAGTATATTTAAAACTTTCTAAACAGCACTTGTTAAAGTTTACTAAATTAAGCATAAAAGACAAGTCAAATATCTACTTATCCCTGCTTCCCTCAATACTGTCTGCCCTTCAGATTTTCCTTAACTCCATCACACTTTTCAACTCTCTACTGTTTTTATTCACTATCTCAGTTATTCACTCTTTAATCCTCTTCATTTAACTTCCACTCCCACCACTCTAGTGAAACTATCTTTCCTAAGGTCACCTATGATCTAATTTGTCCAATTCAGTGATCTCTTGTTAGTTCTCATCCTAACTGACACTGCAGAACCTGGTTCTTTTCATCACTTCTTGAATTTCTATCTTCCCTGAGTTCTGAGTCTCTACTCTCCCCAGATCAGCAACCTCTGTAACTATGCTTCTTAAATCTCCTTCAATTTTCTACGCTAAAATTATCACATGAAGTCATGTTCTGTGTGTTAGAACTCTGAGTTCACAATCATTCTTGTACACCCCGTAAGTATTTTATGAAGAAAACTTCAGCACTGTTTGGAGGAACTCCTCCAGTTCAACTCACGTAGAGGTGAGTGGTCGTCTACTTAGGCACAAGTCTTGAGTGGGATGGTTAATTTTTTCTTTTGCAAAAAGATATTAATTCTTCCTTCTCATTTGACCTTTGCTTGATCTACGATAGGGGTCAGTTACGATAACCTAAGGGCCAGATCTAACCTGCCACCTGTTTCTGTATGGCCCATGAGCTAAGAATGGTTTTTACAGTTTTAAATGATTGAAAAAACCAAAAGAAGAAGATTTCACGACACATTAAAATTACATGAAATTCAAACTGTAATGTCCATAAATAAAGTTTTAATGGAACAGTCATTCACTTATGTATTGTCTAAAGTTGCTCTTGCAACACAATAGCAGAGTTGAATAGTTACAACAGAGACTGTATAGTCCACAGAGCCTAAAATATTTAGTATCTGACCTGTTATAAAAGTTTGCCAATTCTGGTCTACAACACTAAAAATGTTCAAGCCAGGTTCACCATAGAAAACATTTTCTTGGATCCTCTTTTTACCCAATTCTTATCAAATACTTAGTTTCAAGAAATAATATTCATAGAAATTTTTCTAATAATATACAGCCCTTATGTTCCTCAAAATTTTATAAATTTTCTAAATCAAGCCATACTATATAGAGGAATTTCCTAAAAGATACTGTAATGATTATCTCATTAGCAGACGAGAAAAGAAAAAGAAGTATTAATAAACTGCCTGAAGAGGGAGAAGAAAAGTAAGAATAACAACCTTATATTGGTCAGCAGGTCTGAATCTTAAGAATGTTTTAATTTTTTTGTTGTTGTTGTTAAGATTGGCACCTGGGCTAACAACTGTTGCCAATCTTTTTTTTTTTTCCTGCTTTATCTCCCCAAACCACCCCCGTACACAGTTGTATATCTTAGTTGCAGGTCCTTCTAGTTGTGGGATGTGGGACGCCGCCTCAACGTGGCCTGACGAGTGGTGCCGTGTCCACACCCAGGATCCAAACCCTGGGCCGCCACACGAACTTAACCACTCGGCCACAGAGCCGGCCCCAGAATGTTTTAATTTCTTAATATTACTAAACTCTGTCCCCTTTAGCAAGATAAGGCAGTTGAGCCCAAAACAAGCTCCTATTCCTCTAATGTATATTTGCTAATTAAGCCCCCACCTCTTGAAGAAATGGTCCTGGGAGGAGGGATATAAATATAAGAAAACTAAGTCTGGGTCACCAGTTCCAGATGAGATTAGCATACCACATCTATCCTGTTCCTATTGTATATTCACGCCCTCTCTTCTAAGATACTCTGTACACGAACTTTGGCAGATCCCAGCATAGCCAAGTCATGAACCACTATTATCTCATCTGTGGCCAGCAATACTAGTCTTTGCAAATGCCTGCGACAGGAAGGGGAGATTAGCAAAAACAAGTAGCTGGTACTTCTACCTCCTTCATTACTTATAATAGCAACAAATGGACACTTTTCCTTTTATAAATGCCTGGTATTCATCATCAAGTCAATCAACTGATACATGGCTAATTTAAAAAAGAAAGATATAGCTGTTTTCACCTTAATACCTCTGGCTAAGTCATCCACAAAAACATTATCAGAGAGGTAGTATTTGGACTGGTTTGCTTGAGTCCTTCATAGAAGCATTTTTTAAACAATATTTTATAGCCATGGCTTGCATTGAGAGACGTTATAAGAAGCAGTAATATATATTGTGTTTATTTGGGGGAGGCCACTGCAGATATTCACTACCACATTGCCTAAGTTCCCCTTTGTGAGGAACTCATGGGAGAAATTTCTTTCAAGTCTCAGTACCAGGAAAAACCTCTGCTTATCTTAAGCAATTGAACTGTTTTTTACACGAATACTCTGAATCTCAAACCTATCACATTTCCACAATGCCTTGTCTACTACGAGGAATTTTAAAGCCTAATTTGTGCCTATGTCCAACAAATGTGCAAGACCATACAGTATGAATTTCTATCCTAAGCAAAGGCTTCATCTTCCTATATTATCCTTACTTCCCTGTAGCTTTGATTTTTATATCTAGTTTTCTGCTAACACTACGGTATTATTTATACAAATCATCTCGAATCCTTTTTTTGGATTGGAACAGGGTCTATAATGACAAAGTAACAGTCTCCTTCACTAATTCCACCCTCTGCCTATTCCTTGGATGATTATATACTCTAGCTTCTACTTCTTTTTGCTCTATACATTTCCCTTGGAAGTTCATCTATTTCTATGATTTCAAATGCCAATGAAGCCCAAATCTATACCTTCAGTCCCTACCTTCTCTTAAGACCCATCTTTGAATATAAAGAGAATTGCATTCTAAGTTTTGTGTGTGTGTTTTTAATTAAAATATAAAAATAGAAGTGATGTCAGCAAAATGGCAGAATAAAACATTGCTTGTGCATATCAGTCCATCAACAATAATAATGTGGCCTCCATCCAGGGACAAAAGGTTGTGGGAGCTTTGGGATCCAGGTAGGAGACTGTGAAACCCTGGTACAGTCCCAGACTGAGGAGAGCCATTTTGAGAAGGCAAGCTCGCATCCTGGTGGCTAACTCACTGACTACGGTCCTGGCTAGAGACCTAGAAACAGCTCTGTATCCCAGAGAACTCAGCTACAGTCCCATTTGGCTTTGGTCTGTCACTAGCACCATACATCAAGGGACCTGGGAGGAGTCATACCCACCCATGTGTCAGGTAATAAGCATACAGACCCTAGTCCTGGCTGCAGACCCTGAAGTGGCCCACGAACTGACTCCAGCCCCTTGTGGCCACAGTCTGGGAGCCCCTAGAGGTGAGCCTGCAAACTCATCAGACTGTAGATTCTGAAAGGGTCCTGTAACTGGGCTCCAGCCCAACCCAGCCACAGTTACTGGAGTCTTGCTGGCATAGGGACCCAGCAGGAGACACTCCTGCCTCTGCCCCTGAAAATCCTAAAAAGGCCTATACTTGGTTCCAGCCCCTAACAGTTATGGTTTGTCAGCAGTACTGAGGGTTCAGGGTTCCAGCAGGAGATACTACCATCTGCACCCCCACAGATCCTGCAGGATCCTATCCTTGGCTCTAGGCCCCTCACTGCTGAGGGCCCCCAGCAGACCCTCTGGTCCAAGGACCTTGAAGGAGATACTCCTATATCTACCCCTGGAGATCTCAAAAAGGCCCTATTTTTGGCTCCAGCCCCTCCAGCTGCTGTTAGGGATCAGCCCAGCCTGCCCAGGGACCTGGTGGGAGATATTCTTATCTGTGCCTCCAGAGCCAGGACTGCAGGCCTCAATCTTGATTGTGGAACTTGAAACAGCCCTCAGGCTCAATTCAAGCCCCTCTCAGCCACAGTCCAGGGCCAGTGCTGACCACCCATGGACCCATCCAGTGACCAGGCAGAAGCCCCTCCAGGGACCCGATGGGAGCCACACCTGTCCACACACTTGGTAAGAGGCCTGTTAACTGAGGACTCAACTATGGAACCCTTGTCTGCTTGTCCCAGTGCTATCCTACTAACCAAGGTACTAGACACAGTCTCATCTACCCAGGGACCAGACAGGATTCATACCTGCCTGAGCCGCTGGTTACAAGCACACGAACTGTGGATCCCACTGCAGACCCAGCAACAGCCTCAAAACCAGCTTCAACCTAGCATGACGGCAATTCGAGAGGTAATTCCACCAGCCCAGGAAACCAACAGGAGAAGGTCTTTACCTGCCAAAATCAGTCTTTAAAGACTGGAAGAGGTGTTTGTTCATTCAAGTGCACAGACATCAATGCAAGTCTACACAGATCATGAAGAATCAGGCAAACAGGACAGCATCAAAGAAAAGTAATAGTTTCAGTAACTGACCACAAAGAAATGGAGCTCTACAATTTGCCTTAGAAAGAATTCAAAATAATCATCTTAAAGAAACTCAATAAAAGGAAGACAACTCAGACAACTAAAGAAAATCAGGAAAACAATGCATGAACAAGATGAGAAGTTTAATTAAAAAAAAAAAGAAACCATAGAAAAGAACCAAACAGAAATCCTGGAGCTGAAGAATACAATGATAGAACTGAAAAATTCAATAAAAAGCATCAACAACAGACTTGATTATGCAAAAGACAGATGCAGTAAACTCAAATACAGTTCATTTGAAATTAGCCAGTTGGAGGAACAAAAAGAAAAAGAATGAAAAAGAGTGAAGAAAATCTCCATGAATTCTGGAACATTGCTACATGAGTGAACATTCACATCATGGAAGTCCCAGAAGGAGAAGAGTGAGAGAAAGAGGCAGAAAACTTATTTAAAGAATAATAGCTGAAAACTTCCCAAATCTTGGGAAAGAGATGGGCATCCAGGTACAGAAAGCTCTAATGACTCCACGCAAGATCAACCCAAAGATTACTCCAAGACACATTATAATCCAAATGTTAAAAGTCGAAGATGAAGAGAAAATTTTGAGCACCAAGAGAAAAATGACTCATCACAATAAGGGAACACCCATAACATTATCAGATTTCCCTGCAGAAACCTTGCAGGCCAGGAGAGAACAGGATCATACATTCAAAGTGCTTAAAGAAAAAACTGCCAACCAAGAATACTATACCCAGCAAAACTGTCCTTGAGAGATAAGGACATTCCCAGACAAAAGCTAAGGGAGCTCATCACCACTAGATCTGCCTCAAAAGAAATATTAAAGGGAGTTTTTCAATTTGAAAGGAAAGAATGCTAAGTAACAACACAAAAACATATAAAAGTAAACAATTCAATGGTAAAGGTGAATATATAGTCAAATCCAGAATACCATAATACTGTAATGATACTGTGTTATTCACTTTTATCTTTAATATAAAAGTTTAAAAACAATAATATAAAAAATGATAGATGTAAACCACTTTTATCTCTAGTATTAAAGTATAAAAACAATAATATAAAGAATAACTATAGCAACAATAATTTTTTAATGGATGCACAATATAAAAAGATGCAAAGTATGACATCAACAGCATACAAGGTAGGGTGAGGAGAAATAAAAGTGTAGAGTTTTTATATGCAATTGAAGGTAAGCTGTTATCAGCTTAAAACAGTCTGTTACATCTGTACAATATTATATGTAAGCCTCATGGTAACTATGAAAAAAAAACCTATAGTAGATCCACAAAAGATGAAGAGAAAGGAATCAAAGCATAGCACTACAAAAAATAAGTCTCAAAGGAAGACAGCAACAGAGAAAGAAAGGAACTAAAAAAGAAAATGAGAAAACAACTAAAATGGCAATAATAAGTCCTTAGCTATCAATGATTACTTTAAATGTAAACAGACTAAATTCAAAAGACATAGAGTGGCTGAATGGATTAAAAAAACAAAATCCAACAATATGCTGCTTACAAGAAATTCACTTTAGCTTTAAGGATACACATTGGCTGAATATGATGGGATGGAAAAAGAAGTTCCATGCAAATGGTAACAAAAAGAGAGCAGAAGTGGTTATACTTATATCAGATAAAAGAGCCTTTCAGTCAAAATCAGTCACAAGAGACCAAGAAGGTCACTATATAATGATAAAGAGGTCAAATCACTGAGAGGATATAACAATTGCAAATATATATGTACCAAACACTGGAGAACCTAAATATTTTAAGCAAATATTAACAGAATTGAAGGGAGAAATAGAAGACAATACAATAATGGTAGAGGACTTCAATACCCTACTTTCAACATGGGAAAGATCATCCAGACAGAAATTAATAAGGAAATAATTAACTGGAATAACACTATAAACCAATGGACTTAAGAGACATATACAGGACATTCCATCTAACAACGGCAGTATACACATTCTTCTAAAGTACACATGGAATATTCTCCAGGATAGATCATATATTGGGCAACAGATCAAGGCTTAACTAATTTATGAAGATTGAAATTATAGTAAGATCTGTTCTGGCCACAATGATATAAAACTAGAAATTTATAGCAGGAGGAAAATGGAAAATCTCACAAATACATAGGAATTAAACAACACATTACTGAATAACATTGCATCAAAGGAGAAATCAAAACATATCTTGAGACAAATGAAAATGAAAACACAATATACCAAAACTTATGGGATGCAGCAAAAGAAGTTCTGAGAGGGAGATTTATAGCAATAAATGCCTACATTAAAAAAAAAAGAAAGATCTCAAATAAACAACTTAATTTTACACCTCAAGGAATTAGAAAAAGAACAATGTAAGCTGAAAATTAGCAGAAGGAAAGAAATAACAAAGATTACAGTAGAAATAAATATAGAGACAAGAAAGACAATAGAAACAACAATTAATGAAATAAAGAGTTGGGTTTTTTTAAAGATAAATAAAATTTGTAAACCGTTAGCTCAACTAACCAAGGAAAAAAAAGAGGATTCAAAAAAATTATAAATGAAAGAGGAAATATTACAACTGATACCACAGAAATACAAAGGATCATAAGAGGTTAGTTACTATGAACAATCATGACTGCAAATTAGATAACCTAGAAGAAATGGATAAATTTCTAGAAATATACAACCTACTAAGACTGAATCATGAAGAAATAGAAAATCTGAAAAGATCAATTACTAGTAAGAAGATTGCAGCAGTAATTAAAAAACTCTTAACAAAGAAAAGCCCAGGACCAGATGGTTTCACTAATAAATTGTACCAAACATTTAAAGAAGAATTAATACGGATTCTTCCCAAATTCTCCCAAAAAACTGAAGAGGAAGGAACACTTTTCAACTCATTTTACGAGGCCAGCATTACCCTGACATCAAAGTCAGATAAGGACACTAGAGAAAAGAAAAGTCAGAAAAGGACGCTAAGAAAAGAAAACTACAGACCAATATCCCTGATGAATATAGATGCAAAAATTCTCAACAAAATACTAGCAAACAGAATTCAACAGCACATTAAAAGGCTCATACACCATAACCAAGTTGGATTTATCCTTGGAGTGCAAGGATGGTTCAACATACACAAATCAATAAACACGATATACCACACTAACAGAATGAAGGATAAAAATGATATGATCCTCTCAATAGATGTAGAAAAAGCATTTGGCAAAATTCGACACCCTTTCATGATAAAAATTCTCAACAAATTGGGTATAGAAAGAACATACCTCAATGTAATAAAGGCCATATATGACAAGCCCACAACTAACATCCTACTCAATGATGAAAAGCTGAAAACTTTTCCTCTACAATCAGGAAAGACAAGGGTTCCACTCTCACTACTCCTATGCAACATAGTACTAAAAGTCTTAGTTAGAGCAATTAGGCAGGAAAAAGGAATAAAAGGCATCCAAATTAAAAAAAGAAGTAAAATGGTGTCTGTTTGCAAACGACATAATCTTATATATAGAAAACTCTAGGATTTCACCAAAAAACTATTAGAACTAATCAACAAATTCACTAAAGTTTTAGGATACAAAACCAACATACAAAAATCAGGTGCATTTCTATACACTAACAATGAACCATCTGAAAAAGAAATAAAGAAAACAATCCCATTTACAATAGCAGCAAAAACAATAAAATATTTAGGAATGAATTTAAGGAACTCATACAATCCAATAGCAAAAAGATAATAATCTAAGTTTAAATGGACAGAGGACCTGAATAGACCTTTTCCCAAAGAAGACATACAGATGGTCAAAAATCAAGTGAAAAGATGCTCAACATCACTAATCATCAGAGATATGCAAGTCAAAATCACAATGAGTTATCACCTCACACCTGCTAGAACGGCTGTTATCAAAAAGACAAAAGATAAGTGTTGGCAAGGATGTGGAGAAAAGAGAACCGTTGTGCACTGGTGGTAGGAATGTAAATTTGTACAGCCACTACAGAAAACAGTATGGAAATATCTCAAAAAATTAAAAATAGAATGACCATATGATCCATCAATCTCATTTCTGGGCATATATTCGAAGGAAATCACATCACAATCTCAAAGAGATATTTGCTCCCCCATGTTCATTGAAGCATTATTAACAATAGCCAAGACATGGAAACAATCTAAGTGCCCAACAACAAATGAATGGATAATGAAAATGTGGTGTAAATATAAACAATGGAATATGAGTCACAAAAAAAGAATGAAATCCTACCATTTGTGACAACATGGATGGATCTTGAGAGTATTATGCTAAGTGAATAAGTCAGACAGAGAAAGATAAATACCATATGATCTCACTTACATGTAAAATCTAAAAAAAACCAATTTCATGGAAATAGAGAGTAGAACAGTGGTTGCCAGGGGCTGGGGAGTGGAGGAAAGAGGAGATGTTGATCAAAGGCCACAAACTTCCAGTTATAAAGTGAATAAGTTCTGGGGATCTAATATACAGCATGGTGAATATAATATCGTATCATATACTTGAAAGTTGCTAAGAGGCTAAACCTTAAATGTTCTCACTACAAAAAAAATAGAAGTTATGTGAGGTGATAGATGTGTTACTTAACCCTTATTGTGGTAATAATTTCACAATATATACACGTATCAAATCATCCTGTTGTACACCAAACTTAAACACTGTTATTTGCCAATTATATCTCAATAAAGCTGGGGGGAAAGTAGTAAAAAATAAATAAATAAAAATACAATAAAAAATAAAAGTAGATACTGCTCTTGTCCAATTATGTTAAAAATAAAAACATTTCAATTTTTTAAATTAAGTGAAATTATAATGTTATATTATGTGTTCAAAGTCCTTCCCCTTCTTTCATTATATTCACTTGTTTATTTTATATTCGTTTATATATTTATTCATTATATTATGTTTATTCCCCAAGACCAGGTGATTTTACACATAATAAAACAAACCAAAGATAGGTATTTCTCCATCAGGATATAATACCTCACTAAATTTGCACTCTGAAAAACAGAAGTTTAATATAAAACAACCTTCAAAAGTCAATAATCAAAATTTTTCATAAGGTAATTCTACAGCTAATTGTTCCCCTAGAAGTTTGTCTATAACAATTAAGTCATGAAGACTATTAATTTAAGTACTCTGCTATAATAATTGCTACTAATAAACAGTTTCTATCTAAGGACATATCTAAACACATCCAGGGTTCGCTGGAGCTGTATAACAAATAAGTAGGCCTCCAACAGCACCCAAAGAGTCCAAAACACTTGGATTTACTTTAAAAAGCAAAAGCAAAAAACAAAAACACTCCCTCAGTGTACAAAATTTCTACATTTTTCAATTAACATTTTTATAAAGCATATCCTATTAATACTAACTTATAGAATTGATAAGTTTAAATTAATATATGTACTGTACTTGTCTTTTTCAACAGTTTCTTGATAAATAGTAAATTGGTCCTGCATATAGTCTTCATGTTTATGAAAAACATCACATGTTGGCTTCCAGCTACAGAAAAAAAAATATTGTAATTAGCATCTCAGAATGATAAACAAATTCTAAGAGATAAAAATGAATGTAACCATTTAAAGATAAACACATCTTTCTCTTCCTGGAGTAAACAAGCTTACATCAAGAAAAATATTCCCATCTCCCATCACTACCACTACCACCATTCACGCAATCATACATATGCTCAAATATCAATATCCATGAATTCTTGCATAAAACCTGCTTTGGAATCATGATTAGGAAAGAAATAAATGTGGCATGGCTGGACTGTGCATTGCTATGGCATTTCTAGACTATACTCTGCAACACTCCAACATCAGGCTTTCTTTCTCATCTTACTTCTAAGATCTTGGCTAAGAAATTCTTTTGGAGTAAGCATTCAAAGAGTTAGGATAAAGGTAAAGAGAGGCTTTTTTCTCCTTTGAAACTTAGAAAGTTAGGTTGTTATACCGTCCTGAACTAAAAGAAAGAAACTAGGCCAAAATGAATTATAAAATCAGATAGTAAAAATAAAACGAAGATTCATCTTATACATTTTTCATTTTATGACTCTAAGAATGTTACCAATGTAAGAAATCTAAAGTTAGCATACACCATGGCAGCTTCCATTCTAAATATTGTTCAAATATTTCCTCTAGCCCTTTCTAATCTTTTTAACTTTTTCAGATTCAAAAAGTATGCATGCCCATTTTGGAAGCACAGAAAAGTATACGTAAGAAAATAACTATCATCCATATTCTCAACACTAAACAATAATTACTATTGTTTTAATAAATTATTTCCAGATTTTACTATAAGTATATACTTTAACATCTTTGAGATCATATTCACATATAACAATATAGCCTCCTTTATCACTTGCTTTTAAATTATACACGTTTTCCTTGTCACTAAGAATTCATTGTAAAGGTTTTAATAAATACATTATGTTCCATAATTTATCTAACCATACTCATATTCTTGGCCTCTTTTTTGTTTTGCTGATTTTTGCTGAGGAAGATTCGCTTGAGCTAACATCTGTTGCCAGTCTTCCTTTTTGTATGTGAGCCCTTGCCACAGCATGGTTACTGACAGATGAGTGGCATAGGCCCACGCCTGGGAACCAGGCCTGGGCCGCCAAAGTGGAGTGCACCAAACTCAACCACTAGGCCACTGGGGCTGGCCCTATTCTTGGCCATTTTTGTTTAAACTAAGTTTCTCTATTGTAAACAGAACTTAAATATTTGTCTAATCTAATCGTTGCCTTAGAAAATATTCCCCAAAAATGGAATTGTAAGGTCAAAGGTTATACATACATATATTCCGAGTATTAAAAAATTCCATAAGTAATACATGTTCACTGAAAAGATATTCACTGTAAGCATTTTGATATACATATTTCTAGACTTTTTCTAATTATATATAAATATACAATTACTAAATTGGGCTCATACTATGAATGTTGTTTTATTGCTTTGTTCAATTTGTAATATATTGTTAACATCTTTCCATGTCAATAAATATAGACATATCATAATTTTATTGGCTGCCTACTGTTTATTCATACTGATACACCAAAATTCATTTAACCAATCACCTAATGTTGAACATTAGAGATGCTGCCAGTGTTTTCCTATCAGAAAAAAAAGGCTGAAATAAATACCTTATTGTACATTACATCTTTGAGAGAATGCCTAATTATTTCCTTAGGAAAAATTATCAGAAATGAAACCATTTAATCAAAAGTCATGCTTATTTTTTATAACTTTTTAAAAACTATACTGACATGTCATCCAAAAAGTCTACACCACTGTATATTCCTACAGCGTATGAGAGAGGTAATTTTCTTACTCCCTGGACAACACTGAGTATTATCTTAATTTAAATTTTTGCAAAACTTAAAGGCAAAAAAACAGCATTTTATTATTGCTTTAATTTGGGTGTCTGATTTTAAGATTGAGCATTGGTTTACATGTTTATTAGACATACATCTCTTCATTTTGGTATCTACCTGTTTACTGTCTTTGCTCATTTTTCTAATGGGGCTTTTGCTTTTTCTTATTAATTTCCACCAGTACTTTATATTTTTAAAAGTTAGCCCTTATTTGACATTTTTCCTACCTTATCATTTTGCCTTTTATATCATTTCGGGATGTTTTTCTGTTTAGTTTGTATATAGCCGTGTTTATCCAGTTTCCTATGTGGTTTCTACCTTTGGTGACATACTTAGGCCTTCTCCTCTCAAAAATTATATAGTCACCTATATTTTCCTCTAGTACTTTCATAAATCCATATTTCTCATTTAAATCTCTTAATCAGCATGCTGAAATCATGAACTAGAGTTATTCGTGGTATTAAAATGAACAGATCCTACTAACCGTCCTCAGAACCCAGCAGAGATTAAGCTTGTATAAAGTACAGTGCATTTGGACAAAGCAGGTTCTAAGTGGAAACCATCAGTACTTTTCCAGGACCCAATGCAGCTAATTGAGAGAAACCACTAGTAAAACCTACTACAATAAAATCTAAATGAAAATAAAAGGAAAAGTTCAACAATATATAGTTTTTTGTTGATCAGATTCCCAAAACATGCAAACATTGATAACTCCATTGTCGGCAAGGGTGTGAGGGAATAGGAACACACACTGTTGGTGGGACTATAAATTGGTATGCTCTTCTTGGAGAGCAGTTTGGCATTATCCATCAAATGTTTAAACGTGCATACTCTTTGATCTAGCAATTTCACTTCTAGGAGTTCATTCTGTAGCAACAGGTCTATAAATGTGGAAGGATTACCTGTACATGTTGCTTATAACAGGGAAAAACTGGAAACAACCTAAATGTCTGTTAATAAGAGCAAAGTTAAATAACTTACGATACATCAACAGAATAAAATACTATGGAGCTGTTAAAAGAGAATGAAATCTATACATAATCATTATACATGCAGTATCATTTACATTGTATATTGTTAAATTAAAAAAACAATTTGAAGAATAAGTATGGTATGATCCCACTTTGGTAAAAAGGAAAGATAGCTATGTAAATAGATGTGTATATAAGTATATGTAATAATGGTGTTGAATATTCATTGAAAAAGTTCTGAAACGGTACAACCATTAAGAGTGATCACCTCTAAGGAAGAAGACAGGGTGGGGATGGGGATTGCAGTCAGGGAAAAGCTTTTTACTCCATATATTTGTATAGTTTTTAAACTTTTATACTAGGTATGTGCTACTTTTATAAAATTTTTAAACCAGTATAAAAAAGGTAATGGGGAAAAGCCAAAAAGGCTTACTAAAATTTAGAGTAAAAAAATATTTTGAAACAAGTATGATTCTAAAGTATAGTACTAAATACAAAGACAATGGTCCACATAAAATTAAGTATAGAAAACTGCCACGTTTTATTTTTCTAAGTATCTGTAATATACAATAAAGTTACATTAACAAGTCTTTGTTTCAAAATGTGTTTGTTTTATAACAGATTTAACCAGCAGAATCCAGAAGCTGAAGCCATGTTGAAAGAATTCGTAACATATTGAAAACTTTTATTTTGAAAAGCTACTAATTTTAGGTTAGATTCCCCAAACAAAAATAAGATCTTGAAAATACGAAGACAGAAATTATTTCAAATTTATCTATTTAGTAGGAATTTTATATACTGAGTCCAGATTATTCAAAATTATGTATTTAGACTAATTGGATCTGAATTAGATCATACAGTACTCACTTCTATCTTTCTTTTGAACCTCTCAGGATCCCTTTCCACAGTGGCACGTAACACGGCAACTGAAGATCTGATTCATCATTTTTCTAATACAAAATTCTACTTTAAAGCAACAGTGTCTTCAACTATAAACTCAGAAACCTTGAATAAAAGAATCTAGTGACAATTACCGAAAGCTCATTTCTTTCAAATACTTACTTACTACAGTTGTCTTTGATCTCCTTACTATGTTTACAGTAATGACCAATCTCTTCATCTGTTGTATTTATAGTTTCATGTATCTTACAAATAGTTGCTTTGTTTTCCTTAATATCTTCAACACATTCTGGAAAGAAGAAATATTTATTTTCTTCAGGTAGAAATCATAATTTGTAACTATGTAATATGTAATATACTTTGCCATTTCACTCATAATATTATTTTTCAGAATTATTATTCCTGAAAATGTGGCTTCCATCAATCCCGGCTCCTGACCTCTGGGGATTTCTAAAAAGATTTAAAATTTTTATTCAAATGTTTGAAATAATCTGCGTAATTTGAGAAAAATAACATTCTCAATTGCACTTAAGAGGTCATTTCTGCTTAAAGCAAAATTCTTCAACATAAAATAATTAAACGCTGAACACAAAAATTGATTATTGAAAAACTACAGATAGGGTAAATAGCTCATTATTAGTCACTGGATAGAACTGGCACAGAAGTTATAACACCAACGATAAGTTGCCCTAAACAAGGCAACTGCATATTATCTTATAGGCCATAAATAATTTAAAAACTAAAATATCTTTATCATGCAAAACTACTTACTATTAATTCGCTGAATCATATCTTCTTTAGTACTTATATCTTGCTCATACTGGAAAACTAAAATAATTCTTTTGTGACTTCATTGTTAAAATGTCAAGTGATAATACAAATAGTTATCTATTTCTTTATTTTCTTTTCATACCTACCAAATTCTAGCAAAAGTCTGTCCAAACTGACAAATAGGTTGTCATCCATCTTGGATACTATGTTTAAAAAAAAAAATTATAAGGAAGGATTTTCTGAAGTTGTACGCACAGCAGCTACTATTCACCACCCACCCTGTGAACCCGGTGCCGCTGCAAACGCACGTGGGCGGGGCCAGGAGGGGGGAGGGGAGAGGGGGAGGGGGACCAGGGGTACGGGGAGGGGGAGGGGGAGCGGCAGGGGGAGGGGGGAGCGGCAGGGGGAGGGGGGAGGGAAGGCGGGAGGGGGAGGGGCACCGGGAGGGGGAGGGGAGCCGGGAGGGGGAGGCCCTCCGGCGCGGGCCAGCGGTCCCCACTTAAACTCGTCGCGGCCCGGCTGAGACTGGGGGCGGGGACGTGGTGTTGCAATGTTACCGCGTAGTCCGGGCTCCACAGACGCCCAGATTTCCCAAGAGGATCTGCCCTTCAAAATGAAGACCACTCGGAATGGTCCTTTCTCGGCGTAGCAAGATTGTAAAGAAAGTCCTACCCCCACAGCGAGGTAAACCCTACAGGGACAGCGCAGCTGTACACTTAGGAGTTCACCGCCAAACATCCAGACAGCGGAGTTTTCACAGGACCGCCCGGTCGCGGAGCGCTCGCCGCCGCGGGTTCGAGGCGGGGCCTTCCCGCGCACTCTGAAGCGGGCAGCTCGCTCGCGGACGACACTCCACAGCTACTCGCGTCCCCTCGCCCGAGCCCGCCCCCAACACCCCAGCCGCGCGACGGCGGCGCCCACAGCTTCGGGGGACCGCGTGGCCGACGACGAGGCCACGCGCCGGGAAGCGCCCAGAACGCGCGACCTGCGGCCGTCCTCCAGGGACACGGCCGGCTGGCCCCCAGCCCCTCACAGCCCCTGCCCAGGGAGCAACCGCCACACGCAGCTCCCTGTCCCACCTCACCGCCCCTCTGGGACTCGGACGGCCACGCCCTGCCCTCCCAGGCTCCCTCCACTCGGTGTCCCGACCTCAGGGGACGCGACGACAGGTCCCGACCCTGACCGGCCCGACGCCCCCTCGGCCACGCGACGCCCGCGGCGGGAGCGGCAGATCGCGCGGAGAGCGAGATCTAACTCCCCGCGAGACCAGCCGTGCGGGGACCGCCCCTTCCCGCCGGGAAGCCGGCACCGCTCCTCGCGACCCCGAGCGGGCCCTGGAGGCAGAGCACGGCCCCGACGGGAGGAGCGAGCCTCGCCCGTGCTCTCCCGTTGTGTCGAAGACAAGTGTTTTTTGACTATTCATTCCTCTTGTAACGTAAGAGTTTAAAAAGTATTTTGGAGAACAGCAATAAAATTAATATTAACTTGAACGTCGTAGTAAAAAGCACTCGCGTCAATCACCAAAATTCAATTTTGCCTTCAGCATTTTTCAAAACTTGTTCTAGTTCTCCTACTTTTCCTACCTGCCTTCCTGATTTTGGCTTCTACTTCTTTCCCTCTCACCATCAGTACCCAAGTATGGATTCGTATCAAAGCTTTTTCTTTAACTCTACCCTTCTCTATACTCTTTTCTTCGGATATTACATCCATAATGACTTCAGTTATGACTTCTGCATTTAAAACTCCCAAATCCATATTTACAGTCCTATCCTATTATCTGAGAGTTATCCAAATATTTATATTTACATGCTTTTCATCAACCTGGGTTCAATCTGATCCAAATGCAAAATTATCTCTTCCTCTTCCTCTAACATACCTGTCTCAGTGACAAATAATTCTCCCAAAATAAATACACGAAAAGTTGGTATCTTATATGACTCATTACTCCCTTCATCTCTTATAACTAATTATTCACAAAGTCTTGTTGATTTTTTTCTTTGATACATCCCTTGTATACATCCAATCAACTCTATAAACAGTCTTTTAGTCAGATACAAATTCAACTTCTGGTTCTGTCATTTGTTAAGTCAAAACTTTGAGCAAATTTCTAACCTAAGCTTCAATCTCCTCAAACGTAAAGTGAGAATCAACATCATCTTGGCTTCTAAGATACAGTATTTACCTGATTTTTCTCCTCTCTCTAATAATTTATATCTCCTCTTTCAAGTTCATCTTCTTCTACTTAGTTATTAAATGTTATAAATTTCTTAGGCTGAATCCTAGCCTTTTTCTCATTTTGTCTTCCAACTTTAAGTAATCTCATTCCTGTCCACAGCTTCCAATACAATCAGTATACAGATAACTCATAAATGTATATCTCTAGCCCAGACTTCTCATATCAATCCAAGTCCTTAGTGGGAAACAGCAGAAGTTGATTCTGGCTGATTTAAGAAAAAAGTCAGATTTGTTAAAAGGATACTGCTATTACAAAATCCCCAGGCTCAGAGGCAACAGAGCAAGGAGCAATGCCCAAACTTATATCATAGAACTGGTGGTCAAAGCACCATACCCACAACCAAGAGCTGCAGCTCACACTACTACCACCAGCATGAAATGCTTCGGTTACCACCACTACCACAACTGCTCTACAGATTTGATCTTATGTTAACTGCCACTACTGCCAGAGGGGATTCTTCCTAGACACTTCCTTGTGTCACTTGTTCCCTACTCAAATTTTTGGATGGGCACATTTGATTGGAGAAGTGTGGTCATATGTTCCATCTATTCTTCCTCTCAGACTGCTAAGGTAGGAAATTCTCCAAACACAGGAAGTGGATTTAAGTGCTGGGAAGTCAAAAATAATAGCAACTTTCCATGATACATATCCTCTGAGTTCCAGACCCACCTATCTAATTGCCTCCATGATAAGCCAAATACAACTCATGCTTTTCCCCCACTAATGCTGGGCCTTTTTCATTATCTCTTTTTTCATTAATGGGACCAGAATCCATTTGTACATACCAGAAACCTAGGCATCATCCTTGACAATCTTCCTCTCCTGTCATCTCCCATATCTAATCCATCACACGCCTTACCAATTTTACCTCTTAAATATCTATCAAATCCACCTTTTTCTTTCCATCTCCATTGCCACCATCTTAGTCCAAGTTACCATCATTCTCTCACCTAAATTGTTGTAATAGCTTCCAAACTGGTTTTGCTGCATATCTATTCTGGCCCTCTTGTCCCTTCTCCATCCATCCTTCAATAGAGTGATTCTTAAATGCAAATTTAATATTCTCTCTCCCTCCCTCTCTCTCTCTCTCTCTCTCTCTCTCTCTCTCTCACACACACACACACACACAGTACAACACTCTAATGGCTTCCTATTGTTCTGAGAATAAAGGACAAAATTCTTACTCTGCTTCTTCATATTATACCAACTCTATCCTCCCTGCAATCCAGCCTTACAGACCTTCTTTCCATTCTTAACATGCCGTTTCCATCACAGAGATGTTGTTTGCTGGCTCCTCAGCCTGGAATGCTCTTATCCTTCTTCCTTTAATAACCTCCTGCTCCTTCTTCAAACCCAACCTCAAGTATCACAGCGTCAGCAATGCCCACTATAAAGTTCTTGTACTGATCCTTCATAGCCTTTAACAGGGTTATAATTCTACATTACTTGTGTAATTATTGTATAAATATGTCATCCACTATACTGTAGGTTCTATGAGAACAGACCTAACCCCCTCTATGTCCCTGCTCCCAACACACACAAACACTTTGGCAGCCACAATGAATAGGTTACAGCAGTAGTTTGCCACAATGACTATACTCTCAATTCAATTCACAAGCAATTCCAAGGTAATAAATGCCATGTCATTCTAAGAACAGTCCTTATAGGAAAAACAGTCATAGGAAAGGAAGTGAAGAAATGTGAATCTGCTAACACGAGTGTATTTACATAAATGGCAATCAGGTCAGTGGGAAAAACAGCAGGCTTAAAATATGCCAGGATTTTCAAATGCACATTATTAAATTTACATTTTAATGTTAAAACAAAAACTCCTTCTTTGTTTCCTCATTTGATCCCCCATGTTAGAAGTAGTGTTGCTAACTTTCCTGACCAAATTAAATTTGCACCTTCATCATTTCCTTGAATTACCAAGTCACTAAAATATAGGTAGTTGTCTGACAGCTCTGCTACTCTTCTTGAGAATAATCCTAATGCTAGCAGGTTTCCTTCTAAGTGTGTGCAAACAATATTTGGAAAATGGGGGAAAAAAGCAGACATTTTTGTTCTTGCGGACACCATTTAATGTTAATATGACCCCCCCATTGGATTACTGTTCATGTACCTTTGATTCTGTTTTTGGTGCGAGCCTGTTTCCCTCCAATATGTCTACATATTTTTACAATCCTAGTAAGTTAGATTTTAAATTTTAATTTACTCCCCATTATTTTATCCTTTATGTCATAAAATTCTTTAATTTTCTTCCTTTTTTGCTCATCTCTGTATCCCCAGCTCCTTGGAAAGTGCCTGACACATGATAAAAACTCAACAGATTCTTTAATTAATGAATAAATGAATGAATGAGAAATGCTTAAAATTGGTTATATCATTTCATTTCCAGATTCCTGTAACAGACTGGGGACAACCTTTTCCCTTTGGTCTAACCTATATTCCTCCTATTCCATCCATAACAATACTGATTTTTCTTACATCTGTTTCATCATGGTTCTCATCTAATTCAAAAGAATTAATGATTATGTTTTCCTCTGTTTCAAATAGAAATGCCTCTACACTCTTTTAAGACCTTCTATAATTTGACCTCGACTTTATTTCCCAACAAAATCTCTCCATTTTACAGGCCAGTTCCCTCACTGATCCACAAAGACGCTATGCTTATTTAAGGCTCCATGGCTTAGTGTTCAACATTCCTCTCAATTGGAAAATTTCTTCTTCTTGACTCAGAAAAGATCTATTCATTCTTCAGAGTTTAAGTCCTAACTTACCCAGGAAACCTAGCCTGACTATTATAAATATCCCTTTTCTCTGAAGTCTATGGCACTGTGTGTACTACTTAATTACATAGTACACTAAACACTGGGATTATAAAGATGAAGAAAGTCCTTGTTCTCAAAAACCTCACCAACTGGGGGCTGGCCCCGTGGCCGAGTGGTTAAGTTAGCATGCTCTGCTGCAGGTGGCCCAGTGTTTCATTGGTTCGAATCCTGGGTGCGGACATGGCACTGCTCATCAAACCACGCTGAGGCAGCATCCCACATGCCACAACTAGAAGGACGCACAACGAAGAATATACAACTATGTACCAGGGGGCTTTGGGGAGAAAAAAGGAAAAAATAAAATCTTTAAAAAAAAAACCTCACCAACTGACAGTGGAGATGGTTATGAATACTATAATAGAGATATACATATACGATTGGGATAATAGTTTGGGGATATTAAATCAATGACCTCAGTGACCTTAGATCAAAGTCAGTCAGCAACTCTGTATCAGTCAGGATCCCAGTAGGAAACAAAATCACCCCAGATGATTCAAGTTATAAGACTTTAGTGAAGAGACTACTTATGGCGGTATGGGCAGAGGACAAAGTATGTAGTACTTTACTCCTGAAGGTAAATGTCTAGAAGCCCAGATTCTAGCAATAGGTGCCTACACAACACTCCAAAGGTCATATGGGGGCCAATCCATACTATAAAACCATCCATTCCATAGCAGAGACCAGAAAGGATCCAAAGAATGTGAAATGTATCCAAAATCCTAACTACCCTACCATGAAGACACATTTGCCCCATTCTCCAAATGTAAAAATGCCGTTTTAGCTAGGCAAAGAAAGGCAGAGAAAATCTAAAAGACTTGGCATCTATCTGAAAAAGACTGAGTTATCTAAAAGAAACTTTTAAAATGGCAGTAACTAAGTTATCTCTCAGAAGTTTAAAGTTGCCCCCTGCATATTCCATGGTTCCTGCTATGCAGCAGGGTAGAAGCTTACAAGAATAATAAGACCAGTTATAGAGAAATAAGGGCTCGGGACGTTCAAGAGTCCCTTCTCAGACAACAGAACTCCTCTTTCCTAATAGGAACCAACAACACCACATATCTAGCTCCCACAGGGCTCTGATCTCAGGGATGGACGTGTGAACCATGCCAGGATTGGCCTGGCCAATCACTGCACTCCATCTCTGAGGCCAGTCTTTTCTTAAACGATAGGCATAGAATGGTAGAAGAAAAATGTTTCCCTGAGCCACTGAACTCCAAAAACCTTCTAAGACTGGGACAGCTGTTAACTATCTCATCATATGGAAAAACCTGCCCTATAATGAAGGTAACACAGATGAAAGCAGAAGCAGGATATAGAGGAGTCGGCTACCCCGGACTTTCACTTTTGTAAGTCAATAGATTCCCTTTTTATTCAAGATAGTCTAAGTTAGGTTTATATTGTCTGCACCTATGGAATCCTTTTAAATGTAGAAAAGGAGAGATGATGAAATTTTGTGTCACTATACATGCCATTTGAAAATTTACTTGCATCAAATTTCCAAGCATCAAAGTCAATTAAATTTTCTTTGTTTAGTTCTGTCAATTGATTATAATCATGTCATGTTTTAGTTTGTTTTATATTTGATCCATGATTTCTTGTGCAGGTTTTGTTTTCTCTGTAGTTTCTAATTGCACTTCCCCCCACTACAGAAGAATCATAAGTTTCTTCACCATAAGTTAAATCCCCTCAGGCTCCTTACTAATTGCTGACTGCACTAGCGTAATTTCTAAGCCCAGAGTGAGCACAAACACTCCACTTTGAGAGACCTATACCTTCCCAGGCTAATCACTCAATTTCACTAAAGACTATTTCTTAGGCTTCAGCCGGGTGCTTTCACAGGAGTAGGGGGGAAAGAAGAAGCCAATTATCATGGCCCTGCTCTAGACAATTCTTCAAGCTCTAACCTCATTTTCTGCTCCTCTTCCCCCTCCAATTATCCATATCTACCAACTCAGGGAGACTCAACGGAAAAACTTCCTCATTCATTTTAAACAATAGTAAATGTTAATTATTGTACCATGCTGTAATACAATGATGCCTTCAAAATCAACGGTGTTGTATAGGACTTAAAACCTTTACAATCATAATCTCAAACCATGATGCTTTTTCAGTTCTCATGTCTGCTTTTCCTACATGAGAAAACTATAAAATTTTATTGAAGGACATAAAAGAACATTTGAATAAATGAGAGCCGTTCCAGGTACCTGAATGGGAACATTCAACATTGTAAAGATATAATTTATCCCAAATTAATCTATTTACGTAATGCAATTTGTTGGAGGAGGTCATCAAGAGGACATGACCACATGTTGACCCGTGAGCTGGACACAGGCAATCAGAGATTCCTCCCCCCGTCCCCTGTCCTTAGAATGTACATTCTGCCATTCCCAGAGTGGGAGCCATTTTCAAGGACATAGCCTTGAGAGAGCAAGGTGTTGTTGAGACCACGTGGACTGAATACATGACTGAACCTAGTTAATGCCTCTACATAAATTTTAAGATCTGGTAGGTGGGTGCAGAGATCTACTCATCTTGTGGCTTCCCAAAACAAGCTTCATAAGTAAGTTTCCTTGCTTATTAAACCTGCCACCTATCAATCTGGAGTGGTCTGCCTCTTTCTACAGTCTCGACTTGCCCTCTGTGAATGGGGGCCAGTTTGAAAACCAACAGTCTGCAAGGCAGCCAGGAGATCAAAGAAATGGCCTTAGAAAAGAGACATCCACAGGGGAAATCCCGAGCTGGCCACCGACTGCCATGTGAGTAAGGGGATGCCCCCAAAGCACTGGCTGCTTTAATGTGTTTGAGAAATTCTGCATAGCGCACTGCAGCAAAGAAGGGAAACGAATGGCTGCCACAGTGGTCTGGCCTCTACTGTGGGCAATTTGGTTAGACCCTGATGCCCAACTAGAGGCTGAAGCTCCAGTTAGAAAGTCGGAAGAAGAGCTGAAGTCAGAGAAGGACATGCAGAAGTCCACTATGCTGCTAGATTTGGGCAGACAAAATGGAAGAACAGAATAATAAGTTGGAAACGTTAGCATGCCATTTTGCAAAGCTAGGAGGTCACAAGTGACAATGGATAAAAGTCTGGGTGCTTGTGGCAAAGCCTGATTAGGAGGCTAAGAAATAGAATCCCTGGAAAAGTGAGGAGAGCAAAAGAGAGTGGTAATTGACAATGAAACGGATGGAATGCCCCATGCTGTCCAATCCCTAATACAAAGGAAAATTTAAATAGCAATTACCCTAGACTTCTCATAATAAAGAAATATACCCCAAAATTCCTAGGAGAAAACTTTCATTGTTTCTCCATCCCTTGAAGTTGTAACTCTTATCATGTCTGAAATGTAAACACCCCAAGAGATAACTAAAACACTGCCCATGATTGCCTGCGACTGAAGGAAAAAAGAGAAAAGAAGATTCTTCAAGTATGGGCTGCTGTAGAAGCTCCCTTGCCCAAAATCTAGTCCACAGCCTCCATAAGATTACTGGTAAAGGGCAAAAACAAATCTTAAAAGTCTTCCCCACAAATACTAGCAAAAAGCTGTAGCCATGTGAATGGGTAATCTTAACTTGTTCTGTCTGCCAGAGACACATTTGGATTCAACTGTTTTATAAACTACAGTCATGCATCACTTAACAATGGGGATACATTCTGAGAAATGTGTTGTCAGGCGATTTTGTTGTTGTGTGAACATCATAGAGGCTACTTATACAAACCTGGATGGTATAGCCTACTACACACCTAGGCTATATGTTGTAGCCTATTGTTCCTAGGCTACAAACCTGTAAAGCATCTTACTGCACTGAATACTGTAGGCAATTGTAATAAATGGTATTTGTATATCTAAACATACAAAATAGTACAGTAGAAATATGGTATAAAAGATAAAAATGGTACACCTGTATAAGGTACTTACCGTGAATGGAACTTGCAGGACAGGAAGTTGCTCTGGGTGACTCAGTGAGTGAGTGGTGAGTGAATGTGAAGGACCAGGACATTATTATACCCTGCTGTAGACTTTATAAATACTGTACACTTAGGATACACTAAATTTATAAAAAAATATTTTTCTTTCCTCAGTAATAATTAACCCTAGCTTACCGTTACATTTTTACTTATAAATTTTTAAATTTTTTTTAACTATTGACTCTTGTAATAACACTTAGCTTAAAACACAAACACATTGTACAGCTTTACAAAAATATTTTCCTTCGGGGCCGGCTCCGTGGTTGAGTGGTTAAGTTCGCGCACTCCGCTGCGGCGGCCCAGGGTTCGGATCCTGGGCGTGGACATGGCACTGCTCATCAGGCCATGTTGAGGCGGCGTCCCATAGCCCACAACTAGAAGGACCTGCAAGCAACTAGGATATACAACTGTGTACAGGCGGGGTTTGGGGAGATTAAAGCAGGGAAAAAAAAAAAAAGATTGGCAACAGTTGTTAGCCCAGGTGCCAATCTTTAAAAAAAAAAAAATTTCTTTCTTTTTATCCTTATTCTACAAACTGTTTTCTATTTTTAAAATTGCTTATTTTTTTACTTTTGAAACTTTTTTTAAAAACTAAGACACAAACACACATATTAGCCTAGGCCTACGCAGGGTCAGGATCATCATCATCATTGGCTTCTACCTCCACGTCTTGTCCCACTGGAAGGTCTTCAGGGGCAATAACATGCATGGAGCTGTCATCTCCTATGATAACCATTCCTTATTCTGGAATACCTCCTGAAGGACCTACCTGAGACTTTTCTTGAAGAGGTGTCAGTCTTTCCAGATATATGTCCATGTGGTTTGCTTGGTTTCTTTGTGTGTGTGGTTTTTTTTTCCATCATAGATTTGCTTGTAAGCAGATAATGCACCATGAATATTCCTCTTTACTAGCGAAAACCTTCTGGTGCTAGAGTCCATGTTTTCAAACTTTTTAAGGACCTTGAGGAGGTCTTCAAAAGCTTCTGATAAACCTTTTGCTGTGAATTTTCTTGGAGGTTCTTTTTCTTCTACTGCAGTTTCATTTTCTTTTGCTGCTTCTTCAGCGATGCGTTCCTGTTCCAGTTCCAACAACCCCTCATTAGTCAGTTCCTCAGGAACCACTCCTAGCAGCTCCTCGATGTCATCTTCATCCACACTCAAGTTAAAGCTGTGATCTTATAGGGCCGCTGTCATATACGTGGTCCATCATTGACTGAAGCATTATGCAGCACACGACTGCAGTGAGTTTTATATTGTTATGCCTGATTCATAGCTAAAGTTTTGGAATTAAAGCTATGAGGTCTCTGTGTATGTCTGTATGTTTATATGTCTATAAAATATATGTTATGCGTATGTGATGTTTTTCTACCTCTAGAGGGTATTGCCAAAGTTAACTTGTAAAAGAGCTCTATTTAATTGCTTTAAAGAAAAATAGGCTTTCTGACCAATAGTGTACTTATGTGAAACTGAAACAACTTTTTTTCATCTGATAAAAGGACAGATTTTTCTTGGACTATTGGTCTGTTCTTGATGGGATTGTTTTTCTTTACCTTTTAAATAATTTACCTAGAAAACAAAGATTCTACCTTTTATCAAAATAATTTCCTATGCTTCATGTTGTCTTTATCAGGCCTTTGATTACTCAAGAAAACTAAGTTTTCTTTATTAAAAAGCTAAGTTTTTTTTAAAACTATGTAACTTTCTGTTTTTACCTTTGAAGCCTTCAGCTGTCACTATGTTTAAGTGGATAACTAAGTATTGCTTCACAGTAACCTATGATCCTATTTAATCAAGAGTTTTAAACCTTTTGATATTTTTGACAAACTTCCAAAAAATCAAATTCTAAATGAAGTCTTGTTGACCTTGAAGTAACTTCGGATTTTCAAGAGGGCCCCTGGGATATCTCAAAAGATGTGTTCTCTCACCTTATAAAAGAGAGATATTAAACTAACTAGGCTTACTGATATGTTAAATTACATGAGAATCATTGTCAAATAAGAAGAGATGTTAAACTTTCTTTAGGTTATTTGTATTATTTTGTATAAATATATTTTATTCATAGAAGTGTTCCTGCAAAAGTGCTTCATATTCAAAGAGATCTATGGAAAAAGACTCTGACAAGTACAGGTTTCTGATAGCTAAGATCAATTTGCCTTCATGTGGGAGGGCTATTAAAAGACCTCTCAAATGTTTCCCCAAGGCTACCTGCACAGCCCCCCAATATGTTACAGGCTGGTAGCCTGAGACCTGTCCCTGTTCTCCTTCCTTCACATCAGTAAAATGGGCCCATGACATTGATGATATGTTAACATGTGAAGATTCACCTCTGCTGCAGGAGCCTCTGCAGACTTTGCTGGAACATCTGTGCGGGAGAGGATGGGTGGTGAACCCACAGAAAATTCAAGGCCCAGGCACTGCCATAAAGTTTGGGGGAATTATTTGGTCGGATAAGGTACACATTGTCCCAAAAGCTGTGATTGAAGAGGTGCAAGCCCACCTAGCCCCTAAGAATGTGAAAGAGGTGCAAGGTTTTGCAGGGATTTTGGGAGTTTGGAGGATTTTTATTCCCCACCTGGCACAGTGCTTCTGTCTCTTATATCATTTGGTGAAGAAAGGGCATATGTGGGACTGGGGACCAGAGCCACAAGCCACCTTGAAAGGGCAAAAATACTACTGAAGCAGATTAAAGCTCTGAGCATCTCCCAAGCAGGGCTGCCATTTGAGCTAGATGTGTCTATGACTCCAGAAGGTATGGGATGGGCTGGGTACTGTGGCAGAGACAACAGAATGAGAGAGTATCCCTAGGATTGTGGTCCCAGCTCTGAGGGACTACAATAGCTTTCATTGTGGAAGGGGGCAGAAACCCAATATACCCCCCTATGGAGCAACAGTTCCTGGCAGCGTACCCAGTGCTCCTTCAGGTAGAACCTATCATGAAGGAACAGCATATCATGGTAAGAACTTCCTTTGCTATTAAGGGGTGGATGGAGAATATGTTCCATTGACTCACCTCTGCCATGGCTCAAACTCCCACTTTGACTAAGCGGCATGGCTGTTTGCAGCAGAGGAGCACCCTGTCTGCCAGCCCACTGTATCTAGAAATGCAGGTGATACTAAGTCTTGTAGAGTATGTAGATCTTCCAAATACCCCTTCCCCTAATCCTCTGGTGGCCTCTGGAGTCCATAAAGAGGGAATGGGGGAAACACCTGCTGATGCCTGGTATACAGATGTCTAGAAACAGGGACAAATCACAGCAGCCAGTGGGTTGAACTCAGAGCAGTTTGGCTGGTCTCACTCATGAGTCCTGGCTATTAACTCTTTGCAGTGACAGTTGCACATTCTAAAGGGATTAACCCAATGGCTTGGACAATGAGGAGCTGAGGGGCAGATGAGCATGAATAAGCCATTATGGGGTCAGGATATGTGGAAAGACATTCAGGTTCACCTGCAAGAGCCCAAGGCAGTCCTCACTGTCTTCGAGCCCCAGCTCATAAGATGCTGACACCCTCTGGCAATCAGGAAGCTGATGCCCTAGCTTGGGTACAAGCCCTGGCAACTGACTCTTTAGTAGATACAGCAGATTGGGCGCATGGAAAGAGTGGTACTGTAGCACTCAGGTGGGATGGCATATTACCAAGGACGCTGGATTGCCCTTGAAATACAGTGATTTGGTTAATGTAGTAATAACATTCCTATGTGTTCTAAACAACACACAAGGCGATTGTCAAAGGAGTATGGGGGCCATCCACTGGAGTTCCCAGCTGGTGAGTGATTGGCAAGTTGACTATATTGGCCCCCTCCCTCTGAGTAAGGGTTCTAAATATGCCTTGGTTTGTGTGGACACTGAGTCAGGCCTAACCCAAGCTTTCTCCTGTCACCACACAAACCTGGCTGTCACCAATAGGGGATTAGAGAAGCAGAGTACCATGTACAAATACCCTTGTCAAATAGACAGTGACCGAGGGTCACATTTCAAAGTTCAGGATATGCAAGACTGGGCAAAAGAACATGACACTGAATGGAGGTTCAATCTTCCCCTATAACCTGCAAGCAGCAGGATTGGTAGAAAGGAAAAATAGAATATTTAATTAGTAGATTAAATTACTAACAGGTAAAACCACCTTAGCCAGGTGGACTAAGTTACTGTCCCAGGCTTTAATACCTTTGAATGATCAACCAGTAGGGTCTGTTGCCCCATATGCCATACTGGAGACCCCTGCCAAGACACCCAATACCGTTAAGATAGAGAAGTTTCGAGAAACAGCCATTGCCCAGACTCTCACCATACATCAATGTGCTATGTTGCTGAGAACACCAAAGCTCCACCATGCCTGGGAAAGGCGACATCTACTGGAATTTGCAATGGGATGTGCCACTGGGATGGCCAAACAACCACCAAACTAGCCACTTCCATGCTAGTGAAACCCCTTACTGACCACTCAGGGCACACTGCAGAAGAGACGGTTGTGTAAGATTGTAAGAGCTGGTCACAGGAGTGGAGTGTTGAAGGAGTCATGGAGAGGACCTGATGATTGGTTGACCTGCAAGCTGGACCTGGGCAATCGGAGGCTCCTCACCTCATCCCCTGTCCTTGAAATGTACACTCTGCCTGCCATACCCACAGTAGGAGCCACTTTCAAGGATGTAACCTTGAGAGATTAAGGTGTTGTTGAGACCACCTAGACTGAATACGTGACTGAACTTAGTTAAGGCCTCTCTATAAAGTTTAACATTTGGTAGGCAGGTGCACAGATCTGCTCATCTTGCAGCTGCCCAAGACAAGCCTCATAAGTAAGTTCCCTTGCTTATTAAACCTGCCACCTACCAATCTAGAGTGGTCTGCCTCTTTCTTCAGTTTCTCTCTGCCCTCATGTATGGGGTCAGTTTGCAAACCAACACAATTCCATGAAAACTCCCAGTGGACTCTTTGGGGTGGTGAAAAAGACACTTGACAAAAGCGACCTTAAAGTTTATTTGGAAGAAAATATTCACAGAACAGCCAAAGAATTTTCCTTAAAAATACTGAAGAATAACTTTCCTATCATATATTAAAATGTATTTGAACTACAGTAGTGAAACCATAGGAATAAACAGACATATCAATGAAAGACAATAGAAGGTCCAGAAGAATATCTAAGTGCACATAGAATTTTAGTATGTGATAAAGGTGGCATTTCAAATGCATGAGAAAAGAATGTACCAATCAATGAATAACAGCAGGAGAATTAAAAAGTGATTCAAAGGGGAAAAAATCTGTTAAATTCCAAATTTACATGAGACGCCAAAATAAATCCAGATTGATTAAAAAGTTTTAAAATGTTTCTAATCTAGGGAGACCAGGAGAAGAAAATGCGGTTATTTCTATAACTTGAAAGGGAGACTGTACTAAGTGTGATACCCAAAACAGGACCACATTCCATAGATTTGACTATGTAAAAATTATAAACTGTTAGCCAAACAACACCATAAAGTTAAAAGGCAAGTGAAAAACTAGGAAGAAATATTCACAGGACAAAATGAATCCTTAACATTTGAAGAGATATTGCAAATGAATAAAAAGAACAAAGATCCCAATCAAAGGATGTAATTGGGAAATTCTCAAAAGAAGAGACATAAATGACCAATAAATACGTGAAAATACATAATTTTATTAATAATCAAAGAAATGTCTATTTTTAAAAATGAGAAACCACTTTGTACCTATCAAGCCGGCAAATATTTATTTATTTATTTTTTGAGGAAGATTAGCCCTGAGCTAACTACTGCCAATCCTCCTCTTTTTGCTGTGGAAGACTGGCCCTGGGCTAACATCCGTGCCCATCTTCCTCTACTTTATACATGGGACGCTTACCACAGCATGGCTTTTGCCAAGCGGTGCCATGTCCGCACCAGGGATCTGGGCTGGAGAACCCTAGGCCGCCGAGAAGCAGAACGTGTGCATTTAACTGCTGTGCCACCAGGCCGGCCCCAGAAGCTGGCAAATATTTAAAAGAAGAATAATGGCCAGGGTGTAGATGGAAATGGCACACTCATACAGTTTGGGTAGAGGTAAAAATTGGTAAAAATCCTTTTGGATGATAATTTGGAAATACGTTATCAATTTTTTAAATGTGTTAACCCTTTAACCCATTCATTTAACTTCCAGGAAATTGAAGGAAAAAATTGTACTGTGCATAAAGATATTCATTGCCTCATTGTTTATAATGGTTAAAAACTGGAATCAACTTAAACAAACATCAATAGGGATTGATTAAATAAGTTATGATATGTATGCTATGGAATACAATGCAGCCACTCAAAATGATAACGTGTACTTATTATCAGGAAAAATGTTTACAAAACATTATGGGAAAAAGGAGTTTATAAAACAGTATGGATAATATGATGGCATTTCTGTCAAAAGGAGAAAAAACGTGCACTTGTGTGTGTAGAAAAACAGGTCTATATGGATATGTACCTACGCTAACAGCAATTATCTCTGGAATAAAGGTATTACAAAAAACTTTCACTTTTGACTCCATATAACCTTCGTATATGGATATTTATTGCAATGAGCATGTATTGTTTTTATAAGGAGCAAAACACAAAAGATATTTCCAGTAAGGAAAAATCCCAGCACTACAGATGAGGAAAATACATGAGAAAAGAATCTAAATATCAATAAATGAACCAGAGCAGAGGGAAAAGTGAAGAGGTATGTATGTGTCTGTCTGTGTGTGTGTAATAAGAATAGACAGTCTAGAACTGTGTGACGTATTGTTAAATAAGTATTGTTGAAATAGAAGGAACACACTACAAGAAAAACTCTAGGTACTACACCATTTCGGAAAACTTTGGTATTGGGGTGACAGAGGAGGAGGAAAGTGGGTAAATGAAAACACTCTAAAGTCCTGTTTAGTTGGGGAAAGTAATGTCATGGTAGGAAAAACAATGCATCTTGATGGGGGAAATATTAAGTGTCTTGTTTATAAACAATTGTAGAGTCATATGTAACACTTAAGAGAGCAGGGAAAGGAAAGATAACCATTAGAAAATACTCAGAACTTCCAAATTATTATTTCAACTCACTGAAATGAAGAACAATACAAATAAACTGCAAATTTCTTCTGTGAATTGTACTTCAACATAATAGCATAATATGTCTTCACTCTGTACTACAGTAAACACACGCAGAAGAGATGAAATCTTCTCTTTTATCTTACCCCATGACATAAATCTACTATTTTAGCTGTTCATTTCAGTTAACATCCCAAGGGAAACTTTAAAAGCAAAGCTGAATATGAAAATGAAGAAATTAATGAAAATTTGCCTTTGTTTGAGATCTTGCCAATCTTTACATTAAATAATGTTGAGATGAAAAGTCTATAATTTATAAAAATAAAGCCAAAAGAATTATTTTCCTACTTGTGGACTGACCACTTACAATATTTTATTCTTCCGATTTACTCCCAAGAAACATTTGAGACTATACCTTGGTCATATAAAAGAGTGAAACAAAACCCCACCAAAGTAATAGTCACTTCCTAACCCCTAGAATCTGTGAATATCACCTTATCTGGCAAAAAAAAAAAAATATATGATTAAGTTAAGGATGTTGAGAGGGAGCTTATTCTGGATTATACAGGTAGGCCCTAAGTGCAATCACACGCATTTATAAAATATAAGCAGAGGGAGTTTTCACAGAGACAGTGAGAGAGAAGAAGAGAAAAGAAGGGAGGGGAGGGGAGAGAAGGGAAGGGAAGGAATGAAAAGGTTATGTGAAGAAGGAGGCAGAGATCGGAGAGATGTGGCCTGAGAAGCTGAGAGATGCTGGCAGCCACCAGAAGCTGAAAGAGGCAGGGAACTGATCATCATCACCCCCCACCCCCTGCCCCAGCCTCTGGAAGGAGCACTGCACCGTGATTCAGACTGGTGGCTTCCAAAACTGCGAGACAATGGATTTCTGTTGTTTTAAGCTGCCCAATTTGTGGTAATTTGTTACAGCAGCCACAGGAAACTAATACAGTAAGCATTTGGGGAATTTCATGTAAACTACCTATTGACTTCTTTAGACTAACTTATGGTAAGAACAGTGGTCCACAGAACAGGCAGGCCTATTTCCAAAGAACCTATTTCTTGGACAGTTTCAAGAAACTTAAGCAGAACACCAAAGGATTATGAGACCAAGGACCAGATGGAAAGTGAGCGATCACTGCTACAGAGTGTTGAACTAATAGATTAAGTGGATGGTTTTCCACAACAGGGGAACTAATACTCATTGAGAATTTACTGAGCCAGGCACTATGCAAGGAATAGTCATTCATAATCTCATTTAAGCCCTATATTACTCTGTATGATAAATATTCTACTATTTATCAGATAAGGAAACTGGGGCCTAAAACCATGCAGTTAGCATAATTATCGAGAGTCCTCGTTGTTTCCACTATTTTATCTCTTTCTATAAAGTTTAGTTTGAGAAGCATCATTGTTCTAAAACATCATGATAGTGACACTATACTCATCTTCACTGAGAACCACTCTCATCCCCCACCTACTTTCAGGAGTGAGCAGTTTGTCTTTGTCTACCCCACAATTTTAACAAAGTTTAGTTTAGTGAGGAGGTATTTGGCAATGGAAAATGGGGAGCAGAAGGAAGAAGTCATGGAGTCACAACAAATAGAAAAGAACAGAGAGGAAATAAATACAAATTATTACAATACAGAGAACTACAGTCTTTGGGAAATATGAACTTTCAGAGTCTACAAAAAGAATTGATTAAGACAAGAAGGTAGACAAGCAGAAAAGAGATGAGAGAAGTAGAAAGAAAAATTAACTAAATGAAGGGTAAAAATTAAATATTAAAATTCAAAAAAATTAATTCAGCTCCAAATTTTAGTTGCTATTATGAGAAATTCTTTTACATTAATTTCACAAAAACCTAGGGATAATAGAGAAAGTAATAATAGACAAAATACAAAACAGAAAAAAGGGAGGATTAAAATTCCATAGTTTGAAGGATCTGAGAGAAAAAATTTGCTGTTAAAGGAAACATGCACACATTTCTCTGTCCCTTAATTTTGTCTAAATCTACTCCCACTGTCTGCCTATGTAATTCCCTGCCAGAGCTTGGCAGCTGGTCCCTACTGGGGCTTAAGCAGACTCCTCTGTGTGTTTCCATTTAAAAATCTTTATTTCAATAGGTGGGCCTAGAGCATCTGCACTTCCAAAATTACCACACAACTGATCCAAAATGATTGAAACAAAATTGGTTTCAAAAATTGCCCTTAGGCTGAAAAGAAGATGAAGGCTAGCATTTCAGACCTAAAGAAACATTTATCACAATTCTGTGGTCTGTAATAGACTTACTTCTGTGGTGGTAATAGAAATGTTGACAGCTTGTTAATTATAGAAATGCTAGTGAGCATCACTGTTATTCTTTTGAAAGACTTGACAAAAGAGTTCAGAGGGTTTTTTCTTTTTTACTTAAACCAAGCCTCACAGCAGCCCAAATCCAATCTTCTCCTCTCCAACTGGCCGGATTCAGTTCTATTTTCTGCTAGTATACTGTGTGGTAACTCAGAAAAATGTCTTCAATAAATCAGACTCCAACATTCCCATCCCCTAAAAAAGATAACTGAAGTCCCAGAGCCACATTTGAGATTCAAGGACTTTTTAGGGCTTGCAAGTGTGCACCATTTGACAAGACCCAGAATAGTTTAAGCCTCTCTGAGATCCATGAACTTGAGTGCACCAAACTCTGAAAGTCACAGCAACAGGAAACAGCACAGGACCTCACACAAGGCAACCACCAATAAGTACTCAGGTGTGATCAGATCCTCTGGCCTCAAACTGAACTGGAATTATACCATCTCCCTTGGGTAGGGAAAGCAAGGTATATAATGAGTAGAGGTTTGAATCTGTGTTTTAAACCTATCTCTACAACTAACTAGTAGTTGTGTAATATGAGTAATCATTTAACTTCTTTGGTCTTCATATTTTATTCATTTGTAAAATGGAGATGGACTGAACAATAACTTTCAAACAATGTTTTCTATCCCACCAATTATTCAAAGAACATAGATTCCAATATGACAGAAACAAAACTCCACTTTTCCCAGAGATATTTCCAAATTCATAAGTATTCAGTCACCATAAGTATCATTTACAGTAAAATTTAAGAAGCAGCGTTTCTTAACAGTGGTGTTATTGATGTTTTGTTGTGGGGGGCTGTCCTTTTCACTGTAAGATGTTTAGCAGCATCTCTGGCCTCCATCCATTAGATGACAGTTGTGACAACCAAAAACGTCTTCAGATATTGCCAAATGTCCCCTGGAAGGGGGAAATAAAATTGCCCTCCATTGAGATTTGCTGCTTTGAAGGGTAAGATGCCATGTAAATGTATTTTTTATAATGCAATTTTTAAAAATTATTTTCTGATAACCAACTGGATCGATGCAGAGAATTTAAGGTATTTATTGGAGACTAATGCTTCTATTTGATTTTACAGTACTTGTAAGGGGATTATTATTTACTACAAATACAATACGTGTAATTAATACATATATATGACATACACACAATTTAATGTAAATAATGTTTGGCTCATTCCAGAGGACATAAACAAACTTACATTCTTTTACTTCACTGAATTTTAAAATTTCTATGTGTCTTTGAGAAAGACACTTTGATCTTGGATTTGAAAATGGTCAAAAATAACCTGCTGGAAAAAAACAAAGTTCCAGAAGAGAACTAGGAATTGATCATTCTTTCAGTCATTCAATTAATGTTTCATTACTCATAATAATGTGTTTATAAGTGACACTCTGGTTACATTTTTAAGCATTAATCCTTCACACGAGAACCACTGACACACAGCCCTAGGCAAGCTATGCTGTGGTGTGCTTAGCCCTGCGCAGATTCAAGCTCACCCCACAGAAGCAGAAGGGAAAGAGAAAAGTGAATTTAGGACCACAGTTTAAATGGGAGTATGATTTGTAATATACTCTTGGCCTTAAATACAAATTCTCATCCAAATACCTAGGAGCAACCACAAACCAGAGGTCAAAACAGAGTTGCATAGTCAGGCTAACATTTTTTAAGAACATTACTGCTAATTAATCAATACTTTCAAATGGTACATTTTCCCACATTTAAACTTATAAAAATTTCCTCAAGGACATAAGCAATTTTGCATCATTTAAAAAATAACTATTGAACAATTTTTCAAATAGCAACAAAAATATCCTAATCTCTTAAAACTAGATCAATATTTTAATTGTAATATGTTTTGCCAGTTAATTTTACAGTGCCGGGAAATCTACAAAACATTTCTCAAATGATGTTTGTTCTCAGGAATATACAACAAAGAGGCATCTCTCTTCTTTGTTGCAAGGTGCATACTGGCAGAGGAGGAATGCATGAAACAGAGCAAGCTACCTGGGGAACTTATTAGGATATTTAGTACTTTAAAACTAGGGTATTGAATTAATTCCATAATCTAAAGATCTGGACCACCAAATACATAAACAAACATATAGCTATATTTTATGCATATGGTGTCATCTGAAAATCAGAACACTAGATTCATGAATAAATATTTGAGAGTGTGAAATTTTAATACTGTAATTTCAAAGACAGTAAAATGTCTTTAAACTTTCTAATTTTTTTACATTATTCTCATGCATGGCAACACAGGGCTTTGAGGCCCGCGGAAGGGAAACCAAGATCTCTCCCCCAAAAGTCGAAAGGGACATACACAAAAGGCTGGGACCTCATTGTCTCCTCGTCTGTGACTCTCACATCAGCACAAAGGTCTTTATCAAGGAATTCAGACGTGTGCAATCACTACATTCTTAAAAATCCCTGACTATGTGAAATTGTGTAGGAAAGAAAGCAAAGACACATCATTTATAGTACAGGCGTTTGATTTAGGAATAAAGTCAAAGAAAAGGTAAGACATGACGAGAGGACAAGACAAAACAAGACAAGAGATTGGAACCTAAAGGTAAGAATGTGTGGACACGAAGCAGCGCTCTCCACTGGCAACTCATTCCGCAGGGTGTAAGCGGGGCTCCACGCGTCCCTCTACCCTAGCGAGGAAAATCACAAGGGGCAAAAGGAGGGCGAGACCGATACGAAGTCCCAGACCGAACTCTGAAGGTTTCTGGTCTGACCCTCACTACCCGCTGGGAGCACTTTGCCCTGCTGCCGCCGCACTGAAGAACTAGACAGAATCTGTCCGGAGGCATTGTCTTCTACATGCTTTTTCGCCATAAAGGAAAACTCTGAGTCTGCAAAAAGCAGAACAGACGTCTGTGGATTCCCAGGGAGAATCCAGCGTTTGCCCCAGGCCTCCCACATCTAACTGCAAACCAACCACAGAAACTTACAGAGCTGCCCAGATAGGCCCGAGGCCAAGGGCTGCCGCGGCGCTTTCCAGGTTTCCTGGTCAAGCGCAGGAGAAAAATCAAGTCGGGGGAGGCAAGTAGGAGGTTGCCTGGAGGGTTGGCGCAGTTTCAAAATCGGTGAAAATCTATCCTTCCGTAAAATTAAGAAAAGTCAACTCGAAGGTCCAGTTTTGCCTGGCAATCCCGAGAGAAGTGCGCTTTAAGGGTGGGGCGGGAGTCACCGCCTTCTCACAATGGGGTTATTTCTAAGGAAACCGGCGGAGGTTCTCTCCTTTCCAGGGATGAGAGGCTCACTTATTTCTTCCGTTTGTCCCTTCCCGCGTGAAGCTGATGAACAAATACGTGCCCCGGGACAGCATCTTTCTTTTGAGTTAATAAAATTAAACCAAGGCCTCTGCGCTAGCGAAGACGGGCTCTCCTGGCAGCAGCCCCGGGCCTCCGGACACCTCTCGGTCCCCGCCCGCCCGGCGCCCGGACGCCGCGTCCGGCGGGGCTCGGACTCTGCCACCCGCAGCCGGCGCCCCTTTCCGGCGGCTCAGGCTTTCGGTCCCGGTCGCCAGAGAGCCCCAGACACGCGGAAGCCAAAGGGCCCTAGCATCTAATATTTGCAGAACTATTGTCCAAGAAATGGGATAGTTGTTCCATTTCCTGGATAGGGCACCTACACTGGGAAAATTAACACTTGTTCACAAAGACTAAGGGTAAGAAGACACCTTTCCCCGAATTCGCCGCTTTCAAACCCTGCAGCAAAGGCGCGCGGGGAGGCGCGGTGCCCGGGGCACCGGCAGCTTCTCTCCGGGGGCGGCCGGGCGCAGCGGTGGGCCGGCTGGCGCGCGGGCCGGGAGGTCTCGCCGACCCCGGCGCTCCTGGCTCCGGCGCGGGAGGGCCCACGGGGAGCGCCTGTGCTAGGGCGAGGCGGCCCGGGAGACCTCTGAGAGGGCAAATTAGGAAACTGCAAACTGGAGCAGGGACTGCTTTCCTTCCCCGGCCAGAGGCGCCGGGAACCCAGCCCTCCCGGGTCCCGCCCACCCCTGCCCGGCCCCACGGCCGCCGGGTTTTCTACACTGCGTGTCCTGGGACCTCGAATGCGACGTTTCTCACGGAAAGTTGTCCTTCCGGCGGATTCGGAAGTCGCCCCAAGGTAGAAAAGATTTGTGCTTTGACATTATCCTCATTGCCCTCTCTATTTTGGCCCTGCCCTGTCGCATTTCAAGAAAATGAGCTTTTAGAAAAGAAAGCCTCTCCGTTGAGGCGGCTGGCAATCTCACAGAAATGATGTAAATGGTTGCGGGGCTTTTATCTTCCCCTTTCCTGTTTTTTTCGAGTGAACTGTGAAGATCTGTGAAAATAATATCAGGGTTTTCCGTCAGAACGAGCTTTGCCCTGCACTCAGGCGTAGCATGATCTGACCCGACACCTCCAACCATCTGTGCTATCTATCTGCCTTCTGATTTACCAGAGCTGTACAAGCGGCATACAAATTGTACTTGATACTAACGAAAAGACAGCCGGCCCGGTCCAGTTCGGCGAACATCCCTGTCTGACTCCTTTCTAGGGAGGGACCTCCAAAGATGGTTCTCCTGGCATTTTCGTTGGACTCCCCTCTCTCGATTTTCTTCAAACTAAACAAACCCTTCTCGAAGGCCCAGGTGAGACAGTGGTTTATTTTGAGGAGGCCTCAGAAAACGCTATGATGTGGATGTCAATGGAGAATCAATAAAAGTTGCCAATTCAAACTGCTGGCCCCAAGGCAGGCCCCCAGCAGGCCCTTCCTCTCTGCAGAGGGGTCGGTGCTCAGCGGCTCAGGAAGCGCTTTCTGCACCGCCCCCCCTCCCCCCGCCAATTTCTGTGGTTCCCCCTTCTCTATTTTTCTTTTACTGAATTACTTTTGGGCTAAAAGGCCAAGGTCAGAGTTTTCATCCCCAGCTCAAGAGTTAAATGTTCTAACACAGGGCAGGGCAAAATTAGCCTGCAAGAGGAAGACCAAATCGATATTTTTAAAAAGATCTTTGAAATAAGCTTTTAAGTTGCTGTCCTGACCTACGAATGACTTCTCACTCTAGATGTGTCTATTCTGCACTCTTGTTCAAGTCCATTAAACTGGGGGGAAAAACTGAAAAGTATAAACTTTTGGAGGGTGCGATGCCCCTTTTCTTGCGAGTGTGTGACTTCATGGTCAGCACCCGTGTTATCAGGTGTGTGTGTCCTAGCTCATATCTAAAGTGATTTCAGAGGCTTTTGAAGGCGGTGGGGTTAGAGTCCAAACTGACCTCTTCTACAGATGCCCGGTCCCGTTCCTTCTGCTTCAGAGTCGCTTCCCACTCGGCTGCCTTGGCAGCAGGAAAAGGGGGAAGGGCTTGCCGGGATGAGTGCTGGGAAGAAATGAGGCGATCCACTCCCCCCCCCCCCCGCCCCCATTAGTGCGTTTCCTGCAAGGTTTTCTGTTTCGTTACAACTAAACTTGGCGAATTCTCGGAGGATTTCGATTTGGCCCAGTCCTCTTTGTCCTCTGGAGACCTCTTGACCCAAGCAGCGCATTGCCCCAAAGTGGATTCCTGTAGGACTACTGCTTGGGGCAGGGGGCGGGGGAGGGGGGCGGGGGAGGGGGGCGGGGGAGGGGCGGGGTGGGAGGCGGAGGAGGAGGAGGGAGGAACAAGGCTGGAGTGGGGCGGGTATCGAAACGCTGCCGCTCTCGCCTTTCTTTTTCTTCCAGCCACTCGCTCGTCTTTTCCTCCTCCAGGTTTTGCAAAATACTGAGGAAAAGTCCGCGGGCGAACGGCGGGCGCTGTCGAGAGCGGGGAGGTGCTGAAAAGGCCGGGGAGCGCTGGGCGCTGTCTTGATTGGCAGAGCAGGCCAGTGACTGACAGGGGGTCTCCATGGCGCCCGCGCCGCCAATCCGCCCACCCCAGTAGCGGCGCCCGCTCGCCGGCCTGCGTGCCCTAACTCAGCCGAGCCGAACCGAGCGGCGGAGCCGGCACCTCCTCCCATCCCTGCGCTCGCACGCTCGCTCGCTCCCCGCCGCCACCCCAGCCGCACGTCCCGGCTGCCCCGAACCTCTTCACGGAGGAGAGCCTGGCGCACCCGGCCGGGCTCGCGGGCGTCTGCTGCGTGTCCCGCTCCGGGCTCAGCGTCCCTGCTGCCGCCGGGGTTGCCTCGATGTTCCAGCTGCCTATCTTGAATTTCAGTCCCCAGCAAGTGGCCGGGGTATGCGAGACTCTGGAGGAAAGCGGCGACGTGGAGCGCCTGGGTCGCTTCCTCTGGTCACTGCCCGTGGCCCCTGCGGCTTGCGAGGCCCTCAATAAGAATGAATCGGTGCTGCGCGCGCGAGCCATCGTGGCCTTTCACGGTGGCAACTACCGCGAGCTCTACCATATCCTGGAAAACCACAAGTTCACCAAGGAGTCGCACGCCAAGCTGCAGGCGCTGTGGCTCGAAGCGCATTACCAGGAGGCTGAGAAGCTGCGTGGACGGCCCCTGGGGCCGGTGGACAAGTACCGCGTGAGGAAGAAGTTCCCGCTGCCGCGCACCATTTGGGACGGTGAACAGAAGACACACTGCTTCAAGGAGCGCACGCGGCACCTGCTACGGGAATGGTACCTGCAGGACCCATACCCCAACCCCAGCAAAAAGCGTGAGCTCGCCCAGGCGACCGGACTTACTCCTACGCAGGTGGGCAACTGGTTCAAAAACCGCCGACAAAGGGACCGGGCGGCTGCAGCCAAGAACAGGTCGGTACCTGGAGGCCTCCAGGGCCTTGCGCTCACTGGGGAAGGGGCGGGCGACGGCACCCCGGGCGCCCTTCCCCAGGGCCTGGCGACTTGGATTCGGCAGGGGTTGGGAGCGCGGTTTGTCCCCGGTTATGGGCCCACTGCGTTCAGGGGGTTTCCTTCCGGGCTGTCGGTTCCTCACCCTCTCTCTCTCGTTCTCGGCGCCTGGGGGTCGCTCCAGCAGCAGGTTCCAGTCACCAAGACTGCATTGGGAGAGGGAAAGAAATAAAAATTAAAGTCCCGGAAACAATAAGGACTCCAAGGCCCAAAGCCAATTCTTGTCAGCCTGGGCCCAGGCTCCTATTATTAAGTGAAGCCTGGCTTATTAGCAACGTGGCAGGTCAGTGTTGTCATTTTTAAAGACCAGATGCATCCTTCTCTAATGCTTTGAAAATAGTTTTCGATAGACTTCTGTTTCTAAGAAGTGGGAAGTCGAGTTTTCCTCTTCCCTCGCAAGGGCGGCCCTGTCTCCGAAGAGCAAACTAGTAAGTTGGCTGAGGCTTTTCATTCCCCAGCGTGTGGGTCTCAATTAGCCAAACGTTTTGGCCAATAACCCAGCCTATGCCCCCAGGCCCAAACGCCCCGTGCAACTCATTTATCCTGACAGTATTGTAAGTCTCCCAAAGGTGGCCTACAACCGGGAATGACCCTGCGAGCCCAACATCCCAAAGACTGGGGAGATGGGGAGCCGAGAAAGGACTCGGAAGGAGAATGGGGCTGCAAGGCTCCGCGGAGAGGCGGCCGGGGATTCCTCTGTTGCCTCACCTTACCCGCTTTAACCACTCGGGTCTGAGCGAGAGCCGCTGAAGCTGGGCTTAAGGACTCGGGGGAGGAGGGCCACAGGCGGCTATGTTACCTGCTGTGACTCGTGTCCCTTTCCTTCCCCATAGACTCCAGCAGCAGGTCATGTCGCAGGGCGCTGGGCGGGCGCTAAGGGCCGAGGAAGAGGGCACGCCCGAGGTGCTGGGCGCCGCCGCCAGCCCGGCTGCCAGCCTATCCAGCAAAGCAGCCACTTCGGCCATCTCCATCACGTCCAGCGACAGCGAGTGCGACATCTGAGCTGGCCACCCAACACGCTCAGAAACAGAATCCGGCGGAAAAACAAGACAAACAAAATGAAGGAGGGAGGGAGGATGAGACCAAGCAAACCTAGCGCTTGCGAAGCCAGGTGGCCAGGGACCGGGGCCAGGGACCCACGGGCTCGGGTTGCGGTGTCCGCCCCGCGGCTCGGCTCCCCTGGCGCGCTCCCGCTGCTACCACACGGGCCCGCGGTGAGGCCCGACCCAGCGCCACGTTCTTCTTGCTTTGCTTTTTCCCAAGGATTTTGCTGCAAAGATACCTCCGGAACCCGAACTGCACGCTGAGAGCCTGCCCTGAATCTCCCGTGGGTATTTCACGTCGAAAGGACGGTGTTATATATGTATAACTTTTGCTTTAAAGTTTTTTTAAAAAAACAAAACAAAACATATATATATATGCTGTTTATTTACTTATTTAAGAGACTGCCGTGGTAGGTTTCTCTATATCTTGGAAACTTGCTGTTGCTAAAGCGGCAAGGTGGAGCTGATGGGTTCTGTGTGAAGAAACCAAACAATAAAAACCTGGTGAGCAAGCTTTCTTAATTAAGGGGGCTGCTCTCAGATTCCTGAAAAAAGAAAAAAAAAGGTCATCCTCTTCCCCGGCAGGCAGGGGCTTTTGTGCAAATGGTCTCACTGAGAGTCCTCTCTCTATTTTTTGCCTTCTCTGATGTCTCCCGGTATATTTTTAAAACAGCCCATAGTAGGTCCATAACCACCTCCTCGTCAAATTCTGTGTGTATGTACGTATGTGTGTATGTATGCTATATTTAAACCTAGAAATTGGCAATATGAGCACCCCTATAAGGCAACTCCCCACATCCCTAGCACAGGTAACTATGGCTTGTCCCCCTGACACTCACTTTTATGAAGTGTCAGTGGCTTTCAGGAACAATTTAGGAAGCCAAACTCGGGGACTCAATAGTGAGTTCCATTTTATAAAAACGCAAGACTATTCTGACACAGGCTTTGCAGTGAGAAAGGCTTTCCATCTCCTTTGACGCCCCTCCCACACAAAAGCAGTAGGCACCCATGATGGTGGTAGAGCGAGCATATACTGCATTTAGAATTGAACTCTTGTTAACACAAGACAAAAGAAGATAGGAGAGGTTGTAATAACTAAACTAGCATCTTCCTGCTGCAGAAGCGGTTTTTAATCAAACGCATTATTTTCAACAAAAGGGATACTGAGATGGGGAAAGGACATAATCATGTCACATACTGAGGTGAAATAGAAGACTGCAGAGAAATGACAGGTATTTTAAAAATCTGATCTCTGTATTAAACATGAAACAAGTAATTCAGAGCCTCATTGTCCTTTAATATAGCCTCAACTAAAAATATAAAGTATTCTTAGGATTTAATTTGTCCTCCTAAAGTATGCAGGTGCATGCAGGCACATAGACATACAGACACCAAAAAAAACCACACCCACTGTCCTTGCACAAAAAAAGTAAATGCTACCCAGAGAGTCTCTAAGCTTTTTTCCTGGTGAAACAGATTGCGTATTAAAAATTTGACACTGATCTTTAAATCACTTGAGCTGAACTTCCCTCCTCAAGCTCCCTCCCACCCCACTGGACCCCCTTTGATTTGCCTCTCTGTCCTTAACAGACACTCTTTGGTTCAGAAGCCTCCTCACTTATTCATGTAGAAGTGCCGACGTGCAAACCAAATAAAGATAAGTGAGGTCATGGAAGACAAAAAGCAGTCAAATGGCAAGATACGTGGAGGAAACCCAGAACATGAATAAGGGTTGATTTTTGGTTTCTGAATCGCTTAAATAGATTTGGCCTCATTTTGGGTTTTGCAAGTGATTGTCATTATATTCAGCAGCCCTTATCCAGAGAATTGTTGACAATCAAAACTCTCTTGCACAAGAGCCCTAGATGGAAGGAGTGGGGAAGTCTTTGTGATCAAGCTGGTGTTCTTGCAGAAAGGGAGCAAATACTCTTCTGTGGGTCCTGAAAGGCTAGGATGGTAGAGCTTCCTCAAGACTCTATTTTGGTTCCTAGAGCCCTTGGTAGTTCCTAGAATGCCGAGGAGCAGGGCCAGGTCTGAATGAGACAGGGGAGGTACCTAGAGTACAAAATTTAAGGAGGCATTTCACTCTCAAGGTCAAGCAAGTGCAGCAAGTGCAAGGCATCTGGGAGTGAATGCCTCCTTAAATTTTGCCTTGTCGGCGCCTCCCTTGCTTCACTATAGTCCTTATTCTGCCAAGGAGTATTGCACGTCAATGAAAAATCATAGAATTTCCAGTCTTGTTCCCCAGCCCCAGCCCATCCTAAATATGGAGCTCTCCAGAATCAGCATTTGGAGAAGATAGTTAGCAAATTTTATCTTACTCTTAAGCTGATGCTTCCAGGTCCAAGAGGGAAGGGAAAGGACTAATTAGTGGAAGGATGTAAAGGAATTGGAGACTTCAAAAATCCTACCCCCCTCACCAGTTCCAATGGTACCTAAAGGCAGAAGGAAATGTCCATTTTGCATTCTCAAGAAAAAGGGTAACACTGCTAAGAACTAAGCTTTCTCTTTACAAATAACTTTTAAATAATGCTTAATTGCTTGGCAGAAAAAAGAAAGCCAAACAGTGTGACAAAGGATTTTTCTTGCTACTTTGGTGAAAGCCTTTACAGTACATCTAATTTGCTTAAAGTAACATGCTGCCTAAGGATTATATTATAAAGTAACTCTTCTGTTTCACCAATCTGTAGATTTATCTAATTTCACTTTAGAATCTTAAGGAGTGGTGTATTATTTAAAAGATTTTTTTAATGTTTATTTTTTAAATGTTTATCAGTTAGGTGGCTTTTGCTTTTGTGAATATTCAATTCTTTGATGATCACGTGTTGGGAATTGGTCCAAATCTTAACACAGAGATTTATTTTATTTTAATTGGTCCAAATCTCCCCACGGACAGGTATTGTAAAGGTTTTTGCTTTCCTTTGAAGATTTTTTTCCTTATCAGTTTTATCCTGGTCTGGAAAGGGTTTTATTTTATTTTATTTTTATTCCAGGTAGTAGCAATGCTGAAGGTCTCTGAATTTGGAGAACTCTTCATATGATGGGTTTCCTTTCTTTCTTTTCTTGAAATTCTTTTCCTGTAACAATTTCCCAAAAAGCAGTTACCCCAGCAGAATGGAAAGAAGCCGCATTTTTCCATCTCAACGGACCTGACCAATGGGAGGATTTAACCCCCAGCCCCAGCTCAGGCTCCTTCACCGGTTGTCACTATTTCAACCACCCGCCAGTTCCACCCAAAGCGCGGCGGCTCCCGGTCCGCCGCCGCGGTGCCTCTCTCCTCCCCCGGAACGACGCCCCCCGCCCCGCCGCCGGGCCGTCACCCGGGCACAGAAATCTGGGAGGGAGGGGCTGAGGGGCTGGGGAGGGGGGAGGACTTGCTCTTTGTTTACATTAAACAAATGACAGGCAAAGAGCTCAAGCAAAATCTTCCTTGACCTCGTTCTCTCTCCCTAATTTTAACAGAAAGGAAAAAAATACTGTATCCAAAGGGAACGCGAAAGGGGCGGCGGCAGCGGAGAAGCAGCTCCCCGCCGCATTCAGCGGGGCCGCGGGAGCCGCACGGTTTCCGCTCCCTTTGTGAGGCGGGGCCGGGCCGGCGGCGAGCGGGGGGTCTGCCGGGCGGCCGCGGCTGTCAGGCGGCTCAGCGTAATCAGGGCTAATGACGGCGGCCGGCGCTCGGCGGGACAATGCGCGGGCCGCGGGGCTTTGTCGGCCTGAATGGCTAATAGGTCTGCCCGGGGGTGGCGAGGGGGGCGCCGTCGGCCAGGAGGCGGCGGCGAGGGGAGAAGGGTCATTGTCCGCGCACGGCCCGGGCGCCGAGGCGCGTCCCTCCGCCGCGCGGCCGCCCCCGGCCCGGCGGCCGACAGGCAGGCGGCGGGGAGCCCCCTGCAGGCCGGCTGGGAAACGGCGGCGGGCGCGGCGGCCCCGAGGGGAGGCGGCCCCGGGAGGAGGTCGGGCCCGAGCTCCGTCCCCGGGAGAAGCCCGGAGTGGGCCCACGGGTCCCGGGGAGGTGGGGCCTTCTCCAGGGCCCGATCGCGGCCCCGGGAGGTGACAACTCCACACACCCCGCTTTCCGCCCAGCGCTCTGGGAGCTCGCAGGCGTGCAGGCCTCGAGCCACTCCCACTGTTCGACTGCCTGGCTCAGAAAGCTCCGGGAGGGAAACCGCCCAAACCGGGGTCAAACGAGAGCAACACCAAGCTGGGGGACAGACGCACGACCGCGCGCTCGGCCTCGGGCGGCTGGCTGCGCCGCGCTCGCAGAGCCTGGCCGGGAGGATGCGGCGCCGGGCCCGCGCGTGAGGGGCCTGCGCCGGTCCCCGCGGCAGCCCGGCCCGGCCCGGCCGCAGAACAGCGGTCCCACCGCAGACGGTCGGCGGCGCCGAGCGAGGCGCTGGAGCGCGGAGGCTCCACACTCAGGGAGCGGGATCTGCAGGCGCTGAGGCCCCGGGGAGGCGGTGCGCGCCCCGCAGATCGGCGGCGGCGGCGGCCGTCGGGGCGGACCCGGGAGCAGGGCGCCCCGAGGAAGCGCGCCCGCAGCCGCCTGCTTTGGGAAACTGGCCGGCTCGCCGTTCGGCTCTTAGAAATCTCCGCAGGCCAGATCCGGCCGTGCAGCGCTCTTTGCCAGGATCTGCACGCCCACGCTTCTTTACACCTACCCCTCCTTGAGGACGAGCTCTTTTCTCCCGGTTCGCCCCCTTGTCTGGAGACAAAGAGGCGTGAGGGCGCCCCCCGGCCTGGCCACGCGTGTTCCGCGCGCCCGCGCTCCCCGGGCCGGGACGCCGCCCTGCCTCGCTGCCGGCCTCCCGGGGCGGCGAGCCGGGCCGCCTCGGAGCGATCTTGCCTGGTTCAGCGCGCTCCCGACAGACTCTTCCCCGCTTAACCTCGGCTAAACGTCTGCTTTGAAGTTTGTAATACATTTGTGCATTTAGTTGTCTATGTTTGACCCCCCTCGCTAGAGTGTAAGCTCCTTAAGGGCGAGGACTGAATCTTGCTCATCTTCATATTCCCAGCGCTGGCCGGAGTAGTAGGTGCTCAATAAATATTTTAAAACTGAGTGAATGAATGGATCCTTCTTGAAGCCTGTTGTCCTGAATTAGCGGAGGAGCGCTGCTAGCTCTGAGCTCATTTGAACAGCGAAGATGACTAATATTGGCTGAACCCAAAGTTCACTTAAATCCTCCCAGCTCAGATTACTGCTCTCACCGACTTGTCAGGTTCTCTGGGATGATTCTCCCGCTAGACATAAGGTTTTCTAGAATCCTGTGGCTTTGGGTACATAACGTGAAAATTATCTCTCACACATTTTCCCAGACAATAAAGTGAGTCATCCCCTTAGGTTTCAAAAATTGTAGCTATTACGCTCTTTGAACCCTATAGAATATAATTCCAAATATTTTTGTCTGTTATAGAATGATAGTGGTTTCCCCTTCCAAGAAAATTCTTTCCCTTCTTCTCGCTCTCTCTCCCTCCATCCCCTACTTTAGTCTTGACCTACAAATTAAAAAGTAAACACACAAAGAAATCACAAACTCAGACAAGGTGTCCAATTTTAAGACAGTGGATTGGCATTGCACCTCCATGCTCAGGCTAACCCAGGGGGGAAACACAGTTTTCCTTAGAATCTTAAATCACAAAAATGAAAATCTACAGGCTACCAAACTCATCTCAATGTTAAAAATTTAATGGACAGAAGCAAGCCAACTGTAATTTTGAATTCCGATAAAATATATATAAAGCTACTTCTTGGAAAGTCATTTTAGTCTGGCACTGTCAGTCTGCAACCTGAGAATGTTGATTTACTATTTGTTTTTCCGGCTAAAGAGATTAGTCTGGAATTTTCTAGCATGAAATTACATATCTAAGTTCAGGTGGGGCGTATTAATTTGCTACACGAACAGTCTAGTTGATGGTAAACTAGTGTATTTTGCATTTCAAACATTTTTAGATATTCAGAATTCCTGTTAAAGATTTGCCCATTTAAATTAAGCACCATTTAAAGCATATTTTATTGCATTGGATATGCTTACTTTCCATAAATTCATGATAAAGTATACATTTCAACTAAAGACTTATGTGTGTATACTAGACATCTGATCGACAAAATTATTTTTGCAGCCAATTGTGAGTGTATGAGCTAGATTCATCAGTTTACAGCAGACAAGCAAGTAAGAACAGGAAAACTACATTTACTGTACGCAGCATGTAGCAATGGATTGGTACCTGAGAGGGTGGCATCAAATACAACTTACTTAAAATAACTAATCACTGTGAATTTGGGCAAATCACTCAACTCTTTGAGCCTTAGTTTTTACTTCTGCAAAATGAGGTTGATAATATCCAGGGATATCGTGAGTGTCTGGAATAATGTGTATAAAGCACCTAGCACAGACTCACATATGACAGGTGTTCAGTGAAAGAAACCTCCCTTTTCCCATTTTTCCTAGTTAAATGCTAGGGCTAAGAAATAGGCTGTACAACACCCTTTAAAACAATTTTTAATAGATGTCATCTATAATTTGGAATTTTGTCGAATTTAAGTGCTAAATATTGTCCTTAGTACCAGAAGCAGCTCTACTCACCACTCCCAGTAGGGAAGACCCAGTGTATTGGTTTCCCAACAGTGGTAATGGATGGGCTTGTGCTAATGCACCACCATTCTTTCCTCCACTTTTTACTCTGCCTGGAGCTGCTTGTCCTCTGTGTGAAGCTCTCCAAAGAGATCCTGGCCCTTCCTGCACGTCAGAATAACCCCAAATATAAAGTATGATCACCAAAAAGACAACATAACCTCTTCGTGAAAATGCTCTTTTCTCCAATGGTCTGTTTCTTCCAGGAAGTAGTGGTCCCACTTTACTTAAATTTGTATGGCTCTTTGTAGCTAAAAATAAAGTCTTTGCATCTGCACCACCTCGCTTCTTCACAAGAACCCTGTGAAGCAAGTCAGCAGGTATGGTGATTTCCACCTTCCAGGTAAGAAAACTGGGGGCTCACATGACTTGCTCAAAGTTTCAGGACCAAGGGAAGAATCTAGATTGTGTAGGACTTGAAATTAACACAATTTGGAGGGGAGGATACTCTTTAGGATAAAGGACACAAAATTATAAGTACAAAATTGGGTATAAGAAAAGAAATCACAACAATTACGAAATTTTAAAACCTGGCAAATACAACAAATATCACAAAATCCAAACAATAATAAAATCATTTTATTAATTAACTGTCATATGTACCCTTAAAATAGGTTTTTCGCTACTTTTTTTTTTTTTTTTTTTGCTGTATGTTCTTTGATTACTTCTTTATATGGCAATAATTTTACAGTACAATCTCAAATAGAAAGATAATTCAGTCTTTCCTCTAGTATGGGTTGATTTCAAAATTTTTTATTCATAGTTTAGGAAAACCTTCAGTTTCATAGCTCATTATTGGTAATATAATTTTCAAGATTGGTATGAAATTAGGGAAAGCCTCTATGAAGTTCCTTTCATATACGAGCAGTAAGATTTCAGTACATTTCAAGCTTCCTTGAACAGTGACCCACTTTAAATAATTTTTGCAATGACAACACTCATTAACCAGTTTGTGATCAAGAGCCTCACCGCATTCATGTTGTGATCCATAAATCAGCACAGTAGGCAGTAGGAATATTCCTACAAGACATCTCCACACTGAAACAGCTAACAATAGCCTAACAGTACAGAGAAGTAACAGCAAACCATAAAAATATATGCCACTATACCCAAACCAACTGTATCTCAACTCCAGCTCCCTTTAGCTACTGGAACACAAAAACGACTGTGGTTACTCCCGTGCCACCCAGCACTAGGGAACATGTGACAAAGTGAAAATAGGAGTGGCAAGAGACAGTGATTTATTGCAGTTAAATTATCTTATTTTGCAAATTTTACAAAAAGGCATGATCACGTGAACATATTGCTAGGATTCCTTCCAGGGCCTTGAAAGTGGCCTGTGCAAGTGAGGTATCTTTGAAACCTGGGCACCACTTGCTTCAAGATAATTCTGCCTCTGCACTGGCCCAACGACTGTCGACAAAAACTGGTTTTCTGACTCCAAGTCTTGTACTCTTTTCTGTTATCTGGGACATCATGTATTTCCCAGAAAGTTCTGACAAGGTTCTACTCAAATCTGTTTTAAAAAATGGTTCATTGATGGAGGGAGGGAGTTTAAGACGGCGGGAAGAGTTGGCCCTGGATAGAACTATGAGATGACAGATTACCCCTTAGACTGGGTTACCTTTCTTTCTGGGGGAGCTTCACCTTGCCTCCTTACAGGTGCCGCCTCCCAAACTGTCAAAAACCTTTCAGGGCTCTTCACCCTCCCTTCATGAAAATCTATTCTCAGTTGTCGCCAAAATGTCAGATAAACCAATTCACATCAACGTACAAATAGCTACTAAAAGCTTAATGAATTACCTACAGATGGGGGTACTTACTAACTGCTAGGAGATAATCCTTTAATTTAATAACTCCAAATCTCTAATGGTAGCAATTCAGACATCACTAGTAGGCTGGCAGAAAATTATTTTTGGTTGGAAGGGAGCCAGGAATCCATCAAGTCATTCCAGGGAAGTAGACGACTGCTTTTTGGGTCAGCTATCACCAATACTAAAAATAAAATAAAGTAAAATAAACTTGCTGGGCCCCCAGCTTTTCCCTCAAGTTGCAATTCCTTCTCTGTCATTCCCTCCACCGCTAAACTTTGTGAGAGAGTAGCCTACATTATCTGCCTCCATTTCTTCATTATATACTCACTCCTTAACCTCCTGCAACCTGGCTTTTACTTGCATCATTCCATCAAAACTGTCCATCAAAACTGTTCCGTCAAAGACCCTACTTGGTCCTCAAACTGCTCAACCTGTTGATCTTCAATACTGGTGAGTATTCCTTCCTTCCAACCAGGGTCAGGATTAGGTTGAGGCAAGCAAGGTGCATTAAGTACAAAATTTAAGGAGGCACTCTCTCTCAGAGTCCTACAAGTTCAGGTTGCCATCTGACAGTGATTACCTCCTTAAATTTTGCACCATAGATGCCTTGCTTCCCTCACACTAGTCCCAGCCCTGCTTCCGAAACATCTCTGAGCTTCTCACTGTATTCAGAGCATTGCCTGCAATTTGCTGCCTTCATGCCTTTGCTCACGCTGCAGGTGAGCATGGATCTCCATGCTGTGTGCCTGTCCTGCACATTTTCCTACCTCCTTCTGGTAGCAGCACCCTTAGGAAATTGCTCCTAACCAATTAAGTGTTTTCCTGGTGGGGTGTCAAACACAGTATCTCCCTCCCCAACTCATAGCAAGTCTTACCACCAAGTTGAGCCAGGCCTTTCCAAAAATTTCTGAATTGGAAGCACACGGGCTACTCTTTCTTCACTTGTGGATTGAGAGCAGTAAGAATATGATGCCAAAGTTATTGGCAGCCATATCACCTGCTACAAGAAGGAGCCTTGAGGAGAAGCAGCAGGATGGAGGAAGGAGAGACAGAAAAAGCTAAAGCTAATAAAGTCTTTGTATGCTGTTGGCATTGAAGTTAGCTCCAGCCTCATCTTTTCTGGTCTTGGTTACAGAAGCTAATATATTACCCTCCTACTTTTTCTTTCTCTGTTTAAGCTACTTTGAATTTCTGTCACTTGCAAACTGGAGTGCTGAAATATTACATAGATGTTCTTCCTTTTCTCTCACCCCATCTCCACAGGTACACGGACCCAACTTTCACGGCTTAGCTCAAAGGCCATTTTCCTACCAGAGACTTCCTTGATCCATAGGATTTAACTGATCTCTCCCTTCTCTGAACTGCTGTGGCATTTTGTACATCTTTCATAGTTATTTAGCTTCATGTCTTATATTTCCTACTATACTATATATTTTTCAAGGGCAAGATCCCTAATCTTTGTAATTCTCTAAGAACTGAGTACAGGATCTTAGACACAGCAGAAAATAATTTTTGCTGAATGAGTGAATTAAATGGATGAATGAACATAAGTAAATGATATCTGGAATCTCTGTGTTTCATTTCAGGAAATTCTAGTCTGAATAATCTGAAGTTCTAAGAAAAAAATATTTTTTTTCCCAAAAGAAAAAACAAAGAAGGAATGGCCCACTGATTGCTAGGGAAAGATGGTGAATGTTAAAGGGTGCCAGAGATTTTTAAAAGGTGGGAAAATGAGACCTTATATTTATTTAAGGTCTCATAGATAGATACTCATATCTAAATAAATAAACTCTGGAATGATATACAAGGAACTATAACAGCGGTTTCAAGTTTGGGGGAGCAACTGAGCAGATGGGGGTCAGAGATGAGAGGGAGATTTTCACTGTATACTTTGTACATTTTAATTTTTTAACCAGGTAAATCATTGCCCATTAAAAAGTTAAATTAAAACTAAATGCATAAAATAACTAAATAAAGTGGTTTTGTTGTGGAGATCATTCACCTACAAGATGAAAGGAAAAACCTACTTTCCTGATGTAATGTGCATGCAGTGATAGCACCACGCTCTGGTTTTAAAAGTGTGATAGCTCAAATCAGTTATATAGAAATGAAAATGACATGTCCCAGAAAATTCTGTTAGAGTTCTCGACAAATGGAGCAAACACTTCTGCTGATGATAATGCTCTAATGTTGAAGATAAATGCAAAGTGTTCAAACAAAATTGTTTCATATAAAAAAGTAAAGGGTAACAGAAAAAGAATTCTTCATCTACTAATTAGTGTTTTTCTTTCCAGTAAAAAAAAAAGTCCTTTTCTTAGAACTTATTGAAATTTATACTTTCAGACAGCTGAATTTTGTTGTATGTAAATTATATCTCAATAAAACTGATTTTAAAAACGTAAAATGTTAGATAGAAAGAGACTTCAGAGATTTCATCTAGTCACTGCCAATCTTTTATCCAAGGATTCCATTTATTTTGTTTTCAATTATGGACTCCCATATCTTGAAAGATTTTATGACCTAAATGAAATCATATAAACCACTCTGATGGATAATGCTAATCAGCAATAAAATTAAGTAGGTTTATAGACAAAATAAGTCTTAACTTCATTCTGCTGGTTTAAAAGTTGAAAGTCAGGTCTTTTGACACAATCTACTTAGGTACTAGTTTATGATTAGCTAAAATAGCATCTCTGCTAGCTCAAGGAAGCAGCTTGATATTTGATCTCTAACATCGTTACTAGTAAAACTATAATATCTTAACTTGTATAAATCAGAAATTCCATTCTCTCATGAAGAAGTACTTTCAGTGTCGACACCCCAACGGTATCACTAACACTATTGCAAGTACTCAAACTGGTCAGAAATCCACCCACACATTCAATCATCCTATAATCACGCATTCATTCATTCAACATGTATTGGGCACATAACATATTTCACCTTTCTACCCACACTAAAAATCTCTTCAGCTTTTAACAGTTTAAGTAATTATCAGCAAATGACTGTCCAATACGCAGAGATCAGAAAGGAGCAATTAGCCATGTTAAATGAGTTCAAATTTCTAAACTCAGCTAAATTACATTCTCAGACCCAGAAGGAACTTGCTGAGGTGGTCTCTGAGTCACTATCAGAAATCTTAATCAATGGACAATGGGAGAGATGCCAAAATCTTGGAATGGGAAGATAATCTCCTTAGCTCAGAAAGGGGAAAAAGGGTAGATTTTAGAAACCATAGAATGAGCCATAGTTCTGTAACCACAGGGAGGAGCATGGTGCCGTGCCATAGTCACCATCCTAAGTCAACATTTTTATAGTGGACTTGGAGGACGGTTAAAAAAAAGTCACATTTTGAAATGAACAGAATTATAACACAAAAGAATACTTAATATGATGGATGATAGAAATAAAATTCAAGATGATCTTACTGCTCTGAAATATCGGACCCAAACTAGCAAGATTAAGCTTTAATAAGTCTTTCCCAAACTTCCAGACTTTAACAAACTATGACTACAAAATAAGGCCACAGGTCACACTTCCAATAAATTTGGAAATTACAATAGACACTCCTGCTTGATTGAAGCAAACCACCTGACAGTTCCCAAGGTTGTGGTACAGTGTGCTTACGTTGTTCTGCCATGACCACTTTGTCATGATGCCACGCTCCTGCTACTGCATGAGACTGCCACGCCACCGGGAACAGCTGTCTCTGCTTACGATCCTCCCACTGTAACTTCGTCTCTGGCCTCAAGGAAAAAGATTCTGTTCTCCCCTTTTCACCTCCACCCATGTGGGACAGACTCTCCACTAAAATCCCTGAGGTGCAGCTAATGTGAAGCCACAACTGCTGAATAGAATTTTACTTAAGGGTTAGAGGATAACAGAAAGGAAGCATAAAGCAGGAAATACAGCTGCAACCGGAAGTGACTATTCAGAGCCCATGGACTAAGCCACCACTCGGTCCTTGGAAGAGCTCCTGGCCCGCTCTCCCTGCCTGGACCATCCACTCACTGAGAGTGCTTTGATCTCTTTACCCGTGAGAGTTCAAGCTACACTCTACCCAAGGCCCAGAGAGACAAACAAGTTCACCTACTCTACCTTTCAGTCTAATCGGCAGTTACAGGTAGCTGGAAAGTTTAGCTCTCCATAGCATTCAACTATGCCACCAAGTGAGATGCGGGTTTGGTAGAAACTGAGCCCTGAGATGTCAGGGTCAGTCAATACAGTAAACAAAAGAGTAAGCTCCAATATGGGGACGCATGGGTCCCAGGCCAGATAAGACAGTAGTAAAAGGTCCCTGGGAGATACCAAGAGCCAAAGGAAAAAAAGTCTATGGTTCAGAGGGGAACTCGGGGTACAATGAAAGCACCAGGAGAGGTTCATTAGCTATTTCTCAGGACAGATTATGTCTGGGGATTCATCTTCCAAAGGCAAAGTCAGAGAGAAAACTGAATATATGAGGACATCACACCCAAAAGGCTGTTCCCTAGGGCAGGACCTCAGGGCAAAAGCCACTAAAAGGAACCAGGGCTCCTTGGAGAAGTGGTTGATTTCAGGGCTGGGGCAGAACAAGCCTGAATGATCTTGTGGTACCAGAAAACAAGGAGGCTCTCAAAAAAGGATAGGGCAAGTCAAAAGGATACAGGCCAACCCAAAGGAGTCCTGCAATGGCCAAATTTGGGTCAATTTGAGCCAATAATCGTAGTACTGGATTATAATCCATAGAGTAAAATAAATATCCATGAGTCCATACTAATATAAATTGCTGAATAAAGAAATAAATGGGGAAGAAAGGGCAGCTCTTCCTTACAGAATACATCTAATTAATAAATGCAGAGAGAATAAGAAATACAAAGTCACTATTAGGCAAATACTGCAACAATAATTTTTGCAGACAAGATCCATATATGGGTGCAAGAATCAGTGGGCAAAAGTTTGAAGAGAAAAAGAATATTAGCCCACTCTCAAAGTATCCCAAGGTAGTTATCAATTACAAAAGGGAAAATAGCAACTTTACAGTGAAGAAACCTGACATGACAAACTTAACCATGTGATCAAGGTTAGCATCACCAGTAATAAGACATATTAACATCATGTGTCTCTGTTATGATGTCCTGAGAAGGACACAAGATGACTTGTATGATATTCTTGCCAAAAATGCATAACCCATCATGAAAATACACCATACAAACCAAATTGAGGGACATTCTACAAACTAACTAGTATTCTTCAAAAGGATCAAGGTTATGAAAGACAAGGAAAGACTAAAGAATGGCACAGATCGGCAGAGACTAAAGAGACACACAACTAAAGGGGTCCCAGATTGGATCCTGAAACAGAAAAAAAGCCATTGGGAAAAAAATGGTGAAATTTCAATAAGGTTCATAGTTTAGATAACAGTAATGTACTAATGTTAATTTCCTGGTTTTTCCATTGTACAATGGTTTTGGAAATAATTAACATTAACAGAAGTTGGGTGAAGCATATGTATGAAATCTTTGTACTATTTTTGCAAATTTTCTGTGTCTAAAATTATTACAAAATAAAAAGTAAAAAATGTCATCATCCATTCTGGAGTCAATATATTCTTTATGATAGGAAGGCTCCAGCACATTTGTGCTTCCAGGTGTGAGTGGTAGAGTGTCAAATAGATGTGTGCTTATTCATTTGTTAAATCAACCTGCAAAAACCAAGAAAAGTAAGTAATTTTGCATAATTTTAATTCACCTAAATGAAAAACATTAAATTGATTTCCTCTCATCAAAAAAAGAAAGAAAGAAAGAAAGAAACTGAGGGAACATCAAAGAACATCCTGTATTAAGATTACCAAATTGCTTTAGCTGAGTCACCATAAATCACCACGGGCATATTGTTTTTTAATTTGTATGTACTCATTAATGTGGCATTCCCTAATCAATGTTTTTTAGGATCCTTTAAAATCTAGTTTCTCACCCTTGAATCTCTGCCACAAAATATAACACACTGTTGCCTCTGAAGTTCTTAAATTGAATGACCGCTATTGTCTTCTGCATAGCTTCTTTTGCTGTCCTTCTTTAAAAGGCGTTAGTAGTTATCCCAAGGAAATCAAAGACTCATGACTACTTTGTATCTCGAGTAAGATATGGCAATAAAGACTACTCCTGATTCTTTTCTCCCCTTATTATGCAGAGTCAGAATTTGAGGGAAGTCCTGGGGCCCCTCCCCATCTCAGAGCAAGTTTCAAAAGGAGCTCACTGCCAGTCAGTCCTAACTGGAGAGAGACTCAACAGTGCAGACACAAGCAATGACAGATCTTTTGAAGCTGGAATTAGAGAAGAAAACAAGTGTCCCTTTGGAGTCTAAAGTCCTCATGCGTTCTGATACATTGTTAGAGACTCTCCTTGCTCTATAAATTTTGGGTGTAGAAATTCCTGAATTTTTTTTTCAAGATTGGCACCTGAGCTGACAACTGCTGCCCATCTTCTTTATTTTTTCTTCTCCCCAAAGCCGCCCAGTACATAGCTGTAGATTCTAGTTGTGAGTGCCTCTGGTTGTGCTGTGTGGGACACCGCCTCACCGTGGCCTGACAAGCAGTGCCACGTCCGCACCTGGAATCCCAACGGGGCTGCTGAAGCAGAGCGCGGGAACTTAACCACTCAGCCACTGGGCCGGCCCCCAAATTCCTGAATTTTAAAGACAAATACATTACATTTCTGGTTACTTGTATTACACTCTGGGTAGATAACCCATCAGATTTCTCCTTTTGATCCCAAACCTATTGTTTTAAGAAATAAAGCCAAAGAGGTAAAAACTAGTAAGGCTTTCAATCTGTATCTTAGGTAGGTTCCTTTGCAACTAACCAAAAGGCTGAAAGGAAATATTACAGTTTAAACTAAGTGTCTCAGATTCAATAGACTGATTGGGCTGACTCCTCTTTGCAGGACCTCTGGGCAATTATACAGACTTTGGGTTACAAATCTGTTTATCTGCTTACTATCACTACCACTCTCGTGGAGAGAACACATTTCTTTCTCAACTGGTGAGTTAATCAACAACGACTAGACTCAGTAATTGCAAAATCACAATAGAGAGTTACCCATGAAAGCCACGGAACTTTCTCCAACTGTAATAACTTGCCTGATTTCCTATCCATACATCCCTCCTTTGTACCTGGGCCCTTTTCATCGAGACCCGTGGCCTTATCCCTCCACTCTCTCAAGCTCCAGGATGTCTGCTCCCTCCAGTACGGGATCTGAAGAGCTCTAGCTCAGCACTAATGGAATAGACATCAAGTGAGCCTGTCTTCCAACTCAGACCTCAGAATTGGTAATGGAGTTCAACTGTGCTTCTGAAACTAAGCCCTTGCTTTTTTCCTGGCTCTAGTACCTTAAATACTCATCTTGATAATCTGCCCACTCTCGCAGTTTCTTTACCTTGCTCTTGCCCATGTCTATTCTCATCCCCCAACCCCACCCACATTACTTGAATACTGTCTCTAAACTCCAGTCCTGGGGCTGGAGCCCTCTTACAAGTCACCTGAGCACCTAAAAGCCAAGCTCTGCCCAGCTGGACTTCTTTGCACTGCCCACAGCAAGGCGTCCTCTTCAGCCCCAGCCTTGCCCTGTGGGTGTGTCATCCCACTGCAGGCCACAGTCCCAGACCTAGCCCCATACCCTTCTCTTTCTCACATTATATCATGTCTTAAGGAGAACAACATATTCCAGATGTACCTTACTTTAGTATTTCTCAAAACTATGTTCGAGGCAAGCATGCTAATCATTGTTCTCCTTCCAGTCAAGAGCACTTAACAGATCACAGAAAGGATAGCCCAAAAGAACATCACAATTTGCTTGAGAGTGCTCCAGATGAAAAATAATTCAAACAATTAAATCTAAAACCTTCGAAACTCAACCTCACATAAGGCTACCTTCTTCAGTTTTCTGCTGACCGGATGCTATAAAATTATACCCAATCTACAAATGTCTTCTATCATACTGCTACTCGAGGGTGGTCCCTGAAGCTTGTTAGAATACAGAATCTCAGCTACCTACTGAACGGAAACTAATTCAACAAAATCTCCAAATTCGAAAAGCGCTTTTCCAGAACACTTAGAACCCTTAACTACCTATGTTTTCTTCAATCGCTTTGGAAAACACATAACTATTTTTATCTTTGCATTATTCCAGTTTGAGACACCACCTCTCCCCCATTCTGTGTGGATTTGGTGGAGCTGCCAATCAGTGTCCTACCTGCCCTCCCCATCACCACCACTGAGGGGCAGGCGTGCGAGCCGGGCTGAGCTGACACAGGACAACAGCCCCTGGAAACAGTGACTGGTCTGAGTGGCCAGTTTGGCAAGTAATCCCCCCAAAGCAATCAATATTCATGAAAACTTCCCAACTGGAGGCCAAGGGATAGTTTTCTCTGTCCCTTTGGAGCTGAAGCTGTAGGGGAACGACACCTGCATTGCCAGAGGCCATATTTCTGCCATGGGAAGAAATGCCACAAACAGTAGAAAAGAACAAAACTAAGCAGAAAGGAGCAGAACAGAGAGCCAGATAAGGAAAGAGAATCATGAAAGCATCATTTGAGACCCTGGACCCAGGCATGCCCAAGGTCAGATGGTCATCAGACTTCCCAGTTATGTGAACAGATAAAAGTCTCCTTTTTTTAATTTTAGTATTGGCACCTGAGCTAACATCTGTTGCCAATCTTCTTTTTCTTTCCTTCCTTCTTCTTCTCCCCAAAGACCCCCAGAACATAGTTGTATATTCTAGTCATGAGTGCCTCTGGTTGTGCTATGTGGGACACCAGCTCAGCATGGCTTGATGAGTGGTGCCAAGTCCGCACCCAGGATCCCAACCGGCAAAGCCCTGGGCCGCTGAAGCGGAGTGCGCGAATTTAACCACTGGGCCATGGGGCTGGCCCCAAAAGTCTCTTTTTTACTTAAACTAGTTTGAATTAGGCTTCTTTCACTTGCATTCAGGCTTCCTGACTAATACACAGTTCATATATTTGAAGGTTGCAATATTATTTCTCCTTTTTTATTAGTCTAGTCAGTTTATTTTTCTTAATCTTTTCTCCAACAGATCTTTTCTAAACTGACAACCATTTGGGGATTTTGGAGGGCTACTATCAGATCTCCAAGCTCCTGGCTGTTTTTTCTGATAGTCTATTTATTCTGCCTCCCTTGGGAAGCCCTCTGAAGCTCTAGAGAGCACCTCTTTCTTGTTAAACTGACTTGGGTGATTTTTTTCCTCCCTGATTGGCGATGTTTCTGAATATTTTTCAAGTCTTATATATGAACACTCAGTTGAGAGGACAATAGATTGGCCTATTCACGAGTGGATTCAGAGAACACTTAATAGAACCTCCATGCATTAATTCTACAGGAAGAGCCACTGGATGCATCGTAATAACAATGAAGGATCTAAATGGTCATGATGCTTTGCTTTCAAAAACATTGAGTGCATCACAGCCATTTTAAAAGATTGCTTCAGCTCAGATCCTTTGGTAGAGCTAAGGCAAAGGAGTAGAAATGTTTGCCTTAAAGAACCAATTCTAACTAGTTATAGGGCAAATGTGAACCATCACATTTATCCACTTATCCTTGGAATCTAGAGACAATAAATGTGTATATAGTGAAACAGAAGGAGATTATCTAAAATCTTTTTTTTTTTAAGTCTTGAAGGCATGTAGCCATTATAACATAATGAAGTTCTTTTTCACTTGGTTTAAAAATAACCACTTCTCTCTAAGACTAGAGTTAGGATAATGTTAGGGAAAAGACCGCTTCAGAAACGCTTCCAAACCAAACCAATATAGCAAGGTCATGAGACGACTGACAGTTCCACTGCATTCAACATAATGGACTTATGTAAACTGGTCAGCATTACTCTACGTCATGGTCAAAGAAATTCCTTTAGTTTGATTTAAAATTGTATCTTACTTGTTATAAAAACAAACAAACAAACAATGCTAGTCTAGGTCAAGCCAATGGTCCATTTATCTCAGTGGTTTTCTTTTCCTTTTTTTCTAACTATCTCACCTATTTGGATGGAGAAAAAGTCAGAAAGTCCTCCTACACTACGTGATCCCACTTTCCAGGGAAAAAACGCCTTGACAATAACAGAATGTCAAACAGCCGTAAATTCACAAGAAAAAATAACAGCAATTCTATAAATATTTTCATTAATATACCAATAGGAGCAATTTAAAACTGCAACCAACTCAAGACAAAACCAGTAATGAACGGTGATAATAAGACATCCTTGTGAAAAACTGGAAGAATTCCAACTATATGGGCATATATAAAGTAGGATCTTTGCAGTGTCTTGTCGGGACATCTTACTAAGCTGTTCTGCCTTGTATACACTTGCTGTCCAATACAGTGGGCACCAGCCACACGTGGCTATTGAGTACTTGAAAGGTAATACAAATTCAGCTTGAGAGGGGCTGTAAGTTTAAAACACACACTGAAGTGTGAAGACTGAGTACTAACAAAAGAATTAAAATATCTCGTTAGTAATTGTTTATCTTAAATACACATTGAAAGGATAATATTTTAGATACACTGCGTTAAATGAAAGATATTATTAAAATTAATTCTACCTGTTTCTCATTACTTTTTTTAATGTGGCTCCTAGAAAAATGTAAATTACGTACATGGTTAACTTCATATTTCTATTGAACAGCAGTGTCTTATACCATGTTCAGTGATTAGGAGCACAATCTGGAGTCAGTTTGAAACTCTGTTAGGCAAATTACTCATTTTGGGGGGGGTCTCAGTTTCACCATCTGTAAAATGGAGTTAGTAATAGCACCAACCTTACATGATTGTAAAGATTAAAGGGATCTTTATATGTAAAGTACATGAAACAGTGCCTAGCATATATTAAGCAGCCACTACATGTTCGCTATCTATATCTATATCTATCTATCTCCTTGGTAATATACTATTTTTTTGATGGACTCTACATTCTACTATTTCACTTAATTTTAGTGACCCACTTAGTGGGTGTATTAGTCTGCTCAGGCTACTATAACAAAATACCACAGACTGGGGGACTTAAGCAACAGACATTTATTTTCTCACAGTTCTGGAGGCTGGAAGTCCAAGGTCACAATAAGCATGAGCATAATGTTTCCCCCTGACATGAACTTCAAAATATTCTGTGTATTTCTAAATCAGCCCAAGTTTTATAACTTGGTGTGAATTGAATAGCTCTGAATTTAATACAACTCTTAGTCCATATCACCTCTTGGAGTACTGAGTTTAATAACAGCTTGTTGGAAAAAGTTGTTTCTGGGGGCCGGCCCGGTGGTGCAGCGGTTAATTTCACATATTCCGCTTCGGTGGCCCAGGGTTCACCAGTTCGGATCTTGTGTGCGGACATGGCACCGCCTGTCAAGCCATGCTGTGGCAGGCGTCCCACATATGAAGTAGAGGAAGATGGGCACGGATGTTAGCTCAGGGCCAATCTTCCTCCAAATAAAAAAGTGTGTAAAAGTTGTTTCTTCTTACTGGGTTTAAAACTGCTTTGTCAAATACTGAAGTGTACCCCCAAGTTTTTGAATTTTGGAATTTGATAGAAATGCTCTGTTTTCATCCTAAACAGTGCCTCTTATTTGATTACATTTTCTCTCAGACTGTATTTCTAGACCTGAGCTCTGTATTGTCAATCTGTCTTCACTCAGCAATTCTTTTATTCTCTTAATCATTTACAGCCTTTACCATCTTTTCTAGTTCTTTATTTGAGATTCACCTGTCAAGATTCAAACAGATAGGAGTTTGTGCACAGGTAGGATCATGTTTTCTGCTTCACTTGTCATTTTGAGTGTGAGGATGTGTTACTATTTTTCACCTCTATATTTACAATTTTATTTCTTTTTACTTTTGTTTGATTTTCTGGGTGATGCAACATATTAGGTCAAAACCTTCAGGAAATAATCCAGATGGACTCCTAAATCCTGTCCATATGTTGCAAACCATAGCTTGGAACTCATTAGCCATGTGCATCATTCCCAAATTTCAAGTGTTGTACTTGACTGGTCTGCCTATGTCCTCATTACATCTTCCTGCAGAGTATCAACATCAGTGCAGAGCTGCTCTATCTAATGGACTAAATGCCATGTATGAATTCCAAATTTTTTCCTTGTACCTACTTTTCTAACTTATTTTGAAGTGTTAAATAAATTCAAGCACAGATTCCATTTCCATTTCTGTATCCAAAGAAATGACAGTAAGTTTAATTGGATAAATACTCACTAAATACAAACTATATGCAAAGCACTAAATAGGGATAGAAGTTAAGATAATATGGTCTCTACTTTCCCTTCCAGTCTAGAGGAGGCAGCCATGTAAACAGTTAACCTTGACGAGCAGAATAAAATGGTACCAAGTAGATTCAAGTGTTGAACTGAATATTTGTGTCCCCCAAATTCCTATGTTGAAGTCCTAATCTCCAGGGTCACGGTATTTGGGGCCTTTGGGAGGCAATTAGGTCCTCAGAGTGGAGCCCTCATGAATGGGATCAGTGCCCTTAGAAGACGAGACACGAGAGGGTTGATCTTTCTCTAGGCCAAGTGAGGACGCAGACAGAAGGTGCCCATCGGTAAGCCAGGAAGCAGGCTCTCACCGGACCCTGGATCTTCCAGTGCCCTGATCTTGGACTTTCCAGACTTCAGAACTGTGAGAAATAGATGTTGTTGCTTACAACCGCCAGTCTACAGTTTTGTGTTATAGAAGACTGAACTAAGACATTCCAGCTTGAAAGAAAGGGAAACGGCTTCTGCCTGGGTTGACTGGAGAAGCCTGCCCGAGTGTGAGACGTTCGAGCTGCGGCTGGAAGAGCAGGCTTTTGATTGACACAACGCCTGAGGACAAAGTCCACACACACAGTTGGGAAGAACCTAAAGGGTCTCAGAGAAATGGAGCCAGAGCCCTGACCACACCACGCCTAGAAACCATCTACCCATGGACTTTCTGCTGAGTGAGATTATCAATTTTCTTCTTGTTTAAGACTATTTGAGCTGGTTTTTCTATTGCCTGCACTCTAAGTGATATAACCTCTGCAAATCTCTCAACCTCTATTTGTGACTGTCACCTAGGTGTCTCCAAATGGATGTCCCAATAACACCTTGTGCTAGTTCGGGTTGTCTGAGAAGCAGATGCCGGCAAGAGGTTAGACACGGAAGAGATGAACTGGTGAGAGAAAATCGGGAGGAAGCCGTCAGAGTAGTCCCTCCTTTGTGGGAGGAGGAAGGAGGGGAGGCTGAGGGGAAGAGCCTCAGACTGCTCCGCAGCTTTAAGAAATTTCATCAGGGCTGATGGAGAGTCCTCAAGTCAATGTTGCTGATTAAAGGACGAAAATTCTAAATCGACTTCGAGGGCCTGTTCAGTATTCCTACCGCGCCCAGTCACTGGCTGGGACACCCCCCGCCCCGGGAGGCGTGACCTGGGCCTGATTGACGCAATAGATGTCAGAGCACACCAGAACCTGGGGCCCTTGGTAATCAGCTTTTGTGAGGTGCATTTTCCTGACCTCCACACACCTCAGTCTCAATACACCCAAACTGAATCCCTTTGACTGGGCTCACAAGCGTCCCTCTCTGCCTGTATTCCCTACCTTCCTTGTTATTCTAAACAGAAATTATGAAATCATCCTTGATTTCTTCCTCTTCTCCACTCCCCCACACCCAATAATACCTCCTATTTTAATAATTCTGCTTCCAAAGCATCTCTTATACTCACTGCTGCTGTCACTTGCCTGATCCTGGCTTTCATCTCATGCCTGTGCTGTTGCAGTAGCCTAAGCAGAACTCACTTCTGACTCTCGGTCCAACATTCTTTTCACCACATCAAACTACTTTGAACAAGTGTGGAGTTGGAAAGACCATCTAATTCATTCCTCTTCAGCCTTTGATCCACCCTAACACACCTGAGAGATTCTGATATGCCCCCCTCCACCCCAAATAAGAATCACTGATAATTGTTTAAAACCATCATAGAGGGTTAAGGGAATCATCCTCTGTTCAGGACTTACCATTATCATTGGTCTGTGCAAGGTCATCTCTGGTTGGATTTATTTTGACGTTTTATTCCCATTCCTACTCCCATTCCCCTCCCTGCCAGTAGGTAACCATTCTAATGTGTTTGATGTGTGTCTTTATAATCACAGGTGGTGGGGTTTTTTGAGAGTTGAAGATCTAATCAGTTATTACTAATAAAGTATTAAAAGCAGTTAATTTTTTTCTCTAGGTGCCACATCCAGGATTATATATGTGCAAACTTTAAAAATCAGTTATTAAATCAAAATGTATTTTAAAAGTGTTTCCAAGTGAGAACCAATTCTAAGAGGAGAAGAGTGGATTTTAGTTGCCACAAATCTCATGTTCCGTTGCAGAATCCTCTGGCTCTGAAGATGCATATCAATCACTGGGAAGTGGCAGAACGGCCTCCAGGGATGTGACAGTCTCTTATCATCCCATCATCTTTTTATCACAGACTCTGGTCGGAGTCTTGGGGACTTTCTCACTCCTCTATGGGCGTATCTTCACATACCGCAAGGGATGCAGGTTCGGGTCCACAGATTTGATTCTCACTCACCTACCTGTCCCTCCCCTCTAAAGGAATCCCCCAGACACTGGCGGGTTTTGGTTTGAAACCCTTCTCCTAGAGATTTTGGATACAAAATTGTTATCTATCTTCACCAAGTGGGCAAGGGGTGTCCTTTGGCACCACCTGCCTCTTTAGTATCTTCCAGGTTATCACGATCGACTGCAGGACCTCCAAGTGGAAAGCGCTTAAAATAAAATCTCCCAAGTATATTGGCCTTTCCATTTCCCTGTACTGGATCTTGCATGTGTGTGTGTGTGTGTGTGTGTGTGTGTGTGTGTTTAAGACATTAAAAATATATAATAGATTTTATTTCCTAGAGCCTTTTTAGGTTTACAGAAAAGTTGAACAGAAAGTATGAAAAGTTCCCAGATATTCTCTTTCTGCCCCTACTCCCACCCCCGGTTTCAGTTTCTTCTATTAAGAACATCTTGCATTGGTGTGGTACATTTGTTACAACTGACAAACCTAGATTGACACATTATTATTAACTAAGGTCCATAGTTTACATTACACTATGTTGGATATCCTATGAGTTGTGACAAATGTATTATAACATATATCCACCATTACGTTATCATTCAGCATAGTTTCACTGCCATAAAAATTCTCTGTGCTCTAACTATTCATTCCTCCTTGCCCGAAACCCCTGGCAACCACTGACATTTTTACTGTATCCATAGTTTTACCTTTTTCAGAATGTCATATAGTTGGAGTCACACAGTATGTAGCCTTTGCAGACTGGCTCCTTTCACTTAGTAATATAGATTTAAGTTTCCTCTGTGTCTTTCCATGGTTTGCTAGCGCATTTCATCACTGAATAGTATTCTATAGTACCAATATACCACAGTTTGTGTATCCATTCACCTATTGAAGGACATCTTGTATTATTCCAAGTTTTGCTAATTATGAATAAAGCCACTATAAATATCTGTATGCAAGTTTTTATGTGGACACAAGTTTTTTTAACTCATTTGGGTTATCTAGGAGTACAATTGCTGGAGTGTATGTTAAGACTATGTTTGACTTTGTGAGAAACCACCAAACTGTCTTCCTAGGTGGCTGTGCCGTTTTGTATCCCATAGCCTATCTGGTTAGAAGTTAGGCTGTTTGCTGTTTGCTGTAGCTGTGGTGTCAGAGGCTAAACTTTCCTCTGGTGTCCTTGTTTTTGTCTCCCCTGTTGTCTTTCATTTTCTCTAAGGACTCCCTCCTTAAATGGGGTCTGGGACTTTGAGTTCTTTTAGCTGTAATCCTGTTGTTATACAGGAGCCCCACTGAGGTGTTGGTGGAGGGGAAGCATTCCATAGTCCTATGATTAGGTGGCAGTCTTTTGGTGAGCCTGAGTTGGGCATTTCTCTTCCCCCATGTTAAAAGGTAGTGTGGGCTGGATTTGGGTATTTCCCTTCCCTGAGACTGGTTAGGTTTTCATAAAACCTCAGTTGGTTAGGTTCTGGTAAAATAGCTTCCCTTGAGCACAGGACTTGTTAAGAAGAAGAGAGAGCCCTGGGAGCATTTCAAAATGGTTACTCTTCCTCTTCTCCTGCTAAAATCACCAGGGGATGTTTTTCTCCAGTCTGTAGCCTGAGAACATGGTGGGGCTTCTGGAGGTAAAACTCATGAAAGTGTAGTACCCCTAAGACCCGGATGGGACCCCTCGGAGTTTTTCTCTCCCTAGACTGAACCCCTGGCAATTCTCAAGTGAAACGTAATGTGTTTCTGCGAACACTAGCTGCAGCTGTGGGCTTCTGCATCTGTCAAGCAGTGATTCTCGGTCCCTACCTCTCTCTGTGGTTTGGGGGCAGCCGTCTATTCTGTGAGCTCAATTCTCTGATGAATCTAAGCAGAGTTGTTGATTTTTAGTTGTTCAGCTTTTTTTGTTGTTGTGAGGAAAGGAGTGAAAATCTCCAAGCTCTTTATATGTGGAACTGGAAACAGGAAGTCCCTTGATATGTGTTTTTATAAAGCATGTAGTGTTTAGTTTATAGTTTTAGTTTTCTTAAGTGGTATCGTGCTATTGACCTTATCCTATTTCCTACTTTTCCATTCAGCATCATGTTTAAAGGTCCTTCCACATTGCTGTATGAACATCTAATTCATTGCTTCTTAACGGCTTTGTAGCATTCCACAGTGTGTATCTACTACACATTTTTTTTTTTTTTTGGTGAGGAAGGTTGGCTCTAAGCTAATATGCATTGCCAATCTTACTCTTTTTGCTTGAAGAAGATTGTCACTGAGCTAACATCTGTACCAATCTTCCTCTATTTTTTTGTATGTGGGACACTGCCACAGCATGGTTTGATGAGCCATATGTAGGTCCACACCTGGGATCCAAACCCACAAACCCCTGGGCTGCTGAACCAGAGTGCACAAACTTAACCACTACACCACTGGGTCAACACTTACCACGTTTTTTTTTTCATTTCTACTTGTCCAGTGGACACCTAATTTGCCCTCAGTTTCCCAGTACACAAATAACTCAAGAATTAACATCCCCTGGGGCCGGATCCGTGGCCAAGTGGTTAAGTTCGCACGCTCCGCTGTGGCGGCCCAGAGTTTGGATCCTGGGCGCAGACATGGCACCGCTCGTCAGGCCACGTTGAGGCGGCGTCCCACATCCCACAACGAGAAGGACCTGCAGCTAAGATATACAACTGTGTACGGGGGTGGGGGCGGGGTGGGTGTTGGGGAGATAAAGCAGAAAAAAAAAAGAAAAAAAAAAAAGATTGGCAACAGTTGTTAGCCCAGGTGCCAATCTTTAAAAAAAAAAAAGAAGAATTAACATCCCCAAACATGCTTCCTTTTGGACCTGTGGAGGGAGTTCTCTGGAATAGATGTGTAGGCGGGAACTGGTGGCTCATAGGGATTAGCCACACTTAATTTGACCAGGTAGCACCAAATTGCTCCCTGAAAAGGTGCTAGGCAGGGCATGAAGGTCCCTCTACCCTCACTCCCTGACAATACTTGACTTCGCCTAACTAGCTAAGTGTTGCCTGTTTGATGCATGTAAACCGCCCCTCATTATTTTACGCCCACTTTTCTCCTTACTAAGGTTCGAGCTCTCGTCACATGCTTGTTCACCTTTTGGGTTTCCTTTTCTGTGAATTGCTTATTCATAACCTTGGCCCATTTTCTGTTGTAGTTCCTGTACTTCCCTTGTGGACTTGTACAAGTAGCTTATATATTCATATAGTAGGTCTCTACAAGTATTTTCTCTCAATCTGTCATGCCTGTTACCTTTGTCTATACTTTTATTTGTTGAATGAAACACATAATTTTGATAGAATCAAGTTCATCAGTGTTTCCCCTTGTGATTTTTGCTTCCCCACCCTAGGCCATAAAGATATTTTTTCTATATTATTTCTACTAACTTTATAGTTTTACCTTTCTCATATAGGTTAGGTACTTAATCTATCTGCAGCCTACCTTGTAAACAGATTAGATAGAGATCAGGCAAAGTTTCCAGAGAAAAGGACATGTAAGCTGCAATCTGCAGGAAAAATGAAGTTAGCCCAGTTAGAAAAGGGGAGAGCAGTGCTTCGCTTGCAAAGGCAGGAAGTTAGAGATGATTTATATCAAGTTTGAGAAAATGGAAGAAGTCTAGCATGCCTGGAGTATAAAATCCAGGAGGAAGAAAAATGAGAGATGAGTCTGAAAAGAAAGCAATGGAGAGAGAACGGAAAATACTGTAATCAAGTGTCACCCAGTGTCAGCTGGATAAAGGTGTAGATGAGCCAGGTCTACCCTGTTCCACAGGACAAAGTCCAAAGCCTCCCCAGGATTCCACTGAATTTCTAGTAGGTTTATATTGCTGACCATGAATTCCTGTTAATTCAGTTAAAGGATTATCACTGCCACGAATGAGTACCAGTCCTATTCTTCCACAATGTTTACCAAGACATGGGACCAGCCCTTTCTTTTCCTTACACTTACACACACACTCACATATGCACACACACAATCACCAACACAGCCAGGTAATTTGCGTAAGTGGTAGATTTTACAGAGCTTATGACAGGGTTATAACATTGCAATGTAAAAATTAAAGAGAATACTAGAATTCTGATTCTCCAAAGTCCTCAGCCACTTCACTTTCAGGACTTTCACCACCTTCATATTTCTACTTGTTTTGATTGACAATTATTTTCTTACCTTGGCTTCTGACTTCTCATGTCATTAGAGCTTCTCTCAGCCCACCCCCAATAGTTCTCTGAAGTATTTTTCTTAACAAAGACCATTTTCTCTGTAATAAGAGAAATTCCATTTCCAGTTGTTAGGATAATAAATGTTCCACCCTCCTACACAGGTTTAGAGATTTGGATTTTGTCTAACGGCAACTGGAAGCCTCATTGGATAGGTTTTTGTTTTGTTTTGTTTTTTGGCGGGGAAGATTGGCCCTGAGCTAACATCTGTTGCCAATCTTCCTCTTTTTGCCTGAGGAAGATTGTCACTAAGCTAACATCTTGCTAATCTTCCTCTATTTTATATGTGGGACGCTGCCACAGCATGGCTTGATGAACAGTGTGTAGGTCCATGCCTGGGATCCAAACCTATAAACCCTGGGCTGCCGAAGCAGAGCATGCCTAACCACTATGCCACTGGCTGGCCCCCACTGGAGGCTTTTAAATAGAGGTGTTCTTTTGTTTAAGATGTGTCTGAGTGATAGATTGCTCTGAGTGTAGTGTGGAGAATGGATCAGAGGGGAGTGAGATTTGAAGCTGGAAGATCATTTAGGAGACAATGGTAGTTGTCTAGGTAAGAAATGGTGGCAATCTGAACAAGGATGGTGGCAGTAAAGTGTTAGTAGGGATGGAGATGTAGATGGATACCAGATATAGTCAGTAGGCAGAAGCCACATGACTTGGCAATTTGATTGGATATAAAAGGTCCCTCAGTTTCTGACTTGGAAAACTCAGTGAATTGTGGTACCTTTTATTAAGATAGCAAATACTGAAGAAGAAGCAGGCATGGGGAAGATCCTGAGCTCAGTTTTGGTCATGTAGGGTTTGAAGTGCCTACGGGATCCCTGCAGAGATACCCCGCCGACAAATGGGTGTATTGGTTTGGAGGTCAGGAGATACATATGTAGAGATTACCAGCCTTGGATGGGGATGGATGAGATTGCTCAAACAAAGAGGACAGAATAAGAAGACAAGAGGGCCCAAGGCAGAGTTCTAAGAATTCCAATATTTAAGAGACAAGCAGGAAAGGAGAGAATGAATAACCAGAGAAAAAGAAAGAAAATCTGAAAGGTATGGTATCACACAAGCCAAGTGGAGTGAATATTTCAGAATGAAGGGAGTTTCTGAAGCTCATCTTCATGGACAAGAAACTGAGATTCCGAAAGCTTAAGTAAATTACCCTAAGATACACACACATAGGTAGGAGTTCAAACCCAGATCTCTAACTGTGTTCACAACAACTCCATCTTTGTGGGCCTCAGGTTCTTCCTCTATAATGCACTGAGGAAGTTGAGTTGAGAAAGAGAGATTGGGCTGGATAAATTCTATGATCCTCTTCCAGCTCTACAGTTGTATAAATGGGGAGGAATGTCTGGGATGGAGTACATGGGTAATCATAGGTGTGCCCTTTAGTTCTTTCTTCCTCTACTCCAAATAGTAGGACAGAGCAGAGAAAAATAAACGTTTGTGGAGCTGAACATGGGCACACAATAATTATTGCCAAGGCAAATTCATAGGATGCCATTAAATGTCCACTAACACACAGGGGTTAGAGACATAGCTGGAATCTGCTAGTAAGTCATCATTAGTTGACCAACATCCACCCCGCCAAATGCTGGTTCTACTTTTGTTTTCCCAGTGGTTCTTAGTTGGCCTGGCCCGACAGAAAAAGAAGCCTGGCAGCAGCTGTATCTATTAGCATTATTACGATATGAAAATATGACAACTGGCTTATAAATGGGGTTACTCAATATCTGTGGTTGTCAGGTGGTTCTGTATGTCTGTAATTTGAATAATAAAATGACCAGAGATTAGGCCTTGCTCCCTCCAGAGTCCAGAGATGTTTGGGTTCAGTTTTATTGAGAAAGATAAGCCTACCCTGCAAGCGCATACTTTCAAAAGAACTTCCTCTTTGCTGGCATACCCAGGGCAAGAGCCAGGCAGATGTGGGTAGCCACTTGCTGGTAAAGGGCCCACAGTGAGGGGAAGAAGATCTCTTCCCACCACGTCCTCCCTCAACGACTTTCTTGCTCCCTTAACTCTATGCCTGGATCAGAGCCCGCAAACCAAGGAGACAGGCCTCATCTTGTTGGTCCATTCAGAAGCTGAATTTCACCTCAGCATTTGATGTAGAGGATTTGTTTTTTTAATCAAATGCCCTAATGTAAGGTTCTATGCCTTCAAGACAGTATGGTGATTCCTCAAAAAAATTAAGCCTAGAATTACCATATGATCCAGAAACTCAACCTCTAGGTATATACACAAAAGAATTGAAAGCAGGATCTTGAACGTCAATGTTCAAAGCAGCCTTATTCACAATAGCCAAAAGGTGGAAACAATCGAGTGTCTGTCAACAGATGAACAAACAATGAAACAGATACAATATGGTCTATACTTATAATGGAATATTATTCAGCCTTAAAAAGAGATAAAATTCTGGTATGTGCTACAACATGGATGAATCTTGAAAACATTATGCTGAGTGAAATAGGCCAGACTCAAAGTGCAAATATTGTATGATTTTACTTATAGGGAGCACCTAGGGTAGTCAAGGTCATGGAGGCAGAAAGTCTGATGATGGTCACCAGGAGCTGAGGGGTGGGGTGATGCGGAGTTGCTGTTCAACGGGTACAGAATTTCAGTTTGGGATGAAGAAAAACTCTTGGAATGGATAGTGATGATGATTGCACAACAATGTGCATGTGCTTGATGCCGCTGGATCATACCATCTAAAATGGTTTCAATGGTAAATTTTATGTTGTGTATATTTTACCACAATTTTTTTTAAAATTTATACCTAGAACTTCTAGAGAGTGTGTGGTATAGTGGAAAGAGGAAGAGTTTAGAGATAAAAGGTAGTCGAGGGTTCCAGTTCTGACATTTACAGCTGTGTGACCCGGAGAAAGTCATTTAGCCTCTCTGAGGCTCAGTTTCCTCATCTCTAAAAAGGGACAATAATTCCTCCCATGTTGTTGTGGTTGTTCTGAGGTTTAGAGATAATGTATGTAGAGTACCCGGCACCATATCCGATATTGAGTGGGTGTTCATAAAATGATATTTTATAAACCTAAAAAAATACACATTACAATTCAGAGAATGATATATGTAAAGAAAAAAATCACTTTTCCGAATTTGAAGTTATGTATGTCAATTTTTTGGAGTACTCTTATCAGTGACTATTTGCTAAAGAGAAACTGTCTAATATCAAAATATTTTATTCCAAACTTTAGCGTCACCGTCATCTCTTATGTCTAATTTGACCATAAAGCATAGCAGTAAAACGCTGCCTCCCTGTGGGTCTGTATCTCTGAGCTCCAAGAGTCAAATGATTATTGTTTCTCATCTCCCTTTGGGTTTCAGCTTACTAATATTTTCATTAAACATTTAATTACTTTCCTTTAAGTGACTCTTTCTCTGTTCAATGCTCAATTCAAAGCTAAACAAGTGGAAAGATTTAATATAACTCTTCAAGTAAAGTATCTAGGGTTGGACTTAATCCCTAAATTACCTGTATGTAGATATAACTTTGAGAAGACATGCTAAGGAGAAAGCAATTCCTTGTGTGCTGTTTTGTAAGGAAGCAAGAAGTTGGAGGCAGCAAAACAAATGAGGCCCCCCGTGAATTGAGGTTAAAGGGATTTGCCCTTGCAGGACCCCACGTCTCTAATTGGGAACTTCAATTCCTGTAATCCAGAAGGATTGGGACCAGACGCTTCCAGATTATTGCCAAAGCCCACAGGTGACTCATAACGAAAAAACAATTAGTGTCCAAAAACCCTTCGGATAGAAAGAGGCAGTGAAGGAAACCTGATGCAGGTGCAGCCAGGGCGAGGCGCTCAGTGCAGATCCAGCCGTCAGCAAAGGAGAGGAAAGTCTGCGTATTTCCCTCTTCAGTTTTAATCTCACTAAGTATCCAAGGTTTTTCTTTCCAGAGGATGTTAATTTGCTACTTTAAAGGGAATGCAAGGGTGATTAGACCTACATTTTAAAAAGAAGGTTTTCTCTGTAACTCTTTAAAGTAAGAGTAATAAAAATAAAGTATATCATATAAAGTGCTCAAATTTCACACATTTTTGTTCTTCTAACACATACAGCCTGTGTGAAGAACCTAAAATTTTACAAGCCCGTTAAACTGCAAGAGCAATCCCCGGGGCGGGGGTGGGGGTGGGGGGCGGAGATTGGTAGGGAAGGAAGGTTCTGGACATTAGGCTCCAAACTTACAGTGGTTCTCAACCTGGGCTGCACATTGCAATCATCTAAGGAATTTGTTTAAATCCCAGTGCCTGGAATCCACCTGTGAAGACTGTGATGTAATCAGGACAGCCTGGGGACTGGGACTTTCACAAACTCCCCGGGTGATTCTAAAGTGCAACCAAGGACAAGAACGACTTTTCTAAAAGAAAAGCCGAGCAAGAAGATGGAGGACAATCATCTATTCCATTCAGGATCAGCTACGTAATTTTCAGGGTCCAGTGCAAAATGAAAATGAGGGGCTCTTTGTTCAAAAATTATCAAGATTTCAAGATGACAACAGAAGAGCATTAAACCAAGTGTGGGGTCCTTCTAACTCCAGGGCCCCTGCGACTGCACAGGTCACACACCCATGAAACTCTTTACTAAACCAAACCATTTTACTGCATTTTTTAGTAACAAGTCTCTTTGGAATGGCTAGGAAATATGCCATCTTTTCTCAATGTGGCGTTCATTGTGTCTCTAAAATCCCACCAATAACTAATCTGAAACGATATTATTGTCTATTTAAACAAGTTGATTTGCCTTGAAAGCTCCCTCACTTTGTTGAGATTAATAAAAGGTTGATCTACAGAACCAGCGTGTAGAGACATTTGGGACTTGCACTTCACATCCCCACCCACAACAGAAGAAACATCTTACCTATGAAATATCCACTCTGAATGAGAGCTTCTTGGTCTTCTAGAAAGCAAAACAAAACAAAAAGACCCCTGAGGTTGGAATAGTTAGTCTCTTTAAAAATCTCACACATTTGGGCCGGCCCGTGGCCGAGTGGTTAAGGTTGTGCGCTCCACTTCGGCCACCCAGGGTTTCACTGGTTTGGATCCACTCATCATGCCATGCTGAGGCGGTGTCCCACATAGCAGAGCCAGAAGGACCTACAAATAGAATATAGAACTAGGTACCAGAGGGGCTTGGGGAGAAGAAGAAGAAAAAAGAAATCTGTAAAAAACAAAAATAAATTTAAAACAAACCAGCCTCATGAATTCTCACATCCCTACCCCACACATCTGGCAATTACTACACTACATATTCCATTTGTCAACATCCATAGTAAAGGCTCAAACATCCAAGCCACCATTTACTTACTGTTCTTATCTATCATTGTCTCTTCTATTTACCAACTAGTAATTTTTAAATCTCATTACAATTTCAGGGAAAACTCCATAATTAAAGTAGTGTAGAAACTCCCTAATGCCAAATTTTGTCAAACAATTCAGTCTATTTCTCTCTTCCACCGCGGCGGTACCTGTCTATAGAATGTTAGGAGAGCCCTCTGGTGGCGAAAGTAAAATTCTAATGTTGGCAAATTTAAGTAAATGGAGCACACTAGACAATTCCCAGAAATGAACCTTTCCAGAAGAGGCTAGCTTCCATGCGCCCCCTATGCTCAGCCGGCTAATCCTCTTATTATCACTGCTGTTGGGACTGCTGGGGGAAGATCCGGGGTTAGATTCCAAGAAATTAGAGAGAAGCAGCTGTGAAAAACAGGGACTGATTTAAGGGGAAAAAAATCCAGTCAGATTCTTTGTTAGATCTCAAGATGCCAACTCGCTCCCAACACACACACACACACACACACACACACACACACACACACATCTCAGCCTCTACCCAACAGTCCTAAACCCTCTGCTCCTTCCCATTTTCATTTTCTAACGCTTCACTGCTTGAGATCCATTTGGGTTAGTAAGCATCCTCTTTTAAAAATGCAAGTATCTCTGGATTCCACAGAGTTTAGATAATAAGTCAATGGTTCTCAAAGTGTGGTCCTCAAACCAGCAGCATGAAGGCCACCTGGGAACTTGTTAGAAATGGAAATCCTGGAGCCCACCCCAGACCTACTGAATGAGAAACTCTGGGTGAGGCCCATGATCTGTGCTTTACCCAGCCCACCATGGCATGCTGATGCCCACCAAAGCTGGAGAAACACTGCTTTACACTATCAGCTCTTCTTTTTTTCCCCTCATGATTTTTCTTTCTTTCTTTATAGGGAAAACTGGATATATTTAAAGTGTACAACGTGATGTTTTGATATACATATATGTAGTAAAATGATTACCACAGTCAAGCTAATTTACATATAGATCTCCTCATATAATTTCCATCTTTTCTGTGTGTGGTGAAAGTACCTGAAATCTACTGTCTGAGCAAATTTCTGGTTTTAGTGCAGTGTTATTAGCTGTAGTCATCATGGTGTACATTCGATCTCTAGACTTATTCACCTGACATAGCTGCAACTCTGTACCCTCTGACCAACATCTCCTAACCCTTCCCCCACTTCCCACCCCAGATTCATCTGTATTATTGCAAATGGCAGAATCTCCTTTTTTAAGGCTGAGAGATTTCATTTCAGAGGTGCCCAATCTAACTGTGATTCAAGGAGTTTGTTATAAATCCAGTTCGATTCCCAGTCCCCATCTTTGGATATTCTGATTCATAGTAGGTCCAGAGTGGGACCCCTGCTGATTCTGATGCGGGTGGTACAAAGACCGTATTTCCCAAATCACTGTGTAGTGGATGTAGTGGGTGATTCCAGATGCAGTGGATGGGGTGGGTAACTCCAGAACATGGAGCATATTAGGAGTGTGTTAGACTTGAGTGGGGAACCACAAGGTGGGAAGCATTTGGATAGCATGGGGGTCCTAGATCCTTGGGAGAAAGGTGGAGAAAGGGAAGTTGGCATTGGCTAAATATAAATTTTCCTTATTTTAAAATATTTTGCCTAGAGTTGACTCTGCCTCATAAAAGCAGAAAAACTCTATTTCCTTGTCATCTCTATACCACGTGGCTCCTTCACTCCAGGCCACAGAAATCAGATTGGAGTCATTATAAAAGTCATCATGGTTTAATTGAACTTTTGTTGGGGACTCAGAGAAAGTAATTGCCGTATATGATCCTGTTAATAGGAATGTGTTCTGAATTACAAATAAAGATTTAAAAGAAACTTTTAGAACACAATTCATTTATAAGTTGGGTATTGGCTGATTCATTTAATTTTTCATAATTTTGTCCTGAACATATGGGTCTCTCAAATAGTGACTAGGAAAGAGTTTTACATAGAGTAGGTGCCAAATTAATATTTAATTTGATTTGAACTTTAGAATATATAATTACTGATTTATAAGTTGGGTATTGGCTGATTCATTTAATTTTTCATAATTTTGTCCTGAACATATGGGTCTCTCAAATAGTGACTAGGAAAGAGTTTTACATAGAGTAGGTGCCAAATTAATATTTAATTTGATTTGAACTTTAGAATATATAATTACTGATTTATATAGCCCATAGTTTCACTAAGTGGTAGTGTTTTTATTGCTTGCTGTGGCTCACAATATACAATAAAAAACAGCTGCATACATTAATGCATAATTAAAGTATGCCTTACACATATATTAATGTTGCATACATCACACATGCACAATGTATTATATAATTGTCTCATATAATATGTATACATTACATGTACATTATATAATATACCATAATATATATATATTTAAAATTACGTACAGTGGATTTAGGAACAAAGAGGATCGTGAGACGTTATGCGGCAGTACGCTCTGTTTTTACCGTCTTTGTTCTCCAGAGGATAAAGGATATGAAGATTGGGCTTCCTTATTCATGCCACTTACGCAAAACAATATTTTGAAAAGAATATCTGATAAAATTTTCATTACCTTTTAAACATACCTTATAGAATTTCTCCCCAGAATATTCCAAAACTTGGAAATGCTAAAGGAACCCATGACCAAGTGCTAGATTCTGAACAGCAGATGTGGCCTGGGTGGATCCCAAGAGAGAGTGGACAGGTTAAGGCCACTCCCTCATCTGCCCTGCGAAAACCGAGTCAAAGAAACCTCTGACGGGGGAAACATCATTTTATTCTAAAACAGCAACCCAAAATTATTAGCCTAGAACCCTTCCTCTTGTGGCCCTCGTGCAACTCTGATTTTTTACCTCTTCCTATAAACGTGCTTCCCACCACTTCCTGGAGGAGGCCGATGAGGAGAGAGTCCTCCATTAACTGAGCTGGGTTTTGCCTGTTTGGGAAAAAGTTGGGTGTGACTCAGTGGGACAGAAACCTGTATTCCTGATCCACCTGGCCAAGCCAACCCGTCCTCCTCTGGGAACGCCCCTTTGGCAGCCCCTTTCTCCTAGACGACAGGCAGCTAATGCCCCCATGTTAGAAACAACTGCTGCTTTACACCGATCACACCCCTGAGCGTTCCCAACTTAGGTTCTGTTGTGAGTGTTAAGAGTCCCCAAGTGGATATTTTACCATGGAATCTGCTTTTTTTCCCTTGGTCTTTTGAAACATCCATAAACACCTAATAACTTTTCTTACCAGAAATACTGCAGCAATTGTAAAAGGCTCTAACGCAATTCGGTGCTTTGGGGCCTCCCCCTCCCCCGCCGTTCCACCCTTCCAGAAAAGTTCAACAGCTAAGGCCATTCCAAAAGTTTGTCAGGCCAACCAAAATCACAAAACAAAACAAAAATCCAGTGCATTTGGATAGTAAATACTGTATTTTCTCAAGAACACTCCTAGGAAAGCTGTGATAACTTTTAGTGAAAGCAAAAGCCTTCCCTCGTCAGATGGGAGATGAATAACACTTCAGACAGGAAGGAGGTCTTTTCATTCAGAAAGTAAACGCACCCCAGAATTAAAAGCTCTAGAAGGCCGAGGAGGGTAAAGCCGAAGAACTCAGCTTTTCAGCACAAGCTAAAAGATTATAGGAGACCCCCAGCAGCCTCTAAGAGCGACGGCCAGTTCTTGCTACAGAGCAGCAGCACCACCTCGTGAGCAAAATCTTTTTGTTTTGTTTCGAGATCCCACTGGAAGCTTACATCCCTCTGTGTTCTGACTCCTGGAGTCTTCACTAGTTTTCAGGAGAGGCTACAGGTGGAGAAAGACCAGAAAGACCATCCCTGATTTTCTCTGGCAAGAAGGAAGCAGCTGTTACAGGGAGTATGCTGTGAACACAGTCTCCAGGACAGCCCTTAGCAAATTGAGTTGGACTATTTGTCTACTCACCTGACACCCTCTCGACTGTGGGCTCCTGAGAGAAGAGACTGTTGTCGCTCTCTGCATTCCCAGGACATCCCAGCCTTTAGCACAGGGGTGGGCACATTGCAGACACTCAGCAAATGTCTTACAAATGAACGGATTCACTGGAAACAAATCAGCCATAACATCAATATTAAGTATTTTCCAACTAACTCTACAGTTTGAATTGCAAACCTTACTAATAGAATTTGAGCAAGTACAAGAAATTAAACCAACATTGAAATACAAAGGTACATTGGTGTGACTGGAAATTCCAATGGTGGAAAATTGATTCCTAGTTGATTTTTCTGAAAGATAAATTATGATATAAATGAGAATTTCTTAAATAGGTAATCCAAGCCCTAACACTCAAACACATACGCCGGAATCATCCTACAAATGCTCATAAACCTAAATTATATTTTATATGTTATATCAACACACAATTAGAGGTATTTGGGGGGATCTTACAGTGATAAACAATCCAAGAGCACTCATCATAACCCCACCTTCTTCCCGGGAGTCCTATGCAATTCTCTTGCATTCAGAAAGTAAATAAAACTGATTTATTAAAAGTCACCCAGGAGAGAGTGTTGCCTGAGACAACAAAGAAATTACACATACCCTTCATCTGTTGAGAACCACAGCAGTGAATTCAGGAGGCCAAAAACACTAACAAAATTACACAGGCCTCAGCTTCCAAGAACAGTGTCTCCATCCAAAACTCTTACAAATTCCAAGGCCAGAAAACAGTGTGACTAATTTTAACTAAAATGAAAACCAGCTGCCGAAAACTCTATAGTAACTACATATAAAAATGTAAGAACAATGCTCTGTCATTTAAGTAAGGACAGAGAAAGGTACAGAACATAATTGCAGTGAGAAGAGGTGTTTGAAGATAACTCCAGCCCACTTCTGACTCTCAAAGTTCTGCTTTAACAACAGTTCAGAGGGAGTATTCTCTGAAAGTATTCTGCTTTCAGACCAAAACTCTTCAAAGTGACAATCATTCCCTAATGGGTTCGATGATACAAATCATGTTGATGGCAGCATTACAAAACCCTGATTACTGAAACTACACCAATGTCCTGGAAACAAGATTCATGTACTTCATCATAGATGAAAATCAGAATCTTCATCTGTTCAACATACTCTTACTCCATAAAGTATATGAGATTTAGTGACCCTCTGCACTTCTGTAATTAATTATAATTTTCCTTTTTAAAGGTAGCAATTAAATCTTATAGAATACATGCCTTTTGGAATTTCAGACAGAGGAAAATAAAAGGGCAACAATGAGGCCTAAAAAGCAGCTGTATCTAAAAACTTGATTTTTTCATAATTGGGCATTTATACAATTCCTATTAAAATGACCCTTCACAAGGAGATATTATGGCGAGGGAAGATTGTACTAAGATACTTGGTGAGACCAGCAATGTCAACCTGAAACAGATACTCAGAGCTCCGGCACCAGCTGTAGGGAAACTGTCTGTTTCTTTGAATTTTTGCAAATTAAATGCACGCTAGACATACTGAGGTGCTATGTGAACATTTTTTTTTTTCATAACAGCCCTGGGAAGTAAATTGAAATAACTAACTCCCTCTCTTTCCAAGACGAGGAAATCAAGATGCAAGGAATTCAGAAAACTTAATGAGGATTACACGAGGTGGGACTGAGACCCACACGTGTGGAGCTCGCGTTTTAGTGAAGTTTAGGGCCTCCTGTGCATCGACTACTCTGCTGGGCACTGTGATAGGAAGACAAAATAGAAGGTTCCCTCCCTGCCCACCAGAACTGGAAATTATTAGGAAAGAAAGACACACAATGAACCATTTGTGAACAAGAGGTCATGATATCCACTTTTACAGTACCTCCAATGTTGTGTCTCTGCAGGGACCCCTGCACTTTGTCACCACCGTCAGGATTAGACAGGACTGAGTGTCTGGAGGAAATAGCACACCTGAAAGTTGAGAGTTTTCCATGGCTCCTGATCAAGCCGTCTGAAGAGCGAAGTAATTCCGCCAGCACCCAACTGGTTTCAGAGACTAGGGATACTCTCCAGCCCCAGGGCTCCTAAGTGCTGGTGTGCATAAAGAATCACGGGGCTTTCTATTCGTTCATGAAAATATAATTAACATCTGCGAAGAGCTTGCTGTGGGCTAGACCCAGTGTTAAGCACTTTGCAAATGTTACCTCATTTACTCCTCATGACAGACAAGAAACTGAAACAGAGCAGCTTGCTCAAGGTCACCCTGCTAGGAGTAGACGGCGAGTCATCAGGCCCAGAGCCCTGTTTATAGAGCACAGGGCAGCAGTCCCCTCCCCTGGCTGTACACTTGGATCACCTGGGGAACTTTAAAATAACCTGTGCTGGGTTCCACAGAATCAGTCTCTGGAATCAAGTCAGAGCGCTGGTTATTTTTTTAATCTCACCCAGGTACTTCTAATGTGCAGCCGAGGTTGAAACTACAGCGATTTCAAGCACCTAGAGACTCTGGGTTGGGGCATGGCATCTTTAGCTTCAACAATCTGCCTAAGAGATTCTCATACAGGTGGTTTACAGTCAGAATTTGAGAAAAACTAGACTGGAGCAGTGATTCTCAAACTTTAGCATGCATGGAACTTATCTGGAGGGCTTATTGAAACTGTGCTGAGCCCCACCTCCAGAGTTTCTGATTCAGGAAGCGTGGGATGGGGCCTAAGAATATGCATTTCTAACAAATTTCCAGGTGATGCTGGTCCAGGGAGACCACACTTTGAGAATAAAAAATTTGAGAATTTTTTCGAAAAATCACAGTGGGAAACGATAGGTAGATAATCGGTCATTTGAATATCTATGATGTGTCTATATTATACATTTGTAGGAATTTGTTCTTTCTTTTGATAAACATTCACAAGGTTCCACAACGTGTCAAACACTGTACCAGACTCTGGGATTTGAATATGTATCCTGCTCTCAAGGAGCTTGTAACCCAGAATCATAATTTACATGCTGTGCCTAAAGGACAGAAGGGTCCACGAGAACCCAAAGAAGGGAGTGTTCAGTTCTACAGGAGACCAGGGGGAGGGCAGAAGTAAGGAAAGACTGACTTCATAGCGGCGGTGATGCTTGAGTTGAATGTTGAAAGTGAAGCAGAAGCGGCCTGGATTGACAGAGTGGGGAAGGACATTCTAGATTGCCTTGGAAATTTCAAGCAATAATAATGCTGGTACATGGTGTCTAAGGAAGGCATGGTGAGAATTAAGTCTGAGTGGAGAACTGACCATGGAGGATGGTGAAAGGAGATTTGGCTTTATCAGGAAGACAGTGGGGAGTCCTTGAATGGTTTTAAGATGGAGAGTAACATGATAAGGATTTTGTTTTCAAATACTAAAGTTGTAGTATAGAAAACAGAGAAATGGGGACAGGATCTGAACCAGGGAGACAAATTAAGAGACAGTCAGGTAAGAGAAGATTAGAGTGTGAACTAAGGCAGTAGCAGTGGATGTAAGAAAAAAGAGTGGACATCTTAGATTTTGTGGAGGTAAAATCAACAACAAATAGGATTAAGGCTTAAAACTACTCCCAAGTTTCCGGCTTAGGAGGCTAGTAGACCATGCAGCTGTCACAAAGAAAAAACAAGAGGAGGAGTGAGTTTGGGGAGAAACAGCAATAGTTAAGGTTTATGTGGTAATATATGTCAAGCACTGTGCCAAATGTCTTACATGCTTTATCTCATTTAAACTATAAAAAACCTTGAGCAGTTAATATGATTATTCTCATTTTCAAGTGAGGAAACGAAGATTGAGGGCAGTAATTTACCCAGGTTACATGGAAAATAAGATTCCAATGGATGTGGCAATTAGGAGGTCAATGGTCATCTTTGCCAAACCAGTTTCAAGGAAGTGGTGGGACCAATGTTTCATTGCAGTCGTTTTGAAAGCAAATGTGAGATAGGAAAGGGAGAAAAGAGGTACAGTTTATTTTTTGAGAAGGTTGGCAATAAGTGAAAGAGATCAATAAGGAGGTAACTAGAGACACAATTAGCTGTCTGGATCCCCGGAAAGGGCGTCCTGAAGGAGCTCCTTCCTGTTCATTCCCACAAGCTCTCGGCCTCTCCTGAGTCACAGGGCTGCTGGGACCTTCAGGCAACTGGGTATAGGTGTGGCCATAACCATAGAGGCTCCCAGGGGAGTGACCTGGTGTGGGGCTTCCTTCCCTGTGAACTGGACTTAGGGGTGAGGACCAGAGGCAGTGGATACTGGGAAGAGAATGGCATTCAGCAAACTATGGCTGCTGAGGATAGCCAATCTTGACCCCACATTTGAGTATGCTGGTCTTCCTGACCCCCAAAAGCTAGGACAGAGCCAATGGTAAGGTTAATCTTCCCTGACCTCCAAGCTAGGAAGGCAGAGAGGTGCCTCAGGAAAGGCTAGGTGCAGGGCCAAAGATCTATTTGCTTGCACTTCCTGCAGAATTCCTGCCATTTAAGAATATACCAGCAATCAGGCTTAAGCCCCAAATGAACCAAAGAGAAAAACAATATGTTACCTAAGGTATTCCAGCAGCCAGAAAGACAGGGAACAGGCAGGACGATTAGAATGCAAGCCCAATAACAAAGAACTGCTCCCGGAGGAAGCAGATGAACACCTGAATAAATGGTGAGAGCACTTAAGTTGTCATCGTGCAGCACCTCCTTCTCTGAGACCAGATGGAAGGCAGTGAGAGAGAATGCAGATATTGATAAGGTTACACACATGAGGTGAGAAGTTGAAGGAGCGTGCCCCTAAGTGGCCTCAATTATATGCGTGTGTTGAGGCATTTGCAGAGAGAAGAGGGTAATGGGATAGGACATATAAAGAGCTGCTGGACGAAACCGCACAATTCTGGGGATCAGACTTCTGCAAATGCACTGTCTCCAACCTGCACGGAGTATTCATAAGTGTATGATTTCTCACCAGCAGTACTTGGCCGCATGGGTATAGAGATAGAGAAGGTGGACGTATGGTTTGGGATTTCAGTGAGAAAGGGTTGAGGGTGCTGGGCTCATGGTTTCTAGGCCAATGTTGTTCAAATCCCAGGTCACAATTCATCGGTGGATCATAAAATCAATTTAGTGGATGATATCCAGCACTTTTAAAAAATGAAGTTAAATGGAATGGAACAAAAAAATAACAGAGTAAATCACTTTTGGTAATTTTTGTCTCAGTTAAGCATATGCATATATGTATTGTATATTGAGTTGTGATATAAAAGGTAGTTCTCAAGGGGTTAGTGTCAAAAAGTTTGAAAACAACTGGTCTTGGCTCTACAGAAGAGGAAGTCGTACTATCAGCAGAGTTTCTGGCAAACATTCTGGTTTCCCTTCTGTCAGGCACATGGTAGAATTGTACTTCCCTGCACTCCTTGAAATCAGGCATGGCCCTGTAACTTGTTTCGGCCGATTAAAAATGAGCAGGAGACATGAGTCTGGCTTCGAGAGCTAGTTCACTGTTAGCCACATCTTTTTGCCCTGTCACTGCCTTAGGCAATGCTCCAGATGTTGCTCCTCCCTCAGCCTGAGTCCGAGAACAAGGAGACATGGAGCAGAGGCTCCAGCCAGCTCACAATAGATGTATATTGTAGGTAACAAATAAACCTGTGTTCTCATAAACCACTAAGACTTGAGGCTTATCTATTACTGCAGCATAACTTAGTCTATCCTGCGTGAGATAGAAGTCAAGTCTAGAAGGAGATGATGATCCAAGAGAAAATGGAGGGGTCAAGGAACATCTTTCACATTGGTACTCAATGTGTCCTGATAGTCTATCAGAAAATAGATTTGCCAGTAATTGAGTGATAATTATATAATACAATAACAGCGAATAGCGTGTAGAAGGAAAATAGAATTGTCGATGGAAGCTCCGAAGTGGGACTCAAGCTGCTCCTTGAAAGATAAATTGAATGGGCAGAGGAAAGTGGGCCCATTCAGTGAGTGGGAAACAGAATGAGCCAAGGATGATGAGAATGGCATTCAGGGCAGGGGTGGAGATGGGCACAGAAATGAGACACAGTCTCACCAGAGCTGAGAGTTCATATTAGGAGAGGGGAAAATACCACTGGAAACAGAGGGTAGGATCCAATTTTGGAGGGGTCTTCAAAATTACACAGAAATACTTGGAATTCAATAAAAATAAGGAATGTAAAGTCCTTAGCACAATGTCTACCCATAATTAATGACTTGGCTTCTATTTGTTGCTGTTACTGTTGATGTCGTGCAATGAAGAGCCGCGAGAGATTTCTGAGAAGAGACGTACCATGCAAGCAGTGCTTTCGACCAATCTGGAAGCGGTGCACAGGCTGGACTGCAGAAGGAACAACTGAATGTGACAAAATTAATGAGGAGGCAGTGGTCCAGGAGTGAGGCAATAAGAGGGAGGACAAAATAAATTCCACCCTAATTGCTATTTTTTTGTCTGTCACACTCTTCGCCACATGGCCACCAAGTGAACACTCATGAGAGCAAAATCTTCCCATGCTAAGAACCTGTAAAAATAGGGTTTAATAATACTACGAAAGCATTCAGAGATTATTCCAGCAGTCTCTGGGGTGATTCAGATTTTTGGTTCTTTTGTGAAAAGTGAAGTTAGGCTGCAGAGAGATCATTTATCCAACCCTTAGCCAGCTCCACTTAGACCCTGAAACTCCCAGTGGAATCGACAGTCATACCTTGGAGAGTATCCCCGTTCCTCAGAAACCCTGCTTTTACAAGCTCCACCTAATGCCCTAGAATCTACCCGACATACCAGGTAGGAACGAAGTCTGTAACTTGGAATAGAAGATGCGGCCAGTCTCATGGTGACTTTCCCTGCCTCACTTCAATGGGGTTGCCTTCATTTCTACATAGAAGGTAAACATTGCCATGGTCTGAGACCTTTAGCCAGCGACACTAATGTTCACTGGCCTTCCTTCAAAAGTTTCTTAATTACTTGACCTCCTCCAAGGGACCATATTATCACTTTGTTGCAGATTAGAGCAAGGAATTTACAACAGTTCCTTGGATTCTTCAGGCCGCTGTTCAGCAGGGTAATCTTGGACAGCTTCTAGTGTTCTGTGTCTCAGTTTGCTGCTCTGTGTACCAGGAAAACAATCATATTCACTTCACAGGGAAGCTGCAAGTCTTAATTCATGTTTGCAAAACACTTTGACATCCTCTAATGAAAAGTGCCATATCTAAGTGACGTATAATTAGAGGCAGGTTTGTCCTTATGATCCTTGAGAGAAGAAAGCCACAGAGAAGCAGTAATTGCATGTCTGTCGTTGTTTCTCATTCATTGATCAAATTCTTGACAAATACATGTCACCATCCTAACTTTCTGATTAAGAAAACAAGTCTTTAATAGCTAAAAATAAAACATCAAATTACCACATCACCTTCTACTTCTCCAGCCAAGGACACATTTTCCTCTTCTACCAGACCAGTAAATCTGGGATCCAATCCAGCTTACTTAAATGCAGGAGTGGGGGAAAAACCCAGACCCAAATGGTAAATGACTTGCCCAAGGTCAATCCGAATTTGGCCCCAGAAAGGTTTATTCTAATTCTATAGCTCTAATTCTTCTCTCTCAAAATAGTCTGAATTAATGAATCAAGTCGCCAGAAAGAATTTAAAAGGCAGAAGGGACATCTTTTCTTCTGACTGGAACATCAGACTTTTATGAAATAGAAGTTCTTTTCTATGCCAACCAGGGTAAGTTCTCCTGAAATGTCCTAATTAAGTGGATATGAGCCAATGACTTGTCTTCCAAAATATTTTGGGTTTGCGAGTAATGTCCCTTCCATATCTGGGAAAAAGCATTTCTAAATACACAGCAGACGTCTCCTGTTTTCTCTGGAAGCCTTCCCCAAGCTGTTTCATGATAGGTGGTTTGCTGCTACAGCTCATTCTGTTCCCTCAAAGCAAAACGCTCACAAGTTCAGCTTCTTGGCCCCAAAGACGGCAGCACATGGACGAGTCTGGTACCGAGCAATCATCTGGAAAACTTCCACATTTTCACATTTAAATACCCTATTTATGTGCTCTTCCATCAAAAAGAGCTTTGTGAGAAATGGTTATTTTCTTCAATTTCGTTTGCTTATCAAAAAAATCGAGAAAGAACTGTGATTTTGCTCTGAAAACACCATGATTTATAGAGAGTGACTACTTAGGTGCTGACGGTTCATTTTCCTCCAAGGTAAATGTCCATCCCTCCAATATCACATTTTACAAGATTCCTGTGAGAAAACTCCTGAGAAGGGAACTAAATTATGAGAATACTTACATCATTTCAGTAGCTTTTCCTTATATTGCAATGTATGCAACTTAAAGTGTGTTTATATATGGTAATGTGGGCAACATCCTATTATTTATTTAGTTTTTATATATTTTTATCTTTTTATATGTATTTTATTAGAATTGATCAATCTCACTTTTTCCAATAAGAAATTATAATAACATAGAATTTTTGGTATCGAGGAGGGAGACTCTGGATGGAAAACTGCTCATTTCTAGAGAAGAAAAATTAGGCTAGTCCTTCCTTGATAATCCACATAATGTGTTTTTACTTTAGTGAAATGAAAATAGCATTAATTAGAAATACATTTGCAGATTCCATTACTCTATGCAATTTTTTGCAAATCCTGATTAAATGGTATAATAGCCCTGAAATATACAATTGGCTCTTTATTATTTAATCCAGAGGTTGGCAGCACCAACCACAAAACATAGCCAACTGCATCGTGTCACAAGAAGGGCACCGTGACTTCATGCTCCTGGTGAGAAGCACATGTGGGCAGTAGACCTGTAACAAAAACCAGGCTTGGGATGCATGTGGTGCCTGGTGTTTCTTTTTCAGAAAGATTTTTATTATAATAATTAATAGTATTTTTTAAAGAGAAAACAGGAGAAAAGGAGCAAAAAAAAACCCGCCTTTGTTGTTGGGCAAGAATACAAGGAATGCTGTCGGGGGTGGGGTGGGGTGGAGGGAAGGTGTATAATAGATTACATGTGGGCTGCTTTCCTCTGCCCAGTGAGCATGTGGGTGTTACACACTTACGCCCGGGTTCAAACTCCAGCTCGATACCAACTATCTTAGCAACCTTGCCAAGTTACTTTGCCCCTCTCTGCCTCAGTTTCTTCATTTGTAAAACAGAGTTATTAAGACTTACCTCATAGCATTGATGTGATGAATAAATAAGGTGACATATGTAAAGCATTTAGAGTATTGCCCAGGACGCAGTTGGGGCTTTTTATGATTAACTATTTGTAGTGTTGTCATCAACGTTTCTATTTTAAAACTTACTTCCAACTACAGTGTCTCTCTTAATAAAGTGAAAATAGTAGTTCACATGCCAAATTATAATCATTGCTATCGTTTCTATGCAAACATGACATCACTGATCCTTTCCCACCATGTCAATCATACCCTCAGCTCTTTAGTGAGCACTTACAGGACACAGACATTTCAGGCACAGACATGAATGCAACACAAGTCACCTGTGGAAAGTACCTGGCTGAGAGTCACACAAAGGGCTGGGCATGCAGAAAAGAGGCAGCAATTGTGTCGATTGGGGGAATAGAGGAAGACCTTACAGAGGAAGTGACGTGTGAACTAAGTCTTAAAGGACGAAAGTGACATGTGAATTAAGTCTTAAAGGATGAACAGAGGTTTGAAGGGGAGAAAGCTGGGGAGGAAAGAGTCTACTCCAGGACGTGGAACCAATAGCCTAGTGTGAAGGGAGTAAGGGAGGAGAGTTGGCCCGCATTGTGGAGAACTGTGTGAGAGATACAAGTGTGATGGGGCATGAGAGTTATTTTCATGTGTTGTCTCGACTGGGCCATGGGGTGCCCAGACATTTGGTCAAACATTATTCTGGTTCTGTCTGTGAGGGTCTTTCTGGGTAGATTAGCATTTGAATCAGTAGGCTGAGTAAAGCAGATTGCCCCTCCCAGCATGGGTGGGCTTCACCCAATCAGTTGAAGACCTGAATAGAACAAAAAGGTTGACGCTCCATTGAATAAAGGGGAACTCCTCCTGCCTGACTGCCTGACTTCCTGAGAGCTGGGACATCAGTTTTTTTCTGCCTTTGAACTCAAACTGAAATATTGACTCTTCCATCATCTTGAGCCACCAGACTAGAACTATATCCTCTGCTCTCCTGGGGCTCCAGCTTGCCAACTGCAGGTCTTGGAACTTCTCAGCCTCCACAAGTGCTTGAGCCAGTTTCTTATAATCAATCAATCAACCAACCAATCAATCAATCCTATTGGTTCTGATCTCTGGAGAACACTGACAAATATACATACATAGATATATTTGTGTATATGTATATATACACACACACATATATATATATATACACACATACTAATATATGGGGGAAAATATTCAAGTGTCCCTATTCACAATTCTCTTCCTCGGTTGCCTTCCAAGGACAGGTCTGTGACTGCACGTGGATTCTTTGATTCATTTCCAGGGCTAATAGGTAAAGCTGAAAAATTAAGAGAAGGGGGCAGATTGATTTCTGTATCGTGCCTGTTCATGTCAAAGCAGTGGCGTGAAGTTTCTCTTGAAGAAAACATTCAACTCAAAGGCAGAAGGAAGAGGATGAAAGAGGTGGAGAGAGTTTCGAGGAGGAGTTAGCAAAGAGGGAAGGGGAGAAACGTAGCTTAGTGTGTGACTTTAGAGAGTGAGTTTGTAAAAGGACTGGGGGGAGTTTTGCTGTCAGCTGTATGTGGCAATTCTCCCCACGCTCAGGAGGCTCCAGTGAACACCGTCACTGCTTTTGAAAGCCAGATTCATGTTCCTTTGACATAAATCACCATGCATGAGGAAGCAGCAAAAAGGCCCAGTTTTATTTGAGTTGTTTAAAATAAACCCCTCAGAAAACATAAAAGTACAATTAGAAAGGAAAGTAAACTCCTCAGAACGCCCTTCAGGAAGAGCTCTGTATTAGCCAGGATGGCGTAACAGAAACCCAATCAACGGTGGCTTAGTTAAATGTGAGGTTTTGTTCTCTCTCATGACAATAGGTCCAGAGGGTGATAACCAGGGCAAGTGAAGCAGCTCAACAAAGTCTCTAGGTAGTCCTGCTGTTTTCCTGTGCTGCCATCCACCGCCAAGGTTACAAGACGGCTGCCACCCTGTGAATCACCGTGTCTGTCCAGGCAGGAAGAAGGGGAAAGAGCAGAAGGGTACTGCCAGCTGAGTCTGTCCCTTTACATCAGGAAATCGTAGTTTTCCTGAAAGCCTCATACAGCCTACATACATCTTATTGGCTCTTGGAAAGCCAATATTTTGTCTGGATTCTGTTGGTAAGGAAAAGGAATAAACAGATATTGGGTAGCCGAGTGGCAGAGTCTGCCACACACAAAATATTTAATTGGAAGAAATCTCTTGATTAGTCCGTTCAGTTGGAAGCTAAGCTCTTGAGTGGACCTGAAGGAGGGCAGAACTGCCCTGCAAGAGAGGAGGGGAGGAAGTATTTACTTGCTCCTAAAGCAGACAGGGAGAGACTGAGAGGAAGAAAGGAGAAGAGCCGGTAAGACGATGTTGGACAGGGCATTGCACATCGTGACTCCCCACTTGGATTCTCTCCAAACTCTCAATAAGAGGGTATTACTCCTCACACTCCTCCAAAAAGCCATGAAACACTTGATGTTAGTGGCTTTCTGGTGGAAACCAGGAAGGTATGGGTTTCTGCATCCACTATGTCATGGGCCAGAATATAAAAATCCCTCTTGGTTCTGGAGCATGGAGACATGGAAAATCAGAAAGAGGTAAGCCATCACAGAACCTCAGAAGGGTCCATGGAAGTGCCTTACTCAACTGTTTATGCACTAAGCACCAAATAAACAAACAAACAAAACCCACAAACAAACAAAAAACACATTAACATTATACCAACTCCCACCAGAACTCAATTCCAAAGTTTCAACCCACTGCAATGAATCATTTATTTTCACTATTTTCTTCAATTCTAAATCAAAATCGGGAAGCATATTGATGACCACCAGCTATATCCTGTGAGTGAAGTAATGTATAAAATCTAGTACAACCTCTGATAATGCTCTACTTTGCTGGACACATAAGTGATGCTCCATGAATACTCAACCCAACACAAACTTTCCCATATTTGTGTTCTACTGCTATGTGACAAATTACCACAAATTTAGTGCCTTAGAACACCACACATTCATTATCTCGCAGTTTCCGTGGATCAGGAGTCCAGGCGCAGCTTGACTGGATCCTCTGCTCAGAGTCTCACAAGCTTGCAATCAAGGCATTGGCCAGCCTGCATTCTCATTTGTAGGCTCAACTGGGCAAGAATCCACTTTCAAGCTCTTCAGATTGTTGGCACACTTCGTTTCCTTGTGACTATAGGACTGCGGGCCACAGATTTTTGCTAGCTATTGACTGGAAGCCTCCCTCAGGTCCTAGAGGCTACTCATGTGGGCTTCTCAATATGGCTGTTATTCATCCAGTAAGGAGGATCTCTAGCTCCAGTCTGCTAAAATGCAATCTTATACAATGTCACATAATCACAGGAGTGACATCCCATGACCTTCACAACATAACATAACGTAATCATGGGATTGAAAAAGGGACATCCTTTTTATATACAGTCAGGGATATGTTCTGAGAAATGTCGTTAGGCAATTTCATCATTGTGCGAACATCACAGAGTGTACTTACACCAACCTAGATGCTATAGCCTACCACATACCTAGGCTATATGGTACTAATCTTATGGGACCACTGTTGTATATGCAGTCCACTGTTGACCGAACCATTGTTATGCACGCATGACTATACATGTTAGGAGCAAGTCACAAATCCTGCCTACAAGAAAGGGGATTACACAAGGGCATGAACACTGGGAGGTGGGAATCATTGGGGGTCACCTTGGCATCTGTCTGCCACACAATCCATATTATAGCATACAAATTGTCAACCAAATGAAAACTTTTCTATAGCAAGAGTTCAGATAAAAGGCCTCAAGCATTTCTCCCTCGTATATGTACCACACACATCCTATATCTCATGGAGCTTAAGTGTTTGTATAGACTTAGGCTCCTGGTGTCTCAAATATCGAATAAGTTACTGCATAACTACCTCAAAGCTTAGTGGCTTAAACCAATAACCATTATATCCTGCTTATGAGACGGTGGGTCTCTGGAGCATGGATCAGAGTAGAACAGAAACAGTTTATCTCTTTCCTGCTTGATGTCTGCTGGGACTGAAATATCCAAGATGGTGTCTTTCCTCACACATCTGGAGCCTCAGCTAGGATGGCTCACGTGGCTGGGGGCTGGCTGGAATGGCCTACTGGCGTCATATTTGTGGGGCCCCAGTTCTTATTGGCTGTATTTCTCCATTCCTTCAGTTTCAGGCCTCTCTCTCTCCATGCAGCCTCTCCATGTTATGCCTCCTGTCTCTAGTAGGGGAGCTGGACATTTTACAGGGGCTGGACTCCTAGAGGCGAGCCATGGAAGTAGCTAGCTTTCTTAAGGGTTGGGCTTCGAAGTCCCAGAAAGTCACTTTTGCCATATTCTACTAGCTGAAGCCAGTCTTTATTCCTCCCTTGTCTCTTCATTGTCTTATTACACTGGCTTGGACCCCCCCTCCCCAATGCAATGTGGATTACAACATCATGATGATGTGCCTACTTCTCTCATTTCTGATTTTAAAGGGACTGCTTCTAATGTTTCCCAATTTTGAATCATTTGTGCTGGCTATTTGATAAACATTTTTATCAGGATAAAGAGGTCCCTTTCCATTTCTAGTTATTAAGTGTTTATTTTTAATAACAAATGCTTTTTCTGCAACTTTTGAGATGATCATATGGATTATTATCTTTTAATGTATGAATGTAGTGAGTTTTCCCACATTTGTTAAACCATCCTTGCATAGCAGGGATAAATCCAACTTGATTACAGTATATTTTTTTTTTTATAGTTTTTTCAATTTGCTAATATTTTGTTTAGGATTATTGTATTTTTGTTGATTAGTGAAATGGGCCTGTAATTTGTCTTTCCCATATGTGTTTCTGGTTTTATTTTGAAAGTTATATTGACCCCATAGAACAAATTGGGTAGTACCCTCTCATTTTCTATTGTGCTAAATAATTTGCATATTTTATCTGTTCTTTAAAAATTTCCCAGGAATTTCCTATAAAACTATCAATGTTTTCTCTGTGGGAAGAGTTTAACTATTGTCTCAATTACTTCAATGACGGTAATAGTATAAGACTATTCAAGCCAGGGCCTGGCCCCGTGGCCTAGTGGTTATGTTTGGCGCTCTGCTTTGGTGGCCTAGGGTTTTGCACGTTCGGCTCCTAGGTGTGGACCTAGCACTGTCATCAAGCCATGCTGAGGCAGTGTCCCACATAGCACAATCAGAAGGACCTACAACTAGAATACACAGCTATGTGCTGGGGGGCTTTGGGGAGAAGAAGAAGAAAAAAAAGAGATTGGCAACAGATGTTAGCTCAGGTGCCAATCTTTAAAAAAAAAAAGAGAACTATTCAAGCCTTTTATTTCTTCTGGTAAATTTTCCCCCAGGGTTTTGTCCTTCTCACCTACATTTGCAAAATTATTGGCACAGAGTTGTTGGTAGGGTTCTCTAATTTTTTTTTAAAGGTATGCTTTTTGGTGAGGAAGATTGGCCCTGAGCTAACATCTGTTGCTAATCCTCCTTTTTTTTGTTGTTTTCCTCCCCAAAGCTCCAGTACATAGTTGTATATCCTAGTTGTAAGTCATTCTAGTTCTTCTGGGTGGGATGCTGCCACAGCATGGCTTGATGAGCAGTGTGTAGGTCTGCACCAGGCCAGACCAGGTAGGTCTGGGCCGCTGAAGCTAAGCACACGAACTTAACCACTCAGCCACGGGCTGGCCCCATTGTTCTCTAATTTTTTAAACTCTACTTTATTATAGTTATGTTCCCATTTTCATTCATAAGATTGCATCTTTTTCCTTCTCCTCAATAAATCTTGTCGGTGGTTTGTTTATATTGTTAGTTGTTTTGAAAAATCAACTTTGGTTTTGTTGGTCTATATTGAATCTTTGCTTTCTATTTCATTTTTATTTTATTTTCCTTCTATTTTATTTGGATATATTCTGTTATTCTTTTATCAATATCTTAAAACAGATATTTATCTCATCAATTTTCAGGCTTTGCTAAATTTTCCAGAAGCATAATTTTTCCTGTATCCCACAGTTTTCTAATCACTATTCACTTCTAGGTATTCTTTGAAGTTTTCACTTAAAAAAAAAGCTAAGTTATTTAGCAAAGTGTTTTATAGATTTTGAAATATGCAGGGACTTAAATTTTTTATGTTTTTGTAATTAACTTCTAACAAGCGCATTGTGTCGAGAGGTTATGGTGTACATGATAATTAGTCTTTCGAATTTATTGAGGCTTTCTTAATGGCCTAGTGCATGAATAATTTTGAAAATATTACTAAAGTGCTTAATAAAAATGTGTATTCTCTAATTGTTGGCCGCAGAACTCTATGTTTGTGCATTAGATTGAGTCAATTGTGCTGTCAGGTTTATCTATATCTCGCTGCTCCTTGTCTGCTTGATCTAACAAAAATTAGAAGCAGTCACTTGAAATCTCCCACATGACGATGGATTTCTGTATCTATTTTTTTCTGTAGACTTGCTTCCTATGTTTTGAGGCTATTTTATTCAGTGCATACATGTATAAAATCATTGTATGTTCATAATACTATCACCCTCCCCATCCCTAAAAGAACTGTTTGTCTTCAAGTCCGTTTTATCTGACAGTAACATGGCCACACTAGTTTTCACGTGGCTTCTGTCCAATGTGTCTTTTTCTATCCTTTTGCTTTGTGTTCTATGAATTCAGCGTTTTTTTAGATTCTATGTATAAGTGATACCACACAGTATTTGTCTTTGCCTGGCTTATTTCACTTAGCATAACACCCTCCAGGTCCATCCATGTTGTTGCAAATGGCAGGATTCAATTATTTTTTAAGGCTAAATAATATTCCATTATATACATATATAAATTACCTTTTCTTTTCCTGTTTCTTTTTTTCTGTTCAGGAAGTATTTTGTTACTGCTGAAGTTTAAGAATATTCACTGACATAAAATCAAGACTTTCAGAAAATCTGCTGCATAGCCCTGCTCAGCTTCTGAATATTGGTTTTTGCAGACATATCAACATATTTCTCTTCAATACAGATAACCATTTCACCCATGATTGATGGATCAGTTTAACTTCCAATTTCAGTACTTGGCCTTTACTTAGGAAGCTCTTCAGGACTGTTTGTAATTCAGGAACAGTGGCTTCATCTAAAGGAGATGCAGTGGTAGCTGTGCAAGGTTCTTCTCCCTGGGGGATGCTCATTATGGTAGAAAAGGCGGAAATGACTCCAGGGGTATTGCTCAAGCGACCTTTTCAGCAAGGAAATTATCAGGTTGGACATGAGGGGAGAAAACCCTCTCTTTTGCTGTCATGTCATTTAGGCTTTTCACTTTAATGGAATGCTTTATGTAGGGATTCATAATAGAAGCAGCCATTCGGGGTTCCTTCAAGATATGTGCTACTTTCAACAATTCCTTTTCTACTTGTTCCAGTTTATTCTGTTTAGATGCAGCAGAATAAAGCTCAGTGGCATAGTGACCTTTGATACAATATCTGAACAGGTGGCCTCATAAGCTTGGCAAATGGCCTGGCCACAGATGTACTGAAGCATCGCACCTGCCAGGACAGCCTGGACACCGCTGGGATGGCCATCGTCTCCTGGGCAGCTGTAGGTCAAACTCGAGCTATAAATCACCTTTTCTTTATCCATTCATCCTTCCATAGATGCTTAGGTTGTTTCCATACCTTGGCTATTGTGAATAATACTGCAGTGAACATAAGAGTGTGTACAAGTTTTTGAGATCCTGATTTCATTTCCTTTGGATATATACCCAGAAGTGGGATTGCTGGATCATATGGTAATTCTATTTTTATAAATTTCTTGAGGAACCTCTATACTGTTTTCCATAGTGGCTATACCATTTTACATTCCCACCAACATACACAACGGTTCCCATTTCTCCACATTCTCACCAGCGTTTGTTATCTCTTGTCTTTGTTTGTGTGTGTGTGTGTGTGTGTGAGGAAGATTGGTCCTGAACTGACATCCATTGCCAATCTTCCTCTTTTTGCTTGGGGAAGATTGTTCCTGAGCTAACATCTGTACCAATCTTCCTCTATTTTATGTGGGATGCTGCCACAGCATGGTTTGACAAGTGGTGCTAGGTCTGCGCCTGGGATCTGAACCTGCAAACCCCTGACCACCAAAGTGGAGCACAGGAACTTAACCACTACACCACTGGGGTGGCCCCTATCTCTTGTCTTTTTGAAATAGACAGGTGTAAGCTAATATCACACAGTGATTTTGATTTGCATTTCCCTGATGATTAGTGCTACTCAGCACCTTTTCATTGTTCCTGTTGGCCATTTGTATGTCTTCTTTGGGGAAAATATGTATTTAGTTCCTCTGCTCATTTTTTAAAATCAGATTCTTTGGTTTTTTCCTCTTGAGTTGTATGAGTTCTTTATATATTTTGGATATTAATGCCTTAACAGATATATGATTTGCAAATATTTTCTCTCATTCTATAGATTGCCTTTTCGTTTTCTTAATGGTTCCCTTTGCTGTACAGAAGCTTTTTAGTTTGATATAGTCCCACTGATTTATTTTTGCTTTTGTTGCCTTTGCTCTTGGCGTCAAATCCAAAAATTATTGCCAAGATGTCACGGAGCTTACTGCCTATGTTGTCTTCTAGGAGTTTCATGGTTTCAGGTCTTACATTCAAATCTATAATTTGTTTTGAGTTGATTTTTGTGCGTGGTATAAGATAGGGGTCCAGTTTTATTCTTCTGCATATGGCTGCCCAGTTTTACCAACACATTTGTTGAAGAGATTATCCTTTTCCCATTGTATATTCTTAACTTCTCTGTCATAAATTAATTGACCGTAAATACTTGGGTTTATTTCTGGGATCGCTAATGTTCCGTTGATCTATGTGTCTGTTTTTATGCCAGTACCATACTGTCTTAATTACTACAGCTTTGTAATATATTTTGAAGTTAGGAAGTGTGATGCCTCCAGCTTTGTTCTTTCTCAGGATTGCTTTGGCTATCCAGGGTCTTTTGGTTCCATACAAATTTTAGGATTGTTTTTTCTTTTTTTTTTTTTAAAGATTGGCATACGATTGTTTTCTCTATTTCCGTGAAAAATGCCATTGGAATTTTATTTTTTAAGATTGGCACCTGCGCTAACATCTGTTGCCAATCTTTTTATTTTCTTCTTCTTCTCCTCCCTAAAGCCCCTCTAATACATGGTTGTATATTCTAGTTGTGAGTGCCTCTGGTTCTGCTATATGGCACATCGCCTCAACATGACCTGATGAGCAGTGCCATGTCCGAACACGGGATCCGAACCGGCAAAACCAGGGGGCACCGAAGCAAAGCACGCGAACTTAACCACTCGGCCACGGGGCTGGCCCCGTCATTGGAATTTTTATGAGGATGGCATTGAATGTGTCGATTGCTTATGGGTAGTATGGACATTTTAACAGTAATAATTCTTCCACCCACAAACACAGGACATCCTTCCATTTGTTTGTGTCTTCTTCAATTTCTTTCATTAATATCTTATAGATTTCAGTGTACAGATCTTTAACCTCCTTGCTTAAATTTATTCCTAAGTTTTTTAGTGTTTTTGATGCTATCGTAAATGGAAGTGTTTTCCTCTATTTCTTTTTCAGATAGTTTTCTCTTAATATATAGACACACAAATGATTTTTGTGTATTAATTTTGTATCCTGCAACTTTACTGAATTCATTTATTAGTTCTAACAGTTTTTTGATGGTGTCTTTAGGGTTTTCTACCTATAAGATTATGTCATTTGCAAACAGAGACCATTTTATTTCTTCCTTTCTAATTTGGATGCCTTTTATTTATTTTTCTTGCCTAATTGCTCTGGCTAGGTCTTTCAGTACTATGCTGAATAAAAGTGCTGATGGTGAGCATCCTTCTCTTGTTCCTGATCTTAGAGGAAAAATTTTCAGGTTTTTCACCATTGAGAATGATGTTAGCTGTGGGCTTGTCATATATGGCCTTTATTATGTTGAGAAGCATTCCTTCTATACCCAATTTATTGAGAGTTTTTACCATAAAAGGATGTTGAATTTTATCAAGTGCTTTTACTTCATCTATTGAGAGGATCATATAATTTTTGGCTTTCATGTTGTTGATGTGGTGTATCACATTGATTTATTTGTGTATGTGGAACCACTCTTCCATCCTAAGAATAAATCCTGCTTGATCATGGTGTATGATCCTTTTGATGGTCTGTTAAATTCAGTTTGCTAATATTTTGTTGATGATTTTGCATCTATGTTTATCAAGGATATTGGCCTGTAATTTTCTCTTCTTGTAGTGCCCCTATCTGGCTTTGGTGTCAGGGTAATGCTGGCCTTGTAAAATGATTGAGAACACTTCCTCCTCTCCTTTTTTTTGGAAGAGTTTGAAAAGGATTGGCATTAATTCTTCTTAAATATTTGGTAAAATTTACCAGTAAAGCCATCTGGTCCTGGACTTTTCTTTGCTGGGAGGTTTTTGATTACTGATTCAATCTCCTTACTAGCAATTCGTCTGAACTGATTTTCTGTTTCTTCAAGATTCAGTCTTGGCAGGTTGTATGTTTCTAGAAATTTATCCATTTCTTCTGGGTTATCTAATTTGTTGTCATCTAATTGTCCATATTGTCCGTAATAGTTTTTTGTGATCCTTAGTATTTCTGCATTATCAGTTAAAATGTCTCCTTTTTAATTTCTCATTTTGGTAACTTTAGTCTTCTCTTTTTTTCTAGGTCAGTCCAGCTAAAGATTTGTCAATTTTATCTTTTTAAGAAACCAGTTTCATTGATTTTTTTTTCTGTTGTCTTTCTAATCTCAATTTAATTTATTTCCACTCTAATCTTTGCTATTTCTTTCAATCTACTAACTTTGGGCATAGTTTGTAAGTTCCTTGCAGTGTAAAGTTAGGTTGTTTATTTGAGGCCTTTCTTTTTTTCTCGATGCAGGCATCTATGGCTATAAATTTCCCTTTTAGAACTGCTTTTGCTACATCCCACAAATTTCAGTACGTTGTGTTTCCATTTTCATTTGTCTCAAGATATTTTTTTATTTTCCTTTTAGTTTCTTATTTTATCTATTGGTTGTTCAGATGTATGTTGTTTAATCTCCATATATTTGTGAATTTTCCAGTCTTCTTGCAAATGATTTCTAGTTTCATACCATTGTGGCTGCAAAACACGCTTGATATTTCAGTCTTCTTAAATTTATTAAGACATGTTTTGTGGCCTAACACGATCTGTCCTGGAGAACATTCCCTGTGCACTTAAGAAGAGTATGTATCCTGCTGCTGTTGGATAGAATATTCTGTATATGTCTGCTAGGTTTGTCTGGTCTGACATGTAGTTTAAATCCAATGTTTCTTTGTTGATTTTCTGTCTGAATGATCTATCCAATGTTGAAAGTGGGATGTTGAAGTGCCCCACTATTATTTTATTGTTGCCAATTTCTCCCTTCAGATCTGTTAATATTTGCTGTATATATTTAGGGGCTCCAATAATGAGTGGATAAATATTTACAATTATTATATCCTCCTGATGAATTGACCCCTTTATCGTTATATAATGACCTTCTTTGTTTCTTAGGCTTAAAGTCTATTTTATAATAGTCTGATATAAGTGTAGCTGTCCCTGCTTTCTTTTGGTTTCCATTTGTATGGGATATCATTTTCCATCCCTTCATTTTCAGTCTGTGTGTGTCCCTAAAGCTGAAGTGAGTGTCTTGTAGACTGCATATAGTTAGGTTTTGTTTTTTTAACCAATCAACCATTCTGTGTCTTTTGATTAGAGAATTTAGTCTATTTACATTTAAAGTAGCTGTAGATAGGTATGGACTTATTTACTATTGTCATTTTGTTATTTGTGTTCTGTCTATTGTTCTTTTCTTCCTCTCTTGCTTTCTTCCTTGTTATCTGATGATTTTCTGTAGTGGTATGTTTAGATTCCTTTCTCTTATTTTTTGTATATCTGCTATAGGTTTCTGCTTTGTGGTTACCATGAGGCTTACATAAAATATCTTATAGTTACAACAGTCTATTTTAAGCTGATGACAACTTAACCTTGAATACATACAAAAGCTCTAAATTTTTACACTCCTCCCTCCCACACTTTATGTTTTTGACATCAAACTTTATATCTTTTTATGTTGTATATCCATTAATAAATTATGGTAGTTATAGTTATTTTTAATATTTTTGTCTTTTAACCTTTATACTAGAGTAATAAGTGATTTACCCACCACCATTACAATGTTATTGTTTTCTGAATTTAACCACCATATTTACCTTTATAGTGTATTTTATACTTTCATATGTTTTCCTGTTACTAATTTGCATCCTTTCACTTTAGCTGAAAGAATTCCTTTTAACATTTCTTGTAAGGCTGGACTAATAGTGATGAACTCCAGCTTTTGTTTGTCTGGGAAACTCTTTATCTCTCTTTCGATTCTGAAAGACATCTTTGCCAAATAGAGTATTCTTGGCAGCTTTTCTCTCAGTACTTTGAATATATCATCCCACTCCCTCTAGCCTGCAAGATTTCTGCTGAAAAATCCACTAATGGTCTTATGGAGATTCCTTTGTATGTAACAAGTTGCTTTTCTCTTGTTGCTTTTAAGATTCTCTCTTTCTCTTTAACTTTTGATAATTTAATTATAATGTCTGTCAGTGTGACTCTCTTATTTAGTGCTTTTTAAGCTTTTTAGATCTGGATGTCTGTTCCTTTTCCCCAGGTTAGGGAAGTTTTAAGTCATTATTTCTTTAAATTAGCTTTCTTCCCCTTTCTCTCTCTCTTCTCCTTGTGAGAGCTCTATAATGCATGTATTGGTCCACTTGATGGTGTTCCATAAGTCTCTTAAGTTATCATCACTCTTTTCCTTTCTTTTTTCTCTTTGCTTCTCCGATTGATTGCATTCCACTGCCCAGTCTTTGAGTTCACTGATCCTTTCTTCTGGTTGATCTAATCTGATGTCGAATCCGTCTATTGAATTTTTTCAGTTTAGTTATTGTATTCTTCAGCTCTATGATTTCTGTTTGGTACTCTTTTATATTTTCTATTTCTCTGTTGAGACTCTCACTTTGTTCATTCATTGATCTCCTGACCTCAATGAGCATCTTTATTTCAATTATTTTGAACTCTCGATCAGGTAGATCACTTTTCTTCATTTCATTAAGATTGGTTTCTGAAGATTTATCTTGTTCTTTTGTTTGGAATATATTCCCTATTTTCCTTGACTCTCTGTGTTGGTTTCTGCATATGAGAACCAGCCGCCTCCTCCGGTCTTGATAGACTGGTCTCTATGTAGGAGATGAGCCTCATCAATCAGCCCAGCCCAAGCTCTTTGTTGCCTTTCAAACTTTTGTGATTGTTTAATCTGCTGTCTTTGTTTTTACTGGCTTCCAGTAGTTGAAGGTATGCCAAGACCCATCAGTGTCCAAAAGGGGAGGATCACAGTTAGTATCTAGATGCAGACTGATTAGAAGCTTGACCCTCAGGCAGCAACTTGTAAAGTATGTAGTCAAATCCCTTACAGGGAGAAACTGGGAGATGGGTGTTTTTGCCACCTCCTTCTGCACTGAGCCTAGACATATAGCCACAGGGGTTTGGTTCATGTGCCCATTTCAAAATTGCTTCTTTGTTTGCTTTGGTCCCATGGGACTTGTGAATGCAAGCCCTGTTGCCTATCAGAGCTAGGTGATTTGGGGACCCATCCCTTGGGTGGCAGCCATAAAACTTGGGGCACTAGATATGTGGTCCAAACCCTTTGCTCCTCAGAGAGAAGCTTGGAGTTGGGGGTTCCTTCCGTATTGTATGGTGCTGTGCTGGGGGTTGGGTATATGGAAAGAGCACGTCTCAGCCTTTCCTACTCGATGTGGCTATTTTCTCAGTTGCTGTTGTGTAGGAGTCTCTCACCTAGCTTCTGGATTTCTCTCAGAGAGTTGCTCCTTGTGTAGCTGTACATTCACTGCATCACTGGGAGGAGGGGGAATTCAGGAGCCTCCTATGACACCGCATTAGTCCAAAGTGCAACCTATCACCTATCTGGACCTCAGCATCACAGCTTATATCAACTGGGTTGTACAGGCACTGGATTGGTGTCCAGCCAGAACTCGGGGCTACACACCACATGCATGCCCACTGTGGCAGCCTGCAGGGACCACCCTCTGCATGCAGCTGAGGGCAGGGGGTTATGCTATTTCTTAAGTATTCTTCAGGCTTTCTGTTGCTTCTTAAATCAGTATTGGCAAGTTATATGTTTCTAGGAAATTGTCTATTTTATCTACATTTGCAAATTTATTGGCATGAAGTCATTCATAGCTTCCTCTTATCTTTTTAATTTCTGCTGAAAATGCACTATGTATATCTTTTTCATTATTAATATTGTTTTACCTTTTTCCTCATGATCAATCTTGCAAAAGGTTTGTCTATTTTATTAGTCTTTCCAAAGAACCAACTCTAGCTTTGTTGATCTTCTCTATTTTATCCTTAATTTTTCTATTCCATGAATATCTGCTCTTATCTTTATTTCTCTTCTAGTTTCTTTGAGTTTATTCTACTGATCTTTTGTTGTCTTAAGTTGGATGTTTAGCTCATTAATTTTCTGCCTTCCCTCCTTTATACTGTAAACATTCTAAAACAAGACATTTTCCTCTGCTTTTGCTCTATCTCATGAATTTTGATTTAGTATTTTCTTTCTGGCAGTTCTAGGCATTTACAAATTTCCATTTTGACTATACTCTTATTTATGAGTTACTTAGTAAGTGCTTTTAAATTTCCAAGTATATGAGAGTCATATGGGCTTAATTTAAAATTTTATTGAAGAATAATATGCATACACAAAGGACATATTATAAATGCACAGCTCAATGAATTTTTACAAACTAAATACAGCCATGTCACCAACACCAAAATCGAGAAACAGAACTTTGCCAGTACTCCAGAAGCCACTTTTATGCTCCCTTCCAGTCACTACCCCTCCCTAAGAGTAAACACTATCCTGACTTCTAGCAGCATAGATCTGCCTGCTTTTGTGTTTAATATAAATGAAACCATACAATATGTAAATTATTTTGTCTGTCTGCTTTCATTCAACCTTATATTTGTGAGATTCCTCCATATTGTTGCATGTAACTGTAGTGTGTTAATTGTCCTTGCTGTGGAGTACCTCATTGTGTGAATGTATGACAAACTCTTTATCTGTTCTACTGTTGATGGGCATCTAGGTAGTTTTCACTTTAGGGCTATTATGAATAGTGCTGCTGTGAACATTCTAGAACATATTTTTTGTTGAACATATGTATTCATTTCTGTTAGAGGAAAGAAATTTCTGGGTCACATCTTATGTGTATATTCAGTCTTAATTGATATAGCCGAATAGTTTTCCAAAGTGGTTGGGCCAATTTATACATCCACCAAGAGGGTTGATTATTTTTTGTAGTTGATTTCTAACTTAAGTGTATTATGGTCAGAGAATATGATTGGTATATTACCACTTCTTTGAAATTTGCTGAGAATTGCTTGACATTCAATTTTCCAAATCCTCTATGCACGCTTGAGAAAGACGTACATTCTGTAATCATTGACTATATGGTTCTATATTTGATCATTAGATTTAATCTTATCAGTTGTTAAAAGTGCTTATGCACTTTGTTTTTCTCTGCTTTATCTATCAGTTACTCAAATAGATGTGCTAAATTATCACATTATGTATGCATACTAAGCCCTATATCTGAGTTCATACTATTACCTCTCATTCTAATCCAACATCACAGCGTTCATTTTTGCCTTCCCTCTTATTTATGCCTTCATTCTCCAACAGTGAGAAACCCTTCTATCATTATCTACACTATATTTTATTTGTTCTGTCCTAGTATACACATAATGTAGTTTCAGAATTGCTTACCCATACCCCTGTGAAAAGCACACTTACTAACTAAATTACAGTATTGTGTACGGTTTTTTACAGTATCCAGTCAAAATATTACATTCCAAAGTTACTTACATTAGCTCTTTTCTTCCCATCCCTTTTAATGTGGTAATATTCATTTGTAAACAAGATTTATTTGTCATTGTTCCTATTTCATTTTGGGTTTTCCCTCTGACATCCTGAGTGGTTTTAATTGTTTATTTTTTGAGAGTATGTGAAACATTACCATGGTTCTAATAGTCAGAGATATAAAAGAAATTATGCTCAGAGAAGTATCACTCCGTCCACATGCCGACTAGCTGTTCTCACTCCCCATACAGCCACCTTTTGCCCCTCTTTCTCATCAATCTCTTTAAACTCTGGTTTAGCCCTCCTGTAATTCCTTTGCAAAAATAAGCAGATTCACGTATATTTTATTATATCTCTTTTTTCTTACATAAATGTCTACCACCTTATTTTGTACTTTCTAGACGTTATCTTTCTAAAAGCTTCATTTTTCATTGCTTTCACCGTCTCATTTTGGATTAACTAGGGTTTCTTTCCCCTCTCACTGTGATGAGAAAAGAATAACCTCTATTTCCATACTTTTAGAAGTTACCCTTAAAATTTTAACTCACTTTGTCAACTTCTAAAGATAATCAGTATGTCAACTTTTCTCTAAACAATCTCAGGAAGTTTATAATCATAAAAATTAATATTTATTGGGTAGCTGCTATTTGTTAGGCGCTGTTCTAAACACTTTACTTATAACAAGTCATTTAAAGCCTAAGAGGTTAAGTAAATTGCCCAAGTTTACACAGATCATAAATTATGAGACGGGAATTCAAATCCGGACAGTCTGGTTCCATATTCTGTGCTATTAAACACTATGTTTTATTTAACCTGGAACACCTGAATTAGGATCACCCTCCTCCCATCTTACATCTTATTCCTATCTAGTATTTTTAGTCAATTCATTTTCTTGGTTCACAATTTCTTATTGTATCTCATACCTTCCTTTGGAGATCATTTGTATTGTTCCTGAATTATATCCTTTTAGAAGTTCCTTTAGTATCTGTTGAAGGTAATAATTCTCGGGGGGGGGGGTTTCTTTTTTGGTCAGAAAGTGTATTTATTTAATGATGGCTTGGCTGAGGTTGACAGCTATTTTCTCTCAGCACTCTGAATATATCATTCCATTGTCTTCTGGTTGCCATTCACCGATGAGGAGTCTGCCCTCAGTGTAACTGTAACACCCTTTGTAAGTAAATTATCTTTTCTCTCTTCCTGCTGTTGTAGACTTTTTTTTGTCTTTAGTGCTCTGCAGTTGCACCAACACATATTCACTTGTGAATTACTTTTTGAAAGTTCTGTTTAAGGTTCATTGTGTCTCCTGAATCTGGAAATTTATGTCTTCATCAATTCTGGAAAATCATTCGACAGAATCTCTTTGAATAACGTGTCTGCTCTTCTCTCTATTCTACCCTTCTGGAACTCCAATTAGAGAGATGTTGGACCTTCTTATCCTACCTGTACTAATTGATTTTTTACCCCCAAATTAGATATTATTATTGATTTATTTAATCAATATTTGTTTCATTATTTCAATGGAACAATATTTCATTCATTTCTTCATATCTTTAAAACTCATTTGTATTTCTTTTCCTCTGATCTTCATGTGTATGAACATGGCCTATTGGTTTGTTGATATTTTCTCTGTTAATTTTTAAAAACTTTTTATATACTAAGAAAACTAGCCATGGTTAGCCTTTTGAAAATCTATTTTCCTCAACTGATGAATTTTTCTTTGGACTTTGTTTATGATATCTTTTACAGCACAGCTATTTTAAATTAATATGTATTCAGATCTAACAATTTTATACATTGTGGTTTTTCAATTTGGGATATTGCTTTAAAAGACCTTCTCCGTTTCAGCTCATGAAAAAAAATTCTTCCATGCTTATATTTCATACTTTTATGATTTAATTTGTATTTTTAAATAGCAGATTCATTCAGAATTTATTTTGGTATAAAGACTGAAATTCATATCCAGGTTTTTTTTTTTGAAGTAACCAACCAATTGCCTTAAAGCCATCCATCTATTCATTCATCAGATAGACCATCTTTCGTTCTACTTATTTTAAAGTGCCCTTTCTCATTTACTACCTATGTATTTGGATTGATTTCCAGGTACGTGGTTTTGCTCCATTGATCAGTTACTTCACTAGTACCAATGGTATTAATTGGTGTAGATTTAGAATATGTTTTAAATAGCTGTCAGGGATAGTTTCCCCTCACTATCACCTGTTACTCTTGTTTTTTTGTAATTTAACTAGACTCACATAATATATTTTAACTAGTAACTTTAGAATCAGCCTATCTAGTTAAAAAAAAATAGGTATTAAACACTGTAATGCAATTAATCATTTAGATATTTTTATCCCATTATGAGATTATGAACTTCGTCATGTCAGGGACTGAGTCTATCTTGTTCACCAATATCAGACTTGAACATTAAGTGCGTAGTAAGTACTCAACATATATCCATTGAGTGAATGAATTAATGAATGAATGAGACCAAAAGCACAGTCTCCCATTTTGCAACTCGCTGATAATCCCATTACTCCAAGGGAAAAAAAATTATTCACAATTAAGTTTCTCTGCTTATTCCTGTTTCCTCACTCCCCTACCATGTTGATCCTGGAAATATTCCTCAACAAACTTTCTGCACACAAATTCCCATCTCAGAGTCTGTTTCCCAAGCAACTTAACCTAAGACATAGAGGAATAGATAGCTGGTGTACAGCCAGGCAATACCCCATAAGCATTATTTTATCCAACAGATATTTGATAAGTTTTAGGCAGCAGAGAGTTTCAGGTTCTATTCCTTGACAAGTACTTGAAATTCTCTTTTGCCAGTAAAAGGCGTGTCCATGTACTGAAGAAAACTGAGGACCCTAATGTGTTATCAGCACTGGATAAACTGCATCCCAACTACCGTGTTTGCATATTTTCTGAATATGTATTCTATGAAATGCATTTTGCTAGATACCACTCATATACATTATCTCACTTAATAACAGTGAGAAATAGATATTATTTTCATTTTAAAGATGAGAAAACGAAGTTCTGAGATCTCACTGATTATCACATGATTAATCAATAATGAAACCTGGCTTCAAATCCAGATCTGAGTGATCCTAAGGATCATGCTCCTTGGCTCCTTCATAATGGGGTATCCCAAGAATCTCATTGTAGCCATCCGGCTCCTTTTGTTTTGGTGTTATCCTTTTTGGGGTATGGGACAAGGACCATGGGCGCTTTCATCCTTTCACAGTCTATGTAGTAATAAACTATCTGAACTAGAAGTGGTTCATTGTATTTTCATGACCAAACTCGTCAGGCCTTGGCCTTACCTTATCTTGTGTGTGTGCTTGACAGGTATCCATATGGAAAAAGCATCCTTGTGGTGATCCCCGCCTCACACCACATAGAAAGTCAATTCGAGAAGGATTGTAAACCTAAGTGTTAAAGATAAAACAATAGAGTTTTTAATTTCTGAAGACTTCTTCTTCGACTCATGTGTTATTTAGCAGCATGCTGTTTAGTCTCCAAATATTTTGGAATTTTCCAGCTATCTTTCCGTTTTTTATTTCTAGTTTAATTCCACTGTGGCCTGAGGAGCAAACTAACATACTTCGTAGGACTTCTATTCTTTTAAGTTTGTTCAGGTGTGTTTTCTGGTCTAGAATGTGGTCGATTTTGATGACTGTTCCGTGGGAACTTGAGAAGAATGTGTATTCTGCCGTTGTTAAATGAAGTACTCCATAAATGTCAATATTAGATCAAGTTGATTGGTGGTGCTGTTCAGTTCAACTATGTCCTTACTGATTTTCTGCCTGCTTGATCAGTTCCTGAAAGAAGGGTGTTGAAGTCTCCAACTATAATAGTAGAGGGGGAGAATTCTATAACCTTATGCTTAAGTCACAGTCTTTTAGTGAGCTTGTGTTCCTGGGTTGCAATCTTATTTTTTCCCCTTAGATGAGACAGAAAGCCTAGAGGAGACTGGAGTTGAGTAATTTTCCTTCCCCCACTTCAGATAAGGCTGTGGTAATTTTTTCTGTTGCTGAGTAGGCTTTTGTTAAGGAGAATGCACTAGGTGTATTTCAAAATGGTTGCTTTTCTCTCCTCCTGGCAGAAACATGAAGGTTTTTCTTGGCTCTTCACTTTAAGAATCTGGTGGAATTTCTGGAGATAAAACTCACAAAAATATTGGGGGTTTCCAAGTTTGTACCAAACTAAAAATCTTCTGAAAAGCAAAAGAAACAATAAAAAAAGAAAAATGAAAAGGCAACCTACAGAATGAGAGAAAATATTTGCAAACCATATATTGGATAAGGGGTTAATATCCAAAACATATAAATAACTCATAAATTCAATAAGAAAAAAACAAGCAATCTGATTAAAAAATGGACAGAGGAACTAAATACACATTTTTCCAAAGAAGACATCTAAATGGCTAACAGGAACATGAAAAGATGCTCACCATCACTAATTAGGAGAGAAATGCAAATCAAAACCACAATGAGATATCACTTCTGGACTGTTAGAATGGCTATCTTCAGGAAGACGAGATAACAAGCCTTGGTGAGGATGTGGAGAAGAGGGAATTCCTGTGCACTATTGGTGGGAATGCAAATTGGTTCAGCCACTGTGGTAAACAGTACAAAGTTTCCTCAAAATTTAGAAACAGAACAGCCATACAATCCAGCAATTCCACTTCTGGGTATATAGTCAAAGGAAATGAAACATGATATTGAAGAGATATATACACTCCCATGTTTATTGCAGCATTATTCACAATAGCCAAAATATGGAAACAACCTAAGTATCTGTCAATGTATGAATGGACAAAGAAGATCTGATATATATGTATACAATAGTGCATTACTCAGCCATGAGAAAGAAGGAAATTCCACCATCTGCAACAACATGGATAGACCTTGAAGGCATTATGCTTAGTGAGATAAATCAGAGAGAGAAAGATAAATACTGAATAATATCACTTATGTGTGGAATCTAAAAAAGCAAATCTCATAGAAACAGAGAAGAGAGTAGTGGTTACCAGGGTATGGGAGATAGGGGAAATGGGGAGATGTGGTCTAAGTACAAACTTGCAACTAGAAGACAAATAAGTCCTAGAGATTCGATTTACAGCATAGTGATTATAGCCAATAATACTGTATTATAACATTCAAAGTTGCTAAGAGACTAGATCTTAATTGTTCCCACCACAAAACTGAAATGATAATTATGTAATGTGACAGAGGTGTCAGCTAATGCTATGGTAGTAAGCATATTGCAAAATATAAATGTGTCAAATCAACACATTGTACATCTTAAACCTACACAATGTTATATGTCAATTACATCTCAATAAAAATTAAAAATTTTTTTAAATAAAGAGGCAAGTATTACTAAAACCATTTGCGTGTTCATCATATTCCTAGGACATCTCCAACATGAGTGAAAATCCAAATCACAGCTGGAGGTTTTCTCATAGGTCCTGTGGGAGTACTTTTTGTCTTTGGTTTGCTTTTTCTGGTATGCAATAAGGCCTTTTCCTACAGGACCCGTCCTGGCAATTCTTCACCTGCTGATGTCTTTTATTTTCAAACTACTCCTGTCACTTTTTTTTCACTAGTTGCTAAATATCACGAAAATAAATGCGATCAAAGTTATGGAGAGATCTCAAAGCCATGGAGATACAGGCTCAGGATCCCAGTGTCCTGGGATAAATAGCACCTGGGAGGGTCAATTGGTTTTTGGTTTGGTTTCCCATCTCGAAGGGAGATGCTAAAATATACCATTTTGGGGCCAGCCCCGTGGTCGAGTGGTTAAGTTCGCGTGCTCTGCTGAGGCAGCCCAGGGTTTCACTGGTTCGGATCCTGGGCACGGACATAGCACCGCTCATCAAGCCATGTTGAGGTAGCATCCCACATGCCACAACTGGAAGGACCCACAACTAAAAATACACAACTATGTATCAGGGGGCTTTGGGGAGAAAAAGGAAAAATAAAAATATCTTTAATATACCATTTTGTTTATACTATACTAAACCCAAAGTCAGATGACCACAGCCAACAAAGACTGACATTGCGCAAAACATCTGCATCACCCTTCAGGCTCCCAGGGCGCCCTCTAGGGTAGTTCAGTCCTGTCTACAGCTGGTGTCATCTGATTTTCAGTACAGTAAATGTCTTAGATTAGAAATTTAAAATTTTAGGTTATGGCCAATCCATGTTTTAAAGCAAACATAATCATAAATAATCCATATAAATATTTATGCAGTTTTTTTCCCACTTCCTTCCTCCTAAGCATTTTGTAAGTATTTGCAGATATGCTTCCAACTGTGCATTTTTATTCATAGACATAATTTCAGGCTTCTTTCAAATCTAGTCCTAAAAATGCATTGTGTCCAGACTGACTGATTTATAGTCTCCATTTTAAGAATGTTTTAGTTTCTTAAAATTCTATAAAACATCATATCTCTGGCCATGAAAAACAAATGTACCACTCTGGTGGGGCATGTTGCTAGTGGGAGAAGCTGCATGTCTGGTGGGGGGAGGGGTCTGCTCAGTTTTACTGTGAACCTAAGACTATTCTAAAAAATAAAGTACATCTGTTACAATCGATGAACCTTCATCGACACGTCATTATCACCTGAAGTCCATAGTTTACCTTAGGGCTCACTCTTGGTGTTGTACATTCTGTGAATTTGGATAAGTATATGATGGCATGTACCCATCATTATAGTATCATACAGAATAGCTTCACTGCCCTAAAAATCCTCTGTGCCTCACCTTTTTATCCATCCTTCCCCCTCAACTCCTGGCAACCACAGAGTCTTTTACTGTCTCCATAGTTTTGCCTTTTCCAGAGTGTCATATAGTTATAATCATATAGTACGTAGCCTTCTCAAATTGGCTTCAATGACTTAGTAATACTCATTTAAGTTCCTTCCCTTTGTTTTCATGGCTTGATAACTCCTTTCTTTTTAGCACTGAATAACATTCCATTGTCTGGATGTACCACAGTTTATTTATCCACTCACCTAGTGAAGGACATCTTAGCTGCTTCCAAGTTTGGGCAATCATGAATAAAGCTACTATAAACATCTGTGTGCAGGTTGTTGTGTGGACATAAGTTTTCACTTCCTTTGGGAAAATACCAAGTGCAACTGCTGGATCATATGGTAAGAGTATGTTTAGTTTTGTAAGAAACCGGCAAGTGTCTTCCAAACTGCTGTACCATTTTGCATTCCCAACAGCAAAGAATGAGAGCTCCTGTTGCTCCACATCCTCACCAGCAGCTGGTGTTTTCAGCGTTTTGGATTTTGGCATGCGAATAGGTGTGTGGTTGTATCTCATTGCTGTTTTAATTTACAATTCCCTAATGACATATGATGCTGAGTATTTTTTTCATGTGCTTATTTGCCATCTGTGTCTCTTCTTTGGTGAGGTGTCTGTTCAGATCTTTGGTCCATTTTGTAATCATGTGGTTTGTTTTCTTATTGTTGAGTTTTAAGAGGTTTTTGTATATTTTAAATAACAGTCCTTTATCAGATGTTCTCTCCCAGTCTATGGCTTGTATTCTCGTTCTCTTGACAGAGTCTTTTGCAGAGCATGTACTGCTTTTAAAAAGTGGTACTAAACTAGCTAAAATCATATAACAAGCATTCCTCATATTTTTATAAAGACCTTCCAATTTTTTTGCTGTGGTAAACTATACATAACACAAAATTTACCATTTTAACCATTTTTAGGTGCGCAGCTCAGTGATGTTAAGTACGTTCACATTGTTGTACAACTACATTCACTATCTGTCTCTGGAACTTTTTCATCTTCCCAAACTGAAACTCTGCATCCATTAAACAATAACTCCCATGTCAATGATGACATGACATTAAAGGTACATAGTTTATTGACTCATTTCCTATTGTTGAACATGTTAATTGTGGTTCTCCTGTTTTGCTTTAGCATATTTATGCATTATATATTTTGTGTAACATTATACTCTTAGATTAGATTCCTAGAAGTCTAATGACTGAAAATAAAGAATATAAGTACTTTTAAGAATCTTCATACAGTTTTCCGACTTACTTTGCAAGAGAATCTTATCAACTTACACACCCAAAAATTATGTAAGAAAGTATCTATTTCACCATACTCTCACCAGTGTTATAATCTTCCAAGAGTGTGCTAATATGATCAGAAAAAAAAGCATCTCATCATATACTTATGACGCTATGAGACTGACCAATCTTCCAGGTTTATTCATTGAACTCTCTCCATTGTGGAATGTTTGTTCATATCCTTTCTCCATTTACCTAATGGATGCTCAATGATTTTCTTATAAATTCATATTAAGCTCTTTATACAACAAAATTAGCAACCTTTGATCTAACATATTTTCTGTAAATACTTTCTCAGCATGTTTGCTTTTAAATTTTTGTTTCTTTTTTCAACATAGAGTGGTTTCCAGGAATTTTTTAAAATAAGGTACACTTAGGAGAAGGAAGAAGAACGGTCATGATGAACTTGATAATTCTCTTGCAGGAGTGTGACTTCACAAGACAATTATTCATCCCTAAGAGAGTCAAATTCTCCAAGACTAAGTTTTCTACAACTAAGCCAATGCTTTTGCATAATATTTAAAAGCAAATTGGCAATTAACCTTGGACAATAGAGCAGTGATGTAAGATGACCTTTCTAATAAACATCGTTTAAAAGTCAGGTGGCTCCAGTCAGCGCCAGCTGGAACTACTCTGTAGAATAAAAACGTGTGTTGCTCTCTGCTGTTTTCAATGCCAAATACAACAAAGGTTGTTACCAATTCATACCAAAGATTTCAGCGCAACTAACAAACCAAAGCCAAGATACGTAATTGTTATGTTTTGAACGAAGGCCAGATAGGTTGAGTTGTCAATGATTTCCCTATATGGAGCCTTATTTTCCCTTATCTATATTTTGAGAATAAGCATCTTTCCTCGGTAGGCCAGATAACAGAATTTAGGAAGGAGACAAAAGAATACTTCAAACATAGAAAATACAGAAATGATTACAACCTTGAGCAAGCCACAGACTGTCCTAGGACATTTGTTTACGCACCTGGGCATTTATGGAAACTAGAGGAAAAGAAAAGGTGCATTTGTTGTGACAGTAGCACTCCACTTTGCTTTGCAAGAGGAGGGAGTCCTCCCGTGGTTCTCTGCCCACACCTGACATGCAAGGCACTTTGCAAAAGAAATCAGTGAAGATGAAAATCCAAGTCACTCACTGTCTGCATGACTCAAAAGGCAAAACTAGTCTCGGCTTCCTCTTCTCCCCAAATTGGAGTGAAGACTATAACTCTGTGGGCTTACAGAGGACAAGATGCATGGTACTGTCCCAATCATAGTCCCCACAGCTCCTGAGATCCAAGAGTGTGAACCAAGTCCAAGCCAGGTTTACTGCTGTTCCCCATGCCCAGGGTTTATAAAGCGGCAGAATTGAAATATTTCACCTCTGTGCTTAACAAGCAATAGGAAAAGATGAATTGATTTCTTTGGTAACAATGCTAAACTATTTGCTTTTACTTTATAGTTTATAAAGTAGGGTTCACAGAAACATTTCTTTTTTTTTTTTCTTTTGGAGGAAGATTAGCCCTGAGTTAACATCTGCAGCCAATCTTCCTCTTTTTGCTGAGGAAGACTGGCCCTGAGCTAACATCCGTGCCCATCTTCCTCTACTTTATATGTGGGACACCTACCACAGCATGGCTTGCCAAGCGGTGCCATGTCACACCCAGGATCAGAACCTGCAAACCCTGGGCCGCCGAAGCGGACCGTGCGAATTTAAATGCTGCCCCTAAACATATTCTTATTAACTTATTTGAACCCTGCCACTACCCTGGGAGCTGGGCCCCCCTGTGTCTCCCATGTATCTAAAGGTGCCTTGAGCATAGTAGGTACTCAGTAAATGCTTTTGGAATAAATGCATGTGTAGGCAAACTTCCCTCTTCAAAATTGGCCACAAGAATTGGTTAGCCATCACATCTCAAATGTAAAGAAGTAGCAGTGGTTTGTTTCTTTATAATTCGTACACACACACACGCACACACACAAAGTAGCATGATGCATTGGGTAAAAGGGTTTAATTATACTTTATTAAATGAGTCACATCGGTTACCCTACCTTTTCTGCACTCAAACTCAACCAATACTACTTTTCAACACTATAACAAGATCTTCCTAAATCATATTTTTAAAAACCCAGTAAGCATAGGATATAGTTTCTAAGCCATTAGTTACCCCTGGATTGGCAAGGTTGCAACAGGGGAAATGGACAGTATTTGGAAGTCCAGCACTATGGCACGGTGCTCTGTCAAGGTTTGCCACAGTGAGACGAGGAGAGCCCGGGAGCCGGGGCTGGGGGCTCTCCTGCGGTCCTACCCTGCTCTGAACCCCTCATTCTGGGACCGTAAAATCGAGAGCAAGAGTTTAGAACTACTTCAGTGGGCAAAACATGCCTAAGAAAAGACATATATTTGAGAAAATCAAGGAATCTTATGCGAAAATGTGGGCAAAATAGTATGAAGACATGAAAGTGCTCAAATGAAAAATAGTAACACCAGAAAATATATGGTCTCCACTTTGAGACAAGCAAATGAGAAGGTGTTCAATATTTGCACTGAGAAATTGAGACTGTTGACAAAAATTACTTTGTTATAATTTATTTTATGCAATATTTCTTCCGTGTACTATAATATTTATGGGTTTCTTTCTCCCACTGTAGTTTTAGCTCCTGGTACATCATACATCCTTGTGTTCTCAGGAATGGGAACGTTAAAGATGTTGAAAAAAAGATGTCTTGAAGGAATAAATAAACTCATTTTCGTTTTTATTTCCTGCTCCTTCTCCCACCCCACCCGCCTTTTATCTTCCATCTTTTTTTCCCTTTTTCCTTTGTTAGTATAGAAATCAAAACATCTGTGTGCCAGCCCTGCTTCTGCCGTTCACTGATCTGTGGGTCGCTATTCACCCCACTGAAAAATGGGAATAATAGCACCCGCCCTTTTCTAACTCACTGACAGAAATATGTAAATTGTAGTGAAATCATACATGGGAAATCAATCAAGAGAAAGAAATTAGATACATCAAAAATATTGTTTTGATAATTTTTATTTACTGACTGAACCATTGGCTAGTCTGCAAAACTAAGAAACAATTAGAAAAACCTAGAAATGAGTAAATAGGTGCAGCAAGGGAAGAGTGACGAACTCGCAGGTGTTATAAAGGACCAGTTCGTGCACCATCAACTTGTTTTCCCTCCCCAGGTGAAAACACAGCATTGCCCAAAGGGTCCTCTGGGAGATTAAGTAAAACTAACCCCAAATCCAACAGTTGACCACAGGACATGTCTAAGTTTCCCAAAGGCTCTAAAGGAGTTACAGCCCTTTAAAAAACCAAATTATTTACAGAAGCAACATTTTACAGATTTTCTGAGGACTGGGATTAGAAATAGTATCCCCTCCACCACCACCACGCCCTCTCCGCCAGTTTACCCCATTCTGTTGACGCCTAAAATATGCGTGGGATCTGACTCTTCAGATAATTGTAATTAACAGTTCTCTGGTGGCTTTCTCTCATGAGGTGGAGAGGCGCATACCTGCTTAGAAATTGCTAGATTACAATTCCAGAGCAATCTCCTTCAATGGAGAGTTGATCTAACTTGTAACTAGCAAATAACACACCATGAAAAAGAGAAACTGTAACAATAGGAGAAAACGAAGGCATGCGTGGCTCAAAAGAGTCTTAGCTACTGCCGGAATCCCTCCACATTTGCAATAAAAAATTAAAAGCAGAGGAAAGGTAACTGCTTTCCTGTAAAAATGAACCTGCTCACTTGTGAAACAAATAAAACAAAACTTTATTTTGGTTTATGTGAGTCCCTGCTTCTCACAGGATTATAGCTGTGAAATGTTTCAATGGATTATAGCTGTGAAATGCTAGCATGTGCTGTAGCAGCGACGCAATTACATTAAAAAGTCTAAAGGTAAACTACCTTTTCCATCCAACTAATAGACTTACACTGTTCTCTCATCTGAGCTCCAGACTTTAATTTTGAACCACATTCTTGACATTACTTCTTATATGTCTCAGAGGCACCTTAAACTCAAATTTAATGTGCCCAAAACCAGTATCATTATTTCTTTCACTCCTCAAAACGGTCCTCTTCCAGGGATCCCTGAGTGAATTAATCCACTGTCCATCCAGTTCTACCAGTCAGAAACCTATCATGTTTGACATTGCTGTCTCACTCTACCATATTCAATATCTCACCATGTTCTGTCCATTTCACCTCTTCAGTGTCTCTCCAATCATCTACTCCCCTCCATTTCCACCACCCTAACCCACTGTCACTCTCATGGACCACAGCATTGGCCTCCAAACAGAGTTAAGTACATCCACTCTGGCCCTTTCCAATCTGCTCTCCACACTTTAGCCGGTCATCATTTCAGAGCACAAAACCAATCATGTCACATGCATATCCTGCTTAAAATCCTTAGATGATTCCCCTTTGCTCTTGGCATGAGGCAAATTAGTATAACCACTACGTAGACTTAGGATAGTCTACAATGCCCCACATGATCTGATCCTTACCCTCCTCTCCAGCGTCAATTGACATCATACTCCCCTACGCTTTCTAAGGGTAGAGGAGAAATAGTTGACATGTCTCCAGGGCATAATCTCCAAAAGTGACAATTTCCCAACAATTTTCTTTTAGGTAACTTGTTGATAAGACAGTCATCATGACTGATGAAATAACGTTGGAGAAAAAAAGACCAAAAGACAAACAGAGAAAGTATATGCTTGGTCCAAACTTGACAGAGCCTGCCTCAAGTATAACTCCCTATCCCGCCCCCACACACAGATGTCACAAACCAGCCACACCTCTGCTCTTGCTGTCTTGGCTCCAGCCGTGTTCCCTGCCTCCTCAGGATCTTGGGGTGCTGATAGAACTCAGACCACATTCGTCTGACTTTTAAGGCAACGCACTTTCCACCATTTCATCTTGTATCACAAGAAGTATTTCTCCATGTAAATTTGAACATTATAATGATAAATCTTAAACGTACTTAATACTCACTATTTTTAGGAAAAGCTGAAAATATGCTCTATTCTCTAATGAAAAATTTCAAACACACACAAAAGCAGAGAGAAGAGACAATGAACCCCCTCACACTTAAGAATTACCAACATTTCACTGTTACAGTATCTACTTCTTTTGTTTTTTCTTTCTTTGCTGAAGCATTTTACATAAAATCTAAGACAACATATCATTTTGCCCCTACATGCCATATATACAGTATGCATCCCTAAAAAATATGGGCACATTCCTTAGGTAACCGTAAGGCCATTGTCGTATTTAACAACATTAACAATAATTCTTTGGTATCATCTAATGTCCAGTCTATGATCAAATTTCCATGATTGTTTCAATAATCTCTTTTTATGGTTGGTGTGTTTGAATCATGATCCAAACAAGGTCCACACAATACATTTAGTTGATATGTCTCTTAAAACTCTCTCTCTCTTTTTTTTTTCCCCACGCCATTCTCTCGTTGCAGAAATCAGGTCAATTGTCCTATAGAATGTCCCATTTCTGGATTTATTTGTTTGATTCCTCACAGTATCATTTAGCTTGTCCCTCTCTCTCTCTCTATTTCCTGTAAACTGGAAGTTAGTTCTAAAGCATTGATTAGACTCAGTTTCAACTTTTTGGCAAGAATATTTTATAGGTACTGTTGTGTACTTCAAATTGCATCTATTTTTATTTTTATCACGATTTATAAAGATTCATAAATTCAGTAAACAAATACCTACTGTGAGCTAGGTACACACCCAGGTTCTGGGCATCAAGACATAAATATGACAGCAAGGCCCCTGCACTCATGCAGCTTTCACACATGATCATTTTAATGACTGACCAACAGACTCTTCAGTGTTAGTGTTCACTGTTTAATATGAAATTTATATTTTATATATATATGTATACAGATATATGCATTTATCTATTTGCATGTATGTAGGTAAACACACACATGCGCACATCCTTCATCCATTCCTCATACTTATTAGATGTTGACTGACTTCTGAAGTATCGGCCATGGCCACAACTCAAACCCCCTTCAGTGTGAACTGCCCCTCCCCCCACATTTGTAGTAAATGGCCTTGTCCCCTTGACCACAGTTGACTGAATGGGGAATGGACACCTGACCCAAGAAAGCCAGTCATGATCTCTCTCTTAAGAATGTAAACAGAGAGATGTTGCAAGTGGGAATAACGTCCTGGGGTCTGACAGCTTTCTAACTTCTGGTCATTTCCTTTCCTGAAACCTTATTTAAGGGTCAACTTCCTCTTGGACTTCATCATCTAGCCCTGGTTTTTTTCCTTTTCTTTTTGGCTAAACTATTTCTGGTATTTCCTGTTACTGGCAATTAAAAGAACTTTAAGACATGGACTACAAACCCACACCTATATGGTCAATTAGTCCACAGCAAAGGAGACAAGAAGATACAATGGGGAAAAAAATCTCTTCAATAAATGGTGTTGGGAAAACTGGACAGCCACATGCAAAAGAATGAAACTCGACCACTACCTTACACCATATACAAAAATAAACTCAAAATGGATTAAAGACATAAATGTAAGACCTGAAACCATAAAACTCCTAGAAGAAAACATAGTATGCTCTAACATTGATCTGAGCCATATTTTTTGTGTCTGTCTCCTCAGGCAAGGGCAACAAAAGCAAAAATAAACCAGTAGGACTGCATCAAACCAAAAAGCTTCTGCACAGTGAAGGAAATCATCAACGAGACAAAAAGGCAATCTACTGAATGGGAGAATATATTTGCAAATGATATATCCAATAAGGGGTTAATATCCAAAATATATAAAGAACTCATACAACTCAATATCAAAAAAGCAAATAATCTAATTTAAAATGGGCAGAGGGCCTGAATAGACATTTTTCCAAAGATGACATACAGATGGCCAATAGGTACATGAAAAGGTGCTCAACATCATTAATCATCAGGAAAATGCAAATCAAAACCACAATGAGATATCATTCCACATCTAACAGAATGGCTACTATTAAAAAGACAACAAATAACAAGTGTTGGGAAGGATGTGGAGGAAAGGGAATTCTGGTGCACATTGGTGGAAATGCAAATTAGTATAACCACTATGTAAAACAGTATGGAGTTTCCTCAAAAAATTAAAAATAGGGGCTGGCCCCGTGGCCGAGTGGTTAAGTTTGCGCACTCTACTGCAGGCGGCCCAGTGTTTCGTTGGTTCAAATCCTGGGCGCGGACATGGCACTGCTCATCAAACCACGCTGAGGCAGCGTCCCACATGCCACAACTAGAAGGACCCACAACGAAGAACATACAACTATGTACTGGGGGGCTTTGGGGAGAAAAAGGAAAAAAATTTTTTAAAAAAATTAAAAATAGGGGCCAGCTCTGCAGCCTAGTGGTTAAGTTCGGCATGCTCTGCTTCGGCTGCCTGGGTTCATGGGTTCAAATCCCAGGTGCAGACCTACACCACTCATTGGCCATGCTGTGGTGGCAACCCACAAATAAAATAGAAGAATATTGGCACAGATGTTAGCTCAGGGCTAATCTTCCTCACGCCGAAAAAGAGGAAGATTGGCAACAGATGTTAGCTCAGGGCTAATCTTCCTCAGCAAAATAAAAAATTAAGAATAGAACTACTATACAATCCAGCAATACCACTTCTGGGTACTCACTTGAAGAAAATGAAAATACTAATTTGAAAAGATATGCACACTCCTATGTTCATTGCAGCATTATCTACAATAGCTAAGACATGGAAGCAACCCAAACATCCATCAGTAGATGAATGGATAAAGAAGATGTGGTATGTATATACAACAGAATGTTACTCGGCCATAAAAATGAATGAAATCCTCCCATTTACAACAAATGGATGGATCTAGAGGGTATTATGCTAAGAGAAATAAGCCAGACGGAGAAAGAAGAATGCTGTATGATTTCACTCATATGTGGAATCTAAAGCAAAACAAAATAAGGCAGAAACAGACACATAGATACAGAGAACAAATTGGTTGTTGGCAGGGGTGGGGGGAGTAGGAATAGATGAAAGGGTTCAAGAGGTACAAAATAAAATAGGTCATAAAATAAATAAGTCACGGGGATGTGATGCATAGGGAATATAATCAACAACATTGTAGTAACTTTGTATGATGACTGATGGTAAGTAATCTTATGAAGTGATCATTTTGTAATGTAAATAAATGTCAAATCCTTATATTGTACACTTGAAATACAATATGATATGTCAACCATACCTCATTAAAAAAAAGACATTGACTATAACCCAGTGTGTGAGAGAGATCAGATATCATTGTTAAATAATTTCTTTCTTTTCAGTTGAAGAAACTACTTTAATGCCTTTGGACATGAGCCTTTTGGCCACCCCTGCGTGTAAATAAAGTAAGCTGCAGCCCACTGAGTTGATTGGTGGTTGCTACGCTCAAGGCCATGCCTACCCAAAAAGCTGCCACCTGACTTGTCAAGGTGTTTTCTTTCCTCCCTGACTGTGAATCCCATCTTTACAGTCATTCTTTCGATGGGATAAAAAACATGGAAGCATTACCTTCAGATACTGGCTACGTATTACCATGCAGGGGAAGGAGGACCCTAGACCTTTCCTCTTTCTTTTCATTTGACATACCAGAATAATTTATCAACTTAGCAAAGTGCCATCAAATTTTAATAAAAGAAAAAAAATTTCAATGAAAGGCACATGAAAAGCTGCTCAACATCACTTATCATTACGGAAATGCAAATCAAAACCACGATGAGATACACTTCACTCCTGTTAGGATGGCTATTATCAAAAGATAACAAGTGTTGGTGAGGATGTGGAGAAAAGAGAATTCTTGTGCACTGTTGGTGGAAATGTACATTGTTGCAACCATTATGGAAAACAGTATGGAGTTTCCTCAAAAAATTAAAAAAGAACTACCATATGATCCAGCAATCCCACTTCTGGGTATATAATCAAAGGAAATGAAATCAGTATCTCGAAGAGATATCTGCATCCCCATGTTCATTGCAGCATTATTCACAGTAGCCGAGATATGGAAAACAACCTAAGTGTCCACCAACAGATGAATGGATAAAGAAGATGTGATATATATATACAATTGAATACTATTCAGCCATAAAAACAAAGGAAATCTTGCCATTTGAGGATGAACCTGGAGGACATTATGCTAAGTAAAATAAGCCAAACAGAGAAAGACAAACACTGTATGATCTCACTTACATGTGGAATCTAAAAAGTTGATCTTATAGAACCAGAGAGTAGAAAGGTGGTTGCCAGGAGTTGGGGAGTGGGGGAAATGGAGAGATGTTGGTCAAAGGGCACATACTTCCGTTGTAAGACGAAGCAGCTCTGGGGCTCTAACATACAGTATGGTGGCTGTGGTTTATAACACTGCATTGTATACTTGAAATTTGCTAAGAAAGTAGATCTTAAGTGTTCTCACCACACATAAAAAAATGGTAACTATATGAGGTAACGGATGTGTTAATTAATTTGACTAACATTATATTAAATGTATCTATATATTATGTAGACATACATTTACACATATATTAAATTATCATGTTGCATACCTTAATATATATAATTTTATTTGTTAATTATACCTCAATAAAGCTGGAAGAAACAAAAGAAAGAAGAAAGAAAGAGAGAGAACCTCAAGTGCTGGCAAGAATGTGGAGAAACTAGATCATTCATACATTGCTGGTGGGAATGTAAAATGGTACAGCCACTCTGGAAAACAATTTGGCAGTTTACTTTAAAAACTAAACATACAATTACCATCTGACCCAGCATATGCTCTCTTGGGCATTTATCACAGAGAAATAAAAACTTATGCCCACAAAATAAACCTATACAAAAATTTATAGCAGCTTTATTCAAAAACTTGACTTTAGCCCAAATCTGGAAACAACATGGATGTCCTTCCACCAGTGAATGGTTAAACAAACTGTTATATATCTATAGCATGGAATACTATTCAGTAATTTTGAAAAGAAGAAACTATTGATACACACAACAACCTGGATTACTCTGCAGAGAATTATGATGAGTGAAAAAAAAGTAACCCCAAAAGTTTACTTATTTTATGGTTCCATTTATATAACATTCTTGAAACGAAAAAGTTGTAGAAATGGAGAACAGACTAGTGGTTGCCAGGAGTTGCCAGAGAGGGGAGCATTGAAGAGAAGGGGTGGTTATACACGGGCAACATGATAAATCCTTTTGGAGATAGAAATGTTCTGTACCTTGATTGCATCATTGTTGATATCCTGGTACTATAGTTTTGCAGGATGCTACCATTGAAGGAATCTGGATAAGGGGTATATAGTATCTCTCAGTATTATTTCTTATAATTGTGTGTAAATCTACAATTATCTCAGAATAAAAAGTTTACTAAAAGAAAAAAATTTTCTTTCAATAAAAAGTGAGAGTGAGCCCATGCCAGTAAGTCTTCCTTGAGAAGTTAGCGGGCAGAAAGGGGGAGGAGTGTTTTGCGATGAAAGAGTAGAGTATGAAACAGTTGTCTATTCCAATACAAACTCACTCTTCCACTTCACTGTCAGGCCCAACAACAACTCATTTTCACAAAGTTGAAGGAAGAGTATTCAAGGACTTGAAAAGGAAAACTATCCATTTTCTTTCTCTGTTCAGTTACTCTTCCTCTCTCTCAAGAGGTCAAGTCTGATGTCAGCAATCACTAGAGCCCTAAGTTCTCCCACACGAACATTCTTGGGTGCCACTGGGAGATTTGAAACATGTACGGGAGAGGAGGTGAAAAGAGGAGAGGAAGAAAGGCAAAGGAAAGATGAAAGGAGTAAGGGAAGAGGGCAAGGACAAAAAGGAAAAGGAAGGGCTTTGTAGAAGACGTTTATATTGAAGAGATTGAGCTGACGATACCTGAACCAACCAATCAAGCTTAACATCACTAAATGCGGGACATCCAGACAGTGTGTGCCCTGGAATGCGAGGCAGTTGGGAAGCACATGGTACCAACTGAATCTAATAAAGTCCTGGCCCTAATCCCACTTTATAGGAAACATAGGGGATAGAAAATAGGTAACTGTAGAACCACACTACAGGGAAACAATCAGCCAAATACAGAATATAGGACATTCTACGGGTCAAGTGACACAGTGTCTGAGGTAGGGTTCTCTGGGAAGCAGACTCTGACATGGAGAATCACGTGCAGGAGATTCATTAGAGAGTGGGCTCGGGGAAAACATCTCTAATGGAGTGAGGCCAACAGAACTGGGCAAAGGGAGGAGTTAAACTGCACACAGTTGCAATGGAGAGCTTGGCCAACCCCTCAGGGAGCCCTGGCCCTTTAGAGATATCCTGCATGGAGGCAGAGCCCACGCCTTTGTACCCTCACAGTGACCTTGTTCACATTTGCTTGTGAGAAAGAGGGGCCAGTGCACAATACAGTAGGGAATGGAAGTCTGGCCACCTGCTTATGCAGCCTTGCTGTGCTCCCTCATGCACTCGTGCCCAATCCCAGACACACCACTTCCAAGTTACAATGGTTTGCTGCTGGTTAATTGGACTGAATGTCCAATTATGACATATGACTTGGTGGCTTTGACAAAATCCAGCTCTGGACACAAGGTCATTAGATGCTCCAGGACTATCAGCTGCAGTAGCTTAAGAGGCACTGTTTGGTGAATGGCGTTTAGTTCTCTGCTGCAAAGGACATGGCCTTGAGCCAGAATCCTGGCGAGCTACGTTGTAACTTTTCTATTGGAGCGTGCCATCCACTCCTCACACCGTCTTTTCCTGCTAGAGATACCTCTAGTATCACAGCCTTCAAGTCGTGGGGCCCAAGCGGCAGGGCTGCTTTCACCATGGCCTGGACCTGCTACAGATCCTTTTCCTTCTCTGGGTCCCAATCAAGCCAGGAAACCTTCAACGTCATTCAGCAAATGGGTCAAAGCAGGATTCCTAAGTATAGAGTATACTGCCCCCAAGAACCTGAAGGGACCTACAAAGTGTTTTGCTTTCTTCTTAGGGGTGAAGGGTGGGAGATACAATAATTTGTTCTTTACTTTGGAGGGAATGCCCTGGCATGCCCCAGACAGCCTTAAAATTTCACTGATGTGTAAACCCTTGAATATTTGCAGGGGTTATCTCCAACCTTCTGGGGCATAGGTCTCTCAGGACTTGCCACTTATTGTTCATTCAGTCCAGTTAACACATCATTGATACAGTATGCCAGCGTGACATTCTGAAGAAGGCCCAGTTGATCCAGGTCCCTTCAGTCTACACTAAGTGTTATGTTGTAAGGCAGAGGCCTCTGCATCTTCTTCAAGCAAGGGGAGGGTGTTAGCTTTTAACAAAGGGAAGTTGACCATTTCTTCAGGCCCAAAGAGTTCAGGAGAATCTGGTGATTCAACATTCCCAAGTGAATTGATCCAGATGTCCATAGGCCTGGTCTCAGGGCCCCACTTCTTCCCATTCAGGGCATGACATTGGGGTAGCACACTTGCCAGGATTGAAAATTCATCTTCTTTAGAGCTATATTATCATTTTTTGGGGGGGGGGGGGGAAGATTAGCCCTGAGCTAACTGCTGCCAATCCTCCTCTTTTTGCTGAGGAAGACTGGCCCTGAGTTCACATCCATGCCAATCTTCCTGTACTTTATATGTGGGATGCCACCACAGCATGGCTTGTCAAGCAGTGCCATGTCCATACCGGGGATCCGAACCAGCGAACCCTGGGCCTCTGAAGCGCAACGTGCACGCACTTAACCGCTGCGCCACAGGGCCGGCCCCCTATGTTACCTTTATAATTAAGTCCAGGACCTGATCATCAGCTTCCTCCACCCTCTAGCTGAAAAAGATAAGAATCTCTTCATATGCTGCCAAGGAAGCCCTCTGACTTTCATTGTCTTTTTCCAATACATCAATAGCCCCCAGCAACAGCCATCCAAGCTCCCATAGTCTTCATGCTTTCTATTTCTCCCAAACCTATCAAATGCCTGTCATACTGTCTTCACCAGTGTTTTCCCTTCCATGGCACCCCATCCCAGTTCATCATCAGGGAAAGCTTTAAAAATTGCACCTCCACACCACACCAGGGCTATCAGTATTCCACCTACCACCAGTAGTGGTGTTTGTATGGCCAGCTGGTAGGCAGATGATCTGGCTCCAAAAATCTCATTTTCAATTCTGCTTGCTAGGAGCACTCCTGGTATCAACTGTCTGGGTGAGGTTTTCTAGGAAACAGACTCTGACATGGAGATTTGAGTTCAGGAGTTTTACTGGGAAGTAGCCTCAGGAACATACCAGAAAGGGAGTGAGGGAAACACGATTGGGCAGAGGAAGAACTTGATCTGTGATGTAGTCACAGCTGAGGTCTCAGCCTGTCCCTCGAGGAGTCTGGAGTTGAGATGGTCCTTCAGAGTTGTCTCAAATTGAAGCACGAAGCCCAGGCTTCTCGACCCTCTGGACAACCAGTCATTAGATTCATACTGTGGACCATCAGCAGCCCACACCCTTGGCAGCTGGAGGAATGAGTGCTCTGGTCCTGAAGAAGGGATCTGGACAGCACACCACAGCATCCACTACACCAAATTTCTACAAAAATCAACGGTATAGGGGAAAAATGGAGGGGGCACTATTATTATAGAATAAGAGATTTAAAAGGCAGAATGACCAAAAGCAATATATGGGTTTAGCTTTGATCTCCAACCATACAAGTCAACTATAAAAAGGCAACTTTGAGATAACTGGGGAAATTTGCTGGTGGAATGAATATTAGATGAAATTACATAATTATTATTGATTTTGTTACATGTGATAATGGCATGGTGGTTACGTAAAAAAAGAGTCTTTGTCTGCTTGAGATGCAGACTAAAATAAAGGTGGAATGGCACGATGTCTGGAATTTGCATGAAAATATTTCAGGAACATAGTGGAGGAGGGAGAGATGTAACAAGATTGATAAAAAGTTTATATAACTGTTAAAGCTGAGTAAAGGGTGATAAACACTCATTCTGCTATTGTCTCTACATTTGCTTAAAATTTTCACAATAAAAACATTTAAGGACATGTAATGGGCAGTTGTGGTACGCCACCAACCACTGCCTGCAACACCACAAGATCTGTTGTTGCCACTCGAGTGCCAATTTCCCTTCCATGGTGTCTCCCAAGATCGAAAACTAGGCTGAAATTTAAAATATTAGATACGAGTTTCAGGGCGCTTCTAACTCTTTAGAACACAACTGTAACCATCAAAGGCTGCTAAATACAATGCTTTTCTGTATGTTGTTCATCAAATTATCCCCAGAGCCTGGCACACTGCTTGGCCCAGGGTAGGTGATAAATAGATGTCTGTGGAAATTGAAACGCAAGAAACACTCCCTGAATTCTCCTTCCTGTGACCAGCTACCACTCCCTTAGTTTGTTACTATCTTTTGCACTCTCCGGACTCTATTTAGAATCTGTGCCCAATGAACAAGGTCATGAGTTCCCACTGTCTTGTTTTTGGCCTTGTGTGAGCATTGGCACTTCAAATGCAAGTATTATTCATATTTTTATTATCAATAATGACCTTTCCTTCTCCAAAAATAACTCCCCTTCCAAGTGGGTGTTCCACATAAGTGAAATGTTGGAGAAGAGCAGTAAGAGGTAAAAAATGTTTCAAAGAAATCAAGACAGCAGGAAGTTGGGGAGGGGAAAACTGAGCTGCACTGCAACTGGGTAGAGAACAGGGAGGGAGGGGAAAGAGCGAGATCGGGGCAGACTCCAAAACCCTGAGGACCCGCAGGAAAAAGTGTCAGACTTCTGGCCAGGAACTGAAATGTACGTCTGCAAAATATGTATAGCCAAGCAACGAACTGCTTCAGCCTCCCAACATCCTTTCCCTAGGCCCCTGAAGAGCTGTCTCCCCACACCTTGCACCCTCCTGTTCCCAGCATCGGCAGTCAGTGTTGACATCAACGTGCAGAGGGCCGGAGCCCCAGGTAAAACAAAAGACGTCTGCAAAAACGCAAATGAGAAAGGAGCTCAAGGAAAGTTCATGATGGAAAAATAAACACAGGCAAAACAAACGTCCACAGAGAGGAGAGAGAGGGAAACCAAAGAGACAAGATCAGCCAGAAAAAATAAGAACAAAAACAATGAGAAAAGCCAAGAACAGGAAAAAAAAAAAAGAAAAGGATGGACTAAAATAAAACACAGGCATAATCCTCCAAACAAAGTAGAAGGAAAAACAGGGACAGAATTAGCATTTAGGGGATAGAACTAAAAGCTTTTACATTGTCTCACTTAATCTTCATACCAACTCTGAACAGGGAGCATTGTGAATTTCCATTTTGCAGAGGCAAAAATAGAGGCCTAGAAGCTCAACGAGTTATCTGTCCCGGCTGATGCAGACAGAAAACAGTGGTGCAGAATTTGAACACAGTTCTGCTAATTCCAAAATTTACACTGCCTTGCAGGCTAAACTAGGTTTAAAAATTACAAACGTGACTTCTAAAGTTGGTTGATTGCATTCATTAATACTAATAACCATATGTCCAATTATTCCTTAATTTGGGATAATTTCCTGAAATGGATCCTGAGTACATCTATTCCTTCAAAAACATCCTTCTCACCACACCAAAACTCCTACTTAGAGACCTAGGAATCTCTCCCACAAGGATAAACCATCTAATTACATCCAAGTGGCTAAGGTTAAAGGAGACAACAGTACACCACCTGTTCAGGTGACTCTAAAGCTGACAAGAACAACAACAAAACGTTCCCCTGGAATCGATCTGAGAAGGCCTAAAATTACAGCGTGAAAGAGTCAGAGGCGGCAGGTGACGGAGACTGCTTCCAAGATGAAAACATCCTTGAAGCTGATGATGAAAGAGTGGGAGCAATGGAGGTGGGGACCTGGTGTGTGTGTTGGGGCCTGAAGGCTACATATCTTACCTCCACATCAGATCATAAGCTTCTGGAGGGCAGGGACCCCACACGGCAGCACAGTGCCTTAAAATTCACAGGCACTCAAATATTAGTAAATAAATAAATGAATACTGGGTGTCATAGCCTTGTGAATTTGGGCAGGATCAAGATGCTCCCTTCCTTGTGAAAAGTAAAGTTACTCTTAAATTTTATTTTTATTTCCAGGAGAAGGGAAATCTGGACAATGGCATGACTACGTTTTGGATCTAAACTAGCTCTTTTTTCAGCAAAAAGGAAAGTAGTGAAGGTCTGGGGTGCTCAGGAGCTGTCAGAAAGAAGTGCTAATCTGATAGCCTCACGGGATGCTGGTTTTCCTTGATCCCTTCAGTTTCTTCTCTACTGCTTTTTCAGTGTGTTCCCACTCATCGGACTCCTCACATCACACATTTAGTAGTAGAGGACACATAAATAGGACACAGAGTCTGCGCAGACAAGTGACTACCCAGTCTGGTTTTCCGGTTGGAATTCTTGAGCCTGTGGACGTTTGGGTCCTTCCACAAAGAACCTCTTCTGCAACATGACTTTACAGGCCTCAGATTTACTGGCGGTGCTCTGAACACAGTGTTGATTTTCCTGGTTCATAAAGCCAGGCAGAGTTCCTGCTGCCAGACAGGTGTATTTGTTTTTGAATGATAAGAACACTCACTTGCTCTCAGTTTAGGCTAATAATAAACACTTTAGACATCCTTCTAAGTCTGAAAGGGAAAAGAATGAAAAACCCTCCGGCAGCAAAGTCTGTTAATGGAGTCCTATTCCTTAGAGAACAGACGGCCTTGTACAAGAGCTGGGTGCTTGCTGACTAACCTTTCTGGCAAGAAAACTCTCTGAATGCTGCTTTTGAAAGCCCTCTCCCATCAATAGAGCCCTGAGGTTAGACTCACCTAATTAAAAGGGAGAAGACTTTGAGAGTCAGGAGAAATAAAATAATAATAAGAGAGTAAACTGGCCCCAGAGAGAGTCAGTGCCAATGAGGAAGCCTTTTTCACCCTTTAGCCTAGCAGCGTGTAAACATGCTGCCAGTGAGAGTGGAGGTTTGGTGAGACAAACAGTAACAAAAACAGACACAGAAGGGTAACCAGGGAAAAATAACAGCGTGGCAAAAGAAAATTCAGGAAGGAAGAAAACGAACAATTCTGCTTGTCCTTTAAGCAGCCTAAAAACCTAATGTTGCAAACAAGATGGTTTAGAAAGGGATGTATGTCCAAATTCACGGTGCTAGCTCTCTCTGCCTTGCTTATCAAGGTGGCGGATAACTTCCGGGATCAAGTTGTCCAGCAACCTGAGGAGGGTTAGAAAAAGCCGGGTGTGTCCTGGGCACAGATGCCGTAATCCACTCCTACCCCAGGTTGACTGAGCTTGAGCCACTAATTCCACTTTTCACCCTTGATTCTCAATCAACCTCAATGGGGTTTTCCTTGTTTTTTGTTTTTTTGTTTTTCCCATCACCAATCACTTGAAAGAAGCTTGCTTTGGCTGGAGTCTGACAGGCCTGGGCTCCACGGGCCGCAGGTTGGCTCCCTCACAGCTCTCTGTGGTAGAGGAGGAAGGACCAGCTCCCTCCGTGGAGGGGGTGGTGGGGCACAGCACACCCACCGTCTCCGGGGCTGTCTGGGACTGGCCCTCACCACCGGCCGGTGGCGAGGATTAGGCTTTGGGAATTTAGACACCAACAGCAGAAACAATGGCGGCTCTCTGCGCGAGGTAGGCATGAAAGAGTGGCTGGGACCGTTTATCTTGCTATGTTTTATCCTTTTCGTGTAATTTCATCCTGAGAATGTCAAAGTCTCCACAAATCAAATTAACCCTTCCGTTTCTCCAGTTGTTCTCCATTGTTTTAATTCCCAAAACAACCCTTCTCTGGGATATTTTACTTACACCTTTATTTCGTTCCCTCCAATACATTTGCACTTGAAAAGTAAGAGTTGTTCTCTTTTGAAAGTGCAAAGTTACTCCTCAATTTTCATTTTTAATTCTAGGTGACACATACATGGATATTTATTTTAATAACTTTTCTCTAACTTAAAATTTTTCATAACTTAAAAAGTAAAGAAAAGAGTAGTAGAAGAACTTGAAAATGTTTCCTATTCTGACTTTTTTCTCTTCTTTAAAGTTAGGATACAGTTAGAAAAACTACAATTTAGAAAATTAAATTTATGTTTTCTGAGCCATATCTTTCTTTGGTGTGAGTTTGATGTTTTTCTTGTGACTGCTGGGGGAGCGTCATCTTTAAGGATGAAGCTGTGCAGACACTCCCTAGTCTGCACAACTTGCTTCACGGATTACTCTTGCCTCACTTTATAAATTATATTTCTTTTTTTCGGTCTTTTTACCATAGATCTGTGCAACAGTTATACAACCAGACAGAAATGTCTCTTTAAGAGATGTGTGCTCAAGTATTTAGGGGCAAAGAGTCTGCAATCTGTTTAAATAGCTCAGATATAGCTAGCTAGGTAGATAGACAGATGTGCGTATATACATGTATACACATACCTATGCATATATATACTTATATACTTGTGTTTACATGATTTTGTGTATATGAAAGAAAGATAAGGTAAAATAGGTAAATAATAATTTATTGAAACTTTATGGAAGGTATGTTGGTATTAGCTATTCTTTCTCTTTTTTGTATGCTGAGATTTTTCCTGATTAAAAACTTAAAAGAGTTAATGGAAGGAAAGAAAGAGAGAGGAAAAGAAAGAAAGGAAGGAAAGAAGGAAGAAGTACTTCCTTCAGAAAGACACTGAAAGATGTGGGGTTTAGCTGCTTTGCTTTTTCTGGGAACTCTAATAGTCAACAGTAGCTCATAACGTAACATTTTAATCACCTCATGCCCAATTATTACAATTTACACGGTCACTTTGTGACCATCTGATACCAGCTCCCTTGGACTTCTTGTGAACTTTCGCAGAGAACTTTCTCTCTGAGAGCCCGCTAGAGTGTAACTGTAATTCTCTCTGCTGGCTACTGTTCCATGGGTCTGCTTTGTAGGTGAGACCTCCCTTGGCGTGAGTACTTTGCACCTGCTCTTTTGTGCAGTTCCAGGGTATCCTGTTATGACCACTTGTCTTGAGCTAGTTGAGGTAGGTATTGTTGACTGGATAACCCAACCAGTATCTGCAACCTAGCCACCTAGCCCTGGTCACCTCTACCCGAGATGGCATGTGTCACAGTTTTAACCGTTATAACACATGTGAAAATCTGCTGGGTGAGTCTTCTAGATAAGCTCTTGTTTTCCTTGTAAAATAGGCCTTTTCACCATTTTGCCCTTAAGCCTTTACTCTTTAGCTCTTTTTTTCCTTCTTCCTGCCTGGAATGCAAACATGAGGTCTGGAAACACAGCAGCCATTTTGAGATCCTAAAATGGCCAGAATAAAGATGACAGTGGAGTTGCGGGGGGGGGGGGTGGAGGGGGGAGTCTGTGTTCCTCACGGCATCAGTGAGCCACCTTGCCAGTCTTAAGAATTTCTGTTGAAAATAACAAATAACACCCTGTAGGACTGAACTCTTATAGAAGGGTTTTATATAATTTGTAGCTCAAAGCATATCTGACTTGATGGATTTTGCCACCCCCTAGAAGACTTGGTCCTGGCATAACTGGAGTCGGTCCCTGCCTCATACCATCCACTGATGCCCTAATCAGAACTTGGTCTGCCCAAGTTGCCAAAGGAGTGAGTCTTTCATGTGTCACATTTCCCACACTCCACTGAGGGATAGGTCTTAGGCTCTGGGCTTGACTGTTTCTTTTGTTTTCTTCAAATTCTTATTCTAGAAGAGCAAATGATTTCTTCAGACTATTGGGCTAGGTCCAGTTCTTTCAGACTAGGCAACCTTTCTACCTTTACCCCTAGAGAATCACCCAATGTTGAGCTGAAGAAATTGAATATAGTCTATGAGTGCTGGTAAGCGCAGCCATGAAATTTTTCAAGAAATAAATCTTCCTGTGGCCTGTAGAACTATCTGGAGACTCTGGGAGAAGAAGCCTGGTCTTCCTGTTAGGTAGAGAAACAGGGAGAAAAGACGTGCCTTGGTTTCGTAAACTTCCAAAGAACGGTTTAAGTAAATAAGACTCAGCTAGTAACTGGAGATGAAATCCTCGCCTTGGCGTTGCCGAAGTGCGAACCAAGACGGAACGACTTCCCCTTCCCCTAAGTCTCCCACTCTCAGCTTTGGATGGGGCCCCACAATGCTTTCTGTTTTGGAAACCCCAAACCATGCAAAACTGAGTAAGTCTGGGGTTTGAACATAGGAATAAAACAAGCCAAGTTTCCACCTGACCTTGGCTAACCTTGAAATCAATCGTTCTTCCAGTGCTGGTCTGGCTAACAGTGAAGTTTGTGGTTTCATCTTGGTTTTACCACAAAATTTTGTGATGAAACACTAAGAACCCACTGAGATTTGCACTTCCATTCCTGTCTTCTTTCAAACTCTTTTTGCAAATCCTGGTGACTTCTATAGCGTATGACTGTGTAACGCTGCAATTTCTCTTGTGTTCCACATGAGCTCAGAACCAAATTTCTGCCTAGCAACATCTTTTGAGAACCCAATGATGAAAAAGCAGAGAATATCGTTAAAATCCATCCAGTGTAAAATCAAGAATATTCTACAGATATGATGCAAATCTACATGATACCCCTATTAGACCAACTATAACAACAACTCAAATAATTTGAAAGTCATGGTAAAAAAATAATTGCTGGGGGTTGGGTATCATGGGCTAGAGGAGCTGGGGGAAAGAAACCCAAGAATTGACAAATGTTGCCCCAGACTAGAAGTACAGGAAACAGAACCAGCATAGCATCCTACAAGGTCCAAGGGGCAAATAGTCAGCGGGGATTTACTCCCACTGAAGAGCAGCTCCATGTTTTCCAGCCCACAAACCTGGATTGAATCAGGAAACACATGCAGAGAGAAGCCAAGAATCTGAATGTGCAGCCGTTGGCGAGCACAGAGTACCTCAGTTTCATGAGCTGATTTTGCCATTGTAAGTGTACGAAGTAATGTCTCCATTCTGTATTCTAGTGTGGCGTTGATGTAGGTACAGACAAGAGGCCAAATGGCACATGATCTCATACAACACAGATTCTTATCAACTAGAAATATTTGAGAAAACCTCACCAAGCCCCTATCATTTCCCATAAAATGCTAAATTCCAACACCCTTGTATTATCGGGATCCTGAGCTGAACGTAACCAGAAATAAAAACATAAAGCTCTCTCTGCCTTGAGCCCCTTCCAAATCTGAATCCTGTTTTGTAGGTTTAGAAATTTACCCACAAAAATCCATTAACCAACTTTGGAACAAAGAACGAGAATTTCTGCTTTAGCCCAACAGACTTCTTTTGTGAATTATGCATGATGTTTTTCAACGACAGGAAAAGGGAGCCAGGGCAGGAGAAATACATGCCACCAGCTTCTGTAAAATCCTGAAAGCATAAAACTGGTCTCATCATGTCAAGAATATACAAAAGACAATCCTTGGGTCAGTGATAACCTGGGGACCTTTAAAATTTCTGCCGAAGTGATCAAGAATGACCCCAGGGGGAGAAGGCTAACTGACTGTCCCTTTCCAGGGCCCTGTCCCTCCACCCCTCCCAGGTAACTGGCACACAAACGATGCTTGGCAATTTTCATGTCCTTCCTGAGGACCAATCTGGCAGAAACCTCATGAAGCTCTTAATAGACCAGGACATGTTTTTATTTTTCCTAGAGAGGTATTTCTACCTTCTTGCCCTCAATGGAAATTACAGTTGTCCCAATGCTCCTGTGAGTCCCATTCTACTGAATTATCCCATAAGTCACAGGTGAAGTTATCCTCAGAGCCCATTAGAGTAAAGTGATGCAAAGTGACACATCTCCCCTAAGCCCCAAACAGGCACTATGGCAACAAAACCGAAATTCTAGGATGAGATTACATACTTGGCATTGAAGTCAACACATGGTCACAGCCACGGGGTCCCTAATTTCCTACCCTTCTGCAAGATATAGGTACAGGCTCCCTAAGGTAAAAAGCCACCCACCAACTGCCTAATGTATACACTAATGTATAAAACTCAGTGACCTCATAATATAAACAGAGGACTGTTTACTGTATTCTTGGCACTGGCAAGCTTATAAACAATAGCTCAGTGGAATATTTTTGCATTGAGTTTGTTTCCTGAGTATGTTTTTCTTATAAATCTGCACGCTTACCCAAAGATCACATTACTCATAGGAATCACAGCCGTCCTTGTAACCTAAAATCAAAGGAGTGTTACTTGGGCACTTTCCCCGTCAGGAAGTGCAAATGATTCGCCCCTCTTGGCTTGAGGTATAGGATCGTTTATGTATGCAGCATCCAGCAGGTGGCACTCACATCCAAGGCTACAAGGAGCTTTCCTGCTGGCCTGGGAAATCTTTGTTGACAAAAAATTGGCTCATTACAGCTCGGTAAAGAGTAGACAGATGCCTTCTTAGTAAAAGACCGTGAATTTCATTCCTAGTGTCTTCTTAAATGAAGTTTTGGCATTGAATATAAGCCAGTAGTCAATTAATGTCATTTTTTTTGTATAAAGTAATCCAAGAATGGAGAAATTCCATACTGAAAATACAGGTTTGTGATATTATGGACTGAATGTGTGTGTGTCCCCCCCCCCCCAAATTCATATGTCGAAATCTAATCCATGATATGCTGGTATTTGGTGGTGCAGCCTTTGGGAGGTAATTAGGTCACGAGAGTAGCGCCCTCATGAATGGGATTAGTGCCCTTATAAGAAGAGGGCAGTGCAGCCCACTGGTGTAGTGGTTAAATTCATGTGCTCTGCTTTGGTGGCGCAGGTTTGTAGGTTCGGATCCCGGGTGCAGACCTACACATTGCTCATGAAGCCATGCTGTGGTGGTGTCCCACATACAAAACAGAGGAAGAGGGTCACAGATGTTAGCTCAGGGCCAATCTTCCTCACTAAAAACATAAATAAATAAATAAATAAGAAAGAAGAGTGCTGTGAACTACCCCTCTGCTCTTTGTCTATGTGAGGACTGCAAGAAGACAGCCCTCTGCAAACCAGGAAGAGGGCCTCACCAAGAAGCTGACCATGTGGGCACACTGATGTTGGACTTCCAACCTCCAGAGCTGTGAGAAATAGTTGCTTGTTGCTGAAGCTTCCCAGTCTATGGCAATTTGGCCTAAGATTTTTCTGTTGTCCCTTTCCTGATTTGGCAATATCTGGACTAGGATTAAGGAACCACATATCACTTTGAATATTAAAAAAGCAAGCCAAAACCATTCTGAATAAGAATAAATTGAGCAGAGAAAAATAAAAGACAAAAAGATATTCTTTGCTAAAGATTCTCTTAATATGACAATAGTGGCTACAGTTGCCAAATGATGTTCATGAAGGCCCAGGAGTTGTTTTGCAAAAACGATGGAATCCTCATGATCATAGACCATGCTTAGAATTTATTTACCCTTGAGTCACATGTACTAATTATTATTATTAGTCCACATCATGTCTTGCTGAACAAGCAAAGTCAATCACTCTATTATTCCGGTAAAGTAAACAGCAGTGCAGCAAGGTCTCTTGACTGTATCAGACCAGGTTTATTGATACTAGCCAACGCTGCCACTTACAGAGCTCCTATTATCTGTCGTGCACTGAAAACCTGCAACATACAGCAGCTTATCTCCACAGCAGCTCTGTGGGGCAGGTAACACAGCCGTCTCCACTTTGTAGGAGAGGAAAATGAAGTTAGAGGCAAGTCACATAACCTAGTTTAGCCTCATCGCCTCATGTGTGAAGTGAGAATAAAAGCATAAACTATTTCTTAGAGTTGTGAGAACTAAATAAAAGAGTCCACACGAAGGGCTTAACCTAATAAGAGGAAGTCCTAAATATGTGATTACTACTGCTATTACTATCGCTACTCTCCTACTACTGCTGCTATGACTACTACTACTATTTATTATTATTATTATTAGAGGCTAAATTATTTGCTCAGGACCACACAGACAGCATGTGGCAGAGTCAGAATTTGAACTCAGGTCTCTCTGACTCCAACAGGTCTGTCTTAACCTCTGGGAGACAATGCCTCCAAATGACTAAATCAGGGTAAGTCTGAGAATAAAATAACACTTCTGGAAATATGGAAGTTACTGCCTTTTTAAACAGAGAATATACAAGAACGGTCATCAAAAAACAGCCGTCTCTTTAAATTTCTCCTTCCCAACCCAAACACACACATGGACAAAGCAAATGCCTAGCCTCCTCCCGCCCATCTTGTGGGTCAAGATGACCTGTTATCTTTCTGACCAAAATATGATGTCTCAATGGTCATAAAATTACATCCTTCTCAAGGGAGGAGGGTAAGGAACTAGAATTTAATGAAGAATCATGACTCGTGCAAGCCAGAACCCCCAGCACTGAGTCACGCTCACCACCCCGTGAAATGCAGAGCCAGTCTTGATCCTGGCTAATCCAGTATCGGCAACATGACTTAAAATGAGCCGTAGACCTGTCACGTCAGTCACAGTGAGTGGTGATGCCGAGCTAGGGCATTAAGGGACAAGTTCTCTGTCTAGCAACCTTACTAAGCTTGGTGTGATTTTGAATATTTCTTGCTATGGTTCTAGTCCATCCACAAGTTAGTTTCACTCATTTGCCGTTCTTCTAACTGCCTTGGAATTCATATGTGAAATTGTTTTGGAGCAGTATATTAATAAATTGCACTGAAACTCTATTTCTAGTTTATCAGAATAAAGTGAATTGATTTAAATTATACTGTTTGAGTTTTTGGATTCCCAAGATTAGTGTGTATGTCTGTGTTTTAAGCTATCATTTCTTAAATATCTGCCATGCACTAGGTACTATGCTTAGCACTTTAAAAACATTATTGTATCATTTAATCTTCAAATGATTAGTCTAGGCCAAGAGCTCTTAACCTAGAATTAAGCACAGGTGTCCATGTATTAGATGGGGGGGGGGAATCACATCTATATGTTAATTAACCTCTAAATGAAATCTAGCACTTCCTTCAATTATCACTGTAGGCAGCAAACCAAATAACATTCATAGTACCTGTGACCTTATCACCAATAGAAATCCCAGATACTTTCAAGTCACATGACAGTTGGTGCAGATATATCAAAATATGATTTATACTAGTCACTACTTAAAACTTACACTAATTATTATTAGACCAATTATTATTAACTGCTATTAGGGTCTAATAGTAATTAACAAAAGATAATATATATTACTAGATCACAAACTTCGTAATTTTGCTAAGCACAGTTCTTTACAGTTGATTTCAGTGGTATGCATTTAAAAACACTATTTCTGTAGATTTCACAAAACTGCCCAAGGTACAAAATAGGATAAGACTCCCTGGTCAACTGATCACATTAACCCCACTCCCCGCCACCAGTGATTGGTTTATAAATTAGCATATGACCCAATTCTGGCTGATGAGACAGAGAAAAGTCTGTTGGGGGAGAGGGGCTTCTAAAAAAGGCTTCCTACCTCCTGAGAGCTCCAGGAAGAGAAAGTGCTTCTTGTCCCTCTAGAGGCAGCTGTCACTGGATGAGATGCCTGGAACTGCTGCAACCATCTTGAGACCAACCCAGGGATGACATGGACTCCGGGAAGATCATCTGGCCGGGAGCATTGCTGAGAGCAGGCTCCTGGAGGCCATGCCTGGAGTCTGCCCTACTGTTAGCCGGTTTGCCTTGTGGTCTTCTGCTATTTGCAGCCAAACTCCCCTTAACTCTCTGCTGCTACACTTAGGCCTTAGAGAAAAGGCCTCTCTGAGAAGGTGACACTCAAGCTGAGGCAGGAAGGATTAGGTGGAAGAGAGGCAATGTTAAGAGTCAGAGAAAACAGTATCTGTAAAGTCTTTAAAGAGTGAACGACTTTGGCTTGTTTGAGACACTGAAAGCTCGTAGGACTGAAGTATGGTAACTGAAGGAGAGCGTGAAATGAGATAAGATTAGCAGAAAAGATCATCCAGGGCCTTCCTGGCCACAGTAAGAAGTTTAGAGTAATTCTAAGTGTACTAAGGAGTCACTGAAGGACTAAAAGCAGAGACGTGATGTGATCCCAAGATCATTCTGGCTGCTGCTGTTTGGAGAATATCCCGGAAGAGGGAGTGGAGCAGTGGGCAGACCACCTGGGGCTACCGCCGGAATCCAGGTAAGAGACCATGATGGCCTGGGCTATGTGTGGGAATATGAATTGGAACAGTTATTCTCAAATCTTAGTTTGCAGAAGAACTGCTTGTGGTATTTGTTTAAAATGTAAGTAAGCACACCAGTGGATTTTTACACAGGTGGTCTACAGGCCACACCTGTGAAACACCGAAATAGACACATTGCTTAAGACTTTTGACTCTGTGGTTAAGACCACCTTCCAAAAATAACCACCTCCCATTCTTTATGTTCTCCCAATATAGGGGCTTCCAGCTTTCTCAGGTAAAAAGTCCTTAAGTCCCAAACTCCTTAGAGTCACATGGTTTTTCCTACAGTCTCGCCTCAGTCTCCCCCAGCACAGCCTCTCTGTCCCTTGTGCTGTGCTCAATAAAAGAAGAAGGGTTCCTATCACTCCCTGTCCCTTATATTCCTGAACATTGTTCTTTCATCCATCCTAAAAGCACCTATTACGCACCATCTAGGTGCTTGGCACCGAGGTGGGCACTGGTCATACCAAGATAAATAAAACACGCCCTCTTGTATGATGGATGTCCGTCTTCTTCCTCTATTTATCTTCCCTCAGATGCCTTCTTCACTATAAAATTTGCACAGCATTATGAAGGAGAAAAAAGAGAACACAAAAAGAAATTAGATTCAGCAGGAAACAGGAGCAGGAGAATGTTCAAGAACAAAACTTTGGAAAAATATAGACTGATGAAACTCTCCTCAGATCCTGCATGTGGATCCGTTCGTATTATGAATCTCTTACCTGAACCTTAAACAAAGAAGAGGCAGCCTCTAATATCAGGACAACATCTGACAACCTGAGAGCACTCCAGAGGCACGTATTGAATACTCAGAAAACTGTGTGTCTAGATGTTTATAAACTACTGAGGTCAAGGTTTTCTCATTGATAGGAGGAAGAAACAAAGAGGAACTATACTGTATCTTCTAAAGTTGACCAAGACAAAGTCCCCAATCACTGCATGCTGATCCCATCTGAGGTGCAGACAATTTGAGAATCCATAAGATATTATTTGGATTTTATCCCCAGTCCTAGACCCTTTGGTGTTTAATTAATGTGCTGAACCCAACCTCATACTCACCTCTCTAACCCCCTCCTGAATAAGACTAGAGGGGGGTTACTGAGAGGATAATTACTGTTTCTGGAAATAATACCAGAAATCCTTTTTTCTTCCTCCCCAAAGCCCCAGTGCATGGTCGTATATCCTAGCTGTAAGTCCTTCTAGCTCTCCTACACGAGCCACCGCCACAGCATGGCAACTGACAGACGGTGGGGTGTGGTTCCACAACTGGGAAACAAATCTGGGCTGCGGAAGTGGTGAGCACCAAACTTTAACCACTAGGCTGCCAGAGCTGGCTCCAGAAATCTTTTTTTAAAGGATAAATATTGAGGTGTTTTGAGTGGGCATGAAAGGTGACAATAAAGCTTTAAACACTTCTGCCAAGAGCCTTTAAAACTACAGTTATTCAGTAAGTAACAGCCTGTTCTCAAGTGTTGTCTAGAACCTCAATTTTTTTTCTAGCCACCCTGACAAATGATAGGTTAGACAATTGCAATAAAAGGAAATTATTATGTACAAGTTACACTCTCAATAAATAGACTTTGCCAACATGATGGGCACAGTAAGGCTTTCAGGTTGCCGGAATTCTCCTTGGCAGATCTCTGATGAAAATGTGGTTCTGATTTAAAATATAGAAAGAAATCTAAAAATGTAAAAATATAGAAATGGAACCCTGACAGCCTGAAAGCTTTATTATGCCTTCACAGACCTACCGTTCACTAAGGGGTGAGGGGAGAGGCAGATGAAACTGCCTGCGCAACTTTACAAACTATTTATAAAATTGGAACATGCAGTCCAACAGGCATTTTGCTTTCTGCCCTGCCAAATGGCCAGTCTCACTGGATTTGGGGTAGTTGTTTTTATGGGACTGTGATGCTGGTTTTACATAGGCACAACCTTAGGCACTCGGAAGAATCTGATTTTAAAAATGTACCCACATCTTATACACATGCTTTTACTTGTTAACCAATACAACTACAGTTGTTCCAAAAAGATAGTGCTGTTTATATTAGATTTGTTCTTCCTGGTTTAATACACAGTTAAACACCAATAAATTCCACCAAATCTAGTTAGATAAAAATCTTTCTCTCGTTACCTTATGAATATTTACTATGGTTAACACTTTCCCGGGGTGCTCTGGCAACATTTTTGTTTTGGATTTTTTAATGAAAACCATGCCTAGCAAAGGTCTAGAGTCACATTCTAAAGACAAAGATACTCTTTTTTAAATTTTTATAATAAAAATATTTATCCCCCCAAACATGAGTGATAATACATATTATGTGCAATTCAATGAAACCAGTCTATACTTTTGTTACAAAATATGTGATGGTACCATGAAGCTTTTCCATGTGACTGTACTTCTCACATCTCAGGGACAATCTGTCTCAGGGCTCAGTCCACCAGCGTGATCTTATCAGGAAAGATTGGGAGGGAAGATAAGGCTATCCCATTTATGATTGCATCTACAGTCCATGGCCAAATCCCACTGTTAAAGCTACATTTGATCCAAGAACCATTTTGTGGATTGCTCAAGAATAACATTTTTAACCATAATTCTCTTCTCATTGTTACCAAGGAGAGCTTTCTTTATATTTAACTGGTCAACTCTTTAAAATAAATGTGACCTCAATTCTGTGAATTAGCTAGTGGCCATGGCAGATTCTTTCTGAGACGGCCACTTTTAAATTACACTACCAGGAGGGGGAAGGACTTTCTTGATGGTGGTTTTCTAACTATTGCCAAATTCTCAATGTAAAAAAACGTCCCTTGTAAGAGTTAAAGGTGGAGCCGGCCCTGTGGCTGAGTGGTTAAGTTCGCCTGCTCTGTTTCAGTGTCCCAGGGTTTCACCGGTTCAAATCCTGGGCGCAGACATGGCACCACTCATCAAGCCATGCTGAGGCAGTGTCCCACATGCCACAACTAGAAGGACCCACAACTAAAAATACACAACTATGTACCAGGGGGCTTTGGGAGAAAAAGGAAAAATAAAATCTTCAAAAAAAAAAAAAGAGTTAAATGTACATCCCACCACCCCCTTCCCTTGCATCCATCATAAACGAAGACAGTACTGAGTCTGAAATCTCATGAGATGCTTATTGTTTTAAACCTTACTTTTATTATCATTGCTTGTACACACATGGCCACGAATTTCACTTTTCTCTGTGCTTTCATTCTAGGCAAAATTTCTAATTTAATTATAACACTGAGAGCATATCTAAATATTTGGATTCATTTCTGGTGAAAGCAGGGGGGCCAGAAGTTTAGCAGAGATCGCTGTGCTGACAGGTCGGCTTCCTCTACGTGAAGCTATTGGCTCAACCAGGCAGCACAAGCACAGCAAAGTTCACTCACTCATCTAATCCCTTCTAACATTACATTTTTCCTTTTTCAAATCTTTGGCTAATTAAAAGCACAACCTTATCAGGAAAAAAGAGAAAATATTTTCTCTTATCCCTTTTAATCCACCTTAATTACCAACTCTGATGTCTCCTCCCACTAGCCTTAATTAATTACCCACTGTTGATGAATCAATCAATCATTCAATAAAGATAGTATTTATTTCCATTTCTAAAGGCAATTGCATCAAACCTAGCTGGAATGGTTATGGGAATATGTGAAAGAGGAAGACATAAGGAAAAGAAAGGCACAGGTTTTAAGAGATCACTAGATAAATCAAATTGCTGAGAAAATAAATGTTACAGTGACCTCTCACTTCCCGTACGTTACCAAAAACTGTGGACTTTAGAAATTCACTGCTGGTCTTGTATAATCTCACAGCTGATCCAACATAAGACATTTTTTTTTTTTTTAAGATTTTATTATTTCCTTTTTCTCCCCAAAGCCCCCCGGTACATAGTTGTATATTCTTCGTTGTGGGTTCTTCTAGTTGTGGCATGTGGGACGCTGCCTCAGCGTGGTCCGATGAGCAGTGCCATGTCCGCGCCCAGGATTCGAACCAACGAAACACTGGGCCGCCTGCAGTGGAGCGCACGAACTTAACCACTGGGCCACGGGGCCAGCCCCCTGATCCAACATAAGACATTTTTTGACACTGAGCTGAGCCAGAGTGCCCTTCTTCTGGGATGGTACTTCATCATCCTAATAATCCACTTCTTTCCATAAAACCCAATAATTTATTTTTTTCTTACTAAAAACATTTACCAATCTGGTAGCCCAAATAGATACAGTATACATATAGCCATGAGTATCATAGTCTCAATAATTTACCAAAAATTTAGAAATTTTTGTTTTTCTCTCATAAAAACTATTTGTAGATATTACATTTTTCGTTCGGTCTTAAGAGGTTAAATCAATTAAAATATGTCTAAACAGAAAGTCTTCAAAGCTTCCTCAGCCATCAGCTTAACAGCCATCCACACAAAAAAAATACCACACTAAAGTCTAGAACAGGAAGTATAGAGTAAATACTGCTTCCAGTTATGGCTGGAACATAAGTGAGCATGGGGGAGGTCTTCAACCTGAGTTTCAGCCAGGATGCCAGGATTGTTGACACCATTTCCAAGAGAACTAAAGAATATTAAGGTGAATTATTGCTCAGGACTTGAGGTTTGATTTCTCAGCTAAGAAATATGGCATGTTAGAACTCTCTTCTCTTAATGGATGAAAGACATAATTTCAGCTTTTAAACAGTTGGTGTGCTCCCTCAAAAAGGGCCAACGCTGGAATTACAAATAGTAGTCTGCATTGAATTGGTCTTCACAATTTACGCTAGCCTATGCACCGAAAGGAGCTATAGATCAAGCTCTGGACCGTCTGCCTCTTCCCCACTCTACCCAGGAGGGGATGCAATCACCAAAGACTTTCCCAGAGGAAACCACAAAACCCAATACCTCTGGTACCACCTGCATGTCCTTTTGCACAAGGGTTGGCCCACCCCAATTCTGTTTAATTCTCGAGAGCCAATGGGTATACAGCAGTACCATACCACTGAATTTCACAACGTAACTTGAGACAGGCTGAATCTGAAAGGCTATTTTATGGGTATTTTGCCTCCACTCCTGCAGGTAATACAATCCGCAGTACACCACGGGCTAGCAGTATTTGACTCTCCTAATCCTCATTACCATACTTCCTTTGGTACACTTCTCAAGGGAAGTATGGCTGAGAGCATGAGCAAAGAAAATAGGTCTTTCTTAATCATTTGTCTTGTTCATAAGAAGTGTAATGGAAGATTAGAATCAATCTTGAGTCTTGTTTGTGAGTTTTGTTCATACTTCACAAGAATTTGGTACATTTGTTTTACTATATTTTATTCACCTATTCAAACTCAAGTCTTCATTATCCCAAAGTCATGCATGATGTATTTTAAAAAGAGAAGGGGTCACAAATTATAACATTTATTGTGTGCATGTTTTTACAGTAAATTTGCCATCGAATAATGCTAAAAGCTTGAACTTTGAAAAATAAAGTTTATATTTCATTTCTTGTTTAGCTCAGCTAACTAATGTTGAAATCTTTAAATTTTATAGAAAATTGACCTATTTTTCCATTGTTTTTTGGCCTTAATCAAAAGGAAAAAAAATGCTTTCAACAGTTGAAGGACCAGTCCGCAGTCTGAGATTGACCTATAATTAAAATCATAAAATGTCATGCATCCTAAAATATACTGAAAACATTCAGTATGTTATCTTCTAAGCACTCCATGAGGGCTAATTTGTTTAGCTATGACGAAGTTCCAATAGAAAACTAGATACTCTACTTCTGAGCATATTGACTGATCAGTCCTTAGTTTCGTGGAGGTTAAGTGATTGAACAGGGACTACTGGCTCAGCACTTACATAGATATCCTTTAGAGAAATTCTAAAATCAAGGGGCCCGAATTTCCACATTTATTTTATTTCACTATGATATCTTCGGCAGAGTAGAAATAAGACTCCCCTCTTTATCCAGCCTTCAAGTTCAGTCATATATTTTTTTATTTGAAATGAACTCAAGCTGATTTAGAGCGGACATGCCTTTTGGAATGCCCTGAGGCCTTTCATTTCTTGAATGATATGCTACAGCTTGGAATCCACCCAAACCTCCTTGAAGCACCCTCTGCAAAGTTTAATCTAATTTAAATTAACTTACTCCTCAGCATAAAATGCTCTTTCTTATTTCTCTTTATTTTTTGAGTGAGCACATGGACATATTTTTGTGTTTCTAAACATGTGGATGCTGGAACAATTTAGAAAGAAAAAAGCACTACATGTTTCTTTATTTCAGTCATGTTAAAAGCAGTGGCAGAAAGCATAGTTCTGAGAACTCCTGGCCTTGGCACTAGTAAATCATTTCACAATATGCAAATAATTTAGCAGCAACATAGTCATAGTTCCTACCAAATGTTTCTCTGTTTATAGGATGTGTTCTTAAAAGTGATGGGCCTCAACCCTCACTTTTTCTATCCATTTCTGTCTGTGTACTGCTTACATTCAAATTTTTACTTTGCAAATAAAAGTAATAGAATATGCATTTGCCAAAAATAAGCATTTGTGTGAACAAGTGCAATTCTGCAGGCATAAGACAGAGTCTATGTATATAACAGACCTTTTTGGTAAGTTTCTAAACATGCATATGCTCCCTCTACCTCTACCTCATGGAATTTTTAAGTGTAATATAGATTTATTTATTTGTTTGTTTGTTTGTTTGTTTGTTTTATTTATTTTGAGGAAGATTAGCCCTGAGCTAACATCTGCCTCCAATCCTCCTCTTTTTGCTGAGGAACACTGGCCCTGAGCTGACATCCATGCCCACCTTCCTCTATTTTATATGTGGGATGCCTGCCACACCATGGCTTGATGAACAGTGCGTAGGTCTGCACCAGGGATCCAAACCAGCAAACCCTGCGCCGCTGAAGTAGAATGTGTGCACTTAACCGCTGTGCCACCGGGCTGGCCCAAGTAATATAGAATTTTTAAACAAAAAAATTGTTGAACTCTTCCTGAGCATGTGTGGTGGTTGACTACAAATTGATCAACTTCCCTATACTAAAAACTGAAATATACACAATTTTTAGTTGGCTAAGATACTTTTGAAGAAAATGAAGATGCTGGAGGAAAATGTAGTGTTAAGAAACTGAATACAAAATGCTCCTTCCAGTAATGACAATGAAATCATTGTGAAAGGACTGCAGTGTGCGAGGATCCATCCTTGACGATACCTACCACATACACACTCCACCTACTGTCTACATTTGATCTTTACCTGGGCTGGGTTGTTCCTCCTATCAGTAGTTCTCTGGTTCTACCACTGAGTCAGTCTAGAGGGAAAAAGTCTCAACGTAATCCCAGAAGTTCTCTCTCTCTCTCCTTTGCCCAAGCAAATTTCAGCTATGCATTTTGTTTTCAATAATACCTGAATGAGAAAGTCCTTGAAATCAGAGAAGGATGTGCGATATGTCAAAATGAGCTATTCACCCCTGGTGATCATTAGAGTGTGTCACAAGAGAAGAAATGTGCCCAAGAGGGTCTTGTAAAATTCCAACCCTGGGAATTGTGTTCCATCTAAATACTCTCAGTCATTTCAGCAGCCCATTCATTTACTCAAAAAATATTTATCAGGTGCTATTATATCCAGCACTGTGTTAACATCAGCAAGGCATTAAATCTTCAAAGTAGTTTCTTATTCTACACTTATGTTGACACATTTAGGTGGGGCCTTAAATTCTCTACTCAGCTGAATGCTTTAGTTCCCTTCTAAGTAATTTGTCATTTTCAGGCACATTTAAGTGGGTTTTATTTTTTGTCAATGGAATTCTACCATATATGATGGCATCTACATAAGTGTTCAAACCATGAAGAACAACAGAGATGACAAAACCCAAGCATCGTAGATTTAAATATCATTCCGGAATTAATTCTGGAATTAAATTTCTAGATGCAAGGACTTCAAGAAATAAGTTTCAGCTTTGGCTAGCCCCAAGGCTAATCAGACTTTAGGTCTCTAGTAGAATGACTTGTGCTTCTTCCAGAGTTTCAGACGAAAGGAGGAAATGGCCATAATCTGCCCTCACTGGAAACTCTAGCATCATGGGAATTTTCCCAGGCGGCTTTGTGAAAGTCTAAGGAGGCTGCAAGCAGGTTATAATTATAGATACTATTCATTAAATGTCTTCTGTGCCAGCACTTTACATTTAATATTTCAGCTCATTTGCACTTCACAGTACCCCTGTGGTGTATCATAGTTCCTATTTTTCCTGATGAGGCTCAGAGAAGTTAGGTAACTTGCCCAAAGTCACACAATTTGCAAGTGTGTGCAAGTGATGGATCTGTGACAATGCATTATTCTGCTTCCCTCCTCAGTTCTCTTTAACGTGTTTCTAGGTTTAAAAAAGAAAAACAAAAATCACCTCCCTAGTCCCCATGAAGGTTGTAGAGAGAGATGGGGACTGATAGTGCTATTTGGGAAAGATTTCTAAATTCATGGAGAAAGAAAAAAGAAAATTCTGTAAGAGAACAAAGCAGTCGTGGCTGTCTGGGTTAAGGAGAAAAAGTAGCCTGCAGGGGCCCGGGGTGTACTTCCTCCTACCAACCCCGAGGTTGCGCGGGCACAGGGCGCGCAGACTGACAGGTGAGGACGACCGGAGGACGGTTGGCCGCGTGGGGGTCGGAGCGTGACCTTCTCGGCTCCTCTTTCTCATCGCCCCCCCCCCCCCCCCCCACGCCATCTCCCCGCGGCTGGCGGGGAGCGCCACTGCCAGGGCGGGCGAGGCCCGGAGGCAGATGGATGCTGCTGAATGATGGGGGCGGCCGAGCGCGAGGGCGCTGAGTGAGGCCCGAGCGGCCCGGGGTTGCCCGCAGCTCCCCCTGCGCCGGCCTGGGGCCGGACCGGAAGGGACACCTCCGCCAAAGGGCTGGCGCGGGCTCCCAGAGCCTCCACCCGGGCGAGCCTGGGCGCCAAGGCTGCCCGGGCCTGCGGGGGCTCTAGGCCCTTGTGCAGAGGCCGCGCTACCCGACAGGGGTCTACTCGGGGCCTGAGGCCCCGGGTTTGCCTTCCGACTCCCGGTTGACCCTCAGGACAGATGTCCCGTGGCGGCGACGGCGGCCCACGCTGTCTGGAGGCGCAGGGCGCTTGGGCCGCAGCGTGGACGCCGGCCCTGAGGGGCGCCCGGGCCTCTCGCGCCCGTCTCTCTGCCCGCTCTCCTCTCGTCCCGGCCGGCCTCAGCAAGCCTGCCAGCCGCAGTCCCAACCCTCTGCCTTCTCCTCCCCCACCCTGCGCGGGGCTCCGCTTTCCCTCCATCAACTCCAGGCCGAATTCAATCCGAGAAGGCTCCTTTGAGCTTTTGTGTTAGCTGGGGGAGATGTGGGCGCAGGAGGGATCGCGTTACAACTTTCATTTCCTGAAATGTTTGAGGGAACATCCAGGGTTTTTATCCCCCCATCAGGCCGGGCGATGGGCTCGGGTTTCAGGCCTTGTCACTCAGCTGTCACCAAACAAACGAAGCTCTCAGAGCCCTGGAGAGGGAGAGCTACCTGCTATTCATGACCCCTGGAGCAGGTGATTGCTCATGGGAAAAACAGGTAGAATTAATCATAGGGCTGTTCTCTGTTTCCTCTCCATTTTGGCGGACCTGCCCACAGTGTGAAACCTGTCGGAAAACAAATTAACTCTTTCTTGTCCCCCAGGGGAACCAAAAATACAGTTTCAGAAAACCCAATGCACACATTCACACCAAATGACCCAAATGAGAATTGGAGGGAACGTCTTTACATCCTGCTCCACTTTGCAGTTTCTTAGTTTGTCGGGTTCCCATTTTAGTGGGACTTGGATCATGGAAGAAGCAGGAGAGAATGGGGCATCTTGGGGTCACCTGGTTCTACCTACGGAAGGAGCCCCAGGGGTGGTCTCTGAACTTAGGCAGATTTGGCAGGGTCTCCTTCCTGCCTGGGTGTCAGTGCAGCTGGGCTGGATCCTAATAGAAGGAAAATCTCTACCCTAACAGGAGTTGCTGAGAAATTTCTGTAAATGGGTGTTTCTCCTCCCCCAGGCTCTTCCCCAGATCAACCTTGAGAACCCACTTTGGGCTCTGCATTAGAAAATCCAAAGGATTTCAAAATTTCCCCCTTTCATTTCATTCCTAACTTAATTTTAATTTTAAAAAAATTACTTCTTCCCTTAGTTGGACGAAAGCAGAAAGGTTAGCATGCTGGTGTTCTTTGCTGTGTGGATCCTGTTGAACTGCTACTTATGACATGTTATAATGCAGATTTTAAATTATAACTTTATTTTCTATTTTGCTCTACTTTTCCTTTTCCTAAATCTCTTTCCCTCTCTAGAAATTCCAAAAATTAGAGGGAAAGGGGAAATGCACACAGATTTGCTTTTAAGATATTGGACAAGTTCACCAGGACAGATGGGAGCCTTAAATTGGACTGAGTCTTTAAAATAGAAATATGGTAAGGGGCCTGCCTGCATTGTCATTCTGCCTTTTGGTTTTTCCACAAAAGATTTTTGTGTGTGTGAGAAATCAGGAGATATACTGTAGGTAAAAATAATGCTCCTGGCCTTCTTTATGAAGATTTTGTCTGTTTATTTTGAAAACAGCCATTGGTTCCAGATTCCCAGAACTGATTTTCTTAGATTAGCTATTTGTACTCAGAGGTAGAGCCCTGAGCAATATTATTCTTCAATTAAAATCAAGAACTTGACTTTAGGAGGAAGCATGTCATGTTTATATAGCATCAGCAACGCATAGAAAATATTCACCACACATATCTGAAGACAGACAAGGCTTCAATTGTTTAAATGTTCTTTTCACCTCATAGATACTAAGGCACGTTGATCTATCTAGCTTAAATTTTTTTTAATCTTGTTACCGACTTTCATATTCACAGCATTCGAAATAAATACAGAACTAATGCTTCTTCCTTATAACTTCCTCCTTGACTTAGATGTAAATTTTCCTTTTGCAAGGTATTGCAGACTATACCAGCTCACCCTCAAAATGTGTATTTTCTGTACAAGCACTGTAAGTTTCTGCTCCCCTCCGCCAACCACACCAGTCTCCACCACTACCACATGCACAAAAAAGCTGCGAAAGCTAAGGGGAACACTGCTGCACATTGAATGCTTACAGTTTAAATATAATACCTATGTGAGGGCCAACTAAAGATGTCACAGCTATGTAGGTTTGGGGTTTTTTTGTTTTTGTTTTTCACAGTCCCATTGCCTTTTCCTGGTATTTAGATCATTTGGATAACTGGCAACTCAAATTAGAACTGAAGTATTGCAAAGCAGCTAAAGCTATGCCTTAAGGGGAAAAAAAGGAGAGTAGTTGAGTTTGTAAAAATATATAATACAAAGTAAAGAACACCTAGAGAGTTGGTTTTACAGGCTTGCTGGTTGGAACCTACAAATTTTCTATCAGGGACGCTGACTAACCAGCTCTGTGAAGTGTTAAAGAACATTTCAATATTCCTTAAGAATCTTACGACATTTAATGGCCTATGTCAATAAAAATATGTAGTCTAGGACTATTTTTCCCTTTGAGATCTCACGTGCATTATCAGCTCAGGTCCTGAACCACTAGCCCACCAACACTCCCCCCCCCCCAAAAAATGTATCTATTATAAATAAATCATGGCATTTTAAAAGCCAAAATCAATTTTAAATCCTAAAGTAAATTATATAGTAAATTAAAATAAATTTGCTTTGTGTTAATCCAGGAGTGCTTCTCTTTGGATCTGTCTACATCAGTCCCATAAAAGATTTATCTTCTAAGCTAGGGAGGGTGGCAAGGACAGGGGACAAGACGGAGGGAGCTGGTATACATTTCCATGCCTCCTTATTATAGTTAGTAAAGCGCCACCAGAATCTATTTTTCTACTTATCTGTCTTTTTAATGACAACCACTAATGGCGGGGGAAGAAAGAGAGGAGAGCAGCCAATATCACCTAATAGTATTTTAATTACAATTGGGTAGCCACTTCAGGCACACTTAAGTGTGTGTTAAATCTGAAGTTAACCTTTTTCTCTTTCAAAGCTAAGATTGCGTGGGTTTTGGTTTTTAGTTTCTTTGTTTTTGAGTGTTTTTCTTTCTGCATTTTCCTGTTTGATTACAGAAAAAGAAATGTGATTTTAGAAATATTTTAACGTTATGGCAAAGGAAAACGATTAGTCCTTCCCAAAGGGAGAGTGAAGCAGGGAAGCCTCCCAGAGAGCGAGGCTCTGGAGGGGAGCAAACCTTAAGGTGGCTGCGCTCCACCTGCTGAGAAGCGGGGTCTCAGCTGTCCGTTGGCAAGCGCCAAGGACAGAAGCCGGAACTCAGGCTGGGCAAGAGACGGGTGTCCACACGCCTCAAGAAGTCTCTTTCTCTTTGTTTTTAAACGCTACTGCAGTGTTGTTCCTCGCTGTCTGAAAGGACCACAGCGTCTAAAACACTGATTGTCATCCTCAGTGGGAGAACAGGTTTCCAATTTCATCAGCTGGAACGGAGTTGTGTGTGTATACTCAGTTTAAAACACTAGAGAAAACGCGGCCTGTCGAGGGCAGCGCGTCTCCTAGGTAGAGGATAAGTCAACAGTTCGTCCACGATTTGGACTCTTCGTTCCAGGCTGGCTCATCCTCTCTTTAGAGAATCTTCCAGGTGAAGCTACTGGATTCAGGCAGACTGGGGAGAGGGGTCACTGTGACCTTGAGGAGGCTCAGAAGTCCCCACCTAAGGTGGCATACATGCAGACTAAGCGACTGAGCCCTTGGGGACCCTCAGCGCGAATTGACCCTCGGGGGCGAAGTGGGCACAGACACTAGGTCTGCTGGCTTGGGCGGCTGGAGGACGCAGGCAGGGAGAGGTTTTAGTCTTCTACTCCTGAGAAAAGCTGAGGAAAAGGAGAAATAGCGCGGAGGGAGCACGTGGGCCAACAGCGACTCTCCTCACCTTACCCCTGACCCACCTGTCCCTGTCTACGCCACCTACCCCACCAAGGGCCAGAATGTGCGCCGCGACAGCCCGACCCGAGGCGCGCTGCGGGCGTCGCCGGTGCCGTCCTGCTGGGGCCCGGGCCGCGCGAGGGGAAGAGGCGGACGCTCCCGCAAGGCCACGGGCCAGGGGGCCGCCGACCAGGCCCCGCCGAGGGAGCGGAGCTGCCGCCCGGTCCTGCCCGAACCTCCGGAAACCAGGGCGGCTCTGCTCGGCCGCTGAAGCTCTAGCGACTAGCCCGGGACGGGGCGCGATCTCTGGCGGGCACCCCTCCGCCGGGCGCGGGTGAAGAGCCAGGCCCCAGAGCCGAGGCCCGGGCCGCGGGAGACGGGCCATAGCTGACGCGGGAAGGGCAGTGGGAGCGGGCGGCGAGGCTAAGCCGCCTCCCGGCTGGGCTCCGAGGCCCGAGCCGACTGGTGGGCCCCAAGCGCGGGTTCTGAGACCCGGGGCGCGCTCCCACCCGCGGCCAGGCCCGCAGCAGCTGGGTCCGGACGGCTCCATCCCGCAGCCACCGGCCGGGTCCCCCGCAGTCGTGCGTCCCGCGCCGCTCACGCGCCTCGTCGGGGTCTTAGCTCCTTGGCTCAGAGAGGAAGCCGGGCCTGGGGCCTGAGGCCTGGGAGGGGCCCTGGGGTGCCCAGGACGACAGCGGCCGCGTGGTCCTCGGAGCTCCTGCCGCGCGCGGCCTCCTCCACTGCACACCCTTCGAGGCCAGCCTCGCGGCCTCCGCTCGCAGGCTCCGTGGCCCGGGCGGCAGCCCCGCGCTGCAGCGGCGCTGGGGTGCGGGTGCGGGTGCGGGACGCGCGCGGCCCTCGGTGGGGCGGAAGAGCTGGGGGCCGCGGCGCCCGACCCTGCGCTGGGAAGGGCGGGGTGGGGAACGGCCTCTGGCGTGCGCGGGCACGGCAGCTCCCCGCGTGCTCTGCAGCCGGAGCCGCGCGGAACGGAAGCCTGTGTATCCCCAGGTTGGAGCTCAGCCTGCAGACTTGACCACCGCCCTCCAGGCGCGGGGGCTGCAGGAGTGAAGCCCCCTTCGGCGGCCGGGCGGCGGGGCCGGGGGAGCCGCTCCGCGCGGATTCAGTGCCGGGTGCCCGGCGCTCTCGAGTCGGGGGACAGAGCGGCGGAACGAGGGTCACCGCTCAGCAAACCTAGAGTTCGCCCATAGGTGCCATTGCCACTGTCTCTTCCTGGAAGCTTCCGCTTCAGCTCGGGGTCAAGACCAAGCTGTCCGTGCCTGGAGAAGAGATTCAAGACCAGCGGCGCCCGGCCCCAGGGACGCCTTCCTCCCTGCCCGCAGCTCGCGGGGCCTGGGGCGTCCCTGAGTCCTTACCTGCTAAGCCCCAAACTGGGCAGCGCCGGCCCAGCCCCTTGGCCTCTGAGTGTTTAGGAAGCCTCGTTCTCAGCCAAGAGGTCAAGGCGAGCAGGCAGCCAGGACCAAGCAATCGTGTGTTCAGATTTAAAACGTCAAAAAAAAATATCGCTCTAGCATTTGTTTTTTCATTTTACTTGGCAAAATGCTGTAAGGTTTCGTCCTAAAAACACTTTATTTATAAGCCATTGTTTATTACTTTCGGTTATCGTCATGAAATCTGTAGAGAAGAAACGAAAAGGGCTTTTGATTCAGTTAAACTGCGACGCCGAGAAGGTAAATTGGAGGTCCCTTAACAGCTGGTCCTCGAAGATTTCCTCGAGGAAAAAAAAATATGGTTAGTTCCCCCTAATGATCGCTCTAAAATGATTGCCAAGAAAACAAAGCAATATCCAGCTTTCTCGCCTCCTCCTGCTTCCCCCTGGTTTAGCCAGACTGAGCCGATGGCGGACGCAGGCATATTGTGCAATTTCTTATTAAACACATCTGGAATATGCGCGCTCTGGGTCGAGTGCCAGGGATTTTACAAAGAGTTTACGACTGGGACAGAAAATTGTCCTTTTAACGAGGTTACGAGCAGTAATCAGAGGGGCTTTTACACGGGACCGGCCGGCTCTTCTCCTCCCCAGATCTGCAGACCTTTCCAAGATTCGCCAACCAAGGGAGCAGGAAGTGGGCCGGGGCACCCAGGGAGACAGAGCTTCCACGAGCCTAAAATTATACTAAGCAGAGCTGGAAGAGTGGGGGGCAGTCATCGGAGTAGGAAGAGAGGGCATGTAAGAAATTAAAGTAATTGGCCCTTCCTTATTTTCCAGGGAGATTTCCGCGGTGTCCTTTGAAGCCTGTCAGGGTCATTGAAAGCTATCTTTGTGCAGGGTGTTTGTTTTGGGGAGTGAATGTGAAGAATGTGCAGAGATCCCCTGTGAGAGCCCCTCCTGCAGAGGGTGGCATTTCTCCGTGGCCCAAGACGTGGAGAATAAACACCCTGGTGACTTAAATAAACACCAACTTAATGATCCAAAACACTAACAAGGGAGATTGGGACCCTGAGCTCCCAAACCAAATGACGGTCTCTGAGCGGCTGCGTGCACATCTGTCCATCATGGAGGGGGAAAATGACTTTATAAGTAAAAGTGACTACAGTTAAGTACAGTGACTCTTTCTCCCTTGAATTCAGCCAAAGCCATCTGACGTTAAAAAAAAAAACACAGAAGCTCCTAATAAGAAGGCCTTAATCCTCCCCCCTGCCTCAGTCTCCTAGATAAGGACAAGAAAGATAGGAAAGTGTAACAAAGAAGTGAATATATTAATGGTGACACTTATGGATGGGGAGAAATCAAAATTATGAAACTGTCATGTCAGAAAATAAATAGACTCTCTCTAAGGAACAATATTTTACAAAGCACAAGCAAGCCAATCCTGTTATCCTGAGTAGAATTTTAATAAATAATGCCATTTGTTTCACTAATTTTAAAAGCTAAATACAAAGATACATCATTTTTGCCCCAGGCAAAAATAATATGGAGCCTACATGGTTACTGGGATTTTTCTGGATACTCTCCGGCAGCGTTGCAAAGAGCTCCTATCCTGCTGGTCTGCTTTCTATTTGTACAGATTAATTCACAATGTTGCTATCCTTGTTCGAGTTCCCTTTTTTCCCCAAGCAGATGAATTATTTTACTTTCACAGTCTTGTCATAAACTTGTCAATACAAAAGAGCTGAGTTAACAGACAAATGCTGTGGAGAAGAGCTAGTGGTAAACAAAACTGCATATCTAAATAATAAAAAAAATAAATATCCGAAGCTAAATTCACTCTTTTTCTGTCATATAATTAATTCAGTCACCACTCTTGGTTCAGGTGATGGCCTTCAAAGTACCCTGTAATTCACAGCCACCATTAAGTAAGAAAGCAAGAAAACTAGTTGGGAAAAAAAATAGGGCCCAATGACAGCAATACACAACTCACCTTTCAGAAAGAGAATCATACTCCTGGTGTTCTACTAAGTTTTAATTTAGACTGGTTTAGGTACAATAGAAAAGAAACCTGAAAACACATGCTGTTTTAGTAACAAATACCAGGTTGCCAGATTTGTCGAATATTTTTGCAAGCTATAAACTAGGAACAGGAGAAACCCTTAACAGGATAGGCTACAGATATGAAAGCTTCGAGGGCGTGGGAAGTAATGGCATTCAGGAAAGTGTTTTTTCACATTGGTACATTTTAAAAGTTTGCCATAAAAAAACCCAAGAAAACAAACAACAACCAAAAAAACCCCACCAAATCTGACAAAAATAGTTGTATTACTAATGGTCACTTCTATTTCTAACTGCCTCACATAGAGAGCATTAAGACATTTAGGCACTTGTTTTTTCCCCCTAATACTGTTCTTGCATTTTAATCTACATAAAATTGTTTAACACTAAATATGAAAAATGTAAACTTAATTTTTCCCCATCAAAAAAAGTTATAAGGTCGTATTTTTCCTATTCACCTTAAGAATGCAACCAGTTCCTCCCAGGCTGGGGGCTCCTATTCTCACTATTTTGACTTCTCTCTCTCTCTTTTTCATTTCCTTTTCCTTTGCCCAAAAGATTTTTCCATAAATAAATTAAAAGGAAATAATTAAAATCCAGTTGATTTGTAATTCCCATCCATTGGAAAAAAAAAAAAAAAGGCTTCCGAAGCAGGCACATGGTTGCCCAGAACCAAGACTGGGTGACTGGGGGCTTTTGTTTGTTTGGGTTTTTTTGTTGTTTTTTTTTTTTTTCCTGATCTGGGAGGGGAAATGCAAGAGTGGAAAGAGTCTGAGAGAAGGCGGCGACTAAGCTTGAGATCGCTGTTGGTTTTGAGTTTTAAAAAGATATTTGTGAAAGTCCACCATTCCTTTATGCTCAAAGAACCCCAGACACAAGCTGCAAAAATGTTCCTGATTTCTATTTACAAGTGTCCCCAGTCGCTGCTTCGAGGTCCCAGTCCCTCCCCACTTAGGACCCCAAATCCACCAGACTTGAGGTGAGGGGGCCCAGCAGGGAGTCCTGGAGCTGGTGCTGGTGGGCTTGCAAGCCGTGGCCGGGCTGCGAGGCTGTGAGGCCCGGGAGGGAATAGTTTGAGCTCCTGGCGTGGCCCATATTGCCCTGCAGCAGAAGGACCGAGTTCTGGTCTGGACTTTGGGGAGGCGAGAATTCTTCTTCTGAGCTGGACATGAGCGGCTTGCCCCCTTCCAGAGGAGAGAGTTGATTCTGCTTGTTGGAGGAGGAGTTATTGTTTTCGGTGTTCTCCCTAAGAAATAGAGGACAACACCATATGGTTAAAAAAAAAAAAAAAAAAAAGGAAATTAAGAAAAAAAAGTGTACGACGGAGAGAGGAGAGCTGGAAGGAGGAAAGGGTCATTGTGCAATCAGTCATAGGCCCAAATGGGGGAGCTCTGCCCTCCCACCTATCCCCAAGGGTCCCTGGGTAGGTGAGGAGGCACAGGAGACTGGAGAAGCTAGGAGCAAGGGACAGAGCTGTGGGGAGCCGGGTCCTCCCCTCTTCCAGAATTTAAAAAGCCAGATCAGCAGGACTTATTTGAAACGCACAAAAATTATTTTTAAAGTTTCGTTCAAGCAGTTATTTTTAAATACCTGTCAACTAGCACCACATTTAGAAGTAACTAAGTTTGAAAATCTTCCAACAAATGGTTGTTGGCAATGAAAATGATGGGGACAAACAGGGCCCAGCGCACAGATGTTTGGGGTGAATCAAGTCAATTGTTCTGTCCCCATCTGAGGAAACAATTAACCATCGAGTTTCCCTGTCCCTGGCCGGAGGTTGTGGTTTCAAAGACACAGGACAGGTCATGGGAAGTGGTGTCCAGAGCGGCCCAGTGACCTGAGTAAACACAGGGAGCGCAGCCAGTCTCTCCGATTTCATCAGGGAGTGGGCCCTCAGGCCTGGCTTACAGGACGGCCGCTTTATAACTCAAGTCTAACTGCAACCATACTGTCCCTGTCCCCGTGTTACTCGCTCAATCCTTAGTCCCTCACGGTCCCCCCTCAGGCTCCCCTCGCACAGCCACAACAGCGCACCTTTCCCAGCAGGGGCGACTTCGCGGCCCCGCACAGCCTGTGAGCGTCTCGGGACGCAGGACGTCGAAGCCCTCGGCGCCTCCGCTCTCAGCGTGCTCGCCATCCTCCCCAGCCCGAGCGGCCGCCCGTCTCCCCTCTCCCCCTTCCCTCGCGGTCTGCGTCTCCCAGAAAGCCCGGTTCCGCCGGAGTGATCGAGGCTCTGTGCTTTCCCACCCAGAGGGGAACTCGCAGGCAACCTCTTGGGCCCCCAGGCTCGGAAGCGAACAAAGGAAAGCCAGCCGGCCCGGGCGCTCTGGTTTCCCCAAACTCCTGGGCTCCGGGAGCGCTCTCCCGCCGCCTCCCCTGCGCTCGGCCGCGTCTCGGTTGGAAACCCTACAGCAATCGCAGGGAGCCAGGCCCGGGGGTGTCGGCGCGAGGAGGGCGGAGGCAGAGACAGGTTAAAAAAATGTTGCCTTCTGAGCTCCAGAGAGAAGACCGACCGGCCGCGGCGCCCGGTACGCGCGAGGGAGCCCAGCGAGGGCGATCCTTTACGGACTTGGGGCGCCGGGAAGTAAATGCAGCGCCAACTCTCCCAAAGCTCTCCGTCCTGCGGATCTCTTTGGAAAGCCTCCTTCCTTTGTGCAGCTAGTGCAGGATGAAGCGGCGACCTCTCGCCCAAAAGGCTCGGAGAGAGCGAGTAAGGAGCGGCGCGGGAAGGGGGGCAGCGCAGACGTCTTAGGCCAGCTCCAGCCCTCTGGGGAGCAGGAGGGGAGAGGGTCGCGACCCTCAGCCCCCACCGAACCCCTTTCCTGGCGATCGCAGTCAACACTTCCCTTCTAGTTGATCTAGAAACTCACTCTGCACACACACACACACCCCACCCCAACTCTTCGCTCCAGCCAGCCAGGAAGGCATAAAAAACAGACCTAGCGCCAGTATTTCCCGACACACACCCCAAGAAACCCACGCGCGGGCGCTCAAATCAACTGAGTCCCCATCCCCAGCACACGATCTCAGAGTTCATGAACTTTCGCTGCAGTGCCGCGGAAGCCTGGGCGCCGCCCCGCGGACCGGCTCCCGCCGGCCGGGAGCACCCGGTGACTGCTGCCTGCGGGGGCGGGAAGGGGCGGAGGGGAAAGGAAAGCTTCCCGGGGTCGCCCAAGCAGCGGGGAGCACGCCGCGTACCTTTCCTTGGCCTCGGCGGCCCGGTCTCTTTGCCTCCGGTTCTTAAACCAGTTGCTGACCTGGGTGGTGGTGAGGCCGGTGGCCTCGGCCAGCTCCCGCTTCTCACGCGGCGAGGGGTAGGGGTTGTGCGCGTACCACTCCCGCAGCACGCCCCGCGACTTCTCCTTGAAGCAGTAGCTGGTCTCCTCGCCGTCCCAGATGGTGCGCGGCAGCGGGAATTTTCGGCGCACGCGATATTTGCCCACGGCGCCCAGGGGTCGGCCGCGCAACTTCTCGGCCTCCACGTAGTGCGCCTTCAGCCACAGTTGCTGCAGCTTGGGGTGGTTGTGAGGCGAGAACTGGTGGCTCTCCAGGATCTTGTAGAGCTCGCGGAAGTTGCCGCGGTGGAAGGCGACCACGGCCTTGGCCTTGAGCACGCTTTCGTTCTTGTGCAGGTGGTCGCAGGCGGGCAGTGACCACAGGAACCTGCCCAGGCGCTCCAGGTTCCCGCCTTGCTGCAGAACCTCGCACACGCACGCTACTTGCTCCTGCGTAAAGCCGAACGACGGCAACATCGACATGGCTGGGGCCTGCCGGGGCGCACTGCCCGGGCGCACGCGGCAGGGAGCAGAGCCGAAAAAACAGGGGGAGGCAGCCGCAGGGAGGGGGGCGCGGCTGCTCCTAACCCCCTCCCTAGGCTTTCCGTAGGCGAAAAAGCGAGCCGAGATTTGAGGATGGGCGGCAGAGAAAGAGGAGGAGGAAGAGTGGGGCGCGCGCTGGAGCGGCCGGCTTACTCCGCAGCCTTTCGGGCCTCGCTGGCTCCGGCCTCCCGCCGGGTGGATGCTGCTTGTTGCCGGGGAACTTGGTTTCTGTTCTCCCCGCAGCGGCCTTAAAGCGCGCAGCGTCCCCGGCGCGCTGATTGGCTGCAGGCGGCGCCTATCCGGGGCTGGCCAGCCCGCGCGCCGCCGGGCAGGGCAGTGAGGCCGCGCCGCCCCGCGCGGGGAGGGCAAGGCTGTGGAGCCGGGGATAGGGAGTGGTGGGAGGAGAAGGACCCGGAGAGGTGGGAAGCGAGGGGGAGGGGGGGATGGGAGTGGGTGAGCGCGTCAGGACCCTGCAACGTGACCCCCCTCTCCAGTGTCACCTAAGGGCAGGCGCGCACATCTCTGCACAAATCAATTACTCCGGACCTTCTAATTCCCCTCCTCTCCCTCCGTACCCCTGTCCCTGTCCCTTGCAGGCTTGCCCTTTCCCGGTGAGCTCATATTTAATTACCTTAATGTTGGAATTAATAAATAATGGATTGATGAATAGCTTATGGAACGCGATAAATAATACAAGAGCAGACCAGGGCTCCGGGCTCTGCAGCCGCTGGAAGAGTGGCTTCTCTCCGGGCTGACTTCAGCTCCAGGAGCCAAACTTAATTTCCTCTTCCTTCCCCCCCCACCCCCCCCACCCCCCCCCCCCCCCGCCCTCCAAAGGGCACAAATACTCCCGGCTGAATAGCGCTTCTCTCATTCTCAAAAGGCCGCGACTATTTGGGACCACGTGAGGAGCTGTTTAGAGCATAGTTGCTGAGCAGATAAAGATTCCGAGGGCTCATTTGTGATTTGGTATCTTGTCAAATGAGACGGTTTAAGCAGGCAGGCTTCTGGACTCAGTTTCCCCGTCTGCGCAGTTGCGTTTGCAGAGACTCCTGAGGAACGCAGAGAAGCTTTACTTGCTATTAGCAAAATGCTTTGAGGACCTCGTACGAAAGGCGCTGGATGGGGTGTAAATTAAATAAAACTGTGTCCGGCTCCAATAGCCGTCCGGTTGTAACATAATCTTTACCCTGCTCGGAGAGGGATACTACCCTCAAAGTGAGGACGACAGCGGCTCCAAGAAGATTAAATAAAGAGAGAGAGCACGCATGAGTGTGTGTGTGTGTGTGTGTGCGTGTAGATTGCAATGCTGGCCTATTTTACTGCCAGAGAATGAGAGATGTCCTGCAATTCCAGTCCCATATCTGTTATTTTGTGTATGTGTGGAGACTGTTCAGTAAAACTGCACACACAAATGAAGCTGTAATTATCTTAAGCCTCATTTGCACACCTTGTTCCAAAGCAATTATTAAAAAGATTTTGAAAACAATTAGGGTCTCTAAACAAAGATAATCTATTGTCAGTAGCTGAGACTGGCAGGAGATAAGAACAATGCGCGGAGATAAGGGGAGCCAAATGGTGCAAGGAGAGTGACTTTATGACTATACTTATCTCTGATTAGATAAGTTCAAAACAGAATTTTAAGTACACTTCAAAAATGCTTTTGATTTAAATGCACCCTCTTAGTGAATGCAAAGAACAAACTCTAGGCTCTTTAAACTTGCTTGTCTCCTTTAAATATGTTTTGAGTCCATCAGCCAGAGCCCAGCTCCATTGACAGTTTGCATCCTGAGACATAAGCGAGAGAAGGAGCAGCCCTGTGCGGCTTTCCCCTTGTATTATTTATATTGTTTTAAAATAATGCACCCAGTCCGGTGCACCCTGCTATGTACATTTTAAACTCATGAAGGGTTTCCACCTCCTGGCTGCCTCTCAGGAGATTCCAAGTAAAGGGAAGCTGCTTCTCCGCTGAGCTCCCAGACAATGCTTTTTACATCAGTGAAACTCTGCAGTATCTCGTGCAATTAGACCTTGGAAACAGATATTGATATTTCATTACGTTTAGGATTATTTTTTAAATGCATTTAATGGGTGCATATTATTTCAAAAGTTATTACCTATTACATGGTGTGCCCAATGACTTACTTTCTTAACTAGAACCTGGCACAGCTGAGCGCAAGCCCATGTGTCTGGTAATTTTCCCTCACCATCTTATTTTAGTGCTCAGGATGTTTCAGATGAAGTCTTAAGGAGCTGTAGTGTCCGTCCTGCCAGAAGGAATGTCTCTGCTTGGAACAATCCTTATTGACATGGCAGCTGTGTGAGGACCAGCACAGAGGCTTAAACTGGCTCTAAAAATCAGTTAATACCCTAAAGTCTGGAGCAAGTGCGCAGAATTACAATGTGTATGGGGGGCAGGGGAGCGGCTGTAAGTACAGCTACGTCTCTTAAAAGACAAACGGTAAGTTGAGCATGGGGTGTACTTTATAATTAAAAATTTTGTATAAGGAAATGAGGCATAGCCTGGCCAAGGAGGGCGGGTATAAATTCACAGGGGATGACCGGGAGCAGAGAGAAGGCAATTAGACACCGATGTGACCACCTTCATTTCGACTTCCTCCAGACCTCTCAACCCACTTCTTTTCTTCTCTCTTCAAAAGGAATGAGGACATACAAGACGTTGGCGACAACTGGGAAGACAACCGTGTGGGTGCTGTGATTGTGGGCCCTGGGGTCAGTGAGAAGTGGTGCTCCTTCTCGGAGGCTGTGCCGGGCCGCCAGCCTTTCTCCTTGTGTTTAATCCAACAGATCCCGTAACTAGAAAAGAAAAGTGCTATTCGCTTTGTACCATCGAGCCTACCTGCTATTTCGATCTCTTGGTCAGGGTAACCAATTGTTATAAATGTTAATTATTGGCTCGGATATATAAGGTTTCCCAAAATGGAACCTTTCACTGAAAACCACTAAAAGAGGTAAAATGACATGAATTTACAAACCACATAAACCAAATGATCCATTTTAAATCGCGCACAGAAAGGTTAGAGTTGTTCTAGTAACTTAAAACCTTTGCTGTCAATGCAAATCACACGAAAAACAGAGATGCGTCGGAGATTTAAAGGGAACGAGCAACTCCAGCTGCTGCCCCCGCCGCTCCGTGGCTCCCGAGGGTAACGCGGCTGGCGAGGGGCGCCCGACGCCGGGTTTCGGCTCTTCTGTGCCTCTGCTGCGCAGGTAATGGCCGGGTGCGCACAATTGGTCAATGGAAAGGCCAATGCGGAGGCACTGGTTGCTGCTGGGGTTTCTCGGCTGGGTTGACATAAGGCCTTGGTTCAAAAAACCTCTGACTGGGACCCACTTATTTCCCTTCTGGCTTAGAGCGAGGTGTTTTTGGGGCTCACGGCCTGCTTTCTTGGAATTCCTTCGCCATCAAGAACGACAGCGGGGATCCTGCTCTAGCTACGTATATTTGGAAGGGAAAGGCAACAGGAGGCGTTTCTTTAACAAATTAGCGTCGTCGCTCTGCGGCAGTGCAGAGACTGCCCAAATCCTGGCTGAAGTGACAGCATCCATCCTTTTTCCTCTGCTTGGTCGGAAACTCCGGGTGCCCTCGACCCTTGGGATGCGGGGCTCCCCGAGGCCGGCGGCCGGAGCAGCCGCCCACCTGCCTCCTGGGGGACGCCGCTCCCCGCGAGGTCTGAATAGGCCGAGGGCTCAGGCAGGGCGATTTGCGGACCCGGAGAAGAGAAACCCAAAACCAGTCCATTAGTAAATGAGTTTTGTGTTGTCAAGGTTCTTTCCCATCCACTTGCTGTTCTGAAAAATAGATCACGTTTCGTTATCTTTAGTGGGAATCTGCAACGTGACACCGGATCCGCGCGGCCCCCGCCTGTCTCCCTCCCTCTCTTCCAGCCTCGCTCCGCCGGGCCAAGGGGAGCCGGCCGGCTTCCTCGGCTTATTTCTGAACAATGAAGATTTGTCTGTTCCCCTAATATATTTATGTATGGAGGGAAGGAGGGAGTTTTCTCCTGGAAGCGGGAAGCGCGCGAGCAGGGCCTCCCGCTTCCTTGGTGCGAAAACCCAGCGCCAGCCCAGGACGCCGGCCGGCCGCCCCCCGCCCACACCTGGACAAACAGAGCGGGCCGCGCGCGGCTGGCTGCTGAAAACCCCGCCGCCCCGCGCGCCTCCTGAATTACAGTCTGCACATTGTCCCGGGGTCAGGGAAGGGAGAGACAGAGACTGACTGAGGGACACCGCTGCGAGGGAGCTCAGAGTGAAGAGGGACAGAACTGGGGGGTGTGTATTTGGAGGGGTTACACTCTCCCTCTTTGTGTGTCCCCACGTCTGGTCTCTCTCTGAATGTGTCTTTCTCTGTGTCTCTTTCTATCTCATTCTCTCTTTTCACTCTGAAAGAAGAAACTCGTTCATTCTGTGTGAACCTCTGGTTCTCATTCTTTCTTTCTCTCTTATCTCTCTCTCACTCTCGCTCTTTCTCTCACTGTCTCATTCTTCTCATTGTTTCTCCTGTCTCTCTCTCCTCTGTCTCTGTCTCTCTCTCCCCTACCCCCACCTCTGGATCTCTGTATTTCTCTCTCCGGTTCCCCTCCCTCCCGCATGGCTCTGGGTGCCTGTGCCTATTTCTTTCTGCCCGGGACCAGGCGCTCCGAAGTTTCACAGACACAGCGTGCTGATGTCGGGCACCCAGGCAGCGCCGGGCGAGCAGACTCTGAAGTCCCGCCAGGGCGTCGGCTCCGTCAGCGGGACCCCGCCATGCTGAGTGGAGGCGTCGTCTAAGGGTGGCACGGGTAGGCGGAAGAAGGTGGGTTGGCCACCTGGAGGAAAAGGGCCGACTTCAATTGCGCTCTGAGAAGGCTCAGGCTCAGGGACTCGCCAAGCGCCAGACTTAGCCAGAAGACGCACTCAACATCAGATGCCAAGCACCTTTCTGGAAAGTGAAGGAGAGTGTTATAAGAATCTGTTCTTAAGAATTTAAGACACCCTTGCCCCCTTCTCTTTATTAATATTGCTTTAGGGCAAGTTTACAAAAAGATACTCTCCAAGAGTCCTTGTTTTCCATTGAATGTCCAATAAACTTTTTTCTCAACTAATGTACATCCTGAATACCGCATCTGTCTAAGCTAAGAAGAATTTCCTTTTGGGAGGTGAAAGCCTGCAGCTCCTCCTGTTCAGAGGAAAGTGCTAGTGACGGTAATGCAGGGTGACACTAAATAAACAGTTAGGGTGGACTGGAAAGATGGAGTTAATTATCCAGTGAGCTGCGTTTCAGCCCAGACCATCAGGGGCTGATTTGTTTTGGCTCATAGTCGTAGGAAGGAGACAAACCACTCTCTTCTCTACATCTCTTAGGGATCCTGATCACTGGTTTCTCAAACAAAACAAAATACAAAAACCACTACCCAGGTATCACTGTTTCAATTAAAATTTGGTTTACTGCTCCTCTGCAGACTGCAAAAATGTCCACTCCCTTGCCCCATGGCCCTGGAGAGAAGACCCAAAATGGCTCAAAAATGCGCCCCCCAAATCTTTTTTTAGAGGCCCATTGGTAAAGAAAGTGGACATCCAGCACCCCTCCTCAGCTCTTCACTTGGACTCTTACAATAAGTTTATGTAACTACGTGTTTAGAAAAACTAAGGTGTTGGCCCAGTTTTCGCGACGATTTTACTTCATCCCTCCAAAAAAATCAGGCTTCGTGGAATTTCAGATGCAATTAGATTTATTGTTCGCGTGATTCACTGACTATCCGGTTTCCTCAGGTAAGCCTGCACTTATATATAAATCCTAGTAACTTAAAACTTCTCCCTCCCCACTTTGCTCTTCCCTCCCTCCCTTCACTCTCCCTCCCCGCCACATTCTGATATTAATAATCCCCGGCTGCCCCTCTTTCCGGGTCATTACGGTACTGCTGGTCTCTAATCAATCCTAATGCGATGGCAATTGGAGTCCCTGATGACTGCGGCTCGGGTTTCTTGTAATGGCTCTACCACATTTTCCTGGACCTCCTTCTTTAACCTGAGATGCCAGGGGGACGAGTCCCTTCTCGGCTGCTGATTACTTCAAGATGTGGGGGCTGGTTTGAGCAGAAGGAGAAAGAGACACGCGCACAGCGTGGCTGCCACTGCGGGCTGGGCGGCTGGGGCGAGCAAGGCGTCTGTACGCCCGGCCGGCACCCGAACGCCTTTCGCTCCTCTCTCTCTCTCTCCTTTTCTCTCAATTTCCCAGGCCCAAACTCATCCAGGCGGACCGAGACGAAGATTCTAAAAGTTTTTTTTTTTTTCGTGGTGCAGAGACGCCTGGTGGTGCCTGGGCCTCTCCAGTTTTGGCAGGTTCCCACCCTGCAGCGTCCGCCCGGGCTCCCGGGCCAGGCCTGACCGTCGCTGAGGAGGGAACGCCTCCCCCCCGTTCGTCAGAGTCGGCTCCACTTTCCTCCTGGTTATTTTCTCCCAGTGCCATCCCCTCTCCCCAATTTTAAAGTAGTTGTCCCCCAGAGGAACTGGATTCCTCCCCATCTCCCCCACTGACCCTTGACCTCTCTTCCTTACCTCATCAGTGCCTGAAGCTCCCAACCTGTTCCTGACCCAAAGCCGAGGCCAGAAGCTTAGCCGGGTGATGTTAGAATATGACCCCTTCTCTCCCAACCTCTGAGGGTTCATCGCTCAGAATCCTTAACCTCTAGGGACAAAGGCCCAACACTTCTTTCTGGCCGGTGCCATTGGGAGAGGGCCAAGAGTGGGCACTTGCGCCGGACCTCCCTCTCCCCTCCGTAATCTTCTGGCTCGCTTCCCCTACCCCAGGTCCAGGCCTGGCAGCGAGGCGATCAGCACGTTCGCGGCATTTGTATTCTTCCATTTCTCAGCCTAAAGCCATTTAGCGTAACCCGAGCCCAGGATAATTGCCACGTTTCTGCCGCGATACTTCTAAAAACAAGATAATGCTTCTGAATTGCGGAAGAAAGTACTGCGGACAAATTGGGCGCGGAGCGGCCGAGATGGATCGCTTTGTTAGGGGCGGCCCGTGGTTTGTGACTCAATTAGTGCATTTCTGGGAGCTGCCCGCCCTCTGCAGCCCGGTCAGCTCGAGGCGAACTCCCCCTGTGGCTCCCGGGCGCCGGCAGGGCGTGGGGGAGCACTTCGGGCCTGTACCTATGTCGGTGCAAAGCCACGCCGCGGGAAATGTTTTTGTATTCCCACACGAGTACATTGCTCGGGTTCTAAAGGATCCAGATTTTCGCGGACAGAAGCTTGACTGCCTCTGCTCCGGTATGAGCCGCGCGGCGTTTGTCTGAAGCACGGTCCTCTGCGCTGTGGGGAAAGAAGCGCCGGGTGGAGGCTGCCGGGAAGGGGCCCACTCCCCCACGCCCCCGCGCGCCTCGCCCACCCGCCAGGGCCTGGACTTGGCAACAACGTTTGCAACCCTGCTGCTGTCCTTGGCGCAGCCGGCAGGGTGAGGCTTCCAGGCAGCCGGCGGACCGCGAGGGGCGCTTTTCGGGCTTGGAACGAGGCCGTCAGAGCTTTTCTTGCCTCTGCTCGAGTCCACCCGCCACCCCCACCCATCGCCCCGCATGCAGGCCGAGGTTCGGGGGAAGCCGCTCTGCCAGGTGCGCGCTCGCGGCCCCGCCCGCCGGCTGGCTGTGCCCAGCCTGGAGCAGCCGGGCCTCACCCGGTCCCGCCGCCCGCGCCACGAAGCCCGCCCGGGGGCCGCCGAGAGCTCTCGGGCGCCGCGTCTGCGCCGGGACGGCTCCGCCCAGTCGGGCAGCGAGAGGCTGGGCGTTCCGGCCGGGCCGGCCCAGCGGCTCGGGCGACAGCAGGCTTCGGACCCCGCCGCTCTCTCGGGAGCTTCCCCGGGGCGTTACTGGGGCCAAGAGGCGTCGGGGCGTGAGGAAGGAGAGGACAGGGCCGGGGACCGCAGGGGCGGGAAGGAGGCGCGGGGAGGTCAGCGGAGCGGGGAGGGGCGCGGGCCCGCGGCGGGCGCGGCCGAGGACAGAGAGGGCGCTGTCTTCCTGGCAAAGGATCCCTGGCCCGGCCGGCAGGAACCGAAACAAAAAGACAAGAACCTCCGCCCAGCTGAGCGGCGGGGTGAGGGGCGCGCGGCGGGGAGGGGCTCGGGTGGCACAGCGATTCTCAGCCCCCAGCCCGGGAACCGCTTGGCCCGCCGCAGCCCTGCCAGAGCCGCTAGCCCCGAGTGGGACTCGCGGGGAGGGAGCTCCTTTGGCCCCTTTTGCTCTCCCCACAGTGGCCTTCCTTCAGGGTCATCCCTCCCTCGCTTTCTCCCTCGGAAACTGGAGGCGTCAGGGTGAGGTCGGCGACGCTTCCCTGGCGAGTGAGGCGCCCCAGTTTGTCCAAGGCGAGCGGGGGCGGCGGCGAGGGGGGTCCCGATCCCCTTTCCAGGAGCCGAGCCAGGTTTTGGGTTTCGTGAGTCCTGCGGAAGTAAAACCGCGACGCCAGCCAATCCTTCACATCGAAGGTGCGCAGCAAGTGGCCTCACCTGGTTTGGCCGCGCCTTGCCCGGGGACCAGAAGAGAGAGAAGACCCTCTAATTTACTGTCACCGACTGGCTGGACGCACACTTGGCGACCAGAGGGATCTGAAGACAGCTACTATCAACTGTTTCCCACCCAAACCCACAAATCTAAAAACTCAGTTTATATTAATTCGCAAGAAACTGTTATTCGTCCATTCCAAAAGTACATACTTTTCCTCTGTCATCTACAAGGGATAACGTGTTCTCATCTTTCCATGCTCATAATAAATCAGGCAAAGCAAAACAAAAGGATCCCACACTCACTCATCTTCTGTCTTGAAAGGTCCCTCCGTATTCAGGGACATAGTTAAAGGCCGTTCTGGTTTGTACATAGATACTATAACCGATGGTCTCCTTACATGTCCGCCAACAGAGAATCTCAAGCTCCAGTCTCCCTGTGAATTTCCTGGGGAGTCGTGACTCGTCCACAGCCCTTCCAGCAGAATCCAGGTGGCCCTGTAGCTCCGCCTTTGGCAAGAGAGCTATTTCCTAGGAATAACTGGGTGGGCTGCAGCCCGCCTGCCTCTTCACGTTGAGAAACGCTTCTCTTGTGGGAACGTCTGTTTCTATTCATCCGATTTTCTAATTTCTTTGATCAGCCTAAATATTTTCTTGGCAAACGGAAATTGACCATGCCATGAATATGATAACAACCTGCTTGGAAAAAAGCTATTTTGTTTCCAAGCAGCAGAAAAAAGGGGTGGGGGAGTAGGAATGCCTGCAACAGATTCCTGCACACACATCTTTTCGCACGCAGTCTCTGAAGCAGCTTTGTGAAAGCTGCCTTCTCCACCCTAATATAGTTTCTTCCCTCTCCTCCCCTCAGATAAACACACACCTGGGCTCCTAAAAGTCTGATATTCTTTATAAAAAAAAATAGAACTTCAATGGATGTCTCTTGAGAATTTCCCTTTAAAACAGATGAAAGGCAAGGTTAGTACAATGTTCTCTTAATCCCTTTGCCTTCTGAGTCAAAATAAATATTTTCTTCTGCATGTGATTGTACATCCTGCCATTTGGATGTGGCTGTAAGCAAAGCGACTGATAATAAAAGCATTTTGAGGCTGTGTATTACATGCAGTTCTCTTGAAATCAAGGGGGCTGAGGGGAGAGGGCGGAGCCTTACTTCACAGGCAAGAGTTGGTGGGTTTCTGAAAAAGCTGCAAGAAAAGGACCTTTCACCTCTCATTAGTGATGCCATCAGTGCTCGGGCAGAGTGGAGCTGAGGTCATGTTACATATGGCACACAGTCTGCTCAGCACTTGAAACGTCAGCTTTGAAATTTTAGAGAGGGGAAAGGTCATCTTTAATAAGCTGAAGTCTGGGGCTCCCATTGCCCTCATTGCGAACTGGGTGGGTGTCCATATGCTTCAAACCTTCTGCAGTTTTTTGTTGTTGTTGTTTACAGTTTTAAGCTGATTTTTGTTTCACATCTTCATTTAAGCTGTAATGTTTTCAGTTGTTAATACTCCAAAAGGCCTTTCATTTTTATAGCGACTCTGTCATCTTTCCTTTCCTTTTCATGCAACCATAAAACCGTCTGCTCTGAGTGATAGCTTTTTAGAAGTCAGCTTCCCAGGAGAAATGAAGTGTGTCTATCCATCTGCTTACATGGATCCAGACATGTGGGCTATAGGGTTACCCTTCTGAGTGGGTAATTTAGACTTCACTCTTGTACACTACATAATTTACTGAACCTTCAAAAACATTAAAACTTCCATATTATGTAAAAGCTCTAGTTTCTGAAAACTTCCTGGGTACGACTAAAATTTTTCATGCCAGTTACTGAAATTTCACATTTTATTTTGACCATGTGGAGGAAACTCTCAAATCAGAATATGTTGATTCTTCTAGAAGGCTTAAAGTTAAAGCTAACTGACAGATGCTATAATGGTAGATATAGCACTGAAAGAAAAAGTGCTACTATCTCACTTCCTTGTTCAGAAAATATTAGGAACATTTGTGAATGTTCAATCGTCAGATTTGTTCAAGAAGTGAAGTCGACCGAAGCCAAGTCACTGAACTATCTCCAGATCTCTTTGTAGCCACTGTCAAGATGGATATAAATATTTTTCTTTCATGTAACTCTGCAAAAAAACTTCTCCGTAGTGATTTGTCATTTACTCAGTTCCAGAAGCTCTTTTTCCATGTAGACCTATTCTCCAAGAGGAACAGTCTCACCATATCGTTACATGCATTCTTCACTTTCCTTTATATCTGTCAACCCCTTTTAGCTGTTTATCACATATCCCAGATTTTGGTTGTATTTTTCAGTTTTCTTCTTCTTTTACATAAAAGTTACATATTTTGTTCTTATAAAATAAACTTGAAAAAATAAGACAAGTATGGATGATAATCAGGTAGGTTCAAATTGTAGACTCAATGATATTTAAAAAGTCTCTCTTCTACTCTGCACATTGAAAATATTGGCACAATCTTCAAATGTGCCCTTGAGCCAACTAGGGGTGTCTCATTACTGATGAAATCAATGACCGTGATATGCAGATGAGTCTTGGTTTTACTTTGTTTCTAGTTAGATTTTTAAAAATCTTTCATTTTGGATCAGCAAAACTTTAAAAAAACAGTTTGCATAATAGCAACTGAAAATATAGATGGGCAGAACAGTTTCACAACCAAGAATGACGTCAAGTAAATAATTTATTTCTAATCACTTTCCTACATTAGGGTTTGCTGCTAATAAGCTAGTGGACTTTGTGATACTTTCATGAACTCAAAGCGCTTGAGGCTTTGATGACCCAAATGGTTTTAAGTTCAATCAATTTAGTCGATAAGGATGCGAACACTGTAGTCTTGGGGAGTGCATGTGTGTTTGGGAGGGAGGTAATGTTGCTTTTTTTGTTTCTCACTAAATTTTAAAGCTTCCAAAAATACTCCAGGAAAATTTAAGAACAGATGGGTCACACCAGTAAGCCTGAAAAAGAAGTGAAATATTTCAAGAGGCAGGATCATCATTGACAGGTTGATAACTCATTAAAGACCTATAAAAGGAATCCTAATAATTTACACTTTTTATAGGATCCTTCACTTACAAACCTTTAACATTTTACAGGCTTGATCTCATTCATCTTCTCAGGAGTTTGGGAGGTGTTACCCTTAGGGCAAAGAGCGATTGCGCCTTTACAGAAACATGGCAGAGAGGTTGGATAATTTGCCCCTGGACTTATAATTCAGAGGTGGTGAGTCCCAGACCCTCCCCAATTTATCTAAAAGGCAAATTTCCATAAAGAGATCAGTGACTAAAGTGATTTGCATTTAGTGAGTCCTTGTAAAATGTTATTCTCCTTAAGTTAGACTCTCTAATTCAGGCCAAGATTGGTAAGAAATTTCATAAATGTCTCTAAATTACCAAGAAAAAGAAAATGTAACATCAAGTGGCGTGGGTCCACATAGGTCTGGTTGTTCTTCCATCCTGTCTGGAAATAAGCCATAGTCTTAGTTGGTGCAAATGCCATGTGAGAGGAGACATACGGATTACAGAACCATGAGGTAATTACTACAGCTTAACTGTCCCACAGAGAGGCTATTAAGTGTTCGTAAACAGGGTTACAATAGAATACGTATTCTATGACAAGATTTGGCCTGTACTTTCAATGCTTTCAATGCTTTCAATTCTTTCCTTGTCTTATTTAGGAGAAGAAATACTAGAAATTCTAGAAAATTAAGGATTTAGTTAATCTTGAGGGCAGTGCTTCACAAACTTTAGTGGGCATGCAAATGACCTGAGGCACTTGTAAAAATGTAGCTTACTGGGTCCTACCCCTAGAGTTTTTGATTCCCTCGGTTTAAAGTGGGACCCTGGAATCTGCATTTTAACAAGCACCTCAGGTAATTTTAATGCACTGGTTCATGGGCTGTTCTTTGAGAAGAAACATTCACTCTGCCTGAGATAGGAGCAAAAAGAAAAGGAAAGTTTGATCAGCAAGAATAAAGCTTCAACTCCAAATTTTTACCTAACCAGAATTTACTTTTCTCTGTATGATTTTGAAAGAGGACTTTCAGAGTAGGTTTTTACTGGTGGGGAGGATCTTTGGGTTTCTGAAGAATTTTGTAGGAATTAAAATATTTCTAACTAGTAATAGATAGGAAATAATTTGTCCTCTTTTTTTTTTTTTTGAGGAAGATTAGCCCTGAGCTAACTGCTGCCAATCCTCCTCTTTTTGCTGAGGCAGGCTGGCCCCGAGCTAACATCCATGCCCATCTTCCTCTACTTTATATATGGGACACCTACCACAGCATGGTGTGCCAAGCGGTGCCATGTCTGCACCCGGGACCTGAACTGGAGAACCCTGGGCTGCTGAAGTAGAACGTGCGCACATAACCACTGCGCCACCAGGCCGACCCCCATTTGTGCTCTTTAAGTGATTGCTTTTGCTGAGCACCAAGCATCGGTCACAAAAATTAAGTAAATCTCAATGGCTAAAGAACAGTGCATGGGAGCATGATGGAAAACAAGGAGTCAGTGTTGCTTCCTGAAGGCCACCTTAAAAACCAAGAGGTTTTTTTAAACATCTCGCAATATGCATGACCCCTTTAGAACAGTGTGACCCAGTTGGGCCCCACTTCCCCACAATCTGCAAGAAATGGAGATGCTCTGGAGAGTTGCCACAATATAATCAAAGGAATGGAAAACAAAATCTAAAAGGAAGGTAAAAAAGTGGTTGTCTACACTGCAAATAGTGGTCATTTGTTGCTTATAAAGGTATAGAAAGGGTTTTTACAATAAAGAACACAACCACGTAAATCACAGCTTCTTGCTTATAAGAGGGAGATTAAAAGCCAGAAAAAATTAATAATCATAACTTATTATTTTCCTCCCTTAAAGAGCGTTTGAAAATGAGATCATGGAAACACAGACACCAGACTCTTTGCTATTGGAAGAAGCCAAGAGGTCATCAGTTGAACCTGCCACTCTAAGCAGAATCTCTCAGAAAACGTGCTTGATGGGACAGCCCTAGCTTGGCTTAACCACTCGAGCATAGGAGAACTCACTACCTCACATCTGTTTTGCATGTTTCAAGACTCACCAAAACAGGAAAGGTGTACATGGCGGAAACAAAGTCACGTGGCATCCATGGTCCTGTACAAACTAGATAAAACGTGAGAGAAACACGGAGTGGATCTTCTTATTACTTATTGGTCAAGCAGAAAGTTAGAGTAAACTGTACTAGCTAAACTGCTTTCTCAAGTTTCCATTTTAGGCATTTCTACTGTTTGCCCACTGCCTAGTAGGCTGCCGGAGTTCACTATAGGAAAAGTAAATATTGTCATTTCAAATAAAGAACTGTTTATTATATAACAGAACAGAGGCTGCCTTCTATTTTTGAGACTCTGCTAAGTTAATTGGGGACAGTAGCCAAAGCAGCTGCCCAGGAGATGGTGTTTTCCAATAGCTACAATCCTTAAAGCTAAACTGGCTTCATGTTTGTCTACAAAGTGGCAATCGCATTGCTTTCTTCATTGAATGTTCTTTGGCTCCTGTTTGGGTGGGTAAATGGGGGCACCATTTGTACTACTTTACCAGCCCGTTTGACTCCTACAGTGAGGGCAAACCATAAGCCAAGACACATCAAAGCTAAACCTGATGACCTGCTACCATTAATGGAAGTCAGCTCAGCCCTTCTCAATCAAAGGGAAAAGGTTGACTTAATGTCTATTTCCATCTAAATCAGAGATTCCAAAATTTTGGTAGGTTCGGGACTGGGCTCAGTATTTTTACTAACTTCTCCACAGCCCTTTTGATGGGGATTTGTCTGTGGCCTGCATTTTGAGAGACATTGGTTTAAATACATAATAGGGAAAAGAAATCTGGACTGAGTGGTGATTTTAGATAAACACGAAATTTTGATTAATAAAAAAATATTTTTCAGAAATAATACTTTGCACATGTGTAATAGTTTCTATTTTTCAAAGGGTTTCTTGTATTTGATCCTCACTTGTGAGATGGTTGAGGAAGAACAATATCATTAACTCCATTTTACAAATAAAGAAGCTGAGATAAAGAGTATATAAGTGGCTAGATATGTGGTAGAATGGAGGCTAGAAGTCCAGGCTGTCCCATCCTTGTTTACCCAGTTCATAGTCTCATTTACAGTAGGTCAAAATGTATAGATGAATCTCAAACTCTTTAATGGCTATATTTCATGGACTTTTAAAATTTATCTAACTATTCTTTTATTAATGGATATGTCTTTTTTCTCAACCTTTTTCTTTTATAAATAATGATTCTATGACTATCTTTACACATGTATCTTTGAGTACCTGAGTGAATATTTCATTAGAGTAAATTGCTAAAAGTGAAATTGCTGAGTCAAAGGATATGTACATTAAAATTTTTATGTATATTGCTAGATTACCCTTCAAAAATTTGTACCATTTTGCTCTCCCCTTGTCAGTATACAATAGACTTTCTTTCCCCAAGTGCCTATCTATTCTGTTTAATCATTGTCAATCTAATTGTAAAATGTAACTAATTTAAAATTTTTCATTTTGTTATTATTAAAGTTTAGCATCTTTTAAATCATGTCTGAAATGGATATAAAGAGATGGGAAAGTGTACAAATCTGAAGTGTACCACTCCATGGCTTCTTACATATGTATACATCTGAGTAACCACCATCCAGATCAAGACGTAAAATATTTCCATCACCTCAGAAAATTCTCTCTTGCCACTTCACCCCCCTCCACCCCCACCCCAGGGGTAATCATTCTTCCGACTGCTATCAACATCAATTCGTTCTGCCTGTTCTTGAATTTAATGTAAACGAAATCAGTTTATGATGTCTTCCTTTGCTCAACATAGTATCTGTGGTATTCATCTATGTTGTTGTGTGTATCAGTAGTTCATTAATTTTTATTGTTGTTTTGTATTTCATTATATGAATATACACTAGATTAGTAATTCATTCTCCTGCTGATGGACATTTGAGTTGCTCCTAGTTTTTTACTATAATGAATAAAGCTGCTATGAACATTCCTGGGCGTGTTCTTCGCTGGGCATACAAACTCATTTCTCTTGGTCATATACCTAAAATAGAGTTGCTGAGTCATAGAGTAGGTGTATGTTTAGCTTTGATATATACCACTTAATAGTTTTCTAAAGTAGCACTCCCACCAGCAATTGTATGAGAGTTCCACCTGCTCCACATCTTTCCCAATACTCAGTGTTTGTAGTCTTTTAAATTTTAGACTTTCTGGTGTATGTGTAATAGTATCTTGTGGTTTTAATTTTCATTTCCCTGATGAATAATGATATTGGCTATCTTTTCATATGCTTATTGACTATTTAGATATTCTGTTTTGCATGGTACTGGTTCAAGGCTTTTGCCCATTCTTTAAATTGTTTGTGTTTTTTTGTCTTATTTGATTTATATGAGTTCTTTATATATTCTGGATATAACCCTTTTGTCAGCTGGGTAGAAAGATGGATAGATAGATGATAGATAGATAGATAGATAGATAGATAGAAAGATAGAGAAAATGTTATCCTAGTTTGTGACTTGCCTCTTTATTCTCATACTATTTTTAATAAACAAAAGTTCTTAATTTCAATTAAGTTCAATTATGTTTTTATTCTTTTATGGTTATCGTCTTTTGTATCCTAGTTAAGAAATCTTTGCCTATCTTTAATTAATTTTTGTATATGGTGAAAGGAAGGAGTTAAGCTTGTGAGATTTTTTTCCCCGTGTGGATATAAAATAGTTCTAGCCTCATATGTTGAAAAAAACATACTTTCTTCCACAGAATTTCATTGGTACCTCAGAGGGAAAGTTTTCAAAATCCTGCCAAAATATGTCAGCTGCAGTTTTTGGGGGTTTTTTGTAGATAGCTTTTGTCAGATTAATAAAGTTCCCTTCTATTCTTAATTTGCTGAGAATTTTTATCCTGAATGCGTGATATATTTCATCAAATGCATTTTTGTATCAAATGTGGTTTTTCTTTTTTTCCTGTTTATGTGGTGAATTACACTGATTATTTTAGAATGTTAAACCAACCTTGCATTCCTGGGATAAACCATATTTGGTTATTATATATTATCTTTTTAAAATCTCTGTATTCAATTTGCTAATGTTTTATTAGAATTTTTGTATCCATATACAGAAAGGATTTTTGGGTTTTGTTTTGTTTTGTTTTTTTTGTTTTGTTTTAAGATTTTATTGTTTTCCTTTTTCTCCCCAAAGCCCCCAGGTACATAGTTGTATATTCTTCATTGTGGGCCCTTCTAGTTGTGGCATGTGGGACACTGCCTCAGCGTGGTTTGATGAGCAGTGCCATGTCCGCGCCCAGGATTCGAACCAACGAAACACTGGGCCGCCTGCAGTGGAGCGCGCAAACTTAACCACTCGGCCACGGGGCCAGCCCCTGTTTTGTTTTTTTAAACGGAAGTTAGATTTTTATGCTAACCTTTTTTTAAATGCTTTTTGGGGGTGAGGAAGATTGGCCCTGAGCCAACATTTGTTGCCAGTCTTCCTCTTTTTTTTCTCTTTCCCCAAAGTCCCAGTACATAGTTGTATATCCCAGTTCTTCTATGTGGGATGCCACCACAGCATGACTTGATGAGCAGTATGTAGGTCCACGCCCAGGACCCGAACCTGCAAACCCTGGGCCACCGAAGCAGAACATGTGAACTTAACCATTCAGCCACAGGCCGGGCTCCAGGGTTTTGGTTTTGGCATCAGATTTATGTTAGCCTCCTAAAACAGTAGGTAAGTGTTGCCTTTTTCTCCAATCTCTGAAAGAGTTTGAGATTATCATTATTTCTCCTTAAATATTGAGCAGAATTCACCTTGACTGGCATCTGGATCTGGATTATCTTTATTGGATTTTAACTATATATTCCATTTGTTTAACATATATCAGAGTACTATAATTTTTCTTCTTTTTGTATCTGTTTTGATAAATTATATTTTTCAAAGAATTTGTCTACATTATCAAATTTATTGGTAAAACTTGTTCATTGTGTTCTCTTAATATCTGTAGAATATGTAGTGACATGACATTTTGAATCTCCTGATATGGGCCATTTGTGTTTTCTCTTTTATTGATTATTCTTGCTAGTAATAGATTTTATTACTCTATTTAAAGAATAAATTTTTGGCTGTAATGATTTCTCTATTGTATATATCTTTTCTATTTCATTCCTTCTACTTTATTTGAGTTTAATTTGCTCTTCTTTTTCTAGTTTCATAAAATGAAAGCTTAGAGTATTAATTTTCAACCATTCCTCTTTTCTAATGTATTCATTAGAAGCCATAAATTTTCTTCTAAGCACTGCTTTAGCTGCATCCTACAAATTTTGATATGTATTATTTTTATTATTCTTCAGTTCTAAATATTTTCTAATTTCCTTTGTGATTTCCTCTTTGACTCACAGGTCATTTAGAAGTATGTTCCTTAATGTTAATCTATTTTGGGATTTTCTCCTTATATTTCTGTGTCAATTTCTAGTGGTCAGAGAATACACTCTGTATGGTTTCAGTCCTTTGAAATTATTGAGTATTACTTTATGATCCAGCAGGTGGTGTATCTTTGGTGAGCATTTGAAAAGAATATGTATTCTGCAGTTGTTAGGTATAGTGTTCTATAAATATCAATTAGGTCAAGTTGCTTAATAGTGTTGTTTAAATATATCCTTATTAACTATTTGGTCTTCTTGTTTTTAGTGATAGATGTGTGTTAAAACTTCCAATTATGGCTGTGACTGTGTCCAATTCTCCTTTCAGTTCACTTAACTTTTGCTTTGTATATGTTAAAGCTATGTTGTTATGTCCACACAAATTCAGGATTGTTGGGTGTTCCTATTGAACCAACCTTTTTATTATCATGAAATGTTCTTTCTCAACTCTAGTAACATTTCTTGCCTTAATGTACTTTTTTTTCCCGAAATATAGTCATATCAGCTTTCTTTTCCTTAATGTTTTCATGCTATGTCTTTTTTCCATCCTTATACTTTCAAGTTATCTGTGTCTTTATGTTTAAACGTGTTTCTAATGAACAGTATATAATTTAGTCTTTTCTAAAACACTCTCTGACATACACTTACTTTTTTTTCCCTAAAGATTGGCACCTGAGCTAACAACTGTTGTCAATCTTCTTTTTCTTTTTCTTCTGCTTTTTCTCCCCAAATCCCCCCAGTACATAGTTGTATATTTTAGTTGTGTGTCCTTCTAGTTGTGGCATGTGGGATGCCGCCTAAACATGGCCTGAGGAGCCGTACCATGTCCACACCCAGGATCCGAACCAGCGGAACCCTGGGCCACCAAAGCAGAGCACAGGAACTTAACCATTCAGCCACAGGGCCGGCCCCAAAATCCACTTACTTTTAATGAGTTTATTGATATAATTGAGTTTGTCTATCATCTTGTATTTGTTTTCTATTGGTTTCATCTTGTGTTTATTCTTCCTGTCTCCTTTTGTAGTAATTAAGTTTTTATTTTATCTCCATTTAACTTTGATTTAGTATCTTTTTTTAGTAATTACAAAATGATATATTTAAAATATTGTCCTCCCATTCAGGACCATAGTATATTTACTTATTCAGGTCGTGTTAAACCCATAGTGGGTTGAATAATGTTCCCTCCAAATTCATGTCTATTCAGAATCCAAAACGTAACCTTATTTGAAATAGGATATTTGCAGATGTAATTAAGTTAAAGATTGAGATGAGATCGTATTGGACTAGAGTGGTCTCTGAATCCAACGAGAGCCCTTGTAAGAGACAGAAAAGGACACATAGATGTCAACTGTACTTCAAAAAAAAGTTGAAATTAAAAAAAAGAAAATCAGGCATAAAAATAAAAACGAAGGGCCGGCCAGGCGGCGCAGCCGTTAAGTGCACATGTTCCACTTCGGCAGCCCGGGGTTCGCTGGTTTGGATCCCGGGTGCGGACATGGCAGCGCTTGGCAAGCCATGCTGTGGTAGGCGTCCCACATATAAAGTAGATGAAGATGGGCACAGATGTGAGCTCAGGGCCAGTCTTCCTCAGCAAAAAGAGGAGGATTGGCAGCAGATGTTAGCTCAGGGCTAACCTTCCTCAAAAAAAAAAAAAAAAAAAAAAAAAAAACCAAGAGAAAAAAAAGAAAAGAACACACAGATACAGAGAAGAAGACTATGTGAAAATAGAGGTAGAGAATGGAAAGATGCGTCTTCAAGCCAAGGGAAGAGAAGAATTGCAAGCAACCACCAGAAGATAGGAGGGAGAGATGGGCAAGTACCTCTCTCAGAGCCTCCATAAAGAAGCCAACCCTGCTGACACCATCACTTAGAACTTCTAGCCTTCTGAACTGTGGGAGATTATAATTCTGCTGTTTTAAGCATCCAGTTTTTGCTGATTTATTACAGCAGCCCCAGGAAACTAACACAACTTCAGGAAAGTTGGAGAGTTTAACATAAATCTTTGAAAATTCTTCTTAGATTTATTTTAGGCTATTGGATTCTACATATATTTTATATTAAAATTTCTAAAACTTTATATATTTATAAAATTTTGTATTTTGAAATATTTATATATCAAAAAATTTTTTAATCATCTATCTGATTACTACTGAGAATCTAGGAAAGCTGTTATCTTTTATCTGGCCTCTTTATTGAACTCTCATATTTGTTGTAACTATTTTTTATTATTCCCATGGATTTCCAGGTTGACCTCAAATCATCTGCAGATAATAATAGACGTCTCTTCCTTTCAAATATGTCTTAGGTTGAACCATGTGAAATTGCTGATATTTGATCATTTTGTCCTATAAAAATGACAATTTCATATAGTTCAACCTACTCTCTCTCTTTTGTCCTGTCTTTATTGGCTCAGCTTGAAGTTCCGTAACAGCGTTGGGTAAAATCAGCGGTAGAGGCAGCCTTGTCTTCGTCCCAATATTAATGGCGCGCCTTCAACATTTCATTTTTAAGAAAAATATGATGTTTAATGCTACATTTTATTGCATTAAGCAAGTTTCTATTTCTGGTTTCTATAATTCTTAGGAATTTCTGTTAAAATTCATTAAATACCTTTTTGTTTTCCATAAACATGTACTTGTGGATTTTCTCCTTTATTAATAGAGAACATTATATATTTAGGTTGCTTTTTAAAAATTTTCTCTATAATAGTTTTTAAAATGTGCTACCAGATTTATTTTATAACCTTTTATTATTATAGAAGCAGTGCATATTCATTGTAATAAAATTAGAAAATATAGAAAAGCAAAAAAAGAAAATAAAATTTTATATTCCCACTACCCAGAGATTACCACTGTTAACATAAGCAGATTTCTTCGTGTTGACTCTCAAATTCTTGTGTAAAGCCTCCTGGGTCATGATATAATGGTTTTTAGTACATTACTGGATTTGTTTTTTTAATATTTTATTTACAATGTATTTATTCTCTTTGGTGAAATTGCTCTATTGTCATGGTTCTTTTTGTAGGTCATAGACACGTTTGAAAATCTGATGAAAGCCCTGTACTCTCTCTTCAGAATAACATATATATGTATATCTATTTCATGCATACACCCAATTATCTATACAATGCCAGGGACTTGTGGGCCCTCCTGAAGTACCATCGTGAATATCCCAGTGTCTAAAGACTCCAGGTTAAGAGCTATAGGTTGAGTTTCTTTCTCTCTTTTTTTCTTTCTTTTGAGGAAGATTAGCCCTGTGCCAACATCTTCTGCCAATCCTCCTCTTTGCTGAGGAAGATTGGCCCTGAGCTAACATCTGTGCCCATCTTCCTCTGTTTTGTATGTGGGACGCCTGCCACAGCATGGCTTGACAAGCAGTGGGTAGGTCGGTGCCCAGGATCCAAACCAGGGACCCCTGGGCTGCCAAAGCAGAGCGCCTGAACTTAACTGCTGCGCCACCAGGCTGGCCCCTGATTTTCTTTCTTCAGTGCCTCCTTTGCTGGGTTCTGGTATCATAACTATGCTGAAATCAGAAACTCTCATTTCTATTTTCTGTCTTCACCTGTTTTTTTTTCTTTTCCTTTCCTTGCGGATTTGAAAGAATTTGTGTCTAAAGTCCTGAGAACCTTTGCCAATCTTTTATTTTTTAAATTGTTATTACTGTATTCAGGCTTTTTCCTTTTAAATCAATGTTAGTAATTTATATTTTCCTAGAAACTGTCTATTTTGCCTAGAATATTAATTTTATTTATTCTCTCTATCTGGGTTATTAAATCTATATTGAGGACAATTTCCTTTTGGAGTATGGGTTTTTAAACTATGCCCTTTATAATGAGAAATTTTTTTTTTTTTAAGTAGTCTCACTCCCCTAAATTAGTCGAAACATGTAGACCTTAAAAAACAGTTGACTGGGGCTGGCCCAGTGACGCAGCAGTTAAGTTCAAGCTCTCTGCTTTGGCAGCCCAAGGGTCCCTGGTTTGGATCCTGGGCACCGACCTACCCACTGCTTGTCAAGCCATGCTGTGGCAGGCGTCCCACATACAAAATAGAGGAAGATGGGCACAGATGTTAGCTCAGGGCCAGTCTTCCTCAAAAAGAATTAAAAGAAAAAGAAAAAGAAAAAAACAAAAACAGTTATCTAAGTAAACTTGATTATAACGCAGCAGTTTTAATTTAGGGCAAAACTTACGCTGAACTAAAGCGGTGTTGGTGACGTTATCTGTCTGTCTGTCTATTTACCTATTTGACATGGTTCTTGGGCCTGGGTAGCCTGGCCCTGAATGCCTGGATGACTCATAGAGAGGGTTTGATGAGCTTCTCCCCTGCCGAGGGTCTGAGGCAATGGACCCTGAGCTGCTGGTGAAGCTCAACTGGTGAAAGAACAACTGTTCTTCCCTTAACTAAGTGAAGAAAGACTTATTTTCCTCGGGAATTTCTGATCAAATAGTGCCCAACCTCTTTCTCTCTGATGGGCTCCAAATCCTGGATGAAATATGGGAGAACTGAGACTTTCCACTGCCCTCTGGCTAAGGATCATCCTCTTTGTTCTCCAAGAGAGCTGAGGATACTAGGAGGTAGCATTAAAGCTTGCTTTTGCGTTACTCACACTTTTTTTTTTCCTGAGGAAGATTAGCCCTGAGCTAACTACTGCTAATCCTCCTCTTTTTGCTGAGGAATACTGGCCCTGAGCTCACATCCATGCCCATCTTCCTCTGCTTTATACATGGGACACCTGCCACAGCATGGCTTTTGCCAAGGGATGCCATGTCCTCACCTGGGATCCAAACCAGCGAACCCAGGGCCACCGAGAATCGGAACCTGCGAACTTAACCACTGCACCACTGGGCCGGCCCCTTACTCACACTCTTAAGTGTGAGTAAAGGTTCACACATTCAGAAGGAAAAAAATGTAGTACCTTTCTTTCACTGTTGAAACAAAAACATTTGTCCTTGATCAAAGTTACAAATCTCTCTCCTGATATTGCTAATGTCTTGAAAAAACAGCTACTGCTTTTATGTATCATTTCCGTCATTATTCTGGTTTTTTCCCCCAATTAGTTTTTACTTTCATCTTTATTAATTCTGTCTACTTTCTTTGGGCTTATTTTGTTGTTATTTTCTTGGGCTTCTTGAGTTGAAATCTTGACCATCTGTGTTCAGTCTTTCTTGTGTAATAATAACATAATTATTGCCATGGATTTTCCTCTGAAGTTTTATCCTATAGATTTTCCTACTTTTTGTTAATGTGTAAATAAAAAACATGGTCATGGAAATAAAAACTCAGCCTCCAATTTAGAAGTGTATAAACTGACCAGTCTAAGTCTTTCTGTTCTCTTCCCCCAAGCCCACACCCATTAGTCCTGTTCCTTGGATTAGCCACTTTGACCATTCCTGGTTTGGGTCCTTCTTATGGATATACCTAGAACTCTAAGTAATATGCTATGTCTCTATTATTTGGTTTACCACCTGTCAGGAGTCCCCTCTTCAATGAAAGCGGTGGACTTCTATGGAGTTTAGCCCATTTAACACTTCTCAGTTCCCCAAGCAATTTTGGTTATTTTTTGAGTTACTATTTGGGTTCAAGAATATACTTAAACCTTCTTTTTCTTGATCCATAAACTATTTAGTAAAACTTGATTCTCTCTAGGTAAGATGAGGAAATTAGTGCCCCTACTAATTAGTGCCCTTCGTTCTGTCTCTACCTCCCAGTTTCTTTCCATTTTGCTATAATCAGAATATATTGTTGCTTTTATCACCTTGAAAGAAGTATTATCTGTTAGATCAACTAAGATTAAGAAGAAAAGTTTTTGTGTTACCGTCACTTGTTCCTTCTGTAATACTTTACGTAGATCTGAATTTCTGTCTTCTTATCATTTGCCTTCTCTGAAGAATTTTTTTACCGTTTCTTACAAGGCAAATCTACTGGCAACAAATTCTCCCAGTTTTCACGTGCAAAAGTCTTTATTTCTTCTTCACTTTTGAAGGATAATTGCTCAGGATACAGAATTCTAGTTTAGTGGTTTTATCTCTCAACACTTTAAACATTTCAGTCCATTCTCTTCTTGCTTGCGTGGTTTCTGATGAAAGGTCAGCTGTAATTCTTATCTTTTTTCCTCTATACGTCAGAAATTTTCCCCCCACTGGCCTCCTTCAAGATTTTTTTCTTTATCTTTGATTTCCTGCAGTTTGAATATGACATGCCCATGTGTAATTTCGGGGGTGTTCATCCTGATTATTATTCTTTGAGCTTCCTAGATATGTAGTTTGGTGTCTGACGTTAATTTGGGGAAATTCTTCTTCTGGTATCTGCCTATGTTATACCTTTTGTAGTTGTTCCACGGATCTTAGATATTTTGTTCCATTTTTTTCAGTCTTTTTTTCCATTTGCTCTTCAGTTTGGGAGGTTTTTATTGACATATCCTCAAGCTTCTTCCCTCAGCCGTGTCCAGTCTCCTAATGAGTCCAACAAAGCCCATCAGAAGCCATCAAATTCTTCATTTCTGTTACAGTGTCTTTGGTCTCTAGCTTTCTTTTGAATTCTTTTTTAGAATTTCTCTCTCTTTTCTTATCCAGTTGTTCTTGCATGTTGCCTGCTTTATCCATTAAAGCCCTTAGCATGTTAATCATAGCTATTTTAAATACTCAGTTTGATAATTCCAACATCCCGGTTACATCTGAGTTTGATCCTGATGCTTGCTCTGTCTCTTCAAACTGTGTTATTTGGCCTTTGGAACTTTTATTGAAAACTGGTCATGACGGACTTGGTAAAAGGAAGCTGGTATTGGTTTCCATGTAGGTTTCTGCTCCACTAAGTTGTGATTCTCTGTATCTACCTGTCTGTCTCTCCAATTTTGAGGGCAGCAGTTTGCCCTGTAACCTGAATTCTCTGAGGGATCCAAAAGTTGTTGATTTTCAATTTGTTCAACTTTTTATTTGTTGTTAGGATGGAGTGATGATTTCCAAGCTCCTTACATTCCTGACCAGAAACCAGAAGTGCTTTCAACTTTGTAATTCCTTTTACATAGTTAGTTTTTAATAATGTCTACATTTGTAACTATAATTAAATTTTCCATGCTTCATCTCTAAGTTCATTATGAAATTAAAATCCAAATAATAGCATTTAAAGTATTATGATTATGTAACTAGTGTTTGTTACAGATCTAGGTAATATGATTGAATCCATAGAGAAGGATTTATAATTTTATGTCCCTAAACCTGTGCTGCTCTAAAGAGAATGTTCCTATAACATTCTCTTGGATATTCTTTTCTTATAGTTTATCCATTTCTCAAATGAATGCTTTGTTTTAGCTTACTTCATCTTTGGACCACGATTTTCACTGAGTTAATAATTGTCCCTCCTTTTTTCTTGTTGAAAGAAGAGATATATTTTATAATCATCCTGGTTGTTATTCATGCTATTTTTGGAAGGTTACTTTTTTTTTTTTTAAGATTTTATTTTTGCCTTTTCTCCCCAAGCCCCCTGGTACATAGTTGCATATTTTTAGTTCTGAGTCCTTCTAGTTGTGGCATGTGGGACACTGCCTCAGCATGGCTTGATGAGCGGTGCCATGTCCGTGCCCAGGATCTGAACTGGTGACACCCTGGGCCGCCAAAGTGGAGTGCAAGAACTTAACCACTCGGCCATGGGGCGGGCCCCAGGAAGGGTTACTTTTAAGCAGACTATTTTATAGTCACCTTGCAAAACTCTATCCCCAATATTTCTTTAATAATTTATTTTTTAAAAAATTTTTTCAGGGGCTGGCCCCATGGCCGAGTGATTAAGTTCGTGCGCTCGGCTGCAGGTGGCCAGTGTTTCATTGGTTCGAATCCTGGGCGCGGACATGGCACTGCTCATCAAATCACGCTGAGGCAGCATTCCACACGCCACAACTAGAAGGACCCACAACGAAGAATATACAACTATGTACGGGGGGGCTTTGGGGAGAAAAAAGGAAAAAATAAAATCTTTAAAAAAAAATTTTTCAAAGATTGGCACCTGAGCTAACATCTGTTGCCAAATCTTCTTTTTTCCCCCTTATTCTTCTCCCCAAATCCCCCCAGTACATAGCTGTATATTCTTGTTGTTGGTCCTTCTGATTGTGCTATGTGGGATGCCACCTCAGCATGGCCTGATGAGTGGTGCCAAGTCCACGCCCAGGATCCAAACCGGCAAAACCCTGGGCCACTGAAGCAGAGCACGTGAACTTAAGCACTTGGCACTGGGGCCGGCCTGCCCATATTTCTTCTCATGGCCTTTCTGCGTGAATTCTGCTATTTCTTAGATGACATGTCTCCCTTTGTCATGAGATTCCTCTTTGGTGTTGCTGAAGTACACTTTGGTACCTTTCAACTGTTTTCAGAAAAGGTACATAAGGAATAAACGTTGAGCCTTCGCACGTCTGAAATGTCTTCATTTCACTTTCACACTTGGCTGATAGTGTGGCTGTGTATAGAATTCTACATTCAAATATTTCTTCCTTAGTCATTTAAAACCTTTACTCCATTGTTTGCTTCTTTGCTTTTCTAATTTTTTTATGGGTAATATCTTTATTACATTGTCTGATTTTTACTTGGAATCAGCTGTCTCGATATTCAAATACTGCTTTAAACCCCTCCTGGTGTCTCAGCTAAGAATGCCTATCTCAGTTCCACCTGGAAATCCACCAGAAGTATTTGCAGCTGCTGGATTGCCTCGGGTACAGCTGACGCTCTTGGTTGCCCAGTGAGGCTGTCTTTCTGTGTTTGACTGGGACTTCCACCTCTCTTATGTGCTGTTCTGTAATCCATCTCAGCTGTAAGTGGTCCCTGGCCTTCTCCATCACACCACTGGTTGCTTCTCCAGCCAGAACTTCAGGCATCTCTTGTGGATGCTCTGCTCTACCCCATTGCTTTCTTGCATCCCACGTGGCAACAGAATCTCTGAAATTGTTATTTGTTTGTAATAATCTGTTCCCCCAAGTCCCCTTTGCCAAGCTTTTAGCATGTTCTCTGTATCCACAGCATTCTGAAATTTCTGAATGTGTCTAGGTATGAATCTTTTTTGTCTTTTGACTCCTCCTGTTCTGTACTTAATAGGCACTTTCGATCTGGTTTTATATTTCGTGTCAACTCTAGGAGATATTCTTCTATTATTTTTACCAGTTTTTCCTCTGTTCTCTATTCCTGGAACTCGTATTAAACAGATATTGGTTCTTTTTGTTTTTGAGATCACATTGGTTTATAACACTGTGTACATTTCAAGTGTGCGTCATTATTTTGGCTTCTGTACGGACTGCATTGTGTTCACTGCAGATATTGGTTCTTTTAGTTGTTCTATCCCTCTTGACATTTTTTCCCTCATGTGTTCTGTCTTTAGTCTTTTTGCTCTATGTTCCGGGAGATTTTCTTGACTTTTTCTTGCATTCTTTAGTTGTATTTTTTTATTTTGATGATTATGTTTTTAATATCCACGAATTCTCCATTAATTTCTAATTGCATCTTTTCGTAGTAGTCTCTTCTGGTTTAAATGGATACAGTACCTTCTCTTTCTGGATACCAATGAGAATTCCTTGTAGTTTTTTATGTTTATGAATTATCTATATATGCACTCTCTGGGTCAGTTCTTTTGATGTTTGTTTTGGCTATTCTCAGTTGAGCTACAGAATTTCCTAACCATCCGTGGTCTTTTACTTATTTTTTTGTGAATCAAGGACAAGTTTGATTGAAATAGGTGGCTTGGGCAGGGTTTCTTTTGTCCTTCCCCTGAATTAGAGCTAGGTTTTGTGTTTGTGGGTAGGAATGTGAATGACAGGATTCTCTTTAGAGTGTTGGGAGCAAGTGGTCAGGCTGGGCCTCTCCCGAAATGCCAAATTAAACTGAGTCCTTTCTGGGGCTCTGCCTCTACTCTAAATTGCCATTGCATGAATACACTACATACACTACCTAAATTTATTCAGAGATGATGTTTCCAACTTAGCCTGGGGTCAAAAGTCATTGCTGCATGGGATGATAGGAGCAGGGGACCAAAGACCAAAGGCAGCAGAACTTCATGCTTTGGCTCCATCAGTCCTGGTACATAGAGGGTGAGGGCATCAGTACTCAAAACACCATGGATTGAGTAGGAAAGTTGTATTCCTCTGAGGAAATTCAAATACTTTTATCTGAAGATTAAGACAAAAGCAATAACTGTCCACTATCATAGACAAGAGTGATTAACCCCACTTTGTGAGCACATTTAGTGAAATATTGTGAATGAATCCTGGAGGTTAGGAATAAGGAGCAGCATGAAATAGTAAATCAACCTAATATAAACACCACCATTGCAATCTTCGCACTGATCATTGTAGGGAAAGCTAGAGGGAATGGTCAAGCATTTCCATCAGCTTAACCTTGGCGCAGTTCACACCAGTTGGGTGTGGAGAGGAAAAGGCGCTGAGGAAGGAGAGGCTCTGCAAATCATTGACATCACAGCAAAGATGCTGTAGGCTGCACCAGGACCAGCTTCCAGTTTCTGGTTAACTGACTATCTTTCCCTTAAAATGAGCATAGAGTAACCATGAGAGGAGAATGTGGCTGTGGAAAAGACATTTAGAATCTGACAAAATGTTTGGGGTATTATGCACTCCATTTGTATTTCCCCCTTCATTTGTAGAGTTCCTATCCATTTCAAAGGCTTTTCTGAGTGCTGACAGGGAAGAAAGATCTGCCAAATTGGCAACTTTAAAGAGATGAAGATTTTCAACATATCCCAAACATGGTTAGATTTGACACAGATAAATCTCAACCACATCACAACGTTGATGGGATCATTCATTTCCTGTCTTTTCTGCAGAGTAACTGTCATTCCCAAACACAAATTGGGCATTGAGTCCTAACAAAGGGAGTAAGCAAAATAGAAGGTGATCAGCTTATCCAGTTTCCCATCTGTGCGTCAGCTGTGATGTTTAATTTTCATTTCCTCCTTTCCATTGACATCCTAACCCAGTCAGCGAGGTCTGCTAGCCCTTTCCAGGGGATGTTGTTACTTCCTCATTCTCATATAAGAGCCGGAATTCCATTTGGAAAGAGAAATTACATTGGGCTTAATCAATAACCTCAAAGAACTAAGAGGAAAAAATTACCTGTTATTTGACTTTAATATGTACTTGATGTCCATGATTTGTGTTCTTGTGTTAATTGTAGCGTCACTAGCAATTAGATTAGCTATTGTTAATATCTAAAATTGACTTAAAAGCAAAAAGAATCAATACTTGAGCTGAATGTTTAAATATCATGGTACTAACAAGAGAATGAGACTTCCCAATTGAATTATTCTTTGTTTTCTCCATTTTAGAACATTGAGCATATCTAAGAGAGATGAAAAATACCTACTGTTGTAAAGGACAATGTAAATAACTTGCTGTGGTCATAAAAATGAAGGTAGTGGCAAGAAAAGAGACTGACACAGTAATCAAAAACCTTCCAGGGGCCGGCCCGGTGGCGCAGCAGTTAAGTACACACACTCTGCTTCTTGGCGGCCCTGGGTTTGCCGATTCGGAACCCGGGTGCTGACATGGCACCACTTGGCAAGCCATGCTGTGGTAGGTGTCCCACATATAAAGTAGAGAAAGATGGGCACAGATGTTAGCTCAGGGTCAGTCTTCCTCAGCAAAAAGAGAAGGATTGGCAGTAGTTAGCTCAGGGCTAATCTTCCTAAAAAAAAAAAAAAAAACTTTCCAAAAAGTAGAAGTCCAGGACCAGACGGCTTCTCTGGAGAATTCTACCAAATATTCAAAGAAAATTTATTACCTATCCTTCTCAAACTATTCCAAAAAATTGAGGAAGACGGAACACTTCTTAACACATTCTACAAAGCCAACATCACCCTGATAACAAAGCCAGACAAGGACAACACAAAGAAGGAAAATTACAGGCCAATATCACTGATGAACATAGATGCAAAAATCCTCAACAAAATATTGGCAAACCAAATACAGCAATACATTAAAAAGATCATACACCGTGATCAAGTGGGATTTATACCAGGGACTCAGAGATAGTTCAACATCCACAAATCAATCAATGTGATATACCACATTAACAAAATGAGGAAGAAAAACTACCTGATCATCTCAATAGACACAGAGAAAGCATTTGACAAGATTCAACATCCGTTTATGATAAAAACTCTCAATAAAATGGGTATAGAAGGACATTACCTCAACATAATGAAGGCCATATATGACAAACCCACAGCCAACATCATACTCAATGGGGAAAAACTGAAAGCCATCCCTCTGAGAACAGGAACAAGACTAGGGTGCATACTCTCACCACTCTTATTTAACATAGTACTGGAGGTTTTGGCCAGAGCAATAAGGCAAGAGAAAGAAATAAAAGGAATCCAAATAGGCAATGAAGAAGTGACACTCTCACTGATTGCAGATGACATGATTTTACATATAGAAAACCCTAAAAAATCCATTGGAAAACTATTAGAATTAATTAACAATTACAGCAAATTTGCAGGGTACAAAATCAACTTACAAAAATCAGTTGCATTTCTATATCCTAATAGTGAACTAACAGAAAGAGAACTCAAGAATACAATCCTATTTGCAATTGCAACAAAAAGAATAAAATAACTTAAAATAAATTTAACCAAGGAGATTAAAGACCTATACAATGAAAATTTTAAGATATTACTGAAAGAAATTTATGATGACATAAAGAAATGGAAAGATATCCCATGCAGGTGGATTAGAAGAATAAACATAGTTAAAATGTCCATGCTACCTAAAGCAAGCTACAGATTCAATGCAATCCCAATCAGAATCCCAATGACATTCTTCACACAAATAGAACAGAGTCCAAAAATTCTTATGGGGCAATCAAATACCCAAAATTGCTAAAGAAATCCTGAGAAAAAAGAACAAAGTTAGTGGCATCACAATCACTGACTTCAAAATATACTACAAAGCTACAGTAATCAAAACAGCATGGTACGGGTACAAAAATAGGCACATACATCAATGGGACAGAATTGAAAGCCCAAAAATAAAACCACACATCTACAGATAGCTAGTCTTCAACTAAGGAGCTAAGAACATACAATGGAGAAAGGAAAGTCTCTTCAATAAATTGTGTTGGGAAAACTGGAGAGCCACATGTGAAAGAATGAAAGTAGACCATTATCTTACACCACACACAAAAATAAACTCAAAATAGATCAAAGACTTGAAGATAAGACCTAAAACTATAAAACTTCTAGAAAAAAATATAGGCAGTACACTCTTTGACATCAGTCTTGAAAGGATCTTCTCAAATACCACGTCTACTCAGACAAAAGAAAAAATAAACAAGTGGGACTTCACCAGCCTAAAGAGCTTCTACAAGGCAAGGGAAGCCAGAATCAAAATGAAAAGACAACCCTCCAACTGCGAGAAAGCATTTGCTTGTTATCCAACAAGGGGTTAACCTCCATAATGTATAAAGAACTCACACAACTCAACAACAAAAAAACAAACAACCCGATCAAAAAATGTTCAGAGGATATGAACAGACATTTCTCTAAAGAAGATATACAGATGGTCAATAGGCACATGAAAAGATGCTCAACATGACTAATCATCTGGGAAATGCAAATCAAAACTACACTAAGATACCATTTTACGCCTGTTAGAATGGCTGTGATAACCAAGACAAAAAATAGCTAATGTTGGAGAGGATGTGGAGAAAAGGGAACCTTCATACACTGCTGGTGGGAGTGCAAACTGGTGCAGCCACTGTCAAAAACAGTTTGGAGATTTCTCAAAAAATTAAAAGTAGAAATACCATATGACATAGCTATACCACTACTGCGTATTTATCCAAAGAACATGAAGTCAACAATTCAAAGGGACTTATGCACCCTTATGTTCCTTGCAGCATTATTCATTGTAGCCAAGACGTGGAAGCACCCAAGTGCCCATCGACTGATGATTGGATAAGGAAGATGTGGTACACAATGGAATACTATTCTGCCATAAAATATACAAAATCATCCCATTCACAACCACATGCATGAACCTTGAGGGTATTACGTTAAGTGAAATAAGCAGATAGAGAAGGGCAAACACTGTATGATTTCACTCATATGTGGGAGATAAACTAACATGTGGACAAAAAGAACAAATTAGTGGTTACCAGGGAGACGGGGGTTGGGGGGTGGGCACAAAGGGTGAAGGGGCACATTTATATGGTGACTGACAGATAATAATGTACAACTGAAATTTAACAATGTTGTAAGCTATCCATACCTCAATAAAAAAATAAATGAAGGTAGTGGCACAGGTGTGAGGGGTAAGGATAAGTGTAGTTTGTGAAACTAAAATATCTTAGCAGTGAATTTGACGACAGATTATAGTAATTACAATGGCTGATGTTTTTCTTTCTTTTTTTTTTTTTGAGGAAGATTAGCCCTGAGCTAACTGCTGCCAATCCTCCTCTTTTTGCTGAGGAAGGCTGGCCCTGAGCTAACATCCTTGCCCATCTTCCTCTACTTCATACATGGGAACGCCTACCACTGCATGGTATGCCGAGCGGTGCCATGTCCGCACCCAGGATCCGAACCAGCAAACCCCAGGCCGCCAAGAAGCAGAACGTGCAAACTTAACCGCTGCGCCACCAGGCTAGCCCCCAATGACTGATGTTTTTAAGCACTCCCTGGATGCTTGACACTGTTATTTTGTTTTTTCTCATCTAATCTTCACAACAACCTTATGAAGCAGGTACCAAGTGAGTCGAGGAGAATCTGCCTCCACTCAGTCACAGGCTGGGTTTCTTAAAAATGATCAGAGAAGACAATGTAGGTGATACAAACTTTATTTAACGCTTCATGAAGCAGCAGTCTCTGTTCCCAATGGTCTGGAGAACTGCAAAATGGGGCAGAAGGAGGGAAGAACAGGACAGGACAGGACGAGATAAAGAATAAGGAGAAAGAAAGGGAAGAAAGGAAAATGAACAAGGAACAAGGAAATGGGCACAGAGCCTAGTGCTGGCCTGGGGTTTGCGGGTTGGCTGACTGGATATTCTGCATTTCTGGTCAAGTGCAGCATTTACAGGGACACGAAATTGAGGCTAAGTTTCCGTTTGCTGATGTGGCATCTTGGGCAGGAACGGCTCAGTCTTGGGCCTAGAAACATATTTCAACAGGTTGGGTCCAGGTCTGCCAACTGCAGACCCAGAACCCTTGCCCTGCACGCTTTGTTTCAGCAGTCGTGATTCTAGATATATTCTAAACGAACGGAGCCTTCTTGGGCTTTTAAAGTGTGGGAAGTCCAAAAAACTGATATATTCAGAAAGATATTGGAGTTACCAATTACTTGCTCTTATATTTCACTAATTTAAGAGTCAGAAACTCTCTTGTTAAATTCGACACCTCCATAGCCTTACATTTTGTTTGTTGAATTGGATTCTACAATTGTAATAGCGAAATTCAAAAAAGTTTTTAACATGTTCAGATCTTCTTTAAACTCTCAAAAGTTCTCTAATTGAGAACTATTAGAGTATATACAATCATAGACCATAGATACATTTATGGATCTGAGTTGGAGGTGCTAAACCTAGCTCAGTGTAAGTGTGTGCATGCACGTGTCCATGGGAGTGTGTATGTACGTGCACGTGCATGTGTGTGTGTGTGTGTGTGTGTAAACATCCATGTGTGTGCCTGACTATGTCGGTGGTGGTGAGGTTGCCTCATTAGACAGAAATTTCAGCCAAATAAATTGCATTTGAACACTGACCCAGTTTCAAAACAGCCAGACCCCTGGATGCAGATTCTCCTTGTTCTTTTTTATTCTCAAGTATCACTTGAGAGGCCTAACATAGTTATGCAAATGTGTGTGAATTAGGCCCCTGTGCCCTAGGGCAAGTGTATAACAGGTCCTTTTGTGGCTTGACAAAGACTACTCAAACCAAGGAGCCCTTGGTTTGCAGTTAGACCCTGGAGAGGGGAAATGGGGGTGAAATGAGTAAATGTGCAGAAATTCCTGAGAACCAACATTTTCTCTTCTGTGGTTCCACATTGTTAGAACATCTCTGAAGGACTGAGATAATCTTGACCAAGGTCAATTGATAGGAGAGGACGCCAATAGCCCCCAAATGGAAGTTACCCCAAGGCAAGAAAGGTCTGACCTGGTGGCCTGGAACAGCAACCACTCTTAGAGGGTCTGGGAGGTCTTGGTGTTGGTGAGGTTGGATGTCCCTCTTGACAGCGTCACCTCAACATAGAGAACGTGCTTTAGAAGCAAATGATTGAGCCTGCTGTTCTAGGCTGAATACGACATCGGAAGGAGCGCTTCATCCTTTCTTGGTTCAACAATTTTAAAACTAGGTAAGTTAAATTTGTACCCCAAGCTATGGGAGTGTAAATATTTTAACACGTAACCCAACTTTCCCAAATCAGGTAATCAACTTCAGACATTCAGATTTTGACTGCATTGCCAATTATGTTTTAAGTAAAATTTTCACTTTAGATGAATATATCCTTTATTTGGGAATATCTTAATAGTCTTAACATTTATTTCAATTTGCTTTGCCAAAGATTATTTCAACTGTAGAGTAACCGATTCCCACCATTTTGTCAAAAATGTTTGTGTTGGTCTATCCGGGACCTCAGAAAGCTCTGCCCGCCGTTTTCTATCTTCGCTGCCACGGGAGGGTCTTTGTGTAGAAGCACATTTGCAGAAGTGTTTGGGTTGTGAGAATCACCCAAATCATGCTGTGAGGGAGGCAGGAGGGGGATCACTCATCCTCCTTTCTGGCTGAGGAAAGCGAGACCGGCGCTGTGAGTTGAGAAGGTCTCACAGGGGCAGCAGTAGTGCTGGAATTTGAAGGGCTCTTCCTAACTTTTAAAGCAATCGGCCCTCCCCACCCACTGTTATGTGCTGATCATCCTTATAAATAGTCTTCTAGACTGAGAAGTGCTCTTCAATGGGGAGGCAGATCTGGCTCCGACTCCTGAAGCTTCCACTTCTCATCTCCGGTTGGGCAAGGTGCCTAAACTCTCTGAGCCCTGGTGTCCTCATAGGGAGAAGGGAAGAAAGCGATAGAAACTTCACAGGGCGGTTAGCATTTCATGAGCTACAAGTCTTAAGTGCTCAGTGCTGTAGTCTTAGTATAAGAAACACCATGCCGGCTCTCTTGACGCTCCCCATTCTTCGCAAGTCAGAATATACTTTACCACTAACATTTTTTTTCCTTTTTCTCCTCAAATCCCCCCCGGTACATAGTTGTATATTGTAGTTGTGGGTCCTTCTAGTTGTGGCATGTGGGACACTGCCTACACATGGCCTGATGAGCGCTGCTATGTCCGCGCCCAGGACCAGAATTGGCGAAGCCCTGGGCCGTGGAAGCAGAGCGCTCGACCTTAACCACTCGGCCACAGGGCCGCCCCTACCACTAACTTTTTTGAGAATACATCGAGAGTTTTATCTTAAGGACCTAAGAATCTCAGGAGAAATAAGTAAAATGGTTAGCAGCTTGCAGGTCAGCATGGAGTGTTACAAAGAGCTCTAATCATCACACTGGTTCTGATGACCATCTACCACCAAGAAAAACGGGAGGTAACTTTTATTCATTCATTGAACAAATATTTACTGGACATCTACTATATGTGAGGCATTGCTCTAAACCCTGGGGAAACAGCAACGAAGAAAAAAAGACAAAAATCCCCACCCTTAGCTTACATTCTAGCTGTATTTATTATATACCAGGCATTTGTTGCAGTGATCAATTGCTGCGTAATTTAATACCAAAATTAATTATGTAAAAATAATACTTGGGCAAAACTCGGCTGGCAATTCTTTTGCTCCATGCGGTATTGACTGGGGTCAGTCGTTCCTCTTCAGCTGACAGCTGGTCTGGGCTGGAGGGTCCGGACAGGCTCACTCAGAGGCCTGGCACCTGGCCAGGATGGCAGGAAAGCCGAGCTCCACGGAACCCCTCTCCCTCTCCGTGTAGTTTCAGGGTCTCTCCATGTGATCTTTCCAGCAGGACAGTCACACTTCTTACTTGGCAGCTGGCTTCCGGCAGAGACCAAGGCAGAGCTGAAAGGCTGCTTCCGACCCAGACTTGGAGGTCAAGCAGTATCACTTCAGCTGCATTTTATTAGTGACAAGTGAGTTCCTATGGCCAGTGAGGATTCGCGGGAAGGGAATTAGATTCCATCTTCCCAGGGGAAGAATGTCAAAAAAACCTGTGGCCACCTTCAAGCTGCACTTTACGTGTATTATCTCATTTTGTCCTTACAACAACAACTCTGTGAGGTAGGTACCTTTAAATTATACTCATTTTACAGTTGGGGAAACTGACACAGAGAAATTAAGTAACTCGCCCAAGGTTGCACAGCCAGTCAGGAGCAGGACCAGGATTAAAAAACAGGAATCTAGCTCCAGAGTCCAATATTTTGACCCCTACAGTTTATTCTCTCAAATGATTTGCATTACTGTGGACAATTTATTTAAAATGGCTGGGTCTCAGGTCCTCATGCACAAAATGAGAGGCTAAGAATAAAGGAGTTTTCCATCTCACACCCATTAGGATGGCCACTATCAAAAACCAAAAAATAGCAAGTGTTGGTGAGGATGTGGAGAAATTGGAACCCTTGTGCACTGGTGGTAGGAATGTAAAATGGTGCAGCCACTACGGAAAACAGTATAGCAGTTCCGCAAAAACTCAAAAATAGAATTTCCGTATGACCAGCATTCCACTTCTGGGTGTATACCAAAAAGAGTGAAATGCAGAGTCTCAAAGAGATATTTGTACACCCATTTTCATAGCAGCATTATGTAAAATAGACAAAAGATAGAAGCAACTGAAGTGTTCATTGAGGTATGAACAGATAAACAAGATGTGGTATATACAGTCATGCACCACATAATGACATTTTAGTCAACGACAAACCATATATATGATGGTGGTCCCATAAGATTAGTACCATATAGCCTAGGTGTGTAGTAGATTATACCATCTAGGTTTGTGTAACTACATGCTATGATGTTTGCACAATGATGAAATCACCTAATGTTGCATTTCTCGAAATGTATCCTCGTCGTTAGGTGAGACATGACTATGTATACAATGAAATATTATTCAGCCTTAAAAAGGAATGAAATTCTGACATATGCTACAACATGGAAGAAACTCGAGGACATTATGCTAAGTGAAATAAGCCAGTCACAAAAGGACAGAGAGTGTATGATTCCAACTCTATGAACTACCTAGAGTTGTCAAATTCATGTAGTCAGAAGATAAAAGGATGGTTGCCAGGAGCTAAGGGGAGAGGGCAATGGGAAATGGTTGTTTAATGGGTATAGAGTTTCAGTTTTGCAAGATGAAAAGAATTCTGGAGATTGGTTACACAGCATAGTGAATGTACTTAACACCACTGACCGGTACACTGAAAAAGGGTTACACCAGGAAATTTTATGTCATGTGTATTTTACCAAATGAAAACTAAAAATGAATGGATGAGTTTCATCTTCAACTTTTTATAATTCTATGTAATTTTTATCCTATATCTAGTATAATAGTAGTTGCTTCTGCTGGACTCAGAATTGAATTTGTAACAAGTATATTCTAATTACGGGTTGGTGCCTACTCTTGTAATTTTATAGAAGGAAGGGAATTAAGTCATAAGAAAGTAGAGCATGTTATATAATCTTTTTTTTTTTTTCCAAAACATTGATATAATGAGTCATTGAGAAAGGTGTCTAGTGATGTGTACAGAAAGTGACTAAAATACACAATAGAATTAGCAAATCAAACAGCAGAAGGCAAACTCAGACAGGATTTCTTGCCTATCAGGACAGGCCAAAGCAAACAAGGGTATTTTGTATTGTGCTGTGAAGGTCAATAAACCGATACTCGGCTAGTTTAGGAGAGGCAGGGAGATGGAGAAACCAGGGCCTTCGGAATCAAGCCTCACCCCAAATTTCAAACCATAGGATAGGACTCAGATGGAAGCTGGGTTTCTGCTGCCTGGAAGGTAACTTGCAAAAAAGACAACCAACCAGGTTCTGAATTTCAGAAAACTATCTTCCAGTTCATTTAAGGGAGAGCCAGTCTGATTTCAAGTTCTAGCCAGAAGGAGACTATACTTGTCTTTTCAGGTGACCAGAAGCCCTGTAAGGAGGCACTCCAGAGGCACCGCTAAACCCCAGGGCAGGAGGGAGGGGAAGAGAGTAGGTTCTTTTTTCGCTTTAAAACTTTTTTCCTGGTTATCCAAGTAAAACATGCTCAGTGCAAACAGGGTGCAACAGGGGGCCTGCGGCGGCCTGGGTTCAACCTAGCGCAGCTTGTCAAGCCATGCTGTGGTGGCATCCTTCATAAAATAGAAGAAGATTGGCACAGATGTTAGCTCAGCAACAATCTTCCTCAGGCAAAAAAAGAGGAGAATTGGCAACAGATGTTCGTTCAGGGCCAATCTTCCTCACACACACACAAAATAAATAAAAGAAAGAAAAGAAAAGAAAGAAAAAATATGGTGCAACGGACAGTTGTTATTATTATTTTTTTTTTAATTTTATTTTTTCCTTTTTCTCCCCAAAGCCCCCCGGTACATAGTTGTATATTCTTTGTTGTGGGTCCTTCTAGTTGTGGCATGTGGGACGCTGCCTCAGCGTGGTTTTATGAGCAGTGCCATGTCCGCGCCCAGGATTTGAACTAACGAAACACTGGGCCGCCGGCAGCGGAGCGCGCGGACTAAACCACTCGGCCACGGGGCCAGCCCCGGACAGTTGTTATTTTGATGACCCAGCAGCTCTCTTCTTTTCTAGGTACATCACACTCCTCATCACACTAACCCTCTGGCCAGAGTGGGTATCCTGTCTTCTTCCTTTTTTAAAAAATTCTGCTACATTGTGAGGAATGTGGGCTGTGCTGACTTGCCCCAAACTCAAGCAGAACACATCCTGTTCCCTCCCTTTGGTGTTGTCTTCTTTCATAAGCCTGCCTTCCTGTCCACAGTGATTGTCTAAGAGTAGATACCAGACCCAAATTCACCAATCACAGTCTCTTACTACCACTACCCTGGCCACTGTGATTGGGTAATGGTTGGACATGTGATCTAAAATGAGCCAATGAGAATTTTTCATTGGGGTTATTTTAGCTGGATTTGCCCCACCCTCAAAGAATGGGGGAACGTTTTTTGCTTCTCTAGTAGCAAAACTAGAAGATGTGAATTCAGGAGTTACTGGCAGCAGAGTTATAAGCCTTGTGGAGAACACAGATCTACCAAAGGAGACATTGACCCCAGTGTGTAGAGGGGAGCAGAAAGGAGAGTTGGAAAGAGTCCCTGTTCCAGTCAGTCCTAGTAACTAGTTCAGTGAGCCAATAAATGTCCTTTTAATTAAGCCAGTTTGATTTTGGTTTCTGTCAGAATCAGAAGAGCCCTGACTGGTATCAAATAAGACAGTATAAAGAAATGAAATGATACACATCCATAGTGCTACTCCTCAGTGGCAACAACTGATAATGTTCTATCATATGCACCTGTGGTCTTTTTACTAAGCTATTTTTGTTTTTTCATTATATCATTTTCCAGTATCTTTGAAAAGGTTATTAGATAATTATAGCTTTCAAAACTGTTCCCATAATATTGGACAGGTAGGTTATTTCTAAGTTTTTGATGCATTGTGGGCATAAATTTTTGTTTGTATTGCAAGTTTTTTCTTTTGGATATATAAAACTAGAAAGAGAATTTGAGCCAAAGAGTATGAATAGTGATTTTGAAAGTTTTCTACTTTTGTTGAAAAAATGATATACGATAAAAAGAATTAAACAATTGAAAAGGATATAAAAGTGGACAAGTTATCCTTGCATCTCTGACCTTGAATCGTGTTTCTTCTTCCCTAGACCCTCTCCTGCTCTCTGCATATGTATATGTGTGTGTCTTCCTCTACCCGTTTGTGTGTGTGTGTGAGGAAGATGGGCCCTGAGCTAACATCCGTGCTCATCTTCCTCAACTTTGTATGTGGGATGCCGCCACAGCATGGCTGATGAGCGGTGTGTGGCCCACACCCGGGATCCAAACCTGCAAACCCTGGGCTGCTGAAGCAGAGCATGCAGAACTTTAACCACTCGACCGTGGGGCCAGCCCCTTCCTCTGCCAATTTCTAAGAAACACATCAAATTATGGTATTGTAGAAATACTCTTGTGTACTTTGCTTTTCACAGTTTTAACAACATATTTTTTAATAGCTGCATGGCATTTCATTGTCCCCTTCCAATAATGGACTTCTAGGCTTTTTCCAAGCTTTTGCCACTACAAACAAGCCTGCATTGTGTACCTTTATACTAGGAGTATCACAAATGTGTGAATATATCTATACGACAAATCTCTAGAGGAGAGAGTACTGAGTCAGAGTATGCACATTTTTATTGTGCGAGGCATTCCCCAAATAGACTCCCATCAGTAATACAGGAAAGAGCACGCTTCCTGATACTCTCACCAAGATAATGTATTAATGAATTTTTCTATCTTTGTCCATGTGATCGACAAAAATTTGTTTCTTTTTTTAGTTGTAATTTGACAAATTGCCCCCTGGAAAGGTTGGTCTAATTTATACTTCCATCTACAATATGTGAAATTGTCTGCCTTATTTTGTCTTCATCGGCATTAAGCATCATCACTTTAAATCTTTCCCAATTTTTTTTCTTCTTCTTCTCCCCAAATCTCCCCAGTACACAGTTGCGTATTTTTTAGTTGTGGGTCCTTCTAGTTGTGGCATGTGGGATGCTGCCTCAGCATGGCCCGATGTGCGGCGCCATGTCGGCACCCAGGGTCCAAACCGCTGAAACCCTGGGCTGCAGAAGCGGAGCACACGAACCCAACCACTTGGCCATGGTGCCGGCCCCTAAATCTTTAATAATTTAATAGGAGATAATAGTATATCACTTTTAAAGCTTGCATCTTATTCATTTATGCAACATTTACTTTCCAAGCACTTGTAGTGTGGAACATTTTTCTAACAGTAGTAAGACACTTTCCTTGTCCTCAAGGAGCTTACATTTCTTTGATTACTAATGAGTCTGAACATTAAAAAATGAACAATTTCAAGTTGTATTTCAAACGAGGAATTGCGCATTGCCTCAAACTTTTTAAGGAGATAGAAGACTAGGATAATTTGAAGATGATGTTTATCATTCTGATTGGAAGCAGGATCTATAGATCTGTAGTGGAAAAGTGGCATTTCCTGACTCATTTATATAACTACCGTTCTATTATCTAAAAGGGAGAGTCCATAGCTTCAAGAAGGTAGGCTAAATACAGCGGCAGACCGCTCATTGAACCCCAGTGTCTGTGGTCCCTTCTTCCTTTTAGGAACAGAGTTATCTCCTCTTTTAGTAGGGCATATGGCCACTCAGCTGGAGACTCTATTTCCCTTGGAGCTAGGCATGGGACGTGTGAGTAGGTTTCGGCCAGTGATATGGAAGAAGTGATACAAGCAATATCTCTATCGTTTTTTAAAGAGGAAGCTCCTCCTCCAGACTTTCTTCCTGTGGGTTGGGAAATGACAGGGATTGGAAATCAATGTTGAGGTCCCAGAGACCAGCTGCCAGCCTGGAATCCTAGATGAACTGATGAGGCAAAACTGCCTTGTCAACCTAGACTGTTCACCTCTGGATTGCTATGTTAGAGAAATAAATTTGTATCTTATTGAAGTCACTGTAATTTGGGGCCTCTGGAACAATAGATTGGCCTGTATACTAACTGATATACTTACATAATGTCATATGGTATGATAGGCACTACAGAGGCCTAAAATGTATGTTCTAATTGGCTTGTATAATACCAGAAATTTCCTCATTTGAGAGTCCTCCTTCTGAGTTAAGATTTCACGAAATAGATTCTGTAGAACACTAGCTTCTCAGATAATAAGATCTATTGAGATATTGCTAGAGTAAAAGGGGTAGGGTCAAGATGATTGGGACGCACAGAATCATATCACATTTCTTTACTGCAAGATTTATCAAAGAATTTCATATGCTTGTGCACAGTATGACATTCAAGAGTGGCAAAAAATACATTTCCAAGAAAGGCTTTTCCAAAACTTAAGTGATCACTTTAATGGCCAAAACTTAATCCATTTTTGTGGATTTTGTGAGCATTTTTTTTTTTTAAAGATTGGCACCTGAGCTAACAACTGTTGCCAATCTTCTTTCTTCCCGCCTCCCCCCCCAATCTCCCCAGTACATAGTTGTATATTTTTAATTGTGGGTCCTTCTAGTTGTGGCATTTGGGACGCTGCCTCAGCGTAGCCTGATGAGCAGTGCCATGTCCACGCCCAGGATCCAAACCGGTGAAACCCTGGGCCACTGAAGAGGAGCCCACGAACTTAACCACTCGGCCACAGGGCCAGCCCCTTTGTGAGCATTTTAAGGGACTGATGTTCTTTGGAACACATGTTGGGCAAAGCTTATTATGACTTTAGACTCCAAGAAACCTTTTTAAGGGTTCTTGAGGTGGGGCTAGAAATTAATATAATTCCTGGTGATGAACATTTTCTCTAACAGATTTGGAAGTTTCTGATTTTGGCAGTTACCCTAACAGTGTAGTGAGCGTATTGGAAGTGGGGTTTCTGGAGGAAGGATAAGAACAGCCGTGGTACTCTGGGAGTACTCCAGGCAGATTAGGTCACTGGCGTATGCCCACTAAACCTGATGATCTCATCTCCTCGTATATTAGTCAGTTGTTGCTGTAATAATGCTACATAACAAATAACCGTAATGTCTTAGTGACTTATATAACAAACATTTTTTTCTCACTCGTAGATCTGAAGATCAGCTAGGGTGACTCTGCTTTGGGCTGTGAGTTGGGTTCAGTTCTGATCCAGATGTCCTTCATTCTGCAGCCAGCTGGCATCTAGGGTGTTATTCTCATGGCAAAAGTATCATGGGGTGGAATCCCAAGGCAGCAAGTCAAACCACATGGGCGCATTTAAAGCCTTTGGTTGGATGTTATATCTGTTCACATTCCATTGGCCAAAGCAGGTCATACAGCCAAGCCTAATATCAATGAATCAGAGAAGTGTAATCACCTCAAGGACAAGGTGCTGCAAAGTCAAATGGCAAAGGGTGTGGATATATACATATTGAAAGCTTTGGCTATGTGTTTAACCAAGTAATTTCACTTATGAGGGTTAATCTTAATAAAATAATTATGGATATACCCAAAGATATTCTTGAAAGCATTTCTCATACTATAAAAAACTAGAAACAATTGAAATTTAATAGTAGAGAATCAGTCGAAAAATTGTAATCTATCCAAACAAAGGAATCCTATGCAGTACGTTCAAAGGTTAATAGTAATGAGTAACCATTATTATGTGCTTTGCATGCATGATTCTGTATGATCCTCACAAAAAATCTATGAGGTAGGTACTATAATTGTTCTTAGTTTACAGATGAGGAAACAGATGCACAGGGAGATGAAGTAATTTTCTGAGGGTCACTCAACTAGTAAGCAGCGGTGTGTAGTGGTTAATTGTAGATGTCAACTTGATTGGACCATAGGTTGTCCAGATATTTGGTTCAACACTATTTTGAGTGTTTCTATGAAGGTGTTTTTGGATGAGATTAACATTTAAATCAGTAGACTGAGTAAAGCCGATTGCCCTCCATAATGTGGGTGATCCTCATCCAATCAGTTGAAGGCCAGAAAAGAACAAAAGGGCTGATCTTCCCCTGAGTAAGAGAGAATTCTTCTTGCCTGATGGCCTTTGAACTGGAACATTAGCTTTCTTCTTGCTTCTGGACTCAAACTGAAACATTGGCTCTTCCTGGGTCCCAAATCTGCTTGCCTCCAGACTGAAACTACACTGTCAACTCTTTCAGTTCTCACAGCTTTGCACTTGAACTGGAACTAAACCATTGACCCCCTGGCTCTCCAGCTCGCCATGTCACTCTGCTGATCTTGGGAACTGCCAGCCTCCATAATCAAGTGAGTCAATTTCTTATAATAAATCTCTTTATATATATATATTGGTTAAAAGGGTAAGCTTTGCTCAATGGGGAAAGGACAGTCTCTTCGACAAGTGGTGGTGGGAAAACTGGATATCCACATGCAAAAAGAAAAAAATTAAGTCAGACCCTTATCTTACACCATATACAAAAATTAATTCAATGGATTAAAGACCTAAATGTACGACCCAAAACTATAAAACTCCTAGAAGAAAACATAGGAGAAAAACTTCATGACTTTGGATGTGGCAATGATTTCTTGGATATGATGCTAAAAGCACAGGCTCAAAAGCAAAAATAGACAAATGAGACCACATCAAACTTGAAAACTTTTCTTCATCAAAAGACATAATCAACAGAATGAAAAGACAACCTATGGAATGGGAGAAAATATTCGCAAATCATGTATCTGAAAAAAGGTTAATATCCAGAATATAAAAAGAACTCCTACAATCCAACAACAAATAACCAGATTAAAAAGGGGCAAAGGACTTGAATAGATATTTCTCCAAAGATGATTTAAAAATGGCCAATAAGCAAATGAAAAGATGCTCATCATCACTAATTATCAGAGAAATGCAAATCAAAACCACAGTGAGACATCACCTCACACCCGTTAGGATGGGTACTATCAAAAAAGCAGACAATAAATGTTGGCGAGGATGTAGAGAAACTGGAATCCTTGTGCACTGTTGGGATTGTAAAATGGTGCAACTACTATGAAAAACAGTATGACGGCTCCTCAAATTAAAGTTAGTAAATTTTATGTTATGTATTTTTTACCATAATTAAAAATAATAAATTAAAAAAAAATTTTAATTAAACAGAATTGGGGGGGAACCAGCTTTGGAATGTTTTGGAACCAGCTCAACTACTTGCTTGCTATGAGCATTTAGGACAATTGGTGATGTCCTCTGTGCTTCTGTGTCCTCATCTGCAAAACAGGGACTATAATTACACCTACCTCACAGGGTTGTTTTAAGGAATAAAGGAAGCAATACATGAAAGAGAATTTAGAAGAGTACTTGGCAAATAGTAAATACACACTTAATGTTGGCTATTATTATCTCCAGGTGACGGGATTATGTGTGATTTTTATGTCCTCTGTTGTGTCTTCTATAGGAAATAATCTTTTTTGCAATGATAAAAAGAGTGAAAGGTTTTAAAAAATAATGCTTTCCATGGTTATCCATTGCCTATAAAGTTTAAAATCCTTATTCTAAAATCTGTCTCACCCACCTAGAGCACCCTTTCGCTCCGCCCTGCCAGAGTGCTGCTGCTCATTCCTGACGTGCTCTCTCTCTGCCTGAGGGGCCCTGTACAACCCTTCTGGACATGTTGTACATGTCTCTTTTTTAGCACTTTAGCATGGATGGTTTGTATGTCCATATCAATCCACTTGACTTAGTTCTTAGATCTTAAAGACTGACCTGTCCATCTTTGAATCCCCAGTAAGGAGCCTGGCACTTGGCACGTGGAAGCTGGGGTTTGGTTTAAATTAAGTAAGCTAGTTCAACCAAGCAGAGCTTTGGGAGTTGTCAGGGCTCCTGGTGTTTCCAGAGGCTGAAAGTGGGCCTTTAGCATGATCCACTCCTCTGGTACAGGAGCTTGGGCCCAAATCACAGGCCTGGTTTCATGTTTACGTACAAACGCATTGGTATTGCCAAGATTGGGTCTTCATCAGATTGGCACTGGGGAGCTCAAACCTCCGTTGACGTCGCCATGATTTTTACATTAGTGAAAATGTATGGGCACATCTATGACTGTGTTCACCCAGACCTCTGGGGTGTCTGCATGTGAGGTAATACGATCATCAGGCATATAAAGTAATATGAGTAGATCAGGATGTTATAGCAAATGTTGCACTCAACTGTTCCCTTTTCTTTATAAAAATTACCTTAGTTTACAAACACATCAAACAGTTTTCATGGAGAAACCTAAGAAAGACTGAAAAGAGGTCTGCCTATGAATTAATGAAAAATTTTGGATTACAGAAAAAAATTAAATAGCAGTTTTATTTATAGGCAATATAATAACTTAGAAAAAATTTTCTTGTAGGCTCCATATGGGGATCTCCTGTGATAAACAGAGAGAAATACTCTGCAGTTAACATTTCAGTGGCTACTGTATTTGAGAATGATTCTAAGGGATTTAAAATGTTTGATAAATAGTTTTCCACCTTAGATCCTTTACACAGGGACCCAATTGTGTCCATACATTTAATTTACATTGTTAATATGCGCCATTTAAAATAAAAGAACTAAATGCAATTTTAGCTTAACGTATCCTTCTTTGAAAAAACACAAATTCTGCATTAATACAGCTTCACTCGTACCGGGAACTCAGTATTGCAACACTGTTAGTTTGCTACCTGGTAGGAAAATCTGTGCTCACTCTTGGGAAGACAAATATGTTTGTTGAGATATCAGAGTATGGCTGGATAATGAGACTAGACGTAAGGGACTCTATTAGGTGAGTCTGTGTGTCTTAGAACCAGTATGTGTTCATTGGAGAGATTTTGGAAAATCTACCTCAGATGATTGGGATTGGATATTTGATCACTTTAGGATTAAGACCTCTGATGATTATTCATGTCCGGGCAGGATTTAATCCATCTTCATTCCCATCAAGTGCTAATAAAATAAATTTGCCAAGGAATGAGTAATACATTTATACAGGATATTCAAGGCCGTTCATCTGTTAAAGAACACAGTAAGAATGTACTTATTAAGTAAATAAAAATGAATACAAACTTGTATTATGTTCCCTAATTTTCAACCAAGTATATATTTTGAGTTTCTCTTTGGTATATCTCCTACGTAGCTCACATCTAAAAAGCAAAACATAGCAAAAAACCAAGAACAACCCTTGTTTATCTATGGCTAATTTTTATGGTTTCATTTTAGCTAATGACTTTTCAACACAGGAATCCTCTTGAAGGAAATTTCCCAGGCTCTGGATGAGATGCATGTGGGGAAAATGACACTGTTAATTGTTTTCGGAGGATCCAACAGCTCAGATTCCACTGTCTGGTCCTTGATACCTGGGAGGGAAGTGGAGCACACAGAGAAGGGAAATGGTGACATTCTCTCTTTTCCTCTACTCATCCATCCTTCTCGCCTTGTTCCGGCCCCACACTTAGAAATGGGGAACACCTTGCTCAGTCTTATCAGCCATGATTACAGATTGGTTCTTTTGCATCTTTAAAAGCTTCCTTAAAATGCGAATTCCCCAGGGGTGGCATGTTGGGATCATCATCCCTGAACTGGTAACCACCCTCACCAGGATTATCCCTTCAGGACTTGGGAGATAGGACACTGCTTAGGCAAGGGCAGGCCTGTTAGGCAGTGAAGTAGATCCCAGTGAAGAAGGTGAAAGAGTGCAAAACCAGATGTGCCTCACCCGGCTCTACACCTCTAACTCTTCGCAGAGGGTCACAGGTTGTTGACTCAGTAGCAATGATTTTATCTTACATTTGTAGCCCTTGGCAGGTCACAGTGTACTTTTTGATTTGATCTTTTTAAACTGGGGAGGAGAGGTAGGGAGTTCATTTTATTAGCCTTTTTTCTTGTTTTATATCTACATGGATCTCAAATATAATGATATCCAACATATCCATTTCAATGGGAAAAAAAAAGGTCCCAGAGAATAGATGATATCCCCAAACCCAAAGGCTAATTAGAATCCAGATTTCCTGATGCCTAAACTCCACATTCCATTTACTATTCCTCACAGACTCTTTAGACATCTGCTCAGTTCAAATACAAGCAAAGTATCGAGAGAGAGAATATTTTTAGAAAGTGTATCTATACCTAAGTATAAATAGCTTTTCTGTACATCACCACTATTTTGAAACATTGATCTAAAAAGGCTTAGTGAGTACATTTTTGCTAATGCTCCACTTGTCTGTCAAACTTTGGCCAACTTCTATTATATGGAACCCAGACTCTATTTGGAGGCAAGTGGAAAAAACCTTGGAGCAGTAAGGAAATTAATTACCATAAAGACCACCCACTAATGCTAGAAGATTTAAAAAACCACTCAGACCCTACCCCAAAATGTTATGATTTATTTTTGTGCTCTAAATAGCGATAATACGTTAACCAGTTTAGCAGTAAAGTTCCTAATTTGTAGCAAGTGAAATGTTTTAAAGGGATAGATGACTGTTAGAGTCACTATTCATTCAACAAATAATTTTTTTAAAGATTGGCACCTGAGCTAACAACTGTTGCCAATCTTTTTTTTTTTCCCTGCTTTTTCTCCCCGAATCCCCCCAGTACATAGCTGTATATTTTAGTTGTGGGTCCTTCTAGTTGTGGCATGTGGATGCCGCCCCAGCATGGCCTGATGAGTGGTGCCATGTCCACGCCCAGGATCCAAACTGGTGAAACCCTGGGCCACTGCAGCGGAGTGCACGAACTTAACCACTTGGCCACGGGGCTGGCCCCTGAACAAATAATTATGAAGTGCCTACTATGCTCTACCATACTAACTGCCAGAGAGACAAATTTGAAAGTATTAGAGAGGCAGATGTATAAGAGGTGATGTGGTAAGAGCTACACTAAAGGAAGGCATAAACCCCTGTCTAATCACAGAATGGGCCATGCACGATTCTGCTTATGAGGGTGAGAGAGCGCTTCCTGGAGCGTGTGACATCTAATGAGTCATGGAGACTGGGTAGGTAAGAAAGAACCTGGTCCCTTTGGGGAACTGTTCCATGTGGCTAGAGATGTGACTATACAGAGAGGTAGGGGCTGGGTCTTGGGGGCTTTGTATGTTAAGGAGTTACAATGGTATTTCATGGGCAATGGAGAGCCATTGAAGGGTTTAAAACTGGAAAGCAAGGCCGGGATAAGTCTTGGATTCTGAAAGTTCCATCTGAATATAGTTGTAACGTAGCCTGGAACAAGGAGCAGACACTGCGATAGCAGGTAGGAGGCAGTTGCAACAAATCAGTCGAGAAATAAGTGCCTCAACTACAGCAGTGACCCTAGAGATGGAGGGGAATGACCTGATTCAAGGGACAGGAAAAACACAGACATGGATAGACATAGTGAGCTGGTAGAGGAGGTGGGAGGAAAGGCAGAGAAGACTCCACAGGGAATCCCAGATTTTTTATTTAGCAATGGGTGAATGGATGCTACTGAAATGAGGAACATGGAGCGGGGAGCAGGCTTGGGGTGAAGATAATAGTTTAAATTTTCATGTACAGAGTCATAGGTGACTGGGACATTCTGAGAATATCCATTAGGGAACTGGATCTACCAGCCTGGAGTTGACAGCACAGGTTCAGGTCAGGACAGACACAGCAGGAAGTTGGCAGCTCTGGCTAACAGCAGGAGGCATAGCAGACAGAAGGCTTGCAGAGCACAGAATTCTGGAGACATTTGGGGACAAACTGCCGTGCATGCTTCAACAGCTCCTGAGGTATTTCCTGCCCAACAGCTTAGGACAACATGACGTAGTTTCCTAATTCCTGCCCTCACTCTTGCCTTCTACAACACCATTCTCCAAAGAATAGGCACAGTGAGATTTCAAACTGTAAATCATGTTACATCCTTCTTTACTTCTCAGATTCAAATCCAAACTCTTTGGCAGATCCCAGCAAAGCTCTACCTGTGCTCTGGTCCCTGCCTCTCTCTCTGACAGGATCTCCTATTGCACGACCTTTGGAATTAACCCTGTGATCCAGCCACTCCACTCTGCCCTCGGGAACCTGCTGTTGCCTCCGTCTGGAATGCCCTTTTCTACGTCTCCCTGGCTGGCTCCCTTTCATCATTCAAGCCGCTCTGCTGAATGTTACTTCTTCAGAGACCTTTCTTGACCAGTCTAACGTATGTCCCCCTCTACCATTCCCCCTTCTCAATCCCACTACCCTGTTATTTACTTTATAGCACTGACCATTATCTGAACCTATCTTGCTTATCTACTGTTTTGGAAATGGTGATATGCAAAGGTAAATTTCCACAATTACTTTTTAAGGGAAACTGGAAAAGTGGGATGGAATCATATAGCTGAAGGTCTTGAATTCTCACTGAAGGGTTTTATTTAATTTTCTAGTTTCCAATGAGCCACAAAAATGCTTGAAGGTCAGTGACCGTGTCAAATGTTTAAACGTTTGGTTAAATGTTATAAAATGTAATCACTCCACAATACTCTGACCCTAAACTCACTTACTGAGACGCTGTTCACTTTTACTGGCTTAACTACACAGAAAATTGCTAAATAAATGAACTGAATGACAAGAATGTAAAGTCTAGATGTAATAGCTGAAATTAATTTGATGGCTTTAACTTGTTTTGTGATAGAATTGTACAATTGGGTCCAAATCTACTTTGTTATCTAATCTCTTCATCTCAGTGGTGGAGGCGCGGAAAAACAGATGTCATATAATTTTAAAGTTAGGACCAAACTGTCCCAAGGCTGAGGCTTCTACACTCAGCAATGCAGCTCTGTCCCTAAGTCAAACCACCGGTGGACCCAACTGTGGTTTAATGAGACTTTGGCTAATGGGAGTGCTTCAAAGATGGGTTATACTGAGCTTTCTTCATAAGGTTGGGAATGGAAAGGTCTTTGGATCTTTCACTTTAATTCCATTAAACCTTATAGAGTACTAGATTCAGATTTTGGAACACCTACATGAATAAGACACATTTCTTTCCGATAAGGAGGATGAAATCTAATCATTTAGCTCTGAGTATGCAGTATAGTTAATTGTATAATTTTGTACAAAAACCAACAGAACTTATTTTTCCAAAATGACTCCTATTGTCTTTATATTTGCCAGCCTACGAAATGTTTGTGTGTGGCTTTTTGTTTTTCTTTTTCCTTACTTTTCTCTGCTTTTCCAGGGATAAACGATTTTGTTATACAAGATATGTATAAATATAAAGTTTATTTAGCATAGTGTTTAGAAAAATAAGTTCACATCATTTCAGAAAACAAATAAAACACTTAATTGTCCAGGCATAAACCCCTATTACAGTACAACATACATACTTGAGATCTCTTTGGTTGGGTAATTCAGCACAGAAATGTTCTGGGACATGCTCCATGTGCCATCACCTAACAGTGCAGTAAAGACTCTGTTATCCCACCTCATGATATACATTCTGTATATTTCCTCTTTGTGTAAGGCACAGTAAAACCATATTGAGTATATAACTGGTCTAAACATACAGTACATGCAACAAAAGAATAAAAATTTTTTGAGAACCCTGAAAGCCAAAAGAGTTACGTGCTATACAATTTTGATTAATAAATGTATGGTGGTAATATTAAATTAACATGAAATGTATCAATTAGATACAAAGTAACTGTTAGACTCTATCATCTAAGTTCCAGGAAGACTTTGAAACATCTTTTGTAAAACCTAATTCTTTCCCCCTCTGTTTTCCTGAATTATTTATTTTTATGAGATGATCTGTCAAACATTGTAAAGAATGAAGAACTAATGCACACTTCTCTAACATGTAGCAGGGCAGGCTGCACACATGCCCAGTAATCCAACTTTTAACATGCAAGATGCAAGGGCATATACAAGGAGATTTAAGGTCAGTGTGCAATTTAACTACGGGTTTTTATCTATGGCTATAACATCTACCTGCCTTTCATAACACAGGAAAGGCACTGAAATGTGTACAAGTCAGTCTTTTCATTACTATAAATATACATGAGCTATAAAGCAGTACAACACAGGTGCTCTTGCTTGATTGAGGAACAAATGCACCTTCTCTTTAAACAATAGACTGTCCTTTACTAGATGTAACTAAGAGCTAAATGCCAGATTCTGGCTGATAGAGTGCATAGATAGGCTCACACCAAAAATCCCACAGCCAGCAGCAGAGGTTGGGGTTTGAAGGGAGAGTTATTTAACCCTATTCTGATTCCTCTTTGGGGATCATTAGAGGATCATTTGCAGCATCTTCAAGCATTGGTTTATGTAAGAGAAATTCTGCCACACGAACTCCAAGAGTTCTGAGTCCGGCCCTTGCTACTGCAAAAAAAATTTGCAATTCTGTGCAAGGAGATCACGGGGTTTATCTTATTTCATTCACATATATATGGGCTACATACCATCTGGCCCTCATTTTACTGAAGGAATAGAAAAGAACAATAAGTTCTTTATAATGTGCATTGATTGTTACCTGGTATATTGTGTAGCTACCTGGAGTAACTGTAGGGGTATAGCTACATCATGTTGGGACTATGACTGGGTTTCCTAGGTAAGTCTTAAGTTTTGTGCTATCTTTTCTTTTTCTTAAGGGAGAAAAGAGGAAGAACTGTGAATAAAAGAGAGGCTTATCATATTTTTGGAAGACATATAAAACTTTTCTAGTTATATATATAACATACATAACTTTTTAAACCTTCCCATCTCACTTACTGGATGAGTATTTTTAAATAACTAACAAACTCTTGATATTTGTAGCAATCAAGTGGAAAACATCATTTTCACGTGAACTACACTATAGAACCATGTGATTAATCTCAGTCACATGATCAGTACAAACCCAAAGAAAAAACAAGCTGTCCAAGCAGTGGTGGAGCAGAAGAGAGCTCTAAAATGCCTGCCTTGGTTAAAAACGAAACAAAAAACATGTAGTTGCAGCAGTTTAGGAACATTCACTAATTCCACGGAAAATGGGATCTAAGTTCTTTGCCAAAACGATGGGAGAGGAATTCTTCACAGGGTTCTTTATCTATGCCTGCAAGTTCCATTTGTAATAACAATAAAAGTTAAATCCTCTATGGCCCTTAGTCAACATGCTTGGTGATGGGCATGCAGAGATCTTGGTGGACCCTTTGTTCTGATCACAAAGAAAGCAAGATGTGGTAACATCTTTATGTTCAACAACTTCAAGTCCTCTCTGAAGAGATCATTCTCTCACTTTGCAGAGACCAGAGACTTTACTCACTACATTAATGTATTTGCATTATTACATCTTGTGTTCAGAGTCCCGATAGAAAATATAACCACAGCTCACAACATTATCAAACAAGCCTCTTACAGAAACCCAAAGATTTACTTTTAAAGAACATGATAATATAGTGCAAACAGTCATATGTCATAATGTATCAAAATATTTAGAACTAAGATTAAAAAGGACAGAATTTTGCTCAACAGAATTTACATACACTTTGTTTACTTTAAAATGGTTGTTTTCATAGCCTACAGAATTGATGGTAGTCTGTAATTATTGTTATTTTCATTGTAAGGAAAAGCATCAACAACAATTAGTTGTTCATCCATTTGCATCATAAACATTATACATAATAATAGAAGTAAAACTTAAGTTCTTTGGATTTAAAGCAATTCTGTGGTGAAATTAACCCTGTTAGATAGTAGAAAAGAGCCATCAGTGCTTCTGTTGACACTTCTGTACCTTAGTAAGAATAATAAAAAGGCCACAAGGTAAAAAGGCACATAGAATTCTATAGAAACCATATTTAAATGAATCAGAGAGTTGCTAAATAAAGAGCAAGGAGGTGAAAAAAAGTACCAAAATTCCAATATTGGGAGTTAGATTTCCTGTTTCAGTGTTATTAATATTGACCTTAATAATTCCTGATAAAAATCATTACTTTTAAAATCCTACAAAAAGTAAAACTTTGTTGGAAATAACTATGTTCACTTCCTGTTCAAACAATAAAAATAAATTAAACAGTAAGAAGACATTTTTCTTTTCAGTTCATAGTGTCTGAAGTATAAGAGAAACATATACATCATAAATAAAATTCACTGTAATTACTCAAATCCTTGGTTGTGGAACTAATATATTTACACTCATACTGAAGTTTATTTCAGAGTTTTTAGTGGAGTTGCAAACTTTCTCAGCCACACTGAATTATAAGCAATCACATTTGGAAATGTGTAGACAAACTAAGACTTTCACAAAAATGTTGAAAAACAAATGCATATATTCAAAAAAATATACCCTTAGAATAGTGTGGAGTACCGTTTATGCTTCTTAATCTTATCAATGCCCATGGAGTAAAAGTAAACAAAAAAAATTGTATTGTTTCTAATGCTCTGTAGCAATTTTTAATTTTCTATGTTAGGTGTATACATTTTTAACTGAAAAAACTATCAAGTTCCATTTGACCTTAGAATCATAGTAAGTCAACCAAATGATACACTTTGACTTGACATACTTCATCTTGTTCTTTTGTCTCCATCTATTTAAAAGAGAACATACATGAACCAAAAGGCTGCAGTAATGCAGTTCTCCTCCTGTATATTTAACTGCGATCTTCGGGCAGATCAATCCAAAGTCTCTTGATGCATTTACTTGCAAAACTAGTGTTTCCCTTTCAATGGGCAAACGCTTTATGTCCTCAGGGCTTCATGAAAAGATTTGCCCCTTGATACCAGAAAAACAAAAACAAGAAGAAAAATGAGAAATAAAGTTTATAAGTCTTGCATATCTTCATCCAACTGGACAGTTTGGAGCTTGGCAAGCTCTTTTTTGTCTGTTTCCAGGTCTTCACAGACAGTCTCGACCATGCCCTCTAGGACATACTTGGATTTGGAGTCCAGCATCAGTAAGTTACTTGCTGCTTTGCTCTCAGAATTTGTTAAGAAATTCTCTTTTATGTTAGCTACTGACTGCAGAACCAAACGATGTTCTCTGACAAAATCCTGGTGTACTGCTGGGGAGGGGTGACCCACCTGGTCTTCAGCCGTAGGAACGATTTCTCCAAGGGCAGCCTGGGTCATGGGGACTGACAACAGATCTTGACCAGTAATAAGGGAACAGTTCTGAAGAGTTGTATAGTTGGTGCTGCTGACAGACGTCACAGTAGGTTTGCTAGCCACAGGGGCAGACATTGGCTGGCTATCAGCAATGTCAGTGTTCAGCTCGGCAGGATTTAGGAGGGCAGGGGGAGTCAGGGAAAAATTTTGAGCTGGGGATACATTAACTAACGAGGAGGCCAGTGGATGGAGGCTACTCCCGGAGATATTTTCCGAAGACAGGTTTTCATTTACTTGTGCATTCTGATTGACGGGCATCAACTGAGAAAATACCAGGCTCCTCTCCAAGCCCTCTTGTTTAACAGACCCTACAGTTTGGCCTGAATTAGGAACAGTGTATACCACTGCACTGGGAGCAAGAGAGCTCAAGAAAACCTTTCCTTGCTGGACTGTGCTGGACTCACTTGTAAATGTGCTCCCATCTGAAGTGCTTGAATTTACTGAAATATTACCTAAAAAAAAATAAAGTACAGATTATCATTGATAGAATTGATGAGGAAAGAAAAAAGTTACTATTTTGCACACATGATTTTTCTCAGGTTCAGCAGAATCTTCACCTTGAGCACTTACAATACAGATTCCCAGGCTCCACTCCTGAGAATCTGACTCAGTGAGTCCTAGAACAGGCGTATTTTTAACTCCTCGAGTAATTCTGATGATCAAGTGGGAGTTAAAACTACTGATTTAGAAACCAAGCGTGAAAAAAAAAACCCTTTTCCAAGTTCTAATTTCAGTCCAGTTTCTAGTTCATTATTACTCACTTGATAACTCTCAATCAGTTGATAGTTACTGCTAGCTCTGCCAGTTAGAACTAGAATACACATATGCAAATAAAATGCCTTTGTTCAGGACAAGCTCAGTAAGCGACATAAAATATAAATGGAAATGGAGAAAATACCACATAAAATGAGTTGCCCTGGGGCTTAAAGTTAACCATGTAAACATGTACAGACAAGTTGTAAACTTTTACCAAACTAACCATAAAGTAATGTCAAGTCAACAAAACATTCAATACATTTTTTTTCTTTTGTTGCGCCAGTTCTGAATTTTCAGTGTTGTAATGATAGGAAGAATTAATAACAATGAATTGTGCTTTTTAAAATACAGATTAACATAAAGAACCAGAGCTAATGCGTCTCTAAAAGGTTTGTATCTTTTGAGGCTCTCATTATAATGGTCTGTAGAGACCAGAAGTAGAAAAAGAAACATAAGTAGAAAGCTGAGATGTTCCAATCAGGTAACTCAGACAATGTAGATAAATTGGACACCCCCGGTTCCTCCCCACCCCCCAGCATTCCCAATATCAGATAAAACTCTTCTTTTGGAGTCTTTACATAGGCACAGTGAAATGATGGCAATTATCTTGCCATTGAAGGAAAGGTGGACACGGGGGAGTTTTGTGACAGAATAACTCAGACAGACTGTTCACCCTGATCTTGAATTAGTTGTCCAGTAAACTCTTTATTATTTTGAGAAAACAGCCCAAGGTTAAAGGTAATTCACCTAAAACATTTCCATTCTTGAATTATTAGAATAAATGTGATTATATTACCACTTGTATCGATAAATGTCACTGTGCTGTTTATGTCTTCCAAACATTTTTAAGCACCGTAAATGCAAAGGAATGTCTTTAAAGGAAAATGCTATATTTGATCTTTAAAAAAATTTAACCACTAGAAAGCACTCATCATGGAACTATTGGTGTTAAGAAAAACACTTCTATGTATGTTTGGGCCCTTCGCTAACATAAATGTTTGTTCCAGGCCAAACACATGAAAAAGGCTTTTATTTGAAAACGTTTGCCTTCAACTTTAAAGGTATGCTTTAAAATTCCTGCTGGCTGCTAAAGTGTAGCAAAAAATATCTAAAATAGATGTTTGTTTTGTTGTGTGTATGTTTGTGAAATTGTTTGCCAGTGTATATTCGAACAAAATGATTAGCTATTTTTTGATAGAGTCATAAACAACATAATAGATGTGACATTTTCCCCAAGTGCTATTGAACATAAAATATTTCTGAATTTGTAGAAATTATATATAGTCATAATAATTATATATAGTCAGTCACAATTTCAAAACCAACTGGAAAATAGTACAGGTGCAAAGTATAACTTTATAATGATGGTAAGAAAAATCCCTTATTTTCTCAGGTTGTAAAGTAAGTAAAAGATGTAGATATTCTGCTTTTCCATGTAAATTCCAACTATAGAAAGATATTCTACGTTGTCTAGACATTTTTAAGAAAGGCTGAATCCCCAAATGCTTTACTGAGAGCTGCAACATACAATTACCATAAAGGAACGTTGCTTCCTGGACCCATCTGGTTAAACTTATGCCTTCAACTCACCCAGACAGTCTAAGGATTGACAGCTGTGTCATTTGATCTTAGCTATTTTAACAAAAATGCTATTCTTATTCATATTAAATGTCCCCTTTTAAAAATTAGCTATTACAAAAAAGAACTCTAGGGGAAAAAAATTAACTATTAGTTTGTCATAATTTTCTACGGTAGCACTTTTCTAGGTTACATGTGAGAAAAGTATTTCTGCTTTTCTCCTCCCCCAAAGTTTATACCACGGTTTTTGCTCACATTTGTTGTCTTTAAAATGTTACCTTCTGTTTAGAAATTTCCCAAAGAGAGAAAAGGGGATAGATCCACACTAAATTATTATAAAACTAAGTACTCTGGCTTTCCTTGTGGTTTTCATATTTTTGCCCTATGTCGGATAGTGACTTAGCTTAATCTTTTCCATAATCTGAATCAATGAAGAAATAAACGCTGCAGGACTATTTGTCCTGCAATGGTTTTACTACCACTTTACCTAAAAAGAAACAAATGTACAGAACGAAACTTACTCCACAATTTTTCCCTTAATGCCTCAAACAGGCTGAAGCTGACCATAGCTGCAGACCCAAAAGAGTTGTGCATATATTGATATTTTTTTCTTTTGATAAAAACCATTGTACAGGAAGCTGATCTTTAAGGCAAACAATTAGTTACTTTGTTTTGGTAAAAATCTAGACTTAGATTTGCTTACAGGAAGGCAAACATGGATTAACATCTCCCACTTCTGAATTCGAAGGCCTATGCGACCTCCACTGCCATTCTAACCATTCCTGCTTCTATATAGAGAAAACGACACAGAGCCATCCAGACTGGCTTCAAGTCAGTGAAGAACTGGCACGTCAGCCGCAGCTTTCCTGAATTTCAGACTGCTTTCTTTGGTAGATCACCTTTAGTAAAGCCACGAACATATAAAATAAGGCTTACAGTTGCCTTTACAAATAAACCCACACATTTAGGGGACCAGTATACATGCAGAGCAATAGACACCCAATCATATATTCCTGATTTTCCTTTAGGTCTGTTAGTCTTAATTATAGGAGGAACACAAATCAAACACAATTGATCCAGTCGTTTTAGCTTGCTCTTCTAAAACTTTTTGGTCAAATAAATAATGCTTTGGTAAAGTGTACACATTCTTACCAATTGTTCGACTAATTTTGTGTTCTTAGCAATACTATTAATTTTTAATTTTAAAATGTCAAGCAATGGGTTATTTTGTAAGCACCAATTGACTTATCATATTTCTATAATTGTAGAACTGGCAAGACTTGTATTTTTCCATACAGTTGTTAGGAAAATAAAAGCCCATTCCTATGATGCCAGGGAACCAAGCAAGGTGGATATTACATGGGTGTTGTGAAGAAGGAGAAACAAATCACGGCTATTCTGCAGCTGTGGCAGCCAATACGTTCCCTGAACAGTAACATCAATCTACAGCTCTCACCAAATGCGTCATTTACAGCAGCTGGCTAAAACATTCACTGGTGCATTATGGTACTAAATGACTTTTACCTTGTGAAGCTGCCACTGAAACAGGAGGCAGGTGCAGTGGAGAGAATCCAATGCTCCCATTAAGGAACTGGCTGTTTGCTCCGGAATTGGGGATCTGGACAATGCCATACTGGTTAATCTGCACGGGTGTAGTAAAAGTCACTACAGAGCCTCCGTCCTGGGAAGCCACTGTTTGAATGCCTTCTCTTTTTACCTCAGTGCTGGGTATCAGCCCTGGGAAGGACACAGGGGCACTGGGGCTGTAGGAGGTGGTGGCTGCTGAGTTAGCTGAAGAACTCTGGAGGACTTTGAACTCCTTCACATCCTGGGAGGTAGACCCCAGTATGTCAGTCATGGATATACCATTGCTCACAATGTTGGATGCCATTTTTGGTGGGTTCAATGACACTGTCTGTGTATTTCCCACATTCAATCCATTAAGGATAACTCCATTAGGTCCCTGAATGAAAGAATTACCATTAAGGAAGACAGGTGAAGTACTTGCAGGTACCAAGCTTCCATTCAACAAAACTCCAGAAGAGCTTAATGATATCTTAGCATTTCCAATTTGTTGCATATAAACTGGCTCCATGTGACTGGAAAGGCTGAGGTTGGTGACACCATCGGAAGAACCGGAGAGTGGATGAGGAGACAAATCCTCATGGCCCTTGCTGGATTCATCTTCAGTGCTGGGATTGCCATCTGACTCACTGTATAAAGAGGGAAATCAACAGTCAGGTCAGGGGGATGACATTCTACACAGTGCCATTTGTTTGGAAAACCAGCCTCTAACCCCACTAAGGGCAGTATTTAAGGAAAGCACAGCAGGAAGTCTTCTAGTCCTATTTAAGCTATGAGGCCCTTCAGCAGATTCTGACGGGAGAGAGAATCTGGGAAGAGGAACTCTCGTATCCCAATCATTTTTACTACTAACAAATTCAGGGCAAGTCCAGAGATCTGAGAGACGTAAACTCAGCTAATAGGACTTACAGGAGAACTGTATATATGTTTTTATAACTTTGAAGTTATTTCCTTACTGTTAAATATGCTGCTGCCTGTAGCATAGACAAAAACTCATTAAATGAGGTGGTCAGTCTTTCATGTTTAGGAACGCCTCTCCTCCCCTCTAACCAATTCAGATTAGTGTGATTTTGGAGGTAAATGAAACTGCCAAAGGAGCAGGAGGCGGGAGGTCTTCAGTTTTCTTTGCCAGTTAGTTAACAAGAGATCATTTTCTCACCTGCTCCCAAACTTCTACTTCACCAGCCTGACAACTCTCTCATTCAACAAAGTGGCTGTCCTTGATGTAGGAAAGGCACTTTCAACCCAAGAACTGTTATGTGCAGTCGCCTTTGAATCCAAAGGAAGCCATAGGGGCCTATTTAACACACTCCATCCAGTGCCCTGGGGAGGTGGGAGGGAAAGGGTGGGGGTCACTCAGCGGCCTTGTAACTGTCGGGCTCCTTCCCCAGCACCCTCGGTCCTTCCGCTGGCCTGCGTTCCTCAGCTCGCGGACTCAGGGGGAAACACCAAATCCGGGGAGGAGCAGTGGTGGGGGTTTCCCATTTGGTCTGGGGCCGGGCAGGGAGAAAGGGGAGTAGGACAGAGGCAGTTTGGAAGCGCGGCGGGACTCGGCCCAGAAGAGGATCCGACATCCCCGCAGTGCCCGGCGGTCGGATTGCTTTCATGCCGAGGGGAGGGGATTACCCGGGCTTTGGGCTGCAGGGCCAGGAGCGCAGAAAGCACTTTGATTTACGAGCTGAGGCTGAACCGCCGTCGCCGTCTGCGAGGGTGACTCACCGGGGGTGCGGGTGGGAGGTAGATCCGGAGAGGGGCCTAGACCAGGCAACTGGGCTGGGGGCGGGGGGTGTGGAGTCGAGGGGGGAGAAGCAGGCAGAGTGTGGCGAGGGAGCCCCGGGGGACGCGCCTGGCTGGGGAGCGGAGGCTGCAGGGCAGCTGGCCTGCGCGCCGCGCCCACTCACCACTCTGCCCTCTGCCCCCTGCCCCGCGGATTCCGTCCGGGCTCCGAGCGACGGGATCGGAGGCCACAAGCGGGCGCGGGGGCAGGTGGCCTGGCGTTACCAATGCGCCCCCTCTGGGTGTCCCCGCAAGTCAGCGGGAAGGTGCAGGCAGGTCGCAGGGCGCGTCTGTTTTGGTTACCGCGGGGCCCGGCTCTGGCACAGCTCTTCCCTCGCTGTTCTGGGCGAGGCACGCCGGAGCCGTCGGGCCCCAGCAGGAGCGCAGGGGCAGGAGCGGCAGGGGCGGGCCACAGCCGGCTCTGGAATGCGCCCAGCGATCACCTTCACTGGCCCGGGCGGGCTCCCCGGCTCCTAGATTCCTTCCCTGAGCAGAACCTTCGAGCTGCTTTCGGATTCTTTCTCTCCTATCCCCGCGGGGCAGGAGACACCATCTCTTTAGGCGACCTTCTCCTTACTTTACTTTGCCCAACAATACACACAGACACACACACAGCCCAGGTGTCTGACGCGGGAGGACGCACAAAAGAGGTGGAAAAAACCCGATATTTTCGACCAGTTGGGGAAATAAACCTGCCAGTCAAAAAGTTCAGACCCGCCAGGGTGGGCGCTCCAGGAGATGCGGAGTTGATAGCGCCATCACTCCTTTCCTGCTGTCCGCCTTCTGCCAGCCTGTGTCCCTCCCCCTCGCCTCCCCCCGGTACCCGCAGGGAGCCACGCCGTGTTCGGGGGCCGAGGAAGCAGCCCTCCAGCCCCGCTACCCCAGCCGCGCTGAAATCCGACCCGAAGGAGTTCAGAATCAGGTTTCAAAACACGGCAGAGCCGAGCCGCACCAACACCCCACGTTGCCGCGGCCGCGCAGGGACGCACAGCGGGCACGGTGAATGATTAACTCTGTCATATAAAACCTCGACGTCCCCGGACCCCCTTCTGCGCCGCCCGCCCCCACCAACACTCTCCTCCCTCCAGAGCGGCCAGGGCGACCTCCTGCGCGGGCCCCGGGGCAGCCGAACCCGGCGGGTCGGGCAGCGCGTGCGCGCCCGGGCCGGTGGGACCCCGCGGCGCTGCAGCCCCCGGCCGGCGCTGGCAACCTCCGCCGGCCTCGGGCGGCAGCGAGAGCGGCCTTCCCGGCGCCTCTGCACGCTCCTTCAACCCGCCAGAACCCGGGAGAGAGTGGCAGCTTCAAAGCCAGCGGGATGGGGGTGGGAAACCGGGCAGCAGTGACCAGCCGAGGTGGGGGCGGGGACTGAGACCAGGGCGGGCGACGAGAAACTTCTGGGGGGAGGAGGGGGAGGGTAAGGAGGCAGGCTCCCCCGCCCCTCACCACTGCTGCCCCCCCCACCCCGACCGGGGAGAGAGGTGGGGGGCGGGGAGAGGTGGGCAGCCGGACCAGGCTGGTGGGGAAGGTAAGCGCCATGTTTGCGAGCACTTGGAGGAAAAGAAAGCTGGGAAGGGGGTGGGGGAGAGGAAGGGGGAGGAGGAGGAAAGTTGGCGCTCACCTTTTGGACTGGGTCTCCGAGGGGTTCCGATCGCGCTGCCGGCGGTTCTTGAACCAGTTGCTGACCTGGGTGAGGGAGAGGCCGGTGATCTTGGCCAGGTGCCGCTTCTCGGCGGGCGAAGGGTAGCGATTCTGCTTGTAGAGCTCCTTGAGCGCGTTGCGCGACTTCTCCTTGAAACAATACACCGTCTCCTCGCCGTCCCAGATGGTGCGGGGCAGGGGGAATTTCCTGCGCAGCCTGTACTTGTCCACGGCGCCCAGCGGCCGGCCGCGGGCGCGCTCGGCCTCGGTGTAGCGCGCCTTGTACCAGAGCTGCTGCAGCAGAGGGTGGTTGGCCGACTCGAAGCTGTGGCTCTCGAGGATGCTGTAGAGCTCGGGGTAGATGCCCTGGTGGAAGGCCACCAGCGCCCGCGCCTTCAGCAGGCTCTCGTTGCCACGTAGCAGGTCGCTCTGGGGCAGGGACCACAGGAACCTGGCCAGGCGGTCCAGGTTACCCCCCTGCTGCAGCGCCTCGCAGACGCAGGCGACATGGTCGGGCGAGAAGGCCAGTGGGGTCTGCGCGGCGGCGGCGGCGGCGGCCGCGGCATGGTGGTGCCTGCCCAGAAGTTCCGAGTGGAGTTGTACCTGATCCGCCGTCGCTCCGGCCGCCGCCGCCACCACCCCTTCCTCTCGACTCACCCTGGCGGCGGCGGCCGCGGCGTCCCCCGGCTCCAGGGGGAAAGGGGCTGGAGCCGGGGGGCTCAGCCCCGCCGCCGCGCCCCCCGCCACTTCTCGGGGCGCCTCCTGCCCTTCCGAGGCGCTTTCCATCCCATTCTCCTGCTTGATGTCCGCCGCACTTGCAATCTGCCCGGTGGGGGAGGAAGAGGACATTTTTTGTTGTTTATTTTCCTCCCTCCCTCACTCCCTCGCACTCTTTTCCTCTTTCTTTCCCCCTCTGTTACTCCTCCTTCTTCGTCTCCCTCCCCCCTCCCCCCCTCCGGAAAGCCCACTCCCTCCCTCCTGGTTTCGGCTGGATCTGGCCGATCAGGTTTCCCCCCGGCCACGCAGTCACCATTAAGATAGCTGCTAGAGCAAAGTAGTGTAAAAGGATAGCTGCTTTCTGCCGTTCCCCCAACGTGACTCCTCGGGTTGCTGCATACTATATGGCACTGGCGGCCCGGCCGGCCCGGCCGCGCCACCTCATTGGCTATTTCGCGTTCAGAGGGAGGAGGAGACACCGTTTCTATCCCTGTCGATCACCCGCCTCCCACTCCACCCCTTGCCGTTCCCTCTCCCCCTGACCCCCAGGCACCTATACCTGAAGGAAAACACCGACATTCTTTTCAGGCCGTGCTCCTAGGCGGGAAATTACCCAGGGTGGCCTGAAAACTGGACAACAGACTCTTTCAAAGAGAGTCCGTGCATTCCAGAGGGAATATTAATTGTGTGGCCTTAAGGTCTGGATGCTAAACTCTTAACAAAGAATCCACCCTCAGCATCCAGATGACGAAATTTCAAAGACAATTCAGAAGGTTCCTGATATCTCCCCCTTTGCCCCCCTTTCCAATGTCTTTATCAAGGATTTTGTATTGAAAAGAGTCAAGAACGGAATGGCACTAGGGAATGTTCTAAGGGGGAAGCATTTACAGTAAATTAAAATTCCAAAGGGAGAAAAATGCTTGAAAACCTTAAAATGAGCAGCATAAACAGCTCACTGAGAAGACAGACACAAGAAGCCTTCAAAACGCCTGTTTAACCTGAAGTCACCAGGAGGGCTGGCAGCCTGCGTTGAAAATGATGCCACTAAGCATATGGAATATATAACCATAGGTTTACCCTGGGTGAGTAGGGTAGAAGAGATCTAAGCTTTAGATTACAAGAACAGTATGGAAATGTAAGTCTTCTATATGGTCATTTTTTATGTAAGTGTATGAATAGTTCTTTGGAGATGATATTCTTTGTCGAAACACCATCTCCATGTACAAGTGTCTTGGAAGAGTTCACTGCAGGATGGACAGCCCTTCCCACAGCATAGACAAGAGAGAAGACTGCCCTTTGGTTTGAGGTGAAGTGCCTGGGGGTGGAGTCTGCTGCTGTTGGCAGTTTTCTCTTTTTCCTTGTGGTTTGCATGAGGTCTTAACTCAAAAGAGGATGAACCCGTCTTGTCTCCTCCGCCTGCTGCTGCTCTTTCTTAAAATCCAGCATTTGAATGACATCATCCTGACCTTTACTTCTGGTGGCCTTGTATTGTTTCTGCTTCCCAATTACCCACAACTGCCTACTTCAGCATATTATAAAGCAGCTGTTTAGGTCACCTGCCCTCACGATCAGCTTAGTGAGGTTTTCTTTTTCGTGGACAGGCTGCGTTTTATTGCTGGTCAACCAAGATGTCATTTGATTTGGGACTTAACTTGCTTTTGTACTACCCTATTGAAACCAGCACTGACGACTCTTTTTTTTTTTACAATTAATAATCTTTGAAAAGACCTTGTGTTTTCCACCTTATTGGAAATGCCTAGTTAGGTATTGAGCTTTAGGACAATATTTGAGAGTCATAACTTCCTTGAATTTTTAAAAATATGCTTTTAATTTTAGAATAATTTTGACTTACAAATAAGTCACAGAAAGAGTACAGAGAGTTCCCAACTGCTCTTTACCTAGTTTTACCTAATGTTAACATCTGACATTATAAAGATACATTTGTGCAAACAAGTTAGCATTGGTGCAGTATTATTAGCTAAACTCTATAGACTTTATTTGGACTCACCAGTTTTTCCACTAATGTGTGTCCTTTCTTCCGTGATCCAATCCAGGATATCACATTGCATTTAGTTCCTTGAATTTTTAAGCTTTTTATCAGAGCAAAGTGGACAGGAAGTAGCGGGGTTTAGTAGAAAGGATGTGGATTTGGGGATCAGCTAGCTAGACATAGGTTTAATCCTAGCTCTGCTGTTTATTAGCCAGTTGACTATAAAAAGTGGACAGGATTGTTGTGAGGATTGAATGAGATAAGATGTGCCAAAAAGCACCTGACGCATAATTAATCTTTGTTAAATGTTTATCATCTTCCTCCTGATAGTGCAAAGTGGGAAACTTTTCAGTTGTATATATCTAATGAAAATTCATTTGGCATATTATAGGGCTATCCAAGCTCAGGTCATAGGAGTCTTCTTCAGGCTTATTATCAGTCAAATTTAGTGCATTGACTTGGAAAACCATGTATTGGATTTCAGCATGTCTTCTGTATATTTCCCTTCAGAGCACCAAGTTCAACAGATTATATGGAAGCAGCAGTGGCTTTTTATGATATCTCTAGCCTGTAGCTACACTGGTGTTCTATAGCTCCAGGATGAGATTCCTGTAGGACCAGAAATGAAATCTAACACCAGACTCCGGATTCCTTTAGCAGGCTGTACCTCGCTCATTCTGGCAGCAGTTCAAAGAGGACTAGAAGTCCTCAGTTCAAACATGGTCAGCTACATTGGAATGGAACACCAGACTTGAGGGTGTGTGGAATTAATCTCAGACCACTAGTTTTGCCAAATGATTTGTAAAATTGGTGAATACCTGCTTCTTCTTCCTATGTGTGCCATGCTGTGAACACTGAGTCAGCTGTGCTGATATGCAGTTTAAGGTTGTGTTGTGATTTGAGAAAACAGAGTTGATGCTGGATTTGTGTGAGAGTGAAAACTGAGCTGCTTGTTTCTGTATCTTTTCCTTCCTGCCTGAAGATAGTGATGGGAGTCTATGGAACTCTTTTGCCATTTTACTGTATTGAAGAAAATCTGCTTCAGCACAAAATGTTATACTTTGCTTGAATATATTTAATGGTGTTGCTACCGAGAATGGAGATTTCCTTTTTGAAGGCTGACTAGCTGTCTAAAACACAGAGGGAAGGCCATGTAATTGTATCTTGGTGGGTTCTATTTCAGAAAGCTTATATACTGGTACTATTAAGGAAGTTGAGTTCTAAAGTAATCTCCCAGGTCGAGGAGGTGTTCCCTTGTTATTTACTGACCAATGGTTGATGATAGGTAGTCAACATTTCTGAAGGATCATTCATTTCCAAACATTTATTGAGTCCTGATTAAGTACAGAGTATTCCATTAGGTACTGAAGGATAGAAAGATGAATATATTGGGGTCTCTGACCCTGAGGAGCTTAAAATGTGGTGGGGGAGATAAGACATATTCACAAGTAAATACAACATGGAGTATGAGAATAGTGAGGATAAAGAGACTAATTTTGAGATGAGGAGAACAATGGGGGGTGGATTTTTAGCTGGGCCTTTAAGGACAAGAATTTTAAGAGGACAAGGATAGAGTTTATTAGAGGCAGAGGGAACAAAATGAGTAAAGCATGGAGCCATGAAGGTGTGTGGTATATTTCTGAATATATCGAGTAATTCAGTGTGTCTGGAGTGTGGGTGTTACGTAGGTATGTCGTGGGAGATTAACTTAAAAGGCATGTTGGGGACAAATTATGAAGGACTTTGAATGAAATGCTCTGTTTGCTGTGGTGTGGTAGACACAGTGGTCCCTGTACTGTGGCTTTATCTGTGTGTAATAATCATGGCCGCAGTCAGTTGGTCCAGGGATGGGCACTTACCACAAAGCAAAACAATCAGAATTCTTTTCTGGGGTTTTTCTTTGTTTTTTTTTTTTTTTTTTTGAGGAAGATTAGCTCTGAGCTAACATCTGCTGCCAATCCTCCTCTTTTTGCTGAGGAAGATTGCTCTGAGCTAACATCCATGCCCAACTTCCTCTATTTTATATGTGGGACGCCGGCCACAGCATGGCTTGATGAGTGGTGTATAGGTCTGCACTCGGTATCTGGGCCAGCGCACCCCTGACCACCGAAGCTGAATGTGTGAACTTGACCTCTGCACCACCGGACCGGCTTTTCTGGGGTTTTTCAAACTTGCAGAAAGAGGTAAGAGTGGTAGAAGAAGCCTTAGATGTAATGCTTGGGAGTTCTCAGTGATGAGGCTATCTGTTCGGGGAGGACGCTGATGAGCAGCAGGTGTGAGGGAAGGCGACCCAATGAGTGAGTCTCATGGGTGACAGTGGAGGGAAAAGATCCTAGCAGAGACTGAGCGAACCAGAACCATCAGGTTCTGGTCGTCTCCAAGGTGTAGCAGCATTCTTGCTTTTTTGTAGTGATATGAATTTCCCCAGGAGACAGAAACCGCACTTGAACTGGCCTAGATGTAAAGATGAATTTATTGGATCATGATAGCAAACAATGTGAAGAACAGGAATGCAGCTGGTTGGACTTGAAGACCTCTTGTCCCATTTCACTCCCCTCTGCCTCTCATCGAGTTGGTTTTAGTCTTTAAAAGGGGGCTTTCCCCAGAACCTTGACACATGGCTCCCAGTAGTTCCCAGCTTACATTTTCTAGCTTCATTAAAGAGGCTCTGCTGCTTTTCCCTTACTGCCAATTTGAAAAATTCTAGAGAAGATCTCTGATTGGTTCAGTAAGGGTTGGACGTCAACCCCTAGGCGAGAGGGCCAGCATTGTGATTGGCAGGCCCATTAGAACCGTAGGCCTGTGGGGCAGGAGCTGTTTTCCATAAGAAGGGGGAGGGACGCTCTCCTTCCTCAAGGGACAAAACAGTAAATCTTCCCTGCGGATGAGGAAAGCCCAGCCTGGGTCCATAGCCTTGGGGCTGGAAAGGAGGGTCTGCATTTGAGAAACATTGCCCCAGGGAAGTAGAATCTGCTGTTAACTCAGATGGGAAGGAGCAGATTTGGGAAGAGAAATAATGGGCTCAATTGGTCCACTGTTGGGATGCAGCTGTCTTCAGAAATGTAGGAAATTTGATAGTTAGGTGGTTTTTACAAAGGCTAAGGTTCCATTTGAATTAGAAGTCTGGTGCTGTCAGTGCTTTCCTCCTCAAAGCTTTCTGACCGTGGTATGTTAGTGAACCCCACCAATAATAATGGTGTACATGTCAGAGTTTCTATTATGGATGAAGCATTGTAGTGGGGCCTCTATATATGCCCATGTTATGTAATTTAATCTTTACAACAACCCTGTGAAGTGTATTATCCGGAGGAAGGAAGCTGAGGTAAGGGAGGCTAAGACATTTGGCTCAAAAACAGGTCTGTCTGATTTAAAAGGCCAGGTTCTTCCTATTACATTACACTGCCTCTGAGAGGCTACTACTGCTAATAATACTCATACTACTGTTAATAATGGCTGACAGTTATTGAGCTCATACTCTGTGCTAGGTACTGTGTTAAGCACTTTAAATGAAATATCTCATTTAATCTTTACCAATATTATCCTTAATGTATAGTTGGGAAAACTGAGGCTGGAGGTCATGTAGCTAGCAAATGATGAAGCCAGCACTTGAATCCAGCTCTCTTGGTGCCAGCGGCCAAATCTATAAGTGATATTTTCTACCGCCTCTAGCTCTATCAGGGCTTATCGGATAGAGTTCCAAATCAGCTGTTGTTACTATGCATCTCTGATAGTAGTTTCCAACCTGAGAAAAGGATAAAGCTGGTAGCAGTGTTTCCTTTCACAACCTTCAGTGCTTTCTTTGCCTTGATCTCAAGGTTTGGAAGAAAGGCAAAGCAATTCACTTCTCAAAGTGGTTGGAGTCTCCTTTTCAAAGACATGATTAAAAGTGTCCTGCTGGTAATAATAATGCCAAGTTAATGGGTGACTTCTCAATGTAGTATTGGCTAAAAATTTTATTTTCTCACTGACCACATTCATTCTTTCATCAAAATTTCTTGTTCTGTTAAAATATAAAGATCCTAAAAGTTGCCTTTATTGTTAGAGAGCTTCTCTGTGAGTCATGGGACTGGTTTGGAAGGGTCGCTTTCAGTAAGTCTCCAGGTCATCACAGCATTTGGTGTTGCCTGTTTTAGTAAATTTACATTTGGTTAGCTCCTGTAATGAACAATATTATGATCAAGAAGATGACATTAATTATTTATTAGGTGACTCCCTGATGTCTATATACTAATATAAGGTCCTGCACTGTTGTAGTCTGCTTTGGTCTGCTGGTTCCCAGATGTGGTATCCAGCTATTTGTCAGGTTCCCTCTGTGTAACCCATGGAAATCCCAACTGTATTTCCACACTGTGGGTTGCCCAGTGTTCACTGTTTAAAAAAGCGGGGAGCTGGAATGTTCTTTTTTTATGTTTTTATCGAAAAGAACAAAAGTGCTATAAAAACTTAAAATTACTAAGAGTGTATACAGCTGGTATCCATTGGATGGCTTAATTAGAAGAACTTTGCATGCCCACTTCTGATGGAGTTTGGGTCAGATTACAAGATAATGCTTGGCATAAAAAATTTTCACATTACACCACTTTGATGGTCATCCATTCATTCTTTATTTACTTATTCAATAAGTATCAACAAATCCTGGCTATGGAGATGAATAAGATGTATCCCTTACAGTGGGAGTTTGTCTAATAGAGCTGGTTACAGACTTCACTTTGCAGCCTTGATAAATGTAGTGAATGTGGCTTACAATTTCCAAAGAGATTCAGGCTCTCAGATCTTAGAATTGCTGAAACAAAGTGTATATTCTTGTGTGATACTCCAATATTTGGGGAAATAAATATTGTCTTTAATGGGGAGTAGTAAGAGGTATTAGGGCCAGGTGACACTATTGAGCACACTTGACAGTTTTGAAGAAAGCGAGCAGATGCCAGATATTATTTATAAAAGTATTCTGACATTCAGTGAGAATTTGTAATATTTAGGGTTGTTTGTAGACTCTCATTCTAGATAACTTTTCCAAACTTTATATCTGCGAATGCATAGTGTTTTCTGTGCTTGCATGACTGCACAATTATAAAGGAGAAGTATAAAGCACAGGCTATCAAATTGTTCAAAAGAAAATACTAGTCTGAATTATCGAATATGTACAAAGGCCGTAAATGTTTGAAACCATGGGAATGTTTCCAGACAGAACAAGATGGAATCTATGTTCCTAATTGTGACACAGTTACTTGAAAAGTACAGCTAGGAGCCTAGAGTTGAGGCTTTGTGTACAGCTTCCCTTTGTAAAAGCCCTCCCCCGAAATCCAACGTATAGCGCCCGCCTACAGAAGCTAAAACTGAGTCCCAGCGGCGAGACCGGAAAACTCGCTGCCGGAACGTTTGTGCTGCAGCGCCTCGTCCCCCGGCCGGTGCTCATTCGCAAAGGGACCGGCCCAGCCAAGTGCCTGTTGGTAGGAACTTGCTTGGCGTCGGTTCTGAGAGGGCTTGGAGTGGCTGCGGTTGCTGCTGCGGCTGCAGCGAGCCTCAGAGAGAGTCCCTAGGACAGAGAGAAGGCGCCATGGACGATCAGGGCTGCCCCCGGTGTAAGACCACCAAATACCGGAACCCCTCCTTGAAGCTGATGGTGAATGTGTGCGGACACACTCTGTGAGTCGGGAGGCTGGGTTCATGGGGGTGAGACGCGCAGGGTGGAGGAGAGGGCCGGGACATACTTGGCCTCGGCCCGGGGCAGAAAAGCGCGTTGTTGGTTTCGACACTGGGGAGGAAAATGGGACAGGGTAAGGTTGTTTCTGTAAACGGACTGTGGCCGCTCTGGCCTGCTTCGGACTCCTGGTTCCCAGATGTGGTACCCAGCAGTTTGTCAGGTTTCCTCCTCCATAGCTGATGAAAATCTGGGCTGTCTTTCCAGGCTGTCTTGTCAGCTGGGGTCCAGACGTGTCGCTGGTTAAAAGCGTGGGGGATCGGAGTGTTTAATTTCACGCGAAATATTTTTATTAAAAAGAACGAGAAGTGCTATGAAAACAAATTACTCGAGTATATACTGCTGCTGTTTATTGTATGAATTAATTTGAAAACGCCATCTATATGCCCACTTGTTCTGATTGAGTTTGGTTAGATTCTCATCACTAAAAGGGAGAAATCCAGACTCTAGGCAGTTAATTTTGGAGATATAATAATGGCTGGCATTTATCGAGAGAACATTATGTGCCAGGCACTGTTCTAAGGGACTTACCATGAATTCTCTCTCTTCATTCTCACAACGGTCCCAGGAAGTAGGACCTAGTATCATTCCCATTTCACAGGGAAGGAAACCGAGACTGCGTAGTCGCTTATTAAGTGGGCCCTGCTAGAATTGGAACACAGGATGTCTGAGTCGAGAACGTCCATTTGGGGTGGGGGGGGAGGGGAAAGAGGGCAGTTGAGTTTGTGTATTTTGAAGAATAAGTGCAGAAATTGGTCCTAGTTTTTCTTGCCACATTTTTATGGTCAGATGTGGTTCACTGAGGGTGGTTCTATACAGCACTTTGGATGTAAGGTGCTATATTGTGGTGAGCATGTATTATATTCCTGTAGTTTCTCTGGGGTTTCTTAGACAGACAAAATGATGGATGATCTACAGTATGGTAGAAAAGGTCTTTGGAAAAGCGTAAATTTTATGATTAGTTGTAGTTATAATGATTATAATGGGATTTATTTAACTTACTTTATTTTTCCTTGCTTTATCCAGCAAAGGAAATACAGTAGAGCTGTGATTGAATGGTTTAAGATTAGGAATAAGGTAAAAGTAATCAAGTAGAATACATGGAAAAGGGAAGTGAGTCGAACATTGTATATAGACTCTTAGGTTTTTAGAGAGATTTTGTTCACTTTCTCTTCATTTTCCTGTATCAGGTTTGTTACAGTTGGTGCTCAAGGAAAGGAAATTTGCTTTTTTGGAAGGATATTAGATGTAATTTACTGGAAGAGATTACTAGAAATTTCTGCCTAGTAGAAATTAGCCAGTCAGGGAAGATTATATGATTTCAGTAGAATAAATGGTATTTTTATTAGACAATTATAAAATACTTATTTTTAAATAGAAATTGCTTTTGTTGTATCTTCAGTCCTTTTTGTTTTCTCATAAGAGTTAAGAATTGTTTAAATCATTCTGGTATTGCATTTATTTTGGTTTATTTGCTAATCTGTTAGATATAGACAGCATTTTATAGTCCTTTTTTGACTTGAAATATGAAGAAAACGGGTAATAAACTATAGGGTATTGGCTAAGAGAACACATTTCTGGTTTTGAATTCTTTACACTTTTAGGCTCTGTAGCTTTGGGCAAATAACTAACTGCTTGTGCCGCGTCTTTCTTATCTGTGCAGTAGAGGTAGCAGTGCTCTGTGTTACAGTGTTTGAGGAGTAAATGCAGTCTGTAAAATATTTGGAGTTGTTTAGTAGAGTTTTTGTCACAGTATTTGCTCAGTATATATTAGCTATCATATTATCATTATTTGTGGATGGTATGGGTGCTAAGCAAAAATGAGATTAAGACAGGATTTATTTGGCTAGCTATAAAAGACTTGCACAATAATGATTATCTTTAAGTGACTTCAAGAGACCATAAGATGTGAAAATAGAGCTTTAATTATGGTGACTCTATTGTAATTTTCTTAATATGAACTCGTTATCCTGTTCTCTCATGGAAATCGGATTATAAATGCATCCTCTTTTCATTGTGTGTATCTTGGGTATCTTTTCTGAATCAGTATGTATACGTCTTCCTCTTTATTTTTAACAGTTGGAGGGTAGTCCACTCTTCGGTTATAATTGATGTAACCAAAATTTTTTGATGAATATTTAGATTTCCAGATTTTCAATATAGTAACCATCCATCCATCTATCTACCTGTGTATCTGTCTGTCTGTCTCTTTGAGCACTTATGCAGGTATATCATAAGATGTAACAGGCAAACCATAGGGTAAATGCCTAGGAGAGGCCTTATAAGTGACTTTGAAATTTTGATAAATATTGCCCAATTTGTCTCAAAAAAGATTGTATTGATTATGCTCCCAACAACTATGTATGGGAATTCTTATTGCCACACATCTTTGCTGATATTGGGCATTATTACTTTTTAAATCTTGCTATCTGATAGGTAATAAATACTATGGATTTTTGTATGAAATGCTTCTGATTTGATAGTATGTTGAGTTTGTACAGCATGAATTTCATGGGATTGAACTTGGGCATTTTTATAATACACCTGTTAGTCCAAGAGGAAGAGATATTATTATTTAGCATTACTATTTGTACTCGTTATCTATTACTGTGTATCCCAGACTTAGTGGCTTAAAACAGGAAACATCTTACATAGCTTCTGAGGGTCAGGAATCTGAGAGTGGCTTAGCTGAGTGATTCTAGCTCGTGGTCTCTCGTGAGGTTCCCTGAAGCCATTGTCTGGGACTGGAGTATCTATTTCCAAGGTCATTCATGTGGCTCTTGGTAGGATGCTTCAGTTCCTCCTGGTAGACCCTCCATAGGGCTACTGACGACGTGACTTTTCCCGGAGTTAGTGATGAGAGGGAGAACCAGAAGCTGAAGGACCTCTTATAATCTAACTATGAAAGTGACATTACTGTCACTTCTATATTTTATTTGTTAACTCTGAAACAACCCTGTTTCAGCCTGGGAGGGTATTTACACTCAAGAGTGTGAATACCATGAGGCAGGGGTCACAGGGCCGTCTTGATGCTGGCTGCTCACGATTTTACTCACTTGATTTTTTGTTCATATTTTCAAGTAGCAAAGGCATTTCAGGAGGCCAGAAATCCCTTTCTTGGGCTGGCCTGGTGGTGCAGCAGTTAAGTTGGCATGCTCCGCTTCATTGGCCTGGGGTTCTCAGGTTCGGATCCCAGGTGTGGAACTACGCACCGCTTATCAAGCCATCCTGTGGCAGGCATTCCACATATAAAATAGAGGAAGATGGGTGCAGATGTTAGCTCAGGGCCAGTCTTCCTCAGCAAAAAAAGAAAAAAGCCTTTCTTGCCTAGAGTAAGTAGGAGTAGTGCTTCGCAAAAGATAGGAAGTATAGATTATAGAAAAGGAATGATTGGAGTACTATTTATGGGAGAAAATACAGGAGCAGAAAGGAGAAAAGAGGGGAAACATTATGAAAATACTTTTTTTCCTTGACTGCTAGCAGCTGAGGAAGCATATTCCCTTATCTGTCACTTCAGTCCAGCAAACACTTAAATGAATTGATTGCATGCACTTCAAAGAAGATTGGATTCCATGTTTTGTTTTTAAATAATTCAAGAATGAACTTTGTCTTAATTACAAAAAAAGTAATTTTTTCTTTGTTTATCAAGCCTGTATATTTTAAGAAATGTGCCTTTCATAGAATTCTTTCATAGAATACTGAAGGAATATTGAATTAGATGGAGTCAGTTATATCTAATTCTCATTTAAGTACAGTCTTTAATAATTTAATTTCTGCCTCAACCATTCTTGACAAAACTTGTCTCTGGAAACTTTACATGTATTTGATTTTACTAAATCTACTTTTTTCATTTTAAAGACACGTAAGACACAAAGTAGTAGAATAAACAAAAATATGTCCTGATATATAAAAGTCAATATTTTGCCAGGTTTACTTAAGATCTTTCTCTTTCAGTCTCTTTCTTCCTTTTTTCTCTGTCCCTCTTTGTCTCTCTTTTTTTTTGAGGAAGATGAGCCCTGAGCTAACATCTGCTGCCAATCCTCCTCTTTTTGCTGAGGAAGGCTGGCCCTGAGCTAACATCCGTGCCCATCTTCCTCTACTTTATGTGTGGGACGCCTACCACAGCATGGCTTGCCAAGCAGTGCCATGTCCACCCCCGGGATCCAAACTTGCCAACCCCGGGCACCGAAGCAGAATGTGTGCACTTAACCTCTGCGCCACCAGGCCAGCCCTCTCTGTCTCTTGTTTACTGGTACTACTGGGTAGTTTGTCCTGCAGAAGTACCAATCTGAATTTTGCTGATTGCATCTTTCTGGTATTATTTAATATGTTCCTCTGTATTTTCTCTAAATCATTTGTTATATTTAGAAGCTTTATCAGATTAAGTTTCAGTGTACTGTTGGAAAGAATAATTCATAAGTGGTATTAATTAATTTGTTTTAACTAATATGCTGGGCTCATAGAGTACTTTTGTGCAAATTAGGAAACAATACCTCCTCTGGGCAGAAAAATTAGGAAAAGACACTCATTCTGGGTAGAAGTAGAAAAAAGGAACTTTCTAGATATATTGTTAATTTCTAATTTTATTCTGAGTGGTAAGAGAACATACTCTATTAAATTTCAATCTTTTGAAGTTTTCTGAAAACTTATTTATGGTCCAGCATATGGTCTATCTTGGTGAGCAGTCAATGTACATTTGAAAAGAAGGCGTAATCTGTGGCTGTTGGGTGTAGTGTATTATAAATGTCAATCAGGTCAACTTCGTTGATAGTGTTACTCAGATCTTCTGTATCCTTACTAATTTATTTTATCAATTGCTCCAACTAGATTGTGGATTTGTGAGTTTCTCCTTTTAGTTATGTCGTGCTTCATGTATTTTGAAGCTCTCTTGTTAGTTACATAGATACTTAGAATTGCTATGCTTTAGTGATGAATTTCTTCTTTTGCCATTGTGAAATGTCCCTTTTTGTCTCTTGTAATAGTTTTTGTCCTGAAGTTTTTGTCTGATGTTGATATAGTCATGTCAGCTTTCTTATGCTTGCTGTTTGATGGTATATCTTTTTCCATCTTTTTGTTTGCAGCCAATGTGTGTTTTATATCTTGTAGACAGTACATAGTTGGGTCTTGCTTTGTTATCTGGTCCAACAATCTCTACTTTTTAATTGGTGCGTTAATCCCTTTATTATTTATTTATTTATTCTTTTGAGGAAGATTAGCCCTGAGCTAACATCCGCTGCCAATCCTCTTTTTGCTAAGGAAGATTGGCCCTGAGATAACATCTATGCCCATCTTCCTCTATTTTATATGTTGGATGCCTGCCACAGCATGGCTTGATGAGTGGTAAGTAGGTCCATGCCTGGAATCCAAACCAGTGAACCCTGGGCTGCTGAAGTGGAGTGTGTGAACTTAACCATTATGCCACTGGGCCAGCCCCTAATCACTTTAAATTTTAAATGTAGTTGTTAATATCATTGTGTTTAAATATTTGTTTTCCATTTGTCCCTTTTGTTTTTTGTTCTCCCTTTCTTGCTTTATTTTGGACTAATTGGATATTTTAAAGCATTGGCCTATTAGCAGTAGCTCTTTATTGTTATTATTTTTTAGTGGTTTCTCTAGGTATTAAAATGTGCATCTTTATCACTGTATTTGATACTCCCCATTTTTCACTTCTTATTTCAATACCTCATAAATGTAAACAATATAATTCCATTTACTCACCCCGCTCATCCTTTATGCTAATAATGTCTTTTACTTCTGTATATGATTCACTATTGTTATTTTTGCATTAAACAGTCAATTGTCTTTAAGGAAATGTAGAAAGTAGTCTTTTTAAAAAAACACCATAATTCACATACTGTAAAATTCACTCATTTAAAGTGTAGAGTTCAGTGACTTTTAGTATATTCTCAGATATGCATCCATCACCACAATAAATTTTAGAATGTTTTTGTTACTCCACAAAGAAACACCTCACCCCTTAGCCACCCCCACCTCCCCCCATTCCCCTGGGCAACCACTAATCTACTTTCTGTCTTTATGGTTTGCTTATTCTGGACATTTCGTATAAGTGAAATCATACAATATATGGTCCTCTGTGATTTGCTTTTACTTAGTGTAATGTTTTCAAGTATCATCCATGTTGTAGCACGTATCATGACTTCAGTTCTTTTTGTTGCTGAATAGTATTCCATTGTCTGGATATACCACATTTTATTTATCCATTCATTAGTTGATGGACATTTAGGTTGTTTCCACTTTTTGGCTATTATGAATAATGCTGCTATGAACATTTATGTACAAGTTTTTGTGTGGACAAATTATTTTGTTTCTTTTGGGTATGTGCTTAGGAGTATAGTTGTTGGATCATATGGTAACTCTATATTTAACCATTTGAGGAACCATTTGAGGAACAGTAAGGTTTTTTTCCAAAGTGGCTGCACCATTTTACATTCCCACCATCAGCGTATGAGGGTTCCAGTTTCTCTGCATCTTTTCTAACACTTGTTATTATCTGTCTTTTTGATTATAGCCATCCTAGTGGATGTAAAGTGGTGAAATGTAGTCTTGTATATTCACCTACTTATTTATCATGTTTGGTGTCCTTCTTCCTTCCTTTGGATCTGATTTTACAATTGTATTGATTTTCTTCTCCCTGAAGGGCATTCTTAGCATTTCTTGTAGTGCAGTTCTGTTGGTGAAGAATTCTTGCAGATTTTATCTGAAAGCGTTTTTATTTCAAGCTACTGTTTGAAGGATATTTTTGCTGAATATGAAATTATAGGTTGGCATTTCACCACTTGAAAGATATTATTTCATTGTTTTCTGGTCTCCATTGTTTGTGATGGGAAGTTAGTTGTTACTCATCTCTCTCTCTCTCTCTTTTTTTTTTTGCTGAGGAAGATTAACCCTGAGCTAACATCTGTTGCCAATCTTCCTCTTTTTTTTGCTTGAAGAAGATTAGCCCTGAGCTAACATCTGTGTTGGTCTTCTTCCAGTTTATATGGGGGTGGTCACCACAGCATGGTTGATGAGTGATGTAGGTCCATGCCCAAGATCCGAACCCACAAACCTGGGCTGCTGAAGCCTAGTATGCCGAACTTTAACCACTACTCCATGGGGCTGGCCCCTGTTACTCATATCTTTGGTCCCCTTTATATAAAAATATTTTGGGACTGCTTTCAAGATTTTCTCTTTATCTTTGGTTTCTAGCAGTTTGAGTATGATAAAATCTAGGTGTGGTCTTCTTTATATTCATCCTAGTTGAGGTTTGGTGAGCTTGGATCTCTAAGTCAATGTTTCTCATCATATTTGGAAAATTTCTGTGATTCTTTCTGCGCTATTTTTACTCTTCTCATTTTGGAACTCCAATTATATGTACTTTAGGCTCTTAGATAGTGTTCTATAAGTTCGTGAGGTACTATTCATTTTTTTTCATTCTTTTTTTCTCTCTGTTCTTCAGATTAGATACTTTCTATTGATCTATTTTCAAGTTCACTGACTCCCTATCTTCCATTTCTAATATTTTGTTAAGCCCATTTGGTGGATTTTTCACTTGTTATTGTACTTCTTGTTCTAGAGTTTTCATCTTGTTCTTTTTTTAGTTTTCACATCTCTGACTGGATTTCCTTATTTGCCTTTAGTTCTTTTAATGTGTTTTCCTTTAATTCTTTGAACGTATTTTGTGTTAATTGTTTAAAAACGTTTGTATAGTCATGTGTCACTTAACTATGGGATTTGTTCTGAGAAATGCGTCATTAGGCAATTTTGTCATTGTGCAAATGTCATAGAGTGTACTTACACAAGCCTGGATGGTATAACCTACTGCACACATAGGCTATATGCTACCAATCTTATGGGGCCACTGTCATACATGCAGTCAGTCGTTGACCAAAACGTTACTATGCGGCATATGACTGTCATAGCTGATCTTCAAGTTTCTGTATGCTAGATCCAACATCTTGACTGTGTCAGGGATGGTTTCTTTTAAATGCTCTTTTTTTGACTATAGGTCACATTTTTCTTTCTTTCTTTTTTGTTTCCATGTTTAGTACGTTTTTCATTTGTACACTGGATCATGTGGAGGTACATTTTAGAGCTACTGGATTTTGTTAGCTTTCTGTGAAGAGTGGTTCTTTGTTCTGTTTTGTTTTTTGTTCTTGTAGGTAGTTCAATTACTGGCTGATCACCTTGAACTTTGTAGGCTTGGTTTTAATCTTTGCTGGGATGGATCTGTGGAGAGCCTGATGTGTTTCCTTACTTTAGTGCAACTCAACCTCCAAACTTTTAATCCTGTGCAAAACTTGTTGGGGCTTGATTTTAGGCTTTGTTGGGGTGGATCTAGAATAAGTCTTATTCTAGGATTTGGTCCTTACTCTTAATTGAGATCTTTTTGGTATCTCAGCTGGATGTCTGAGGTATTAATAAGGTATTAACAAGGTGGTTTCTCTACTCTGGCTGGGAGGGAACTCCAAAGTATGCCCAGCACTCTTTAACTTCCCTCTATTCCTCTCTCAGCCACTATCTTTTAGGTCTTGATTGGTTTTTATCTGCACCTGTGCAGGCTGTTCCTTGGCCAGGGACTTATGTTGCTCTCCACACACACTTCTGGACCCTCTGACTTGCAGATTTCAAAAATACCAGTTGCACTGAATTCTGATCTCTGCCTGTTCAGCGTAGCACAACCACTGAGCTGTTCTTAAAGTCTTGCTTGCTGGCCCGTGGTCATGGAAATTGTCCCCAGGTAGAAGGCTGAGGTGATTGTAGGCCTCACTTTGTGAGATTCCCCCCTCTATGGAATTATAGTCTTTCTGCTGCCTGTTGTCTAATGCCTGTAAACAATTGTCTAATACATTTTATTTGTGTTATGGTTGCTCATGGTGGGAATGCTAGCCTGGCATCAGTAACTCCATCATGTTTGTTAGGAAAAGCTGGCCTTATTGAGGCATTTACTCCTTGTAGTCTCAGTTCTATGTGTGCAGGTTTATATTCTTTACCTCAAAATTGGCAATTGCTTGTGCCCCTTTAACATTTCTTTTGTAGTTTCTGATTTTGTTTTTTTACCACTTTGACTTCTTCCCTAATACTTTAAGCATTCTTTTTTTTTTTCCTAATGGAGTGAGTGTTCTGAAGTTCATTAGTATACAGTACTGTGGAATAGCTCTAGAGAATTAATCTCTTACCTTCTGAATGGTAAGTACAATGAAGATTTCAAGATTATTCTCCTGACAGAGCTGGTTTTTGCTTTCCCTATATTTATAAGAATTGGTGTCTCATGTATTTTAATAATCAAAATCCATTGAGAAATAGAAAGAACGTGGAATCACAAGTTAGAAAATCTAGGTTCTAGTTTTGCCATAGACTGGCCAGTTTTAGGCCAGCCATTTAACTTTGATTTGTTCATTTGTTTAGAATAGACAATTTTTAGCCCCCTTCAATCTCTTAAAATTTGGGTAGTTTAATTAATGGCTAATTAGAAAATAATTGTAGGCAGTAGCTTTAGTCTTTCTTTGATCTTATGCTATCAATAAAGTTTTTTCATAAGATGTTAAAATTTTGGTTATTTTTGTTAGCTGTAATTGTTCTTTTCCAATATGTGGGAGAGTGCTGATCACTCTGTTTACAGAATATGAATACTTCACGGTGAATTGGTTATTTTATGGCTATAATACATATTTTTTGGTTTGACCAGAAATAACTACTATTAGTGCGCTTTAGTTTTTGAGATGCAGCGTGTGCTACAATAATCATTTTAGTTCCTTTTTTTATCGAGTGTAACTTAATGTTATCATTCTTTAAAACTGTGGTTACTAAATATCTAATCATTATGTTATTTGTAATGTTTCTCTTTGTATGTGTATACATAGCCCTATCCCCATGGAGCTCTTCTCTTTTCTTCTACGCTGGGAATCCTTTTTTAAGATTCTTTTTATCTACTGACTAGTTTTAAATAAATAAATAAATAAATATTAAAAAAAAAATATATATATATTTTTTCCCCCCCTGTCTTGCAGGAACCCTTTAGTGAGGTTTTGCCTATAGGTATCAGAAGGTTTCATAGGAACTTTGGCTTCATGGATGGACACCGTTTAGGATCTCTTTCCCTGGAAGTTATATTATCAAATTTGTGTTCCAAGATTCAAACAGATAACATGAAGCTATTAGATGTTCAGACTTATTTGTTAAAATGCAAATTATTTTATTCTGCAGAAACCTGAAACAGTAGCACATTAGTTTCCTTTTGGGATATAAGTATCAACAGAGACAGAATTAATTTATTTTCTCATTGCCTTTTTTCTGCTGTGGGCATAAATGTTATGTCTAACAAATATGTAATGATAGTCTGCCTGAGTTTGAATCCTAGGTTTACTGCTTATTCTTAGCTGTGTGATTTAGGGGAAAATTAGTTATTTTCTTTAAACCTTTATTTCCTCATCTGTACAGTGGATGTACCAGTAGCATATACCTCACAGGGTTACTGTGAGAATTAGATGAGTCACAGTTCAAGTAAGCTTAAGAATTCAGGTAAATTTAAGAGTAAACTTACTCTGTAGTCAATTATAAGGAGTTATTTTCAGTATTCTGAGTGCAAAGAAATACAGTTTTTAGGTTAAGTTTCAGGTATCTTTTTTTGGCAATTTACTGTTTCTTTAGCATCTACTCCCTGAGACAGTAAATAGAAGGAGAATAAATGAATGAAAATTTAACCTAGAGATTTTAATGGTTTTCTTCAAGTTTCAAATATGTTAAGCCTATTTTCAAAGGAAAAAATAAGACTCAACAGTAATTTATTAGTTGTTGGTGTTTACTAAGGAATACAAGTTTGTGGTCCTTTTTTGTGCACTCAATAAATTACCCAGGCTACTGATTTGCAAACTCGCCTCATCCTAAGAATCATCTTGGGTGCCTACTTGAAATACACGCTTCTGGGCTCTACCATTGATCTTTTCAGGGAGGGACCTGTATTTTATGCTAGCTATTTGGAGAGTCTTGTGCTCAAGCAGTTTTGGAAAACGCTGCTGGGTATACAACAGTGGATGTGGCAGACATGGTTACTGCCTCTGTTAGTTTTAGTGTTTCAGCTCTTCTTTCGAGTCATTCAAAGGAAATTAGTTTTTCTCTCTTCTTTACAAGGAAGAAAAGAGAATTTTGGAGTTATAAAAATATTCTTTGTAGTTCAGGTGTGAAAGTAGGCTTTATGCTATTTGTTGAACAAACTGTTTGTTAAGAAAGTACTGTTAAAGAAATGGAGATCCAAAATCCTGAAACCTAAACCTGCTGATTTAGAAAAACGGCCTTGTTGGGTATATCCTAAACTTATGAATTTTTGCAAGATTAGTATCAAGAAAACAAAAATGTTTAGGTGCTTCCAAATGCTTAAATGTTTTTGTGGAGCAGCCACTGAAAAGGATAGATGTAAATATGAGTCCCTTAGCAAAGTGGAATGTGATGTCTGATTTGGCTCTCAGGCTGAGGATGGGAGCCTGTGCAACAGTACATGCTACAGAGTGCTATTTGTTTTGTCAAAAGAATTGAGAGGAAGTTGGCTGACTCAGTTAATTTAAAATTGGAAGGAGCTTAGCAATCATCTTTTTAGTTTTATTCTACACCTGTCCCCCTTTTTTTAGCAGATGGGGAAACTGAAGCTTAAGAAAGGTTATATGGTTGCATTGCCCACCTGGCCAGCTTAATTTTCTTCTTTCTGTGAAAATCCCAGTTAAGAATTACTCAGTTAAATTTTGATCACATTTTTTGCTAAATAAAATTTTTATTAATGTAATGTACCCCGATTGCAAATCAAACCCATTTTATGTATAAAATGAAAATATTACAATTTTATCAAATTCAATTTGATATGCTCAGAACAATTTTCTCTTTATATTTTAGTTTCCAGGATGCCAGCTTAAAATTAAAAAAAAACTTTAAACATTCAATAATGATTTTTCCACTAATCCTGTGTTTCACTATATCTTTTTCTTTGATTGATAACGTATAAGCAATGTCATAGCATTTGTTTTTTGAAGTAAAATCATATGCAAATTGAGAAGCCTAAATGTATTGTTTGTGTGATGAAATGATTTGGAGGATAAGTTTTTTTTATCAGATGCAAATTTTACTTCCTTTTTTCCCCATTATTATTTAGTTTCTTTAGAGAACAAAAGATCGTACGATATCTCTGAAAAATCCATAATTTGGACTTGTTATATTCAAGTGTCTAAAAAGATTATATCAACCACTTCATAAGGATAACTTATAGTATTTTTGTTGTGCATATTTTACTTTTTGATATTGTGTATCAAAAAACATTTTATTATGTACACGTGCAAAGGAATATCTGTATTCCCTATAAAAAAAACCCAAGAAAATGTAAAATTTAATGGACTTATTTAAAATGTTTTGGAGTATTACGTTTCCTTTCATTTACTAAGTTAGAATATGTAAGAAACAGAATTTTGAGATGAAGAGAAATGGTTGTATACCTCACTTAATTTTTTTTAGAACACAAATATGATAGTGGCTATATCATTGAAAATTAATGAGGGCTCCATCAATATGGTGCAGCGCCTCTGCATCACTGGTTTATGTATATTTAATGAGCCTGCTATTCTCATTTCAGGTAACTGAAGCAAACTGCATCTAGCACTAACTCTGATTTACTTACAAGGAATTCATTCCATTAAAATATGAATGTCTTGAAATTTACCAGTGTTAAATATAATTCCCTCATAAATAATTCTACAGTGTTTACTTTCTGGCTATAAGTAACTTGTCTTTAAACAGAGCATCAGTTTTTAGTGCTTTTTCTGATAATGTCACCAAAACATGTTTTATTTGATCTTTTTCTTGCTACTGATCTGTGGAGTTGCAGTAGAAAATATGGGGGAAAAAACTTGAGAAAGTAATAGAATTGTGTAGTATGACATAGCAGATGTTTATTTTTGAGATCTACCACAACGTACATGAGGGCCATTTAAGGGTCTATTTCTATATTCTTTGGCTTTAGGAATATAATCTTTAATCTTTACATTTATTTTTAGTTTTATTTTAAAATACTTTTAAGATGTCTATATTGTTATTTTTATTGAAAAAATGATATTAAAAAAGTCGCAACAGAAAAAGTTGGACATAGTACTTTTACAGAGCATTTATTTTAATTTGTACCTTCTGATTCTTGTGTGTGCACACAAATGAACAGTTAGACAGAAATCAGTTTTATATAATGTGTCTTTTTTATGGAACAGGAATTTACTGAGCTACATATTACTTTATTTTCTAAAACTGCTAATATTGTCAGTCAAATGAATATGTAATTGATACTTAAAATTTAGTAAAGTAAGGTGTTAGCAGATTAAAATTCTTTATCCATCTTTTCTGTATGCCCAATCAATTGATAGCAGAGGGAGTGAGTTTCTGTAGAAGGCTGAGGTTGGTAAGCAAAATTTAAAGATAAAAAATTCTTACTTTTAAGGTAATTTATATTTCTAAGGTCTAAAATGTAATATGTTGCAATAGATGTTTCTTTCTGTATTATTCAGATTATGAATGTCTTATTTCTCATAATTGTATCTGGCACACTCATTAATGTTTAATTCCTTTTGGAGGTTAATTGCAAAAAGCAATCTGTGTAATGTGCTGCAACTAAATGCAAAAACATACAATTTACAGTAGGAATGGTGTCAATAATAATAAAATAGCTAGTGTAAGTTTAGTGCTTGTAATTCCCCCTTGGGAAATACATTATTTCTGTCTCCTGTTTGTTTTATGTATTTTGGGTTTATATTATTTGGAATTAGAATAGAAACTAAAATATTATATATAGAAGTTAGAATGTAACAAACTAGAAATTACTGAAAACATGTGGCTAAAGTGAATTGATTAATAAAATACTTCAGAGAGGCAATTACATACATATGTAAATACCAAGGTTTTCTTTTGCTTGTCAAAAGGTAGAACCATAAATTAAACCTGTGCTTTTTGATTATATTTGCTTTACTAACAGTGTCTTCCCAATTGCTGTATTCATTTATGGTTTTTGGTTTCTAGGTATTCTTACAGAGAGACATTTTGGTGCAGTGGTTAAAAGCATCAACTTTGGAATCAAAGAAACTTAGGTTAAATCCGTGTGCTACCACTATTAGTTGTGTGACCTTCAGCAAAGACTTTTGTGACTTCCAGCTTCCTAAATCTGTAAAATCTCTAAATCTACCTACTTTACAGGTTTGTTGTGAAGATTAAATAAATGGCAGTTTGTACAAAGTGCTTGGCATACTATGCCTGGCACATAGCAGCTCACGTCTATTGGGCACTTACTATTATTATTACTAAGAGTGGTGGTGTCAATCTTAACTGTTATGTAGTGTTTCTTTATGAAAAATTATAAAATATTTGCAATAATAGAGAATTTTATGTGCATTAAGGGTACTGGTCTGCCAGATGTAATTACAACTAGCAATTTCTATGCATATGCATGTCCTTTTTAAAAAATTAAACACAAATGGGATTATGCTATATGAATTTCTCTGCAACTTAGTTCATTCATTTATCATTTATCTTGGATAACTTCCCATTTTGAACATAGAGATGTATGCATTTTCTTTTAGTGGTTGCAGAGTATTGTATCTTTTGAAAATGCATTAATTTATCTAGCCTATCATATATTAATGGAAGTTTTGCTTGTTTCCAGATGTTTAATATTATAATTTTTCAGGCACATCCTTTTCTTTGTGTATGTGCAAGTATATCTGTGGGATAAATTTCTAACAGCAGAGTGTTGCATTTAAAATTTTGGTAGATGGTACCACATTCTTTTCTTTTTATTTGTTTTGCTTTTTTCAACTTTATTGGGGTAGAATTGACATTCACTAAACCACACATATTTGAAGTGTGTAATGTAATAAGTTTTAACATATTTATACACCCATGAAACCATCACCATAATTAAGATAACAAATATGTCTGTCACTCCCAAAAATTCTTTATGCCTTTTGTGATCTGTTCTTCCCTCTGCTCTCATCCCCAGGCAACAACTGATGTGTTTGTTCTTATCATAAAGTAATTTACTTTTGCTATAATTTTACATAGAATCATATAGTCTGTATTCTTTTTTTACCTAGTTTCTTTCACTCAACTTACTTATTTTGAGATTCATCCATGTTGTGTGTATCAGTGGTTCATTCCTCTTTATTACTGAGTACTATTTCGTTGTAATAGATATGCTAGTTTGTTTATCCATTAACCAGTTAATGGACTGTTGGCTTGTTTCCAGTTGTTAGTATTACAAAAGAGCTGCTATAAACTTTCATGTAAAACTCTTTGTGTAAACATATGTTTTTGTTTCTCTTGGATAACTACCTAAGAGTGGCCTGGCTGAATTATGTGATAGATGTATGTTTAACTTTTAATATTTTGAGTTAACTTTTGTGTATGGTGTGAGGTAAGACTTTTTTTTTTCTTACAAGGATATCTAATTAGTCTAGCACCATTTGTTGAAATGCCTTTCCTTTTTTCATTTTCATTGGATTACCTTAGCATTTTTGTCAGATCTGCTGACTGAAGAAGTGTGGATCCGTGTCTGAACCCCAGTGTTGCATTGATTTTTACATATCTGTGTCAATGCAACCCAACTGTTTGAATTGCTGCAGCTTTGTGGTGAGTCTTAAAATCAGATAGTGTAACTCCAACTTTGTTTTTAATTTTAAAAATTGCTTTGGTGTTGTAGGTCTTTGCATTTCTGTTTAAATTTTAGGATAAGTCTGTCAACTTTTGTAAAACTGCCTGCTGGAATACTGATTGGGATTACTTTAAATTTGGAGAGAATTGCCATCTTGACAATATTGAGTATTCCAATCAATGAACACGATACAGCTTTTCGTTTATTTGTCTTTAATTTCACTCAGTAATGTTTTTGTAGTTTCCAAGGTAGAGGTCTCTGACAACTTTAATTATATTTATTCTTAGGTAATTTCTGTCTTTTGGTTCTACTATTTATGGTGTTTTAAAAAAAATTTCACTTTTTGGTCCTTTGCTACTAATATGTAAAAATACAACTGATTTTTTGTGTATTCTTTATATCCTGCAATCTTGCCAAATTCATTTATTCTAGTAGTTTGTTTGTAGATTCCATGGGATTTTCTCTGTAAGCAATTATATCTGTAAATAGGGCCATTTTACTTCTTTCGTTCCAATCTTTGTTTAGTTATTCATTTATTTAGCCTTAATGCAGTGCTGGAGCCTCTATAGATGGTAATGCTGAACAGAAGTGGTGAAAATGGGCATTCTTGCCTTGTTCTTGGTCTTGGAAGGATGAAATTCAGTCTTTCACTGTTAAATATGATGTAAGTTGTAGGTATTTCAAAGATGCCCTTTATCAGTTTGAGGAAATTCCTCACTGTTCCCAATTTGCTGAGAGGTTTTTTTTTTCCTCTTTAGGTCATGAATTGGTTTTTAATTCTGACAACACCCTTTCTGAATCTATTGAAGTGATCATATGGTTTTTCTTCTTTATTCTGATAATATGGTGAATTACATTGATTGATCTTTGAATGTTATATCAGTACTGGGTTCCTGGCCTTAACTGTAACGTGTCATGATGTATTATTATTATTATATACTGTTAGATTTGGTTTACTCATATTTTGTTAAGGATCTTTGCTTGGATATCCTGTAAATCTATTTTTTTTGTAATGATTTTGTTAGATCTTAGTATTAGAATTACTCTGGATTCATAAAACCAGTTGTATTGTGTATTAGCTACCTATTTCTTTAACAAATTATTTCAAAATTTTCAATGGAAGCACAAACATTATCTCACAGTTTCTGTGAGTTAAGAATTTGATAGTGGCTTAGCTGGAAGGTTCTGGCTCAGTGTCTCACAAGGCTGCAGGCAAGGTACGGGCTGGTGCTGCAGTCATCTCTAGACTCTACTGGGGATGGGTAAGCTTCCAAACTTACTTGCATGAACTGGCATCATCCGAAGGCTTGACAGGCTGTAGGGTACACACTTCTAAGCTGGTTCATGTGGCTTTGTGAGGGGTCCTCAGTTCTTTACTGTTTGTTGGCTAGAGGCCTCAGTCCTTTGCTACATGAGCCTCTCCTAAGGGTTTCTTCAGTGTTGTCTTAACATGGTAGCTTTTTTTCCCTAGAGTGAATGATTCAAGAGAGAGGCAGAGGCCACAATGTCTTATAAACTAGCTTTGGAAGTCCAACACTCATTTCTGCCGCATCCTGTTTGTTAGCGTCCTGGGTACAGTCCACATTCAGGGTGGAGGGGAATTAGGCTTCACTTTTTTTTTAAGATTTTATTTTTTCCTTTTTCTTCTCAAAGCCTCCCAGTACATAGTTGTGTATTCTTAGTTGTGGGTCCCTTTAGTTGTGGCATGTGGGACGCTGCCTCACTGTGGCTTGATGAGCAGTGCCATGTCTGCGCCCAGGATTCGAACCAACGAAACACTGGGCCGCCTGCAGCGGAGCGCACGAACTTAACCACTCGGCCACGGGGCTGGCCCCAGGCTTCACCTTTTGATGAGAGAGGTACCAAAGCATTTGTGGACATAATTTAAAACCACATCAACAATATATCTGTATGTTGTCACTGTTATAGCCCAAATCCAAGAGGGCTCCCAGTGATCCTTGTCTCCTGGTTTTCACGCCCTTATGTAATTTCTTCCCAAATTCTATCAGAGTTGCTTGTGTGACCAGTAGAATAGGCAGAAGTGATGGTTTGTCAGTTCAGAATATAGGAGACAGACTGCAGTTGGGTTTTATTTAATATGTTCCAAATTTTTACACCCTTGTTATCTGTCTTAGAAATTTTGGTGGTGAGTCCCAGAGGTTCTCTTTCTATCCTCACCCCCAGAATATGTAGAGAAAAAGAGTTAGGAACAGAGAGTATGAAATAGGAGAAGCTGTTCATGCCTTCCCTGGGTTTTAGATTTTTTTTCTCTTCCAGGCAGTACTATTGTGTTTCGTATTTGTATTTAGCGGCAAGTCTCCAATATGATTGTAAGAATATGGACATAAGGTGTTTTTTCCCTTGCTGTTTGTGCTTTAAGCAAATAATCAGGTTGAAATTTTAGTTTGAAATCATTTAACTTTCTGAGTAACAAAAGTCTGAAAGAACATTTAGAAGTACAATAGTATGAAATAGCTATTGTTTGTAAGCACTTTATCCACCTCATATTTCTGTAAAAGAGTCATGTTACAATTAGTATGAGGTCTATTCTTTGGGCAGCTGGGAAGCAGGAGAAGGAAAAAATCATTCTCCTCTTGTCCAGTAAAAAGTACATTATGCCCTCTAGTACCAGACTTGGGCTTTTTTCAAAGGATAATGGATTCCACACAGGTGAGTCAGTCTTTTGTGTTCTTACCAGGTGCATTATTGATTTTCATGATGGCAGTCTAGGTGCTCTCATTCAACAGCAGCTTTAGGAAATTCTCCAAAAGAGCGCAAAGAAAGTAACCAGAAATTTTCGCATTTTGCGTGCAAGGAAATGAATTTCCTCAACTCTTTTGGCCATTGTACTTTTTCTTTTCTTGCTAGATGCTTATGAGCTGTGACTCCTTTCAAAAATGTCTGTAATGTATATAGCTTCCTTTCTTTTGGCTGGATTGTGTATCATGCTCTATTTGTTTAATTTAGAACATGAAGCAAAGTATATTGACGTACAGTTCTTTTTCATGCCCTGGTTAAACTGGGTTAAGTTAGGGTGAGAAGGATTCCCTGTTACAGAAGGTTATCCATGTCCCAGATTCTAGGAATAGTCAAATTCAGATAGTCGTCTGGGATTACCAATTATTTGATATTCACTTGGCCCTTAAGTCATGATAGTAAAATGCATTTTGGGTTTTAACTAAGGCAGACATTTTGGAGTAATGTTAATGTAAGAACTCTTTGAACAGATTTCTGAGTGGAAACTATAATCTACCTGAGACCTTAGTAATCGAGGAAAAGAAAGTACCTGCTACTTTAGAATTTATGGTTACCTTTTTTTCAGATTTGCAAGTTATTTTTCAATTATTAGCATGAAGGTAGGAGCTTAAACTATTATAGCACTGTAGGTTTATTTTATGTCGATGTTTAGTAAATATTTCAGACAGTTGCAATGAAACTTTATTTAGGTTATATTTCCTTTTTTGGATACATTTCTTTTTAAGCTTATATTTTCCTTTCAAAGTCTTCATTGCTTCCTTCATTCAACAAATGCTGAGTACTACTATGTGCCAAGCATATTCATAGTTACAGAATGATATTATCTTTTGCCCTGGTTATTAGGGTTTTTTGGTTATTGAAAGTAACTCTAATTAAAGGTTTTATGAGTTGCTTTTCCTCATATCTTGTTTTGTAAATAATAGTTTAGTTTAAATGTGTTATTTAACCTTTCTTTTGTCTGGGTTGACAATTTTTTGCATGTATAAATTAATGTCCTGGCTAATCATGGAATCAAACTATCTAAATCTGTGAGTTGATCAGTTGTAATTCTGGTACTTTATGTGTTGCAGCATTTTGTTGTTGTTGCTCTTCCAAATCACCTATTCATATTTTCTTTTTTCCCTGTATTTTACTGATTCTATTTGTCTTCAATTTTTTTCCTCCTTTTCCTATTATATAAATCATCTGCTCTCTTATCACATAGCAAATTGCTGCTTCAATTTGAGTCAGTGACTTGAAGTTTGTAGCGTGTCAACTGGGAGACCATAATCTTTGTTAGAAATCTCATGTTTAATTCTCAGGAGAAAAAACCCTATAGAATTCTTCGATGTAATTACTCTATTTTCTGGGCAAGTCTCATCTTCGTGAGAAAAGTTGTAGTTCTTTACTCCAGTACCTTATAATGGATTGTAGTTGGTTTCAAATAGATTATTGAGAGAGTGAATGTTGGAAATTATTAAGACATTCTATGGTAAAATGTGTCTACATTATGGTATTCTTTCAGTGGTTTTTCTATGAGTTTTATGTATGCTTCACCAAAAAATAAATTGTGAGTACCACTTGGTTAGAAATTTTTACGGAACTGTGGTATTGTATATAAGCAAAATAAAACAAGAAGACTAGGGCTGGCTCAGTGGTGTGTAGTGGTTAAGTTGGCGCGCTCTGCTTCGGTGGCTCGGAGTTCATGAGTTCAGATCCCAGGCATGGACCTAGCACTGCTGTTCAAGCCGTGCTGTGGTGGCATCCCACATAAAATAGAGGAAGATTGGTGCAGATCTTAGCTCAGTGACAGTCTTCCTCAAGCAAAAAAAGAGCAAGATTGGCAACAGATGTTAGCTCAGGGCCAATCTTCCCTCCAAAAAAGAAAAAGAAAACTAAACTTGTTTCTTCTAGCCCAATTTGCAGTTCAGTTTATCAGTTGCAGTGCAGAGATAGCTTATTTTCATGTATAGACTTTTTAAAGCTAAAGAGAACCTTATAAATCATCTAGTACAATTTCTTGATTTTGATGGACGAGAGAATAGATTTTTCTTTTAAAGCTATTCCAGCTTTGAAACTTTGCAAACTTCAGATTGGCCTTTTCCTCAGTTAAACTAATTAGTGAAGTTAAAAAAATAAATCTAAAAGAGTTAACACAATTCTAACTGCTGCTAATGAAAATTTCTTACTGAGATTCAAATGGGCATACTTATCTCTATCACTCATCTTTAATTGTTAAATTATGGAAGAAATGGCCATTGCTATATTGCTGGTTAGTACTTTACATTTTAGTGAATGCAACAGCTATAGCCTGTATCATTCTATTTATCTTCTTTTTACCCACAAAAAAATGCTGTTTTTTATTTTCTGACATAGAACAATGCCCACTTGTTTGACCTCTCAGGTTTGCATCAGATCACAACAAGCTGGAGTTAGACAGCAATCTAGCGCTTTTCTTCAGAGTTAAAGGCAAGACCTGGGCACTAGGGGATCTGCTCCCATTTAAGCAACCTGTACATTTTAAATGAATAATTGAAGAGGAATGGCTTCTTATTTTCCCACATGTGCATATATGTTAATTTCTTAGAATCATAGACTATGGTGGAAGAGATCTCAGAGAGCATCTAGTCCACAATGTTATTTTATAGATGAATAAACTAGGGTAAAATCGGTTGAATGATTTGTCTTATCTTCCACGACTGTAAAGCATTTGGTATGCTTGCCTCCACTGTGATTTAGTAAGGTTAGAGACTTCAGTGCTATCTCACTTGAACTTTCACTTGGTTAAATTCCAGTTTATGAATGTGTTGTATCATCTGCTTTCTGACTTAGTGTAAGTTACCAAGCAATGAAAACTCAGAATTTATGGTGAGTAGTAATTGAGCAGAATCATTTCTCTAAACCTGTAATTATCTGTAATTTAGAATTATAATGACCAGGAAGCGTGTTAATGTAAGCATAGTTTAATACATCCATATTAATCTACCTGGCAGAGTATAACATTTTAACATACCTTTTAGATCCACAGTGATGGAAAAAATGATTAAATTGCTTGTTGTCGAAACAGAGAACTGCTTTAGATATGGTTATTTAATAAGCTGTTTTGCTTCATGTAAACTAGTTTTACTTAAGCTCCAGAGGTATAGTCACATGGATTTATCTTTCAATGACAATTGTTTATTGTCTGGGTTTATGTTTAATGCAGGTGCTGGTGACAGTTTGAGATTCTTGACTCATTGCCCAGCACAGAAAATGATTGGTTTTGCTAGCTATACACAGTACTGTCTTTTAATGTTCACTTTTTAATGCAGTTAAACCTGACTTAATTATTCTGTCCTTATAGTGTTATGAAAGAGGTGTTAGTGGTATATCTGTTAGACTACTGTATATATGTAAACTACTGTATATATGTAAAATGAAAAGTTTATGTGGACATGGTATTTACTGCAATAATGTAAAATTTAAAAATAGAAAATAAACATACAAGTTTATACATTTATACACTTAAATTGTGCAATACTTTTGTAGCCCTCTTTTTCTGGAGGATCTGTTTGTGTTTAGTTCTTCCTTTTCCCTTGTTTATGACTATTTACGCCTGCAATAACAGTGACTGATTGCTAAGGAAGCTTCTCTTGTCTGTTTATCAGATAATGAAGCTAATTGTCTTTTGACTTTGTACTGCTTACTAGCTCTTAAATAGTCTAATAAATAGATAAAGCTTATCACAAACGGTTACAACTTAATGGGCTATTTGGTTTTAGAACCCGTACTTTTAGCCTCTTGTTTTATGTTGAATTAAGGAATGTGAAGAGGACGTTAACTAAGGCTTTAGCTTTGAATTAAAGAAAGGCAAGATTTGAGACAGATTTAGGAGGTAAGTTGAAGGATTTGGTGATTCTGTTGGCTACAAGGGTAAGAAGGAGTAGTCTAAGATAATTCTCACATCTGCGATTTTGATGATTAGGTGAAGAATGGAATTTTGAAGGTTCAGTGAAATTCTTTCTGGAACAAGGCAGGAAATGTATCAGTAAATAAACAGGTGAATAAATTAGCAAGTGATAATAGCTGAAACGGTGGGTCTCGGGGTCTAGGCTGATTATGAAAGGTAATGTCACAAGGAGTAAGCTGTAATTAGGAGAAAAAGGAAGTATCAGAGGATTGGAAGTCTGGGTGAGATCAAGGTGTGCAATGCAGGTAATGAGGGATTGAGAGCTGGTAGGTTTTGGCCAGAGTTTGGAATATAACTAAACAGGTTGTTACTGTGTCCAGTGCTGGAAAAGCTAGTGGCAAGAAAGCTAAAACAGCAGACAAAAAATGTTTAAAAGATTAAAAATTAGAGCATTCTTAAAATTAAGATGTTCATTGGAAAACAGGCATAACCAGAATAGTTTATTGCTGATGCCTTCTATTTACAGTTAAATTGAATATAAAAATCTTATTCTCTAGCTAACCTAAGATATACTGTGTTATGTTAAATTTTGAACTTTGTTTGTAGTATGACTGATTTTAGCAGAAGTTCGATGTAGCTTTCTCCTAAGTGTAGAATCCTTTTCTGACTTTATGCAATTTAAAACCTGTAATGTTATATATATATATATATATATTTTTTTTTTTTTTAAATCTTCACATACAAAAGTAGAAATATAACTTGAAAATGATTTTTTTTGAGGAAGATTAGCCCTGAGCCAACATCTGCTGCCAATCCTCCCATTTTTGCTGAGGAAGACTGGCCCTGAGCCAACATCCGTGCCCACGTCCTAAGTCAATGTAAAAGGATTGCGTGTGTTGAATTAATACAGACTACTCCTTCCCTCCTTTTTTGGGCACCCATCTTATTTTTCAAAATTTGTTTAAGAAACTTTCAGATGGACAAATAATAAATTGCTGAATAGTTAATACCATTTATTATATGAGTATTTAGATCTCATTTTGCAGAGGCTTATTAATATAGTTTTGTAATTTATTAAAAACAAAATGTATTCGGTAGATACTTGTTAGAACTTCAAATATATTACAGTTGAAATTTGAAACAATAAAAAAATGAGAGAATAATGTTCTTTAAGAAATAGGAAGTGTTTTTAGATAATATGAAGAAAGTTTGGGGAATTATAGTTCAATAATAAAAACTAATGTTTGTGGGTAAATCAAGTTTGAGAGTTTCTGTTTTAATAAGTTGTTAAGGTTTGGGTTCAGAGATCTGTTTCTCTTATAGTAAACATTTTTAATATAAGAACAGATCAGGGAAATGGTTTCCATATGCTTCTTGAGGTGTTAACAATGCACTTTTGGATTGGGAATGCAATATAAACCTAAACTACATTCTAGAAGGTGAATGGAGGAGCATTTCAATGGTAATGTGTACAAGAAACCCTTGTGCTTTGTGGATTTGTGACTTATGGTTTTGTGAGTTTCTGGTACATGCAAATTACTCCCCCACAAACCTGGAGTCTAACACACCTTGCTCTGTCTGGCCAGCTTACCGTTTAGTCTGGCCCAGTATTTCTTTTTACAACAGTTCATCCCTCTGGGACTTTTCTTGGATACCCTTACTTTTGGGAGAATTGAGGCCAATTTTGGGGCCTACTTCTAAGGGACTTAAGACACATAAAGCAAAGAGAATGGTTGGAGGATGCAAAAAAAAAAAAAAAATTCAAATGGTAATTATATCTATCAGACCCTTCTGGGTTTCCTGATGATCAAGGAGGCAAGAAGCATTCAGTTTTGGATTATGGCTAACTTTATTCCTGCTTGAGGTTTAGTATATAGTATTATTATATTACCCATGTAGTAAGAGCTCCAGAATATAGCTGCCTAAAAATAGGATGGTTGTCCTTAATGGTATTTGTAATTTTGAAGAGTTGCATGTTTCATAACTTTCTTCTTGGTTGACTTTTAAAGATTTTATTTTATTTTTTTTCCTTTTTCTCCCCAAAGTCCCCCTGTACATAGTTGTATATTCTTAGTTGTGGGTCCTTCTAGTTGTGGTATGTGGGCACCGCCTCAGCGTGGCTTGATGAGCCGTACCATGTCCGCTCCCAGGATTCGAACTGCCGAAACACTGGGCCGCCTGCAGTGGAGCGCGCAAACTTAACCACTCAGCCGCGGGGCCGGCTCCTTGGTTGACTTTTAAAATTTAAAAGTCTTGGTTGACCTTTAAAATTTTTTTTTTGGTCTTTGTAAATGATATGGCCCACAGAAACACAAGGAAAAATTCTAATGGGTTTTAGAGTTAGGTGTCTGAACAGGATTTTTCTAACCTTTCTGTCAGGATAACAACAAAATCTTTAAAATGGAGGTAGGGCAAGAGGAGGGTTAGAATAACCTAGGAAGGTTTTAAAGAGTACCACTACTCCTACAGAAATGCTTAATGTGTCCTAGGCATAATACTGAATGCTCTTTATTCATTGTTTTATTTAATCTTTATAATAGCTCTAATTGGTAGGTACTGTTAATATCCTCTTTTTATGGATTGGGGAATTGAGGCTTAGAGACTTTAAGTAACTTGCCTAAGGTAACAAAACTGGTAAATGGCTGAGCCTGGATTCAGCTGGGTCTAATTGATGACAAACGTCTGCTTCTAAATCACTGTGCTATAATTCACTTCCCACCCTTTTTGTCTTTCTCCTCTGTATCAGAGTGGGTGTGATGGCAAGGCCATGTGCATTTTCAAAAAGTTACCCTAGTCCCCAAGGTTATGTTGAGTTTACATTTTTAAATTCTTTTTGTGCATACAAAAGTATGTATATAACATGTATAGCTTAATAAATAATAATAATAAATCAAACACCTGTGTACTTACCACCTAGATTAAACAATAGGATATTATCGATAACTTTGAAGCCTCTGTCCTTTCTCTATCATACTCCCTTCTTTTCCTGTGGAGATGATTACTACACTGAATTTTGTGTTTATCATTCTTTTTTTTTCTTTTCTTTATAGATTCTCTACATATTGCTGGATCTCTAAGCAGTATATTATTTAGGTTTGAATTTTATGTATTTATATGTATTATATATATGTTTTCTTTTTTGAAAGATTTTTTTATTGTGTTAAAAAACAGAACATTAAATTTATCATCTTAACCATTTTTAAGTATTCAGTAATGATGAGTATATTCACATTGTTGTGCAAGAGATCTCTAGAACTTTTTCATCTTGCAAAACTGAAACTCTGTGCTCATAACACGATTCATACACTCCCACTTCCCAGTCAACCACTTTTCTATTTTCTGTTTCTCTGATTTTGGCTACTTTAGATACTTCATGTAAGGGGAATCATACAGTATTTGTCCTTTCATGATTGGCTTATTTCACTTAGCATAATATCCTTAAGATTCACCTGTTTTGTTGCATATGGCAGAATTTCCCTCTTTTTTTTTAAGCCTGAATTCCATTGTATGTATGTATATACACACACACACACACACACACACGCACACGCACACGCACACTACATTTTATCTGTTAGCCATTGATGGACATTTAGGTTGTTTCCATATTTTGGCTGCTGTGAATAATACTACAATGAACATGGGAGTGCAGATATTTCTTTGAGATCCTGGTTTCAGTTCTTTTGGGTATATAGCCAGAAGTGGGATTGCTGGATCGTATGGTAATTTTTAATCTTTTGAGGAACTGTCATACTGTTTTCCATAGTAGCCGTACCACTTTACACCCCCACCAGCAGTGTACAAGGGTTCCAACTTATGTATGTGTTCTTTTCCAACTTTGTTCATTCAGCATTGTGTTTTTGAGTTATAGTTTTGAGATTCATCCATGTTGATACATACAGTTGTAATTTGTTCATTTACACTGCTGTATAGTATTCCACTGCATAACTATATTGCATTTTGTGTATTCATTCTACTGTTAATGGACATATGGGTTGTTTCCAAATTTGTTTTTGCTGTAGGAAGTACTTGCATAACATTCTTGTACATGCCTCCAGGAGCACATGGATCAGGATTTCTCTAGGATATATGCCTAGCATAGAATTGTCATGTCATAAGGCATGTGCATGTTTAATTTTACTAGGAAATGCCAGATTGTTCTCCAGACAGGTTGTACAGTCTTCAATCAGCAGTGTGAAAATTTGGTTTTCTACATCTTTGCTAACGTTTGGTATTGTCAGACTTTGAAATTTTTAAAAATTTTCAGATGTGAAATGATATTTTACCATGGTTATAAAATCTATTTCCCCAATTGTTCATCTTTTCATGCTTCTTGCTAGTTTCTGGTTCCTCTTCTGTTAATGCCTGTATAAGGTGAGAATCGGACCACTTTCCGCTCTAACTTCACTGCTGTTGCCTTGCTTTGAGTACCTTCTTCTCTTGCTTGATGATGATAGTAGTTCATGACTTAGTTTACCTGCTTTTGCTCATGCCCCTATAGTCTGTTTTCTACAAGCAGCCAGAGTGATCCTTTAAATAAGTAATTTATGTCCTGTCATTTCTCTACTCTAAATTCTGCAATAACTTTCTGTTTCATGTACAGTGAGAGCCAGAGTCCCTACAGCCTCCCTTCTGTCTTACATGATCTTTGTCAGCCTCTCTGTAGGTTCCCTGAGGGCAGGGATCTTTCACTTTTTGCTCACTGTGGCATCCCCAGTACTTCCAGCAGTGCCTGTTATGTAGTAGGCAATTAATGAATATTTATTAAATGAATTTGAATTTGGCAACTAAATAAATGCGCATTTTCTATGGTGTGTAGATTTTCCTCAAAAGCATTTTAGTTATCTGAATAAATAGGAATTTTGTGTAAAACTAAACAATAATGGAAAGGCAGTTTTAGCCTTGCTTTCAGTTACACTGGAAAGTTTCATTTTCCCTTGGTGAATACCTGTTTAGATGAATTAAAGAGCACTTTTTTGTGTGTGTAAGATTGGCCCTGAGCTAATATCTATGCCAGTCTTCCTCAATTTTGCATGTGGGACACCGCCACAGAATGGCTTGATGAGCAGTGTGTAGGTCCACACCTGGGATCTGAACCTGCAGACCCCTGGCTGCTGAAGTGGAGCGTGTGGACTTACCCACTATGCTACTCGGCCAGCCCCAACAAGAGCACATTTTTAAGGGATCTAATATTACTTTTGCTCATATGCCTTTTATAACAGGATGAGCACTAGATGATTTTAAGGTAAGATCAAAATTAGATGTTTAGATCAGAAACTTGGATTGCATTATTAATGTTATCACAAAGATAACCTCATTTCATGTTAATCACAAATGAGACAATCTCATGGGTCTGAAAGTAAAAAGCCTGATTGAGAGTTCTTAGTTGTGTTCTAGTGCAGGATGTGGAGTGCCAGGATGCTGGGTAGAAATGAAGAGTAATTTCAAGGCTCTAAGGTGGCTGAATAAGCAAATGAAGAGAGGAAGGCACAGTGCAAGAACTGTTGTGAGTAGAAATTGTGGTAGACGATAGAGAAACTTTGAGAGTTGAAGCTGTTATGTTTGATGTAGTGAGTGGAACTCTATTTTACAAGGGGTTACATTCTTTCACCTAATATTTGTCTTGAAACACGGGTTGGATACAGTAATGAGCTAACGTGATTCCTGTGCTTGTTGAATAATCTGGTAGGAAAGACAGATATTAAACAGAAAAATTCACAAAAATAAAATTACTGATTTTGATAAGTGGCCTATAAAGAGCAGGATGTGTATCAATTGGGGTTTAGTTAGAAAAACAAGAACCGCCTTAGATATTTTAAGTCATTAGGAATTAATACAGGCATTACAGACTTAGAAACCTTTTAGAAGAAGGACGGGAGCAGAAAGGAAAGGGAAACTGCTACATTCAGGAAGTCAGGAAGAGCAGGAATGGTAACAAAGCCTGCTGTTGCTGATCCCAGTTGTCCATATGGTTCAAGAGGGTGATTCCCAGAACACCTGAAACCTGTGAGTGAAACCTCGTCTGTCTTCTGCTGATGCCCACATGCCTGTCCGTTGCTGCTGAGGAGCAATAACACTTCTACTGTCCTTTTGTCTTCCAGATCTTTTGCAGTTGCTTTTCAAGAGTGGAATCAAAACTGGAGTCTTGCTGTCAGAGATTTTGGAAAATGTAGTTCTCAGATTTCTAGTCCCTGGGAAGAGCATAGAATGATGAAATGGTGTTGAGTTGCCATGAGACAATCTGCCACAGTTAACTATGACCGAAAATAACAGGGTTACCAACTGTAGAGTGAGTGGTAAAGAAGTCTTCTGTAAAGATGAGATGTTATCTGATGGATAAGATCTTTTAAAAGATGGGGAAATCAATTTATAACAAGAATTTTGGCTGTTTTATGGCAGAAGTAGAGGACCTAGCCTTAGATAGGAGTTGGGACAATTTTTCTGTAAGAATCTTTCTGAACAGATGACATTTGGTTTGAGACTTGAGTGAGGAGAGGAGACAGCCATAGGAAGATTGAGGAGAAGAGATTTCCAGCAGAGAAGACGAGTGCAGTTGCCCTGAGACTTGAATGACCTTGGCATGGTGGAAGGACAAAAAGAAAACAGGAATAGATTGATAGGAAATGAAGCTGGAGAGTTAGGTAGGGGCCAGGTCATGTAGGGTCGTCAAGACTCTGGTAACCCATTTGGATTTTATACTGTTTAACATGAGACACCATTGGGTCATGAACAAGGGAGTGAAATGAGCTAAATTCCAATTTAAAGAGATTATTTTGGCTGTTTCTATAGAAGATAAATTGGGAGCAAGGAGGTGAGTGAGGGTTGGGAGCAGTAGTGGAAGCAAGGAGAGCAGTTGGGGAAGCTTCAGCAGTACTTCATATAATAAGTGACAATGGCTCATAGCAGTAGAGATGGCCAAAAGTGGATGTATTTTAGATGTGGAGTTAGTGGGTCTTGATATAAATGAGATGTAAGGAATTAGGAAGAGAGAAATCAAGGAAGGCTTCTACATTTTTGGATTGAGCAACTGGGTGAATAGTGGCGACATTTATTAAAATAGGAATACTTGGGGGAAGAGCAGGTAGTACAGGAGGAAAGAATAAAAAATTCTGTTTTGGACTTGTAATATCTGAGTGTACATCTGAGTGGAGTTGTTGACTAGGTGGTTGAGCTAGAGTCTGGAGCTTGGGAATGAGATCAGGGCTTTAGTCTAGTTCTGAGAGTAATATTTAAAGCCATTTCTACTAGATGTGATCATTTACAGAGGGAGGAGAATGCCCAGGATTCTGGGCACTTCCAAATTCTAGATGTCTTACAGAGGAGAAGGAACTAGCAAAAGAAATAGAAAAAGAGCAGGCAGGTAAGAGGAAAACCAAAGGAGTTGTGAGGTCACAAAAACCTAGAGAATATAGTGTTCCCAGACGGAGGAAGTGGTCAGTTGTGTTAATGCTGCTAAGAGGCGGTAGAGGATGAGGACAGAGAATTTTTTTGTTAATTAACTATTGCTTTGAAGAGATTGAGGACATTGATGAAATTCTTGAGAATTGTTTCAGTGGAAAATGAGGAATAAAAGATGGATTGGAATGAGTTAAAGAGAGAATGGGAGGTGAGGCAGTGAAGACAGAATTACACAACTCTTTCTTCAGGAATTTTGCTGTGAAATGAGCAGAGAAATTGGGTGGTCGCTAGAAAGGAATGTAGTCAAATTTGTGTGTGTGTGTTTTAAGAAAGAAAGGGGAAAATTGCAGAACTCAATTACTTGAGTAGAGATTCAGGAATGGGATTCAGAGCACATTTATATGGGAGAGGTTGGCCCTGGATAAGCGCAGAGATGCTTTTTTCATTTTAACATAAAGGAATACAGTTAATATGGTTATAAAAGCAGTTAAGTTGATGGAATTGGTGTTCAGAAATGAGATGATTTTTGTCTGACTGCATCCCATATTAATATAGTATGACGCTGGGTCACCAGCTGTGATTGAGGTGAGAATAGGAAGTGTTGGAAGTCTGATTAGCGAGGAGAAAGTAGTCTCTCAGAGATTGGGAAAATGAATTTACCTAGAAAGTGTAGGAGGAATGTCTGGCAGTGTTGAGTGCTTATCTGAGATCTGTGATGATAATTTGAAAGTGAATTCAGTCCATAAGGTTATGAGATGCTTTCTTCAGCAAAATTCAGCAGCTCAGATACAGGCATGAACTGGTGGATAGATGAGTTCAATCACAGGTGGATTAGGGGGTATAGTAGTGGAGAGAGGGGCAAGTGAGTTGTGTACTTGCAAAGGATTGGTTATGATAATAGATGCTGAAATCTAAGTTTGTGTAAGTTAGGACTTTGAGGTGGGTGATGAATGGGGAAGAGTAGTAGGGTCAGTGGATGGGAAGTCCTTCCCGGGGGGTGGTCAAAGGATAGAGTACTGATGGTACTTAGTGCACGTCATCTGAAAGGAAAGGAAGAGGTGTTCAGAGAGTGGGATGCTAGAAGTAGAGAATCCAGAGGAGATATATCTACTGATAAGACAAGCTTGAGGGCTGAAAGTATGAGGGTTGGTGACTAAAGTGGGATGGGACAAGAGATTATTGAGGTTAGCCGAGTCAAGGAATTATGTGCCTAGGATAATGGCTGGCTCATTTATGAGGATATGCAAGTTGCTAAAAATGATGATAGGAATAGTGATGAATAGGAAGACCATAAGCCATGTACAGAAAACTGTTTTAGAGAGAAGGGAATGAATACTGTTAGGGGAGTCCATAACTGAGGGTAAAGATGGTGAGATTCACAACTAGTATGGCATTGGTTGAAATGTCTGGACAATAAGAATACATATTGGGAATACCATGGATCATATTCACCATAAGTTGGTACAGAGGGTCATGTGGAGGACATGAGAATACAGTGAGAGTGATCATGACAGAAAAAAAAAAAGATGTACTACATTTGAGACAGTTTGGGAGTTGTATAGTGTTATAAGAAATTAATTTGAGGGCTGGCCCGTGGCCAAGTGGTTAAGTTCGCTCTCTCTGCTTCTGCGGCCCAGGGTTTCGCTGGTTCAGATCCTGGGCGCTGATGTGGCACCACTCATCAAGCCATGCTGAGGCGGCATCCTACATGCCACAACTGGAAGGACCCACAACTAAAAATATACAACTATGTATCGGAGGCTTTGGGGAGAAAAAGGAAAAAATAAAATCTTTAATTTCTTTTTTTTTTTTTTTAATTTGGGTAGTCGAGGAAGTGGGAATGTGCTTATATAGCTTTAGGAAATTAGCTCTCTAGGTAAGATTTGTTCTTTCTCTCTTTATATAATCCCAATTTTGATACTCAATTATATATAAGATTATGTTTTTTTAGAGGTAGCTATGCCAGTTGCTTGGAGATATTTTTTATTTTGATGGAGTCCAAGTGATCAAATAAAGGTATTTGATTTAATGTCATGTATTTTCTGCATACTTTAAAGACTTTTATTTATGACTGTTATTCTTTACCTTTTATGAAGGAATCTTTTATTGCTTGTATGGTTCACCTGGTGAGACCCTCTTCTTGTTTTTTCTCCCATTCTCATTACATAATAAATATTAGGAAAAGATTATGGTTACCTCTGTACCAATAGCTTTTATGTTTACATCTGATTGACTGTACAGTCTGTTCTTGTGCCATCAAAATGTCTATCTGAAATAAAACATTGCATTAAGAATGCACGGTATCTGTAGAAGCATATTCTAGTGGAAAGATTAGGATGAGAAATTTATAGATGTAACATCCATGTGAATGGTTAGATGATTGTGCTTAGTCTGCTGAACTTAGTGAGCTGGGTTCAGGACCAGACCAGAGAAGTCTGAGAATTCTTTCTATTGGCAACAGCCCAAAGATTGCCAGATAGGCATCAAGGTCTTTACTGGGGCTAACCTGGTGATACTGGGTTTGTTTTGATTCTTTATAAGATCCTGAGTCACTATTCAGCGTAGTTATTGCTTCATGCTTGTTCTGCCTAATAACTTCAGTGATTCAGTTTTGGCTGCAAACCTATGAAAGATTATTGGCCATAGAGTGTGAATTGACATAGAAACCTAGGGATCCAAAGTGCTACTACCTCCCCCTTGTTAGGATGGGGTTGTATGAGAGTCAGGTATTAATAGAGTCTTGGCCCAGATCCAGCTCACACTGGGTCTGTGTTCTTCTCAGTTGGTAGTCATTTTCTTGGTTCCCAGATGTGTAATTGGAATGGACATATATGGTATTTGGCAGAACTCTCAGATTGGTTCCTTGACCAGTGGAGTAAGGGCTGTCATAGTGGCAAAGGTCAAATGGATGCTTCTAAAACTGTACCTTTCCCCATCCTGGAAGGGGCAGCAATTCATCTAGTTTGGGATTAACACATATTCTGAGTACAGGTTTGCTTTTTCTGCTCATATGGCTGCATCCATCACCACTAGGATTTAACACAGTGTTTAGTGCATCAATATGGTATCTTGAGTAGCATCATCTCTTACCGAGAGTCTCGCTTTACAGGAAAGGATATGTGACAGTGGGCCCAAGTTCATGAATCCATTGGTCCTTGCTCATACTGCTCCACCTGTACTCCTCTGGATTGATAGAGCAGTTGTAATGCGTTCATAATGATGTGGTTGAGGGGCACATTGAAGGTGATACTCTGCAAGAATGGGCACTATCCTCCAGGATGCTTTCTGTACCCTAAATATTCAACCATTATATGGATATGACCATTATATTGGTTATCTCCAATAGGTAAAATATATGGGTCTTAGAGCCAAGGGATGGAAGTAGGAGTGGCTTCACTTACTGTTTCCCCCAGTCGTTACCTGAGGAATTTGTCCTCTCTATCCATGTAACTTTAGGTTCTGTGTGCTTAGAGGTCCTTGTTTCCAGAGGTGAAAATGTCCTACTTGGCGACACAGTAAGAGTACGTTAAACTTTAAATCATGGCTGCTGCCTGGTCACTTTGAGTTTCTTGTGCCGAAAGGTCACCAGAGAAGAAAAGGAGTCACCATGCTGGCAAGAGTAATTGACTCTGATTGTCATCCCCGTGGATGCAGGGAAGAATATGTCTGGCACTCAAGGGATCCACTAGGACATCTCTTGGTGCTCCCAAGCCCATTATTACAATAAGTTTATGAGTATAGCAGCCACAACCTGAAAAAGAGAATGGTAAGCAGGGGTTCAGACCTCTTAGAGATAAGGCAAGCTGGCCAGACTAGTAGAGGTGCTAGTGGAGGGTGAGGAGAAAGTAGAGTGCAACGATGAGGACAGTTATGGCTAGGAAATCAACGGCAGCATTGGGACTGTAGTTTGTCCCCTTCTCTGAAGGTTTCGCATGGAAACAAAATAAGTAGAATCCTTAAGAAGCTATTCCCAGCTAGGGTGAACTTACTCTAAAAAGCAAGTGGATTTGTATGGTGTAATTTACTTGTTCGTGTAATCCTCCCATTTTTCTATAGCATTGTTTGTTCTGTTGGTTTGTAGAACTTCTTTATATAGTCTGGATATGATCTTTTATGTATGACGCAAAAGCTATTTCCTCATCTGTGGTGAGCTTGTTAGTCGTATTCTGTGTCTCCCCCCATATAGAAATTTTTAGTTTTGATAAAATGAAATTTATCATTCTCCTTTACGTGATTTAAAGTATTTTAATTACCTTTAGGAAATCCCTGTCCTGATGTCATAATTATATTCTTCTATAATTTCTTTTTTTTTTTAAAGATTGGCACCTGAGCTAACAACTGTTGCCAATCTTTTCTTTTTCTTTGCTTTTTCTCCCCAAATCCCCCAGTACATAGTTGTGTATTTTTAGTTGTGGGTTCTTCTAGTTGTGGCACGTGGGACACCACCTCACTGTGGCCTGCTGAGTGGTGCTATGTCCGTGCCCAGGATCCGAACCAGTGAAACCCTGGGCTGCCATAGTGGAGCACGTGAACTTAATCACTTGGCCAGGGGGCCGGCCCCTAAGACTTTTTTTTTTGTTTCTGAAGAAGATTCGCCCTGAGCTAACATCTGTTGCCAATCTTCCTCTCTTTGCATGAGGAAGATTCACCCTGAGCTAACATCTGTGCTAATCTTCCTTTTTGTATAGGGGTCACTACCACAGCATGGCCACCAATGAGTGGTGTAGGTCTGCACCTGGGAACTGAACTCTGGCTGCCGAAGCAGAGCGCACCAAACTTAACCACTAGGCCGTGGGGCTGGCCCCTTTTTAATGAATGTTTAAGATAAAATGTGGTAATTTGAAGAAATGTTGACTTTATGGGAGACCGTTTGAAACTATATCCCCAGTCTTCCAGGAGGTACATTTTTCTCTGCCATTTAAGACTACTTTGGTGGGACAGGGTGAGGACTGCTTACATCCTTACATGAACTCTTTATTTTGGTCAAAGTGTTTTATTTACTGTTCCACGTATAAGTTGTATTGATACCTTTGTTCTTGCTGTGATTTCTGACTGGAATCATCCTTCTTTTGTATTTCAAAGCCATCAAATTCTTCAAGGCCCAACTCTGTTCAACCCATTTCCTGAGTCTTTTCCCCAGCTGTAATCCTTGATACTGGCTTCTTTGAACTCTGGTCCTTATTGGTCATTCCTTGCTGTAAGTACTATTTATTGAGAAGGTACTATGCGCCTGGTATATTTGTAAACATTTTACCTGTATTAATTGATATAAGTCTCATCAACTCTATGAGGCAGATTGCCACCCTCCCTCTCCTGGAAGATACTTTTATTCTTTTTCACAAGGAAATTGAGGCACAGTGAGGGTTGCTAATTTGTCTAGGGTTGCAGGCCTAGTAAATGACTAATGAAAAGGAGGCAAAATGGCTCCAGAATCTGTGCCCTTAACCACCAAGCCCTCCTCCCTCTCAGTTGCTCAATAAGTAATGCTCAGGGAATGAATCTACTACTATTTTGATACTTAGCAGACATAACCTTGTCCTCTTGTTTTATGAGTGTATCTTCTTGCCTAACTACATAGTACATCCCTGAAGATAGGGAAAAAAATCTTATACTTCTTTACAGTGTGGCTTTATATTTTATACTTCTTTAGGTAGATCCGCTGTGTATAATAAGTGCCCAGTAGATATTTGTAGATAATGTTAGTGAATTCAGTTTGACCCTTAGACTTGCAATAGAGTAACATAAACCTTATAACTCATTGTCAAATGGATGTAAACCTTCTGATACTAAGTAGTTATCTGATGGTTTGGATGCTCAGCACCACAGATAACACTGTGAGATTCCCTGGTTCTGAAGCTGTGGGGTTTGGCTAGATTTGGAGCATTCAGTTGACAGAATGATTCCTAGAAATCAAGTGAGATAGATTTCTGGCCTGAACTTAAACTATGATCTTTGACATCTCATTTTGTTTTAGCATTTGTAGAAAGGGGAAAATAATATGTAACTCCGCCTTTATTTATTTATTTATTTTTCCGCCTTTATTTTTTAATCATGGTCTTTGTGTAGACTTTTAAGCTTTTCAAAAGAAAAGTATGCTTCCAAGTAGTATTGTGTTCTCATACTTTGTTATAATAACTTACATACCATTATGTTGGTACAAATTCAAAAGAATGTATTATCATCAGCATACCTGTGCTTTATTTCATTTTTAATATGAGAAATTTAAGATTAAGAAGCAAAGTTCTTAGCAAAATGTATGTTTTCTTCTAAAGGAACCTCTCCTATATAACTATATATCTGTGTGTATACGTATGTGTGTTTGTATGTATATATGTTTAAATATACATATTTTTGAATATATGTTTTTAAAAGCATTATACTAATTTTTTAAAATGCTGAAAATAATGTATTTTCACTGGGCAAAATTACTGTATTATATAAACTTTTGAGGAGATCCTGGGAGACCATGTCTTAGTACTTTGTATTACTAACTCCATCTGTCACAGAGCCTTCTATATCATATCCCTATAATATAATATTATATGTTATAATATTCTCAATGGGATTAAGTATTAACGAAATGTTTGTACCATATGTAAAGTTTGTAATTATAGCCAATATGGAAAAGTGAAACTGATAAACATCATTTATACTGAAAGAAAATATATTTATTTATTCCTATTTGGAAAAAGAAAAACTAACAACTTGTGTAACAACTGAAGGTATCTAGAATTATCAAACTTGGAGGAAACCTTAGGTGTTTTATAAATGAGAATTTGACTTCCTCAGAGTTGTCCGTATGGTAAGAGACAGAGCTAGAATGGCAACCTAGGTCTTCTGATTACTAACGTAGAGTTTAGTTATATCATCATATCTTTAGTGAGTGATTTTAGTAAGTAACTTTTATGTGGTCGGTGACAGCTTTATCTTTTTAAACAGATATATTCTAGAGTAAAAGAGTTGTCTTTGGTAAGAAAACTAACTTTTACATGGTAAATGCTGGATTTATTATTTAAGGAAATGCATTCTAGAATAAAAAACTTCTATGGCATGATCTTAGGACATGTAGATAGTTTTTCACAGTGCTTTCACATATATCCTCTCATTTGAATAACATTTCTGGAAGACAGTTAATTTAGAGATTGTTATTGTTTTCATGGGTAAGACAATTGAAGACAGAAACTTTATTGTTTTCTAAAGGTCATTTAGGGTAGTATATAATTTTAGATGCTTTTGCTTGCAAATAATAGGAAACTCAACTCAAACTATCTTAAAGAATTTTTTGATCCATTACTGAAAAGTACAGCCATGGATAGGGTGATCTTTACGTGAGGCTTAATCCACCAGCTCAATAATGTTATTGTTTCATTTTCTTTCTATTTTTTGGCTTCTGGTTTCTCTTCATAGTGCTATCTTCTTTCTGAGTTTGAGGTGCTAGAGGTGCTTCTAGATAAACAAAATGGATGCTTTCTCTTATAGGCATAAAGGGAATCACAGGAAGCTTTTTTCCCAGATGGTCCCAGCATATATTTCCTCATATCTCACTGGGCATATTGAGTTGCTTGCTTATCTCTGAACCAACCATGGTGTTAAGGAGGATGGCATTCACTGATTGGTTTAAGCCAGTTAGTGACCACCTCTTGATTTGGGAGTGGGATCAAACTCACCCAACTTGTATGACTGGGAAATTCACAGTCATGTTAGTTTATAACAGGAGAAGGGTTGCCTGGATAACTGGAGAGGCAAACAAAAGATATCCCTTACAGCAAGCTAATGTTAGAGTAAGAATCCAGGTTTTGGGGCTGGCCCTGCGGCCGAGTGGTTAAGTTCACGCGCTCCACTTCAGCTGCCCAGGGTTTCGCCACTTCTAATCCTGGGTGCAGACATGGTACCGCTCATCAGGCCATGCTGAAGTGGCATCCCACATGCCACAACTAGAATGACCCATAACTGAAAATATACACAACTATGTACTGGGGGGCTTTGGGGAGAAAAAGGAAAAAAAAAAAAAGCGGGTTTTTTGTTCTTTGTTGAAAATCATAAATGAATACATAAAACTTGAGGTCTTATACTAAAAATATATAACTTTGCTTTTTTTTTTTTTTTTTTTTTCTGAGGAAGATTAGCCCTGAGCTAACATCTGTGCCAGTCTTCCTCCACTTTATATGTGGGTTGCTGCCACAGCATGGCTCATGAGTGGTATAGGTCTGCACCCAGCATCCATACCTGTGAACCTGGGCCGCCACAGTGGAGCATTGCCAAACTTAACCACTGCTCCAAGGGCCAGCCCCTAACTTTTCTTTTTAAAATGTTTTATTGATGTGAAATTCATATTACATAAAATTAACCACTTTTTTCTTTTTAGATTGGCATCTGAGCTAACATCTGTTTCCAATCTTTTTTTTTTCCCTTCTCCCCAAAGACCCCGAGTACATAGGTGTATATTCTAGTTGTAGGTCCTTCGAGCTCTACTATGTGGGTCCCTGCCTCAGCATGGCTTGATGAGTGGTGCTAGATCCGTGTGCAGGATCCAAACTGGCGAAACCCTGGGTCACTGAAGCAGAGCACTTGAAGTTAACCCCTGGGCCACGGGGCCAGCCCCAAATTAACCATTTTAACGTGAACAATTCAGTGGCATTTTGTATGTTTATGATGTTGTGCAACTACCACCTCTATCTAGTTCCAAAACGTTTTCATCACCACAAAAGGAAATCCTATACCTGTTAAGCAGTTACTCCCCTTTTACCACCCCCCACCCCCCAGCACCTGGGAACCACCAATCTGCTTTCTATCTTTATGGATTTACCTATTCTGGATATTTCGTATAAATGGAATCATACAATATGTGACCTTTTGTGTCTGGCTCCTTTCACTTAGCATAATGTTTTCGAGGTTCATCCATGTTGTAGCATGTATCAATACTTCATTCCTTTTTATAGATGAATAATTCCATTATATCTATATACCACAATTTGTTCCTCCATTCATATGTTGGTGCACATCTGAATTCTTTCCTTCTTTTGGTTGTTGTGAATAGTGCTGCTATGAACATACTTGTACATGTATTTGTTTGAGTACCTGTTTTCAGATCTTTTTAGTATATACCTAGGAGTGGAACTGCTGTGTCATATGGCAATTCTGTGTTTAAGATTTTGGGGAACTATCAAAATGTTTTCCACAGTAGCTGAATCATTTTTAATTCCCACCAGCAATGTGCAAAGCTTCCAGTTTCTCCACATCCTCATCAAAACTTGTTGCTGTTCATTTTTTTTTATAGCCATTCTAGTTGGTGTGGCATGATGTTGCAAGGTAGTTTAATTTGCATTCCCTAGTGATTAATGACACTGAGCATCTTTCCATGTACTCATTTGCCATTTTTATGTCTTTGCTGGAGAAATTTCTATTTGTATCTTTTGCTCATTATTCAACAGAATTTTTTTGTCTTTGTTGTTGAGTTGTAAGAGTTCTTTACATATCCTGGATACTAGAAACTTATCAGATAGATACTTTGTAAATATTTTTTTCATTCTGTATGTTGTCTTTTTACTTTTTTGATATTGTGTTTGACGCATTAAATTTTTTAATTTTAGTCAAGTCCAATGTATCTATTTTTTGTTTTGTTTTGTGCTTTTCGTGTCATATCTAAGAAACCATTGCCAAATCCAAAGTCATGAAGATTTACCCCCAGATTTTCTTCCAAGTTTTATGGGTTTAGCTGTTATATTTAGGTCATTAATCCATTTTGAGTTAATTTTTGTATATGTTTTGAGGTCGGGGTCCAACTTCATTCTTTTTTTTTTTTTTTTGGAGCAGAACAAATATTTATTTATTTATATTTTTATTATTTTTATTTTTTTATTATGATAACATTGGTTTATAACATTATATCAATTTCAGGTGTACATTGTTATATATTTTGATTTCTGCGTAGATTACATCATGTTCACCACCCAAAGACTCATTACAGTCCATCACCACACACATGAGCCTAATCACCCCTTTTGCCCTCCTGCCTCCCCTCTTCCCCTCTGGTAAGCACTAATCCAATCTCTGTTTCTATATGTGTGTTTGTCATTTTTATCTTCTGCTTATGAGTGAGATTATATGGTATTTGACTTCCCCCCTCTGACTTATTTCACTTAGCATAATACCCTCAAGGTCCATCCATGTTGTCACAAATGGCTGGATTTCATCATTTCTTTTTATTTTTTTATTTTTTTATTTATTTTTTATTTTATTTTATTTATTTATTTATTTATTTATTTTAATTAATGTTATGATAGATTACAAGCTTGTGAGATTTCAGTTGTACATTTTTGTTAGTCATGTTGTGGGTACACCACTTCCCCCTCCGTACCCTCCCCCCACCCCCCCTTTTCCCTGGTAACCACCGATCAGATCTCCTTCTCAATATACTAATTTCCACCTATGAGTGGAGTCATATAGAGATCGTCATTCTCTGACTGACTTATTTCGCTTAACATAATGCCCTCGAGGTCCATCCACGTTGTTGTGAATGGGCCAATTTCGTCTTTTTTTATGGCTGAGTAGTATTCCATTGTGTATATATACCACATCTTCTTTATCCAATCATCAGTTTCTGGGCATGTAGGCTGGTTCCACGTCTTGGCTATTGTAAATAATGCTGCGATGAACATAGGGGTGCAACGGACTCTTGAGATATCTGTTATCAGGTTCTTAGGATAGATACCCAGTAATGGGATGGCTGGGTCATAGGGTATTTCTATTTTTAACTTTTTGAGAAATCTCCATACTGTTTTCCATAGTGGCTGTACCAGTTTGCATTCCCACCAACAGTGTATGAGGGTTCCTCTTTCTCCACAACCTCTCCAACATTTGTCGTTCTTGGTTTTGGATGTTTTTGCCAATCTAACGGGGGTAAGGTGATATCTTAGTGTAGTTTTGATTTGCATTTCCCTGATGATTAGCGATGATGAACATCTTTTCATGTGTCTATTGGCCATATTCATATCTTCTTTTGAGAAGTGTCTGTTCATGTCCTCTGCCCATTTTTTGATCGGGTTGTTTGTTTTTTTGTTGTTAAGCAGTGTGAGTTCTTTGTATATTATGGAGATTAACCCTTTGTCGGATAAGTGGCTTGTAAATATTTTTTCCCAATTAGTGAGCTGTTTTTTTGTTTCAATCCTGTTTTCCCTTGCCTTGAAGAAGCTCTTTAGTCTGATGAAGTCCCATTTGTTTATTCTTTCTATTGTTTCCCTCAACTGAGGAGTTACAGTGTCCGAAAAGATTCTTTTGAAACTGATGTCAAAGAGTGTACTGCCTATATTCTCTTCCAAAAGACTTATTGTCTCAGGCCTAATCTTTAGGTCTTTGATCCATTTTGAGTTTATTTTGGTGTGTGGTGAAAAAGAATGGTCAATTTTCAATCTTTTGCATGTGGCTGTCCAGTTTTCCCAGCACCATTTGTTGAAGAGACTTTCTTTTCTCCATTGTAGGCCCTCTGCTCCTTTGTCGAAGATTAGCTGTCCATAGATGTGTGGTTTTATCTCTGGGCTTTCAATTCTGTTCCATTGATCTGTGGACCTGTTTTTGTACCAGTACCATGCTGTTTTGATCACTGTAGCTTTGTAGTATGTTTTGAAATCGGGGATTGTGATTCCGCCGGCTTTGTTTTTCTTGCTCAGGATTGCTTTAGCAATTCGCGGTCTTTTGTTCCCCCATATGAATTTTAGGATTGTTTGTTCAATTTCTGTGAAGAATGTTCTTGGGATTCTGATTGGGATAGCATTGAATCTGTATATTGCTTTAGGTAGTATGGACATTTTAACTATGTTTATTCTTCCAATCCATGTACAAGGAATGTTTTTCCATCTCTTTATGTCATCGCCTATTTCTTTCAAGAAAGTCTTGTAGTTTTCATTGTATAGATCCTTCACTTCCTTGGTTAAGTTTATCCCAAGGTATTTTATTCTTTTCGTTGCGATTGTGAATGGGATAGAGTTCTTGAGTTCTTTTTCTGTTAGTCTATTGTTAGTGTATAGAAATGCTACTGATTTATGCACGTTAATTTTATACCCTGCTACTTTGCTGTAGTTGTTGATTATTTCTAATAGTTTTTCTGTGGATTCTTTGGGGTTTTCTATATATAAGATCATGTCGTCTGCAAACAACGAGAGTTTTACTTCTTTGTTACCTATTTGGATTCCTTTTATTTCTTTTTCCTGCCGAATTGCTCTGGCCAGCACCTCCAGTACTATGTTGAATAGGAGTGGTGAAAATGGGCACCCTTGTCTTGTTCCTGTCCTCAGAGGGATGGCTTTCAGCTTTTGTCCATTGAGTATGATGTTGGCTGTGGGTCTATCATATATGGCCTTTATTATGTTGAGGTACTTTCCTTCTATACCCATTTTGCTGAGGGTTTTTATCATAAATGGGTGTTGGATCTTGTCGAATGCTTTCTCTGCATCTATTGAGATGATCATGTGGTTTTTGTTTTTCATTTTGTTGATGTAGTGTATCACGTTGATTGACTTGCGGATGTTGAACCATCCCTGTGTCCCTGGTATAAATCCCACTTGATCATGGTGTATAATCTTTTTGATGTTTTGCTGTAATCGGTTTGCCAAAATTTTGTTGAGGATTTTTGCATCTATGTTCATCAGTGATATCGGCCTGTAGTTCTCCTTCTTTGTGTTGTCCTTGTCAGGTTTGGGGATCAGAGTGATGTTGGCTTCATAGAATGTGTTAGGGAGTTCTCCATCTTTCTCAATTTTCTGGAACAGTTTGAGGAGAATAGGTATTAAGTCTTCTTTGAATGTTTGGTAGAATTCTCCAGAGAAGCCGTCTGGTCCTGGACTCTTGTTTTTGGGAAGGTTTTTGATTACCGTTTCTATTTCTCCAACTTCATTCTTTTGCATGTGGATATAACTTTGATTTTTAAAATAATGAATTAATATTTTTATGGTTGTAAATTTTCTGCAGATTTGTCTGCTATATACTTTTTACAAATGTACAATTATAATTTGTGGAATTTATGATTTTTAAATTTGTTTGAGGTCATGTTGGCTTATAACATTGTATAAATTTCAGGCATATATTATATTTCAGTTTCTGTGTAGACTGCATCATGTTCACCACTATAATTATTTTGTCTGTAAAATTAGATGTAATAGATTATTAGTGGAGGATTCAATGATAAGAACATTGCATATGATAGCATATATTAAGGGCTGTTTCTTGTAGAACAAGCAGTAAATTTTGCTTCACTTTAAGAAAGTGTACAGGACATCTTTCACAAAGCTGTTTTGTACTTTGTCATAAAAATAATGCTTCATTTTTGATGATAAAAGAGCCATTGTTAATATACAGATTATCTTTGGAATTAATTTCAAAACAGCAATGAGCGAGTATAAAGAAATAGTTCATTTTATCTTAAATTCTTGAAGATAAACAGTAGTTTTGCTTAGCTATGGTGTCTTTTTGAAAGAAACAAATCTTTATTCAAAGTTTTGATAATATAAACCACGTATCAGCTATGACCTTACTGAGATTTTCTTCTTCAGAGTTCTAACTACTTAGATATTTCCATCCACAGTCTAGGCCTTTGAAAATTTTTTTTCCTTAAGTTTTGTCCCCACATATGTTTGAGTTATTAACCAAATCACTTTTATTAATTTTTATTAGCTGACTTTTATTAATGGAGTTAGTAAACTCACTCTCTCATATTCTAACAAGTCAAGAACTCTTATCAGAAGTACTGTTTATTAGCATTTAAGATTTTAAATTCTTTTCTAGAGGTAATTGTTTTTAGCTTTACTTTTATTGGTTTTTGAGAAATATATACTTTTTTTAGAATGTGCTGTTGGTGTCAATAAAAATGGAAAAAATATGCATTAATTCTGTAAAAATACCAGAATTCAGGATGTTGGAGGTTGTTGAATATTTAAATGATAAGTGGAAAATATTCTTTCTTATAGTTAGTCTCCGGACAATTTAAGAATTACTTGATCGGGTGGAAAGGACTTGATAAATGTAGAGATACAGCTAACAATTATTGAACATTTACTTTGTGCCAGACACTGGTTTAAGTTCTTTTATATGTAGTAACTTGTTTACTTGATTATTGGATGGCCATTTGATTTGTTAAAAGGTTTGTGTTTTCTGTCTTTATTAGTGGAATTAAAAAATAATTGTCCCTACCATTAAAACAATTTTAAAAAATTACAAATTTAAAATATAGCTTAGGTTTTAAAACAATCTGGGAACCAGGTTTCAAGCTTGTTTATTATTTTATTAATTGATTTTCCCTAATATTTATTGGATATTTAAAATGATTAGCTTAAAATGTTAATATAATATTGAGCAAACCTAGACATACTTTGCTTTCAGGAAACAAAAAATGACTTTTTTTTATGATTTTATTTTTCAAGAGCAGTTTTAGATTTACAACAAAATTGAGAGGACGGTACAGAGATTTCTCACATACCCATTATCACCATCATTCACTAGAATGGTACATTTTTCACTAAGGATGAACCTACGCTAACACATCATTATCACCCAAGGTCCATAGTTTACCTTCGGGTTCATTCTTGGTGTTGTACATTCTTTGGGTTTGGACAAAAGTATAATGATATATACCCATCATTATAATATCATACAGAGTATTTTAACTCCTCTAAAAAGCCTCTGTGCTCGGCCTATTTCTCCCTCTACCCACTGCAGCCCTGATCTTTTTATTGTTTCCATAGTTTTGCCTTTTCTAGAATGTCGTATACTTGGCATCTTATACTATGTAGGCTGTTTAGATTGGTTTCTTTCACTTAGTAATATGCATTCAAGTCTCCTCCCTGTCTTTTTATGCTTGTTAGCTCATTTCTTTTTAGTTCTGAATGATATTCCATTGTCTGGCTATACCACAGTTTGTGTATCCATTCACCTACTGGAGGATATTTTGTTGCTTCCAAGTTTTGGCAAAATTATGAATAAAGCTGCTATAAATATTTGTCTGCCAGCTTTTGTGTGGACGTAAGTTTTTACCTCCTTTGGATAAATAGCAAAGAGCTTAATTTCTGGATCGTGTGGTAAGAGTATGCTTTATTTCACATATAACTACCAAAGTGTTTTCCAAAGTGGCTGTACCAATTTGCATTCCCACCAGCAGTGTATGAGAGTTCCTGTTGCTCCACATCTTTGCCAGCATTTGATGTAGTCAGTGTATTGGATTTTGAGCATTCTAATAGGTGTGTAGTATATCTTGTTTTAATTTGCATTTCCCTGATGATGTATGATATGGAGCATCTTTTCATATGCTTATTTGCCATCTGCATACAGACTGTTCCTGACTTAGGATGGTGGGAAAGCTATATGCATTCAGTAGAAACCATACTTCAGATTTTGAATTTTGGTCTTTTCCTGGGCTAGTGATGTTTGGTACAATACTGTCTCCTGATGCTAGGCAGCAGCAGTTAGCCATGGCTCCTAGTCAGCCACACCATCACGAGGGTAAACAACACATACTGATACAACCATTCTGTACCCATACAATGAGTCTGTTTTTCATTTTCAGTATAGCATTCAATATATATATAGTGTGTATATATATATATATATATATATATAGTATAGTATTCAATAAATTACATGAGCTGTTTGACACTTTATTATGAAATAGGCTTTGTGTTAGATGGTTTTGCCCATCTGTAGGTTAATGTAAGTGTCCTGAGCACATTTAAGGTAGGCTAGCCTATGCTATAATCTTCGGTAGGTTAGGTTTATTAAATTTTTTTTTGGCAAGGAAGATTGGCCCTGAGCTAACAGCTGTTGCCAATCTTCCTCTTTTTGCTTGAGGAAGATTGTTGCTGAGCTAACATAGTTGCCAATCTTCTTCTATTTTGTATGTGGGAGACTGCCACAGCATGGCTCGATGAGCAGTGTGTAGGTCTGTGCCAAGGATCCAAACCTGTGAACCCCAGGCTGCCAAAGTGGAGCATGTGAACTTAACCACTGTGCCATGGGGTGGCCCCTAAATGCATTTTTTTCTTTTTTAAAGATTGGCACCTGAGCTAGCAGCTGTTGCCAGTCTTTTTTTTTTTTCTTCTTCTCCCTAAAGTGCCCCAGTACATGGTCGTACATTCTAGTTGTAGGTCCTTCTGACTCTGCTATGTGGGACGCCACCTCAGCATGACTTGATGAATGGTGCTAGGTCCATGCCTAGGATCTGAACTGGCAAAACCCTGGGCTGCTGAAGTGGAGTGGACAAACTTAACCACTTGGCCACTGGGCCGGTCCCCCTAAATGCATTTTTGACTGACGATATTTTCAACTTAGGATGGGTTTATTGGGATGTAACCCCGCTGTAAGTTGAGCAAGATTTCTATCTTCTTTGATGAGGTATCTGTTAAGGTCTTTGGCCTGCTTTTTAAGCAGAATATTTGTTTTCTTATTGTTGGGTTTTAAGAGTTTTTTTTGTATATTTTAGATAACAGTCCTTTATCAGATGTGTCTTTTGCAAATATTTTCTCCCAGTCTGTGGCTTGTCTTCTCATTCTCTTGACATTGTCTTTAGCAGAGCAGAAAGTTTTAATTTTAAAGAAGTCCAGCTCATCAGTTATTTCTTTCATGGATCACGTCTTTGGTGTTTTATTGAAAAAGTCATTGCCATACCCCAAATCGTGTAGGTTTGCTCTCACATTGTACTCTAGGAGTTTTATAGTTTCACATTTTGCATTTAGGTCTATGATCCATTTTCAGTTAACTTTTTGGAAGGTGTAAGGTCCAAGTGTGGATTCTTTTTTTTCCATGTGGATGTCCATTTGTTTCAGTACCATTTATTGAGGAGACCATCTCCGCTCCATTGTGTTGCTTTTGCTCTTTTGTCAAGATCACTTGACCATTTGTGGGTCTATTTCTGGGTTCTCTATTTTGTTCCATTGGTCTGTTTGTCTGCTCTTTTACCGATGCCATGCTGTCTTGATTACTGTAGCTTTATGGTGAATCTTGAAGTCAGGTAGCATCAGTCCTCCAACTTTGTTCTTCTCCTTCAACGTTGTGGTGGCTATTCTGGGCCTTTTGCCTCTCTATATAAGTTTTAGAATCACTTTGTTGATATCTATACGATAACTTACTGGGAATTTGACTGGGATTGCATTGAATCTATAAAGATGGGAAAAACTGACAACTCAAAATATTGAATTTTCTTATCCATGAACTTTTCCTATCCTTGAATGTGGAATATCTCTCCATTTATTTAGTTTTTAAAAAATTTTATTCATATGAATTTTGTAGTTTTCCTCATATAGATCTTACACATATTTTGTTAGATTTATAACTAAGCGTTCATTTTGTTGGTGCTAACATAAATGCTATTGTGTTTTTTATTTCAAATTACACTTGTTCATTGCTGGTATATAGGAAAGCGATAGATTTTTGTGTATTACCTTGTATCCTGCATCCTTGCTATAATCATTTATTAGTTCTAGGAGTTTTTTGGTTGATTCTTTCAGATTTTTTACATAGATGATCGTGTCTTCTGTGAACAAAGACAGTTCTGTCTTCCTTCCCAATCTGTATATCTTTTATTTCCTTTTTTTGCCTTACTGCATTAGCATAGACTTCCAGTATCATGTTGAAAGAGAGTAGTGAGAAGGGACATTCTTGCTTCTTATCTGATCTTAGTGGGAAAACTTCTAGTTGCTCATCATCAAGTATGATATTAGCTGTCAGTTTTTTATATCTAGTCTTTGTCAAGATTATTCATCAACTTGCTTGCTCTTGAAAAAGTAAAGCAAATAAGTTGATGAAAAATCTTGACAAAAGAATATAAGCAGTTAAATGTTCTTGATAGAAGAAAAAAATCTAAAAAGTTGTTCAGAGAGAAAAGAGGGTGGGCACTATTCTGGTTTTTAAAAATGAAGACCATAAAAATATCTTTGGGAATGGGTAATGACTGAGAATTTGGGAGTTTTCAGCAAGTTTTCCTGTTTTCTACAGAATATAAGATTTTGTTTGAAAAACTTCCTAGTACTCTTGGAGGCAAAAGATTGCCCACATACTGCTGTTTTGTTTGCTGTGTTGCCAGATGAAGTGAACTAGCAATTATCAACTTTTCTTCTGTTCTTTTTTTATGTGACTAGGTTTCATGTATATAATTTGTAAATATATATTTTATAAATACGTAGAAAAAGATCTGGCCACATAAACACTAAACTTAACAAGAGTATGTTACATGTGGGAAGTGAGATAGAACAGAGTGAAGTAGAACTTTCAGTTTTTTCTCTATATACTTCTATATTTGAGCTTTAAGAAAAGAGTTGTTCTTTTAGCAGTTAAAAATCAGAAAGGGAAAAAGTTTCAGGAAAATAAATTATTTAAAAAATTCTTTAATGTTGAAATCCTTATGATTTAAGGCAGATTTTTAAAAAGTGGAGATGTAGAACTGATTGTGGAAATAAACATTATGTCCAATATGTATACAATATGACTTAGAATATTAAAATGTTTTATATTACCTTATAAACAGAATTATTGACTACTCTCCAAGAGCTTGAAATATAGAATATTATTTGTGGCTTGATTGTTTTGAGTATTTCAAATGGCTCCTTACCTATAAATATCTTTAGTTAGTGTAGTTATAAAGCGTGCTCATTTTCAATTTCTGTAGTTGGATTTAATTTCCTTTAACCACGAAGATTAGGGGAAACGTACCACCTCTCCAGCTCATTGCTTTTCCAATTCAAGACTTCCAGGAAGTTCTAAGCTCTTCCCCAAATCACACTGCCCAAGAAGGGAAGAGAGAGGGTATGCAGATGTCAGGGAAACCTGGCTTGCCTAGGCAGTCACTTTGGTGGATTTTGGGGTGGCCAACTTTAACTGATAAAGCTTTTATAAAAAAGTAGCCACTCTTTCTAGGATTTCTCAGGATAGAAGCTGTGGTAGTTTTCTTTCTCCACACATTCTGGGACGCTCTCAGTTCTCTATCCTCTGGCCTGGGGGGCCTCCCTCAGCTAGCACTTCTCCCTTATAATTCCAGTTTTTTCAGTTACTTACTGAACTTTCAAAAAACTTCCTTACAAGGCTGAAAGGGAAAAAAGTCTTTGTTTTAGTGATTGTGGCGTGCATGGCTCTCTGAGGTGCAGGCCCCACGGCAGAGGCTTTTTTGCCCAGGTCTACTGTGATACTGGACTGAGCATGGAGGAGACCCGAGACCACTCTTTTACGTGCCTCTGTGACTTCTCCCTATCCTGCTACCTCTTAGTCCCCAATTCAGCTCGTTTTAATTTGTACTTCTGTTTAACCTCTAAAACTAAGCTGGTGTCCCTTGGGATAATCCTATGTCTGAAAAGTAAGCTCCAAATCAAAATGAAAATTTTTTCCAAAAGGTTTTTTTGTAAGATTTTAAGTAAGAATAACTAATTTTCCTGATGCCACAAAAAAACCCCACCCAAATAAAAAACCACCGAAAACCAAAAAAGGGCAAACTTTGTACATACTTGTTGCAGATTTGAATATTATTTTAAAAATTATGTTGTATTTTTCTCCTTACAGGTGTGAAAGTTGTGTGGATTTACTGTTTGTGAGAGGAGCTGGAAACTGTCCTGAGTGTGGCACCCCACTTAGAAAGAGCAACTTCAGGGTACAACTCTTTGAAGATCCTACTGTTGACAAGGAGGTTGAGATTAGGAAAAAAGTACTAAAGATGTAAGTATTATTGCTTGAATGATTCAGTCCACAAAGAGGACTTTAACAGTTATTTCAATTATTGATATCATTATTTGCTGTTAGAAATGTGGACAGGGGGCTGGCCCGGGGGGCTGAGTGGTTAAGTTCGCACGCTCCACTGCAGGCAGCCCAGTGTTTCGTTGGTTCGAATCCTAGGCGCAGACATGGCACTGCTCATCAAACCACGCTGAGGCAGCGTCCCACATGCCACAACTAGAAGGACCCACAGCGAGGAATATGCAACTATGTACCAGGGGGCTTTGGGGAGAAAAAAAAGGAAAAAAATAAAATCTTTAAAAAAAAAAAAGAAAGAAATGTGGACAGTTTGGTAGGTGCATATGTATAAATTCATCTATGTGTTTGTTCATCGAAAATTTCTTAAGTTCTTAGAGAACTCAGTAATATTAATTATCTAAGCTTTGTTAGAGAAGAATAGAGCTTCTTGATTGATGGAATTTACTTATTTGCTATTAAATCTTTAATTTGATTAACAAATATGTATTGAGTACCTACTGTGCAAAGACTGTTATGCATATTAGGCACTGGGTATGAAATGAGTGAAACAGCCATGCACTTGCCCTAATAAGGCTCATAGTAGCGTAGCATAGAGATAGACAGTGAAACAGGCAAACAAAATAAATATGTGATTATAAATTGAGAAAAATGCTGTGAAGCTAGTGACATCAATGATGTCAGGTCAGGCGTGAGGAGGGAACATTTAGGGTGAGATTTGAAGGCTATTAAAGAAAATTGTGTGTTAGCTATAATTTATTTTGATATATGTCTCTCTGTGTACGTATATATTTATTGTTAATATTCTGTCTTTTTCATTTATAATTTAGGTTTTACTCTTTGTTGATAGTTTTGGGTTTCATTTTATCTGTCCTTTTGTTATAAGCCAGTTTTTTGTTTTTGACCTTTAAAGAATTAATGAATATTTAATTTATTATTATTATTACTTTTTGGTGGTATATATTTCAGCCTTGGTCATTGCAACCTTGCTGGTAGCAGCGTCTTTCTAGGTACTTAATCAGGTTACTTTATCAGTGCCCACGCTGCTCTTTTATTATTTGGATTACTTCTGGGAGATAGTCTTTCTTAGATTTTTATCTTTGATTATTAACCCCTGTGGATTTTGAATTCTGCACAGGTGCATTACAGTATTTACAGATTTTCCTGATCAAGCTTTCTTTGGACTATAACTGTCATGAAAAAGAAGAAGGTCTCTTTTGAATTAACTTTTAGCTTTCTGGAAATTAGTGAATCTATTTATAAGAAGTAAACATTGTCATAATTTCCAATGATAGATCTTGTTTAAGCTCATTTTCCATTTCTTCAGCGTCCTAATTTCTTTTTCTTTTCCTTAAGTCTTAGAAGGATTTTACATATTGTACCATTCTCTCCTGATTCTACTCCTTCTCTGTAGTCATAAGAATTTAAGAACAGCGTTCTTGGTTTAGTACAAACCTGATGATGTCAAGAAAACGGTGTTTTAAGAGGAAGATGGGCACGGATGTTAGCTAAGGGCCAGCCTTCCTCAGCAAAAGGAGGAGGATTGGCGGCAGTTAGCTCAGGGCTAATCTTCCTCAAACAAAAAAAAGAAAGAAAGAAAACAGTATTTTATGCAGTAAGCAGTCCTTTTCTATGTATCGTGTATGAATTAGGTAAGAACAAACAAACCAGTTAGATAATATTGAAAGCAAGTGATACATAATATTTTGATTTTTTTCTTCTCTTAAAGATACAATAAAAGAGAGGAAGACTTTCCTAGTCTGAGAGAATATAATGATTTCCTGGAAGAAGTGGAAGAAATTGGTATGTTTTTAATGCTTGTACTTTTGGTGTGCTAGCCTGTGTGCTTTTATCTTTTAGATGCCTAGGAGAGCATCTCGCATAAAAATCTCTAGCAAGTTTTATTGTGATGGTTGGTGTTTACTTAATTACTTTCTGTTGCACTTGAATCATGTTTGTTAAATCTGAGGCCTACTTAAGTAAAGGACATACTTAAGTAATAAAGATTTTGTCTTAGGGAAAATAATGATGAATAGAGGTACTACCACTTTATAGCTGGGAAGGAAAGCTGTATCTGTGTATGTCATCTGTATGTTGATGATGTATTCTAGTAAACAAAAAGAAAGAACATCCATATTTTTAAAAAATAGGATTTCCGTTAACTGGAAAATTTCCATGATGACTAAAGCCATGTGTTGTTTATCATCATTTATGCTTCTGTGCATACAGTAGTTTGAAAATACTTTGAAGCAGTTGACCATTGAAATGGCATTCTATTACTCAGTGTTATTCTAGAATCAGAGGTTAGAGTAATCTTAGTGCCTTTTGTTTCTATTGTGATTAGTCAAAAGGATGCTTTCATAAAAAAGTACTGTTCCTATTTTCTTAAATAAGATTTTAGAGGTGTTAAAGTTTAGAAGTTGTTATACATCAATTAAAAAATTGTTTTTTTAAAAGTTTTAATTATTCTTACTCAATATAGGTTTGGAAATGACACAAAAATTAGACTGAAAATTAGAATGAGACTTAAGAGAATCAAAGAATCATCTTTTTATTCTTTTCTTAAACCTGAGAGCCAAGCTATACTCACATTATTTCTTATTTAAAATATGATTATAATAAAACTGATCATTTTTTAGAAGATTTATGTGTAGTAAATTTTTAGAAGTTTCAAATTCCTGAGTAGTGGAGTATTCTAATTCCTTTAATTTCTTTATTAACTGAGAAAATCCCAGAAAATCTTTTTATTTCAACTATTATTGAAACTCTTCTAAAATATCTCCGTTTCACTGTTCTACTCCTTCTCTGTCATAGCAAATAGCAAACAGCATGTAGAGAACATAATTTAGACTTTTTCTGGGATCTTTTAGTGCCTTGGAGCCATTGCTTTTTCATTCTAATTGTCTTCATTGCATTTTGTATGTAATCTTAGCAACCACGAATGGCTGTGGATTTTAGCTGAAAAGATGGTAGAATTGGCAGTGCCAAGGCAAAGTAAAAAAGTTAGGAATATAGACTGAGAAGATAAGCCAATAAGATATCTGCAAGAACTGGGCAGGTATGAGGTATGTAGACATCTGGTTATACATAGATATTAAGTATAGGATAAGCAGTTGGATAGCAATCAGGAAGAAACCCAGCTTACATTTATTCTAAAGGCGATGTGTTTAGTCAAAAATCTCATCAGGCAATAAAGGGAAAGGGGATCAGTGATGTCACAGAGCAAGCTGAATACATGGGCACAAGTCCAAGCTGGCAGGCAGGATAATTAAAAGAAACTGATGGACAAAGAAGGTGGTGAAGAGGGGATCTTGATTCTGGAACAAGGTTCTGGTTGAGCGATGATTTTTAAAAATATATGTTTTTTGCTATGAGATGAATTAATTTGAATATATGAAGAACTGGAGACCCGTAGGTAAAACCAATTTCATGTCCAGAAGTGGGAGCTAGGATTGACAGGTAAGAGCAGGTCTGGATATTAGGTCTATGCAATATGTAATTCTTTCTTTACCAGGTAAGCAAACTGTGGCTCAGAGCATTTAATTTGAAAGTGATTCTGCTGTTATATATATTCATGAAGGATTATCTTCAGTTACACTATGTCGACGCTCCCTTCATCAGCCTCCACTTAATTGACTCATTGGAGTAACTGACATTTCCCAGTCCTTTGGTAAAATGTACTGACTGATGCCTAAAGCATAGTGAATGCATGATGAATCCTGTCTGTTAGAAGATGTCCTCAAGTATACCTCTATACTTCTCTCATTAGTTCAGTTGTATACCAAGAGTTGGTTGCATTGATAACCAAACCTTATGTCAGTTGTACATGTTATTGTAATTATGTAATTTAATTAAGTAGTTTATAAGGTTGGGAAAAAATTGCAAAACTCTAGAAGGATTCTGCTTCTCAAATTCTTGGTCTACTTTAAAAAAAAACAGAAACTCAAAACATAGACGGCAGGTATGGTTTATACAAGAAACAAGCAGAACTCCAATTAAAGATGAGACCTTGGCTATATGTCATTATGTTAGAGAATGACTGTGCATTTACTATATATGTTTTAAGTTAAAGTGTTTAAGGAGTCTGTATGTGTGTTTCCCTTCTTTAACAGATTTTTCTAAGTAATAGACTACTAATCCTGATCATGTTGGAGAAAGAGCAGTTCTGTTGTCCTCACGGACTTAGAGTTTATTTTCTGAACTTCAGCTAATTCAGCAACTATTAGTTGTTCTATATGAACTGCTTTACTTGCTGGCGATGTGTGATCTTTGCCATCAGTAAGTTCAGACTCTAAAAGGGGAGAAATTATGTAAACTAGTAACTATAATGTGAAAGTGTATAGCTATTTTTTGTAAATGAGAATTTATGGGAATTCCTATATGGGAATATAGGAATACAGATAATAAAACAATTATTTCAGTATTAGGAAATAGAGGTATAGTTTGGTGAAGTTCAGACAAGAGGTCATTTTGGTTTTAAAAGATGAATAAGAGTTTACCAGGTAGAAAGAGAATGAAAGGACATTTGTAGCAAAAGACAAAGTCATGGAGATACAAGGGTGTTGAGCATGTTGGAGAATGAGTGAGTAATCTGTTATAGGTAGATAGAATGACTATCTATCTGTAGGTATGGAGAATGACTAGAAATGAGCCTTGAAAAACAAACTGGACCTAGGTTATTGAGGGCTTTGTAAGCTAGGCTGTCAGGGTAGGATTTTATTCTATGGCCAATAATGAGCCAGCGGGATAGTGTGGTAGTGATGTTGAATATTGACAGAGATGCTGGGAAACCATTTTAAGGGACTGTTACAGCAATTTGGATGAGAAATAACAAGGGCTTGGAGTATGGAGTAGATAGTTGGGGGTGGGGGAGATGAGGGGGAAGAGAGGGGGGGGAACAGATAAAGGGGATATTTTAGAGAGAGAATAGTCAAGTGAGTAATTTGATGTAGGAAGTGAGATAGAGCAGGCAGGGATGAATTAAAATATTCTCACCTTGAGCAGTTGTATGGTGTTAATCAAGAAAATAAAAGCTGGAGAGCAGGCAGTATTTTTTATTGTTTTGTTTTTTGGGGTGGAGAGTGTAAAAATGAGGGCAAGACTCATTTGAGCCCTTTTAAGTTTTTGTTAGGGTATGGCTCCTCTACTTAGTTGTGCCATTGTTCTTATTGGTATGGTATAAATAAAACTTCTTTTTAAAATCTTGTTTCAATAGCTATTTACCTTGTATTTTATTTATGTTTTTAAAGATGATTAGTTAGATATTTGTGATATCTGTATTGGCTATCTCTGTGTTAATCAGAAGTGTAACATGTTAATGCCTGACTTAGCTATACTTACATCTCATATACTTTTGTCAAGTCTCTTAGAGAGCGGCATTTTTATCCTTACTTTCCTTATGGAGAAGAGGCACAAAGGTCTTAAGTATTGTGCCCAAGATCACTTTGCTAGTAAATAATAATGGAGCCAAATTTTGAACATAAGTTTTTTTCTGACTTTCAGAGCCCATGAAAGTGCTTGGTAGTCTCAAAGGGTAGTTTAGTAGTCCAGGTCTAGAACATGTGGTGCTGATTGCAGAAACCGTGGGAGATGAGAGGAAAAAAAATAAGTTGGGGCCATATTTTGAAGACTCTTAAAGAATTTGGAGATTCCTAGGCCTAGATTGAGAGGAATAGAGTTGGTAGGGTGGCTGAAGAGTCAGTGTTTGAGGATTTCTAAATTGGGAATTGGTCATTTTGTTATATAAATTTCTTTACGAATTCTTTGAATGTCACAAATATAAAAATTTAAAAATATTAGAATTTTGAATAATGGGCATAAAAAATTACAATAGAAGGGACGCACATGAAGATGAACTCTCTTATAGCATTAACAATGGGCTCTTTTCTGTGGTTATGACAATCTAAACATAAAAATTCTTGTTCTTTTTGGCCCTAGGGGTTATCTCAAAGGTTTGTTCTTAGTTTCATAATAAACAGATTATTCTTTTGGTTCAGGGTATGCTTATTTTAAAAGGGTGAGAAAGTCCTAAGGGCTTTAATTATAAATTTTGGATGTCTGAAAGACTTCAAAATTGTACATTAAATAACATTAAATCTTTCAGAAGATACAATAGGTTTTTTGTTGGCTTTTAATACTTGACTAAAGGCAGCCAACATCAGAGCCAAACCAGTAACTAGATAAAGGGCCAAATGATTGTTATAGAAAATTATCTTCTATTCCTTTTTCTTCAAGGCTATTATACCAACTTGATTCATTGTGGCGTGAATGAGACTTGTTTCATCTGAAAAGTTTTAAAATAGTAATACAAATTTATGATTTTTTGCTTCTTTTTAAAGGAAGAGATTTGTATTGTGATTATGATTTGTATCTATTATATTGCTATTACCTTTATTTTCTAAATTAAAAAATGAAATAAGCAAGTTGATTATTTTAGTTTCGTTAGAATTTATCATAAAGTTTTTAATAAGCATAAAGAAAGTAATTGTATATAAACAGATATATTTTACTTAGAATTTAACTTTATTTCTGGGTTCTGTTTAATGGAAAGTTTAAATCAGTAGTCCACTGTCTAGCTTGCTGATAAACTGTGATTTTTTTTCTTATATTGCTCTAAATGTTGTAGTAGAGTTCAACATAGGATAGCAGTTTGATTACCTTTACTTCTCAGTAGATTTGTACCATAATAAACAAAGATTATTTGTTCCTGTAGTTTTGCATCTGCTTATGTTGCCATTCCGTATAATTCAGTTCTGTAACCATAAAGGTCGTTTGGTGCACTCTGCTTCAGTGGTCCACGTTCGCAGGTTCGGATCCTGGGTGTGGACCTAGACCACTTGGTCAGCCATGCTGTGGTGGCAGCCCACCTATAAAAAATAGAGGAAGATTGGCAACAGATGTTAGCGCAGGGCAAAATCTTCCTCAGCAAAACAAAACAAAACAAAACAAAAAAGAAATAATTATAGATGTTAGCGTTGGTTTATTTATTTATTTTCCTTCTGGATAATTCAACAGGTAGTTTTTGAGCTCTTACCAGATGAGAAATTCCTTTTTTTTTTTTTAAATAGACTTTACTTTTTAGGGCAATTTTAGATTCACAGCAAAGTAAGTGGTAAGTACAGAGAGTTTCCATATACCCCTTATGCCACACATGCACAGACTCCCCCACTGTCAGCATCCCCCATCAAAGTGGTAAATTTGTTATAATTGGTGAACCTACGTTGACATTATTGCCCAAAATTCTTAGCTTACATTAGGGTTTACTCTTGGCGTTGTACGTTCTGTGGGTTTGGGCAAATGTATGATGGCATGTATCTACCATTATAGTATCATACAGAATAGTTTCACTTCTGTAAAAATCTTTTGTGTTCTCCCTGTTTGTCCCTCCTTTTCTCCTAACCCCTGGCAACCACTGATCTTTTTACTGTCTCCATAGTTTTGCCGTTTCCAGAGTGTCATATAGTTAGAATCATATAGTATGTAGCCTTCTCAAATGGGCTTCTTTCACTTAGTAATATGCATTTAAGGTTCCTCAATGTCTTTTTGTGATTTGTTAGCTCATTTCTTTTTAGTGCTGAATAATATTCTGTTGTCTCGGTGTACCACAGTTTATCCACTCACCTACCGAAGGACATCTTGGTTGCTTCTGTGTTTTGGCAATTATAAATAAAGTTGCTATAAACATCTCTAGGCAGGTTTTTGTGTGGACATAGTTTTCTACTCTTTTGGAGAAATGCCGAGGAGTGCAATTGCTAGATTGTATGGTAAATTTAGTTTTGTAAGGAACTGTCAAACTGAGTGAGAATTCCTGTTGTTCCACACCCTTGTCAGCATTTGGTGTTGTCACTGTGTTGGATTTTGGCCATTCTAATGGATGTGTAACAGAAGTTTTTTATTTAAGTGCTAGGCGTGATAAAGATAAATCACACCTAGAATCTGCCCTCAGGGAACACTTTATTAGATCAAATAGATTTGAACATTGAAAATAATTGTACAGAGTAGAAAGTAGATAAGTGACACCAGAATGATATTAGGTAACGTATCGTGGCTATTCAGGGATGAAGAGATTGTACCTGCAAAGTGAGTTATAAGGAAGAGCTGGTAATTAAGCTGGATATAGAAGGGTGGGCCAGATAGGGATATCCACAATGTTCTAGGTTGAAGTTGGTACTAACATAGGCCCTCTGGGAGCAGTTTGATCACACGTATGGAGATAGGAAAGTGTGGGGCCTGTACAGATGCAGAGAAATAGCCAGACTGGGCTAGCAGTGATTTTTAGGCGTTGAGAGAAGCAGTACAACTAGCGGTGGAGATAAAAGTTCAGGCTTTGGAATCAAATAGCTTAGGTTAAAATCCTGGTTCTAACATTTACCAGCTGTATATCTTGGACATAGTTATGTAATATCTTTAACCTTATCTGTAAAGTGTGAATAATAGTAGTACCCATCTCATTAGGTTATTAGGAGGATTAAGTGGTGTAATTAGGTCAAATGCTGGACATAGTGCCTGTCATTTGTATTTCATAGATGATTGATTGAGGTATATGTATATTACATACATACACAGACACACACACACACTCTCTCTCTCTCTGGAGTGTATTCTTCAATCAAAACTTTGAGAAGATCACTTCAAGGAAACAAATGAGGGAAAGCCACTCTGGTTGGAATTGCTCAATCTTTCTTTTGCTTCTTGAAAGGCTTTGAGGAATCTCTAGAACTCAAAGCAGAGAGGGAAAAGTAATGTAAGAGAGATAAGGTTGGATTTCTTTCAAGGCATTATGGATACAAAAGCAGAGAGTGAACTGAGTGACTCATGACTGAATGACATAATCAGAACTTTTTTGTTTTAGAAGGATCAGTTGGTAGCCGATTCCATTACAAGGAAGGATAGTTTATTCCTTTAGTAAACGTTTATTCAACAGCTAGTACAGTGGTAAATAATATTTAATGAAGCAAGGATACTTTTAGTTTTTCCCTGTTGTCACTTAGCATATAGTTTCTTGTCTTATTACTTCAATTGTATGTGTGTAAGGATGATCTCCCTAATGAAAGTGTTAGTCTTTGGAAACAGGAAGTTCTTTTGTATGCCCACAACACCATGGTGTTGGGAACCTGATGGATAGCCATTAAATTCCTTTCTCCTTTTCTTTTGTCTTTCCCTTATGTCTGAATGATATAGAGATCATATAAAATATGATCTTTGAGTGCAAAATGGAGTGCAAAGTAAAGTATGCTGTGTATGTGCATACATATCATGTAAAGTAGAAAGTGATTTTTTAAAGATTGGCATCTGAGCTAACATCTGTTGCCAATCTTCTTTTTTCTTTTTCTTTTTTTCCCTTCTTTTTCCTGCCTACCAAGTACACAATTGTATATTCTAGTTGTGAGTGCCTCTGGTTGTGCTATGTGGGATGCCACCTTAGCATGGCCTGATGAGTGGTACAATATTTGCACCCAGGATCCGAACCGGCGAAACCCTGGGCCACTGAACAACTTGACCATGGGGCCAGCCTCTAGAAAGGGATTTTTATATGAGCTGTAAATAGTCTTTTCAACATTTGTAAGAGAAGGAGGTTATTTCTAATTAGGGGAATCACAGAGAACTTCATGGAAAAGGTAGTATTGTACTAGACAAAGATTGGGTATATTTTCAATAGTAAGAAAGGGGGATCAGGCATTCTAGGCAGAATGGTATGATCAAAGGAACTGGAGCAGGAAGTGTGGGGGACATTTGGAAAATGCAGAGCTGTCTAGTTTCAAGAGAGGTCTTTATTAAGGGGACATAAAAGTAGTTATAGCCAGATTACGAAGGGTTCTGAATTCTAAAAGTGTTTGATTTTTCTGTATTAAAAGGGAGGAAGGCAGAGGGGGTGAAACAGAACTATAGGATGGTGGAGGTGGAAGGTGATTTGAGGTATGCTTCAGAAATATTAGTCTGGCAGCACTGTATATTATGGATAGGGTTAGTGTGTAGGATACGATGCAAAAATGCTGGAGATAGAAAGTTTAGTCAGAGATTATTATAAATTATCCAGAGAGAAATAAAATCTCGACTTGGTGTGTTGGCAGGGTACGTTGAAAATAAGGGCAGTTTTTTTTTTTTATTGACTTAATGATAGGTTACAATCTTGTGAAATTTCAGTAGTACATTATTGTTTGTCAGTCCCATTTGTTTATTCTTTCTATTGTTTCCCTTCTCTGAGAAGACATGGTGTCCGAAAAGATCCTTGTAATACTGATGTCAAAGAGTGTACTGCCTACGTTTTCTTCTTGAAGCCTTATGGTTTCAGGTCTCACCTTTAGGTCTTTGATCCATTTTGAGTTTCTTTTGGTGAATGGTGAGAAAGAATGGTTAATTTTCATTGTTTTACATATGGCTTTCCAGTTTTCCCAGCACCATTTGTTGAAAAGACTTTCTTTTCTCCATAGTATGCCCTCAGCTCCTTTGTCGAAGATAAGCTGTCCATAGATGTGTGGTTTTATTTCTGGGCTTCCAGTTCTGTTCCATTGATCTGTGGACCTGTTTTTGTACCAGTACCATGCTGTTTTGATTACTGTAGCTTTGTAGTATGTTTTGAAGTCAGGAATTGTGATGCCTCCCGTTTTGTTCTTTTTTCTCAGGATTGCTTTAGCAATTCGGGGTCTTTTGCTGCCCCATATGAATTTTAGGATTCTTTGTTCTAATTCTGTAAAGAATGTCATTGGGATTCTGATTGGGATAGCACTGAATCTGTAAATTGCTTTAGGTAGAATGGACATTTTAACTATGTTTATTCTTCCAATCCATGTACATGGAATCTTTTTCCATCTCCTTATGTCATCATCCAATTCTCTCAGAAAGGCCTTGTAATTTTCGTTGTATATGTCTTTCACTTCCTTAAATTCACCCCAAGGTATTATATTCTTTTTGTAGTGATTGTGAAAGGTATTGTGTTCTTGAGTTCTTTTTCTGTTAGTTCGTTATTAGAGTATAGAAGTGCTACTGATTTATGTAAATTAATCTTATACCCTGCAACGTTGCTGTAGTTATTGATTACTTCTAAGAGTTTTCCAATGGATTCTTTGGGGTTTTCTATATATAAGATCATGTTGTCTGCAAACAGCAAGAGTTTCACTTCTTCCCTCCCTATTTGGATTCCTCTTATTCCTTTTTCTTGCCTGATTGCTCTGGCCAGGACCTCCAGTACTATGTTAAATAAGAGTGGTGATAGAGGGCATCCTTGTCTCGTTCCTGTTTTCAGGGGGATGGCGCTCAGTTTTTGCCCATTGAGTATGATGTTGGCTGTGGGTTTGTCATATATGGCCTTTATTATGTTGAGGTACTTTCCTTCTATGCCCAATTTGTTCAGAGTTTTTATCATAAGTGACTGTTGGATCTTGTCAAATGCTTTCTCTGCATCTGTTGAGATGATCATGTGGTTTTTATTCCTCAGTTTGTTGATGTGGTGTATCACGTTGATTGATTTGCAGATGTTGAACCATCCCTGTGTCCCTGGTATGAATCCCACTTGATCATGATGTATGATCCTTTTGATGAATTGCTGAATTCTGGTGGCCAGAATTTTGATTAGAATTTTTGCGTCGATGTTCATCAGTGATATTGGCCTGTAGTTCTCTTTTTTCGTGGTATAAAATAAGGGCAGTTTTTAAGGCAGTTTTGGTGCTAGGATCTGTAGGATTTGGCAGCTGGTGCTTATGGAATGCAAAGGAGAGTGGGTCAGATGAAATGAGGTGTTAAATCTTGATGTCTTAGCATGATAGTTGTATGATTATGTGGTACATATTCATATGTGCCAAATACGGAGATGGTTTCTAAAATGCATATGAGATAGCTTCAGCTTTTCCTGGCATTTGTTTGGTTGAAAGTATGGGAACTGATGAGATTGATCAAGGAACATAGAGGGAGGAAAGAGGGCAAAGACAGAATCATACAGATTACTTAGAGACCAAGAACAGTCAGAGATAGAAACAAGAATGAATTGTTGGAGTAGTAGGAGAATATATTAACAAATTAGTCAAGAGAGGGAACTGCCTGAGGAAAAAAAGTGACCTACATTGTTAAGTGGGCATAGATGTTGAGGATGGTGGAGGTTGTGAAAGATTATTGGATTCGGTGGCTCAGCCAACGGCCTGTTAAGTACAAGGACTGGGCTGTGAGTGGTTGGCAAAAATAGTGGAATCAGACCATATTAACTAATGGATCACAGTTGCTTTTCTGTGGGCCATTGCTAGTTTGGAGCCTCCTTCTCTGACTGTTTTGTGTCTGGGCCATAGTGTGACTTATGGAGAATGCCCTACATTGCATCCTAGCCAGATTCCCTGATTTTTGAGCACAACTGTTTTCTTTTCTACTTTGTGGTAAAAAATCTGGAGAAATAGCTAGAGGGTGTTTGTTTCTCATTCTTTCTCATTTCTCCCAGAGTTTTAAAATTGCATGTAATGGAATTGAGGATTACTTCCATTTTTTCTGAGTACCTTAATGAGTCTGGATTTTCAGTAATGATTATGGTAAGTTGATGTTCTGAAATAAGTTAGCCTTTTGAGGAGATAAAAATGAAATTATGAATCAGATTAGTCTTTTGAGTATGTTTGATGGCCTTAGCCAACAAAACAGGTAAGCCTGTGTTGGGCCTCCAGTATTACTTTTCAACTGTTATGGGCCTCCATAATCTAGAAGTCCAGGAACTATTTGTGATGGTTGTTAGTTAAAGGAAGGAGTGAAATGGAGAAGGAATCTGTCAAAACACGGAGTAGAGCAGAGTTATTTAGGGTAGATCAAACTTGTTTACAGGACAAGCAGCAGGAAGCAGTGGTAAGTAATTGGAGAAGGGGTAGAAGGGCTAATGATGGATGGAGAAAGATTACATGGGAAGCCAAAGGGGGTCTGAATCGAATTATGTAACGGGAGAGTCTTAATGATACGGATCCTTCTTTAGACAGGTTGATGCAAACACTGTAAGGGGTGGGGTAGTGGGGTGGTACTTGATAATAAGAACTTATATATACCCAAAGTGTTGGTTTTTCCCCCAGAGTGTTATAGCAACTTTTCGATTTGTAAATGTAAACTTAGAAGGGAGTATGGCAGCTATAATTCAAATTATTTTGAGTTGGAATAATAAAAACACAGTTCTAACTCACTGAAAATTTGTTTATTTTTTATTGAGTTATTGATAGGTTACAATCTTGTGAAATTTCAGTTGTACATTAATGTTTGTCAATCATGTTGTAGGTGCACCACTTCATCCTTTGTGCCCACCCCCCACCCCACCTTTCCCCTGGTATCCACTAAACTGTTCTTAGTCCATAGTTTTAAATTCCTCATATGAGTGGAGTCATACACAGATTATCCTTCTCTCACTGGCTTATTTCACTTAACATAATTCTCTCAAGGTCCATCCATGTTATTGCAAATGGAATGATTTTGTTCTGTTTTGCAGCTGTAACTCACTGAAAATTCATCACCTATCTGACCACGTCTCTGTGGCTTCTCTTGTGAAATTATTTCGGTTTTAAGTTTAGGTGCCGTTTTATCCTTTATTTTCTCTCTTGAGTTTCGACTCTTATCTATTTCATCCTTTTCCATATCTAGACTGTGTGGGAAATAATTCAAGCTTATATCTAGCCATGTTGGAGACCATTGGAATGTGAATAAAACCTGTTTTTGTTTGATATAAATTTATACAAGTATATGATATTTTTCGTTTTGGATAGTTCTAATGTTTCTGGAGCACAGATTCTTTTCAGTATTGATTCTGACCAGTGTAGTAGATCCCAGACTGACTCTTTTTCTTTAAAAAATTTAAGCAATATTTTATATGCTTTTAAAGTTAGAGTGAGGACTATAAAAATAAAATCTAATGTGATTATAGCAAGCACATTTCCTAGGTTTTCTGGGGTGATTGAGATATTTAGATATTCTGTGTGATAGTCTGAGAGTCTTTCCTTATATTTGTCTCAGAAAACATAGTTGCTGAACTAGACCTAGTCTCTAAAATAGTGGTAGGTTAAAGGACACAAATAGAGCTGTAAGGAATGACAACCTGATGAATTAAGAAGTCACTGTGATGAATATTTTGTTTTTATTATTTATGTAAGGTTTATGTTAAAACTATTTCATGTCATTGTTTCCTTTCCAACACAGTTTTCAACTTGACCAACAATGTGGATTTGGACAACACCAAAAAGAAAATGGAGATATACCAAAAGGAAAACAAAGATGTTATTCAGAAAAATAAGTTGAAGCTGGTTGGTTGCTAAGTATTGTCTTCTTCTTCTTTTGTATTAGAAACGACTGCTTCCACACGATCCTTTAAAAAGCTATCTTCTTCTAAAACTAGTGCAAAGAATTTAATTGAAATTTAGGCCAGATGTAGGTAGGAGGCACACGTTACTGTAGCAAAATCAACTTTGACAACATTATTAAAATGTGTTCTATAGAAGAAAAAAAATTGTATACATGCAGAAATTTAATTGTCTACCTTAATTTAGCTGTTGTTTCTTTAGTACAACGTGGCTTTCTAGTTTTGGGGGAAAGCAGAGATAATTATTTTTGAGGTATTTTACCAGGAATTTGTAATTGTTGGTAAAAATGATACAAGTATATTTGGATTACATAGCTTGTATTTTCATCTTGTGTTTAGAAGGACTTCTTCCTTATGGTCTTAGAGTGTTTCATTTAGGCACCTCTTTCCTGCCATAAAGCTCTCAAGGAATTGACACTACATTCTTATTCCATTCATACTCAAACTGGCCTCCTTGGAAAGCTGTCTCATTTCTGAGAGCGTTGTTGTGCCATAAATTACTCTCTTTGCCCAGTAGCCTTCCTTGGGTACATCAGAAAATACATGCAAAATAGGTATGCCTAGGTAACTTGTTGCATTAGCCCTATTTAACTTAATAATGGAAGGTTGTTCCTTGCAAATGAGTGTGTTTTTCATTCATAGTTTTAAGCTAGGAAGTAAATAGAGTTGCAATGAAAGAATAATCTAATTTTAGGCTGGTTATATTATTTTAAAGTAGGAATTTCTAATTATCTGAAAACTTTATAATGATAGGTTACTGAATAAAACAAATACTTTATTTCATTCATGTTACAGTGAGATTATTTGGACTGCTTTTATTCTTCAGATTAATGTTCAGCACCTGTATATGTTATAGCTAAGTATTTTGGTCAATAATTCATTATCATTTATTAATTGACCATTTTGTGCAGAGCATTATACCTATTAGTGATTTTTACCTGGGTATTTGGTATTGACATAAGCATACAGACATAGGACACATTTTTAAGATAGTGCTAGTTAACATATATCAGTATGAGGTATTGGGTACAGCCCTCAAGTGGTCCATGGAGCATGGACTAGCTTACATGACTGATGTCTTTTTACTAACCTGAGGTAGCAACTTGCCTTTAGTGTCTCCGTGAATGTTGAAGTCATATTGTTCCAAAAAAATCAGAGTTGTATGGAAGAAAAAGAGGAAAAAGCAGTCTGTTGGATGATTATCGCATGTCACATGACCCATTTCTGACATAGAGAAACTATTACTAAGGTGTTTGCTAAGGAGATCTTATTTATTTCATGGAGCTGGCACCTAACATCTATCAGTGTGTCATGGGGAAACCGAATAAAGGTGATCTAATCTTGAAATAGAGTCTCAGTGAAGAATAGCTTAATTTTTATTTTTATTTTTCTGGATTCTCATGAGCAGCAGATTGCTGTGTAGAATGTCTATCAATTTAGAAAAAAATAATTCAGTTCAGTAAACATTTGTTGAACATCTGCTAAATAAGCATATAGTATAGAAAGATGAATAAGAACCCTGGTTTCTAGGGACCAGGTAATTTCAATACAGTCATAAGCACATGGAAAGTGCTATGTGCTTATTACTATGGGGGTACAGAGGAGGGATAGCTAATCCATCCTGGGAAGGTTGGGAAAGGCATTCCAGGTGAGCCTTGAAGGACAAGTAGAAGTTACCAAGGTGAAGAAGATTGGGCATAGGTGGGGGTTGGAGGGCTGCAAAAGAACATTCCAGGCAGAAAAAAATCATGAGCAAAGGCAAGAAGGCATGGATACTCATGTAGAGTTGTGAGAATTGTAAGTAATTCTATATTGCCAAAGTTCAATAGAGAGAGTTGAAGTTGGAGAAGTAGAAAAGGCCCAGGGTGACCTTATGTATTGTAAAAAGTATTTTGGACTTCTGTAGAACAGTTTTTTTCTTTTTTTTAATTGAGGTAATATTGGTTTAAAACATTACATAAATTTCAGGTGTGCATCATTATATTTTGACTTCCGTGTAGACTACATTGTGTTCACCTCCAACAGTCTAGTTGCCATCCATCACCAGCCACATGTGCCCTTTTATCCCTCTTACCCTCCCCCCACCTCCCTTCCCCTCTGGTAACTACCAGTCTATTCTCTATATGAATGTGTTTGTTTATCTTCCACATATGAGTGAAATCATGTGATATTTTAGACCGGTTACTTTTATATTTTAGCAGGTGAATCTTATCTTCAAATGAAAGCTTGCTCAGAATACTTTGGTTGAAGTGATAATGGGAGGATAGGCTGGATTCTCATCTGCTCAGTGTACCTTAAGGCATCTTATTAGGGAATTCTCAGGATTCCTTAGAGTAATGTTATAAAAACCTTGCTGTTGATGATTATCATTGAAGGGTTTTAAGCAAGGAAATAAGAAGGTATTGCCCTTATTAGAATAGATTTAGTGGTTTTATGGAGGTTGAATTTGAGAGCATCAAGCTTGGAGTTCAGGAGACTAGTGGGAGGTTATTGCAGTCATGTAGGTGAGTTAAGAGGTGCCTTAAACAAGGAATGGAGCACTATGGATGAATTAGGGAAATATTTTGAGTTTAAAATAGCAAGTCTTGGGGATGGATTAGAAGTGGCAATTGAAGGCAAAGGGAGTTGATTGGGTAAGGCAGTGCTGTTAGGAAGAACACAGAGATGTTTAATCTTTTAACCAGCTTTCTTTCTCTCAGTCCAAAACCTTCTTCATTGTTCCGTCAATGTTTGATTTTTAATGATGGTTATTTTCCCACTTATTCAGTCAAATAACTAGGAAACCAATATTTACTGAGGCCTGCTTTGTACAAAATACTCATATGTTCTATTTCAGTGAGAAAATTGAGGCTCCCGGTTCTTCATTGCCAAAGCCAATAAACTCTTTATTAGTCTGAATCTCATTTGGCCTGTAGGCAGTGCTTAGTGCAGGCTTCTCTCTTGGTGTTGAAACTTCCTTAACTTTTGTGGGGCTACTCCATTCTCCTCCTCATGCTGCTGCTCTCTCCTTCCTCTTTCATCCTCTTAGGAGGCATATCTTTCTTTCCTGTCTCTCTCTCTCTTTTTTTTTGTGAGTAAGATTGGCCCTGAGCTAACGTGTGTTGCCAATCTTCCTCTTTTTGCTTGAGGAAGATTGTTGCTGAGCTAACATCTGTGCCAGTCTTGCTCTGTTTTATATGTGGGATGCTGCCACAGCATGGCTTGATGAGCACTGTGTAGGTCCGCACCCAGGAATAAAACCTGTGACCTCCAGGCCTTCGAGGCAGGGTGTGTGAACTTAACCACTATGCCACTGGGCTGGCCCCCTCTTTCCTGTCTCGTAAGCACAGGTTCCTCTCAGTGCTTCTCTTTATGAGCTACCCCTTTATGCTGATTGCTCTGAAATGTTTCTGCAGCCCATTGTGTTTCTCCTGAGCTCCTAGAATTACATTATATACTATATCACTATATCTATATGGTAGATACATATTATTTATCTATAATATGTTCTTTCTGGATGTATTATAGGCACTTGTAATTCAGCATTTGACAGCTGAACCTTTTTTAATCTTCTCTCTCACACCTATTTCTCATATGTTCTTTCTCCAAATGTTCAACTCTTATCTGGACAGTCTTCACGTACTGTTGATAATCTTTCCTTATCATTTTTCAAACCTGGTTCCTCCTCTAAGTTTTATTATTTTTGCCTTATTTAGAGCTCTCATCACTTCTTACCTGGATTGTTGAAATATTCTTCTAACTAGTCTTCTTGTCTTCAGTCTTGAATCCCATTGATCTGTATACTTTACTGTTTCTAGTCATCTTTCTAAATGCATTTCCTGAATGTCTTCAAATGTCTTCCTGATTGCCTTAGTGTGGCACAGATTCTCTTAGTATGGTAGGATAGACCCTCATGATCTGCCCTTTGCTTGCCTGTTCAGCTTTGTCTAGAGCCTTCTTCTGTACTTCATGACTTCATACCCCAATACTTCATGACTTGGTCATACCAAGCATTCCTGCTTGATTCATGTCTTTGTACCTCGGTTTAGTCTGCCTAAATGACTGTTACACTCTCCAAAGGGGAGAAATACCTACTGTTTGAAATCTTAGCTCAACCTCCATGTTTTAGTTTCCTAGGGCTGGCTTATAATAACAGAAATTTATTCTCTCATAATTCTAGAGGCTAGAAGTCTGAAATCTGAAGTCAAGGTGTCATCAAGGCCATGTTCTCTCTGAAAGCTCTAGGGAAGAATCTTTCCTTGCTGCTTCTGGTTTCTGATGTTTGCCAGCAACCTTTGGCACCACTCCAATCTTTGCCTCTGTCTTCACATGGCCTTCTCCCATGTCTGTCTGTATCTGAATTTCCAGTATGACATCATCTTAATTTGAGTACATCTGCAAAGACCCAATTTCCAAATAAGGTTACATTTACAGGTACCAGGGGTTAAGATTTCAACATATATTTTTGGGTACACATTCAACCCCATGACACTCTATATGAAGTCTTTTCTGACTCTGGCTGTCCTTTATCATTGCCAGGAGGATTTACATATTGCTTATATGTCACTGTTTTAGGCTCATCCTTTTCTGCTTATGGGCCTCCTATCAAGTAGTTCACTTTTCCACCCTCGTATCACAGCCCCTCAGTTTTTATATTTATTCTTACTAATCATTTTGGATCAAGTTTGAATTCGCTTCTCCACTGGAGGCCTGAGTCAGAGTAGCAACCTCACTAAGTAACAGAGGAGGAAAAATTTGTAAAATAATAGATAGAGATTTTAATAGGACTTAGCAACTAGTTTAAGGGGCTTGGGGAGGGAAGAGGGAGTAAACAAAGATAACTTTGAGGTTTCAGCTTAAGTTGACTGAGACGTAGTATAGGTTAGCAGAAATAAGGAATATAGAAGCATAATCAGCTTTACAAGAACAGATGCTAAGCTTAATTTTATATATACTGAGTTTGAATTCTAAGTGAGACATTTTTGTCTGAGAACCTTGTTTTTTGAGGGGTTTATCTAAGGTCTGAGTTGAAAAAATCAAATAGGTTTTAAAATATTATTTTACATAAAAAATATACTTTTCTCCCAGGTCTCTGTTAATTCATACGTTATGCTAGTGATCCTCAAACCTGTTATGCTCTCTTCCCCATTCTATATTCACATTGAAGTGCCATAAATTCTCAATGTTCTGTTGAATTAAAAAAAAAATACTACAACGTTTTCAAGAGCAACAGTCAAGATTTTAAAATAAAACCATTCAGATTTTACTGTATTTCTCATTAATAAGACTTAGAGAGCACAGACTATTTATTTTAAGTATGAATTAGAGTTGGAATAAATTTCAAAGCCTGAAAGCATTTAATATTTCTGAGGAACTTCATAAAAGGGGAATGAGTAGATCTCTAGTTCATTCTGTCTGCGTGTAGCTTTGAACTTTGAGTTTTTCAGTCCACAAAGAGGACTCTTGAAATTTAAATGCTTGTGTTAGAAAATAACTTCAATTTTTCAAAATTTACCCTGAGTGAATGCTATTTGGAACTCTAGCATCATGAAGATTTATTTTAGCTTGGGAAAAATAACTAAGTACTGTGATAAATTTTCATTATCTTATATGTTCTGGAAGTTTTTTCTATTAAATAAGCCAGACTTTTAAATGGAGTATTTCAATCAATAGTTCTGTGTGGAGATTGTCTGTCTGTTATTGTTGTTGGGTTTTTTGTTTTGTTTTCCTTATTAAATCTCCTAAAATGAATGGCTTGAAACTGTCTGTAATAATTATAAATAAATAAACCCATTACTGAGCACAGTTCCTATAGGTCCACAGCTGGGCTCAGCATTCTTTGTTTAGGTGTTTAGTCCTAGATGACATTCTCCAGTAGTAACATATCCACATGGTATAAAATGGATTCTGGTTCCTTCAAAGTGAAATTGCTGCACTATTAAACAATAAGTGATGTGTGTTTTATGCTTCCAAAAAAGAAAGTATCAGAGAGTGAGGGTTGATTTTGGTTATTGAATTTATACTGTGCTATATATAAATGTTTCTGTTTTAGACTCGGGAACAGGAGGAATTGGAAGAAGCTTTAGAGGTAGAACGACAGGAAAATGAACAAAGAAGACTATTTATACAAAAGGAAGAACAACTGCAGCAGATTCTAAAAAGGAAGAATAAGCAGGCTTTTTTAGATGAACTGGTACGTATTAATGCTAATTGTGATTAAAAAATCAGTAGTTTTCAGGGTTTAGCTTTCCTATTTATTATGCTGGATAATGATATTTAAATGGCATTTCTATAGTTTGTGCTGATGTATTCAACTTCTGTGCCTTTGTTTTTTTAAAAACTTGTTGAGAATGGGCTATGTGTTCTAGAAGTGGGTGGAAGTAGAGAGGAGGAGATGCTAAGAGCAGAGTTCTTGAAGCTCCACTCCTCTGGGGAAGCTGATCTATGAGGGAACCTTCCTACTGAGTGAAGAGCCTGTGAATTGGAAAGGATCCTGATAGCTAGTTAGTCCCAGTTCCTCTTTGGAAAAGAAGTTGCTGTCACTTCAGAGGTGTGCCCAGCCTCTGCACTGCAGGTTTTCAAGGTAAAAAAAAGTTTGAAAGGAAGAGAAAAAGAGGAGAGTGATGTCAGCATCGTTGTGGAGTGAGCTCTTCCCTTAGTCTCTCCGCCCTAATATACAACGAAAGTGACATCCATAAAGCAACAGACGACACCCACCCACACAACACAACAGACGTCTGAGAGATCCACACAGATATATGTCTGAAGGTGGGAGTGCTGGACCCCCTGGAAGGCAATAGAAGGAGGTAAGTAGATCTCTTCTACCTCCACCATTGGCAGCAATCTAGGGCGTGGGACCTTGGGTGGTGGCTGACGCATGACTTGAGAGAAGAAAGAGGAAAAGACAGCCTTCTGTGGGAACACTTTCACTCTCAGAGTTGCCTCCCAGTCCCTGGGAATGCTCCACTCCAAGGCAGCTAAGCAACTGAGAGGGTGTCCCAAAAAGTTGAGCAGACCCAAGTGTGCAGCCAGTGAGTGTGGAGCAGTAGTGCAGAGCAGGAATGTGGGCAGGAAAGAATGTGCCCCCTCCCCCTCATTCCACCTGGTGCATCATCTCTGCCATCAGCCAGGGCAGGGGATCCTCACCAAAGCACCTGTGCCTATGTGTGTAAAGCAGGAGTGGCCACATGCAGAGAGCCCTTTTGGCAGAGCTTCCAACGGACAGGAACAACTGCCAGAGGTCATGATGGGCTCAGAAAACACAGACTGTGCCCCACCCAGTGGTGGCAGGTGGAATCTGTGACCAGATACCGCCACTATGTGACAGCAAAAGTCCTCCCCATCAAATAGCATGAAGAAATATATTAACACTACAGACGAGAAGGAAAATGACAAGTACCCAAGAATGAATCCTGAAGTCACAGAAGTTTACAATCTAAATGACCGGGTATTCAAAATAGTTATCATAAAGAAACTCAATGAGGGGCCTGCCCATGACTGAGTGGTTAGGTTCACACGCTCCGCTTCGGTGGCCCAGGGTTTTGCCAGTTTGGATCCTGGGCATGGACATGGCACCGCTCATCAGGCCATGTTGAGGTAGCATCCCACATGCCACAACTAGAAGGACCCACAACTAAAATATACAACTATGTACTGGGGGGATTTGGGGAGAAAAAGAAAAAAAAAAAAAGAAGATTGGCATCAGTTGTAAGCTCAGGTGCCAATCTTTAAAAACAAAAGAAACTCAATGAGTTACAAGAAAACTCAGAAAGACAGTCAGTGAACTCAGGAATAAAATTAGTGAGGAGAGGAAATTCTTCACAAAAGAGATTGAAACTATTTAAAAAACCTAATCAGAAATGTTAGAGATGAAGAACACACTGAATGAAATTTTTTGAAAATCTGGAATCCTTAAAAAACAGAGCTGATCTTATAGAGGACAGAATTAATAATTTAGGGGACTGAAATATAGCAATGCTTCAGGTGGAGGAGGAGAGAGAACTAAGACTAAAAAGAAATGAAGAGATTCTCTGAGAAATATCTTAATTATCAAATGCAACATAAGGATTATAGGTATTCCAGGGGGAAAAAGGAGCAGAGAGCTTGTTCAAAGAAATAATAACTGAGAACTTCCCAAACATGGAGAAGAAACTGAAATTACTTGTAAATGAAGCTAATAGAACTCCTAATTACTCTAATGTAAAAAGATCTTCTCTGAGGCATATATTAGTAAAACCAGAAAAGTGACGAGAAAACATATTAAGGGCAGCAAGGCCGAGGAAAATAACCTACAATGGAACCCCTATCAGGCTTTCAGCACATTTCTCAACAGAAACCTTACAGGATAGGAGAGAATGGAATGATATATTCAAAATACTGAAAGACAAAAACTTTCAACCAGGAATACTCTATCCACTGAAACTATCCTTCAGGTACAATGAAGCTATAAAAACTTTCCCAGATAAACAAAAGCTGAGGGAGTTAATCGCCACAAGACCCCTGCCCCCTCCTTACCACCCCCCCTCCACAAGAAATGATCAAGACGGTCATCATACATGAAAATAAAAAAAACAAAAGGTTTTACAAAGCCTTGAGCAGGGAAATAAATAGGCAAAATCAGAACGTTGCAGCTCTCTATCAGAACAGTGAGCAAACACTCAATTATAGCATTAGAGATAAAGGGAAGGAAAGCATCAAAAATAACTGTATTCAGTACATTTTAATCACAAACTCACAACACAAAACAGGATGAGTTGTGACAACAATAACCTAGACAGGGAAGAAGAAAGGGGTGGAACTTGCTTAGATTAAGAAGATAAGAGGCTATCAAAATGTGGAGTATCTCATCTGTGAGATCTTTTATACAAACCTTGTGGTAACCACTAAACAAAAAATCAGAACAGAGACACAAATAATAAATAAAGAGAAAAGTGAGAAAACCATCATAGAGAATCACCAAACTGAATTGGCAGTTGGAAATACACAGGATGAGAAACATGGGAAATACATAACAACTGGAAAACAAGTGATAAAATGGCAGTATTAAACCCTCATATATCAATAATCACTCTAAATGTAAATGGATTGAATTCTCCAATCAAAAGACATAGAGTGGCTTTATGGTTTAAAAAACAAGTCTCAACAATATGCTGCCTCCAGGAAACACAGCTAAAGAGAAACACAGGTTCAGAGTAAAGGGATGGAATACAATACTTCAAGCTAATGGCAAACAAAAAAAGCAGGTATTGCCATGCTTATATCAGACAAAGTAGACTTCAAGATAAAAAAGTCTGTCTTTCGAGAGACAAAGAGGGGCAGCATATTACTAATAAAAGACACTCCACCAAGAGGACATAACACTTATAAATATATATGCACCTAACATAGCACCAAAGTACATAAAGCAACTATTAACAGGCGTAAAAGGAGAAATTAACAGCAACACAATTATAGTAGGGGACCTCAGCGCCCCACTTACATCAATGGATAAATCATCCAGATAGAAAGTCAGCATAGAAATATTGGAATTAAATGAAACAGTAAACCAGTTGGACTTAACAGATATATGTAGAACACTCCGTCCAAACTCAGCAGAATATACATTCTTCTCAAGTGCACATAGACCATATGTTGGGAAACAAGGCAAGCCTCAACAAATTTAAGAAGATAGAAATCATATCAACCATTTTTCCAACCATCATCCTATGAAACTAGAAATCAATTACAAGTAAAATGCTGGGAAAGTCACAGACACGTGGAGACTAAAGAGCAGGATACTGAACAAGCAATGAATTATTGAAGAAATTAAAGGATAAACCAAAAAATATCTGGAGACCAATGAAAATTCACCATACCAACTCATATGGGTTGCAGCAAAAGCAGTCCTAAGAGGGAATTTCGTAGCAATACAGGCCCACCTTAACTAACAAGAAAATTCTCAAATAAGGAATCTTAAACTACAACTAACAGAACTAGAAAAAGAAGAACAAAAAAAGCCCAAAGTCAGCAGGAGGGAAGTAATAAAAATTAGAGCAGAAATCAATGAAATAGAAACCCAAAAAACGGTAGAAAGTGTCAGCAAAACTAGGATCTGGTTCTTGGAGAAGAGAAATAAAATTGACAAACCCATAGTCAGACTCACTAAGAACAAAAAGAGAGAAGGCTCAAATAAATAAAATTAGAAATGAAAGAGGAGAAGTTTACAACAGATACCACAGAAATACAAATGACTATATGAGAGTGCTATAGTGCTATGAAAAACCTATATGCCAACAAACTGGACAATCTAGAAGAAATGGATAAATTCTTAGACTCATACAACCTCCCAAAACTGAGTCAAGAAGAAATGGAGAATCTGAATAGACCAATCACAAGTAAAAAGATTGAAAAGGTAATTGAAAACCTCCCCAAAAATGAAAGTCCAGAAGCAGATGGCTTCTCTGGAGAATTCTATCAAACATTTAAAGAAGATTTAATACCTGTGATTTTCAGAGTATTCGAAAAAGTTGAAGATGACAGAACACTTCCTAACTCATTCTGTGAGGGCAACATCACCCTGATCCAAAAGCCAGACATGGACAACACAAAGAAGAAAAATTATAGGCCGGTATTGTTGATGAACACAGATGTGGAAATCCTCAACAAAATGTTGGCAAATCGAATACAGCAATACATTAAAAGGCTCATACACCAGGGTCAAGTGGGATTTATGCCAGAGATGCATGATGGTTCAACATCTGCAAATCAATAAATGTGATACACCACCTTAACAGAATGAGGAATAAAAATGTAGATGTAGAGAAAGCATTTGACAGGATCCAACATCCATTTATGTTAAAATCTCTCAATGAAATGGGTATAGAAGGAAAGTACCTCAACATAATAAAGGCTATATATGACAAACCCACAGCCAACATCATACTCAGTGGTGAAAGACTGAAAGCCATCCCTCTGAGAACAGGAACAAGACAAGGGTGCTCATTCTTTCCACTCCTATTCAACGTAGTACTGGAGGTTTAGGCCAGAGCGATTAGGCAAGAAAAAGAAACAAAAGGTATCCAAATTGGCAAGGAAGAAGTGAAACTCTCACTGTTTGCAGATGACGTCATTATAGAAAATCCTAAAGAATCTATCAGAAAACTATTAGAAGTAAACAATAACCACAGCAGAGTTGCAGGGTAGAAAATCAAACTTAAAACATCAGTTGCATTTCTGTACCCTATGAACTAACAGAAAGAGAACTCAAGAATACAATACCATTTACGATCACAACAAAAGAATAAAATATCTAGAAATAAATTTAACCAAGGATGTAAAAGACCTATACACTGAAAACTGTAAGACATTATTGAAAGAAATTGATGATGATGTAAATAATTGGAAAGACAGTCCATGCAGGTGAATTGCAAGAATAAACATAGTAAGGGGCCACCCCGGTGGCACAGTGGTTAAGTTCACATGTTCCATTTTGGCGGCTCGGTGTTCACTGGTTTGGATCCCATGTGCGGACCTGTGCACCGCTTGTCTAGCTGTCCTGTGGCAGGTGTCCCACATATAAAATAGAGGAAGATGGGCATGGATGTTAGCTCAGGGCCAGTCTTCCCCAGCAAAAAGAGGAGGATTGACAGCAGATGTTAGCTCAGGGCTAATCTTCCTTAAAAAAAAAAAAAAAACATTCTTCACAGGAATAGAACAAAGAATCCTAAAATTCATATGTGGCAATAAAAGACCCCGAATAGCTAAAGCAATCCTGAGAAAAAAGAACAAAGCTGGAGGCATCATAATCCCTGACTTCAAAATATACTACAAGGGTATAGTAATCAAAATTCTGTGGTATTGGTGCAAAAACACACACATAGATCAATGGAACAGAATTGAAAGCCCAGAAATAAAATCACACAGGTATGGACAGCTAATCTTTGACAAAGGATCCAAGAACATACAATGAAGAAAGGAAAGTCTCTTCAATAAATGGTGTTGGGAAAACTGGACAGCCACATGCAAAAGAATGAAAGTAGACTGTTATCTTCTACCATACAGAAAAATTAACTGAAAATGGATTAAGGAAGGTAAGATGTGAAATCATAAAACTCCTAGAAGAAAATATAGGCTGTACATCTTTTCACATCGGTCTTACAAGCATATTTTTGAATACCATGTCTACTCGTGCAAGGGAAACAAAAGAAAAAGTAAGCAAGTGGAACTTCATCAGACTGAAGAGCTTCTGCAAGGCAAAGGAAACCAAGAACAAAATGAAAAGACAACCCGCCAACTTGTAGAAAATATTTGCAAATCATAAATCCAACAAGGGATTAATCTCCAAAATATATAAAGAACTCATACAGTTCTACCTCAAATAACAAATGACTCCATCAAAAAATGGGCAGAGACATTTGGAACAGACATTCTTCCAAAGAAGATATACAGATCCCAACAGACACTTCAAAAGATGTTCAGCATCAGTAATCATTAGGGAAATGCAAATCAAAACTACAGTGAGATATCACCTTACACCTGTTAGAATGAGTGTAATTACCAAGACAAAAAATAGCAAATGTTGGAGAGGATGTGGAGAAAAGGGAAGCCTCATACATTACTGGTGGGAATGCAAAGTTGTGCAGCCACCATGGAAAACAGTATGGAGATTTCTCAAGAAATTAAAAATAGAAATACCATATGACCTAGCTATCCCACTACTGGGCATTTATCCAAAGAACTTGAAGTCTGCAATTCAAAGAGACTTATGCACCCCTGTGTTCATTGCAGCATTATTCACGATAGCCAAGATGTGGAAACAACCCAGGTGCCCACTGACTCATGAATGCATAACAAAGATGTGGTATATATATATATATATATACAATGAAATACTACTCAGCCATAGAAAAAGTCAAAATCGTCGCATTTGCAACAGTGTGGATGAAGCTTGAGGGTATTATGTTAGGCAAAATAAACTAGACAGAGGAAGACAAACACTGCATGATTTCACTTATATGTGGAAGGTAAAGAAACACATGGGCAAGGAGAACAAATTAGTGGTTCCAAAAGGGGTTGGGGGTTGAGGGATTGGGCATAAGGGGTAAAGGGGCACATTTATATGGTGACTGACAACTAATAATGTACAACTGAAACTTCACAATGTTTATAAACTATTATGACCTTAATAAAATAATTATAAAAACCTATTGTCAATATCCACTTTATTTTCAGATGAGAGAGTCTTCTTATAACTGACGTAGCCAGTGTATTATTAATGGATTCTTTATATGTTTCTAAGTTTACTGAAAACACATTGTTTTCAATGCATTTGTCTCCTGATTAATACTGGTTTTCTAATAACTAGCTCATTTTTATTTTGGCTCCATGCTCAAGTTTATAGTGACTCTGGTTACTCTATGAGAACTATGTTCTGTATTTTTGCCTAAAAAAGAATATACTTGAAAGAAATGGCAGTATTTTGCAAGTTATTGGTGTCTTACACCAGTTAGCTCCCCAAGTAGTCAGCATTGTTAGATAATAGCAGTAATAATAACTAAGGTTTATGAAGTGTTTCATAGATCTGACAATATATTGTGTGATGCTTATAACCCGGTGTGATATTGATGAACTCATAACTAGAAAATCATCTTCTTCAGGAAAGTCTTTTTGCATTTTTTTCCTTTCCCTTTCTGTTCATGTAAGTGATTTCCATGTGGTGTTAACACAGTTAACTCCTTGGTCTAGTTGATATGCTGTAAGATATTATTGTGTGATTGGGGAAATACCTATGTGTCTATTTTTCTGCTGTACTTTTGCCAAAAGGCAACTAACCTGGAATAAAAAGAAAAAGGAAGATTGCTTAAATTAGAAGTAGGTGGAAAAGAAGTAGGTGACAAAGTAAAGGAAAAGTAATGGTAAGGGCATTAATGAGGTTTAGACAGAAAATGCTTATCAGACACCCTGTCTACTTTGTGTGAGTGAAAAGTAGATTTGGTCTTAAAAATGAGGACAGCGGCATATAAAGTAGGATATGGTGTTTTCCCTAGAAAACTCCATTTATTTTTCTTGAAACTATTACATCGCAGGTACGACTGTAATAGTTGAAATGACACGTGTTGTGTTTTACTTTTTTCATAGGCATATATTTTGTGAGAAATTAAAAACCTTAAAGGATGAATTAGTAAATATTGATGTTATAATTGTTTTATTGAATGTTCTTTTTCTTATTTTATACAAAGAGGAACACATTTTTTCTTTGGTAATGCTTCTCCTCTATACAATTAATTGAATTGATTCGAAATATGGAACTCAGATATAAAATGTAACACTTATGATGAAACTTTTTAACGTAAGATGAAAACATTTGAAAAATGTTCCATGTGATACACAGAGTTTTTAGAGTTTATTTTGAGGTTAGCTAGCTGTGCATAGTAATTATTCTTGCATATTCTTTTAGTCATCAAAATACTAAGTTTTGCTGCATCATTGAGCTGCTCTTGGCGTGGAGCTCCCCTTCAATTCAGTGGGGCATGAAGCAAGATGTGAAACTGCCAGTGTTGGACATTGTGTATAACCTGGAGTTAATATTGGTTTTTGTGAGACAGCCCCGCCCCCCAACTTCCTGTTTTCTTCACCTGCAAGTCATTACTGCACATACTTTCTTCGCTGTTTAGATCATGTAACATGGTGGTTAAATAATCCTTAGCAATTTACTGTATTCATTCCAACAGTTAATTCCTGCAGATTGGGTTAGAATACCACTACAGTTTGAATTTCTTGTTTTCATTTTAAAATTTATTTTAAAAAATTCTTTGTTACTTTAATTTTTGAATATTTATTAAAAATTTTTTTGTTGAAATGTTAACATAAACCTTTAGTCCTTATTAACTAATTGAAAGAATTCATTAAATTTCCTTTTATCCTCTTGAATCCTTATTAAGTAGAAGAATACATTGTATTTCTTTTTCTATGTATGTTCTTGTGTTAGATTTTGTAAAAAAGATACCATTGACATTTGTAAATAGGTTTAGAAGCTTAAATCGTAGAAATATTTTCTGGATCTAATTTAGGCAACAAGTACTACTTATTAGAATTCTTTTCTCCTGTGTTTAGGTTTGGTCCTTGTGCTAAAAGTCAGTGTTTAACCTTTTAAAAAGCATTAGCATTACATTATAGTGTATGTGATAGGATTTTAATGTTATGGTCTTAATGTTTATGGCTTAGCATTTACCATAATGTTGCCTAAAAAGTCCATTTATTTAATCCTAACTGTAAATTAATTTTTTTAACAGTTTGGAAAAACACTTTTATATAGGTCTTGACTTATTAAATGTTTTTACATTCCTGTTTGAAAATTCTCTTCAGCTTATGTCTTAAATTTTGTATGGGCTAATATTGTTGTCAAATGCAGTAGCTGATTTTTATTAGAAATATTTTTTGCCAGATGGCTTGCTTAAAGTCACTTAAAATAATCTTTAAAAAATGGTCATTATAAAGATTTTAATGAGTATTACAGGCAGTCTTATTAAAATTTCTGTAAATATTAAACAGTGTACCTTCAGGCAATTAATGTAGGTTAGTTAACCTTCCAAGGTAAAATGGAAAGCTAAGAAGACTGAAATAACTTGAAAGGCTGATCTGCATTTTATGTATTCCTAAGAGCGTGTGTGTTTCTCATAGTTTATTTTACTCTCTAGATTTGTTGTTGTTGTTAGAGCTCCTACTTAATTCAACTTTAACATTTACAAAGATTTTCAGGCTCCAAAGTTTTGAGTGCTAACGTGGAATAAAGCATATTTCAAATAAATTGTATGACTTAGTATCAAAATTAGTCATAGATTCCTACAATGTTTATTTTTATTAAATTTCAGCTGTTTTACCAAGACATTTTAATATTCAGGTCCTTTTATGTGAAAGTGAATCCAGGATTAAAACAAGCCAAAGTAGTGATTAGCAACTTTTTTTGTAAATGAACACGTTGCTTTGCTTTTACATAAGAACTTTTACTTTTTTAGAGTAAATACCAGGTATGGAAGAACATTTAAATTAACTTAGAGTATAAATTGGGAAGCATTGCTTTAATTTTTTAGCCAAGGAAATTTATTTTTCTTCTTTAGTTTTTACATATGAAAAGATAGTAATAGCTTTTAAAAGATATTTTGGGCTACAGCACATTTAAAATGTCCTTTAATTTTATATTTTATTATAGAGTTCTTAATGGGAAGCTAGAAAAGCTGCAGGAATTCACTGCAATTCCATTACTAATGCACTGGTAATACTTTGTTGTAGAATATGAAAGGTATCGAAGTATATTCTCATAGTATATTTCATTTATTTTCCTTCATTATTGCTAAAGCCAAGTCAAAAAGATTTTGTTCCTTAATAAGGGTCTATTTTGTAAATAAAATTTATGTTCTTCCATTTACTTTTAAAAGTTTTAACCTTTGTAACATTGCTCTTGCGAGGCACTTCTATTACAAAATCTTGAAGTACAAATTTGTTTTAGGATAATTCTGTTGAAATACATTGCTTGTTATTTGTATGACTTTTGTACTATAACCTTAAAAGGAATTCCTTTAAATATATTAATTAGCCACATTTGTGCCTAAAACTGTTAATAAGCTGTTAGATTTCAAAAGAAAATTAGATTCTGCTATATATTTGCTTTCATATTATAAAATGTTACTATAGTTTTTTTCACGATTAAATTCTGTGTAGTTACTATTTTAAAAATCAGTAGGCCATTTGAAGTATATGTGTGTTTTCATAGGTAACCTTGGTATAGGAGATACAAATGTGTTTGTACTTTAATTTTTGTTTATAGATATAGAAAGTACTGGGTGTATGTATATGTATGATCTCCTTCTCTTCTGGCCTTCCTCTGCATATGTTTCTATGTTCTTATTTAACTAACAACTCAGAAAGGAAAAAGTCTGGATATCATTTAGTTTAGACCTTAGCTCCACAGCACTTTAAACATGTAAGAAGACTTCATATTAAACAGAATTGAATAACAGTCGTCTACATATAAGAATTAGTTAGTTATTTGCTTGTGTTATTAATATTTGTGTGCATAGATTTGTGTAAATAGTGGCCCTGATTTACTATTAATATGAGAGATTAAAAATGTTTACTATCATTTTGTCAATTAAAAAATTTAGACTTACTTTCTAAAAATAAGTTAAGGAGAAAATATACTTTTGGTTGTACTTGACAATCGTTCCATTATGCAAAACAGAACAAGAATCATATCCAAACGGCCTCAGGTGAAATCTAATGGGAAACAATTTCAAACTGATCTGAACTCACTGGTAAAACGAATGTGTCTTTAGATAAACATCTGATCTAAGTTATAGTACTTTGTACTACTCTTTTTGTGATTAGCTTCTAATTTTTTTATTTTAATAAATGTGGTTGGCTTTACTAGATGAAATAAGACCTTATTATAATGTCTTTAATATGGAGTTTATAAAAATACTTTTTTGCAAGTTATTTTGATTTATGAGTCAAAAACAGCCTTTTGTTTATTATGGAATGTTAACATTTTTTGTAAAGTGTTGTCCATAAAGTGAATATTTAAGTTGACATCAAATGCATATAGAAAGGCATAATTTAAAATAAAAGACTTGCTCCTTTTTAGTTTTTCCTTTTTAACTTTCATTTTTCACTGTAACTTTTCTCCTAGGAAAGTTCTGATCTCCCTGTTGCTCTACTTTTGGCTCAGCATAAAGACAGATCCACCCAATTGGAAATGCAGCTTGAGAAACCTAAACCTGTAAAACCAGTGACGTTTTCTACAGGTATCAAAATGGTAAGCTTTATTTTAATTGCTTCTCTGAAAGATATATTTCAAGGATTATACTTCATATTTTTATATTGATTTCTGGAGATAAACTGAAAGGTTCGGATGTTTAAGAACAGTGATCTCAGCTGGATGTCTAGAAATATGAATATGTGTAGTGTAAGAGGAAAGTGAAAAGTAATGATTTTCAAAGTACACAGCACAGTTTTGTTGTGTAGGATATTGGGTTTGTAAGTGTTTTCTTATTCTACATAAATTTTTAAGCTTGTAGTATAGGAAAACAATGTTTCTTAAAAGAAAATGCAGACTTCCAGTTCCTCATATGGCATGTAAGAAAGTTGGAAGTTGCCACTCCATTCTAACAAGTAAAAAGCTGAACACAGTGAAAACTGAACAACATTCCTTAGATCCGTAAATGGAGAGAGGTCAAAAGGCAAACCGCTGCCCTTAAAGTTGGAGAGATGGACAGAGAATGTGGAGAATCACAACTTACCAGAGCAGCAACCTTGCTGGGAGCCAGTGCTGGTGTAGGGAAACCCGAATTGTAATTGACAGATTGCTGGAGGCTCAATGTGGACAACTCTGGAGGTGAAAACTCCAGCAGCAATCAGCCTTTGGAGGGCCTCCAAATTTTTGTGAGTTTTACCTCTTGCATCTCTGCCAGGTTCTCTCAGTGAATATCAAAGAAAAATCTCCTTGTGCTTCTGGCAGCAGAAGGGAAAAGGAACCATTTTGAAATGTGCCAGAGCATTCTGTTCTTCTTAAGAAGGCCTGCCCTCAGGAGAAGCTGTTTTACCAGAGCCTAACCTTCTCTAGTTTTATCAGAGCCTGACGTGGGGGAAGGGAAATACCCAGCTCCAGCCACTCAAGCCTTCCATGTGGGAAGAGGGAAATACACAACTTCAGCCCACTCTAACCATCCTCCAAGAGGAGGGAGGGAGATGGACTGAGAAGCATTTGTGAAGTTCACAATCTAGAAGTAGAGGCTGTCTAAAAGACTGAGACCTAATATAGGACTGTACAGCTCAACCCCTCCCCCCCAAACCTTGCCACCACATTACTAAGACCTATTTATAGCAGCTCCTTTTACCCAGTGCATCATGCCTGGTTACCAAGAAAAAATTACAAGACATACTAAAAGGTAGAAGACACAGTTGGAAGAGACAGAGTGAGCATCAGAAACAGGCTCACCCAACGTGCAGGGATGTTTGAATTATCAGACCAGGAATTTAAGACAGCTATGATTAGTATGTTAAGGGTATGATTGGATAAAGTAGACAACATGCAAGAACAGAGGGGCAATCTTGAGAGATGGAAATGCTCAGAAAGAACCAAAAAGAAATAATAGAGAAAAAACCCGTTGTAACAGAAATGAAGATGACTTTGATGGGCTTATTAGTAGACTAGACATGGCCGAGAAAAGAATCTTTGAGCAAGAGGATTTATCAACAGAATTCTTGAAAACTGAAAACCAAAGAGAAGAAGACTGGGAGGAACAAGAAACAGAACAGAATATCCAAGAACTCTGGGACAGCTACAAAAGGTGTAATGTATGTGCAATGGGAATACCAGAAGGAGAAGGAGAGAGATGAACAAAAGATAGATTTGAAACAATAACAACTGAGAATTTTCCCCAAATTAACATCAGATACCAAACCAAAGATCCAGGGAGCTCAGAGAACACCCAGTAGGATATATGCCAAAAAAGACTACATCTAGGCATCTCATTTTCAAATTACAGAAAATTGAAGATAAAGAAAAAATCCTGAAGAAGCCAGAGGGAAGAAAACACCTTACCTATAGAGGAGCACTGATAAGAAGTATATCTGGCTTCTTCTCAGAAATGAGGCGAGCAAGAAGAGAGTGGATGAGAGAGTTAAGGTATTGAGAGAAAAAAGCTGCCAACCTAAAATAATGCACCGTGCAAAATTATTCTTTGGAAGTGAAGGAGAAATAAAGGTTGTCAGACGAGCTAAAGTTGAGGAAATGTTCTGCACTAGACCTTCCGTATGAGAAGTGTTATAAAAAACGTTCTTTAGAGACAAAGAAAATAATGTAAGTTGGAAATTCAGATCTGCACAAAGAAAGGAAGAGTATCAGAGAAGAAATAAGTAAAGATAAAATAGAAACTTTGGTTTTTCTTCTTCTCCATTGACCTAACACATAACAGTTTGTTTAAAATAATAGCAATACTGTATTTGACTACGTTTGCTTTTGTGTGCGTATATATGTGCAGATACACACGCATGCATGCTAATATCTAAGTGAAATGAATGACAATGATAATACAAGGGACGGGAGGAAGCAGAATTATTTTATTATCATAAGGTAGTCGCACTACCTGTGTTTCTCTCCCCAACTGCTCATTCAGCTACTTTTTTCTGAGTTTTAAAATTGCCTACCTGGTTTGTTGTGTGTGTGCTGGCTATTAGATTATAAACATCTCGAGGGCAGAGGCTGCATATTTTAACTTCATTTTATATGATTATGCGTATGTGGATACCTGAATAATATAAAATATTGATGATCAGTTTTAAACTTAAAGACGTAGAAAGTATTAACATCTTCAAATAATGAAAGAAAATTACTCATTAAGGAATTACCAAAGCTTTTGAATTAGGAGGCAGTATAGTATAGAGGCAAGAAAATGGGCATGGAAAGACTCAGATACAATGAGATTAAACCCCAACTTCACCATTTAGTAGATGTGTATCCACGGGTAAGATATTACTTTGCTCTTCATGAGTTTGTTTCCTCATTGGTAAATTTGAGATAATAATTTTAACTTTATGTGGTTGTTCAGAGGGTTAAAATGTATATATAAAATGCTAGACCAAGTGTGGGGCTGGCCTGGTGACGTAGTGGTTAAGTTCATGTGCTCTGCTTCGGTGGCCTGGGGTTTGCAGTTTCAGATCCCAGATGCAGACCTACACAGGTCAGTACTTGGGAACTGAACCTGGGCCGCTGAAGTGGAGTGTGCCACTAGGCCCTTAAATTGTATTTTTTAATTCACATATAGTAAAGATCATTCTTTGTAATGTATAGGGTCTTCACGAATGCAGAGTTGCATGTCTACCACCACAATCATAATATAAAGCAGTTCTATCGTGCCTCAAAATTCTCGTGTGCTACCCTGTCATAGTCAACCCTGAACCCAAAACCCCCCGGCAACTAGGGATCTCTCTCTTCTTTGTCCTTGTTGTTTTTGCTTTTCCAGAATGTCATATAAGTGGAATCATACAGTGTCTAGCCTTTTAGGTCTAGCTTTAACTTAGCAACATGCATTTGAGATCATCCATGTATCAATAGTTGTTCCTTTTTGTTGAGTAATATACTATTGTATGGATATACCAGTTTCTTTATCCATTCATCAGTAGAAGGGCATTTGGATTTTTGCCTTTTTTTTATGGTTATGAATAAAGCTGCTGGAAATATTTGCATACAATTGCATACATAAAATGACACAGTTTTTATGTGGATTTATTAATATTACTGAATATGGAGACTGACATAATATAGATGAAAATCTAAGTTTATAAGGTTAATATCTTTGTACTCTTTGGAAAAATCAATCCTCAAATTCAGGATGAAAAGTAACATTTATGGAGTACCTATTTATGCCAGGGGTTGATTTCACTGAACAGATGTTGGTAAGGATATCAACATTACAGAAGACTTTGTGACCTTTGATAGTTGTTTTTTAATAAAAAGTGTCATGTTTTGTTTTTATGTCTCCATGAAATAGATGGTATTCCTATTTTTGCAGATATGAAAACTGAATCTCAGAGAGGTTAGATCACATATAAAGAACAACACTGAAACTCATTGTCTGTTACACCACATTGTTTAATTAACGGCCTATTATAAAGATTATTCTAAGTATAATGAGTATAGATATAAATAAAAACTATAACAGACCAGTGAATTCTGATTGCAGGCAGAGTTTGTGACTCATATTTATTTTATACTATTTATTTATTTATTTTATTATTTTTTATTTTTTATTTTTTTTAAAGATTTTTATTTTTTCCTTTTTCTCCCCAAAGACCCCCAGTACATAGTTGTGTATTCTTCGTTGTGGGTTCTTCTAGTGGTGGCATGTGCGACGCTGCCTCAGCGTGGTCTGACGAGCAGTGCCATGTCCGCGCCCAGGATTCGAACCAACGAAACACTGGGCCGCCTGCAGCGGAGCGCGCGAACTTAACCACTCGGCCACGGGGCCAGCCCCTATACTATTTATTTTTAACTAGCTATTTTACTTACAGACTCCCAAATGCCTTTAGAAACTTTTTAATATATATATCCATATTTCTAGATAAGATTTCAGTTATACTATGACTATATAAGTAAAGAAACTGAAATATTTCATGTCCATAGTTGGGGAAATTTACAAATAACTAATTGTATACTATGAGCTTTATGTCATATTCTTTCCCATAGCTTACCATGATGGAGGAAAAAGTAATTAATGCTCAAACTGTTAACTACAGAATTTATTGCAGTGGTTGAATTTATTCCAGGAAATCTTGTCTGATGATTTGGACATAGACAGAAGTAATGAGACAGAGAGTTGTGAGTTTTATCAGTTACCTTGGTTGTGATGGGAACAAATTAAAATCAGTATGCTATGAATAGTTGGAAGCTTTGACCCGTTTAGTCCCTTCAGGAGGACTTTCTAGATATTTGAAAATGTGGAAGTATTCTTAGTGTGGAATGCAGAAATAATAGTTTCCTGCTTAAATTAACTTATTCAACAAACGTTTTTCTACAAAGTGTTCTACGCACTTTATTCTGTGTTGCTTTGTGTAGTGAGACACATTTTCCAGTCTTACAGATATTTTTATCAGGTACCAATCAGTTTATTACAGTAAAGTTTTATCAAGTACCTGTCACATTTGTAAGGCAGTGTTAGCTGTTGCTGTTGAAGATATGGTGACTTTGCAAGTGGGAGAAAGAAAGGTGTGATTAAAGCAGTCTCTGAACATTATCTCACTTAATCCTCACAACTATCCTGCAAGATTGATAGTGGTATTACCACTTATGGGGAAGCATAATGACTCAGATTAAATGTTTCCCAGACTAATAATTCTGCTAAGTGAGAGAGCTGAGATTTAGACTCAGGTAAGTCTGGCAGATTCCAGGTATTTTCTGCTACTCTATACCTGTATGGTCTTGACCTCCAGAAGGTGATTTTCTAAGTGGGAAGGAAAAACTAACATGTATAAAGTAACTATATGGTATTGATTTTAAGTACAGTGAGACTTTCTACCAAGGGACCCAAATTAAATAAATCCTTGTGCAATATGAAAAACTTGAATTAAGGCTTGAGAAAAGTAAACTTTAAGAAAGATGGAAGGGAAGAAGGAAGGCATTCCATATTTAAAAAGGATATGTGGGAGCACTGTGAGCAAAAGTATGGAAGGAGTGAATTTAGCAAAGTTCATGTCATAGTTCCTAGCCAGGAATTTTCTTCTAGTGAACTTGCACACTAATTTCAAAATGCAGATTTTTTCTTTGGTTCCTAAGAGGTTATGGTATGAAATTCAAATACCTAGATTCATTTTCATGTGTCTGTAAGAGCTTTTTACTAGTAATCTATTGAGTAAGTTAAAAGTTTCTAAAATCGATATTTGCAAATGCTGAAATAAACTCATTTTTTGTGTTTGCTTAGGACTATGATTCAGTATTTTCCTGAGAAGTCTGGCTGCCACAAATATTTGGCAGTCTTAGAAGGCTACATCTGCACATGTGTGTGACCAGATAATTCCTGCAGTGTTTGTCAGTGTGATACTTGAATTTTTTAGCTAAGCAGACCTATTTTTCCTTTGTAGTTTTATCAGTGCACCAAGAGTATTGTCTTGAGTTAATTGTAGTTTTCAAGTTACTGTTCTTCTTTCTTTCTTTCTTTCTTTTTAAAGATTTTATTTTTCCTTTTTCTCCCCAAAGCCCCTCGGTACATAGTTGTATATTTTTAGTTGTGGGTCCTTCTAGTTGTGGCATGTGGGATGCCACCTCAGCGTGGCTTGATGAGCGGTGCCATGTCTGCGCCCAGGATCCGAACCGGTGAAACCCTGGGCCGCCGAAGCGGAGTGTGCAAACTAACCACTCGGCCACGGGGCTGGCACCCTTAAATTACTGTTCTTCTGATAATATTTGTAGAAATATTACTATTAGGCCTATAGTAGGAAATGTATTGGTTTTTTTTGTTGATCATTTTGTTCTCATGTAATTCTTCATATAGTTTTGCTTATTATTTTGTTCATTTCCAATTCATTTCTATCACAGATTCTTTTATGTTAGAATATAATTTGCCACACCTTCTGGGGCTGTGGCTAAGTTTGAAAACCAAGGGTTATATTCAGTTATTTCTGGACAATCTTTAACTTTCTTAAGCATATGCAATTAGTGGCTAACTTCTATGTCCCTTTCTATCAGAGCCCTGTCTCCTATTAACATTTTTCTGCACTAGAAACCCTTGTCTTTTTTTTTAATTTATTTTTATTTTTTTATTAAGATTGTGATAGATTACAACCTTGTGAGATTTCAGTTGTACATTATTGTTAGTAATGTTGTGGGTACACCACTTCACCCTTTGTGCCCTCTCCCCATCCCCCCTTTTCCCTGGTAACCACCGGTCGGTTCTCCATGTCTATATGGTAACTTCCACCTGTAAGTGGGGTCATATAGAGTTCGTCTTTCTCTGTCTGGCTTATTTCGCTTAGCATAATACCCTCAAGGTCCATCCATGTTGATGCGAATGGAACAATTTGGTCCTTTTTTATTGCTGAGTAGTATTCCATTGTGTATATATACCACATCTTCTTTATCCAGTTGTCAGTTTCTGGGCATTTAGGTTGGTTCCACGTCTTGGCTATTGTAAATAATGCTGCGATGAACACAGGGGTGCATGGGATTCTTGGGATTGCTGATTTCAGGTTCTTAGGATAGATACCCAGTAGTGGGATAGCTGGGTCATAGGGTATTTCTATTTTTAACTTTTTGAGAAATCTCCATACTGTTTTCCATAGTGGCTGCACTAGTTTGCATTCCCACCAACATTGTATGAGGGTTCCTTTTTCTCCACATCCTCTCCAACATTTGTCACTTTTGGTTTTGGATATTTTTGCCAATCTAACGGGTGAAAGGTGATATCTTAGTGTAGTTTTGATTTGCATTTCCCTGATGATTAGCGATGATGAACATCTTTTCATGTGTCTATTGGCCATACTTATATCTGCTTTGGAGAAATGTCTGTTCATGTCCTCTGCCCATTTTTTGATCGGGTTGTTTGTTTTTTTGTTGTTAAGCTGTGTGAGTTCTTTGTATATTATGGATATTAATCCCTTGTTGGATAAGTAGCTTGTAAATATTTTTTCCCAATTAGTGGGCTGTTTTTTTCTTTCAATCCTGTTTTCCCTTGCCTTGAAGGATCTCTTTAGTCTGATGAAGTCCCATTTGTTTATTCTTTCTATTGTTTCCCTCATCTGAGGAGTTATAGTGTCCGAAAAGATTCTTTTGAAACTGATGTCAAAGGTGCACTGCCTATATTCTCCTCTAGAAGACTTATTGTTTCAGGCCTAATCTTTAGGTCTTTGATCCATTTTGAGTTTATTTTTGTGAACGGTGAAAAAGAATGGTCGATTTTCATTCTTTTACATGTGGCTGTCCAGTTTTCCCAGCACCATTTGTTGAAGAGACTTTCTTTTCTCCATTGTAGGCCCTCAGCTCCTTTGTTGAAATTAGCTGTCCATAGATGTGTGGTTTTGTCTCTGGGCTTTCAATTCTGTTCCATTGATCTGTGGACCTGTTTTTGTACCAGTACCATGCTGTTTTGATCACTGTAGCTTTGTAGTATGTTTTGAAATCAGGGATTGTGATCCTTCCGGCTTTGTTTTTCTTACTCAGGATTGCTTTAGCAATTCGGGGTCTTTTGCTGCCCCATATGAATTTTAGGATTCTTTGTTCAATTTCTGTAAAGAATGTCCTTGGGATTGTGATTGGGATAGCATTGAATCTGTAGATTGCTTTAGGTAGTATGGACATTTTAACTATGTTTGTTCTTCCAATCCCTGTGCATGGAATGTCTTTCCATCTCTTTATGTCATCATCAATTTCTTTCAGGAAAGTCTTGTAGTTTTCATTATATAAATCTTTCACTTCCTTGGTTAAATTTATCCCAAGGTATTTTATTCTTTTTGTTGCGATTTTGAATGGGATTGAGTTCTTGAGTTCTTTTCCTCTTGGTTCATTGTTAGTGTATAGAAATGCTACTGATTTATGTATATTGATTTTATACCCTGCAACTTTGCTGTAGCTGTTGATTGTTTCTAATAGTTTTCCTATGGATTCTTTGGGGTTTTCCTTATATAAGATCATGTCGTCTGCAAACAGTGAGAGTTTTACTTCTTCATTGCCTGTTTGGATTCCTTTTATTTTTTTTTCCTGCCGAATAGCTCTGGCCAACACCTCCAGTACTATGTTGAATAGGAGTGGTGAAAGTGGGCACCGTTGTCTTGTTCCTGTCCTCAGAGGGATGGGTTTCAGTTTTTGCCCATTGAGTATGATGTTGGCTGTGGGTTTGTCATATATGGCCTTTATTATGTTGAGGTACTTCCTTCTATACCCATTTTATTGAGAGTTTTTATCATAAATGGGTGTTGGATCTTGTTGAATCTTTCTCTGCATCTATTGAGATGATCATGTGGTTTTTGTTTCTCATTTTGTTGATGTAGTGTATCACGTTGATTGACTTGCGGATGTTGAACCATCCCTTTGTCCGTGGTATAAATCCCACTTGATCATGGTGTATAATCTTTTTGATGTATTGCTGTATTCGGTTTGCCAGAATTTTGTTGAGGATTTTTACATCTATGTTCATCAGTGATATCGGCCTGTAGTTCTCCTTCTTTGTGTTGTCCTTGTCAGGTTTGGGGATCAGAGTGATGTTGGCTCCATAGAATGTGTTAGGGAGTACTCCATCTTCCTCAATTTTCTGGAATAGTTTGAGAAGGATAGGTATTAAATCTTCTTTGAATGTTTGGTAGAATTCTCCAGAGAAGCTGTCTGGTCCTGGACTCTTATTTTTGGGGAGGTTTTTGATTACCGTTTCTATTTCTTTACTTGTGATTGGCCTATTCAGATTCTCCATTTCTTCCTGGTTCAGTTTGGGGAGGTTGCAAGAGTCCAGGAATTTGTTCATTTCTAACCCTTCTCTTTTTTGTTGAGAATGCTTCTGGCACCTCTCAGCCTCCATCCCAATGGTAGACAGAACTAAGAACATATTCCTGCTTTCTTCTGCTCCTTCTCATCAGAGCGTTTCCAGACGCTACATGGTAGTCTTGGAGCCCCTACCCAGCCCCTATTCTGGTCTCAGGGTGGTGTTGGGTTCATAACTCCTAGAAAATTAGGTTGAATATTAGGGGTTAAATATTCTTAAAGAGACCAAGGGCTTTCAGCTATGTTATAGTTTAAGTAAGATTCTGTGGATTAGCAAAGCATTGTAACCTTGCTCCTGGGATCAAGATTTATAAGTGGTGGATTTACTAGCAAACATATGCAAGGAACATTTCTTTATAAGCTGAGAAATCCTTTAGGATCTCTAGTATTATTCCCTCTTTCATTCCTGATATTGGTAATATATATCTTGTCACTTCTTTTCTGTGATCAGTGTGGCTAGAAGTTTATCAATTTTTCTTGATCTGTTCAAAGAACTAATTTTTGAATTTAATGATTTATTTTTCTATTGTTTTTCTGTCTTCCATTCCAGTGATATTTGCTCTTTTTTATTTCCTTCACTCTCTGGGATGTAATTTGCTCTGCTTTTCTAGTTTCTAAAGGTATAAGCTTAGATTATTAATTTTAGGCCTTTCTGATTTTTCATTATTGGCACTTAATGGTATAAATATTCTTTTAACCATTTCTTTAGTTGCATCTCACACATTTTGATGTGTTGTTTTGATGGTTTGAGTCCTCTGAGAGGTAGTTACCAAGATGGGTTTAAATGTACAAGAAATGTATTAAGGAAAATGCCTGTGAGAGAAAATTAGGAGGCAGCTCTAGGAGGCTGAGGGAGTCATCCGACTTAGGACGTAGGTTTGACTCCCAGTGAAGAAAGAAGAAAGGTTGGGCAGGAGTGTCTCAGACTACAGTATGTCTCTAAGGAAAGTTTGGCAAGGCAAATGGGGAATCTTTGTGGCAAAGTTTTCTAGAGGAGTCTTGCATCTCTTAAGTATGGAACTGCCATGGTATTCCTGCCTCACTCAGTCATTGGCTAGAAGGAGCCCATGGAAAGCATGGTTTTGGTGCAAATGTGGAGATGGATTTCAGAGTGCAGCTGCTGGGATTCTTGGTCAATTACGCTTCTGCAGCTGGAGAGCTGATGGGTGCATTCATCTGGCCATCACAGGTGTGTGTGCATTTTCATTTAGTTCAAATTGTTGTGTACTTTTGTTTTTGATTTCTTGCTTGACCCACGGGTTATTTAGAAAAGTGTTATTTAATTTCCAAATTTTCCAAATCCTTGTTGCTATTGGTTTCTAGTTTAATTCCATTGTAGTTAGAATATACTTGTATGATTTCAAACATCTTTGATGTATTGGGACTGCTTCTCTTGCCCAGAGAATGGTCTGTCTTGGTAAGTTTTTGTGAACTTGGAAAGAATTTGTATTCTGCTTAGGGTAGAGTGTTCTGAGACTGTGAATTAGGTCAAGTTAATTGATATTAAGTCTTCTGTTTCCTTACTGATTTTTTTCTTCATTCTTTCAGTTACTGATAGAACAGTGTTGAAATATTCCAGTGTCAGTGTGGATTTTTAAAAATCAGTTTTGTACTATATATTTTTAAGCTCTGTTTTTAGTTGCATAGACATGTAGAATTGTTTTATGCTTTTGATACTTTGACATCTTTGTTATTATGAAATATCCGTCTTTATTCTTGGTAATATTCTTTGTTCTACTGCTTTTTCTGATGTTAATGTAACTACTTTAGCTTTTTTCTTTAAGATTTTTTCTTTTATTTTTCCTTTTTCTCCCCAAAGCCCCCCAGTACATAGTTGTGTATTTTTAGTTGTGGGTCCTTCTAGTTGTGGCATGTGAGATGCCGCCTCAGCATGGCTTGATGAATGGTGCCATCTCCACGCCCAGGATTTGAACCAGCAAAACCCTGGGCTGCCAAAGTGGAGCGTGTGAACTTAACCACTTGGCCACGGGGCCAGCCCCTACTCCAGCTTTTTTGATTAGTGTTTTCATGGTATGAGTTGCTTTCTTAAAGACAGTATATATACAATTGAATCTTGCTTTTTCAATAAATCTGACAGGCTTCCTTTTATTTATTGTTTTAAGGTAATTATTGTTATGGTTGGGTTTAAATTTACCTTCATCAAATTTGGAAAAATTTTGGCCATTATTTCTTCATATATTTTTTTGTTCTTTCCCCCTCCTCCCACCTTCCTCTTGGATAATTGAAATCAAGGCCAAGAAAATAACCAGATATATAGTGTTGAAAGACTAAATGATTTCCCCCTGTGGTGGGGAACAAGGCATTGCAGTATGGCTAGAAAAAGAAAGAAAAGGCAGAAAGGAAGAAGTTAAACTGTCTCTATATGTAGATGATATGATTGGCTGAAAAGATCTGAAAGTGACTACTAAAAATAATAAAATGAAGGAGTGCTTCAATTTGTAATTGAAACATCTAGGTTTTACTCTTTGATATTGTTACACAGTACGTCAATGCTTTATTATTTTTCTGGTCTTATTTTCTTTGTGCTTTGGGTAGCTACCATTGCTATGCCTTCAAGTTTACTGATCTTTACTTCACTTATGTTTAATCTGCTGTTTATCCGTCTTGTTATATTTTTCGTTTCAGGTAGTATGTGTTTTAAATCTCTACATATTCCATTTGGGTCTTTTTCACATCTTCTGTTTCTCTTCTCATCGTGTTTATATGTTATTCTCTGTCTTGAACATGTGGAGCATATTTATAACAGCATAGTTTTAACATCATTGTCTGCTAATTTTGTCACCTCTGTTCATTTCTGTCTGCTTCTATTGACTGATTTTTTTTCTCCTGATGTGGGTCATATATTTCTGCCTTGTTTTTAAATATCTGGAAATTTATGGTATTCCATTAAATGTTTTCAGACTTTTGGGATATAGTTACCTATAATCTGTTAGATCCTTACAAGGATTGCTTTCAAGCATTGTTACGGCTTATAAAAGCAGACTTGAACGTTAGGCTAGTTTGGCTCCACTTTCAAGGTGATACCATTTTGAGGACTCTACCTGATGCCTCCCATGTATTGAGAAGCCTTTTTACCTTGTTTATTGAGAATGTGAACTGTTCTAGTCCTGTGTGAGCTTTGGGAATTGATTGACCTTTTTGCTTTCCAGGGTATTTTCTGTACTTTGAGTAGTTTACACTCTCTCATGTGCAGATCATTACCCAGGGAAAAGTTAAGGCACCACTGCAGATCTCCAGAGCAGAGGTGGGCAGATTACAACTTGCAGGCCAAGTCCCACCTACCACCTATTATTGTAACTGAAGTTTTATTGGAACAAGCCATACTTGTTCATTTATGTATTGTCTTTGTTGTTTTCCTGTTTTAATGGCAGGGTTGAGTAGTTATGGGTTGAGAGATCATATGACCTGCAAAGCCTAAAATACATATCTGCCCTTTACAGAAAACATTTGCTGACTCTTGCTTTAGAGTTTTCTTTCTGTAGCGTTTTCCTGTCCGGTAATCTATGCTGCAAATTATAGCTACCCTGACAGCCCTGAAGTCTGATCTCAGTCTCCTTCACTCCCAGGCTTTCTTTGGAGTCCCCGTCTACGTATCATGGCCTGGAAATGGCCTCCATGCTGTAAGCTGGGGCAATGTAGGGCTTACCTCATTTGTTTTCCTTCCCTTGGGGAATCACAGTACTGTATTGGCTGATATTAAATTTCTGAAAACAATTGATTCTTATATTTTTCTTTTTCAGTTTTCTGGAAAAATTCCTTAAGGTGGGGAATGGTCCATCCAATCTTTGTTATTATAAAATGGTCGTGTGCAGGAGAAGCAGTGTAATATTTTGAGATTCATTTGTGTTACTTTGTGTATCAGGCATTAGTTATGTCTTATTTCCATGTAATATTGTATTTGTTTGAATATATCAGTTTGTTTAGAGATTCTCTCATTGGTGAACACCTGAGATGTTTGTAGTTTGGACTGTTATATAAAGCTGCTGTGAACTTTCTCGTGTAAGTTATTTTGTGAACCCATGTTTTAAATTCTCTTCGGTAAATATATGAGTGGAATTGCTTGTTTATAGGGTAGTTATTTATTTAATTTTAGAAGAAAATTTCAGTCTTTTTTCCCATAACAGTTGCATAGTTTTATACTCTCACTGTTAATATGAGAGTTTTGATAGCTTCTCTTTTTATCTTTTAGTGCTGTCATAATTTTTAATTTTAGCTATTTTGGTGGGTTCTTAATGGTATTTTATTGTAATTTTCATTTGTATTTCCTTGAGAACTAATGATTTTGAGCATTTTTTCCATTTGTTCATTTGCCTTTTTTATCTCTCTTTGTGATGTCCCTTTAAATTTTTTGTCCATTAAAAAAATTGGGGTGTTTGTCCTTTTATTATTGGTTTTTAAAAGGTTTTAAAATGTATTGCATAGAAGTCTTTTGTAGTGTGTTTTATGAATAATTTCTCCCAGTCTACAGCTCATGTTTTCATTTTCTTAGTGGTACCTTTTTGTTTTTTTTTTTTATTCTCCCCAATGTCCCCCAGTACATAGTTGTGTATTCTAGTTGTGAGTACCTCTGGTTGTCCTGTGCCGCCACAGCATGACCTAATGAGTGGTGCCATGTCCACACCCAGGATCCGAACCGGGGAAATCCTGGGCCGCCGAAGTGGAGTGCGCAAACCCTTAGTGGTATCTTTTAAGGAACTGAAATTTTTAATTTTGATGATGTCTAATTTATAGATTTTTCTTTTTCTTTTAAGGTTATTTCTTTTTGTGTCCTATATAAGGAAACTTTTACTTCCCTAAAGTCACAAAGATATTCTCCGGTTTAAAAGCTTTATAGTTTTTGCTTTTACAGAGAGGTCCCTGATCCATCTTGGATTAATTTTTATGTATGGTGTAAACTACATGTTTGGGTTCTTTTTTTGCACATGGATGTCCAATTGTTCCAGTGCTATTTGTTGAAAAGACTTTCTTTTCTCCATTGCATTTCTTGCATACATTTGGTGCCTTTGTTTAGAATTAATTGACTGTATATAAGTGTGGGTCTATTTCTGTTCTCTCTACTCAATTCCAATAACTCACTGTTTTGGTAACCTAGCATAAGAGCAGTTCTTGAAGTCAGGTTGTGTAAATATTCTAGTTATATTTTTTTAAGATTGTTTTCTGCATATTCTTCAAAACTTTAGAATCAGTTTGCTAAATTTTACAAAAAACCTTGGTGAGATTATGATTGAGATGCTGTTGGATCTGTAGAGCAGTTTGTGAGAATTGAGATCTTAACAATATTGAGTCTTTCAATCCATGAACATGGTATACCTCTTCATTTATTTAAGGCCTCTTTAATTTATCACAGCAGTGCTTTGTAGTTTTTAGTGGTTGATCTTTTTATTTTATTTCTTATTTATTTGATTTTATTTTTTTGAGGAAGATTAGCCCTGAGCTAACTACTATCAATCCTCCTCTTTTTGATGAGGAAGACTGGCCCTGAGCTAACATCCATGCCTGTCTTCCTCTGCTTTATACATGGGACACCTACCACAGCATGGCTTTTGCCAAGTGGTGCCATGTCTGCACCTGGGATCCGAACCAGTGAACCCCGGGCCGCCGAGAAGCGGAACATGCACATTTAACTGCTGCGCCACTGGGCCAGCCCCTTTAGTGGTTGATATTGCACTTATTGTCAAATTTGCTTCTAAGCATTTTGTATTTTTTGATGTTATTTTCAAGGAAATAATTGTTTAAAATTTCATTTTCCCATTTACTTCTAGTATATATTTTTTATAATGGCCTTATATCTTGTGCACTTGCTTACTTATTAGTTTTAGTAGTTGCTTTCAGATTTTTTTGGCAATTATGTCTTCTGCATGTAGAAACAGTTTTACTTCGTTCTGTCTTCTTTTTTGTTTCTTGTCATATTGCAATGCCTTATTCCCATCTAAGGGGAAAATCATTTAGTCTTTCAACACTAGATATCATGTTAGCTGTAGAATTTTCATGTGTGCCTTCAATTAGACTAAGAAAGTTCCTTCTATTTTCAGTGTACTGCAATTTTAAAAATAGTGAATTTTGTGAAAGGCTTTTTACTACATCTGTTGAGTGTGACTTTTCTTTTTTACATTGCTAATGTGGGTAAATTAAATAGGTTCATTTTTAAATGTTAAATTAACTTTGCATGCCTGTGATAAATCCTACATGGTCATGATCTATGTGTATTAAATTTGCTAATATTTTTATTAAGAATTTTTGTGTCTGTATTCATGAAGGATATTGGTCTGCAGTTTTCTTCATGTTTATATGTCTTTGTCTGGGGTATCAGGGTAATACTGGTAATGTTGTTACCAGGAATGTCCACAATGGTTTTGTCAAGGTATTTGGCCTCATTTGGAAGTAGGGTCTCTTACCCTATTTTTTGAAAGAGTTTGTATGAAAATGGTGTTATTTCTTCCTGAAATGTTTATAGAATTCACTACTGAAACCATCTGGGACTCGTGTTTTGTTCATGTGTAGGTTTTTGGTAAACTCAATTTTTCACCCCTTTTTTGGTGAGGAAGATTGGCCCTGAGCTAACATCTGTTGCCAATTTTCCTCTTTTTGCTTGAAGAAGATTGCCCCTGAGCTAACATCTGTGTCAGTCTTCCTCTATTTTATATGAGGAACACTGCCACAGCATGGCCTGACAAGCAGTGTGTAGATCTGTGCCCGGGATCTGAACCTGCAAACCCTAGCCTGCCGAAGTGGAGCACATGAACTTAATCACTACACCACTGGGCCAGCCCCTAAACTCAATTTTTAAAATAGATATAAGCTATTCAGGTTTTCTATACATTTTTTTCTTACAGATTGTATTTTTCAAGAAATTTTGGAATTTCATCTAAGTTACATTTGTACATAATGTTCTTTATAATGTTCATTGAAAATTCTTTTAATGTCTGTAAGAGTTACAGTGATAATCATTTTAAAGTTCCCAGTTCTCTCTCTTTTATTTAGATCAGTTTGCTAAAGGTTGTTGATTTAGTCAATGAGCCAATGTTTTTTTAAACAGGATTATTGAAGTATAATTTACATAGAAAAAAATCCACCTGTATTGTGTACAATTTAATGATTTTTAGTGATATTGAAGAGATATGTAACTACAGTCTAATTTAAGAATATTTCATCACCCTGAAAGTATTCCCGTGACAATTTGCAGTTAATTCCTGCTCCCTCTCCCAGCTCCGGGTAACCCTCATCTGCTTTCTGTTTCTATAAAGTTGCCCTTTTTTGCTCATTTTTATAAATGGAATTGTACAATATGTAGTCTTTTGAGTCTAGCTTCCGTATCTTAGAATAATGTTTTTCTACTTCATCCATGTTATAGCATGGCTTTGTCTGGCTTTAGTGGCAGGGTAATAGTGACCTCATAGAATGAGTTGGAAAATATTTCCTTCTGTGTTTTCTGGAAGAGTTCATAAAGGATTGGTATTATTCCTTCATTAAATGTTTTATAGATTTCACCAGTGAGGCTATCTGACTGGCTTTTCTTAATGGGAGGATTTCCAAATACTGTTTCAATTTCTGTATTTGGTATAGGTCTATTCAGACCTTTTCTTTTCTTTTTCCTTTCTGTTTCCCTCTCCCTCCCTGCCTTCTTCTCTTACTCTCTCCTTCTCTTCCTTAATTAATTTGAGCCATCTTAGGAATTGGTCACTTTCATCTAAGTTGAATTTCTATAGGGTCAAGAGGGATGTCACCTCTTTCATTTCTTATTTTGGTAGTTTGTTTTTTCTTTCTATTTCCCTTGATCAGTCAAGCTAATGGCGTGGCAGTTTTGTTCATCTTTTCGAAGAAGAGTGTTGGTTTTATTGATATATTTTTTTCTATTGTTTTTCTAATTTCTACTTTATTGATTTCCATTCTAATATTTATTATATCCTTCCTTCTGCTTACTTTGGGTTTACTTTGCTCTTTTTCTCTAGTTTCTTGGGGTGGAAACGTGGGTTATTGATTTTGAGCTCTTTCTTCTTTTCTAATATTGCCATTTATTTTTGGTCTTTATTTATTTTCATTTATTTTATTGAGGTCATAATGGTTTACAACATTGTGTAATTTCAGGTGTACCTTGTTATTTATCAACTTTTGTATATACTGCATCATGCTCACCAGTAATAGTCTAATGTTTATCTGTCACCATATATATCTGCCCTTTTACCTCTTTTGCCCACCCCCCAACCCCCTTCCCTTCTGGTCACCACTAATCTGTTCTCTTTATCCATATGTTTGTTTATCTTCCACATGAGTAAAATCATGTGCTGTTTATCTTTCTCTGTTTGGCTTATTTCGCTTAACGTAACGTCCCCAATATCTATCCATGTTGTTGCAAATGGAACGATTTTGTCTTTTTTTATGGCTGAGTGTATATATATATACCATTTCATTGTGTGTATATATACCACATCTTCTTTATCCATTCATCAGCTGATGGGAACTTGGGTTGCTTCCACGTCTTGGCTACTGTGAATAATGCTGCAGTGAACATAGGGGTATACATCTCTTTGAATTGTTGATTTCATGTTCTTCGGATAAATACCTAGTAGTGGGATAGCTGGATCATACAGTATTTGTATTTTTAATTTTTTGAGAAGTCTCCATACTATTTTCCATAGTTTCTGCACCAGTTTGCCAACAACAGTGTATGAGGATTCTCTCTTCTCCATATCCTCTCTAACATTTGCTGTTTTTTGTCTTGGTAAATATAGCCATTCTAACAGGTGCAAGTAGTGGTTTTGATGTGCATGTCCCTGATGATTAATGATGTTGCACATCTTTTCATGCGCCTGTTGCCCATCTGGAAAAATGTTCATAATATGAGCATTTAAAGCTATAAATCCCTCTATGTACTGCTTTAGTTGCACTAATATGTTACATTTCCATTTTTACACAGTTGAAAATATTTTCTAATTTTCCTTGTGATTTCTTCTTTGACTGTGGGTTATTTAGAGGTGTGTTGCTTAATTTCCAAATATTTGTGGATTTTTCCAAATTTTTTCTGTTGATTTCTAATTTAAGTCTCTTGTTGTTGGAGAACATGGATTGTATGAGCCAATCATTTTAAATTTATTGATGCTTATTTTATGGTCCAGTATAGTCTCTGTTGTGGAGAATGTTCCATGTGCACTTGAAACTAATGTGTATTCTGCTGTTGTTGAGTAGTATGTTAGATGTTAGTTACATAATGTTGATTGATTGATAGTGTTGTTTAAATCTTTTATATCCTTAGCGATTTTCTGTCTAGTTTGTCTATCAATTATTGAGAAGAGAGTATTGAAATCTCTAACTGTTATTTTGGAATTGTCTATTTCTCTTTTCCTTTACGTCCATTTTTGTTTTATGTATTTTTTGGGCTCTTTTGTTAGATGTGTTTGTGTTGATAATTGTTACAGTTTCCTGATGAATTGACCCTTTTATCATTACTAAGTGTTTTTCTTTGTCTCTTGTGATGTTTTTTGTGACTCTTTTGTCTTAGTATAGGCACTCTAGCTCTCTCACAGTTATTGTTTGCATAGTTTATCTTGTTTTACAATTTTGCTTTCAATCTATTTTATACCTTAGATTCTAATGTGTGTCTCTTGTGACACCATATAGTTGGATCTTGTTTTTCCAGTGTGACAGTCTTTGCCTTTTGATTGGCGTATTTAACCCATTTATACTTAATGTAATTATTGATATGGTTTGATTTACATCAACCATTTTCGTATTTGTTTTCTATACCTCTCATGGTCCTTTTTGTTCCTCTCCTCCTTGTTTATTGCCTTTTTTGTGTTAAATAGACATTTTTCTGGTGCACATTTTAATTTCTTTTTTAACTATGTATATATATATATATTTTTTTAAAGATTTTATTTTTTCCTTTTTCTCCCCAAAGCCCCCCGGTACATAGTTGTATATTCTTCGTTGTGGGTCCTTCTAGTTGTGGCATGTGGGACGCTGCCTCAGCGTGGTCTGATGAGCAGTGCCATGTCCGTGCCCAAGATTCGAACCAACGAAACACTGGCTGCCTGCAGCGGAGTGCGCGAACTTAACCACTCGGCCACGGGGCCAGCCCCTATTTTTTGTTTTTTTTAAGGGTTACAATATGTGTTATAACTTATTACAAAGTAATTAATATTAATACTAATTTAATACCAGTAATACAGAATCTTTGATCCAGATTAGCTCCATTTCCTTTCCCTCTTGCATGTTATTATTGTCATATTTATTTGTGTTATAAGCCCAGCCATACAGTTTTACTATTGTTTTGCTGTTAGTTTTAAAATCAGTTAAGTGAAGAAAGAAATGTTTTCATTGAGTCTTTTATATTTACCTTTATAATTATCTTATTAGATTTCTTTATTTCTTTGTGAAAATTTCAGTTACTGCCTGCTGTCATTTCCTTTTATCCTGAAGGACTTCTTTAGTTGCGGTTTCGTTCTTTTTTTTGTATTGCTTGTCTGCTAGCCACAGATTACTCAGTCTTTGTTTATGTAAGAATGTCTTTATTTTATTTATTTTTTTTATTAAGGTTATGAAAGTTAACATCCTTGTGAAATTACAGTTGTACATCATTATTAGTCATGTTGTAGGTACACCACTTCACCCCTAGCACCCTCCCCCGACCCCCCTTTCCCCTGGCAACCACCGATAATTTCTCTTTGTCCATATGTTAACTACCACCTATGAGTGGAGTCATACAGAGTTCGTCTTTGTCTGGCTTATTTCACTCAACATAATACCCTCAAGGTGTATCCATGTTGTTGTGAATGGGACGACTTTGTCCTTTTTTATGGCTGAGTAGTATTCCATTGTATATATATACCACATCTTCTTTATCCAATCATCAGTTGCTGGGCACTTAGGTTGGTTCCATGACTTGGCTATTGTGAATAATGCTGTGATGAACATAGGGGTGCATGGAACTTTTGGAATTGCTGATTTCAGGTTCTTAGGATAGATACCCAGTAGTGGGATGGCTGGGTCATAAGGTATTTCTATTCTTAACTTTTTGAGGAATCTCCATACTGTTTTCCATAGTGGCTGCACCAGTTTGCATTCCCACCAACAGTGTATGAGGGTTCCCTTTTCTCCACAGCCTCTCCAACATCTGTCACTCTTGGTTTTGGATATTTTTGCCATTCTGACAGGTGTAAGGTGATATCTTAGTGTAGTTTTGATTTGCATTTTCCTGATGATTAGTGATGATGAGCACCTTTTCATGTGTCTGTTGGCCATCTGTATATCTTCTTTGGAGAAATGTCTGTTCATGTCCCCTGCCCATTTTGTAATTGGGTTATTTGACTTTTTATTGTTGAGTTGTGTGAGTTCTTTGTATATTATGGAGATTAACCCTTTGTCGGATAAATAACTTGTGAATATTTTTTCCGAATTAGTGGGCTGTTTTTTGGTTTCAATCCTGTTTTCCCTTGCCTTGAAGAAGCTCTTTAGCCTGATGAAGTCCCATTTGTTTATTCTTTCTATTGTTTCCCTCATGTGAGGGGTTATGGTGTCCGAAAAGATTCTTTTGAAGCTGATGTCAAAGAGTATGCTGCCGATATTCTCTTCTGGAAGACTTATTGTTTCAGGCGTAAGCTTTAGGTCTTTGATCCATTTTGAGTTTATTTTAGTAAACGGTGAAAAAGAATGGTTGATTTTCATTCTTTTACATGTGGCTGTCCAGTTTTCCCAGCACCGTTTGTTGAAGAGACTTTCTTTCCTCCATTGTAGGCCCTCAGCTCCTTTGTCGAAGATTAGCTGTCCATAGATTTGTGGTTTTATTTCTGGGCTTTCAATTCTGTTCCATTGATCTGTGCATCTGTTTTTGTAGCAGTACCATGGTGTTTTGATTACTGTGGCTTTGTAGTATGTTTTGAAGTCAGGGATTGTGATCCCTCCAGCTTTGTTCTTCTTTCTCAGGATTGCTTTAGCAATTCGGGGTCTTTTGTTGCCCCATATGAATTTTTGGATTCTTTGTTCGATTTCTGTAAAGAATGACATTGGAATTCTGATTGGGATAGTGTTGAATCTGTAGATTGCTTTAGGTAGTATGGACATTTTAACTATGTTTATTCTTCCAATCCATGTGCATGGAATGTCTTTCCATCTCTTTATGGCGTCATCGATTTCTTTCAAGAAGGTCTTGTAGTTTTCATTGTATAGATCTTTCACTTCCTTGGTTAAATTTATCCCAAGGTATTTTATTCTTTTTGTTGCGATCGTGAAAGGGATTGAGTTCTTGAGATCTTTTTCTGTTAGTTCATTGTTAGCATATAGAAATGCTACTGATTTATGTATATTGATTTTATACCCTGCAACTTTGCTGTAGTTGTTGATTGTTTCTAATAGTTTTTCTATGGATTCTTTGGGGTTTTCTATATATAAGATCATGTCGTCTGCAAACAGCGAGAGTTTTACTTCTTCGTTGCCTATTTGGATTCCTTTTATTTCTTTTTCCTGCCGACTAGCTCTGGCCAACACCTCCAGTACTATGTTGAATAGGAGTGGTGAAAGTGGGCACCGTTGTCTTGTTCCTGTTCTGAGAGGGATGGGTTTCAGTTTTTGTCCATTGAGTATGATGTTGGCTGTGGGTTTGTCATATATGGCCTTTATTATGTTGAGGTACTTTCCTTCTATACCCATTTTATTGAGGGTTTTTATCATAAATGGATCTTGGATCTTGTCGAATGCTTTCTCTGCATCTATTGAGATGATCATGTGGTTTTTGTTTCTCATATTGTTAATGTAGTGAATCACGTTGATTGACCTGCGGATGTTGAACCATCCCTGTGTCCCTGGTATAAATCCGACTTGATCATGGTGTATAATCTTTTTGATGTATTGCTGTATTTGGTTTGCCAAAATTTTGTTGAGGATTTTTGGATCTATGTTCATCAGTGATTTCGGCCTGTAGTTTTCCTTCTTTGTGTTGTCCTTGTCAGGTTTGGGGCTCAGGGTGATGTTGGCTTCATAGAATGTATTAGGGACTGCTCCATCTTCCTCTATTTTCTGGAATAGTTCGAGAAGGATAGGTATTAAATCTTCTTTGAATGTTTGGTAGAATTCTCCAGAGAAGCCGTCTGGTCCTGGCCTCTTATTTTTGGGGAGGTTTTTGATTACTGTTTCTATTTCTTTACTTGTGATTGGTCTATTCAGATTCTCTCTTTCTTCCTGATTCAGTTTGGGCAGGTTGTTTGAGTCTAGGAATTTATCCATTTCTTCTAGGTTGTTCAATTTGTTGACATATAGTTTTTCATAGTATTCTCTTATGATGCTTTGTATTTCTTTGGTATCTGTTGTGATTTCTCCTCTCTCGTTTCTAATTTTATTTATTTGAGACTTCTCTCTTCTTTTTTTAGTGAGTCTGGCTAAGGGTTTGTCGATTTTGTTAATTTTTTTGAAGAACCAACTCTTTGTTTCATTGATCCTTTCTACTGTCTTTTTTGTTTCAGTGTCATTTATTTCTGATGTAATTCTTATTATTTCCCTCCTTCTACTGACTTTGGCTTTGTTTGTTCTTGTTTTTCTAATTCCGTTAGGTGTCGTTTGAGGTTGTTTATGTAAGATTTTTCTTGCTTATTGAGGTGAGCTTGTACTGCAATGAATTTCCCTCTTATGACTGCCTTTGCTGAGTCCCAAATAATTTCGTACGGTGTGTTTTCATTTTCCTTTGTGTCCCGGTAAATTTTGATTTCTACTTTAATTTCTTTAATAATCCATTGTTTGTTCAGTAGCATGTTGTTTAGTCTCCACATTTTTGGCCCTTTCCCAGGTTTATTCTTGTAGTTGATTTCTAGTTTCATAGCATTGTGATCAGAAAAGATGCTTACTATTATTTCAACCCTCTTGAACTTATTGTTGCTTGCTTTGTTTCCCAAGATATGGTCTATCCTTGAGAATGTTCCATGCGCCCTTGAGAAGAATGTGTAACCTGCTGTTTTTGCATGAAGTGTCCTTTATATACCTATTAGGTCCATCTGATCTAATTTTTCATTTAATTGTATAATTTCCTTGTTGATTTTCTGTCTGGATGATCTGTCCATTGGTGTTAATGGGGTGTTGAGGTCCCCTACTATTATTGTATTGCTGTTGATGTCTCTTTTTAGTTTTGTTAATAGTTTCTTTACAAATTTTGGTGCTCCTGTGTTAGGTGCGTATATATTTATCAGTGTTATGTCATCTTGGTGGAGCATCCCTCTTATCATTGTATACTGTCCCCTTTGTCTCTATTTATCTGTTTTGCTTTGAAGTCTGCTTTGTCTGATATAAATACGGCAACACCTGCTTTCTTTTGTTCATTATTAGCTTGGAGTATTGTCTTCCATCCCTTCACTTTGAGTCTGTGTTTGTATTTGGGGCTGAGGTGTGTTTCCTGGAGGCAGCATATTGTTGGATCTTGTTTTTTGATCCATCCTGCCAGTCTGTGCCTTTTGATTTGAGAGTTCAATCCATTCACGTTTAGTGTGATTATTGAAACATGGGGGCCTACTCTTGCCATTTTATCACTGGTTTTCCGGTTCTTTTGCATTTTGTCCTGGTGGAGAGCTGTTACTTTGTGTTATTGTCCTTCTACTTATCTCCTTTGTTCTGGATTTTTGAACCCCTTTCCTTTTTTTGATTTTTCAGGAATGAGCTTCTTCCTGAGCAATTCTTGAAGAGGAGGTTTTGTGGCAATGAACTCCCTTAACTTCTGTTTATCTGGGAAATTTTTTATTTCTCCATCATATTTGAAGGATATTTTCGCTGGGTGGAGTATTCTTGGCTGCAGGTTTTTGTCCTTCAGAGTTTTGAATATTTCCTTCCAATCTCTTCTAGCCTGTAAGGTCTCTCCTGAGAAATCTGCTGATAGCCTTATGGGGTTTCCTTTGTAAGTTATTTTCTTCTGCATGGCTGCCCTTAGTATTTTCTCTTTGTCATTGACTTTTGCTAGTTTCACTAATATATGCCTTGGGGTTGGTCTTCTTGTGTTAATAAAATTTGGAGATCTATTCGCTTCTGTCACATTGAGTTCCATCTGTCTTCCCAAGCTTGGAAATTTCTCAGCTATTATTTCTTTGAACAGGCCTTCTGCCCCCTTCTCCTTCTCTTCTCCCTCTGGTATACCTATAATCCTTATGTTTCATCTCCTAATTGAGTCAGATGAATCTTGGAGAGTTTCTCCATTTCTTTTTAGTCTTAATTTTCTCTCCTCCTCTGTCTGCGGCATTTCTGTATTCCTATCCTCCAAATTGCTAATTCTGTCCTCCATATTATCGATCCTACTGTTCAGAGAGTCCAGATTTTTCTTAATCTCCTCCATTGTGTTCTTCATCTCCAGTATTTCTAATTGGTTCTTCTTTATGGTGTCAAGCTCTTTTGTGACATAGCTCTGAACTCATTGAGTTGTCTATCTGAATTCTCTTTTAACTCGTTGACTTTTTTCGTAATGGCAGTTTTGAAATCATCGTCATTTAGGTTGTAGATTTCATTGTCTTTGGGATTGTTTTCTGTGTACTTATCATTTTCCTTCTGTTCTGCAGATTTAATATATTATTTCATACTGCTTTATGGCGTTGATTTGTGCCTCCACATAGAGATAGAGTTTATTTGCTGCTTCCAATTGTTGCGACTGATGTGGACTGGGCAGCTGTTTAGACTGCCCCAACCAGGAACCCTGTCAGCTGTTACTGACTGGACCTGGACACCTCCTTGTAGTCACAGTGGTCCTGTGGAGTCCCTCGTTGGTTGTGGAGGCAATCGCAAGGGGGCCTCAGACTGCTGGTGCCTACTGTTGCAGCCCACTTAGACGTGCTCCCTCCTTGTGGTCTGCAGCTGTGTTGTGGGCTTTCCCATCAGCCAGGAGCAGGAGCACCTATAATTGGCGCTTTGTCCCTAACAGCCCACCAGATCACACTTGTCCACTATAGGTCCCAGCAGAGCTATGGGTATCTTCTGCAGTGTGTCATTAGGTCACCTAGCTGTGCTACTTTTGCCCCAGGGCATTCCTGCCTTCTGATTGCCAGTCGGGACCTCTCCACTAGTGCTGTGCAGAGGCTTTCACCGAGGCTGCTGTAGGAATCTGGAGTTCCCCCTAGGCTATGTAGCCGTTTCCCTGGAGCTCCACTCTTTCCCACTACACTCTCACGGGATCTCTGGGAGCCCCTTGCCTCGTCTGGGACATGGCCAGAGTCCGTGTGACTGGCGGTGGCTTGTAAGCTGCTGCCTTGTGGGGAATTCTGCTCTAGGGAGCTTCCTTGTGTTCCGAATGCTGGGCGGGGCCTCCCTGCCAATTGCGAGCAGAGGCCCTCCCAGCTGGGGCGTTGCGGGACCCTGAAGCATCCCCCTGGGCCGCCGAGCTGTGTGTTGGAGCTCCACCCAGTCCCCAAGCATGTCCACAGGAAGTCCGGGCACCCCCTGCACCGACCCGTGCGCTGGAGACCATGGGCCCAGCAGCAGCTGGTGGTCTGGTTCAGTGCCAGGCAGTCCGCCCGCCAGGAGCTTCTCTTTGTTCTGGAGTCTGGGCTGGGCCTCCCAGCTAGTGGCGAGCAGAGGCTTTCCCTGCTGGGGGAGTGCGGGGACCCCAGAGCCTCCCCACAAGCCGCAGAGCCAGGCGCTGGAGCTCCAACCCTGTCCCCAAGCACGTCTACGGGAAGTCCAGGCGCCCCCTGCACCGACCCGTGCCCTGGAGAGTGTGGGCCCAGCAGCAGCTTGTGGTCTGGTGCCGTGCCAGGGAATCTGCCCGCTGGGAGCTTCCCTTTGTCCTGGATTCTGCCCGTGGCCTCCCTGCTAATGGCAAGCAGATGCTTTCCCTGCCTGGGAGGTGCAGGACCCCAGAGCCTCCCCCCCAGGCCGCAGAGCTGGGCGCTTGGGCTCCAACCGTCTCCCCAAGCATGTCTACGGGAAGTCTGGGTGCCCCCTGCACCGACCCGTGTGCTGGAGACCCTTGGCCCCGCAGCAGCTTGCGGTCTGGTGCCGTGCCGGGGAATCCGCTCACTGGGAGCTTCACTTTGTTCTGGATTCTGGGCGGGGCCTCCCTGCTAATGGCAAGCAGAGGCTTTCCCTGCTGGGGAGGTGTGCCAGGGAATCTGCCCGCCAGGAGCTTCCCTTTGTTCTGGATTCTGGGCGGAGCTTCCCTGCTAATGCTCAGCGGAGGCCTTCCCTGCCAGTGGGTGCGGGACCCTGGGGATTCCCCCTGGGCTTAGGTGCAATCATGGGGGGCTTGAGTAGGGTTGTTGTCACCTGTTTCCACCATCGCTTCGCTGGTGAGTGCACACTCCCACCCTTGGTGTGTGGCGATGCTATGGGCGAGTCCGCTGGAAGAGAGCCTCCTGCAGGAACTAGGCTGTCCCAGGGTCGGGGGGGGTCGGAGAGTTTTCACCTATTTCCACCTCCTCCCGGGGGGAAGTCTGTCTGCCTTCTGATGTATAGTAGCAACGAGACTCTTAGGCATCTTGAGATGCTATCTGGATATCCTTTGTTAATCGGTGAATGTCCAATTAGTTGTAGATTCGATGGGGGAGAGACGAAGAAGACCACTCACTCCGCCTTCTTGGTCCCACCTGTTAGCACACTCTTACTGCAATTGTCCTCTTATTGGGTTGGTACCCAGTGTAGCTGGTTGCTAGTCTCAGGGGCATACAATTGTGATAGGCCTGAGGCCCACAAGGCTGATGTCAGTTCTCTTAGGAGTGCAGCTGAGTACGGCTCGAGAATGTCTTTATTTTGTCTCTCTTTTGTTGGATAGTTTAGTTGCATAAAGAATTCTTGGTTGACAGTATTTTTCTTTCACCTCTTTGAATTTATCATCCCAGTACAATTCAACTTCTGTGGTTTCTGATGAGATGTCAGTCGTTAATCTTATTGGGGTTCCCATGTATGTGAGGAGCTGTTTTTCTTCCGTTACTTTCAAGATTTTCTCTATGTCTTTCTGCATTTTTAGGGCTGATTAGGGCTTCAACTTCTCTAATTTTGTTACCCTCTTTGGGGTTTCATATAAACACGTAAGTTTTAAAGGAAAATTCCACAGATTTTCATTGTGTTTTGAAAATACTTGTAGCCTAAACTTATTTCTTATATGTTTGCCTTTTCCTCAAGTTTTCATAGACCTGTAATTCAGTAATACTTCTTTGAGGAGGGGATACGTAAACATTTTTGGTAGTGAGAAATGGTAATAGTACTTTAGTTTTATTTCATACTGTGGCATTATATACTGTTGCTTTAGGTTTTTCTCCTGACTCGTGAAGGTTTTATACACAAACGCTCATACATACCTATTTTCTATATATTTGTCAGATAAAAAGACATATATAAAAATAAGACTTAGAATCAAAGATACTGATTTTTCTTAACGAATATATGATTTTAGCTTAATATATTTTCCTTTTGATGAATATTGAACGCTAATCTTTAAGACTTGGTAAAAGACACCATAGTGTTTGTAGTATTTGTATTGAAGCATGTATTTGTCTCTTTAGGAGTTGATGTTCATAAATGTGTAGCTCTGGACTGTGTCATTGACGAGAAACATCTGGGGCTACAGTTCCCAACTGAGTATCTAATTTTGCTGCCTTATTCTTTTAGAAGTGTTACTATGAGCAATAGGCAGGGAACAGAAAGGAAGAAGGTGAGTGGGACCAAGAAAAAAAAGACTAAAACAGATGGCAGGGAAGTAAAAATAATAAAACCTTTTTTAATGCATTGTTTGTTTTAGATAGTTTGCTTGCTAAGCACATGGAAATACTTTGCACAGTTGAGAATTACTGACTTCCTACATGCTATTTTTGAGAAACAGCAAATCGTTCATGTAATATAAATACAATTATAGATTATTTTGCTGGAACTTGTGATTTTTTGGGCTTACTTTTTCATAAGATAAATAACAGGATTCTTTCAAATCATATTTTAACAATATATTTGGAGGATTATAAATATAAGTTTAAAGTCAATAGTGCTAATGCAAATAAATTACTAACATTCATTCAGAACTTCCTGAGTAGTTACATTTTTGTTAAGTTATATTCTGCTCTGAAAATGAATGTTACTAATCAGACTGGACTTTGCCGGATACACCTAAAGTCAGTATAGTGAGTTGTTTTGAAATGCCTGTGGTGCTGGAATTCTTTGTAATCATATTAATAAGATCATGTGATTGCAGAGTATTGTATACTGTTGGATGCACTTACGTGTGAATATGCAGTGTGGTTATTATTAATCCTGTGCCCCGCCCCCCCCTTTTTCTTTTTACTGATTTGTTCTCTAAATGTAGCAGGAAAATGGAAGTCAGACTGAGAGTGTAAGTCTTCAGATTCTTAGTTCAGTTCTTTTTCCATTATACCATAGTGTCTCTTGAGTTAAACATGCAAAGTAAGAGAGAGATGGGTAAAGACGGAAATGAAAGGAGGAAAATGAATTTGATGTAGGAAGTAATGTTAGACCTTGAACCAACCATATTATCAATGGTAGGAGATCCTACATTGCCCTTGTGTATACTTAGTTTCTTGAATGAGGATTATTGATAATGATATCGCTCTGTAAAATAGTCTTTTTATTTTTATGTTATTAAGTTTAGTTTTAGAAATTAGATCTGTAAATGTAGTTACCTATATCTGGTGCAAGGCCTCTTATCTTTGAAGTGAATAATAACGTTGCCTACCTTTTCATTGCTGTCACCAATTCCAGCAAAGTTCCACTGCGTTTTATCAAAGGTTATCAAGCTATTTTCCCTGTGTTCTATATAGTAGCAGCTTGTACTTTTCTAAGGGGAGTGTTTTGAGTTGAGAATGAGAAGTAATGGGGAGTAATTGTAGCCTTCTGTCATTCTGTTTAATGGCACAACCAAGAGACATTTTTTCTTGCCTTTTTACAAAAGAAAGGATAGCAGTGTGATTAGGGACAGATAAGGCCTTTAATATCAGACTGAGTAGGTTCAAATTCTGGCTCTGTGAGTTAATGCTTATGGGACTTGGGCAAATAACCTTATTCATTTGGAATAATATCAGCCTTATTCTTTGGATTATACCTTGGAAGCATGGTATTTGTGAGAATAAAATGAAATGAAATGAAAACAAGCTCAGAGAAGATTCTTTGAATGATTTTTCTTAGATAGTGTAATTACAAAGATACATTGTTGTCCAGATTTTACTTATTAGTTTTTCCATAGACAACATAGTAGATACATTTTTTTAAAAAGTTAAGAAGCTAACAACAACAAAGTAAAAAGAAGAGAGTAACTAAGTGCTTAACTCCAGAGGTAAGGTAAATCTTCAAACTGGATGTAGAATCTCCCCAAATTGTAAGCAGTCTAAAGACAGAGGGAGAACTGATGTTCTAAGTTATAAATAGGCTAATAGGAAATAATGATATAGTCTGTTAAAAAGCATTAATGAGTTTTTAAGTCATTAAAGGATGACTTAAAGGATCATTTCGTTTTGCAGATAATGGGAACCCTAGAAGTAACTCCATTCTTTATTGGGTTCACATTTTATGGGAATTTCTATTGAGCAGCTATTGTCTGGTGAATATGTGATAAAACAAACATTGATCTGGCCGTCATATGAACCAGAAACCACGAATGCAGAGTAAATCAAAGCCTTGGATGAACTCAGTTAAGAAACAATCTAGTGCTTTCTGGATTAAAATAGTGTAATTAAAGAAGCTTCCTAAGTATTTATAAATTTGTGTTTTGTATTACCGTGGTGATTAATGTCAATGTGTTTTTCTCAGCAAGAACACATCTCTCTTTAGTAAGAATCATGTATTCTAGCAAGTTTATGAGACAAACTGAAAAGAAGAAAAGTTCTAGTTCAACTTTCGTAAGATAAATACTGTGGTTTGTGTACATTAATATATATGTAGAATTTTGTCTGTATCGTACAGATTTCATCTCTCCTTCATTTGGTTAGGTGTGTACTTTTATGCATGTATTTGTGCACTGAGGCATATCTCTATTTTGGTGTTTTGGCCTGTCTTGGCGAGTTGTGAAGTGTTTAGCCATAGATAGGGATATTGAGGAAAAGGATTCAAAAATCCATTGGCTATTCTGAGATTTTCTGAATTTCATTTTTTATCGATACTAAAATTTTACCCAGAGTTTCTGTACACCTCCTAGTCCTCATTATGAAATTCCTGATGTTACTCTGAGTCATTGTGAAAAATGTTAAGCTTTTTGAGAATAATGTGAAATGAAAAAATTTGACTCAGATAATTTGTTGACACTTATTAAAAATACAAAAACATTAAGGAAGATATAAAATGATCAGTGAATACATCTTGGCCTATGCTTTTAAAAGGCAACTACTGCATTGTATTTTGTTCCAGAAAAAAATGTTTTACGTATGTTCTTTTTAAAAGCAGTAATAATCTAATGAAAACCAGATGTCCACTAAGCAAAATCATGCAATGCAATTTCTTTCCTCCTAACACCTTAGTGATATCAGGAAGTTTTGATTGTGGTGAGATCCAGGTTGGTGACTCAGGGAGCACATTGTGAGCTGGTAGGTTTGAGTGGAGTGTTTCCAATTAGAAGCGTAGTATTATAGCATTGTGGGAACATATAATGCCTGAGAAAGGTGCTAGGTGCTGGATAGGAATGCAAAAGGCAAAATGAGAGAAAGCTAAAATTTCAGATACTTAAAATTTTTGTCTAAGACCAGAGTTGTGCGCAGGAAAGAGAAAGCAAACTTTTCTTTGTTTTCTCTCCTGTTATTGTTCCCTGGGCTCTAGACTAAATTTAAGATAATTAATGTGTTTTGTGTATTGTTAACCTAGGATTGTACCAACATTCAAAACTTTGTTTCGGCAGGAAGATGTTTTGAGCTCTAAGTTACTTACAAGCGGGCTTTTAAAGGTGATCACTCGTATGCTGATGATTGCCTGTGGTGACTATCTGTGTTAGTGACTTAGAGAGGTCTGTGGAGATGGTGCAAAATATTCCTCCCTCCTCCTGATGAGACGGTAATAATTATTCTTGGTAGCATTTGTAGACTCTTGACTCTGCTATGTCCTTTTAAATATATGTTGTTTTATTTTATGCTTTAAAATAATTTTACGGGTGAAACTGAGAGTTGTTAAAAGTTGCTCAAGGTAGAGCTGGGATTTGACTCTTTGGACTCCAAAGCTTGTGTTTTTAACATTGTATTATTCTAAGGGGACATATAATATGGAGAATTTAAAAGAATAGGGAGTTAAAGGCAGATAGAGCATATGTTTGCATTCTTTCTGGAAAGAAGAGAGAGAAATGGGAAAGCTGTTGTGGTGTGAAGAACCAAAACAAATGAAGACTGGGATTGTTCTTACAGCTGCTTTAAGTTATTTGGAAGTTAACCTGGGTTAACCTGCTTGACATTGCAACTATGGGTTCTTTGGATGTTATTTTTAATTATAGTTATGACTTCATCAAGAGTAGTTTTGAATATTATGGAAATCTTGAAGTACGTGCATTTCAAAATGAGTTAGAGGGCTTATGCCTTTAAAAAATAGCACCAGTGTTGACATAGTGTTAGAACATAATGTAAGATCAGGTCTTGATGCATTTTCTACATATTTGATCCGTGTTTCATAGTTATTCCCATCAATTTTTATGTTGCCTTATGTAGTATAGATTAATATTATGAGTAAAACTCGTTAGTAATTTTCTTGCATGCTAATTATATCTATTTAAAGATGTAATGTCTGAAAAGCTTTTAAAATTTAATATGATTAGTTTTTCCTGAAAGACTATATATTTCAAGAAAAATATTTTCTGTTTTAGTGATGAATAAAAAAGTCCAAACTCATAAACTTCTACTTGTATTCCCTAGGCAGAGGGGGAAAGTATTAGGGATATAAATTATTTAAAACATCTTTCCTTAGAACTGGAACAGTATGAATGTATTGCTTAAAATGATAAACTTTAATGCAAGAAATTTCTTATTTAACTATTTAGTTGTTTTGTCTTCACAGAGTATATTTGGTGCCGTCTGTGAACATGTCTGTTTTGTTCAGTCTTGAACCCCTAATTCCTAAAAATGTATCATTATATTTTTTCACCATAAAAAAATAAGTTCAGTAGTCAATGTTTTAAACATTTTTTAATTTAATTTTTATTTTTTTAAACTTTTTTTTTTAAAGATTTTATTTTTTTCCTTTTTCTCCCCAAAGCCCCCCAGGACATAGTTGTATATTCTTGGTTGTGAATCGTTCTAGTTGTGGCATGTGGGACGCTGCCTCAGCGTGATTTGATGAGCAGTGCCATGTCCGCGCCCAGGATTTGAACCAACGAAACACTGGGCCACCTGCAGCGGAGTGCACGAACTTAACCACTGGGCCACAGGGCCAGCCCCTAATTTTATTTTTTAAATTAAAAATTTTTTTACTCTGGCAAAATACACATAGCATAAAATTTGCCATCTTAACCATTTTTTAAGTGTACAGTTCAGTGGTATTAAATACATTCATATTGTTGTATAACCATTACCACTCTCAATCGCCAGAACTCTTTAAAAAAACTGAAATTCTATAGCCATTAAACAATACTATCCATAGGTCTACAGGCATTTTCTTTTCAATTGTTTGTACACTTGATAGTAATGAAAAAAATTGGAAGAATTTAGAGGAAGGAAATATTCACCTGAATCAACATATTTTAGTTTCCTTTATATTGAGCAATTAGCTGGTAAGCTAGTTTGGACCTGACTTTCAGGATAGAATGCTTTTGAGGTTATATTAGTTTCTTTGTTTTCAACAAGACAAGTCTTGATGATAGATCAATTAGCAAATCTTGAAGAACTAATGTAAATGGTATAGTAATTCCTGTTGTGAGAGAGACTTCCTAGAACTGCTGAAATGCCTCCTTTCCCCAGGCTGTCACATCTACTGTTGAATTGAGGAAGCAACCTGGTAGCAGTCTTCTGTGTCAGAGCTCGATTCAAAACTGTTCAGAATGGAAAGTGTTTTTAAAATGCTATGGGAAAACTAATTAAAACTGAACTTTAAAATTAAAAAGAAAACACAAAACAGTATAAAAATAAAGGTTAATGTTTTCTCTGAAATGTTTTTGGAAAACCTATAAGAGTCTTCCTATAGGAAGATTTTTTAAACCTATTAAAATATAGATTTTAAAGACAGATATTTATTAATCACTTCATTGCATTGACCTTGCCAGACAGCAAGGCAGGTAGTTATTCTTAGGTCTGAGGATTAAAAGTATTATTATTTAAGACTAAATATTAAGAGACTAACACATCTTAGTACATGTGCTTTGTGTGCTAGCTTTTTCCTAATGTAAAATGAATATGCCATATGATTGGTGACAAATAAGAAACTCTTTGTGTAATTAAGAGAAGATTTGTTTGTTTAAGAGCTCTCAAAGGTTGTAAAAGATTATACTTGGCTATATGTGAAGGATAAATGTTGTGCAATAATGCCCCTTAGTTCCCCTTTTATAATAAATCTCAGCTGTGTGTTCAGCACAAGGGCTCAGTGCCAAAAAGAACAGGTTCAACTTGTCTGTGAGGATTTGCACCACAGTAAAGTGCACAACTGCTTTTGTAGAGGTCATTCTGGAGGTCACAGGCATGTACAGTTGAATGCAAGCAAGTTTAAAAACATGGTAGAACGGATAGTCTTACTTAAGATTCAAGAGTCAATGTTAGCTTAAAACATTAAAGGGTTGGAAAATCATAAAAAGAAACCTTGTAGGTTTTTCACTTTATGTATATTTATGTTTTCGGATGGATTTAAAACAACTTCTTTGCCCAACATATTTTAAAAGAACTTCAGAATCACTTTTATAATAATTTCCAAGACTTGGAAACTGACTATTTTAAGGTTTGTTAAATTCTGAGCAGTGCTCTGAACAGAGTTCATAAAATAAATGTAGGATATGATGGTGATAGAACAAAGTATAGAGGGATATGTGTGTGTAGGGGTGGGAGTAGGGGTGTGCGGGTAAGTTCTAATGAAAAGGTAGATGTGATCTAAAGGAGAATGCCTCCAAGAATCCTGTTTCTCCTGAGCTTATGGTTGAAAGTTTCAAAATTAACAACAAAGAAAATGCTATCTTTTATTTATATGACTCTCTTTCCCCAAGTATCTCACAAATACTTTCCTATATTTGTGGTAAATAGAAATAGCTCAGAAAGAGCAGGTGGAGAGACTCTAAGACCCATGAATCCAGCCAATAGAAGCTTTGGATTTAGTAAAAAGATCACCAGAAAATGGGATAACTACGTAATTAAGGGGATGCAGAACTTACCTAGAGTTGTGTCTTATCTAGAGTTGTATTTGGTCACAGAGTGCCTGTTTCTTTTCTTTTGTTTTTAAGTGGTGATCAAAATGGCAGGCAGCCATTGATTTCAGTATAGAGATTAATTAGTAATCCTCAGAATATGCTTCAGCAAATGCAGCTGATTGGCAGTAGCACCTGTTTCAGCAACTGGCAGAATGTTAGTGCTTTTATCAAGCCTGTAATTTCCAGAAGGGCTTCAAAGCTGTGTTCATTGAAGTCTCTCATACTATCTACTTTCTTTGTCCTCCAGGGCACTGTTTTACAAAACGTACCTCTGTTTCTGTTTATTTATGTATGTATTTATGTATTTATTTATGAAGGTTATAAGATAAAGTTAGTTTTTTAAATTAAAGAAAAAAGGCTAAAATGAATTACGTGATAGTGTGTATACTCCTGTATTTGTGGAACCACCATTTATGCTCAGTGAACATGTAATGTTCCCAGGTGAAAAATTTACCAACTTTGTGATTTCTGTCCATTGCTTTTATAACTCATATTATGAACATAAAACATAATTGTCAATTATGACAAATGATCTGTTACAAGTATAGTAAAATGTGATTTAAAGGATTGGTGATTATAGTTAACTTTGTAGGAAGGTAGTTAACTTCTACATTGCTAGAAATTATTCTTTCTAGTTGAAATAGTCTTTCTGGTTCATATTTCAAAATATATTCAGTTTACATGGATTCATAGATAAGCCGTCAATTTGTATATTGTTTGAGGGAGGATAATATTTTTGCTTGTTATGAAAAGAAGACTGAACTGAGAGAGAGTATCTGAAAAGGATGAAGCACATATCTTAGTATAGGTGAAATTTACATGATTCAAAATGTACTATGGAAAAGTTGAATGTGAATTTTCTAAAAATAAATTGAATTATATGTTTTAATGAACTAGGGTAACTTTCATTTAAAAACCACTTATATAATATTTTTAAAACAAATGAGTACTTTCTAATTTATGTTTCATAAATGTAAATATATATTATTAAGTGCTTGAAAATAGAGTCAGTTCTGGTGGTATATCCTTTCTGTCATACCTTCACAGTGCCTAACATCCACTAAATGTTTAAATAAATGAATTTTCATATGTAGTCCTATAACAGAAAAGTGCTTGGTAGATTCTGGCAGTATAGGGTTTAAAGCCTGGGTAGTTTACTTGGCCTTGGAGAACTTCAGTTTCTTTTCCTGTAAAGTAGGCAAAATCATACTTACCTCAAATGTATATATAGTGCCTAGCACGGTGCATGGCATATAGTAGATGTTCAATAAATAGTTCTGTGTCCCTTGCATGGAACCCCACTGTTAGTAATCACATTCCATATCTGCATGACTTTAGTAAAAGACAATTTATGTGAAATTGCAAGTGAAAAGGGAATCAAAGAATCCTAAATGTTCCATTTAATTCTGCATTTAAAGTCTTAAATCTAATTGCATGGTGGTTTTGTGAAGGTAGTGGTGGTGGTGGTGATGATGTGTGTTGGGAAGACAGGTTGGGGAGTTAGGGTTTTGATAGTATTTGTTGTTTCCTTTTAGGACAGAAGGATAAAGTCATTTACAGCTTGGCTTAGCTGTTTACTTATTTTCTACAATGGAAATGGCACGATAACTACTCACTCTGTGCTAAATGACCTCAGATAGAACCAAAAGATTTGTTACGTATTTTTTGGAGGGGAGAGCTTGGAGTGGGGGTTTGAATAGAATGGGATACTGTGGATCATTACAAAACATTTATTCATTCGTGAAACAAACATTCCTAATATGTACCAAACACTGTACTAGGCACAGAGGGTGTTTTAGATTTAAATAAAATATGATTTCTTGAATTATTCACTCTCTATTATGGTTTAGAGAAGCTTTCTGCTACTTTTTCACTGCAAAATATTTCTGCTTCAGAAGACCACTGATCTTATGTGATATTTTTTGTTTTGCTTATATAGTAATAGTAACATTTGTAGGGAACTTTATATAAAGCAATTTTCGTATTTTATCACATTCGGAAATTTAGACTTATGTATAAGTTGTCTTTATTGTTGGTTAACTAAAAGTTTACTTAAGTGTCAAAGTAAGAATTCTTTCTTGGAAACTATTTTTGTAATTACTAAAAGTAAGTGAACTAAAATGCTATATGCCTGAAAAGTTTGTTTTTAAAATTTCTGGCAAATACTGTTTTTCTTAAAATTAATGCAGACTCTTTTAGGAGACAGGTTTTGCCTCACTAAATAGTCTCCTTGATGTTTTTCTTTTCTGATCTTTTTATAGAAACAGATAGGATTTGCTGGACACTCTGTCCTGTTGGCAACAAATGGTAGTTTAGTAGCAAGACAAGCATCAGAGAAAGAATGTAAAATTAGTACTTTCCAACACATCTTCATTTATCACTGCTCAAGGAAAGGTAAAACTTAGAACAACAAAAACAAAACAAACACAATTTCTTCCTTGGATCCTAATTTTTCTTCAAGCTACTGAGATATCTCCATGTTTTCATTTTATCTTATAATTTGATGAAAATAATAATAAAGTTTGCTCAGTGTTTCTACTTCATCAACTCCCATTCTTTCTTCTATCATTTATATTCTGGCTCCTATTTTCAGTACTGTATTAAGACTACTCTTGGTATTGAAATTCCATCACTAGAAATGCTCTTTCTTCCCCTCCATTTCAGCCCCATTCAGCTTCTATAGCCCGTCTCAAATGTCATTTTTTCCATGAATTCAATTGAATGAACATTCAGATACTTGTGTTCAGCAGAGTCATATCATATGTACATTTAAGTTATTTGAATTCAACTAAGGTTGACAACAACATCATTCTGGGGGAAAAAATAGCAAAGAATTCCTCTCTTCCCTAGTAAAAAATGTTTTTGAAACACATCGTTGCCAAAAGCAAGCCAACTACCTAGTTTTCCACAGAAGAAACAGTAATCTTTTCCACTGCTGGAAGAAAAGCTAGGTGAGTCAGATTCAAATAAAGAGATTACAATATGCACAGAACAATGTATAGTAAACTTTATGGGCTATTTAGGGATTTTTGAGGAGTTATTTTGACCAGTTTTTGCCTCACTCTGACTTTGGAACCTAACTCCTGTGCAAGATGTAACTCACTGTTAAAGCCGTGTTGAACTTAAGCTAGCCACATCACTTAGGAGCCTTCTGGATCACATTTGGGTCTCTCTTGGCTGTTTTAGGTAAAACACTATCTGAGGCAGAGAAGATTAGCTTAGTTCGTTTTGAGGAACTCATTAGTTCCTAATGAGTACAAATATAATCAAAACAGATTAAAGCAGAGGGAGAAAATGCTTTTCCTTTTATATTTAGTGTTTACTTATAGTTTGAGATCCTTGGCTGTCTGAAAACTAATTGTATGTGTCCACAAATATATTGTTGAATTTTGTTTCTGTGTGAACCATCATGGTTCTATACTAATACAAAGGAATTTATAGAAATGCTTTGTAAAAATATGCAGGATTTGATTGTAATTATATTTGAGATGCTTTAATGATATTAATCTTTTTAGTAGATATTATTTCCTAATTTTCCCCAAAATTTTACGTTTCTAAATCTGTTATATTTTATTTATTTATTTATTTATTTATTATTGAGTTCATAATACTTTACATCAATGTGAGATTTCAGTTGTAAAATCTGTTATATTTTATTTTTGAAGTTCTTTCTCAAGGAATAGTTTATATTGGTGTAACAATAACAGTTCTAAAATAGAGTTGATATATTACTAAAGAATGTTTTTCTGTGTGGTAATGTGACCACTAAATGGTGTCTGTTGCAGGGAGAGGATCGCAAATGGATTTAGTTAACAAAGCCTTGAAGTAAGTCCACTGTAGTAAATAGATTTTGATGCAGTTTTCTGGGCAAATTTGATAGAAATGGTTTGGAAACTTGGCTTGGCCAAGTGAGGACAATTTGATTTCTAATGAACAAGAAGCTTAAGTCCAGCTACATAGTTACAGAAATGCTTCTTTGATGTTTTAAAGCATATCTTACATATTTGAATGGAACTGATCATCACTAAAGAGCTAGAAAAATAGGCTGCTATACCTGGCGTATTCAGGATGAAACCTTTTTCATATTCTGGAAAGTCTGCTCTTTTTTTGAGAAGAAAAATTGGGGGGAAATATTGGTAATCCAACTATTAGGTACCATATGTTGAAGGACAAAGAATGCTCATAAAGGCTAATTTGTGGGAATAAGTCAGTTAGAATGCTTCAAAGAGCCAACCATAGTAGTTTTTTAAAAAACTTATATTCCACTCATTCTAAAACATGCATTCAAAAAGGGAGTGTAGTCTGATGATTCTAGTAGGAAGCTGGAGATCTGGGGATTAGTGCTTGTTTTCCCACTGACTGTTTCTCTAGTATACACAGAATCAAACTATTTTACATTAAATTAGGGAAAATCCTTTTCATTTTTGTGATACATTATGAGGTAGTGGCTTATTTCCACTTAGTAGTCGTGAAATCTTAGCAGGTTAGACCTGGAAGAACATTTAGTCAGCCTCCCATCTCGCCCCCAACTCCCCGTTGTAAATGATGAAAATGAAGCTTAGAGAAATTGTATGACCTCTGTTCATTTTAGTTTAGAGGCAGTGCCAACGTAACTATATAGTTACCTCTTACCATGAAGGGTCTTGTCCCTCATTTGTCTTTGCTGTTTACTGTAAACTTTGAAAGAAATTAGAGAAAGCCATTTCTAGTGGGAGAAATGAATTGTACTAACCATGAAATTATGTGCTACCAGGAAGTTATTTCCATGCAGCTGTTACAGTGATGACAGGTGGATATCACCCTAAGAGTGACCAGAGCAGCATAGTATAAAAATTGCTCTGCTTGCTCCTAAAATAAATTGAAAACAACTGAATTACAAAAAAAAAAGTTACTTAGAATGATCAGCTTGAAGGCAGTGCCAGATATAGTCTTTAAGTGTTCTCTGTCTCATTAAAAAATTATGCGAGTACACACACACACACACACACAATTAAAAAAAATATATCCACATCCATGTACAGATGCATACATATGCACAAATAGAAAACACATGTACGTATGTGCACACATATTTAAATAATAAGGACATTTACTAACATAGAAACAGTATTTCAGAAATAACAATTGATTTTCTAAGATGTCTTTTTTAGAGTTTTTTTCCTGGAAGTAGTCTCTAGAATTATAGTAGTTTAGTGCCCTGAGAACAGTGAAACAGTCAGGTTTCTAATTCCCTTTAGCAGTTTGACACATTCTATAGAATTTGATAAATTTAACATATGAGAGGATCCAGTTTATGAAAACAGCCACCACTATCGTTTTCTTTTTTGCTTATTTGTTTTGTATTTGGATAATTCTAAGAAATAAAAGTAGAAGGCACAATCTCATTGAAAAGTGACTCACTTTAGAAGATAAGCTCCCTCAAGGCAGCTGTTATCTCTTTTCTTCACTGCTGTACTTTTTAGTTCTTGGCATATAGTCAGTGTTTAATATTTGTTATGTGAAGGGGTAATGATTGTAACAGAATAACCACAATGCTTTGTTAACTGAAATTTTGTTAAAATGAGCCTTTAAGTGGCTAGAGAGCACATTTCCAGCCTAGGGATAAAAACCATCCACTGACTCCTGGCAATGAATATGTGAAAGACAACAGTATTAAAGTGTGGGAAGGTGGAGATGTATTCCTTATGTACTCTCATAGTACATGAGATTAACAAAATTCCAATTGTTGGGGGCGGGCCCCGTGGCTGATTGGTTAAGTTCGCACGCTCCACTGCAGGCTGCCCACTGTTTTGTTGGTTCAAATCCTGGGTGCGGACATGGCATTGCTCATCAAACCACGCTGAGGCAGCGTCCCACATGCCACAACTAGAGGGACCCACAACGAAGAATATACAACTATGTAGCGGGGGGGGCTTTGGGGAGAAAAAGGAAAAAAATAAAATCTTAAAAAAATCCAATTGTTTATGCTTTGTGAGAGCGTTCTTAAATTTATAGAATTTGGAAACCTGACTCTCCAACTTACAGTTTTCCTGGTGTTCATACTACTATACCAGATGACTGTTCACATATCCTTTGATATTATTGATTCATTCAGTAAAGTACTGAGAAGCTCTTTTGTGCCAGGCACTGTGCTGAAAGGCATGGCAGTGAGCACAGAGCCTTATGGTCTATTGGGGGAGACAGATGTTAAACAGATAATTATACAAAGTTTAACAAGCTTACAGGGCTTATTAGCAATTATGTTGAAGATGAAGCTAGTCTGGTGAATAAGTCATTTAAGCAAGACAAAAATTGAGTTCTGAATCCTAAAATTGTGTTAAACGATTTTCAGATCATTTAACCTGTCACCCTAAATTGCTAATACTTTATCAATTACAATCTCTTCTATGGTACTTAACAGAAAATCATATAGGGAAGAATGTTTTCATTTTTAGTATTTTTATTGCTTATTTCAGCAACCTATATACTATTAATTATTAATTGACTATTTCTGTTGCTATTATTTTTATTACAAAAAGTGTGTTTTCTGTTTTTATTTATTTTATTGCAGTAACATTGGATTATAACATTATATAGCTTTCAGGTGTGCATCGTAATATATTTCGAATTCTGTGTAGATTTCATCATGTTCACCACCCAAAAACTAATTATAGTCCATCACCTCACATGTGAGCCTCATCACCCCTTTTGCTTTTCCCCCTCCCTCTATGGTAACCACCAATCCAGTCTCCGTTGCTTTGTGTGTGTTTGTCATTGTTTTTATCTTCTACTTATGAGTGAGATCATACGGTATTTGACTTTCTCCCTCTGACTTAACTTCACTTCTCATAATACTCTCAAGGTCCATCCATGTTGTCACAAATGACTGGATTTCATAATTTCTTACGGCTGACTAGTATTCCATTGTGTATATATACCACATCTTCTTTATCCATTCGTCCCTTGATGGGCACCTAGGTTGCTTCCAAGTCTTGGCTATTGTGAATAATGCTGCAGTGAACATAGGGGTGAGTGTATCTTTGTGCATTTGTGTTTTCAAATTCTTTGGATAAATACCCAGCAGTGGGATAGCTGCATCGTATGGTAGATCTATTCTTAATTTTCTGAGGATGCTCCATACTGCTTTCCATGGTGGCTGCTCCAGTTTGCACTCCCACCAGCAGTCTATGAGGGTTCCCTTCTCTCCACATCCTCTCCAACACTTGTTGTTTCCTGTCTTGTTAATTATAACCATTCTGACCGGAGTGAGGTGATATCTCATTGTAGTTTTGATTTGCATTTCCCTGATAGCTAATGATGTTGAATATCTTTTCATTTGCCTGTTGGCCATCCATATATCTTCTTTGGAGAAATCTCTGTTGAGATCTTTTGCCCATTTTTTAACTGGATTGTTGGTTTTTTGTTATTGAGATGTATGAGTTCTTTGTATCTTCTGGATATTAACCCCTTATCTGATATATGTCATGCAAATAATCTTCTCCCAATTGTTAGGTTGTCTTTTCATTTTGTTGATGGTTTCCTTTGCTGTGCAGAAGCTTTTTAGTTTGATGTAGTCCCATTTGTTCATTTTTTCTTTTGTTTCCCTTGCACGGTCACATATGGTACTTGAAAATATGCTACTAACACCAGTGTCAAAGAGCGTACTGCCTATGTTTTCTTCTAGAAGTTTCATGGTTTCGGATCTTACATTAAAGTCTTCAATCCATTTTGAGTTGAGTTTTGTGCGTGGTGTAAGGTAATGGTCTACTTTCATTCTTTTGCATGGGGCTGTCCAGTTTTCCCAACACCATTTATGGAAGAGACTCTCCTTTCTCCATTGTATGCTCTTGGCTCCCTTGTCGAAAATTAGCTGTCCGTATATGTGTGGGTTCATATATATGTATTTTTTTCTTAATCATTTCAAAGTAAATTGCAGTCGTTGTGAAACTTTACCTTTAAATTCTTCAGTCTGCATCTCCCTTAGACCTGCGCTGGCATAGGGCATTGTTATATATAACCATAATGCCATAATCACACCTAATAAAATTAATAAACGTTCTCTAGGGTAACCTAATATCCAGTCCATATTCATATTTCCCTATTGTCTTATTACTGTTTTTTTCCTTTCCAAATCAGTACCAAGCTAATGACTCTTGTTCTATTTATTCCACCTTTCAATTGTCTTTTGATCCAGAACAGCTCCCATCCCACCCTACAGTTTTTGTTTTTGGTGTTTCTCATAACATTGACCTATTGAAGAGACCAGGCCAGTTGTATAATATAATTTTTCTGATTTTTCTCCTATGATGTTGTTCAATATATTTCCTAATATATTTTTATTATCCTTTTCATTGCTTTAAGTGTAAAGTATACCCATTTTGGCCAATTTAGAAAATACTGCTTAAAGATAAAAATATAAATAGTTCATAATCTCATCATCTGGTGATAACTACAGTTAACATTTTGGTATTTTTCATTATACAGACTTAAAAAATAGTTTAGATCATCCTGATTATGTAATTAATGTTTTATTAATTTCTCTTTGAGCATAATTTTAAATGGCATACGTACTGTTACAGTTGAACTCATGTTTACCTAAATTTCCCAATATTACTGGACATTTACATTCCTGTTGGTCTTTCTCAATTATAAATTAAACTATGATGAGCAGTCTTTTGAACAAAGATTTGATTATATTTCTGATTTTTTTCTTATAAATTCTTACAAGTGGAATTTCTGGGTCAAGATATATGAATATTTTAAAGGTTTACTAAATTGCTTTTCATAAAGAAAGCAGTTTCATAATTTTCTCTCCTGTCAGCAGTGTATGAAAACATCTTTCTCCATACTCTCTTGTCATGTTGTAAATATTCATTTGTTTTATCATTTATTTGCTAATTTGATGGAGATATTTCAACATTGTTTTGAAGGGTCTGATTTTTTTTTTTTTTAAGATTTTATTTTTTTTCCTTTTTCTCCCCAAAGCCCCCCGGTACATAGTTGTGTATTCTTCGTTGTGGGTTCTTCTAGTTGTGGCATGTGGGACGCTGCCTCAGCGTGGTCTGATGAGCAGTGCCATGTCCGCGCCCAGGATTCGAACTAACGAAACACTGGGCCGCCTGCAGCAGAGCGCGCAAACTTAACCACTCGGCCACGGGGCCAGCCCCAAGGGGTCTGATTTTTTTTACCACATTAGTTCAAATTAGTCTTGAAGTGTTTTCTGCCTGTAGTTTAAGCTGTACCATTCTCTACTCATGTTTATTTCTTATTGTCTCAAGACAACAATCTACTGCTCTGGTAATATTGATATCCTTCTCATTGCCTTGCTTTCGTAGACTTTGTCTACCCTCTGAGGTCTAGCACAAATTCCACTGTTTCATTCTTCCACCTTTTATTGATACTTCCTCTCTTTTGATTTTCTATAACCCTTCAATCTATACCATATTGTTGGCACCAAGTCAAATCTAATTCAGATGTGCTATATCACTAGTGCATCATACGTTTGACTTCCTCAAACTGACTCCTCATTTTTCTGATAATTTAGAATAAAATCACACTTATTTTGGTGTAAATATCACATTCAATCACCATTTTGCATCCAGCGACTTTTAAACACCCTTTTGTCTCCAGTCACTTAAAACTCCTAACACTTTCCTCATAGGACTTGTTAAGACCTCTGGTCTTCTGGTGTTTTTTTCTTTTGAGGAAGGTTAGCCCTGAGCTAACATCTGCCGCCAATCCCCCTCTTTTTGCTGAGGAAGATTGGCCCTGAGCTAACATCTGTGCCCATCGTCCTTTACTTTATATGTGGGGCACCTGCCACAGCATGGCTTGATAAGTGGTGTGTAGGTCTGCACCCTGGGTCCCAATTGGCGAACCCTGGGCTGCTGAAGTAGAGTGCGTGAACTTAACCACTATGCCACTAGCCCAGCCCTTGGTGTGTGTGTGTTTTTTTAAATCTTAATTATATCAATGATCTGCCTTGTAAGTTCTTCCCCAGCTTTCGATTTGAGAAACTTGGAATCTATCTCATACCAGTTTTTTCTGGGAAAGATAGATTGAATGTTACAAGTCCAGGTTATGCATCATTTATGAGCTTTGTTTTATCATTCTCAAGGTGAGCTGAATTACCACTGAGTAATGTTTATTTTTCTCTCAATATCATAATTAAGAAAAAATATTCCTTTTTAAGCCTATGATATTTTAGTCATATCTAAGTTATTGGAATTTGTATAAAAATGTGTTTTAAACCATCTGGGATTTACTTATTAACATCAGTCTTTGAAATTGAGGTACCATGATTATATTCTCTAAAAATAGGATATTAAAAGGCAGTGTGGGGGCCCAGCGTGGTGGTCTAGTGGTTAGGTTGGTGTGCTCTGCTTGAGTGGCCCAGGGTTTGCCGGCTCAGATTCTGGGTGCGGACCTACATGCCACTCATCAAGCCATGCTGAACCAGTAAAGGAAAGAAAAAAAAGGAGATATTTAATTAAAGTAGGAAGTCTTGATTGATCTTGATCTTGGGTGGAAGCAGTCTACATTCATGTCTCCTATTTCTGTTCCTCATTAATTTGATTTGGAGGTCTCCAGTGTCTGAATAGGACCAGATGTCAGGTGGATCCTTCTGTAGCTGTAGATGCATACCCAAGGTTCATGTCCCTAAAGTTTAGCTGCCATCTGGGTAGTAAGGAGGACCTGGTATACCTCCTTCCAAGGAGGTGCAGGTCGATCTTTGTTCCTAGTGATTCCAAATCAGAAGGGTAGGAGAAAACTGGAAACATTGGTTTGGAGAGTCGTAGCCAGATGTTTGAGGAAACTAGAAGAATTCAGGATCTAGTGCAGTTTACAGGTATATAACAAAAACTCAGAGACAATTAACAGGATTAGAATCCAATATCTACAAAGGTGCAAACATAACTTTTCTATAATTACTCCCATTTTTTACCAAAGGTAATCACAGTAAAACTATTTTATTTCCATTAAACTTGTCCTGATTATTTCCCTAAGTTCAGTAAGAATAGTGATTGACCATATAAGCTCTTTTTAAGACTGCTTTGCTGGAACTTTTCATAAGGTATTTCAGATTAAACTTTTAAAAACTTCTTGAGGCCAGGAAGCCAAGCTAAGGACTCGCCATCAGATTTTGCCTGCGATACCTGTAGTTTAGGTGAATTCCTGTCAGCCAAAGCCTTGGTAATATATCCACTGTTTCCAATTTTGTCTTATTACAAGAAGAACCGAATTCCTATTGAACTGATGCAAAGAACTGTCATGAAAATAACACAAAAGTTTCTGAATTTTGTAAGGATTGGGGAGGGAGAAAAATTAAATATTTCATCTTTACCAAATTGCTGTAAATTATAGATAGCTTAAGAGAAAAGATTTCCTTAAATCTGGAAAAACAAAATATTAAGGAACCAGCAATGTTTCAGACAAAAAGTTATACAAATTATAATGATTCTCTTCAGTTCATTTAGTCCTATGTGGTTAATATTTGTTCAGAAGAAATACTTGTTCTGCTTGAATCCAATTTTTCCATTAGTTCTAGAAATTCTTATCAGTATCAGTTTTATAATCTTACAGTTATCATTGACCTGTACTTGTCAAAGTCCTTTCCATGAATCTCCTTCAAAGATGAAGCATTTTTGCAGGAATGCTTTTGCAGGAGCATCAAACAGTAACTCTCTGTGAGTGACAAAGACTTAAAAATGGCCATGGTTAAGTGTCTGATGAGGGTTCATTATAGTGGAATTGACAAAGAAATTTGGTTATTTCTATGACACAACATTTTAAGATAACTGTTATACCAAGACATATCATATTTCCAGAAATCAGATTTCACACAATTTCTGGAACACTTAAAACATATATCTACACAAATATAACAAAAAGAAGGCTTAATATTACTTCTTGTTTGACAATGCTTCCCATGTAATTTAACATATTAAATAAATTTAATGAGTATAACATCTCTCTTTTTATAGGTAGAGAGAATAATTCGTTTGTGATTTTCCAAGGGCTCTCTGGAAAATCCCAAAGTTATTTCAAGGTCAAAAAGACTCCATTTAAGGGGCCGGCCCCATGGCTGAGTGGTTAAGTTCGAGTGCTCTGCTTCGGCGGCCCACGGTTTCGCCGGTTCACATCCTAGGTGCGGACATGGCACTGCTCATCAAACCATGCTGAGGTGGCATCCCACATGCCACAACTAGAAGGACCTACAACTAAAAATACACAACTATGTACTGGGGGGCTTTGGGAGAAAAAGGAAAAAAAAAAAATCTTTAAAAAAAAAGACTTTATTTGGAATTCGATTCTTTTGGGGGGCGGTGAAGTTTGTCAAAGATATGAAAAGATCTTAAAAACATTTGGTCAATTAGGATCATAGGTCACTGTGAAACAATACTTGGTTGTCTGTTTAACTATAAATTAGAGACTTTGCAGGCAAGTAAAGAATGTTAAGCAGTTGTAAAGGAAAAAGTAAGAAAGAAAGAAACCTTATCTCTTTTAATAGAGAAGACTCCTGTTTTCTTAAGAGATTAGACCCTGTTGATAAATATAAAGTGAAGCAGAGCAAATCATTTTGGTAAGACACAAAACCTCTGCTATCCAAGCAGATTACTTAAAAGGTAAAGGAAAACTTTTCACAATATCTTATCAAGAGCAGACCAGTAGTCCAAGAAAACTTTGTCCTTTTAACAGAGAGAAAATCAAATTCTAGTTTTGCACCAGCTTACTTTTGACATTAAAGCTCATTTTTGTTTTACATATATAAATTTATTTTAATCTTAGCCAGCTTGATCACATGCAAAATTCCTTCTCCAAGATTCCTTTTTCACAAACCTTCTACAACCTTCTTTTTTACTTTCAGATTTTGTCCTCTGTTTTTCCTCTTTCCCATTCTGAAATAACCAGCATCATTTTAGGACAAAATTTCTTTCTTTTCTTTCAACTATATGCATCTCTATCCCTCATACCTTCTCTTACCAGAAACACGTATCCTACTTTCCTTGCATATAGAGATATTTCCCTTATTATTTCTAGTAGCTTTAAACAATTGTGAATGGTCTATTACTGGCAAATTTATGAATACATTTCATAATTCCTAAAAGTATATTTTTCTCCTAGTAAAATTTCCAGTGTGCACAAAACACATGTTTACCAATAGACCCGAATACCTTTAGTTCCTCTGTAAAGGAAGCCAAAAAGAGATAAACCTATCTTTGGTAATGTTTCAGTATTTTATTTTTATTTTGTTTGGAGATGATCTAGATAGTTAATGAATTTAGCTTAACCTTATTTAACTTAACTTGGTAAAACTTTAAGGTTTCATGTAACCAAAAGATTTTGGAAATTTTTGCTGGAAAGTTCACCTAGAAACTCTTAGTCCCTTTACATCTATTTAAATCATTTGTTCTTAACAATTATGTTTAGATTACCTATAAAAACTTCATTAGACTTTAATCAAAGTCAGTCATCATCCTAAGTTATTTTTCTGGCTGACAAATTTTGTAATAGAAATAACATGAATTTAGTTGATTAGTAAACTCAGTTAGATAAAAGTATTATATTTAATGCTGATTACTTTAAAGACATGCCTGTTTTAATTAAGCCCACAACTTTAAGCTATTCTTCATTTACTTAAGGTTCATCTTAGGTCAGATGAACTTGAAAAAACATTTGGGTTGTTTTTATATTTCTAAAAATTTTAGGAATCTTTAATTCGTGTAAGTGCTTAATTTTCTTTAAGCCAATTAAATAGAGCTCTTTACAAGTTAATTTTGGCAGTACCATGTAGAGGTAGAAAAATCCCACACATCTACAAATTTGCACATTCACACACACACATATACATATGTACACGTATCAACACACAGATGCAAACAGAGAGCTTATTATAGCTTCTAAAATTTTAGCCATGTATCAGGTACAATAATACAAAACTCACTACTTATAAAAGAAATTGGATCTAAATTGTGTTTCTGGCAGATGGAATAAGTTAAGGTGACCAACTCAGATTGCTAAAGCTTTTTACTAAAATTTCTGAAGACAATTAATGTTTTTGTCATTTGCTTAAGTTTCAAATAACCTTTCCCCTTTTGTTTTCCTTCTGGTAAGAATTACCTCCCTGAAGTTTGCATTTCAAACAGATGGGCTAGATAAGAGTTTCTGGAGAAGACCAAGTAGAACATTTACAGAGAAAGAATGCAAGTTCCTCCAAGAAGGACTTTGAAGTGTTTCCTAATGCCAGAATTTTTACAATACCTACAAGTCTGTTGAGATTAATAGGGGAGGTTTTGGGATTGGTAAAAAAGAACTGATGAGTTTCTAGAGCTGCATTTCTGGTTTTGCAAAGATTTGTAAGATAAGGATAGTTGCTTTTAATTCCTCACAAAATTGAGTTGCAAACTAAATGATATCATAGTGTGACCCACCCATCCAACCACATTATCTTCAGTTTCCTTTTTTGTGTCAGGGAGAAGATTTCCAACTAAGATGGAAATCAAAAGATTTTTATGTTTTGAATTTAGAGCTGTTTGTCTTTGGAATGTTTTAGTAAATGCTTCCACAAAGATTTTAAAAGGTTTTTCTTTCCCTCTTGGTAGATATTTTATTTTACCTTAGGGCAGATGGCCTTAGAAATTTTTCTTTTTCCTATCATGCTGTGCAGTTTTCAGCCAGAGCAAACAACAGATCTTTCTGGCAATATTGAACAGCCCCCATTGGATATAAGAGCAATCTCCAAAGAGCGTGCAAGGAATACTACCTCCCCAAGATCCAGTGTCACTCCTGTAGGGGAAGAACACATTTCCTCTACCCACTCTGGATCCCTCTGGCCGAACAACAAATTAAATTCAAATGAGACAGAATAACAGGAGAAAATTAAACAAAGCTTTATAACATGTATACATGGGAGAGGCTAAGGAAAACTGAGCTACTTGCCAAAATGGCGGAAGCTCTCACCTTAAATACCACCCTCAGCTAAAGACAAAAGAGGATGTTGGGGGTAGGGGGAGTGAGTTATGGGAGATCACCAGAAAAGCAAAGTAAATGAGTAAGATTATTATGCAGGTTTAAGTCCTTGCCTTCTCCATTGATAAGAGTTTCTAAGGATAAGGTCATCTCCCCTTCTTCCTGGTATAGAGAGGGAGACACCTTTACAGATGGAGATGTCCTTTACAAATGTAAATGTCTCTTAACAAAGGATAACTAATTCTACTTTTCAGAGTTTCTCTCATGTCTGCAGTTTTTAAAAGTAACCAGCCCAAAATAATCTTCATGCCAAAGAGAGGTATTTTGGGGTGGCCAATTCCAGTCTCTCATACTCCCAAAGATAGCCCAAAAAAAGAACTGACAACGTGTGTGTCCTAGGCAGGCAGAAAGCCAAGCTAAGTTCATAAAACACAAAACAAGTCAAGCAAGAAGGCAGTGGCTATCCCTGAGAGAGAATGGATCAATAACTAGTGGGTCTGGATTTGAAAAGGAAGGAACAGTATGAAATTTTGTTTTCTTCTCTTGGCTGTGCGCTACCAGTAGAGATTTTAGAGAGTTGACTCTGGTAAGAATTCTCATCCTTCACTAGCCTTTGCCAGTTTTCCCAGGATCCCCTCTACAGGTTCTTGAATCTGACAGAATTTGGCAAGGTTTTTCATTAATTTTAACTTTAGTTTCCTTTAGCTGTTTAAAGGAATAGCATAACAGTTTATTAGAAGATACTTCAGAATCTTGTCAACTCCGGGAGGGGCCCATATGGGATCCCTCATGAGAGTACAAATGAGGGCATTTGAGTTGCTGTTGAAGAATTTGCTTAGGGCCTTTGAGGATAATCTCTTTTCCAGTGTCCCAGTTGATTACAATTGAGACATTGATCCCTGGGCCAGCGTTTTGATGATGGACCCCTAGGAGGTGTAATAGGGGAGGCCTAGGTGTTCTTCTAGATACCTTTTGTGTCTTTAATTTTTCATTAGTCGTTTGTAACAAAACTTTCAATGAAGCTGTTTTGGAATCTTGAAACCTTTTGGAAGCTTCTATATACCAATTAAAATAGGTATCCCATTCTGTTTCTTTGATTTGGGAACTTTTGTTTTTAAGTACACTTCTTAAATAAGTGATCTTGTCTAATTGGAACATTCTCCATGATGGCCATTATAATTCTCGGTTGTTTTTAGTAAGATTTTGCCGTTTTTCTAGATATGTATAGCTTCTGGGAATGCAGTTCTTAGAGAGAAAGTAAGCAGGTGTGCTGGAAGGTGGTGTGCTCAGTTCTTTGGAATTTAAGGATTTATTTATTTATTCATTCATTTATAATTTTTTGTTTTATTTATTTATCTTTTGGCTAAGGCCTTTGGTTTCTCAGAGCCAAACTAATACCTAAAAGAGATGTACCAATAGGTTTGGAATTGTGTGAGGTTTTACACTGTACCTCATTGTGTGGAAATTTTATTGAGGTTGGTGGGTGCCCTATTGTCAATCTAACTCATTCCGTAACCAACTTATGGGAGTCTTTGGGTTAGGTGGTGAGCATTCTAACAGCTTTTAAAATGCTTGATCTGTGCCCACCAACTTTTATGGCTTTTTGGCTTCTGACATTCCCATTAGTAATAGCCTTTATCTACACAAAACAAGACAGACAAACATGAGCACCTTAACACACCAGTAGTAACTAAGAGATATCACTGTGGCCTGGCCAAGAGAAGGCCCTGGATATATCACCAGGAGTTCCCAGCATGGAACCTGGGAGTGGGTAAAGGATTGAATCAGCAGAACTCCACAAATGTGGACTCTGGACTGGAGTTCCACACAATGGGAAACTCTAGAGTGGAATACCAGCAGTTCCCAAAGTGGAATCTGGGGACAGAACCAAGGGTTGGGGTTTTCCACTTAAATGGGGGAACTGGGGTCTGAACTACTAACACTTCCCAAAAGGAGCTTGACACGAAGAGGACGGAGCTCAGAACTGAGAGGAACTTACCTACACCCTTTGGAAATGCTGAGAAAGATAGGGAACTCAAAGGGCTCATGGGTACCATGTCTGTGTTTCTTGTTGTCTCCGAAGTCGTCAGAAGTCTCTTTTGGTCCTGTCGCTGCCACCAAATCTTGTAAAAAATGAAATTTAATTGAGTAAATTTGAAGATCAAATTGGCATTATTCAATAATTCACGAGTCAAGCAGCATCCCTTCTAGCAAGTAGAAAGGAGCTCCAAAGAGCTGTACAAAATGGAAGACTTTTATAGGCAGGGGGAGGTGGGGCGAGGAAGTTCAAAAAGTAGATTGTTTCAGGCAGGGTCACCTTCCTTTGGGGGAAGGTGGGGTCTGTCAGGCAGATTACCTCACTATTGCTGACCAGATAATTCCTGATTGACTGGTTAAAGGTCACATTCCTGGGAGAGATTAAAACTGCAGTTAGGTTGGGTATTAAGTCTTGGTTTGCTGATGTGGGGTTTAGCACAAATGACTCCATTTTGGGCCTGTTTTTTCTTTCTTAACACTGGGAACCTCATGTAATTGGGATCATTCAATATTCATCCTTTTGTGACTGGTTTATTTCACTTATTAGCATGATATCTCCATGGTTCATCCACGTTTTAGCATGTGTCAAAATTTCCTTCCTTTTTAAGGCTAAATAAAATTTCATTGTGTTTGTTTACCACATTTTGTTTATTCATTCGTCCATTGATGGACATATGGGTTGCTTCTGCCTTTTGGCTATTGTGAATAATGCTGCTATGAACATGGTTATACAAATATCTATTCGAGTTCCTGGTTTCACTACTTTTGGATATATACCCAGAAGTGGAATTACGGGCTCACAGGATAATTCTATATTTAATTTTTTGAGGACTTGCCATCCTATTTCTCATAGTGGCTGCACCATTTTACATTTCCACCAGCAGTGTACAACAATTCTGATTTCTCCACAATCTTGTCAACACTTGCTATTTTCTTTGTTTTTTGTTCTTATTTGGATAATGGCCATCCTAAATAGCCATGGGTTAGCTGGTATCTCATCGTGGTTTTGATTTGGGTTCCCCTAATGACTGGTGATGTTAAGCATCTTTTCATGTACTTATTGGCCATTTGTATGTCTTTGGAGAAATGTCTGTTCAAGTCCTTTGCCCCTGTTTGGTGAAGACCTTTTGAGTGATGGTGTCAGAGAAGCTATTAATATGATGGTAAACTAACTAGGATCATGCTAGATGGGATTAAACTTGTTGACAAGAAAAACCACAAGTCAGATGTGGACATCTTGTATGGTTGTCTCTCACTGCCTCAGTTGCACTTTATCACTTTTAAGTCGTGGGTTTTTCCTTTTTTTAAAATAAAAGAGATAACAAATGTGCTATGTATCCAACTTAGTGAATTAGGGAAAAAAGTAAAGGGAGCTAAGGGAGGTAACAACAGAAATAATTTATAAACTAGAAAATGGTAGAATAAATAATTGCAAGAACTGGTTTTTATTAAAAAGTTAAGAAATAGGGAAGTTGTCAAGAACTAGAGCAAGAAAAATAACAGAACTAGAGTTAGAATCAGAAAACATGGACCATATCAAAAATAGGGATTTTTAAAATTAGAATTCTATGCTCAGATGTATGATAAATATGTAAATCTCAATGTGATGATGCTATATGGCTGAGTGGCATTTTGTTTTGTATACTTGTGATCAAATATGGTTATTTTATTTTAGTTGTCCAGTAGTTCTTTCTTTTTAGAAAAATTCGTGGATATTTCATTCAACTTAATTTTTAGCATAAAATTTTCTCATTGTGTGTGTGTAAGTAGACATCATATACACACGTTTGGTAAGTAAGTTTAATTCAATTGTAAAGACTTAAGAGAACAGACATTTATGTGGCAAAACTTTGCAGAGAATAATTTCATTAGTGTTCTTCCCCAATTAGACTTTCAAGAAAACACTGATTACCAAAACTGTCAAAGTTGTATAATAAGAATAGGAAAATGTGAGGATAGACTATTCTTATATATTTGCTGAATTCTACCATTGGCATCAAACAGCTATGCTTCTTAAGGCCAAATTTGAATTTAATGATTGATTTGGTTTTCCTCCTTTAAATCATGTGTCAGTGACTATATGTTGATTATATAATGTGAGTTTCAGTGATATAATAAATTGTACCCATGGAATAGCAGACATAATGGATAATGTTTTTAATGTGAGGAATTTAGTCCATCTTTAAAATCACTACAAATAAGTAGTAATATGAAAGTAATATTAAAAGGTATTGCTTTCCTTCCTTTTTCTATCAGGGACAACATATTTCATTAGCACCTATTCAAAAGCTTGAAGAAGCTCTCTATGAATACCAACCACTGCAAATAGAGACATGTGGACCACAAGTTCCTGAGCTTGAGATGCTAGGACGACTTGGGTAAGTGCCCAAAAGAACTTCTCATTGAGGAGCTGATGTTTAGGGCTTTGTTGGTACTGTTTTTAACTGACACATTAGCATTCTTAGATTTTGAGTTTATAGAACTTTGTTCTTTTGTAATAAATGAATGGTGTTTAATACTAAGTTGATGAATTATTTTTTCTATGGTCTTGTTAGGTCTTCTGAGATTGAGACTGGATTGTATTATTTCCCTTCTAAGGCTGTCCTTGGCAGCCTTACTGAAGTAGCTGTTCATTTTCAGCTCACTGTGTGTGTTTTTAGAAATAGAGGCTTAATTTAGTCAGTAGTAAACCAGTAAAAATATGAGAGTTGAGCTCTTTGCCATGAAAAAGAAGAGATTTACTCACTGCTGTCTATAGTGAAACTGTATTTATGAGAAATGAGCCACAAAATATATTTTGTCAAAAGGTATAATGTAGGTTGGCCCAGTGGCTCAAAAGCCATATTATATGTGTCAATTTTGGAAATTAACCTGGGATCTTGGCTTTTGTGAGTGATGCAGATGATCATAGTCTGTCTCGGGCATAAGTGGATATTTGTATACTTGAAGGCAAAGACTTTGTTGGATGGAGCAAATCATATTTTGATCTGGTGCCTCAATCAAAACTATTGAATGAAAAGATGATGCAGAAACCCTTGTTTATTAACACAATAAAATAGTGTAAAGAATATAACATGAAAAGAAAATAATGGGTACAGTGAGACTAAGTAATTAAAAAGTAATAAAAAAAAGACCACAACAGCAAAAATAAGATCGATGAAACAGATAATAAAACTTACATGCATCTTCAAAACCAAAACCAAAATCTTGAACACGATGTATAGTATTTTACATATGAACATGAAGGCTCCCAGGTCAAATTACTATTAAAATGATAGATCATTTACTTATCTGCTATTTGGTAGATCTTAAGATTTTCTTTAGTTCTATATTCTCTTAAAGTCCTACAACCTCCAAGCATGAAGCTGTGGGGATGTGAAACAAAGCCTAAAACCTCTTTTGAGTTTGAGAGAAAAATTTATTAAATAATTGGTCTAAATGCTAAAATTAAAGCTTGAGAAGAAAGGCAATATTGGGTTTTATGATATAAAAAGTTATAAGTGATATAGACATTTTGATTTCTTATCTCTTACTGGGTTAGCAAGAGCCAGAATTTTGTATCTCTAAAATGCATTTTCTTAAAATCTTTGCTTTTAATGTCAACAAAGGCAAAGTATTTAAAATAGTACTCCTTTCTTGTAGAGTTTAGCATTTTCCAATAATTTTGTCATCAAAATTACATTAGAAAGATCATGGAAATGGCCATACATAATAACAATGCACAAGTAAAATGTAAGACAATAATTAGTACAAAGAATAGGAAGAGGGAAAAAACTGTGCTACTATAATATTCTTACACTAGACATGAAGTGTTATAAAAATATCTGGAGATAGGCTGTGATAAGTTAAAGACAGGTTTAGTATAAACCTTAGAGCAACTACTAAAAATGTAAAACAAAGAGGGATAGTCAAGAAGTCAATGGGGGGAGAAAATAATGAGATCATAAAAAACAATCCATTAATGAAAAGGACGGGAAAAGAGGGAGGCAAAAAATAAAGAAATGGGATAATTAGGAAACAAGTAGCATGTTGGTAGGTTTAATCTTAACTATTTTGGTAATTATATTAAATGTAAATGTTCTAAACCAGCACTATCCAATAAAACTTTCTGAAATGATGGAAATATTCTATGTCTGTGCTGTCCAATGTAGTAGCTACCAGTTACATGTTTCTACTGAGCACTTGAATGTGCCTAATGCAGTTCAAGAATTGAAATTTAAATTTTATTCAGTTTAATTTAAATAACCACATATGGCTAGTGGCTGCCGTATTGGATAGCACAGTTCTCAATACTCTAAATAATAGGCGGAGATTGCCAGATTGGATTTAAAAAGCAAGATTTATACTATATGTTTTCTACAAGGATCTGGCATTATATATAAAGATATAATTTCTCTGAGCTTTAAAAGTTTCTCTAAACTTCTTGGATCTATAATTCATTGTTTGTTTTAAAGATTGGTACCTGAGCTAACATCTGTTGCCAATCTTTTTTCCACTTCTTTTCGCCCAAAACTCCCCAGTACATAGTTGTATATTCTAGTTGTAGGTCCTTCTGGTTCTGCTGTGTGGGACACCACCTCAACATGGCCTGATGAGCGGCACCATGTCCACACCCAGGATCCAAACCAGCAAAACCCTGGGTGGCCAAAGCGGAGGGTGCGAACTTAACCACTGGGCCACAGGGCCGGCCCCTTTGATTTGTTGTTTTTATTTTGTAAATATCTCAACCATTATCTCTTCACAGATTTATTCTCCCCCCTTTTCTCTCTGTTTTCACTCTAAGACTCTGATTTCACATATGTTAGACTTTTTGGTGTTGTTTTACAGTTCTTGGATGCTCTGTTTTGTGTTTTTCAGTCTTTTCTTAAATTTGTGTTTCCAAAGTTGGAAAATTTCTCTTGTTCTATCTTCAAGTTCACTTATTCTTCTTTGTGTCCCTTCTGCTGCTAAGCCCATCAAAGAAATTCTTTGTGATATTGTGTTTTTGTATCTAACATTTCCATTTCACTCCCTTTTGTAATTTTCATCTCTGCTGCAATTTCCTGTTTATACGTTATCCATCTTTTCCACTAGATCCTTTAATTTATTGATCATCTTATTTTAAAGTGCCTCTTTGATAGTTCCAACCTCTCTGAGTCTGGTTCTGTTGACTATTTTATGTCTTAATGGTAGATTTGTTTTTCTTGCTTTCTTGTGTTGATCGTAATTATTGTTTGAATATTGGATGTTCTGTGCAACAGAACTGTAGTGACTGAGGTAAATAATATTTATGCCCAGAAATATTTATGTCCCTTTTCTGTCAGGTCATTAGTGTAGGGAGTTTAGTATTAAGCATGTGGTTTGATCTCAGTTTGGGTTTTGTTGTTGCTCTGGTTCTTCCAGTCATGGTCTGTTGCCACTTGCGCCTAGTAAGAGGCCTGGAGTGCTGGAGGGATTTTCTTAGTCTTCTAGGTCTACCCTCAGCTTTCAGCAGGGTCTGCAAGGGGGTTGCACAGAGGGTTCTCTCTTGGTACCCCTCACAAGCAGTAAACTGCTCTTGCTTTTTACTTGAAATAAGTTGTGTGGTGGGTTCAAGGGGTTTCTTAGTTCTCCTGTTCCAGCCTTAGTCTTAGGAGGTTGTGTGTGCTGGAGTCTCAGGGTGGTGCTTTCTCAGTGTACCTGTCTCTTTCCCAGAGGAAGACACCTTCTGTCTCCTACTTTAGGATGCAGGTGGGCAGCGGCTGGAGAGCTTTCATTAATCATTGACTATCTAGAATACAGTTAGTTCCAGAAGTCTAGAAGTAGACTTTTGTCTCTCTCAACAAAGACTGTTCATACGTTCTACATCCACAACAGTTAAGAAGGCAAATTGTTCTGATTACAGATAAATCTGTATGTATTTCAAGCAATAGACCTTGACCGCAATAGTTTCTTTTAGCCATCTGTGGCTAAGTAGTGGAGGAATTTCTAGATCATCAATGATGACATCAGAATTGCTAAAGAAACATTGACTTTTTCTTGATGTAGAACTATTTATCTACTGAAATAGAACATACCTCACACTTTCCTTCTCTTCAGCCTTCTACCTTGAGAAAGGGATTGAATTCCTTACAGATGCTTTTACATTTTGGAGCTGAGATTAGCTCCAAGTGGTCTCTTTGGTGATATGTTACGACCACATCCTTAAACATTTGCCAAAATAAATCCTAAATTGAATTCTTATGCTACTAGTTCATTTTATTCTCTGAAATTATTATTTGTAACTATATGCTTTCCTATTTTTTTCTTATTACTCTAGATCTAAGAATATATTTTTACCTAATCTAATTTTCAGAAACATTTAGAGAGAAACTGAAGAAGTTGCTCTGTGAAGTGACTTTTCAAAGAATGATTTGATATTCTCGAAGGTGCTGCTCTTGAGGTACAGGGAATATAAACTTCAGTTGACTGAAGGTATAATAGTTACACATCTGTCCTAAGAATTGTCTACATCTTTCTGGAAGATTGCATCTAATAAGCCCCAGTTATCCCTTTACAATTGGCTGTCCCCCTTCCCCCAGTCCTCTAGCTTCTAGTCTTCTCTCTTTTCTTTTTCTATTACAATAAAATTTCTATTTTATATTATGTTACCCTACAGAGGAACAAGTTCAGGTTCTCTAGAGGCAAATAGAGACTAAGTTTCTCGTTTCCAGTCTCTTATTTCTGCTTTGAAATCTATATGACATAATGAGGTTAAGAATAGTACACTTTATATATTCACTTTAGTTGGTGCAAAACTGTGGATGCAGGCACTTTCAAAATAATTTTAATTATATATTTTTGGGAGTGGATGCCATAAGGTTTTGGAGGTATTGTGTCTCCAAAGAACTACATTTTGTCGTTATGTATTTTGATAAAGGATGATATCAAAAGTACATTGCCATGAGATTTTAGGTGGTTTTTACTGAAATCTTTTCTAAATTTAGTTAAACTTGAGAAGTGGATGAAGAATAAATGAAAATTTCTCATTCAGGAGGGTAATTATGAATATATTATTGTAGTTCAAGTGGCACTGGCAGTAACCTTCTCAAGGCAATATGTAAACATGTTTTATTAATTCTGTGCCAGTGGGAGCAAGCATTGGGAAAACTTAACTGCTAATTGAAATTCCCCAGACTACGGCTTTAGTGGTTAATCTAGTAAAGTCTCGTTGATTGGCACCATGAGACTGTCTTTTTAATAATCAACTGGCTTTCTAGTTAATATTTTACTACCTTCCACCCAAAGAAGAGTTATTCCTTTAACTGATATGAATTATGAGCATTTATTAGTTTTATTCATCAATCTCAATATTCATCTATTTAAATAGATAAAAGTGATTTATTTAATATGAACTGTTCATTTGTGAGCCCATTGTAGGAATAAGGAAAAACTGTTGTTTTATAAGATAAAATATGATCTTTAAGCAAAATGCATGTTTTTCAGTTATCCTTATTTATGAATTTAAATGAAGCCATTTGCTACAAAAATTCTGTAGAATAAAATTTTAATCTTCATTTCCTGTAGAACATTTCTGTATGTTTCTTTGTGGTGGAGTGCTGTAGCCAAATTGACATGTTCATTTCTGTCTCTTCTGTTAACTGATATAAGTTCTGTGCTATTAATTATGCTAGCTTTGGAAAATAGCTTTAAACTATGATGGTTTAATATTTTGAGTCCTTCCTCACTAGATGCTAAGAATCAGTAATGAAAAAAATTGTGGTAGTAGTGATAGTATTGAATTAACTCAGCAACTAGAACCTGATGATAATCAGAAGAAAGTCTCTTGTTTGATCTCCATCAGCACCTGTCAGTTTTGTTTTCTTGTGTGGTCGTAGACTAGGTTGGCAAAAACCAATCTGCTGAGCAAAAGTAACTGACTGGTTATAGCGAAAGTAACTGACCTGTGGCAAAGCAATTAATAGTGTTCATTTTTGAGGGAATAGGGTAGGGTATAGTCCTCCCAAAATAGAAGATGCACCTTCACAGTAACCTTGGAGACACTTTTCATGACCATTTTTTTGTTCTTAAAAAGTCGGTAAATTGGAACTTTATCTGCCAAGAATTTGAGAGGAGATGTTGAATGCACTCTAACAAATGTTTTATTGTAACGCTGTCTTTGTCTCCTGTCTTAAGCCCTTCCTTACTGTTGCCAGAGAAAACTTTTTTTTAAAGATTTTATTTTTCCTTTTTCTCCCAAAGACCCCCGGTACATAGTTGTGTATTTTCAGTTGTGGGTCCATCTAGTTGTGGCATGTGGGATGCCGCTTCAGCATGGCTTGATGAGCGGTGCCATGTCCGCACCCAGGATTCGAACTGGTGAAACACTGGGCCGCCGAAGTAGAGCGTGCTGACTTAACCATTACTCGGCTATGGGGCCGGCCCCCAGAGAAAACTTTCTAATTTGTCAATCTGGTTATGTCTCTCTATCATTAATATCCTTCAGTGGCTCATCATCACCTACATAATCTGACCCCATCTACCTTATGGCCATAGATCCTGCCCTTCTCATACTTGGTGGTTTTTAAGAACCTCGTGGTGTCTCTCAGATTTTTGTGCCATTGCATGTGCTGTTTCGTTTCCTTAGGAAGCTCTTGGCCTTTATATTTGTGGCACAGTCCCCCCAGTAAGTTCTTTCTCTTTTTTCCTCCCTATGCGTGCATTGTCTGTTTTTGCTGTTTGCCCTATTTTCTATTGGGGTGGTTTTGTTTTCCTTATTTATTTATATGAGTCAGCTGTATAGTAAGACTATTAAGTCTTGAAATTTTAGTTTTATTTTTTTTATTCTTATATTGTTTATGATGTGAAGTAGTTTTAATCTCTGAGCAGTAAGATATATTGATGATGTCCTGTTAATTTTCCATTGTTCTTCTACTTAGGATGTTCTAAACTAACACAAAACTTTGTTTTTATTTATATTCTAAATTTTTATGTAGCTTCAATTTTTACATTTAGTCACTTAATCCGTCTGGAATTTATTTTGTTGTAATGAGCTGTAAAAAAAATCTTTATTCTGTTTTTTCAACATAAATCACTTGGCCTAGAATAGTTTGTTCAATAACCCTTTTCTCCATTGATGTGTGATATACTAGGACTTTTTCTCCACTGCCCTTCCTTTTTCATTAATCTGTCTTTCAGTTTCTTTAACAGTATCACTTTATTATTTATTTAAGTACATGATATGTTTTGATATTGTCATGTATTTATTTTCTATTGCTGTGTATCAAATTACCACAAATTTAAGCAGCTTAAAACAACATCCATCTTTATTTCATTTGTTATCAGTATCTGAGTCCGTGGTCTGGGCGTGGTTACCTGGATCCTCTACTCAGGTTGCACATGGCTGCAGTTAAAGTGTCAGCAGGTGCTGTGGTTCCATGTAAGCGAGGCTTGGGAGTCGTCTTCCAAGCTCGTTCATGTTACTGGCAGAATTGGTTTCCTTGCAGATGTAGAAGTCGCAGTGGCTTTCATCTTCTTCAGTGCCAGCAGGAGAAAATCTCTTCGAATCTCTTCCTTTTAAGGTCTCCTACCTGATTAAGCCTGGTGCTTTTTATTTCCTCACAATCAACCAATTTGAGATCTTAATTACATTTGCAAAATCTCTTTTGCCATATAATATAATTTCAGGAGTGAAATCCATCATGTCCGTGAGGAAAGAATTATGCAAGGAAGCACACAGGGGGTTGGAATCTTGGGGGCCGTCTCAGGATTCTTCCTACCACAGATGGGGCAAGTCTTCGATTGCCACTTATCCTTTTCAGAGTATTCTTAGCATTTTTGTACATTTATTCTTCCAACTAAACTTTGTTCACCAAAGAGCAACAAAGCACTCTATAATTCTTTCAAGTTTTCTGTATGTTTGAAAATTTTCATAATGAAATATCGTGAAACTAGTAATCAAACGAAACAGACCAAAACCCACCAACAGCTGACTTAAGATACAGCCAGCCCTGTTGCCCCCTGGAAAACAACCAAACACCACTGCCTGTGGGATTTTATTTGGAATTGCTTTAAACTTATAAACTGATTAGAAAAGAATGAGCATTTAAAACTTACTGAGTTTTTATGTCTCACACATTTCTTCGAAATTAATTTTTGTTATATCATACTTGTGATGCTGTTGTAAAATTGTTTTCATTATGCTTTCTAACTAGTTTTTGCTTAAGTATATTTTTGGTTTATACCAGCTGCTTTATTGAACTCTAATAATTTTAATTGTTCTATTAGGTGAATGCCTGGGGTTTTATTTGGAAGTCAGTCATCTGAAAAAATGAATTTTTTCTTTTTAAATGCTTTATCTCTGACTTCAGTTTCATATTTTATTGCATTTGGCTAGAACTTCTTGATCTGGTGTTACACAATTCTGGTAACTGCAGTTTCTTGTTGCTGATTTTTTTGGTGAATGTTTCAAGTGTTTCATCATTATTGTGTTTGCTGTTTGTTTGAGTGGTTTTTCTTACCATTTTGAATTAAGTATCCTTTTAAATCCCCTTGAAGAAATTTCTATATTTTTGGTCAAGGTCTTTGCCTATTGACTTCTTATACAGGGATTGCCTAAGAATGGAGAAAAGGTGTTTGTTTTGTTTTTGATACTCTCTACTTAAGTTTGTATGTTAGTTTCAGAAAAAGTCTCAGGGGCCCCAGAAAATCAAAGAATATGGAAAAATACGAAAGTCACAAAGAAGATTACAGTATGTGTATCCATGTAATCTATATTATACTTTGTTATAATTATCAAAGCGTTACTAAATTAACTTATTTTGTTAGCCATGATGGCAAAATGTCTTTAGTATCTGTATTCATTGGCATTTGAATTAGAAATCAGCTTACACATCTAACACGAACCTTTGTGCTTCAAGTTCTAGTCTGGCTCTAGTCTGGTAAGTTTTAAATGTTTTTTATGCAGTCACGGAAAAAAATATGTTTCTGCTTGAAGCAGTTGTCAAACAAGCTTCTTTCATCAACTGTCAGACACAGGGCAGCTGAATGAGGCTGTTTAGTCTAGAGTAAATGCTCACGAGATTACAAGGTCACTGAGGAAATGCAATTATGCACTTGATTCCAGAATAGGCTTTTGTAGTAGCGACTTTAAGAGTATTAAATCATAATATTAATTAAAAAATATATATTCCAAAATTAATCTCAGAAAAGTAGCACTAAATACACTAAATTATTTAGTTTAATAATAAAATTATAATTATAAATTATTACAATGAAATATAGTTTTAATTCACATTTATACAGGACCCTAAAAAAAGCAAGTTAAATTTATTATTGGAATCTGATCAGTTTTTCCCAAAAATCACTATAAGATTCAGTAGACTCTGTATCTATACGTAATTGTCTCCATTGGGAAATGAAACTTCATCGTATTTAGCTCATGTTAATTGAGAAAACAATTGATTATTTAGCAGCTCCTTTACTGTTGTTATTCATTCAGTCATGAAGTACCTGCTCTCTGCCAGTTACTGTTCTAGGTGCTGAGAAAATAGTAGTGAGCAAAACAGAAAACACATGTTATGAAGCTTACATTCTACTGGGGTGAAATGAACAATAAAAATACACTGATGAGTCTGTTGGATGATAACTAGTACTTTGAAGACAAATACCACAGGATAAAGGGATATATAGTGATTGGGGTAGAGTGCTATTTTTACATAGGTGGTGGAGGAATCTTTTGTAGGATGATATTTGAATAGACGTGAATTAAGCAAAGAAGCTAATCATGTGATATCATGGGGAAAGTGAGAAGGAACTGTAAGTGCAAAGGCCCTGAGGTGGGAGTGTGAGTGAGGAAGAGAAAGGAAGTCAGTGTCTGAAGCAGAGTGAACTGGGGAATAGTGGAAGATGAGGTCAGAGTGGTAGCAAGTTTTTAAGTAAGGAGGCAGACTGGGCCCAATCAGATAAGGTAGGGTCTTTTAGTTGATGGTCAAGGCTTGGGCTTTTACTTTGAAGGAGATGGGAAGTCATAGAAGAATTTTGAACAGTGTGTCATATGACTTGTATTTAGAAAGGTTTGTTATAGGAGAATTGACAGTAGGGTGAAAAAAGAAAACTTGCTGCAGTCCTGGTCAAGATGTTAGTGGCTTATACTAAGAGGGTAGCAGTGTAGTTGCTGAGAAAGTGGTCAGATTAGGGATCTCATCTTGATAGCTGAGAGTAGAGAATTTTTGCTGCATTGGATGTGAGGAGTACTAAAAAGTTCCTCTCAGAGTTATATCTGAGCAACAGAGTTGCTATTTACTGTGATGGGGAGGGGTTCTTTGAGACAGCGTTGTTATGTCGGTTGCTTTATGTTATTTATCAAATATTATTGTTAAAAATATGTTTCTAAAGAGACTGCAAGAGCTGGGAAAAACCTTAGAGATACTCTGTGCAACTCTCCTCTTTTATGGGAGAGTGAACTGTCATGAGTTCCCTATAGGAGAGGACAGAGAGGAAAACTCATGTTCATTGTCACTTCTCTGGTTTGTGCAGAACTAGGACTGGATTCTTAGGCCCTTAGGGTACTTTTTCTCTGCTGTACCATATGGTCTTGCCATATACAGAGCTTTATTTTTATGTTTTTAGATTATTATGCTTTCAGATAGTATATTTAAGGGCAATGAATTCAAATTATGAAACAACTTCCTTATTTATATTCTTAAAAAAAATGTAAATAAAATTATTGACTCTTAGCATGAGCCAAGTTCTCCATCTCCATTCTGTGTTTTTTTTTTTTGGTGAGGAAAATAGGATTGAGTTGGGCATAGTGACTCACAAGCTTTTGGGTTGGAGCATAAGTAGAGGTGACCTGATAGCAGAAGTGTAGCAAGGGCAGGTGCCAGGCATGGTCTATCCCAGGTGCAGGCAATAAAGGGTTGCACTGTCAAGAGAGAATTAGAAAAAAATAATAAAAGTAATTAAAATTTGTTTTTTTTACCACCATGTACTAGAAGTTCTAAACAGTGTTGGTTTTCAAATAGTCCTTCCTGAAAAAATCTTTTGTTGGTCCAAGTTCTAAACAATTGCTGTTGTTACTTTTGAATTTAATAGTATATATGTAAGTTTCCAATTAGCACATCTTTATTTTTTGTTCTTTAATAGCACTATATGGTACACAGAAGTCGATTCAGAGAACTGCTAGTTTTATAGTCAGCCCCAGCTCCACCTACTCCCCCAACACCTATGAAATCAGCTACATTTAACCTCACTCAAGAGTGAGTTTGTGAGGTTTTGGACCTCCTCTCTCGTTTCTGGCAAATTTCCATTTCCGTCTTTTCTGTGGCACTGTGTATTCCTGAGTTTAAGTAGTAGATTTGAAGAAAACAGTGATAGCCCCAGTGATTGTAAAGATAAAGAATAGAACTTAAGTTCTTGGAGCATTTATTTGTGTCTAAAGCTTTTCAACTGGGGGACATGTGAAAGTTGCTAGAATCAATTCTATAGAAACAAAGACTTGAACCATATTGCAATTTCTGGAATTTATTGTGAAATAGGTGTTTTATGAAACTCTGTCAAACTCATCATTAAGTTATTGCCTAGCTACTTGGGTATCTGTTGCTTCAGGAAAGAAACTTGAAATTAAAAATAACAAAAAATATACTTCAGCTGATTATGAACAATGATAAATTGACAAATCTGGCTTTATTACCTATTGAATATGAATATTCAAAGATAAATTTGAATGAATTCATTGACAGATTTGAAGAAGTCAAAACTCAAAACAGAAACTATAATGTGCCCCATCTATTAGGTACTTATAAATACTTTCCTGTTTTCAGAAGTTAAATTAATGTAATTAATGAGTATTTTAATTTGTTACTTTCTTCTTTCATGATATAAATTTTATTTTAATTTTACATTAAAACTTTTTTACTGGCATAATTATGTGTACAAAGTCCAGTAAAAGAAAATCTCACTATCTGTGTGTCTTTTCTGCATTGTTACTATTTTTCATTTCATGATTATTACTGAAAATTTTGTTGTATAGAGGATCAGGTGTGGTAAAAAATGTTCTACTTTGGCTGTCCAACATGCTGGGTGTGCAACTGCCTCCTAAGAGTTGGCCCTAAATATGGGATCCTGTGTCATAGGTTTCTATACCACCAAAACATCTTGTCAATTTAATCATAAAAATAAATTCTCCATCATATTTGGCCATACTGCTTCCTGAAGAATGTGGAGACTTAGAGAGATTTGAAGAAAAATGAGCAATAAAAATAAGTAATGGTAAGGAATTAGATCTTAATTAGATTAAAAGAATTGTGATTGTTGAATCTGGAAAAGAAATGGCTCTGCTTTGGGAAAGCAGAATGAACATGGTTGGTTAATCATTTTTTAGTTTGTGAAGGAATTTTGAAGGGATACTGTTTTTGAAAGGAAAGTTGCCAATAAGATGGTAAAATGTAGATCAGATGACCAGCCAGGGTTGGCTCTTCATGCTGAAATTTCATTGTGGGAGAAGATGCTGATTGGTTCTATGTAGTTTTGGTATTTATTTGACTGAGAACAAGATGCTATTTTAGGTACTTTTTCAAAGCCTATTGCCATTCTTGGATTCTGCATGCCTCAACATAACTTTTTTGCCTCTGCTCAGCTCCTAAATTTTCACTTTTTGTCGTACTGTTTATTTTTATGTTTCTAAATAAAACAATTATACTGCAGTTTCTTGATTTCCAATGTTAGATGCCTCTTGACATCTTAGTGTGAGAGATCAGGATTTAGCCATCTAAAATTCCTTCCCTATCCTTATCTTCCTTCCTCTGTTATCTCCCAATATGGTTATATCACACTTTTTAAATTGAATCAATATTCACTATTTCCAAGGAGACTATGTAAATATTATTTTCAGCTGAGCCATTTTGTACAATGATTGTGTTTCTTTAGATTTTTCATAATGATTGCCTTGCTTTTTATTTTATTTTTTGTCTTCAAATTTTCCCTTTAGATTTAATCAGCATCTGCTTACCTCATCAAACCCTAAAATCATCTTACGCTTTCTAGGGCTAATGGATATGAAAACAAAATAGAATCTTACCATTTATCACCTTCTGTTTTCTTTTAACCTCCTTATCCAGTGTAGACAGCACTTCAGTGCTGTTTTTGTTAATAGCTCAGTCTCTCCTGTCCTTATGTTTGCCTTGTGTTATAGGCATGCAGTTTATCTGCTCTGCTAATTTGTGATGGATAACATCAGGGCTTCTGAGATTGCTGCTTTCTAAGTCTTTTAAAAATATTCTGCCAACAAGTGATTAGCTGTCTTTAGATTTAGAGAAAATTGCTTCAACCTTTAGATCTCTTTCCTTGAGTTTTACCTCAAACTTAGTTTAGAAAGAATTGAAAGTTAGAGAGGCAGGAGCAGTAATATTTATTTCATTTTCCTATTCCCTTCCTCCCTCCTAGAGAAGAAAAGGAAGAAAGATTCAATGGGTTGGACTTGATAGTGAGAGACAGGAGTCTTTCCAGTTGTAAGACGTGTTTGGACAGCTCTGGCTCCCAGTGTCAGCAGCAGGAGGGTATTTCTTGGAACTCTCTGGTGACTTTTCCATGAAGCCGGCATTCTTTCTTAGGAAGGCTTAGCTCTTACCTTTAGCCTTTATCCTCTCATTTGGTTGAAGTTAACATGTATAGCCTGATAGCTTGCCTACTGGTCTAGGTGTTTATTTATTTATTTATTATAGATCATTTATCCAGTACTATCTTAACTCTCAACTTAAAGTTTAAAAATGATATTGAAGGGCTATATTATTAGTGTTTTCAGATTGCAGATTATGTCCAGTATTTTGAAAAATGGAATAAAATAGAAAGTAAACTAGCCAAGGGCATTGTACTTGGTAAATGTGTTGTTTTGTGAAACTCCCATTTCAGTTATATGTGTGTGTGTTTGCACGTTTGTAGTTGGTTTTCACATAGAGTATATTTACTAATTATGGTAAGAAAAGTTTGAGAAATGCTGCTTTAAACACAGAACACACAGTAGTTAAAGTCACTACTCAAATTGTTTCTGAAGTCTAGGAAACATACGTTTGAGGTCAAGGGAAATTATGTACAGGCATAGGTGGGCATAGCCTCTGATTTTCTTTTATCATAATGCTTTTTGGAATTTCATGTTTCTGACTCTTTTTATCAGAGAAAATAGTCATCCCCATTTATCATCTAGGTTGAATGGACTCTTTATTTGTTTTATAATTTTAAGTTATTTTATGAATAATTTGCAGATGTAAGAATAAATTAATAGTGGAAAACAACTTTATTAGAAAATGTATTAGATATTTAAACATAGCACAGTCAGTTTTTTTATTCTGTATGTTGTTGGTTTAGGCAGTATACAACATCCTTTGAGTGCAGCTAACCACTGATCAATGGTCATGCATAAACATGGAACATAGCCATCTTGTAAATATTGTCAGTATTTCAAATGCATCTCTAATAAATTCTGGCTTATCACTACTTCTGGTTCCACTTACATTTGTATCATCCAAATGCAAAAACATCAACAATAAGCTTACTATTATCTCTTGTTTTTTTTGCATTTGCATTGTCAAAATTAGTTTTGGAAACTTTGATGCCTTGTAATTTGGTTGAAGAGAGGACCACCATCTTTTTTTGCCATATAATTACAAAAGGTTCTTATTTTTAGATTTATAAACACCAGTTAGAATAACCAATCCAATTAATTATTCATTTCTACATTATCTCCTAACTTCCAAAAGCTTTGTATATGCACCTGCCTATAGCATTTATATGCTTCAAAACTATAGCCAGTACATTATGATACACAAACATCATGAAAAATAAAAAAATTTTGACACACATTCTTTCAGCAAAATGGTTGGTCAAAGTTCTTGTCCTATATTATTGTAGAATGAAATCTGTCCTGTTTAATCCTGACTAGATGAGAATACGTTTCCTTTTTCTCCTTAAAAATGCACACTTGAGTGACTGCACACGGGCATCAGGGATCTGTTTTGGGTGATGAAAATGTTCTAAAATTGGATTGTGCCGATGGCTGCACAATCTGTAAATTTACTAAATATCGTTGAATTGTACACTTAAGAATATATTGGTAACTCATTGATCTTTGAATTTGAGATAATTCATCTAGGATGTTGTCATATTTTCTTAAGAGATGATGCAAAAGAAAGATGCAATAATTTAGGCAATGCAGTAAGAAAACTGAAGGTTGGTATAATAATTGTGATTTATTTAACTATTGTGTCCTTCTTCAGGTGATCATTCTTTTGCTTCTTATTATTTTAAATTTTTTTTCTTAGCATTGTAGGGAATAATTGAAAGAGTTCCTGGGATGGTAAAACATTAACATGTTTCAAGCTATACTAAAAATAAAGTCACTAAGATCCTGTAATATATCTACATTAATAAAAGAGTCCAATGGACCTATTTGGTAATTTAATTATGGCAATTTAGAATTAATTTTATTCTGTTTTTAAACAGCTTTGGTGAGGTATAATTGACATACAATAAACAGCACTTATTTAAAATGTATGTTTTGACAAGCTTTGAAATATGTATACAACCATGAAATCGTCTCCACAATCAAGATAATGAACAAATCCATCATCCCCAAAAGTTTGTTGGTGTCACTTTGTAATTTCCCCTTCACATATCTCAGCCCCCAACCAAGAAACTACTCGTGCACTTTCTATAACTATAGATTAGTTTGCATTTTTCAGAGTTTTATATAAATGGAATCAGATGTGTCCCTTTTTTTTTTTTAGTTGTATAATTCAGGACTTATGTAAGATCTGTCCCTTTTTGTTTGGCTTCTTTCACTCAGAGTAATTATTTTGAGATTCATCCATGTTGTAGTGTGTATCAAAGGTTCATTCCTTGTTATTGCTGAGTAATGTTCCATTGAATGTGTATACCACAATTTCCTTATCCATTTTTCTGTTGTTGGATATTTAGGTTTTTTCCAGTTTTTTCTAGTTTTTGGTTATGATAGAGCTAATATGAACATTCATGTACAGGTCTGTATATGGGCATATACTTTCTTTTATTCTTGGGTAAATACCTAAGAGTGGATTGGCTGTATCATATGTAGATGTATGTTTTAAGTTTTTAAGAAACTCACAAATTGTTTCTCAAAGAGGATGTGCCATTTTACATCCCTACCAGCAGTGTATGAAAGTTTGAGTTGCTTCACGTCCTCACCAATACTTGGAATCCCCAGCCTTTTAATTTTAGTCATTCTAATAGATGTGTAGTAGTGTATTGCTTTGGTTTTCATTTCTCTAGTGATTAATGATGTTGAGAATCTTCCTGAGTTTATTTGCAATCCATATATCTTCTTACATGAAGTGTCTTTTGAAATCTTGTCCCCATTTGTTTACTGGGTTTGTTTTCTTATTGAGTTTTGAGGGCTTTTTATATATTCTGGATTCAAATTTTTATATATTGTGTTTATCAGGTATGTGATTTACAAATATATTTTCCCAGTCTGTAACTTATCTTTTCAATCTCTTAACAGTGTCTTTGGAAGAGCAGAAGTTTTAATTTTGATGAAGTCCAGTTATCAATTTTATTTCCTTTTATGAATCATACTTTTGGTGTTATGTCTAAGAAATTTTTCCTAACCCAAGGTCTAAATAATTTCTCTTGTGTCTTCTTCTAGAAGTTCTATATTTTGGAGGCTAATATCATTTAGGTCTGTGGTCTGTTTGTAGTTCATTTTTGTATATTGCAAAAGGTATAATTTGAAGTGTTTTGTTTTTTGTTTATGAATATTGAGTTGTTTCTGCACCATTTGTTGAAGAGACTATTATTTCTCCAATGACTTGCCTTTTTACCTTTGTCAAAAATAAGTTCTCCATATATATGTGAATCTGTTTCTCAGCTCTATTCAGTTCCGATGATTTATTTGTTGATCTTGTTACCAAAATTATATTGTCCTGATTAGTTTAGCTTTGTAATAAGTCTGAACATCAGTCCTCCAGTTTATTCTTTTTTTATAAAGTTGTTTTGGCTGTTCTAGGTTCTTTGCATTTCCATGTAAATTTTAAAAGCCTCTTGGGATTTTTTTTAAAATGAACTTTTTATTTTAGAATAGCTTTGGATTTATAGAAAAATTGCAAAGATAGTATAGAGAGTTTATATATACCCCACATGCTTTCTGCTGTTATTAACACCTAACATTTGTATGATAGATTTGTTACAATTATGAACTGATATTGATATATTTTTATTAACTAAAGTCCATAGTTCATTCTGGTTTCCTCAGTTTTCCCCTAATGTCCTTTCTCTGTTCCCGAATTCCATCCAGGACACCACATTACGTTTAGTAGTCAACGTCTCCTGAGGCTCCTCTTGGCTGTGACAGTTTCTCAGATTCTCCTTGTTTTTGATGACCTTGACAGTTTTGAGTAGTGGTCAGATATTTTATAGGTCTATTGTAATTTGTCTAATGTTTTTCTCGTGATTAGACTGGGATTATATGCTCTTTCAGGGAAGACCACAGAGGTAAAGTGCCACTTTTTCACTTCATATCAAAGGTGCCTGCTATCAACATGTCTTACCATTGTTGGTGTTAGCCTTGATCACCTGGCTGAGGTAGTGTTTGTCAGGTTTCTCCACTATAAAGTTACTCTTATCCTCCCCTTCTTTATTGCACTCTTTGGAAGACATCACTATGCACAGACCACACTTAAGGAGTGAGGAGTTATGCTTAACTTTCTTGAGGGTGTGGTATCTACATAAATTATTTGGAATTCTTCTACATGGGAGATTTGTCTCTTCTACACTGTCTGTTTATTTATTCAATCATTTTTTTTCTATCACTAAGGACTCAGGAATGTTACAATCCAGTTTCAGCCATTGTAGGTGTTTTAGTTGGCTCTGGTGCCCATTTGCCATTCCCCATCATCGTGCTTTTTTTCTTTTTTCTTTTTTTAAAGTACTTCTTTACTTTCTGGCACTACAAGATGCTCCAAGTTCATCATATATATATTTCCTGACCCACTTCCACAATCGGCCATTTCTCTTAAGAAGCCCTGGTTTCTTTTGTTGGAGAATAGTAGTAGAAAACAGTGTCTGTGCTGTAGGTATGCTTGTTGCTATCACTGCTCCTAAGATCTGCCAAAATTTTCATTGGGATTATATTGAATCTGTAGATCACTTTGGAGTGAATTGTCTCTGTCTTAAAAGTAGAATCTTCTGATTCATGAATAAGGTATATTTTTCCATTTATTTAAGTCTTATTTAATTTCTCTCATCAATGTACAGTTTTAGCGTGCAGGTCTTGCATATATTTTGTCTGTTTTATCCCTAAGTATTTCACATTTTAATGTTATTATAAATGGTATTCTTTAAAAAAATTTCACCTTATGATTGCTTATTTCTGGAATGAAGGGATATAGTTATAAAATTTTGTGTGTTGATCTTATAGCCTGCAACTTTAACCTCTTGTTTTTTGTTGTTGTTGTTGTTGTTTTGGTTTTCTTTTTTCTTTCTGCTTTTCTCCCCAAATCCCCCCAGTACATAGTTGTATATTTTAGTTGTGGGCCCTTCTAGTTGTTATAGCCTGCATCTTTGCAAAACTCATTTGTTAGTTCCAGTAGTTTTTTGTAGAGCCCATTGGATTTTTTCTGTAAATAATCATGTCATCTGCAAGTGCTCTTTTATTAGGAACATAAACATTTATGATTGTTATAGCCTCTTAATTTCTTGACCTTTTTATATTTATGAAATGATCCTCTTTATTCCTGGTAATATTCTTTGCTATGAAATCTATTAGTTTCATATTAAAATAGCCATTCCAGTGTCCTTTTGACTAGTGTTAACATGGTATCTTATTTATGTTAATATGTAATGGGCTTTAATTGTTATTTTTAAATGAATTAATAAGTATTTTCTAATTTTTTAGTTGTAATTTTTAATGTGGAAAATATGGGTAGATATAACCCACCTAAGCAAAAGCTTTTTGGAAGTCCTCAGTAATTTTTAAGAATGTGAAAAAGTCCTAAGGCCAAAAAGTTTGAGAATTGCTAATTTGCTATATATATTTTTCATTAGATATACAGCTTTTGTAGTTATCTTCTGTTTACTCATTCATTTATTCATGAGGTGTTTATTAAGCCCAATTTATTTATAGGAAATAAAAGTATGTAAGACATGGTTTTGGTCAAAGAGCATGATTTATATCAAAGAATTCTTGATATAGAGTTGAGGGGTATGATAGTTTATAAAGAAATAGTATACAATGCAGTATGAGATTCTTGTTCCCATAGTGTCACTGTGCCTCGCACAGGGTTAAGCAGCATAGATTCTAATGTTAAACATACCTGGCTTCAAATCCAAGCTCTGTTCCTTAGCTATGAGAACTTATCCTCTCTGAACCTCATTTTTCTTATTTGTAAAATGGAGATGATAATAGAATCTCTCTCTCAGGATTGTTTTGATTGTATAACTTAATTTGTAGCACTTAAGGCATAGTACTTTTAATACTTAGAAAATATTTAATAAATGTTACCTGTTGTTGTTTTAATAGTAAAGAAGATTTTATGGAGTAAGGAAGATGTAGAGGTCGCATCTGGCTTTAGAGGCAAGGGAAAGGGTTCATGGAGGTGGACACTGGTTAAATGAGTCTAATTTTGATTGGCCAAGATTGGGGGCTAGTTAACATAGACAAAAGGAATGCTCTGTAGTAGTTGGGATAACATACTGCCTCCACCTAATGAAAAATCAGTGTGATTAATCAGTATCACCAGGATGATAAATTATCTGTGGGAATAATGTCGTCTATTCCTCTGTCAATTTATAAAATAGAAGATGGCAACAATACCAAACTATTAAAGGTTTATTATCACGTTAACCTTTTAGTGTAGAGATTAAGAGAACATACTCTGGAGCTAGACTGCTTGGGTTTGAATATGGGTTTTTCATTAACTAGTTTTAATACACTGGGCACTTTACTAATCTCTCTGTGTCTCAGTTTCCTCAATTTCAAACTGTGTGTAATATTAGTACTAACTATCTCATAGACTTTTCAGGATTAAATGAGTTAATAAATGATATAACCCCTTAGAATAATATCTGACACATGGTAAGCGCTATATAATCGTTAGCTATTTGAGTAGCAAATGCTACCATTGGAGTTAACATTTGTTACAGGGGATATTGCTAATATGTAGTGAGCTCTTTGACTATTGAACTTAAACTTATTTTTAAAGTTTAAATTCAGTTTAACTTTGTTAATTGATTTTGTTTTCTCATTATGATTATCAAATTGCAGTTTTGGGTCAAAGTTACTTTAATATGAAAACAATGTCAAATTATGTAGCCTGGGTCATTTAATTGTCCTGTGTGATTTATATGAATTTGATTCTTTTTCAAAATTGTTTTATTTTTAATCTAAGTACTCTTTCTACTTCTATAATCTCTACTTTTTGTTAAATGTTATGATTTTTAAAGACCTATTAAGAATAATTGTACCCTGTAGTTTGTTTTCTATCGAAATTTATAGACAAATATGAAAATACATAATTTACACATATCATACTAAGGAGAATTATTCCCTAGTCAGTGTTGTATAACAGACATAGTAAGCCAGGAATGCGTGTTAAAAGATTAAACAGATAAGGAAGAAGTAAGTGAGATGATTATGCTAGTAGGTCTTTGTCATTGATCTTTGCTTGTAGTTGTTCTAAAGAAGACTTAATGGAAAATGTTAAGTGTTTTTAGAGGCAGTTTCGAGTTTTGTAAATAATGATTTTAGTAGTAAAATGTAGAACAAAGATTAACCGCTTGAAGATTTATATTCACATTGGGGATAATATGTCTGTGCTTGTATGAAGTGAGGGTCTTTAAAAACATCAGCAAGAAAAGAATCTCTTTTAATTGTTGGTTAACCCATTAATTGAAGATACTGTAAAGTATGCAGTCACGTATGAATTCTTCATTTCCTTGGTGAGAACTAGGATTCAGGTGACTATTTTGAGATGTGCCCTGAAAGATTCATATTCTCTTAACAACCACTTTTAAGTAAACATAAGTATATTTTCTTTAGGTATGTAGAAATTTTATTTCCGCTTAAAGAGACTAAAGTTCAAAAAAAAGGAAAAATAATCTGGAGATTGAGTTGTTAGGAAATTATTAGACATTTGTAGCTTGGTGACTCTTTTAACCTTTCAAATGAAAAACATACTGGTTCTAGGGTTAAAGAACACTGCTAATTTATAGTTATCAAGTTCTGTGATTGTGACCCAGGTCTGTTTTCTTTTTCTGTTTTCTTATTAACTAAGATATAATTCATGCTTTTAATTTCTCTAAATCCTTCTACCATGAATTTTCCAACTAAATTAAGCATCGAGCATAAGAAACACTAGATTTTTATACAAGTTATTAGAAATTGTCATTCACTCCTATTTTCAGAAAGAATAGAGATTATGAAAATTTAAATTTGAAAGAAAATACATACAATTTAATGCATTAAGACAAGTTAGCTTTTTCTTTTCTAAGAGTCTCCCCCAATCTTCTTGGAGTCGTATGTAGCTTTCTTAAGAGCTTCTCTTAAATACGTTCATTGAGTTTGCCCCGTTATAAAGGTAACATGTTCATTATAGAAAAATTTTGAAAATGTAAGTAAACAGAAGAAAAATTACCCACATTTCTACTATTGAGTTATTGTTATTTTTCAGTATTCAAAATCAAATAACTACCCGTATCCCCTTTTTTCTTAGTGCGTTATTACTTAAATGTCAACCTCCTTCCTCTTGGTTTGGAAGAAGCCAGTGTTACCACTCCTCAAACATCCAACAAGCGAAAACTAGAGAGTTGGTTCTGCTGGTACAGAATCAAAATATATTTAAGCTTTGCTTCTAATAATATGCACTGCTTTTAACATGATAAGAATTCCCAAAGTAGTCATTATTCTGATTCAAAGGTAATGTTGGCGTGTTTTTTTTGTTTCTCTCATAACTGGTTTTAAATATAAAAACATAAATCCTAAAGAGTGGGAGTGGAAAAATGGGGATGGTTTTCATTTGCTACAATTTCCTGTGAGACATGGCTGTAAACAAGGCCCATATTTACACAAGACAGTGTAGTTTTCCATACAGTGGTGTGTGTATTCAGCACATTTTGAAATTCTTTAACCAGTCATCTGTGTTTAATACTTTCATAGTAAATGTGTTTAATAATGCTGGGTGAAATTTGAAATAATTTTTAAATAATTTTACAGTAGAAACACCAGTTAAATCAACCTTGTGGTAATAAATGTTGGAAAAAAATTAATTGTTTTTGCTGCCACTGCAAAATCAATTGTGTAACTGTTCTTTTTAAACTGACTTTTACGTTACTAAATGCTAAACACTACCCTCCTGTAACTTGTCAGAAGCAGGTTTTGGTTAATAGATATTTTCAGTGATGTAATGGGAACTTTTGGCAGTGAGTCAGAATATAATGGGCTGTGATTAATGTTTTAATAAGTACTTTTCTATTGCTCATGATGTAGAGGAGAAATGGTTTCCTGCTTGGATTGATAGGAGAATAGCAGGTGTGCATATAGAGTTTTTAAAAAAAGAGTTGGAATATTTTTCTTAAAATAACATTGTTTTTATATGGTTAAAATTCATTATCAGAGGAGATGCAGATGTTACCACAGAAACCTGCAATTGATTTGGAAAAATAAAATTAGGAGATGACTACCAACTGCCTAATCAAATCTTTTAACTTTTAGCCTTTCTTTTTCTATGGAGCTATAACTTGAAGTCTCTATAGTTTGAACTTAGTTCTTACTATAAGCTAAAAGGAAATCAGGGATCTGATTAAATCGGACGACATGTGAGTTCTATGCCCCATTCTTTCTAAAACATTCAGATTGTTCAAAAATTAAAAAAAAAATTTTTTTAACTTCTCCAGAAAGTTTTTCTCTTAGGGCAAGGAAGTACAGATTGATAGTCAAATGCAATAGTGATCATGTAAGCATTCTCCATTGCAAAGGCCACAGGTTCAACCTATAAACTCAGTAAAGTTCAGAAGTTTGGAAAGTTAAACCCGGGAGATTTTGTGTCAGCTTTGGAATCTGAGTAAGTGAAGACAAACCAGAAGAAACATTGATGTGCTAGACTTGAGGGATTGGTTTACAATTTTCTGGTTTTTTCATTTTTCTCAATTTAATTTTGGCAGCTTACATGCAATAAGTATGCATTATTTGTTGTAGATAAAGAGTCCTAGGGCTCAGTAGATATGTTCCATTTGGGAATAGTATTGTACTGCAAATACCCTCTGCCTTATGTTTGTTTTTGAAAAATATGTAAAATTGAGCATTTGTCCAAATGTGCAGTTTTCTGGGAGAAAGTTCACAATTTTCATCAGTCTCAAAGATATCTTGATCCCAATAAAGGATGTAGAGTAATAGTTCTCAAACTTTGGCATACATCAGAATCACTCGGAGAGTTTGCTAAAACACAGATTGCTGGGTCCTGCCTCCAGGGTTTCCGATTCAGTAGGACTGGAGTAGGGCCCCAGAATGTTCATTTTTAACAAGTTCCTAAGTGATGCTCTTGCTGTTGATTGGGGACTGCACTCCGAGAACCACTGGTTTAGCCTTGGTAAATAGACTTCTAGACCTTTACCTGTTTTCATGTATAATGTACATTTTACGAGAACGTTCATGTTATGTTATTTTGTTACCTCTTTTTACTAACATATTTTGACTGTCTTTCCATATTTATCAATAGCATCGTTTAAAAGTATTCCATATTATAATTTATTTAGCCAGTTCTCTGTTAGACATTTAGATTGTTTTATATGTTTGTTTTTATAAATTGATTGTTACTAAATTTTTGTGAAATCTTTCAATTATTTCATTAGCAAAGTCCCTGGATTGAAGGATAGACATGTCTCTAAGGCCCATTTGAGGCTAAATGACTTTTGACATCTGGCCCTTGAACACTAATAAATATAATGACCACCACTTTAAAAGAGACAGAGGAAATTTTAAAAGTAAATTAAATTTTAAAAAGTAAATTGTAAAAGTAAATTTTAAAATTTTAAAAGAAATTTTAAAAGTAAAATAAAACTTGTTGCATGAAACAAGTGTTTTACCTCTCATTGGCTCAATAGCTTGCATCTTTTTAATGGTGAAAACCTGTTTGACCAGTAGATTTTTCTAAATTAAAAACATTTATTTCCATCTGTGTAACTATAATGAAATTTCTGGAGAGTAATAGCTTTTTAAAAAAAATTGGGGGGAGATAGTTGCCATATTACACTATTGGTATGTCATGTACACATAGAGTTTACAATATGCACAAAAATTTGTATTACTAAGTTTATACCAGGATTAAAGAGCTATTTAAATTCAGTGACTACTGTTTTTTAAAAAAAATTATACTTCAAACTCACAACACAAGATGAAATAAGATGTGGCAGTGACAACTTAGAAGGGGAAGTGGAAAGGGATGGAACCAGCTTAGTCTAAGGAAATAAGAGTCCATCAGAAAATGGACTATCTAATTTATGAGATTTTTTTATATGAGCTACATGGTAACCACTAAATAAATAATTAGAACAAAGACACAAATTATAAATAAGGAGAAAACTAAGAAAACCAGCATAGAAAACTACCCAACTGAACTGGTAGTCCGAAATACATGGGACGAGAAACAAAGGAAATTCAGGAGAACCAGAAAATGAGCGATAAAATGGCAGCATTAGGCCCTTATAGACCAGTAATCACTCTAGATGTAAATGGATCGAATTCTCCCATCAAAAGACACAGAATGGCAGGATGGATTAAAAAACAAGACTCAACTATATGGTGCCTCCAGGAAACACTTCTCAGCCCCAAAGACAAACACAGACTCAGAGTGAAGGGATGGAAGACGATACTCCAAGCTAAAGACAAACAAAAGAAAGCAAGTGTCGCCATACCTGTATCAGACAAAGTAGATTTCAAGACAAAACAGTTAAAGAGAGACAAAGAGGAGCAGTTTATAATGATAAAAGGGACACTCCACCAAGAAGACGTAACATTTATAAACATATATGCATCTAACACAGGAGCACCAAAGTACATAAAGCAACTATTAACAAACCTAAAAGGAGATATTAACAACAATACAATAATAGTAAGGGACCTCAACACCCAACTTACACCAATGGATACATCATCCAGACAGAAGTCAACAAGGAAATTGTAGTATTAAATGAAAAACTAAACCAGATGGATTTAATAGATATGTATAGAACACTCCATCCAAAAACAGCAGGTTACACACTCTTCTCAAGGCACATGAAACATTCTCGAGGATAGACCATATGTTGGGAAACAAAGCAAGCCTCAATAAATTTAAGATGATTGAAATAATATGAAACATCTTTTCTGACCATAATGCTATGGAACTAGAAATCAATTACAAGAAAAAAGCTGGGGAAGGGGCAAAGATGTGGGGATTGAACAACATGCTAGTGAACGACCAGTGGATCATTGAAGAAATCAAAGGAGAAATCAGATATTATCTGGAGACAAGTGAAAATGAAAACACACCATACCAACTCATTTGGCATGCAGCAAAAGCGGTCCTTAAGAGGGAAATTCATTGCAATACAGGCTCACCTCAACAAACAAGAAAAATCTCAAATAAGCAATCTCAAATTGCACCTAAAAGAACTAGAAAAAGAAGAACAAACAAAGCCCAAAGTCAGTAGGAGGAGGGAAATAATAAAAGAGCAGAAATAAATGAAATTGAAACAAAAAAGACAGTAGAAAGGATCAATGAAACAAAGAACTGGTTCTTTGAAAAGACAAACAAAATTGACAGTCCCTTAGCCAGGCTCACTAAGGAAAAAAGAGAGAAGACTCAAATAAATAAAATTAGAAATGAAAGAGGAGAAATTACAATGGATATCACAGAAATACAGAAGATTATAATAGAATACTATGAAAAACTATATGCCCACAAATTGGACAACCTAGAAGAAAGGATAAATTCCTAGACTCTTACAGCCTCCCAAAACTGAATCAAGAAGAAATAGAGAATCTGAATAGACCAATCACAAGTAAAGAGATTGAAACAGTAATCAAAAACCTCCCCAAAAATAAAAGTCCAGGAGCAGACAGCTTCTCTGGAGAATTCCATGAAATGTTCAAAGAAAACTTAATACCTATCCTTCTCAAACTATTCCAGAAAATAGAGGAAGATGGAACACTTCCTAACACTTCTATGAGGCCGACATTACCCTGATACCAAAGCCAAACAAGGACATGTTGCACACAACATGATTTTATATATAGAAAACCCTAAAGAACCCATCAGAAAGCTATTAGAAATGATCAACAATTACAGCAAAGTTGCCGGGTACAAAATCAACTTACAAAAATCAATTGCATTTTTATACTCGAATAACAGATTAACAAAAAGAGAACTCAAAAACGCAATCCCATTCACAATTGCAACAAGAAGAATAAAATATCTTGGAATAAATTTAACCAAGGAAGTGAAAGACCTATACAGTGAAAACTGTAAGACTTCACTGAAAGAAATCGATGATGACATAAAGAAATGGAAAGACATTCCATGCACGTGGATTGGAAGAATAAACATAGTTACAATGTCCATGCTACGTAAAGCAATCTACAGATTCAATGCAATCCCAATCAGAATCCCAATGACATTCTTTATAGAAATAGAACAAAGAATCCTAAAATTCATATGGGGCAACAGAAGACCCTGAACAGCTAAAGCAATCCTGAGAAAAAAGAACAAAACTGGAGGCATCACAATCCCTGACTTGAAAATATACTGCCAAGCGATAGTAATCAAAGCAGCATGGAACTGGTACAAAAACAGGCACACAGATCAATGGAACAGAATTGAAAGCCCAGAAATAAAACCACACATCTAAGAACAACTAATCTTTGACAAAGGAGCTAAGAGCATACAACGGAGAAAGGAGAGTCTCTTCAATAAATGGTGTTGTGAAAACTGGACAGCCACATGTAGAAGAATGAAAATAGACCCTTCTCTTACGCTATTGACAAAAATAAACTCAAAATGGATCAAAGACTTGAAGGTAAGATCTGAAACCATAAAACTTTTAGAAGAAAATATAGGCAGTACACTCTTTGACTTCGGTCTTAAAAGGATCTTTTCAGACACCAGGTCTTCTCGGACAAGGGAAACAAAAGAAAAAATAAACAAATAGAACTTCATCAGCCTCAAGAGCTTCTAGAAGGCAAGGGAAATCAAGATTGAAACAAAAAGACAACCCACCAACTGGGAAAAAATATTTTCAAATCGTATATCCCACAAAGGGTTAATCTCCATAATATATAAAGAACTCGCACAGCTCAACAACAACAAATCAAACAACCTGATTAAAAAAAATGAGCAGAGGATATGAACAGACTTTTCTCCAAAGAAGATATACAGATGGCAAATAGGCACAGGAAAAAATGCTTAACATCACTGATCATCAGGGAAATACAAATCAACACTACACTAAGATATCACCTTACACCTGTTAGAATAACCAAGATAAAAATAAACAAATGCTGGAGAGGCTGTGGAGAAAAGAGAACCCTCATGCACTGCTGGTGGGAATGCAAACTCGTTCAGCCACTATGGAAACCAGTATGGAGATTCCTCAAAAAACTAAAAATAGAAATACCATATGACCCAACTATCCCACTATGGGGGGTCTATCCAAAGAACTTGAAATCAGCCATCCAAAGAGATCTATGAACTCCTATTTTCATTACAGCAGTATTCACAATAGCCAAGATGTGGAAGCAGCCTAAGTGCCCATCAACTGATCATTGGATAAAGAAGATATGGTATATATAAATAATGGAATACTACTCACCCATAAGAAATGACACAACTCTCCCATTCACAACAACGTGGATGGACCTTGAGGGTACTATGTTAAGTGAAATAAGCCAGATAAAGAAAGACAAACACTGTATGATTTTACTCATATGTGGAAGATTAAAAAACACATGGACAAAGAAAACAGATTGGTGGTTACCAGGGGGTGGGTGGTGGGGGCTGGGCACAAAGGATGAAGGGGCACACCTATAAGGTGACTGACAAATAATAATGTACAGCTGAAATTTCACAATCTTGTAATCTATCATAACCTCAGTAGAAAAAATTGTACTTCATGCCTTGGAAATAGCAAAACTGTGGTATAGATTAATATGGGGAAATGTTTTTTCTGTCTGGAGCTATAGTAAGAAAAATTAAGTTCAGACGTTCTTGAATTTGAGAAAAAAATGAAATATTCATTCATACAGTTTTAGAATTAAGAAATAGGGAATATATCTACTGTATTATAAAACCATCCCGACAAACACTGTCTTTACCTCCCTGACTCTCAAAATAAAATGCTAAATCCATACAGAGAAAAATAATGTGAGCGAGAATTCCACAAATATGATCACTGAAAGGTGTCCAACATTGGGGATCTTGGGTACAGCAAGCCTGGGAATGGATGAGGGAAACAACTGGGACACAAATTAGCAGGCAGTAGAGCAAATGTAGTCTGACGTGTTACATTGCCTGTTTCTAGGGCACATATCCGTTACACGAATTAGCTCGTATGTGAATGGTAAATAGGGGAATGATATCTATATAATGTGAAAGTCATTTTGGCTTGCACATGATTTTCCCCAGTAGGTGAATGTGTTGCTTTACTGAGAAATAGCTGCTGAACTCAGAGATACAGATACATTAACACAGCTGAATGCAGCAAACCACAAAAGAATGAATAGAGTACTTACAGAATGTCCATTCTTGTCATGCTCTTCCTTTTGGCTTAGTTTTGCCATGCACTGTCTCTTGGAAATGCTATTTTTGGAATTCTCCCCTATTTTTGTGCATTTTGCCCTGGTTTTCATAACATGGGAACTTTACCTCTTCCTTACAACTCCTTCTCATCAAATTGCATTCACTTTTTTCTTCCTTTATAATGAAACTTATATTTACTGTATTATCTATGTATTTGGAATGTAACCAACCTTTTAAAATAAACTCCGCTAATACTTTTGGGAGGATTATTAATGTTTTTGTTAGTGCCCTGATTATGAAGTTTACTTAAGTTTTGTGTGGACTGCCTCAATCCTATTTTACCCATAATTTTTCAGTATGCATTTTTGCAGAAGGTGAGATCTTTCAAGAACACTTATATCATGTTATCACAGAAATGGCAACATAGAGGATAGGCCCGTGGTTCACTCAATCAGAGTAGGCTCAGTCAGAAACAATTTAGCAGTTAGAAGTACTCAAAGAGGCTGAGGAGATGTGTAAGAGGAGATCTTTTGATGGAGATTAAGTCTTCATTGTGGACTTTAATCACAATGCTGCTCACTTGGCCCTACTCTCTGGTTACAAACCTGTAGCATTTAAAAGATCTTCAGTTATGAGATGAACTCATTAGCTCGGGAATCACCCTTATTCTACCTACAGAGTTGTCGATTTACACCTTCAAAACGAGAACTATGTCTTCTGACCTGGTGTAGGGCTTTCTGAGATACAGTTCATTTATCAGAGGGGACCTTTTGCTTATTTGGCTCTGGAAAAGTCCCTCGGGTTGGGATACACACTTAGGCCTAGACGTGAAGTAGAGACACATGCATTCTGATACTTTACTCATTTGGTAAATTTTAGTGTGCTGCCACCAAAGACGTAAAGCCATTAAAGAACCCCACAACACTTTACTGAGGTATAGTTTACATACCATAGAGTTCATCCATTTTAAGTATAGGATTCAGTGAATTTTGGTAAATTTGCGATGTTGTGCAGTCATCACCACAATCAAGTCTTGTTTCATGTGTGTCTGACCAGTGCAGTCTCACAGGGCCTTGTGCTCAAAAGCGGGCTCTGTGCTTGGAGTATAATGCTCTGTGGTCATCGTCTTGAAATTCATAATAATTTTATCTTTGAATTTGTGTTTTGTAAGTAAAGTCTGATAGGACAGTGGAGCATACTTTAGGAGCTTGGGGTCACTTGGACCCGCGCAAGTTCTTGGCCATCCACTCTTTGCCCTTGCTCAGTCATTGCTGCTGCTGCCACCTGCAACAGGGCTGTGGACACAGGGAAGATCAGGACTAGATGTATGTGGCCTGCATGCCTGTGAGAGTTTGCACTCATCCAGTGCGTATTCTCATGCCTAAGGGAGCACAACATTAAATAGCAAAGACAATGTACCATGACAGGTCTAGAGAAATCACAGAAGAAAGGAAAAAAAACCTGCTTTTTGGACATTTTTATTTTGTACTGAGCCTGACTGCAATCCAGTTTTAGAACTTTTCCGTCACCCCCAAAAAGATCTGTCATGCCAATTTACAATTAATCCCCATTTCTCATCCCCAGACCTGGGCAGCCATTTTTATCTCCTTTTTGTCTCTATAGATTTGCCTATTTATACCTTTGATATAAATGTAATCATAGAATATGTGGTCTTTCGTGTCTGGCTTCTTTCATGTTTTTGAGGTTCATGTTGTAGTAGCATATGTCAGTATTTCATTTCTTTTTGTTGCTGAATAATGTTCCATAGTTTGGATATACTACATTTTATCTAACTGTTATTTAACTTATTTATCAGTTGATGGGCCTCTGGGTTATTTCCACATTTTGGGCGTTATGAATAATGCTGCTGTGAACATTCACATGTGAGTCCTTGTGTGGACATATGTTTTCATTTCTTTGGGGTGTGTACCTAGGAATAGGTTTAGGAACTATTTTTCCAACGTGGCTGTACCATTTAACATACCCACCACCAGCATGAAGTTTCCCATTTTTTCACATCCTTGGCAATATTTATTCCTTGTCATTTTTTTCTTTTTAAACGTGTGTAGAGGGTAGGGGTAGGAGTCAGGAAGAGGTGGGTGAGCTTCTGTTTAGCTTTTGAAAAGATGCAAAACTTTTCCTATCCCCAAAGTAGAATAAATTTCTGAGAAACTGTTGCCCTTTTGCCTAGGTATGTGCATGGTCCATGTCATTTTAGTTGTAATAACCATTCTAGTGAGTGAAAAGTGGTATTTAATTGAAGATTTAATTTGCTTTTCCCTAATGACTCATGATATTGAGCATCTTTTGGTATTCTTATCAACCATTCAAATATCTTCTTTGTTGAAATGTCTATTCAGATCTTTTGCCTATTTTAAAATTTGGTCATTTGTCTTACTAAGTTACAAGAGTTCATATATTTTGGATACCAATTCTTTATTAGATGTATAACTTGTCAGTATTTTCTCCCAGAGTGTGGTTTTCCTTTTCATTTTTTAATCGTGTCTTTTGAAGCATAAACATATTGAATTTTTTTTTCCAGGGGAAGATTTACCCTAAGCTAACATCTGTTGCCAATCCTCCTCACCCCCCACGCCCCAAAAGCCCCAGTACATGGTTGTATATAGTTTCAAGTTCTTCTGGTTCTTCTTTGTGAACTGCTGCCACAGCATGGCTACTGACAGACAAGTGGTGTGGTTCTGTGCCTGGGAACTGAACCTGGGCTGCCGAAGCGGAGAGCGCTGAACTTTTAACTGCTAGGCCATTAGGGCTAGATCAACATACTGAATTTTGATGAAGTACAGCTTACCAATTTTTTTTTTTTTACAGATCATGCTTTTGGTGTCATATCTGAGATAGCTGTGCCTAACCAAAGACCATGAAGATTTCCTCCTATGTTTTCCTCTGAAAGTTTTGTAGTTTTAGCTCTTGCATTTAGCCCTCTGATCTATGTTGAGTTAATTTTTGTGTATGGGTGTGAGATACAGGTCCAGGTTCATCTTTTTGTACACAGAGACCCATTTGTCTCAATACCATTTGTTAAAAAGAATATTTTTTCCCTGTTGAATTCCCTTTAAAACCATGTGTCTTGCATGTCATTCTCAGTAATTCTTACTATAAGCAAAGCTCTGTGATTATTGAGTCCTGAACTTTTTCTTGAGGAATACTGTCTTTTCTTTTTCTGAATTAGATTTTTAGCTTTGGGCCTATCTGGAGAGAGACAGAAGTGTGTATTAAATTTGAGGAATGTTTAATTTTAAATGTGAAAAATCTCAGGAAACATTTCACATCTTTCCTGTCAATTTATAATTAAATCTTGAAATAAATATTACTGCTGTTTTAGATCCAGTAGGGTCTCTGATTCTTAAGTCAGGAAACATTTTGACAGGAACCATCCTCAAACACCTAACCTTCTAATGCCAAAAGGTCTAAATTTTGTTTCCGTCTTCAAACTCAAAATGTTTGCATTCAGAGGTCAGAAAAATAACATGCCTTAGTAAAGCAAAACTGGCTTCCTTAATTACTTTTCCAGGTCAAAACTTAGAGGTCGTTGAGGCAGTGTTTAGTTTCAGCTGTGTTACAAACACTTAATTCTAGAGTTCATTCTAGAGTGTTTGCTTAGGAAGACGTCCTCCTTCAAAATTCTTAGTACTAAAGATTCATCTTCCTTTGTTATCTTTTTAAGTCTGTTTTCCTCTCGAGTGTAAATTCTTCTAAATCTGGGAACATCTCTTAATTCATTTTTGTTTCTCCACCTCTCTCCACTCCATCACATCTCATCCCACAGTGCCCTGAAGGCACAACTGTTTCTGAAGTGACTTTTTACACTGAAGAGAATTTAAAAGGTACAGAAGAAAAAGATATGATAGTGCCAAGTGTCAAAACTCTTCTTCCTTTTGAAATATATTAAGTGTAATCATGCTGGGTGCTAAAATTATGGATACCAATCATCCATGGTTCCTCCCTCAAGAGCTGGCATCTGAAAATAGAGACTGTTGTGTAAACGAGCTTGCTCCTATATGGGAGAGAGTCAAGGAAGCCTTCAGCTCCATTTTAAAGGATAAATTTGAGTCTGCCAGTAGCATGCGTAGACCATTCTGTTAGAGGAGAGGGAGAGAGAATTGAAAGAGCATGGTGCTTCTGACAGAAATAGGAGCAGTTCATTCTGACTAGAGCACAAGGTTTGTAACAGAGAGTTACAAGTTGGGATCTGGATCATGAAGAGTCGTATTTGCCATATTAAGTATTTTGGATGATATATGTTTTCTCGTTTGTATTTCTGTGTGTCTTAAATCAAGGTTGAAAAACTGTTATCTCTATAGCTGGGCTCTGGCCCATACACTTTTGGTGGTAGGGAGCTGTTGAAGAACTTTTAATAGGTGACATATTCGCATTTATACTTTAGAAAAATACTTCTGAGGGCAGCAGTGTGGAGGATATATTTGAGTAGGCTGAAATAAAAAAGTAGAGATCCAAAAATAGAAAGGTCTAAAAAGTGAGGATGGAGTTAAAAGAATGAGTTCAAGAGATTTAAGAGAGAGAATTAGTAGGACTTGGCAGTTGACTTCATGTGGAGAGTAAGGAATAGTCAAGGAAAATGCCAAGGTTTTTGGCTTGAGTGTCTGGCTGGTTCTGTGATGACTTTCATAGAGAGAAGGCCTCCTTCAGAGCTGTGCATGGCTTACACAATATGAGACTTGGACACAAGTCTGTGTGTGTGAGAGCTACAACAAGCATCTGAATGATTAAGGCAGCTGCTTCAGGCTTTTTTTGGTCACTGCTCACTCTTGTTGCCTGCTGTGTCAAGGGAGGACCAGGGAGAGCAGTCTCCCTGGTGGGGGACAGGGACTGCATTTATTCTGCTGCCAGAGAGTATGTGCAGCTGCCACTTCCTCCTTCACCACCACCACTTGTAACAGCTGCTGGGCTGGGCTGAAGTGTAGGTAGACTGTGAAAGCTTCTGTCCTAATATTAGCCTATTGCTGCATTGGATGTAACTTAAAATTTTGTACTCATAATATTTTCTTCAACTTTTGTCTTGACGTCTTTTATTTAAAAAATCTTTCTGTAGATATATATCTTAGACTTGAATTGTTCATTTAATATGCTGTAACTCTTAATATTCGTGATTTAGTCAGTGTGAGTGAATACTAGTATCTACTTTTCATCCATTTTGTATTTAATTATCAATTATTTTCCCTTGTAGTATATGTCTTTATTTTTGCTTTGTACAAGCTCTTTGGGCTTTCTTGTCTAGAAATGTAGTTCTTTTTTAATTTTAATTTTTGCTTTGTCTCTTTATTTTGTTCTTTATTCTGCAGCTCATGATCTGTCTGAGGAGAAAAAAAGCTTTCTCAAAGACTGTCTTTGAGTTTATCCTTCTATTTGGTTATGCTTGTTGGTAATCTAAGGCACAAGCATGTCATTTTTGTAAAATATACAGTCAGTGGCACAAAATATTTTATTCTTATCAGATTGACATTCCCCACCTGCCCTCTACCCTTCTGCTTCTGTTTTCCTAATTGGTGGAGAACAGTAATATCTTCCTTGGGTAACCAGAGCCAGTCCCCATCATGTTTATACATGGAATGATCTCTTTCAATCATGTGATGTATTTCTACCTGTATAAGCTTGCTTTAGTCTTTAAAAATCACAGCTTCATTTTTTAAAAACAAGTTGAACCTCTCAGTATTAGTTATGCCATTATGTTAGTGTTACTTTTCTGATGATCAGTAGGTTGATTGCCATTCACTTTTTATTTTACTGTTTTATTTTCTATAACTTATTTGATAATAAATATCAAATAGAAAAAAATGATAGAGAATCCTTTTCATTTTATAGACTCAACTGCATTTTTCATTTCTGCTTCTTGCTTTGTAGCCTTATAAAAGACAGATACTTTCAAATTGGCATGATATTGGTTCTAGTTGCAGATGGGAAAAATGAGGTTTTCTTATCAAAAGCATTCAGGCATTTTCTTTTAGTACTAATACTTTGCCACCCAGTGACATCAGAAATTTACTATTATGTCCTTAACTTTTGGGAAATGATTTCTCTCAAACAAGTTTTATTAAAGTCCTATTACCTTTTTTCTTAAGTGAAATCTGAAATTAGGCTGATAAATTAATTTCTTATTCCTATTTCTTGAAGTGTGTTTCATTTTTTGTAAAACACTTTTTAAGAGAATATTATTTGGTTTTCCTTTTTCTTGCAAAAATACAGCAACCTTAAATTATGCCATAGGCGTTCAGTGTTGGTTCATTATAAATTGACGTGGGTCCCAGAAATGTAATTCCACTTAGTATAGCATTCCATTTCATTTTTAAGAAGAGGTTATCAGTTTTAGATAATTTGGAGGTTTCTTTTCCTTACTTAGAGATATGGTTAAATAATGATTAATATGGCTCAAGGAAACACCACAGGGGAAGTGTGCAGGTATTCAGCTATTTGTTTTTTACTTTTCATTCTTCATTAAACGTTAAATACATTTTAGTTTACCCCTTTAGAACATTACTTTTAAGGGGTTAACTATATATAATACCCATATTTAATGTCACTTACATAAGAATCTTAGTCTGCACTATGGACATTAATTACCAAGGCAGTTAGGCAAACCATACAGTTGTTGTTTAACTATTTCTTATCCTGTGCTCTAGCATTTGTCATTTTTTAAAGCCATGTGTCAGAGGTCATGCTCATTTCTGAATAGCTAAATATTAGTGATTTTGCACTATAGTTTCATACACTGTTGTAATGTATTTTCAGAAAATTTGATTTGGTAAATAGTAATCTTAAAAACAAATCTTTAAAGACATATAAATGACTTTGTAAAAAATAATGATGCAGTACAGTATGAAGTTGTGTGAAGGGTTTTTGGAGTTACATTGCTTGGGTTTAAATCCTGACTGTGTCCTTACTTGGTTTATAATCCTGGGCAAGTTACTTAATCATTCTGTGTCTTTATTTCTTCCTTTATAAAACAGAGATAATAGCACCTATCTTATAGGGTTGTTTTGAGTCCTAAATGAAATATAAGTAAGGCCTTAGAATACTGACTGGTAGAATATGAAAGTACAGTATGGAAAGTCTAGTCTCTTAGAATCTATTTGTATTATACTGTTTTTAGGTCTATTGAATTTTCTTATGTTTCCTTTCTCTCCTTTTTTCTCCTCCCTAATTTGATCAATTAGATGTCAACTCAGTGATAAATGGTTGTATTGCCATTCTTCCTTATAGTTTTGGCATTTAGTTAAGTGTAAGCATTTGTTTTCTAGTTATTGAAGTAAAAATTTAGTTTATCTCTGAGGAAAACTGTAATGGTTTTCTATGTTTTGAAATTGACAAAGTAGCAGGTAAGAAGTTTTGTCCCAGTGATTTCATTTGTACTCCTAACAAAACCATGGGAAAATCACAGGTAAGAGTTTAAGGAACAATATGAAGAAAAAGAGTAGGGGCTTGATTGACTAATTCCCCACTTATTGCCTTAAAGACAGTTTTAGTTGTCAAAGGAGGAAATAATATGCCCATGTTTGTTACATAAATAAAAAATATAATCACATCTAAAATGTGGATCTCAACAGTTCCATAGCTGTTGACAGTCTGAAGCCCTCCTCCTAAGTGCAGTCATGTTGCTTTCCCTTGTTACCTCCCTGCTCTGGTTCTGGGCTGTGGTACTCCTGTAAGAGGCACTGTCCGACCCTGTGGTACCTTGGATACAGAACTGTGTCACTTCTGTGGATGCCCCCAAAAATCTACTCACATTTTCCTCAAGATTTAAGGGTTACAAAAGGAGGGATCATATCACCTACCTGCAACTATAATCTTGTGTTACTTTGTTGAGTTCACCCTTTTTCTTTTCTCTCTCTAACGTAAAGAAATTCCTTCCCTTACCTCATGGAGAAACTGCCCTCAGGGTCAGTTTGGGTCACCTTCTTCCCTAGTTTATCAAGGGTTTTCTTCCAAACAAATCATGCCTGAAAGGAATTTTGGTAAAGTAAAATTTTCTGTATCTTAGTACATTTGTATTTATGTTTGTTTATTAGTTATTTCTCCTCCTCTGTATTTTAGATTGTAAGAAAATCAAGGCATAAATTTGGGGGAGACAGTGGAGTTGACATGCTTAGTAGGTTCTAAACCTCACTCCATCACCTATGAGTTGTATAACATTTCGTAAGTGGCTTAACCTCTCTAAGCCTTAGTTTCCTCGCATCTAAAATGAGAAATATAATGCCTACTTTGTAGGGCTGTTGTGTGTAACAAATGAGATAAAGTGTAAAGGGGCCTAGCACAATACTGGACGTGTAGTAAGCCCTTATTAAACAGTAACTTCTCTTGCTGTTATCACCACCACCACCTATTGCCACACCCGCTGTAGTTAGTCATCTTCTTTAAAAGGAGACATGTCTGGTAAATGCTTTAACAGTCTACTCATTGATACCAACAAAAAATATATGTGCCAAACAATCTTAGATTATGATGTAATGAGAATGTATAGTATTGATTTGGAAAAAGCCAAATTGAATAATGTTTTTCTGGTTTGTCACTTCGATGTTTATTATAGTCTTACAGTTTGTCATGTATATTGTAAAAAATTTAATTGAGTTTTAAATGAACCTCAGAAATCATCTAGGTAAATGTTGTTTTCCTTTTTTTCTTCTTCTTCTTCTTTTTTTTTTTTTTTTTTTTTTGTCAATTAGGGCCACTGTATCTAGTAAAAAATAGTCTCCTGAAGAGGAAGGATCATTTGTGTTATGTTATGTAAATAGTTAGTGGCTACTTAACAGGCAACTGCCTTTTTTAAAAACATAGTTGATATTGAAATACTTTATTAAAATACAAGAATGTACTTAGATATGGCATTGATGAAAACTTGGCATTCTGATTCTTACTGATACTCATTATCCATTAGTTTAAGGAAATGCAAACTATTTTGTGTTAACTTCCAGACGTGTTGCTGTTATTCCCTTTAATTATGAAGTAGTATCTTCTCTTATTTTCCAGTATTTTTAGTTCATTTAGCAAATACTAGAGTGCATTGTGCGTACGCAATGTATTTGACGTTGTGAGAAATTCAAAGATACATTAGATGTGGCTTCTGCTCTCGGAGCTTATAGACTAGTCATATAAATAAGTAACTACAAAGTAGAAGGTGATGAGAACCATAGCAAAGTAGATATAGTGTACTGTTGGGGTTCAGAGGAGGGAATAAAGAAGGGAAACTAATTTTGAGCATATACAGTCCTAGTTCCTGACATGGAATACTGAACATACCCACTCTCTGCCAGACACTGTATTAAGCACTTCTATTACCTTAATTCATTTCACACCAACCGTATGATCTGTAGGTAAATCATCACCATTTTATAGATAAGGAGACTGGGCTTAAAGAGGCTAAATAACTTTTCAAAGTCACGGAGCTTTGGAAATAAGCTTTAAACCTAGAACTGTCTGACTCAAAAGTGTATATTCTTTTTACTCTTTGGAAGAGATCCAGGTAAGCTTAGAAGTTTTTCAGGAATTTCAGCTGGGGATAGGTAGGATTTTGGTATGCAAAAATGAAGAACGACCTTCCTGTTACAGAGCATGAGCAGGCAAGGATTTAGGGTAAAGCAAAAGAGCATATATGGCAAATAATGCTATTGAATCTTGGGTGCAGAATTGGTTGCAGAAAAGGGAATAGTGGAAGATAAGATAGACAAAGGTTGGAGTTAGATTGTATCAAGTTGAGGAATTTGAACTTTCTTCAGGAGTCATTGGAATACTCACAATTTTGTGAAGTACTTTCTTTTCTTTCTCTTTTTTTGAGGAAGATTGGTCCTGAGCTAACATCTGTGCCTATTTTCCTGTATTTTATATGTGGGATGCCTGCCACTGCATGGCTTGATAAGTGGTGCATAGGTCCGCACCGTGGATCCAAACCAGTGAACCCCAGGCCACCAAAGTGGAGCATGTGAACTTAACTGCTATGCCACTGAACTGGCCCAGTCCTTTCATTTTTGATTTGCACTATTTTATAATTTGAGGTGAGACATCCTCGATTTATTTCATACTGCTTAGGAGAAGATTTAGAGAGTACAGTGAGGCAAGGAGTGAATCATAGAATTTTAAAGAAAAAAGGGACTTTAGACATCATCTCCCTCATCCTTTAGACATCATCATCATCATCCTTATTTTAGAGATGAAGAAATTGAAGTCCCAAAGGATTATGATTTGTTGAAGTCATACAGTGTAATGAATTAAAGTCGTATCCAAAGGTAAGAACAAAAATATGAAGAATAATTTAAAATTCTTTGATTAGGATAAAGAAAGAGTTTTAAAAATAAGTGAGAAAGGTCAAGAAAATGGCATTTTAAGAAAAAAGTTAATCAGATTAAAGCAGGCATTCTATAATCTGCTTTACTTGCTAATCTGAAAAGTTAATATATGTGTATTTTGATATGAGGTTTTATTCATTGATTTTTTCCGGAAAGCAATCTAGGAAGAAGATGTAAATTTGTTTAATTAAATCTTGTATTATCACCAGCACTTTGCTAATTCCCAAGTGCCCGCTCTGCAGGTATGTTACAGCGTGGAGGGGAAGCAGCAAAGCAGAGACAAGCACACAGAACACTGGATGCTATTGTTGCATGTTGTTTATGTTGATAAAACAACTAACTAACTTCCAGTTAATTTTATAGTGTATAGAAGCTTTGCTTTATTTCTAGTTTTTATAGTATGTAGTTCTTAGTGTGATTATTTTATGTGATGTTTAATAAACAATGAAGAATTGAACAAATCAAAAATTTGTTCAGTTGTATAATTGCTTTATATCTCATCTGAAAATATTTCTCTGTCTAGTTCATTTTTCCCTGGATCTCTTAGTCCCTGTGATTTAGAAACTTGTATTAATGAATGGGCAATACAACTGACTAGGATGCTCTCAATAAAATAATTTAAAATGTAAGGTTACATTTTTGTAGCTAGAATGAGGAAACAAAACTTTGTTCCCCTTAAAGATTTCTATTGTTAAAAAATAGATTCTGATAAGGTATAAACACATTATGTGTATTATTTAATTGCTCACTTAGTTGAGTTTGAAGAACAGGCATATTATTAAAAGTCAATAAATGAAGACTGCTCCTGTATTCAAAGGTCAGGAGTGGTTAGTTCAAATCTTCTTTCTACATGATACTAAAAAGTTTTTAAGCTGATGAAAGCACTTTTAGGGGAACAGACTCATAAATGGAATGGTGTCTGTGATTGAAATCTTTGTCATTAATTGCCTTTCTTAGAGAGTTCAACCAAAACAGTACATCTGTATTCATTCAACAATTGTTTCTTATTCTTACTCCACTAGTCATAGTATAGGAAAACTTGTTATTCTGCACTTTTTCTATCTTGTTCTCAAGCAGTGCCCAGAAGCGAAATGCTAACTTCCTGAGGCTCTGTAAGCTTTATCTTCAATGCCAAAATCAGACGTTGACCTGAAGAGTTGCACAGTCTTAGGAAGCAGGGCCTTGATACTATTCCTCATTCCTCACCCACCTCCCCCTTTTTTCTTAACTTGGACTCTTCCGGTCTTCTTTAGAATAAGTAATATTCAAAAAGTAGTCCTGCAGTACTGACGTTTGCTTTTCCGCCAGTACTGCCTAAGGCAGCCTGTGACAACTGTCAAAATAATAAGGTTTTCTTTGCTTGACTTTGAATGCTTAAGTGTGTCTCATTTGGGCCTCTTTTGTTGTAGTGATTATTTATGTTAAGTGGAATTTTAAAAAATGAGTTGAATTTAAATCATGATTTCAAAAACATATGTTATATCAAGGGGAAAAATATATCAAAGTCATAATTGAAATGAGCTTTCTGAAGCAGATAAAATTGCACTGTCCACATCGTAAAACATCATCAAAAATAAATAAGCACATGCTATCTTTCAGTCTCCTTAAATAGAAAAAATAAGCCAAATAATTATGATGTATTTATTCTCCTCGTGTTAATAATGGAGGGTTTTTTTCAAATCCTTAAAGGAACAGAGAGGAGAGAGCCTCGGTTCTTTTCGTAGAGCCAGTGTCAGGGGAAGAGGGTCCCCGCAAGCAGGGGTCACAGCAGCAGCGAGGCCTCTCTCCCTCTACCTGCTTTATTGGCACGTCTTCCACATGTAGGAGTCAGGGACAGGGGTAAATATTGGTGCTTTTCCCCAAAAATAATCCCAACTGAAGATCGGTCATTGCTGTTGTAGAGGTCTGAATATTCATTAGTTTTTCATAATCCCAAATATTCCAACTTTCACCCATTCCTGAAATTTAAATCCTGATTATCAGTATTCAACATTTATCTTTCTACTTTATTTATATTAAAGATAGTTAGGTTTTCAAGATCTAGTACCAGACATATAATGTGGTTATAAATGAGATGCTAGGAATAGGTTTTTGTTAGTGATTTTTTAACCAGAAATTTAATAGCCTGATTATCCCAGGGTGCACTCGGTGAGATGCCTCTGATTTCATTAAAAAAGTTAATTCCGATAATTGTGCTTGTTGACTCTTTTGGTTCCTACTATTCCAAATGACAAATTTGACACTTTTATAAGAACAGTGAAATCCATTTAAATATAGTCTCTCTCTCTTCCATATGTTGAATATTATAAAGATTCAAAATAGTAAAAATTTGATGAGATTGGGAAATGCTTTCTCCAAATGTACTCTTCAAGTACTTCCTGCAAAGAAGTGAAACTTGATTTTATGTTATTAATATGTTTTAAGCCTTTAATATAAGTACTAGTAAAAATTCCTTCCCTGGAAAAATAAAAAATGGCAATAGAAATACTAAATGGCAAGTAAGTAGCATATGTTTTAAATTGAAATTATAATTCAGAAGGGTATATTATTATTATAATCTTTCACTATATAGAGCAAAGGGAAAAAGGAAAACATATGAAAACCATGTGTGTGTGTTTTTTTAATGAATTAATATTTGATATCTGTGGTAGCCATAGGGCAACTTAGAATACCCTGTTTGGACACACATAGAATTTCTCTTCCCTGTCCCCTTTGAAGTTTGCCACATGACTTGCTTTAGCCAATGAAACGTGAGCTTTTCAGAGCAAAAGCTTTCCTGACTGGAAGACATTCTCTTTCTCCTGGCTCAGTGATCATGGAAACAGGTGAGGTAGAGTCTCCATCAGCCTGGGTCCCTGAATGATTACAATGAGTGGTAGTTCCCTTCCTGACCTACGTTAGACAGACCATGTGAGCAAGAAATAAATCTCTTTTAGATTAAGCCACTGAAATTTTGGGATTATTCATTACTACCACAAAACTGAGCCTGTCCTGATTGACGCAATGCTCTTTTCAGTAGAATTAAGTCCTGAGGTGCTTTATTTACAGATGTATTTTTAATCTGCTGGTAATCTCTTAGTTGTTTTGTCACTTGAGTTTCCATAAATTTCTATTAATTGAATTAGAATCCTGTGTGTTTGGTTTGTAAAGCACATGTGATTCTTCTGATGCATGTTGAATATATTATTCACCTTTCAAGTTTAGCTACTATGGATCTGTGAGTTACTATATAAACTGCTACTGGAAATAATTGTAAATTAACTGAGTAAATGTGCCTTCACTAATACTAACAATGTTATGTAATTTCAGAGCACTTCGCAATTCAAAGCACATCATCACATTTGATTCTGAACTACAATCCTGGGAGATAAGCAGGGCAAGATTAATTGTTGTCACATCCATTTTGCATGTGGAGAAACTACAGCAAAGACATTTGCTTCATGCCATGTGGCCTATAGGCAACAGAATTAGGATGTCACCTTCTGCCTAATCTTTGAACTGTTTGTTTTTGTTTTTCCTCTCTTCTCATTAGGATCAATTATATGTCCAGCTATTGGGCAGTGGGAGATGGGGAGGGGAGGAAGGAGTTGTTTTTTATTTCTAACATTTCTACAAGAGATATAAAATTATCCAAAGCAGATAAATGCGTTATGTTCTGCCCTCCATGTTGCTGATTGCTGGGGCACCTACAGCTAATTAGTAGCTTTTTAAGTTTCCAAATTTATGCTGGGTGGGGAGGGGGAAGAAGACTGTTAAATGTTTTAAAACAGGGTCAAATCTGTGTGGAGCTGTGTCTTTTCAAACAGTGAATTTTCCAGGGTTAATTATAAACTAAGCATGTCTTAGTCATGGACTAAATGTAGCTGCAGTATCATCGAATTCCAAATGTTATGCATACAGGTTATGCACATAGAATGAGCTCTTACTGATCTCCAGCTGGGACTGCAGTGTCCTTGCTCTTTGTGAAGCTATGCAAGGGTGTTAAAATGCTTACTTACAGTTGTTCCTGGCATTTCTATGATTAGCTCATGATTTAGTACATCTGGTGATTTGGTCCTAGAAATTTGAGTGAAGCAGAATGTATTAACTACTGAGGGAGGCAGTGTTTTCTGTATTGTAGTGTTGAGAAGGTAGACAGTTAACTGGCTCTTATCCTAAAGAAAATGACAAATGGTCAGCCAGGTGCCCTTGCTCATCAAAGACTTTCCATTTATACAGTTCTGCAGTATGGAAGTCATTTGTAGATAAAAGAAGAATTTACCATGACATAGATTTCTTAGAAATAAGAATTTTAGAAATTTTAAGAATTAATTTTACATTACTAATTATATTGTGCAAGAAATCTATTGCAAGAAAAGCACCTGCTTCTGGTATTTAAAAACAACATTGAAGGCTGTTTTCTTGTTGCATATTATAGGGAGATTATATTTTTATATTTAAACTTTAACATACTTTAAAAATAAGTAGCTTAGAAAAAGATAATAAATTTAATAAAATATCCACGTTATCTTCTAATTATGCTTCACTTGAAATTGATTAATAAAAGGGTTTCTGTTTATCAGAAAGAGTATATTTTAAATGTTCATTTCTAAAATGGATAGACATGTAAAAAGTAGAATATACTAGAAAACATGTTTATTCATTTAAAAAAGTGTCATAAATCATTTATGTAAGAAGTATTCAGCTTTACCTTTTTGGCCACTCAGTAAATAAAGCCCTCCTTTCTATCAAAATATGTTCTGTCATTATTTAATAAGTATGCCACACTGGGATTGTTTTCTTCATATCCAGTCTTAAAACTATTTGTTTTTTTTTACCTCTTTATTTCTTTTCTTTTTTCTTGTTCATTGTTTCATAGCTAAAGCAAGTCTTAAGCATTTTATGTTAGAAACGAAATAGAAAATAGAAGCTGATAGAAGGATTTTCACATCAAAAGCTTATTTTAACACAACTAGAAGGATGTGCAACTAAGATATACAACTAGGTATCGGGGGGATTTGGGGAGATAAAGCAGGAAAAAACAAGCTTATTTTACAGACCCTTTAAAATATGATAAATGCAGAAATAGAATTATGTTAAAAGTGGGATAAAAATCAGAAACAGTATATAAGAGGCAATCGTTGATGTTTGTTTTGGAAGGAGAGTAGAAATCAGATCTGGGAAAACTTTTGCAAGAAGTGATGCTTAAGTACAGTGTAAAAGATGACTAGATATTTACCTGACTCTTAGAAGGAGAAAGACATTCTAGGGGAAAGAAAAGCATAGGTGAAGGCTCAGAAGCCTGACCCACAAGATTGTGTTTCAGGAATTACAAGTTCTTTGCTACTGCTATACTAGAAAATATTGGGGAAGGTGGAGCAGCAGAGAGGAGAGACATTGGGAGATGAAATTGAAGAAACAGACAAGCCAGGTTAATCTGTTTCCTGCTGAAGAGTTAGGATTTTATTATATACGTGATGGGAAACTAAAAGGTGTTAAGCAGGGAAGTGACACGATCAAATACTTTTGTAGACAGATAACTAGTGTAGCACTGTGTGGATGTCAGGGACCTGGATTGGTGTGGGTGGCAAAACTGAAGGCAAGGGAGACTAGTTTACTAATCATTGATATTTATGGGAAGTTTATCTCCGAACACGTTTAGAAGGTAATACCATGACATGTAAGAGAAAGAGATTATCTACTATGTTTTCTGCTTTAAAAGTAATTAAGGGGGCTGGCTCCGTGGCTGAGTGGTTAAGTTCTTGTGCTCCGCTCTGGCGGCCCAGGGTTTTGCCGGTTCGGATCCTGGGCGTGGACATGGCATCGCTCATCAGGTCACGCTGATGCAGTGTCCCACATGCCACAACTAGAAGGACCCACAGCTAAAATCTACAACTATGTGCTAGGGAGATTTGGGGAGAAAAAGCAGAAAAAAAAAAGAAGATTGGCAACAGTTGTTAGCTCAGGTGCCAATCTTTAAAAAAATTTAAAAAATAAAAAACATAAAAGTAAATTAAAAAATTTAAAACCTCACTATTTTACAGTTTTCATAAAAAGTCACATTTTATAAGTGACTTGTTATCTAAAGCAAGTTTGTCTTATTTACTGTAAAAGAATTAGTATATGTATAGAGATATTACAGATGTTTTTCTTTATATACTTAGGACTACTTTTTGGGTGCATATAAATTTATTAAATCTTCTTAGAGGATTGCTCCTTTTATTACTGTGGAGATTCCCTATCTATTCCTATTAATAATGGCTTGTGTTTTAAATTCGTAGACTAGGGGCGCAGCGGGTAAATTCTCACGTTCTGCTTCTCGGTGGCCTGGGGTTCCCCGATTCGGATCCCAGGTGCAGACATGGCACTGCTTTGCACACCATGCTGTGGTAGGCGTCCCACATATAAAGTAGAGGAAGTTGGGCACGGATGTTAGCTCGGGGCCAGGCTTCCTCAGCAAAAAGAGGAGGACTGGCAGTAGTTAGCTCAAGGCTAATCTTCCTCAAAAAAAAGAAAAGAAAAGAAATTCATAGACTATTAGCAATATCTTAAACCAGCTTTCTTTCTTGTTAGTATTTGCATATGTGTGAGATTTTAAGAAATCCTTTCAATTTCTTCTTTTCTGTGTGGTTTTATTTTATATCACTTGTAAATGGAATATGCATTGCCTTTGTTATGCATTAGAAGGAATTTACACATTCACTTATGTGTAAATTACTATACAATTTATTAAAACTATAAATATAAACCTAACTGTTCTTAAGCTTTTAATCTTAACTTAGAGATTTTATTTTACTTACGAATCAAGTGATTTTTATATTAAAAAAATCATTTTTCCTTAATGTTCAATTAACTCAAGTTTAATTCAAACTCTAACTACAAATTTTAAAAGTCTGATTCTTTAAAGCACATCAAACTGCTAATAAAGCTGATTTACGAATCTAACAAAATCTTCCAAGAACCCAAAACAACTCTTGTCTATGGAATAAATGACTTAAAAATTAAGTAAATCAAATTACCTTAAGTGGTTCAAACATTTTAAAAAGAAGATCAGTATATACAATACAGCTTATTAAAAAAAATACAGAACCTATGTATATATCCATGTAATCACAGTTTACACAAAAGTATCACTACCGTAGTTTTAATTTACTTCTTCTAAGATTGACATTCACCCACTATCCAAGGTATGTAGAATTGATATCTTAGTCCTTCTGGAACTGGGTTAATGGCTTAGGATTCTTGGTTGGAGATCTGGGAATGGGACATAGGACTTGGGAATACTTTTCATGATGGATATCTTTTGTTAGCTCCTTTAGATCCATTCTTCTCCCATCTGTACCCTGCTCTATGCCCCAGGATACTGACGTGTATGGACTATATCAGTGGCTCCTGTGCCTTTTGGTTTCCAGGTTGGAGCAGAAGGGGGTGATGGGGGTGGGGAGGGCAATAGGCAGCTTCAGCAGGAAATCAGAGAGGGAGGGGAGTGAGACAGAGGTGCTTATTCCATACCAGATTGTTGTACACTGGCTGTGTCCTTCAACAAAAAGTCACCACTGTATTCAAGACAGCCCTTTCTAGACCATTCTCTCTTTTTTGGGCTCTTAGAACTACACTTAGAGTGGCAGTGTCTCTGCTGCTTTCCTGGATTACTGAACTATCCCTTGTATTTCTCTACATCTTGACTTCGTAAATAGTCCTTTTGTAAATAAACCTTCCTCAGGTTATCCTAAGTAGACTGTGCCATTTGTTTTAGTTGGAATCCTAAGTGTTACATGATCCAAAACCCAAGCCAGTGTAGTCAGATGTTTCCTGATAGGTCAGTTGCCTGTTTCTTGATTCAGCATTCCCTTAGTTGCTATAAACCTTTAGCTATTTTCCAAAGTTCTGACAAAGTTGGTTCTGACACTTTTTGCTTGTTTTCAGTGTTTCTGTGGCAAGATGGGAGCTCGGAGCTGCCTGTTCCTCCATTCTCCTAATGTCCTGGCCCCTCATTTTTATTTTTAATTTTTTTTTTGCTGAGGAAAATTCGCTGTGAGCTAACATCTGTGACAGTCTTCCTCTATTGATGTGTGTGGGATGCTGCCACAGCATGGCTGATGAGTGGTGTAGGTCTGTGCCCAAGATCTGAACCTGCAAACCCTAGGCCGCTAAAGCGGAGCATGCTGAACTTACCACTATGCCATGGGGCAGGGGACCCTCCCCCTATTCACTTCTATAATTCATTTATGTCTCCTTGACCACGATTATGTAGTCACTTTCTAAATAGTCTTGTTCATGTTTCTATTACTCTCTCCTGGTAGACAGAAGTGACAGTATTTGTTATGTTGGGCAAATTTAACTTCTCTGAGCCTTGACTTGTTGTTACAAATTGAGGATAGTTTTCTTTCCTCCCCTACTTCCTCCCTCACTGGGTTCTTATGAAGACTCAAGAAGAAAATGAACATGAAAATATTTTTGTAAAATTAATCTGATTATATAATCTGTTGATATGGAACCTTATCAATGGCTTATTTTCTTTTGTCATTGAAATATGAGTATTCAATAACAATTAAGTAGAAGTAAGTTAAACAGGGAGTTCTGTGAATCTCTTCTCTGTCCCACATATTTTGTCAGCAAATCATGGTTACAGCAGAACATGCATATTTTTTGGATCACTGCAGACTTAAATGCTTACCCTTGAGCAAAGAATGAAAAGGAAGCAAATTAGGGGAGATCTCACATCATCAAACTTCTTTCAATCTTTTGTAATCAAATTTGAGTTTAAACATTTCCAATTACCTGGAGTATTAAAACATAGATTGATTAAAAACCTGTACTCAGTTTTCTGTGTCTTAGGGATCATTCTTAATCTTCTGTTTTCTTTATAGTTGTATAAATTTCCATTTTCTTGACACAACACCCCAAGACATTCTGTCAACCATTTGAAAGTATTATCCTCTTAGAGAAAAACATGCAATAGGAATGAGGAGATAGGCTTTGACATATTTGTATAAAATCAGCTTTGCTATTATAGTACATTACTGCTTTTTGTTATTTAAAAGACTGCTTTTATATGAAAATTAAAGGTATAATGTACTTTATGGGAAAAAGTATATCCTTGCATTCCTTTTAAGTTCTACTTAATGTACTGTCTGTTATTATTGGGCAATGTTAAAACATCCCTAGTACATAATTATTTCAGTACTTTAATATTTCACATGTTATGGTCTTGATTGTTTTATATAATGTTATTTTATGTAGAAATAACAGAATTATTTCGTAGACATACTTTACCATATTCAGTCTCTGACTGTTTCTAATGTATGTTAAGTGATTTGCCATCCTCTTGCAGGATTCCCCTCACCCATGCGTTAATGTAGTATAGCTAATTAAATATTTGAGTTTCATATATATTTACTTGTAACACATGAGCACATTTCTATATACTCCATTATATGAGAATTGTTGATTTGAGCATGCTATGCTATTTTTAAAGTATTAAATGTGAGAGCTTTAGTTTCATATTTAGGTAATATCTAAAATGTTTGCCCAAATTAGCCAACATGTGACCCCCTTTTTTTATAGTTTATTTTATTTTATTGAGGTCATAATAGTTTATACCAATGTGAAATTTCAGTTATACGTTATTATTTGTCCGTCACCATATAAATGTCCCCTTCACCCCTTAGACCCACCCTCCAGCCCCCTTCCCCTCTGGTAACCAGTAATCTGTTCTCTTTGTCCATGTGTTAGTTTATCTTCCACATATAAGTGAAATCATGCAGTGTTTGTCTTTCTCTGGCTTATTTTGCTTAATATAATAATCTCAAGGTCAATCCATGTTGTTGAGAATGGGACGATTTTGTCTTTTTTCTGGCTGAGTAGTATTCCATTATATATATACACCACATCTTCTTTATCCACATCATCAATTGATGGGAACTTGGGTTGCTTCCATGTCTTGGCTACCGTGAATAATGCTGCAGTGAACATAGGGGTGCATAAGTCTCTTTCAATTGTTGATTTCAAGTTCTTTGGATAAATACCCAGTAGTATTATAGCTGGGTCATATGGTATTTGTATTTTTAATTTTTTGAGAAATCTCCAAACTGTTTTCCATAGTGGCTGCACTAGTTTGCAATCCACCAGCAGTCTATGAGGGTTCCCTTTTCTCCACATCCAGTCCAACATTTGTCGTTTTTTGTCTTGGTGATTATAGCCATTGTAACGGGTGTAAGGTGGTATCTTAGTATAGTTTTGATTTGCATTTCCCTGATGATTAGTGATGTTGAACATCTTTTCATGTGCCTATTGGCCATCTGTATATCTTCTTTTGAAAAATCTGTTCATATCCTCTGCCCATTCTTTGATTGGGTTGTTTGTTTTGTTGTTCTTGAGTTTTGTGAGTTCTTTATATATTTTGGAGATTAATCCCTTGTCGAATATATGAATTGCAAATGTTTTCTCCCAGCTGGTGAGTTGTCTTTTGTTTTGTTCCTGGTTTCCTTTGCCTTGCAGAAGCTCTTTAGTCTGATGAAGTCCCACTTGTTATTTTTTTGTTTGTTTGCCTGAGTAGACCTGGTATTCGAAAAGATCCTTCTAAGACCAATGTCAAAAAGTGTACTGCCTATGTTTTCTTCTAGGAGTTTTATGGTTTCAGGTCTTGCCTTCAGGTCTTTGATCCATTTTGAGTTTATTTTTGTATATGGTGAAAGATAACAGTCTACTTTCATTCTTTTACATGTGGCTGTCCAGTTTTCACAACACCATTTATTGAAGAGACTCTCCTTTCTCCGTTGTATGCTCTTGGCTCGTCTGTCAAAGATTAGCTGTCCTTAAATGTGTGGTTTTGTTTCTGGGCTTTCAATTCTGTTCCATTGATCTGTGTGCCTGTTTTTGTACCAGTACCATGCTGTTTTGATTACTATAGCTTTGCAGTATATTTTGAAGTCAGGGATGGTGATGCCTCCAGCTTTATTCTTTTTTCTCAGGATTGCTTTAGCTATTTGGGGTCTTCTCTTGCCCCCATATGAATTTTAGGATTCTTTGTTCTGTTTATGTGAAGAATGTCATTGGGATTCTGATTGGGATTGCATTGAATCTGTAGATTGCTTTAGGTAGTATGGACATTTTAATTATGTTTATTCTTCCAATCCATGCGCATGGAATATCTTCCCATTTCTTTATGTCATCATCGATTTCTTTCAGTAATGTCTTATAGTTTTCATTGTATACTCATATGACTGATTTTTAAGTTTGTTGGATATATTGGTATATACCAGCATAAAAGCTCATTTCCTCTTGATTCCTTAAGAATTACTAAATTCAATGAGAATTGTAAAACTACAAATTTGGTAGTTTTACAATTTGTAGTAAAACTACAAAGTTTGATAAGCCAGGCAGTTCAATTTTGGTTTCTAGAACTAATAATTTTCTATGAGAAATTATGTCTGGTTTTCTGGCTCGTACTCAGGACCATTTTATTGTTTAACTATTCATAGAAAAATAAATAATGAGGACTCGAGGAGTTATCATGCAAACAGCTGTTAAAGAGTGTTAAGTCTTTGTTCACTGTAGGGAAATAAGTGTTTAGAAAATTCTTACTGTAAATATGATTATAACAGTTTCCCAAAGCCAATAAAATAGTATTTGGTCAGCTAATGAAATATTCAGTCAGTGCAATTAAGCAGCTAATATGATGACATGAATCAGAGTTTCAGAGCTACTAAGTACCGCTTACTATCATCATGTAGGCTCAAGTGCTTTTCACTCAAGTCTCCGCAGTGTACTCTCTTGTTCAGGGTAAACTTCTTTAGGAGTAAGGATATTTCTAAATCTATAGCCTCCTCCTGTGCTCAGAAATGTTTTCTTGAGACACAGGTAGTACTTTCACTTTTTTAAAATCCATTTTCTGAGTCAATAATGTGTCATGAGAAACTTATTATGCAAGAGAAGAGTCAGGTAATTTGACCCCTGTCTAGAGTTCTTTGTAAGGAAAAAGATAGAGGATCTTTATATGAAGGAATTCTAACAGTAGGTATATTCTTTGTTTTTATTTGGAATAAATTTGAATACAAAATAGGTTTCTTACAAGAAACATTTTACAAGAAGGGTGTAGACCATTGGGGTACTTTCTAGAATTCCTTTATAAGCATATGTTTTATTCTTTATGAATCAAGATCACACGAGTATTTTTAGTGTTTTAATTATATTGTGATAGTATGACATTTATATACAAAAAGTAATTGGAAGTATTTTTTTAAATAGATGAATTATTGTTAAATTAGTTCTGCGGAATATAGCTGTAGAAAATCATACAACTGAGCAGATTGCTGCCGCTCAGGAATCATTTTGCACAATGCCCATCGTTGGCCTCTTTCTTTTCCCACAATGGCTTTCCCAGATTACCACTGTCCCTAGTCTCTCCCACCTTCGCTCTTTCACACTCAGCACCTAACCTTTCAACTCACTACGCAGAGAAAATATAGGTATTAAGTTGTTCCCTCAAAAGCCACACTGTAACTGTAAGCTTTCTGTGTTTTCACCCGTTGTTAACTCCTTCTGTCTATCCCTAGAGGCACGGGGGCCTGTCCTGCACCTGAGGCTAACCATCGTCCTGTGTTCTGTGGTCTACTTTGCCCTTCAGTTCAGGGATGTTACACCATCAGGTTGGCCTCCACCCCTCTTTCAGATCTTCTCTTTTCCACTGGAACTTTAATTTACCACATGAACATATGTATTCAGATTTCATCTTGAAACAACATACTTCATCAACGCTGAATCTTCCTCTAACTACTGCCCTTTCTCCTAAACTCAACAACAAACTATTGAGAGAAGTTTTTATGGTTGCTATCTCCACTTCCTTATTTCTGATTCTTTCCCCAAACTTAGTGCAATTTGGCTTTTACTTAGAATTTGATTTTGCTAATTCACCAGTGACTTCCCAATCACAAAATTTGGTGGGTTATTTTGTAGTCCTTATCTTATTTACTTTTCTGTTAAATCACTGTCTTTTTTCTCAAACTGTGTCTTTCCTCTGCTTTTCAACATTACTTGCTTTTAGTTTTCTCTCATCCTCTCTGACTTCCCTTCTAAATCTTTTTTGGCCACCTCTCTTCCTCTGCTAAAGTTGTTACTGTGCAAGGTCCTTCCTTGATCTTTTGGTCTCATTTGCTATTGAGTACTTACTATGTGCTGAGTTCTGTCCTAGGCACTTCTTGTACATCGTTCCTGACAATTTATAAGAACCCTGAACAGCCGTGTAACTTTGTGAGTTCACTACTAAGGAGGTAGTCAGGATTTAATACCAAATCTGTTTGATTCTAAAGCTGTAATAGTTTTCAAACTTTTTTGTATGTGTGTGAGGAAGATTGGCCCTGAGCTAACATCTGTTACCAATCATCCTCTTTTTGCTTGAGGAAGATGGTCCCTGAGCCAACATCTGTGTCATTCTTCCTCTACTTTATGTGTGGGACACCTGCCACAGCATGGCTTGATGAGTGGTTTGTAGGTCTGTGCCCCTGATCCGAACCGGTGAATTCTGGGCTACCAAAGCGGAGCACATGAACTTAACCACTACACCACCAGGCAGGCCACAGTTTTCAGACTTTTTAAAGAAACAGAATAGTTTTTAAAAAAAATCTTACTAGGACCCCAAAATATAAAACAGATGAAAGCAGAACTACTCCGTTAACAGTGGGAGTGACAGGTCCAGCTTGGCCCTCCTTCCCATTCTGACCTCATGGTATCCTAAAGGCACTTCCTCAGATCCTGAAACACTGGGAAAGCCAGTTTAAAAGGTATAGGGATTTATATTAAATCTCACGCCTGTATTTATTTTCTTTAGTTTAAACTTAGATTTCCAGCTGGATCCTCGACATTTCTTCCTACCTGCACATCTGACAAATACCTCAGTTCTTTATGTCCCAAATGGAACTTATCTTCTTTGCGAAACCTATTCTAACTGTTGTACATCCTGTTATGGTGAAACTTCCCAGCCCAGTCAATCTTCTATGCCCAAGACTTGAGAGTTATTAAAGATTTCTTCTTGCTTCTCTCTTACATATAATTGGACAATTAAGGTCCTTGGGGTCATAGCCCCTTGAGGAGCTCATAATCATTTATTTTGCCTCCTCCTTCTTCTTTTTTTTACCTGCTCTTGGCTAGTTTTTTTTTTTTTTTTTTTTTAATGGAAGATTAGCCCTGAGCTAACTGCTGCCAATCCTCCTCTTTTTGCTTAGGAAGACTGGCCCTGAGCAAACATCCATGCCCATCTTCCTCTGCTTTATATATGGGACGCCTACCAGAGCATGGCTTTTGCCAAGCGGTGCCATGTCCACACCCGGGATCCGAACCAGCAAACTCCAGGCCGCTGAAAAGCAGAACGTGCCAACTTAACCACTGCGCCACTCTGCCGGCCCATACTTTGCCTCCTTTTTCACCCTCTCTTTTCTCACTCTGTCTTTCATATGAAGACTTCTAAAATTCAGGTCAGATTGCATTACTCACTTACTAACGTTGTTCATAGATCCCCATTATCTATTTTAAAAAATATTCAAGGTATACAAGGCCCTTCAAATTTGACACTCAGAATACAACGTGTTCTCTCAGGCCACCAGCCATTGTATACTCTCGTTTCTAGAATACCCTCCCTTGCCTGTTTATCTACCTGGGAAATTATCATTCTCTCTTCCTATATCACTTATGCATTATGTTTTCTGCAAACACTCTCCTGACTTCTTCAGGCTGTTCTCTTATATTTTAGAATTGTTTATTTTCATCACACTAGACTTTAAGCTCCTTGGGAACAAGGACTGTCTTCTTATCCAGCACCTAGGACACTACTGGTCCATAGTAAATGTTCAAGATATGTTCATTGAATAAATGGATTATTTCAAAGAAGATAAGATTTTTAATCTATCTGGGTGTCAGCTGCTTCATCTGTTAATGAGGCAGTGGGATAAGATGATTTCTAATATTCCCTTCCAGTTTTAGGATTCTGTGTTACTTCCCTTACTGTAGTGTCTATACTTACTGTTCTTCTCATTTATTTTGCAGAGCATTTAAAATTTATTTTCAGTAACCATATGTAGGATTAATCTTAAGTGCCTCTTTAAAGAATGGGATTTGATCCCCTTGGTATTTATTTTATGTCTTTTCACATACAATTATTTTGTCTTTAGTTCCATAAACATTAGCTTTTACAAATGGAGGCCAATTAGGAACAAAATATATCAAGAATAATCTTAGGTTGGATTGTGCTGCTTTTTCGTTTTCTATTGACCCATTTGGCACTTCCATCCTAAAGCATGATCTAGAGATAAGAAAACTTTGTGGCTTATTTTCTGCACTCTGGAATGACAGGTGGAAATAATTTTTCTCCAAAAAGGTAGAATTCAAGAAAACAGTAGGACTTTTTTTCTTTCTTTTAACCTTTTAAAGTAATGAAATAAGAAATCTAGGCTTTTTTTAACTATAAAGAATTTTTATAATGTATTCAAGTAGGTTCTGTAAAATTAAACTTTTAAAACTTATGATTTTCAAAACAAGTCATATGTAACTGGTTAGAATGTGTTTTTATTTAAAATATTATACCCGCATGTGCAGAGTCATAACACATTGCCAAAAAATGTAGTCTGGAAGCAAAACAGAATACTGAAAATGATGCCATAATTTTTTAAATAAGAGGAAAATATTTTCTTTACACATGAAGTTTTTGGTCCAAATGATATTTAACCAACTAACTGACTAGTCTATTGAAGCATTCTATTCCAGAAAAGCTTCATTTTGGGTAAAATTGATTGCATTAGCGCATTACTTATGATAATGGGCATAGATTATTTTTTTCCCAAAGTGATGCTGTGGTTTTGCTTTTGGAAGAGAGTGCAAGTTTTCTGTGAGCTTAAGTATTAAAAATGCTTCTTAAAAACTTGAAATTGTTATACATTAAAGCAGAACTCTTGGGACTTTTTCATATTTTCCTGCTTATAGTCACTAGTCCCTTGTGTAGATATTTTATAAACCTGTTTTTACTTGCTGGAAAATAGAAGTTTCCATAATTAAGAGAAAACATCAGTTATTTTATCCTCTTGACTTTGTCTCTGCTTGTTATTGTTTGCTTTAGAGATTTACCTAAGTTGTTGACATGATTCTGATTCCAGTGTATAAAATAGAACTTTTGAGAAGGTGCTTTGAATAGAAAAATAAATATCTTACAAAATATCTAGCTTTGGGTGTGTCTAGTTCTGTTTGAATTTTTTGTTTTTCTTTGCATTCATAGCTGTATTCCATTATAGTATATACCTTTGAGTATAAAATTAGTTAACACACTGAGAGTTCAGCGTATGAGACAGAGGATGATAAAATCTCAAAGCAATTTTCAAATATACCTTTTTAAGAAAATACAAATATTTATATTTTAAATAAAGCCATTTTACACTATCCAGTATACCCCGGCTCTCTGTCATTGCTATAGGCATCTTCTAATTGCCAGGAAACCTTCTTGGTCTCCTTAGTGACTGATGTACGGTCTCAGTCCTCTGCCATCTTCCTCCACAGCTTCATAATTTGTGGTGATAACTCTTTTCATATCGTCTGTATTTTTGTTTGCCATCTATTGTTATGACCATTCTTTAGATCTATATCTTAACTAGCTGGAATCTTGATTTAATTTAAAAAATTTTATATTCTCTGCTAACAAGTTAGGGTGATTTTTTTCAAGTGATAGCTATTTAGTGAATAGATATTTATCTTGCTATCAAGAAAGTTATCTAATAGAGAATGTATAACATTTATAAATAGCCGTGGTACTTATGAGACAGAGAGACATAAAATGCTGTGCAATTTCAAAGGAGGAAAGAAGTAATTTTACCTGGGCAGTCCAGAGGAGATGGCATCTAAAAAAGTTGTTAAATATTTCAAACAGAGAGAAGTATAGAGAGTAAAATAGTAAAGAAATATTATAATTCTGCCACCCAGAATTAACAAATGTTATTTTGAGAAATCTAAAGGTAACATTTCTCCACTTTCTGAACAAAACAAAAGCCGTAGAATGCTTAACCTTAGACTTCTGCTTCTTTTTTCCTTGCTGTTTTTGTTACCGAAATAGTTTTTGGTGGTGGTAGTGTTTCTGGTCCATCTTTGCACCTTGTATTCTGTTCTTCCCATTGGGGTTTAATTTCCTTCTTGCTGTAATATCTCCTTTAGTGGTTCTTCACATTTTCTGTATTTATTTATTTATTTTTTTGCTGAGGAAGATTTGTCCTGAACTAACATCTGTTGCCAATCTTCCTCTTTTTTTGCTTGAGGAAGATTAGCCCTGAGCTAACATCTGTGGCATTCTTCATCTATTTTGTATGTGGGTCACTGCCACAGCGTGGCTGACGAGTGTTTAGGTCCACACCTGGGACCTGAACCCGTGAACCTGGGCTGCCGAAGTGGAGCATGCAAAACTTAACCATATGCCACGGGGCTGGCCCCTACATTTTCTGTCTTTTTAGCTCTGCTAAATTCTTTGTATTTTCCTCAGACATATCTTCCAATTCACTAATTTTCTCTCCATCTGTGGATAATCAACCGCTTAACCTGTCCATTGAGATTTTTATTCCAAGAATTGCTGTTTTATTTTTTTTTTAAGAAAATGTTTTGTTTTTCATGTTGTCTTTTTCTTTATGGAGTCTGTTCTTTTTTTTTCTATTGCAGTAACATTGGTTTATAACGTAATATAAATTTCAGGTGTACATCATTATATTGCAATTTCTGTGTAGATTATATCATGTTCCCCACCCAAAGACTAATTACAGTCCATCCCCACATATGTGTGCTTAGTCACCCTTTTTGTCCTCCTCCCTTCCCCCTTCCCCCAGTCATCACCAATCCACTCTCTGTTTCTACATGTTTGTTTGTCGTTTTTATCTTCTACTTATGAGTGAGATCATATGGTATTTGACTTTCTCCCTCTGACTTATTTTCACTTAACATAATACCCTCAAGGTCCATCCATGTTGTCACACATGGCCCGATTTCATCGTTTCTTATGGCTGAGTAGTATTCTGTTGTGTCCATATACCACATCTTCTTTATCCATTTTTCCCTTGATGGGCACCGAGGTTGCTTCCAAGTCTTGGCTATTGTGAATAATGCTGCGATGAACATAGGGGTGCATATATCGTTACACATTCGTGTTTTCATATTCTTTGGATACATACCCAATAGTGGAATAGCTGGATCATGTGGTAGTTCTAGTCTTAATTTTTTAGGAATTTCCATATTGTTTTCCATAGTGGCTGTACCAGTTTGTACTCCCACCCGCAGTGTATGAGGGTTCCCTTTGCTCCACATCCTCTCCAACAGTTGTTTCCTATCTCGTTAATTATAGCCATTCTGATGGGCATGAGGGTGATATCTCATTGTAGTTTTGATTTGCATTTCCTTGATAGTTAATGATGTTGAACAATGTTTCATGTGCCTGTTGGCCATCTGTATATCTTCTTTGGAGAAATGTCTGTTCACATGTTTTACTCATTTTTTAATTGAGTTGTTAGTGGGTTTTTTTTTGTTGAGATGTATGATTTCTTTGTATATTTTGGATATTAACTCCTTATTAGATACATGGTTTGCAAATATCTTCTCCCAGTTGTATGGTTGTTCTTTTCTTTTTGTTGATGTTTTCCTTTGCTGTGCAGAAGCTGTTTAGTTTGATATAGTCTTATTTGTTTATTTTTTCGGTTGTTTCCATTGCCCAGTCAGACATGGTACTTGAAAATATGCTGCTAAGGGGCCGGCTCCATGGCCGAGTGGTTAAGTTTGAGCGCTCTGCTTCGGTGGCCCAGGATTTCACTGGTTTGGATCCTGGGTTCGGACATGGCACTGCTGATCAGGCCACGCTGAGGTGGCATCCCAAATGCCACAACTAGAAGGACCCACAACTAAAATATACAACTATGTACTGGGGGAATTTGGAGAGAAAAAGCAGAAGAAAAAAAAAAGATTGGTAACAGTTGTTAGTTCAGGGGCCAATCTTAAAAAAAAAAAGAAAATATGCTGCTAAGACTGAGTCGGAGAGTGTACTGCCTATGTTTTCTTCTAGAAGTTTAATGGTTTTAGGTCTTACATTCAAGTCTTTAATCCATTTTGAGTTAATTTTTGTGTATGGTGTAAGATAATGGTCTCCTTTCATTCGTTTGCATGTGGCTATCCAGTTTTCTCAACTCCATTTATTGAAGAGATTCTCCTTTCTCCATTGAATGCTCTTGGCTACCTTGTTGAAAATTAGCTGTCCATAGATGTGTGGTTTTATTTCTGGGTTCTTAATTCTGTTCCATTGATCTCCATGTCTGTTTTTGTGTATGGCATCTGTTTCTTTCTTCATCTCTTTTAGCATAAAAAATACTTCTTTTAACGTTTCTTTCAAATTCTCTTATCTCTAGGTTTGTGTTAGTCCTGCCATTGGTTCTGTCTTCTGACTCTGTTGTAAGTGAGGTTCGTTTCATTTTTTTTTTAGCTATGAACTCCTTTTTAGTGGGAGTTGTTTTCTCGTGATCCTTGGATTGTGAAGGCATACTGAACAGACATTCACATATGCTTCTGCCAAACTCCTGGTGGCTTTTCTGAATCTGGACCAGTTGTTATTCTTAATTTCTTGGGGTGGAATAGGCTTGGGTATTGTGATTTCTTATGTATGATTTCTTTTCTACCCATGTCTCTGCATTTTCTTATGATTTTCTTGTGACTATCCCCAGGAAAGTGAGCAAAATTTTCCTATAAGTTGTTTTACAGATGGGACAGCATTTTGTAGATCCAGATTATATGCAGAGGGCCAAGCCCAGTTCCGGCTTCCTACCTCAGACAGGACTGAGGCCTGTCTCCTGCTCCATATGGGTGTTGAATCACTGGTACCCAACATCTTCCTGAATTTCAGCCCTTGCTCATTCTCTGATTTTGAGTTCCTGTATAATTTCTGGCACCTGCGAGTTTTCTTTTCCTGCTTTTTTTTTTTAATCTTTTTTTTTATTAAGGTTATAAAAGTTAACATCCTTGTGAAATTACAGTTGCACATTATTATTAGTCATGTTGTAGGTACACCACTTCACCCCTAGTGCCCTCACCCCCCTTCCCCTGGCAACCACCGATCAGTTCTCTTTGTCCATATGTTAACTACCACCTATGAGTGGAGTCATACAGAGTTCGTCTTTCTCTGTCTGGCTTATTTCACTCAACATAATACCCTCAAGGTCTATCCATGTTGTTGTGAATGGGACGACTTTGTCCTTTTTAATGGCTGAGTAGTATTCCATTGTATATATATACCACAACTTCTTTATCCAGTCATCAGTTGCTGGGCACTTAGGTTGGTTCCATGACTTGGCTATTGTGAACAATGCTGCGATGAACATAGAGGTGCATGGAACTTTTGGAATTGCTGATTTCAGGTTCTTAGGATAGATACCCAGTAGTGGGATGGCTGGGTCATAAGGTATTTCTATTCTTAACTTTTTGAGGAATCTCCATACTGTTTTCCATAGTGGCTGCACCAGTTTGCATTCCCACCAACAGTGTATGAGGGTTCCCCTTTCTCCACAGCCTCTCCAACATCTGTCACTCTTGGTTTTGGATATTTTTGCCATTCTGACAGGTGTAAGGTAATATCTTAGTGTAGTTTTGATTTGCATTTCCCTGATGATTAGTGATGATGAGCACCTTTTCATGTGTCTGTTGGCCATCTGTATATCTTCTTTGGAGAAATGTCTGTTCATGTCCCCTGCCCATTTTGTAATTGGGTTATTTGACTTTTTATTGTTGAGTTGTGTGAGTTCTTTGTATATTATGGAGATTAACCCTTTGTCGGATAAATAACTTGTGAATATTTTTTCCGAATTAGTGGGCTGTTTTTTGGTTTCAATCCTGTTTTCCCTTGCCTTGAAGAAGCTCTTTAGCCTGATGAAGTCCCATTTGTTTATTCTTTCTATTGTTTCCCTCATGTGAGGGGTTATGGTGTCCGAAAAGATTCTTTTGAAGCTGATGTCAAAGAGTATGCTGCTGATATTCTCTTCTGGAAGACTTATTGTTTCAGGCGTAAGCTTTAGGTCTTTGATCCATTTTGAGTTTATTTTAGTAAACGGTGAAAAAGAATGGTTGATTTTCATTCTTTTACATGTGGCTGTCCAGTTTTCCCAGCACCGTTTGTTGAAGAGACTTTCTTTCCTCCATTGTAGGCCCTCAGCTCCTTTGTCGAAGATTAGCTGTCCATAGATTTGTGGTTTTATTTCTGGGCTTTCAATTCTGTTCCATTGATCTGTGCATCTGTTTTTGTAGCAGTACCATGGTGTTTTGATTACTGTGGCTTTGTAGTATGTTTTGAAGTCAGGGATTGTGATCCCTCCAGCTTTGTTCTTCTTTCTCAGGATTGCTTTAGCAATTCGGGGTCTTTTGTTGCCCCATATGAATTTTTGGATTCTTTGTTCGATTTCTGTAAAGAATGACATTGGAATTCTGATTGGGATAGTGTTGAATCTGTAGATTGCTTTAGGTAGTATGGACATTTTAACTATGTTTATTCTTCCAATCCATGTGCATGGAATGTCTTTCCATCTCTTTATGGCGTCATCGATTTCTTTCAAGAAGGTCTTGTAGTTTTCATTGTATAGATCTTTCACTTCCTTGGTTAAATTTATCCCAAGGTATTTTATTCTTTTTGTTGCGATCGTGAATGGGATTGAGTTCTTGAGATCTTTTTCTGTTAGTTCATTGTTAGCATATAGAAATGCTACTGATTTATGTATGTTGATTTTATACCCTGCAACTTTGCTGTAGTTGTTGATTGCTTCTAATAGTTTTTCTATGGATTCTTTGGGGTTTTCTATATATAAGATCATGTCGTCTGCAAACAGCGAGAGTTTTACTTCTTCGTTGCCTATTTGGATTCCTTTTATTTCTTTTTCCTGCCGACTAGCTCTGGCCAACACCTCCAGTACTATGTTGAATAGGAGTGGTGAAAGTGGGCACCCTTGTCTTGTTCCTGTTCTGAGAGGGATGGGTTTCAGTTTTTGTCCATTGAGTATGATGTTGGCTGTGGGTTTGTCATATATGGCCTTTATTATGTTGAGGTACTTTCCTTCTATACCCATTTTATTGAGGGTTTTTATCATAAATGGATCTTGGATCTTGTCGAATGCTTTCTCTGCATCTATTGAGATGATCATGTAGTTTTTGTTTCTCATATTGTTAATGTAGTGAATCACGTTGATTGACCTGCGGATGTTGAACCATCCCTGTGTCCCTGGTATAAATCCGACTTGATCATGGTGTATAATCTTTTTGATGTATTGCTGTATTTGGTTTGCCAAAATTTTGTTGAGGATTTTTGGATCTATGTTCATCAGTGATTTCGGCCTGTAGTTTTCCTTCTTTGTGTTGTCCTTGTCAGGTTTGGGGCTCAGGGTGATGTTGGCTTCATAGAATGTATTAGGGAGTGCTCCATCTTCCTCTGTTTTCTGGAACAGTTTGAGAAGGATAGGTATTGAATGTTTGGCAGAATTCTCCAGTGAAGCCGTCTGGTCCTGGACTCTTATTTTTGGGGAGGTTTTTGATTACTGTTTCTGTTTCTTTACTTGTGATTGGTCTGTTCAGATTCTCTATTTCTTCCTGATTCAGTTTGGGTAGGTTGTATGAGTCTAGGAATTTATCCATTTCTTGTAGGTTGTGCAATTTGTTGGCATATAGTTTTTCATAGTATTCTCTTATGATCCTTTGTATTTCTTTGGTATCTGTTGTGATTTCTCCTCTCTCGTTTCTAATTTTATTTATTTGAGACTTCTCTCTTCTTTTTTTAGTGAGTCTGGCTAAGGGTTTGTCGATTTTGTTAATCTTTTTGAAGAACCGACTCTTTGTTTCATTGATCCTTTCTAGTGTCTTTTTTGTTTCAATGTCATTTATTTCTGCTGTAATTCTTATTATTTCCCTCCTTCTACTGACTTTGGGCTTTGTTTGTTCTTGTTTTTCTAATTCCGTTAGGTGTCCTTTGACGTTGTTTATGTAAGATTTTTCTTGCTTATTGAGGTGAGCCTGTATTGCAATGAATATTCCTCTTAGGACTGCCTTTGCTGTGTCCCAAATAATTTGGTACGGTGTGTTTTCATTTTCATTTGTCTCCTGGTAATATTTGATTTCTTCTTTAATTTCTTCAATAATCCATTGTTTGTTCAGTAGCATGTTGTTTAGTCTCCACATTTTTGGCCCTTTCCCAGGTTTATTCTTGTAGTTGATTTCTAGTTTCATAGCATTGTAATCAGAAAAGATGCTTGATATTATTTCAACCCTCTTGAACTTATTGATGCTTGCTTTGTTTCCCAAGATATGGTCTACCCTTGAGAATGTTCCATGCGTGCTTGAGAAGAATGTGTAACCTGCTGTTTTTGCATGAAGTGTCCTATATATATCTATTAGGTCCATCTGATCTAATTTTTCATTTAAGTGTATAATTTCCTTGTTGATTTTCTGTCTGGATGATCTGTCCATTGGTGTTAATGGGGTGTTGCGGTCCCCTACTATTATTGTATTACTGTTGATGTCTCCTTTTAGTTTTGTTAAGAGTTTCTTCACGAATTTTGGTGCTCCTATGTTAGGTGTGTATATATTTATGAGTGTTATGTCATCTTGGTGGAGCGTCCCTTTTATCATTATATACTGCCCCTCTTTGTCTTTCGTTACCTGTTTTGCTTTGAACTCTACTTTGTATGATGTAAGTATGGCAACACCTGCCTTCTCTTGTTCATTATTAGCTTGGAGTATTGTCTTCCATTGCTTCACTTTGAGTCTGTGTTTGTCTTTGGGGCTGAGGTGTGTTTCCTGGAGGCAGCATATTGTTGGATCTTGTTGTTTGATCCATCCTGCCACTCTGTGCCTTTTGATTGGAGGATTCAATCCATTCACGTTTAGTGTGATTATTGAAACGTCGGGGCCTACTGTTGCCATTTTATCACTGGTTTTCCGGTTCTTTTGCATTTTGTCCTGGTGGAGAGCTGTTACTTTGTGTTATTGTCCTTCTGCTTATTTCCTTTGTTCTGGATTTTTTAACCCCTTTCCTTTTTTTGATTTTTCAGGAATGAGGTTCTTCCTGGGCACTTCTTGAAGAGGAGGTTTTGTGGTGATGAACTCCCTTAACTTTTGTTTATCTGGGAAAGTTTTTATTTCTCCTTCATATTTGAAGGATATTTTCGCTGGGTAGAGTATTCATGGCTGCAGGTTTTTGTCCTTCAGAGTTTTGAGTATTTCATTCCAATCTCTTCTAGCCTGTAAGGTCTCTCCTGAGAAATCTGCTGATAGCCTTATGGGGTTTCCTTTGTAAGTTATTTTCTTCTGCATGGCTGCCCTTAGTATTTTCTCTTTGTCGTTGGCTTTTGGTAGTTTCACTACTATATGTCTTGGGGTTGGTCTTCTTGCATTAATAAAGTTTGGAGATCTATTGGCTTCTGTGACATGAAGTTCCGTCTCTCTTCCCAAGTTTGTAAAGTTCTCAGCTATTATTTCTTGTAACAGGCCTTCTGCCCTCTTCTCCTTCTCTTCTCCCTCTGGTATACCTATAATCCTTATGTTGTATCTCCTAATTGAGTTGGATAATTCTCGGAGAGTTTCTCCATTTATTTTTAGTCTTAATTCTCTCTCCTCCTCTGCCTGCAGCATTTCTATATTCCTATCCTCCAAATTGCTAATTCTGTCCTCCATATTATCGACCCTACTGTTCAGAGAGTCCAGATTTTTCTTAATCTCCTCCATTGTGTTCTTCATCTCCAGTATTTCTAATTGGTTCTTCTTTATGGTGTTAAGCTTTTTTGTGACATAGCTCCTGAACTCATTGAGTTGTCTATCTGAATTCTCTTTTAGGTCTTGAGTTTTTTCATAATGGCAGTTTTGAAATCATCGTCATTCAGGTTGTTGATTTCATTGTCTTTGGGATTGTTTTCTGGATGCTTATCATTTTCCTTCTGTTCTGGAGATTTAATATATTTTTTCATACTGCTTGATGGCGTGGGTTTGTGCCTCCGCATAGAGATAACGTTTAGTCGCTGCTTCCACTTCTTGCGACTGGTGTGTGTGTGGGGGCAGCTGTTTAGACTGCCCCAACCAGGAACCCTGTCAGCTGTTACTGACTGGGTCTGGACCCCTCCTCGTAGCCACAGTGGTCCTGTGGGGTCCCTCGTCGGTTGTGAGGGCTGTCGCAAGGGGACCTCAGGCTGCTGGTGCCTACTGTTGCAGCCCACCTAGACGCGCTCCCTCCTTGTGGTCTGCAGCTGTGTTGTGGGCTTTCCCATCAGCCAGGAGCAGGATCACCTATAATCTCCGCTTTGTCCCTAACAGAGCCCACCAGATCACTCTTGTCCACTATAGGTCCCAGCAGAGCTATGGGTATCTTGTGCAGTGTGTCATTAGCTCACTTAGCTGTGCTGCTTTTGCCCCAGGGCCTTCCCATCTTGCGATTGCCAGTCGGATCCTCTCCACTAGTGCTGTGCAGAGGCTTTTGCTGAGGCTGCTGTAGGAACCTGGAGTTCCCCCCTGGGCTACGTAGTCATTTCACTGGAGCTCTACTCTGCCCCACTTTACTCTCACGGGATCTCTGGGAGCCCCTTGCCTCGTCTGGGACTTGGCCAGAGTCCGTAGGCCTGGCGGTGGCTTGTAAGTTGCTGCCTTGTGGGGAATTCTTTTCCCGCTTTTAAAGCTTAGTTGTTTATTTTATTAGTTTTATTTGTTATAGTATATGTAATATTTCTGTGTTGCATAGGGAAGCTTCTCATGTCTCTGTTCAGAATTGAGGGGTTGACATTTGAACCAAGGCTTTGTAAGACAGGCAATGGTGAGGGCATTCCAAGATAATGAAACAGTGTGAGCAAAGATATGGAGTGAATAGTTATGAGGCTTTCATAGGGAATAACTGAAAACCTCATGGTTGACTTGGGCCTAAGTTCGGGGTATGTGGAGATGATTAATGGGCAGTATGATTGGAAAGGTGGGTTGGAAGCAAGTTAGTACTTGAGTTAGAAGGAATTTGGACTTTATTCTACATACAGCAGGGAGCCAGTGAATGTATTTGTATGAGAGTGATGCAAAGCTTTGCCCTAGGAAGATTAATTTGGTAACCATCAATAGGTTAGAATGGAAAGAGCATACCTTAAATATGGAAACTAGTTAGGACTATTAACTAGTCCATCAAAGAGGTAATAGAAGCTGAAATTAGGTAACAGTAGTGGCCATGAAGATTATATGAAAGGCAAATAGATGTTTGTAGAGAGATACTGTGATGTAGCTTTCTCATTGGTATGCAGGAGAAAGAAGATTCCAAGATGACGCTGAGGAGTTACGTTGAAACTATTGAGAGAAATTAAGAGATGTAGACAAAGGGGTAGGATTGTAAAGGAAGATGAATTCAGTTATGAAAATACCAATTTGTAGTGCCAGTGGGACACCCAAGTGCAAAGGGCTCCCAAGCAGATAAAAATGCTGGGCTATAACTAAGAAAGAAAGGCAAAAGATAGAACTATATGGTTTAGTGGAACAGAGGTGCTAAATGAAGCCATCTGTTGCAGAGATAGAGTCAAGACTAGGAGAGGAGGAGGTGAGCCAAGAAGAAAACTAGTAGTAATTAGGAAACAGGTGGAAGAAGAGAAATTTGGGGAATCATGTATCAAAGCAGTAGGAGTGTGGCCCAAATTATAGGCATTGTTATGGAAGCCAGAGGCTGTCTCCAGATTTAGAGAGGTCAGGAAGATGTTGAGGAGGACAAGGACAGAGAAATGGCCATTTAAGGGTGATAGGAATCAAAATACAAGATATGAGGAAAAAGAGGAAGGAAAATCAGTGAGAGTGGAAAAATGTAGCAATTCAACTTTTGAAATAAAACTAGGATGTGCATAGTTTTTGTGCAGTATAGATCTATACATGTGTGTATTTATAATGTATTATATATATGTACATATGTGTATAAATTTTTCCTGTTTGTTTATAATATATAGGTATTGGCATCCTTGGAATACTCTATTACCCTATGATCAAAGACTAACAAGCAGGACTACTCCTTATCTTTTATCTCATTTTAAAAAACCAAAACAAAACCTTAACTTAGATCTTCATAATTGGGATAGTGTGAGAGGGGGGAGAGAGAGGGCAGCATTATTATTGTTGGAATAGATGTGGGAATAGACAGGAAGGTCACAGAGCTGGGAAAGGAGAGGTACATACTAATTAGCAGAAGGTAAAGCACTTTGGAAATTTGAGCTATGAAAGGCATATCCCTTGTGAAAGCATACTTTGTATTAATAGTATCAAAGAGAATATGTAGGGTGGACAGGACACTGCACTTTATCGAATGTCTGTTTTGTGCCACACACTTCACATACTTTTTCTCGTTTAATCCTCTAAAAAATACTATGAGATAGTGTTGTCTCCCTTTTACAGATAAGGAAACTGAGGCTTGAAAAATAAAAGCAGTTTCCAAATCATAATGTTAGTAACTGTCCAAGGAGGGATGTATCTGTTTGGTTTTTTTTTAAATTTCTTTTTAAAGATTGGCACCTGAGCTAACAACTGTTACCAATCTTTTTTTCTGCTGTTTCCCCCAAAGCCCCCCAGTACATCGTTGCATATTTTAGTTGTGGGTCCTTCTAGTTGTGGCATGTGGGACGCTGCCCCAGCATGGCCTGATAAGCGGTGCCATGTCCGCACCCAGGATCCAAACCAGCGAAACCTTGGGCCATGGAAGCAGAGCACGCGAACTTAACCACTCAGCCACGGGGCTAGCCCCAAAATGTATCTGTTTTTAAAATCTTTGTCCTTTCCATTAAATCATGAAGTCTGTATATATTTACGTGGTACAGGGAACAAAAGGGAAATGGTACAGGGGAGAAGACTGAGGTTGTTTATACTTAATTTAGAGAGTCCACAGTCAGCAGAAAATCACACCAAGGGGTTGAGTTTTCCTTCTGCAAACGGAGGAGGGTGCTTAATAACTGCCTTGGATGGAGAGAGGAATTGACTTTGTTTCTCTATCTAGGCTGTTACCTTAATCTTAGCCACAGAGAGCTCAGTATGTTTCATTTTGATAAAGAAATAGAAACTTGCAGCATTATCATGGGGAAAAATTCCAGATTATCAGGGCTGTGGCTGAGGTCTCATTGACCGCTTAACTGATTGCATCTCCTACTTTGTTTTTTGCTACTTCGGTGGATCAGCTTTTTGACTACTGATCAGTACTTAGTCTTGCTATTTAGATGTGTAATCTTCAAAGGGTTCTTTTCAAATAAATCTGATTTTACTAACTTTTCCCATCTTAAATTAACGTGTTGACCCTACATGGAAACCAGGGAGTCCTCTAAAACGGAAAGAACAGTATGAATGTATCGTATTTTAGTATTAAATACACTTTAAGATGAATTACTATAATTAACATGAATATTGCAAATGGAATCAAAGTAACTATAGTAATATTTGGTGAAACCAAGGCTAACTAAGAATGGTTCAAACAGTGTTTCCATGCAGATTGTTGACTGGATTAATGACAGCTATAGCTGTGACTATGCATTACCTTTTTTTCTCCCCCCCTGAGGAAGATTTGCCCTGAGCTAACATCTATTGTCAATTTTCCTCTATTTTCTGTGTGAGCCGCCACCACAGCATGGCCACCGACAGATGAGTGGTGCAACTTGGCACCCAGGAACCAAACCTGGGCTGCCAAAGCAGAAGGTGCTGAACTTAACCAGTAGGTCACTGAGGCTGGCCCTACTTTTTTTTTTAAATGAAATATTTCCTACATAGAAAATATATAGAGAATATATATTTTACAAAGAATAATAATAAGACAATTGCTGAATTGTTTCCATTCTCATTGCTTTTCCTTCCTCTATTCCTTCAAGTCCTGTATTTCGAATTCCACTCATTAACTTAGGCGAACGGAGCACAACCAATGCTGTGAAGCCCCCTGCGTACATTCCTCTTCCCCTCACTGTGGTCCCATCTCACATCAGAGATTCAGTCACCCGAAAATGGTGATTAGCATTCCCTTGCTTTTCTTTACAGTTTGGTCATATTATATATTCCATGTTTAGTTTTGCATATTTAGAACTTTATATAAATGGACTGTGCTCTACATATGTTCTATAACTAGTTTTTTGTTGTTATTTTTTACTCAGTATTGTTTATGAGATTCAGCAATGTTGATGCGTGCATGTAGCTGTAGCTCCTTTGTTTTCACCACTGTATAATATTGTGCTGTATAAGTGATAACAGTTTATTTGTCCATTCTCTTGTCAGTGGAAATTTGGGTTGTTTCTCTTGTTCTTTTGCTATAAGAAATACTACTGCTATAAATACCATAAATAGCCCCTTGGAGCCCTTAGATGGAGAAGTCTGATAGGTTTCCTGTCGCCGACTCTGCGATTGTCATCTCCGTAAAATTACAAGAAGGGGTCAGGCACAAGAAGCAGGTTCTGACTCCTTTCCAAGTGGCTTATACCTCCCTTGGAAATCTAGGGGAAGAGCGTGTATGAGGTCTTGGCAGGGGATAGCAGCATTTACCACACCTGAACACCTCAAAATATCTTAGCTTCTGTATTGGTCAAGGTTGTCCAGAGAAACAGAACCAGTAGGAAAGGTACACAGAGAGACAGATAGATGGATAGGGAGAAAGAGATTTATTATAAGGTATTGGCTCATGCGATTATGGAGGCTGAGAATTCCCGCAGTCTGCCGTCTGCAAGCTGGAGACCCCGGAAAGCCGGTGGTGTAGTTTGAAGGCTTGAGGGAGAACCAGTGGTGTAGATGACAGTCCAAGTCTAGACGCCAGTCTGGAGTACCAAGGGCAGGAGAAGATTGATGTTCCAGCTCAGTCAGGCAAAGTGAATTCAAACTTCCTCCACCTTTCTGTTATTCTCAGGCCCTCAGCAGATTGGATAATACCCACCCACACTGGGGAGGGCCACCCGTTTTACTCAGCTCATCAATTCAAATGCTTCTCTCTCCCAGAGACACCATATATCCAGCTGCCACTCTGCATGCCCACTCATATGTCTCTTCTATAATCACTTCAGATTCAAGTCCAAAATTAAACTCATCATCTTTCCCTTCTCTTCTGCCCCACCCCAGTTTGCTCCTCCTCCAGTTTTCCATTATCTCTGTGAGGGCATCTTCCCTGTTCCACATGACTAGATAGCTAGAAGTTGACCTCAACACTACTTTCTTCTTCCCTTCCCATCCCCATATCCACTCACTCAGTTGGTCCTTAAATATCTCTTCAACCTATACTTTTCTTTATTTCCATTGCCCCCACCCTAATCCAGGCACCATTGTCTTAAGCCTGAAATAGAGAAACATTCTCATGAGGAGTCTCTCTATAATCAACTCCTGCTTTTCTCCAATCCATTGTGCAGCCAAAGTGGCCTATTTAAATTATCATGTTCCTAACAATAACTTTTCAGTGGCTTCCCATTGCCCTTTGAATAAAATTCACAGTTCTTAACATTTCCTTATAAGATATAAGTATCTTTTGGATACTTCCTGCCTACATCTCTAGTGTCATTCTGAGCTGGACCACCTTTCCCCTACATTCTCAATATGCGCTGTGGCTCCTTGCCGCTTCACATATGCTCTTATGTCTGCTGGGTCACTGCTCTGCTTCCCTTGCCTTGCTGACTAACTCTTTCTCATCCTTTGGGTCTAAGCTTAACTGTCATTTCCATAGGCAGCCCTTTCTTGAACTTGTTCCTGTTGGCTTCCCTTTTTATCCACACTGATAGAGCCCTGATTTTCTCATTCATAATATTCATTATTTAACATCTTTTTTCTCTGCTGAATTATAAGGTCCATGAGAACATGGAGTCTTTGTTCTCTGTTTCATTTATGCTTCAATACCTGGCACATAGTAGGCACTCAGTAATATTTTAAAAAATTTTTTGAGGAGTAAATGAGTTGCATACATATGAACTTCTGCATTTTGCCTGTCCCACCCTTGTGGAAAAATCACTCATCCTGCCTTTATAAAGATTTGATGAAACTTCTGGCATACATCTGTTATTAGCATGGAATTCATAGTAAAAAATGTGCTGGACAGACCAGAATAAGCACTAGACCTTTTAGGAACTTTATTTAAGAAATTCAGAAACTAGGATATTTATTTTTATAACATCTACTGTATTTCCACCACAGAAGTGACACTTGTCCCTTGCTGTGATATACAAAAAAAAATATGATTTTCTATTTTTATATTACTCTGATATGACTTGTTATTTTTGATTTTTCGTGAAACTGTGCCTTCTCCTCTCTCCCTGGTTATTATCTTGAATAAATTCATAGGAATAAGTATCATAATGTTTTAAGAATTGATAAGTAAAAACATTATTTATACCATTTTCCTGCTTAATCTCTTCCTAAGCATATAAGAACGATACTGAAATTAGTCAAACGTAATAATTGTTGCTGAGATAAACATTGTCTAATCTTGAGAAGTGCATTTAAGATTTATAAAAAATCATTTGATCTGTTTATTATCTGTTGTCATGGCTGCATTCAAATTTCTCTCATAGCACCTGATTCCTGAGATATTCCTTATTTGTCTGTATCATATAGATGGAATCTATCCTTAGAGGTCTGTCAGTTGAGATAGCCAGAACTCCAATAATTGTTCACAGAAAATGTGACACTCGAGTAGCTCTGTCTTCTCTGTGTTCAGTAGTTCACAGTCAGATCAAAGAAGTGTTCTTTTCCCTGTGTAGTTACACTAACTTTCAGTAATAGCTACCCTGTCCTGAAATGCCTATGTATTCTTCCATAGCAATAAATTTGCATAGTTAAGTTGTAATTCAGAAAGGCTTATCTGAGCAGTCTGTATTCAGCTTTACACTTGGGTACCATGTGGCTTTTAATTTCCAAACCTGAGCTTTGGTGTTTGGATGGTCTAAACGTTTGGAATAATTGCTCACTCAATTCCCAAGGTGTTAGTATAAATCTGAAATCAGCTTTAATATTCAAATTGTGTTCTCACTTGCTGGCCAGATAATAAAGTGAAGAGTAACATCATGACTATGTGGAGGTTTGTTATATTTTTGTTTGGAGTTCATGAAGCCATACGTTTTTATAACCAAACTGCCCTCCAAATTATGGACAGTAGTTCTGACTTGTAGTGCTTTCACCATTTATCTTAAAATATTTGATCATCGCTTCCCCTCTGTAGACAATTTTTCTATTATTCTGTCACCGTGATTAGAGTAGGACACCTAAGCACCAACCTCAGTTTTCAGAATGTTTCTGCTTTTTAGTGATAATTGTCTGAGCACACTATTGCTCTGATTGTTTTTAAATCTCATTGAGACAGACTTCAGGTTGTTAATGTAAATCTTTTATAGCTTTGGCTGAATTTCTTACAAGAGCTTTTGGTCTTGACAGCTGAGATCAGCTGGCTGATCTCTCTTTAATGACACTTAGATTTGAATTTTGTAGGCTAGGAGGCAGAACTACTTGGAACTGGTCTGTTTAATGCATGATGGCTTTAAAAGCAGACTTTAAAAATGGGCCACCTTGTAAAAAGAAAGGCTTAGTCTCTAGAGTTCATTCTCTTTCTTAGTTTGAACCAGTCCAGGTTTAAAACTGGAGTAAAAAACCTGGACTGATTTTTTTTTTTTTTTTAACTCTCCATAGGGCCTGGTAATTTGAGGTGAAGGAAATTAATATGAACTTCACATTTTCCTTACATCTTAAACTCTGAGATTCTTTGATTCTCTGGAACCAAAAATGTTTCCCAGTTATCATGAAGAGGTTATGACTGGAGGGGAAGAGCGCTGCTGCCTCCTGGTCTTGAGTGACAACCCCTGGCCTCTGCCCCTCGCTGAGAACGCAAAGCATTGTGGAATAGCACTAAAGAGAGCTGAGTCTAAGACTCCGGCCAGATGGTCAATATAGGGCTTTTAACGGAAGGGAAATAGTAAAAGAGTAATCTCAGAGGAACTCTCTTATGTTAAAGAACTGAGAAAATGAAGCCTTTCTGAAGCTAAGTGTAAATTATACCACCTTCTTTGGGAGCAAAAGCTGCTAAATGTAACAGAAGAAAATGACAGTGTAGGAAATCAAAGTTCAGGAACAAACTTTCAAGTGTGGTTTTCTAATGCTTCACCCTCTCTTACTCCACTCTCAGGATCCATTGCCTCCTTTCCCTCCTCCTTCTCCAAAGTCTTTTTGAAAGAGATTTTGATTGGTAATGACAAAGGAAGGCAATTTTAGACAGAGTTTAAGTTAGGGTGTAAGATGCCCTTTGTACAGGAATTATCTTAGACACGCTTTTGAAAACATACTTTTTTTTTAGCTTTATTAAGAAAATAATCAAAGGTATGATTTTTAAATCTTAGAGTTTAGTCTGCTTTCAGTAAAAATAAGGTATAGTTACCAAAATAAGCAAACCTCTTTTTTTCTTTCCTGGTTTCTGCTTATAAGATTTACAGGTATTTAAAATAAACCCATGAAAAACAGAAATACTGTCCTGGGATTGGCTAAATACAGCAATTACCTCCAGGCTCCAAAATCCAACTGAGCTTGACTTTTGGAAGTAAATTTGGCTAAGACTTCTTCCTCATTCTGTTGTATAAAGGTGTGCATGAAATGATACTGACCTCTGCCAGAAACCCCAGGAATCCTATTCAGTAATGTACTTGTAACGGTCATGAAAGAATTAAAACAACACAGATGTGGATTAATGTGAAAAAGTAGGCAAAACACTAAATTCTCATTGTGTGGTTTCAGTGTGGCAGATCCTTTAAAATACTTTGGTGTACCACAATAATTAAAGAGTTTAAGAACGTTACGTTAAGATACCTAGAAAATAAAAGCCCACAGTTAAATAACAAAATGAACTATGTTTTATTTTTTTAAAATTGGAATTAATGTAGGTTGCCATGGTGAAGGTAGGTTGAAATATTTAACAGTAACTGTTTTGTGCAGCCCTAGAGATCAAAAACAGCAATGTAAATAAGCAGGACTCCTTAAAGCAGCATACTCACAGACGTGTTTAATGTAAATGATTGCTTGAAGGGAAATGCATTTTCTTCCATGCTATGCAAAGAAATGTTAATTGACTTGATTTTGGCAGTGAGAATCTACAACTTAGCATTAATAACTCAAATTTAAAAATATTTGCTCATTGCTCTGGATTATAACTGTGTTCAAGAAATACTATTTTCAAACACTAATTAATCATTTTAAATAAACTTTTTTTTTACACATTTATGGCATCAATGAGTATGACTGTTTATTACATTTTACCTATAAAAAGTTGAACTGTTTTATATACTCTTTATGGAAACAGTGCGCAGTCATAAATTAAAAGATGCAACTGTTTTAGATATTTTACTGGTGGTCCTCTGTTTTCCTGCCAGCAGTGCAGCTGTTTCAGGTTTCTCAGGATAACATATAAAAATCTATATGTACATTGCAAGTTTATGCTTGAATTGCCAAGCCAGGGATGGTATGACTCAACTTTCCCAGAAGCAAGCAGTACGAAAATGTGATGGATCAAAACAGCTAGTTGCACAGTGGTTTGTATTACAGCTATGAAAACCAATTCTCATTTATGATAGTTGGCTTCTTAAGGTTGACAGACATTCTCTTGTGGTACTAGAATTTTGCCATGAGTGAAGAGCCATTGGAGCTAAGACTATGCTTTTCTTTTGAGGGTCTGAGAAAAGGAAAAAGGGTGATAGAACATTATCTAGCGTATAGATAAAAATTAGCTAGAAACTTGTCTCAGGAGTGGAACATTTCATTTCTAAGATATCTGGTAAAAATATTACTTATTATTTGTGTGATAGTTATTGAGTTCTCTGTGAAAGGGAACTGGTTTTATGCTGTTCCCAGTTGATTTTTAGCCTTTCCGAGGTGATTTATCACTTACCTCATTTATCGTGCATCAGAGTCTTACCAGTGGACATTTTATCATGTCCTGGGAGGTAATAAGCAGGTACCTGTATGGTCATGAGGTAGGTTTGGTGAATCCCTTCTTAATTCCTGTAGGACCTAAGGTTCTATCAGGCGTTTGACAATGACTAATAACAGTAGTCTCCGAAGTCAGATAGAACCCACCAAGGTATGTAAGATGGGATGTAGGGAGAAAATATGAGAACTTTTGTTTAAATATTTTTATCTCATTCTTTAAATATGTCTATCGATATATATTTTATAATATGCTTACTATATTAGTATATTACATAAAATTATATATTATAAAGCAGTATATAATACAGTAATACTATATGTATAAAACCTTTAAATAAGTATACAAATTTTGGAGATGCATGCTCAAATATTTTTTACTGCTATAAATAGACTATGAAAAAAGTTTGGAGATCCTTGCTCAATAAATATTAATTTCCTTTCTCCTTCTACTTTCCCCTTTCACCTTTGGCAGAGAAGCAAAGAGTTGAGTTAACACCTTGATTTGTGGCAAGGTGAATAAATTATAGTCAATTCCAGGAGCTTACGCTGTGTCTTACTGTGACCGTTTTTTTCTATTTGGCCTCTTATATTGCCATATATTTTTTAATCACACAAGCTTATTAAACATGGATACAAATGAAAAACAGACTTGTTATTATGTTAGAAATAATAAGTTGCTCATGCATCAAGACTTTGACACACAGGAAGTTTGAATGAATGAGTAGAAAAGTTTCCAGGTTATTAAAATGTTCTGGTCCCTGATTTATTCATTTGCCATACCCATAATTCTAAGGCGGGTGAAGCTCCTTTGCTTCCTGAGGCCTGAAGGAACAATGCGGTTTCTTAAAGTAGGCATTAAAGCAAAGCTGGGTATTTGTTTTCCAGTAGTGCTGGTAGTCATGTTAACAAGTTGCCCCCTCTTAGGATTTTCTCATTTTTTAGGCCTGTTTGTCTATCTTTGTCAAAGTAGAAAGTTTTAATTGCTAAATGATAGGTGTTGATTGAAGGAAAATAGTGTCTGTCATGCTGTCTTTTGAGATCAGTTTGAAAGACTCTTCTGTATCTATTAATTGGAACATTCATTTGAACTCAGGCCCAGTCTCAGAGATTTCTTGGACATGTAGTTTTCTAAGGTTTCCTTTCCTATAAGGAAGGAGACAATACATTTTTGTAATAGTGAAGTAATTGTGAAGTAACTAGTATGTTCTCTCGCTTTCTCCATTTGTTTAGGTATTTGTTTCAAAACATATTGATGTAAAATATTCAATATTTATATAAAATATTAGTCATACAGTAGTCTTATGATATTGTGTATTTATTTATCAAGAGTATGCCAGGGGCTGGCCCGCAGAGGTTAAGTGCGCATGTTCTGCTTCGGTGGCCCAGGGTTCGCTGGTTCGGATCCCGGGTGCAGACATGGCACCACTTGTTAAGCCATGCTGTGGTTGGCATCCCACATATGAAATAGAGGAAGATGGGCACGGATGTTAGCTCAGGGCCAGCCTTCCTCAGCAAAAAGAGGAAGATGGGCAGCAGATGTTAGCTCAGGGCTAATCTTCTTGGGGGGAAAAAAAAAAGTATGCCAGGAAGGAGAGCGGCAGTTGGGTACCCAAACAACAGCCAACAAAACAAATTAGTTCTGAAAATTGGGAAGTGAACATTTTAATAGCAAGTATTATTTTGAAACCTTTTTCAGAGTTGTTTTTAGATCTTAATGTCATTTGCTTTATAATTTAGTACTAGTTTAGGCACCCTGTGTACAGTTGGTATGTTTCCTTTTAAAAGGTAAAAATCCATTTATAAAGTCTGAACATTTCAATGTCGGAAATGTCTGAAAATTTCAATTTCTTTTAAAGAGAATTCCTCTTTAAAATTTGAATGTTTTACTATTGCTTTTTAAAATGTTACCAAGTTATACGTGCTTTCTCTCTCACTGCGCACTTTCTGTTTTGCTTTAGGTACTTAAGCCATGTCAGAGCCGCCTCTCCACAGGACCTTGCTGGAGGCTATACTTCTTCTCTGGCTTGTCACCGAGCACTACAGGATGCATTCAGTGGGCTTTTCTGGCAGCCCAGTTAACCTTTATTTCTCCTGTGTAAGATTTGGACCTTGGAGACGAACCAAGGAGCTAGCAAAGTAAAGCAGACTTGTAAAATGATAGCCAGATGCAGCTGCACAACAACAGTACTATGACTAGCAGCTGTGTTAAAGTATTTATAAAGAGAAAATTTCAGAACTAAGCTGAGTAATATAGTGGATAAATTTTGCGAAAAAGATTTATTTTTTACTTATATTTTTCTGAGAGGGATTGAAGCTGTAAGCCTCATCTGTTAGAAGATATGAATAATTCACCTATGTATGTTTGAGGTTGACAGACTTGTAAAATCTTTTTAAAAATAAAGCTAGACTTTATATTAAGTTTTGTGGTTTTTCTCTTATTACAGTGTTTTACTTGAACACATTTTAAAATGCCATTTTGAATACGACGTTTAGTATTAATATCCAAGTCTATTATTTCTTCTCATAAAATGTTCCTTTTTTTCCCAATATCATCTTAATACTAGTCCAGACAAGTGGATATATTTCCTTCTACCAACAGATTGTGGCAAGTAAAGCCTGACCTGTGGTAGTGTCACTGTCTCAATTTTAAGGACTCAGCGCCTGTTTTGAGCAGTGGAAAGTGAGACAAGCCTTGATCCAGGTGTTACAGTTCCCAGCTGTGAGCTACACTCAGGATAAGCCAGAGCAGAGTATTAACCTGCTTTAATGACAAATTCAAAGAAGTAAGTTAATAAAATTTAATACTTAAATGGCACCTTTCACCTCAAATGTGAGCTCATTTTATGATGAAACCTTGGAGACTGGAATGGATACATTTTAAATGAAATTTCCCTATGAGTAATTGCAGACTCTTGTGTAGTTTCCATTGAAACTTCAAAGGCTTTTAGTATACCCAGGATTTTGCTTAAAGAGTTTGGGTGTGGGGGCCAGCCCCATGGCCTAGTGGTTTAGTTTGGAGTGCTCTGCTTTGGCACTGGGTTCTATTCCTGGGTGTGGACCTAGACCACTCGTCAGTGGCCATGCTGTGGCGGCGACCCACATACAAAACAGGAAGAGGGACACAGATGTGAGCTCAGGGCGAATCTTCCTCAGCAAAAAAACCCCAGAAAACGAAAAAGAGAGAGAGTTTGGATGTTTGTAGCATCTCAACCTTTTACGAGTCTGTTACATAGATCACTGGATATGGGACATAGTTTCTCAAGGAAATTAAAGGATTTCATATCATATCTCTATTATAACAGATGTTATTTTTATGGGTGGAAAGTTATGTGAAACAAGATTTGTGGTTACATTAGGGTGAAATATTCATATGTAACAACTCCATCTTATTTGACTAAGGAGGTATTAATTTCAGGGGTACATGTTCTTCTTTACAATACTTCCAACCAGCTTTGATAATTGAGAAAACCAAGGCATCAAATAATTGAGTAGGCCAAGATGATATACCAAGTTAGTAAAAAGCCAGAATTAGAATACAGGTTTCTTATCTAAGTCTAGTTCTACCTGTATTCTACCAGGCTGCATCCTATTTCTCATATCTATTAGTATTCCCAGTTGAGGTTTAGTGTTTTAAGTACAATCAATAAACCTGTTCAAAGAATAGTGAGAACATTGAATTTATGGTTAAGGCTTTGCTGTACTCAACTGCTAAAGTAAGGTATTTAGTCTTTAAAAAAAAAGCAGGGGCCAGCCCCGTGGCTGAGTGGTTAAGTTTGTGCGCTCCCTCAGCAGCCCGGGGTTTCGCCTGTTGGGATCCTGGGCGCAGACTGGCACCGCTCATCAAGCCATGCAGAGGCGGCGTCCCACATGCCACAACTAGAATGACCCACAAATAACTTAAAAATAGCAATTTAGATTTGAACCCACAGGGTCAAACTCCAGAGTCCATGCTCTAGAGACGACCGTCAAACTGTAAACTTACACACAACAGCTTGGAAAACCAAGTCCGAGGAGTCAAACTCCTTAAGATTCCCAGGGAACTTTACAGATCAAGTATCTAGTTCTTTTATGGGATATAAATGACATCAACTAAATAACCTTGTTGATATCCTTGAGAGAAGTTCTCAGAAATTCACATGTAGAACATGATTTGAACAGCTATTAATGGTATTGAATACATTTACATCGTAGTTAGGATGCATTATTACTTAGTATTCCTTAATTTCATTCAATACATAGTTGATCTAAGCTTCTCTTCAAGTTATCTTTAAGCTGTCAATAGGTGGTCGGAAAATCATTTCAAAATCCAATTAAGGTGGCAGAAACCTTGACAAAAAGTTAACAAAACCAAAAAATTGTATCTAATGAGCTTTCTAGCTATCATTTTCTAATAGATTCATCAAGAGTTCACTTACCAGGTATCACATGAAAAAGTTTAGAGAGGGCCTAGATTTAAATACAAATCTTCCTTGACTTACAATGGGGTTAAATCCCAAAAAAATCTGTCGTAAATTGAAAATGTCGTAACTCACAAATGCATTTAATACACCTAACCTACAGAACATCACAGCTTAGCCTCGCCTATCTTAAATGTGCTCAGGACACTTACATTAGCCTACATTTGGGCAAAATCAAATGACACAAAACCTATTTTATAATAAAGTGCTGAATATCTCATGTAATTTACTGAATACTGTACTGAAAGTGACAAAACAGACTGGTTGTAAGTGTCTCGGTTGTTCGCCCTGGCGATCGCATGGCTGACTAGGAGCTGCGCTCGCTGTTGCTGCCCAGCATCAGGGAGAGGATCGGCCCGCACATCGCTAGCCCAGGAAAAGATCACAATTCAAAATTCGAAGTACGGTTTCTACTGTCTGCATATTGCTTTTGCATCACGTAAAGTCGAAAAATCCTAAGTGGAATCATTCTAAGTCCGGGACCATGTGTAATCTAATAAGACATGTTCACTTAAGTACTCTGAGGGAAAAGGGGGGAGGGGCTAAAATGTTAATAGAAGCTTTTAAAGATTCTCTTTTCTTTACAATTATATATACTGCATATTTTGTCTAAGGGATGACTAAATGGAGGCAACAATCTTACCACTTTATCTGTGTGAATATCATTTATAAGAACATTTATACCCCCACTTAATATTCATAACCTAGCACATCAATGTACAGTACTAGGAAAAATTCTATTCCTACTTGCAAATTAATTCTCTTTACCTAGATCAGGCGAAGGCAAACTATGGACCCCTGGCCAAATCCAGCTGCTGCCTGTTTTTGTATGCTCCATGAGCTGATTGGTGTCTATGTTTTTTTAAGGTTGAAAAAAGCCACAATAATAGACTTTTTAACACGTGAAAAGCGTATGCAATTAAAATTTGTGTCCATAAATACAGTTTTTTTGGAACAGTGTTTATGTATAGTTCATGGCTGCTTTTGGGCTACTACATTGGAGTGGAGTTGAGAAGCAACAGAGACCTTATGGCTCGCGAAGCCTAAAATACTATCTGGCCCTTTCAAGAGAGTTTGCTGACCCCTGACCGGCCTACTCCTCACTTGGAGGGGAGGGAGGGGAAGAAGATTTGAAGTTTTAAACTAGCAATCCCTGGCTGAATTAGACCCAAGGCCTTGCAGAGGAAAGTTTGGGTTGAGTTTCAAAACAATTTTAAGTGCCTTTAGGAAAGGATTGAGGCCTTCAATTCATTACTTGCCTACACTTCTTACCATTTATTGCCTTCCTCTATTTACATTACTTGCCTGGCTTCTGAAGGCATTTGAATTTGCAATAAATGATTTAAATCAGGGGTCCTCAAACTTTTTCTGTGGGGCCAGATAGTAAATATTTTAGACTTTGTGGGGTAAGAGGCAAAATCTAGGACATTATGTAGTTACTTATATAACAAGATAAAATAAATTGGCACAATTTTTGTAATTAAAATTCAAAATATCGAGTACATTTTTTGTAATGCCTCTTTTTAGGGAATAACACTTCCTTTAACTGGGATTCTGAGTGTTTCCTATCATCAAAATCAGTTAATGATAACTTGCTAATGGTTATCTGTAATGAGATTTTATACATATCATCTTTAAAAATGTCTTTTCACACAGATAGATAACTGCCAAATACTGCTATCAGTCCAGGAGCATATGGTTTTAACTGAGTGTATTTATCACTTGGAAGGCATTTGTAAAATTCTATTAGATGTTTTCTCTTGATATTTGCCTTTTAGCATATCATTACATAGTACATTAATCACTTCCAATTGAAGATTAGGTGGAAGCTCAATTGTAGTTAAATGGATTTTGAAATATGGAAACTTCCTTTGCATTTGCACAAAAGTCCCCAAAATGCTGAGCTCAGATAATATATCCACTGGCAATTTACGTGAGAATGGAAGTCTTGTCTCTTGTTTGGACTTTTGATAGTATGAGAAATGTATAACACAGGATATTGTGATTCAAACATCAATTGTTAAAATGACTTTACCGCAATATGTTTCTCATTAAAGTTATGTTTGCCTTGTAATGGTAGGTTGAAATCTTTAAGAAATATTATCAAGTCTTTAGCAAAAGTTAACTTCCAAAGCCATTCAGTGTTCTAAAATAGTGTTTAAGGGTGGTTCTTCTTAAGACAAATTTCAGTCTTGAACCTGAGCTCAAAAAATTGCAATCAAACTTTATAATTGTTAGACAAATGAAACTTAGATCAAGCAAGTCAGGAAATTCAGCTTCAATTTCTGACAAAATTCAAGGAATTGAAGATGGTTAAAGTCTGAAAGCAAATGAAGTTTGTTTACCATTGACACTACTGGTTCAGTAACATGATAGAGTCAAAATTTTCTGCATCATACGTGCTAGTGAATAATACAGTGAATAACCATAGGTTTTAAATACCTTACATTTTTCACAAGCTTTGTAAATTTGTCCAATTAGGTCTTTTTCTACCTCACCTGTTTTTTTGCCACCATCATTTATAACACATCTTAGCAGATTCCACTTCAGGTTGTATAGAATTACTGTTTTCTCAACTTTGAAAATATTCACCTGTAGTTATTCCATGCAGAATTCATAGAGGCTAATTCTTCAGTAACTTCAAACTGAGCATTGATGCTTAAATAAACAAGAACAGCAGTTTTAGTAACATCTGTCAACTCACCAAGTCAAAGAACCACTTGGACTCATTTACCTTTCAAATTGATTACTGATGTTGCTCCCAATGTCCTCAACTCTTTGACCAACTGTTCTTGCTAAAAGGCCCAGAGTCTTAAGCAAGTTTACTGTCTCTGGACACATTTTTTTGGCTGCTGCATTCAAACAACCTCACCGTCAGTAAATGGCTTTCCGTGCTTGGCTCACAAAAGAGAGTGACTTTATTGGAGACTTGACTTACTTTGGTTGCAGCCTCATTTTCATTTTTTATTTTATGAAGAAATTCTGCTATGATGAGAGATTTCCAGTTTAAATTTTTTGATTTTTCTGACAGTTGCTTCTCTGAGTTGGAAATGCTGTGATGAATGTTTCTTTTGGTAATGTCAACATATATTGTATTTTAGCTCAGGTATAGATGCTTTGTCATCTAATTCAATTTCAAAATAATTTACATTCTACTGTGCCTTAAAAGCACTTTAGAAGCCCACTTACCTTGTTTTGAAATGATGGATATACACTGGTAATAATAAAGAAAAATGTTACAGCTTGATGATACCCATGGAACTCAAAACGCTAAGTTATAACCATGTCAACTATGATTTGTAGCGTGCTGAGCAGCAGTATGAAGTAATGAGAATCACACCCAGTTTGTGCTGCAACTACTCAGTTCTGCTGTTCTACCATGAAAGCAGCCATAGACAATATGTAAACAAATGAGCAGGATATGTTCCAATAAAACTTTATTTATGGACAAGGAAATTCAAATTTCATATAATTTTCAGGTCACAGAATGTTCTTTGGATTCTTTTTCAACCATTTAAAAATGTAAGAACAATTCTTAGGGCACTTGCCACAGAAAAACAGATGGTAGACCAGATTTGGCCGCTAGACAGAGTTTTCCTATCTCTGATCTAAATAATCTCATTTTTTGATACTTTTACTGTGATAGTGTAGGGGTACTTACATAAAACTTAGCTACACTTTAAAGTAAGGATAACTGCAAAGTGATATTGCTGCCTTCCTAGTTAGCACATATGTTTCAAAAACTATTTTCCCAAAAGAGACAATATTTTAATACATCTAATAAAAATTAGATATAATTTAGATTGTAAAATTATAATTATATATTACAACTTAGAAAATAAAAATATATTTAGTAGAGTTATTTAATTTAAATTTTAATTTGATAATCCTCAATTTATAAGATAGCAAGGGCAAAACATGAGTTCAATACTAAAGCAACTGGTATAATGTTATGAAATCATACAAATTACATTTCAATACATAAAAGTTTAGTGGGGAGATGGAGAAAGCATTTTCAATTAAGTGACTGAAGCAATTTGTGTTTTTTCTTCTGAAAAGGCTTTATCTGTCCTCCGGCGTTTAAAAGGTGGATCTTCATAATTCTCTGTAACAAATCCAGAAAACCTGTATTAGATAAGATATTTAACATTTGAAAATGCTTTTAAAAAGCAAGGAATATAGGCATTTTAAAGATTTTTAATCTACTCAATTTATACACGAAATAGTAACATTCCTGTGGATTTATTATTTTAATGAAATAGCCTTCTACTAGACTGAACAGTGTGTCACACTAAAATTTGTGAAATTGGTACAAACTTTCAATTGAATGGCAAGGGGTCTTGAACTGAAATATCTTAACTAGAATTAGTTTTACCTATTTCCAAATCTAATAAATAATATAAAATATAAATGTAGCCCAAGAAAGCTCCATGAACGGTATTATAAGTCACATTTAATTTCCCAGAAATTGCTCACCTGGATTTGGGGTCTGGTTCTTGTAGAGTACGGCAGCAGGAATCTGAAAGGTGATGCATAACATTTCCTTGTTCGGGGCCACATTTCTCACTAGATGAACTGAACTGCATGCCTCCAAGGAGATGCCTAACACAGCTCCAGCTCGTTGCTGAACGTCCTTAGCAGGGTTAGCATCTTTGGAAAAGCTGTAACAGTGCACTATGGGAAGGAGTTCACTGCCGCATGGCTGCCCATCTAAAAGCAATTTGAAAGCACTGAGAAACTCGATAGCCTTTGCTGGCAAGTTCATGACAATGTGCACAGAGTGTTTTCTTTCTTTTGACAGTGGTCCCAGCTGCTGCATTAACTCTTCTCTGACTGGTCCTTGGAGGAAGTCTTTCCCATCCAAGTTAAAGACTTTCACCTTTTGGTCCACTTTATTTAATTTACAATTGTGCAGTAGCCACTTATGGGATTCAGGATTGAGATCATTGGCAAATACAGTGCAGTTTTTCTTTGCTACTGGAATGGCAAAGGGCCCAACCCCAGCAAAAACATCAAATAGGACATCTCCAGGTTTGAGAAGTTCTGTGATACGGCTGTGTTCTGTAGAGAGGCGAGGATTCCAATAGACTTTTGAAAAATCAAATTCATAGGTGTAGTTGTTTTCTCGAACCTGAAAAAGGTATTACGCTTTTGGTTAATCTGCTTAGTCTTAAATTCCAGTCACTGGTATTGGATGGGAGCACCCATGCACAATCACACATTTAACTTTACAACTATTAACAGCAAATAACAGTGCATTTAAAGGCATTTTAATTAGAATTCTGGTGTTTATGATATATGTGAGGCCAGTTAATATCTCCAGAAGTTTCTCAGAAATTTTAGATCCTCTCTCTGGAAGAATGATGCTCCCTGTTACTCGAACGGTCAGTACCAAGTGAAGAACATGCACAGTGGTCAATCAGGGTATACCTAAAGGTTATGCCTTAGTGTCAGCTGAGATAAGCACTTATTACCAAAGGATTCACTTTCAAATCTTACTTGCCATAACAGACCTCGTGCATTATACACAAGCAGTAGGCAGTGGGGGGTTGGTATACAGGGAAAGACCATGCATGGGCTCTAGAGTCAGAAGCCTGGCTCCAGACACCCTGCTGAGTCATTCCTTGTTACTTCATCTGCAACCATTATCTTGTGGGCTTCTTAGGTTTTGTTATATTTGAAGCTTTTGGCTCCGGGCCTAACAGTAAGTGTGTAGTAAATGGTATTCTAATATTCTGATACAATTAAATTATGGAGAAATAATATTATGCTTAAGATATTCACCTAAGTCCATGTGGCTCAGAATCTTAAAAAATAATTACTCTGCATAAACTCTCGCCTGAGTTTTATAAAGTCCTGTTTAAAAGGTATGTGTAACAATTTAAGAGTGGCCTTTGTTATTAAAATTTTTGTCAAATTATGGAGAGTTAACCTATTTCCTGCTTGGGTACAAAATTTCACATACTATTAACATATAATTATCTAAGACTTTTGGGTTAAAAAAAGTTTATTATAGTCAGTACTCCAGAGGATTGTCGAGGTGGGGGAGGAGAAAGTGGTTTATACCAGGAATCTGTTCCTACGTATTTTAAATTATTTTTCTTTTAAATAGATTTGTTTTTATTATTAAAAAAAATACGTGCTCAGTAGAAAAGTATAAAGATGATAACAAAGGTCACCAGTAACTACACCAAATAAAAATATACCACTGTTAACATTTGATGTGTGTGCATATTTACAAAGATATTTAGTTAAAATGGAAGTCCAGTATATATACTGTTCTACAACTTGCTATTTTGTCACTTAACCTGTCAATGGGCAATTTAATAAGTATGAAGCTAAATAATCTTTAATGATAGAATATTCCACTGTATTGTTATACCAGAATTTAATCAGTTCTCTACTGATGAATATTTAGGTTGTTTCCATTCCTCTGTTTCTTTGTTATTATAAAAATGATGATGAAGAACCTAGTACCTACATCATTACAATTTTGTCCAGCTATATCCTTGGGATAACTTCTTATAAATGGAATGTTAGGTCAAAGGGTGTACCCATTCAAAATTGCAGCATGTTACCAGATACTCTTTCTAAATGTTTATATGTAGTCCCATCAACAGAATATATAAATGTTTACATTCTCTCATCAATACTTGATATTATAAATATTTTTAATCTTTGTCATCTAAATATGAATCTTGATATATACCACACTAGGAGACAATAAAATACTCTATACCTTGGTCATCATATTCTCCTCTCCAGATAGCACTTCCATTTGGAAATTTCGATATGTATTATCAATATTATTGATTTTATTTACTGCTGAAGTGATTCCTGGATTTTTGTCAATCATAACTTGGCCTAAAAGAAAAGATGAGAATTCGTAATAAATATTGCCTACTGGTTGCAAAACAAAAGCTAAAACTGCAAATATGAAATGGAAATGAACTGTATTTTGATTTATGGACAAAAACTGCATCTAACGTATAAAGTAGTATGCAATTTTAAAACTTCAACAGATTACTAAAGTTAATGTCTGATGGCCTCGAATACAACACAAAAAAATGTATGGGCACATTTTTAAAGGAAAAATTTTGAGGAGTTTGGGTCTACCTAATATTTTTCCATGTTTTCTACTATATCTCCTCAAATGTACCAATACACAATAAGCAAAAAGCTAGACCATAGAGAACTGGTAAAGAATGAAAAGGAGACGTAAGGACTGTGGCAACAAATGGTCTCAGAAAACACCGGCCGTCCCCATTGGCCTCAAACCAAATGTTTGCTTTACTGTGCACCTGAGATCCATGCCCCCACTTTGGAAATAGATACTAGCAAAATAATGTTTTCAAATAAAAGCAATATAGATTCTTTAGAATCTTATTTTTTTAAATGTTCATTTATTTGTTCTTTTTGTCAAATACTTGCCAGAGCAGAAAAAGCTACAACGATAATAAAATATGCCAAAAATGGTATTTTGACACCGTTTAATCAGTCTACTTTTTTTGTCAGCGTTTAAAAAAATTTTTCAGAATCTATATGCTATCCCACTGCATAAGGAAAGATAATTTGATTTGTAAGTTAGTAAAAAGTCCTCAATAATATAAACATGCTGAAATACAACCAGAATTTGTCTAATTTCTCTCTGATAATTAGATACCGGATTTTAAATAGGATAATATTAATAAACTCCAGCCAATCATTGCTCTTATCCTCTTCTACTTCAGGTATCAGAACTCAATTTTTAAGGTACAAAAATTAGTCTGAAATGACGAATGAAATTAAAAAAAAAACACAAACCTGTTCTGAAGGTCTGTAGTAAAGCTTTAAAATTATCATTGTGTGAAAATGTTTTGCTTTTAATCAGTGAGCGCTCCTTTATGAAAGAGAGGTTATAAAATAGGAATGCCAAAAGGAATGTTTGAGTTAAGATAGGCAATGGCTCAAAGGAAAGCCTAGAGCTGACAATTGCACCCAGTCATAATTATAAGGATCTGCTTAAGTATTTATTATGTTATCACTAAGCATTATCAACCCCTTTCATCAATAAAAACAAAGGAAACGCATACATAATAGCATATTTCTGAAATCCTACCCACGCAAAATACTGAGCACTACATTTTAAAGTTGAACATCATTCCCAGAAGTTCTGACAATTACTCTACATTAAAAAAAAATCTGGAGAATGCATGGCCATCAAATATTTATATAAGGACAAGAGCAATTCTGATTAGTCTCCTACTTTTTTCTTATACCAAATAAAGGACCCAGGTTCAAATGTGGGCCCACAGAGTATGACATACACAAGCATCATTTCTAAAAGGCTAGGAGCACTAAAAAACAAAGTATGGTGCCTGACATATAGAAAAAGCTCAATTAGTTCAATCGATGAAAGCATGAGCGTCTTGCACTTTTGACTATAAAACACTCAAATTTATGAAACCTAGCATTCAACACAGTCTTCAAGGCCCAAAAGTCCTGTGTACTAAGATGACGAACTGCCAAAAAATTCTGCCAAAGCAACTGATTCAAGTTTAATCTATGCTTATGTATTGTGTATGCAAAAGCTTTACGATATTGGGAGCTTGCCATGACTCTGGCAAGGGTATTCCAAAATGACCCTCAAAAGAGAGGGTACGTAGCTCAAAATGATAAAATGTCCTGCTTCTCTAATTTAGCATCTTAAAAAATAATTTTCAAAACTAAAATTAGAACTTGCTAATTGATTTCTAGTATGAAAACATGACTACAACACACCTACCAATTAAATGCTTGAAAGGTAGTTGATGATCTCGAAGGTTCAGGTGAGCTATATGTCCAACTCTGCTGAACCCAGAAGTCACATCTTGACCTTCAGGAAGCACAGCTCTCAAGATTTCTTCTGACTTAAAATTTTCGTAAGTTAGTTCCAAATTATATTTAGATATCTGTGGATTGACATTAAGCTGTCTTAAAATATCTAGTTCTGCTTTCTCAAAGGAATCATTAGTAAACATTTTATAGGGATCCAACATAATTAGCCTGCTTTCTTCATCTTCTGGGTCTTCAATCACACGTTTTATGCCTGGGCGCTGCAGTGCCGCCCTTTTAAGGGATCGCATCAATTTACTGACAATTTCTTTCCTCACTTTAAGCACTGGGATGGTGACTGTCTTTTTAAAAGCTGTTCTATCAAGTTTTGTCATTCCTCGAACATCAGAGGGGGGTGCAAACAATTCAGAGTCTCTCTGATTTGTTTCTGTTTCAGGCATGGTTGAGAATCTTTTTCTTTGATCCAACAAGAAAATACCAGTTGCTCTGCTAAGCTTCTGTATCAGTGATGTCCAAGCTAGTGGAATTGATTCTGATTCAGTTATTCTACAGTTTTCCACTTTGAGAAGTCTTCTTGAGAATGCAAATGGCCTCCATAAGATCCTAAAAAAAGTATTAAGAAAATACCATAAAGCTACAAACTAACTTCATGTTCACACTAGGTTTTGAGAATAGAAATTTAAATCCTGTTTTAAATAACCTGCTAAATGCTGCTAATTAAAACTTTTAGCGGCACGTACAAAGTATACTATCTTTTCCAGGATAGGATGACTTTTATTAGTGGCAAATAATAAATTTGCAATTTCAGCCCACCTGCTGGCAAGACAAAGGCTTAGTGATCCATCAGCCTTCCTATACTCCATGAAGCTCTCCACCCACAATTTTCTAGAGAATACATCTGAGATTGGCGTTAAAGGATCATCTCTAAATGAAACGGTCATTATATTTATGACTTTATCAGGGGCAGTATTTACTAGGATATTCTTTTAATTTTTTTTTATTTTTCCTTTTTCTCCCGAAAGCCCCCTAGTACATAGCTGTATATTTTTTAGCTGTGGGTCCTAGTTGTGGCATGTGGGACCCGCCTCAGCATGACTTGATGAGTGCGCCATGTCGGCGCCGGGATCCCAACCGGCGAAACCCTGGGCCACGACGCGGAGCGCGCGGACTTAACCACTCAGCCACCGGGCGGCCCCTACTAGGATATTCTTATGGGTGCTTATTGTGTCAGACGCTGTGCTAAATGCTTTTCACACTTGATCAATCTTGGGAGGTGTGTGGGATCGCACCCTCATTTTGTGAGTAAACTAAAGCTCACAAGTAGGTTAATTCACCAGACGCCTCGTTGCTGGTAAGTGGCTAAGCAAGGACTGAAAGCCAGGCCTGCTGTCTTCAGTGCTTGTGTTCTTAACATACTGCTAGGTTGTTTGTCTTGACTGCCACAAGTCCTGCCTCTAACTAGAGGTTTCAGTATCTTGAGGAGGATTTTGCTGAGTGTTATATGCACATCCCATTAACAGTATCAGTTATTCGGCTTGCCTTCTAGAATACCAAAGAAGTAATTGTAAGTGGAAAGCGCCCTGCCCCGGAACCCTGAAAAGCAACAAACTTCACAGGGTTCAAAATGGGTCTAGCAGTTACCCAGCGATGTCATCTTGGGTAAATTACTCAATCTGAGTCTCGGTTTCCCACCTGTAAAATGAGCTAAAGGCTCTAGCAGAAAGCTTTTGGGAAGATTAAGCAGACTCCTCACCACGCTGTACTCGGACCGAGGCTCAGCACCGGGGCGCGGGGGTGACCTCGCGACGCTTCCTCGCCCAGGCAGCGCGAGGCGGAGAGCAGCCCAGGCGGGCGGGTACCGCCACCGGACCCACAGCCCCTTGGGACTATCAAGGGTACCGCGGCCGCCACCTCACCAAGGTCACCATCTCAATTCCCGGCGCCGCCCCGCCGCGGGCTCCTAGACCAGACCCCTCACCTCATGCTCTGGTGCAGCTCGGAAAGGGACGGCGGGCGGAGAGGTAGGCCCTCGATGACGTCATCACCGCTCGCCGCCGAGGGGCGGGCGTCAGCAGCTCGCGCCGATTCCTTCCTTTCTTCCCCACCCTAGAGAGGTACGGGAACGGGAAGGGCAGGGCTCGCAGCCCCGCCTCTGGCGCGCCTAACGACGAGACGGCAGGGATATTAGCTGGCAGATGGACCTGGCAGTCCGCCAGCGAGCAGCATGCAGGCGCCCGGGGGGACCCTCAACGCCCAGCGGGGCTGGTATGTCTCTGCCCAGCAGCTCGAAGAGGCGGAGGCGGAAGAGTCGTGCCCGTTGCTAAGCAACGTAAGTGGGCTCCGCGCTTCCCGGCGCTCACGGCCTCTGGGCTTCCCTGAAGTGCCTGCCAAATAAGACCGGGAAAAGAAGGGCGACGGCCCGGGGAGAGGGGAGAAGCTGAGCCTGACTCCTGGGGGATGGGGCCCAAAGGCAACAGTGAGATTCAGATGAGATCCGGCGGAGTGCTTGAATGTGAAAGCGGCCTAACAGGTCCTAGGAAGAAAAGCTGAATGGAAGGTGCAGGTGGAAGAGAGGCAGCTCCGAGTGGAGGCTGGGGACCCGACTGGTGGAGCAGCCCTAGGGTCACGTAACTCTCTGCTGTGTTAGTATCTTTGTCGGCTTCCTGTTTTCTCCACCAGTCTTGTGAGATTTTTGCAAGAGTCACAAGACTTTTCTTTTCTAGACTTAGTCATTGAGGGCCTATAAACAGTACAGAGATCCTTAGCGGCGAAGGAGGGAAGGTTGGCCTGATAACAAATACGTAGCACTTCCCTGACCCTAAAGCCTGTGCAGTGGGCACTCGGCTTTTTAAGCCAAATCACTGGACTGTAACAGTTTTTAGTCCCAAATGCTGTTTTGGAGGAGGGTGTTTTCAGGCGTGTCCTCGCCAGAGCAACGTGAATTGCTTCCGTTTATTATATCGTCGTTACAAGGTATTCCTGCCCATCCTTCCTGTGGAGCAAACTTAATTCATTAAGTATATAAATAGCGATTGGTTTTGCAGACCTGGTATTTCAGGAGCAACTGTTGTCTCCAGCAGCCCCAAGCTGACTCAGGGATTCTTCAGTAGTCACGTGAGCTGAGGCCATCTCCCTTCTCTCCGTCACTACCTCATTCCTTTCTATCTTCATCTTTTGCAGTCACAAGGTTAGTCATGGCTCTTCCTGAAGCCTGCGTAGCCTCTGTACTGGTGGAGATGATATTCCTAGGAAACTGGATTCCTGGAGCTGCACTAGTGGGAGGTGGAAAGGGAAGAAAGGACACCAGTGCTGGTTGAGCAACTAGTGTGTAACACAATGCCTGGTGGTTTGCAGGAGACCTTCTCCATAACCTGTCAGTCATTTCTTGATGAAATTTGAACTTCACCATCCAAACATTTAACACTATTAAATTTATGTGCTTACAGGAGTTTCACAGACAGAGCTCTCCAGGTGTTTCATTTGGTCTCTCAGTATTTAATTTGATGAATGCCATCATGGGAAGTGGCATCCTTGGCTTAGCTTATGTTATGGCCCATACTGGTATCCTTGGATTTAGGTGAGTTTTTTTCTTATTCTACCATTGATTTTTTTTTTTTTTCATTTTGATAGTATACTGAGAAGCAAAGAGATAGGCTGCAGAAGCTGGTGCTATACAATTTCTAGTTAAATTATTTCTGGGGTTTTAGCATTTTCCTGCTACTCTTATATTGTTTCAAGCCTGTAGCTTGGAGGGATATTATATAATTTGTATTTTTTTATTCAAAAGTGTGGCTCATTTTAAAAAAATAGAAACTTGATCCACATTTGTTTATAACCTTAAGAAGTGGCCTATTTGTTGTGTCAGGTTGTCCAAAGTGAATCAAAGTTTGTCGGTCATGCAGATTGCTTACAAATAGCAATTTTGTGAATGTAAATAAAGCACATAATCTTTTCATTCATCTCCATCTCTTCCACTTCTCCTGTTGTTAAGTAGTGTTGTTTCCCTTTCCGAGGCTAGACGTGTTCTTTGCCTGTTCCTTTTCATCTTTCAAGACTGGGCTCGGATGCCAGTTTGCCCAAAATAGAAGATATTCCTGGCTTTTCTGTGTTCCCATAGTGCTTTCTATATTCATGCTGTTATTGTAATGTGTTATGATGATTGTGTGCCAGTTAGTTTCCCCACTAAACTCTGAAATTCTTTAGAACTGGACCCTATCCTTAGCATCTACACCCATGGTTAATAGAATGAATGGATGTTTGTTTTATTTTGTCAGTAGAAGCAGACCTATTTTACTAGGAAATTTAAAATATGAGAAAGTCTCATTTGGCTGGTGTTTTTTTTTTTGCCTTTATTTTGAATTAAATAAGCAAATCAATTTTTAAGTAACCCAACTTGCTTTTATTATGGAATGTGTTCACAGACTTTCATAATTTTAAAACTTCAAAACTATATGTGACCCCTTAGGCAAGACATAGTCATAGGACTTATTTTTTGGTTCCCTTTGGAAAATCATGTTTTACACTCTAGGGTCTTTCATACGCATGTGTACACTGAATGTGTGCTCACTGAATCATGTCACACTTCTCATTTGGTGACACCAAACAGTTATTTTGTAAGGTGTCCGATGTGAGTTTCCTGACAAGTGTACTTTCCATTTCAGTTTTCCTACTTATTAACAAGCGTTAAATGCACCACAAAGATAGTATTTCTTCAGCTGTTGGGGCACTCCACGGGGGCAGCTCTCTAGAAGCTTGTCCTGCCAGTATCTTCCTGAGAATGAGTAGGGGGTCATGCATGTTGTTTCTTTCCACTCTGTTGGTGGGAGAATCCAAATTATTACATTGCTTGCACTTTTTTCAAATTGTGTCATAAGAAGTGTGTTGACTGCATTTGGTTTGGTTTGGTGACTGTGTGTGTTTAATAGATGCTAGGAAATGCAGTCAATTCAGTTTTATAGATAAAGTATGACAGGGAGGTACACATTATTGGAAGGGGGGGATGGAGGAAAGGAAAAAGGAGAAGACAAGGAGATTTCACCACTGAAACTTCTCTTTAGACTAAGAATAGGAAAAAATAGTCATAAAAGGGAACTAGTGCAAGATCATCTAATGGCTGAACCAGCAGTCAGCAGACGAGAGTGCTAAAGGAGAAGATTTGTTTTTGTTTTAAAGTTTGTTTCTTTCTGATTTCTTTTTTGGTTTTAAAAGCAGTATATTTTCATTTAAATAAAATTTGGTAAATACAGAAAAGTATCTTCTCTCTTTCTTTACTGACTATAATCCAACTACTTAAAGACAGTCCCTGTGAACATTTGAATGTGAAAAAAAAATTGTTTTGTAATGAAATACCATAAAAAAGAAACTTTTTAGGGGGTTTGACCATGTACTCTTATATTTTAGTTTCCTGCTGCTGATAGTTGCTCTTCTGGCTTCTTACTCAGTTCATCTCCTGCTTAATATGTGTATTCAGACAGGTGAGTAAAAATATGCTGATTCATTTGATGAAGCAGCCCCTTGAGATTATATCTACGTGCAGGATTGGATGTCTTAAATCTAATTTCCAGTGAGGCTACATTATTATTAAGTAGGGTTGTTGAAATGGAGAATTTCAGAAGGCCTGGATATATGTCTAGGTAGACCCAGTCCTACTGGGGAATATCCAAGGACGTGATGGGAGCGGGAAACTAGCATTGTTACCTGCATTTCTCCTCAGCACACAACATAGTTTCCTGGATTAGAGTAGATTAGACAAAGCACCTGAAAGCTGTTCAGAGCATTCAAACCTTATGTTATGGGGTAGCAGTAGACAGGTGTTCATTCTGATCATATTTTCTCCTAGGGTGATCACTTCCTCAAGGAGAACACCCCAGATCTACTACTGCCTTCCCTTTTTCCTGTCTGTCTGCCGGGATTGTGGGAGGCAAGGTCACTAAGCTTTGATTTACTTAGATAGTTTTGTATTTCAACTTGCAAGTCCAGAATAAGATAGTTTTTTGTAAGTGACAGATGTATATGCAGTTAATACAATACATATGTTTACATGGGTTTTTTCCATTTGGAACTTCATCATGCAGTTCAGTTTTGCATGAGGACTTTTAACAAGTCCTCTAGGTTATTCTTGTGCAAGTTACAGCTTATAGTTCACAGCTGTAACTTGCACCAATACCTTTGGCCATCCAGTTTATGAATGAATGCCTTTGCTTTCCAGGGGCTTGGGTGATATTAATCTCAAAGTAACAAGTTGTTCATAACAGCATCCCAAATTCAGGAATAATAGCCTTAAATAAGTGTATCTAAATCCTGCTGAAACTTGACTAGAATTTTAATGACATGTTTTGAAATTTTGCTTCTTTGTGTGAAAAAATTATTTTTACTTAATTGTGATAGTTTAACATCTTAATAGGTTATTTTATTATGGGTTCTACTCAAAGATTAATACATTAGTCAACTATGTGGCAATTCTGTCTTCATTAACTAAAATGTTTCGCTTTATTAGTTTCAACTATTTGAAAGTAATATTCAATTTCTGAAGATTTCCAAGTAATGCTAGTTTTTTACTCTCCCTCAGTTTCATCTATATTTAACTTTAAAATTCTGACACTGTCTGTTGTTCTTTTCTGTAACTTTGGGGCATATAATGTGCAAACCTCTGTATTTCTTTCTTTTTTCTTTTTCCTTGATTTTTGTAGCTTACTTGGTCCATGAACTAGCTTCTTCATGGTTCTTCGTACACACTGATGCACGTCTTCTGTTGAGTGAATTCCTTCAGTCAGTGTAAAATTCCCTGTGCAGGTAGGCTTTGTAAAAAAAATACGTATATATAGAAGACTAGAGAATAGCATGTGACTAAATTCCTCCTCAGTTTGTTGGACTGTCATGAAGGAGTATCGTGCTGAGATCAGAGGCGTTGGTCAGAGAAAGGGCTATCAGAAGTCTTGTACAAAACAATTTCTTTATTTATTTGCCTGGAGGTAAAAGGTGAAGAGAAATTTTTATCTTTATAAAAGTAAAGGATTTCTTTACGTGAAATTCTGATATTTTAGATTTTATCTAGGGTTTGGGGTCTATCAGGACTTTTCTTGGGAGCTGAGCTGGCATATAACGTACCTTAATCTCTCTAGCCTTTCGTCTTGGTAATGGTAAGCCTTTCCTTTTGGGATTGTTGTGAGAATGAAATAATGTATATAAAATGCTAGCTTTTATTATGAGTTTTCATTGGGGCAAAACCCTTAAAGATTGCAAGGTTTTGTATACACTGCTGGCTCAGAAAGAGTTCGCTCATTGCAGTTCTTTGGGGAAACTTCTCTGCCCTGGGAATAAACCCTTAGTCTCTTCTTCTGGCCTCCATATCACTATCAGCACGAGGGAATGAGAGTTCTGGAACTCACCGTATTTCCAGTCAAGTCCCTACTCCCTAGTCCTTGATTCCCACACTCACTGCATTGTCACCATTATTTGCCTTGAGATTATTTCGATTAATGACATTATACCATTTACCTTAATTTACGTCAGTCACTTCAAGAATCCTAGGTTATCCTTCATTTCCCAGGCTTATCTCATGTGGCCCTGTCATCCATTTTCTGACCTCATCTCCCTCTCCTCTCCAACTCCTGAAACCCTTCCACTGTGCTCTCTAGAACTCATGATCAATCATCAGCAAAACCCTGTGTCCTCAACTCTTTTCTGAACATTTCCTTCCCTTCTTGCTCCAAGTCTTCTCTGAGGACATTGCTTTCCCTGTGGTCCTTTCTTCCATGTCCCTCGTACTAGTTTGAAGATGGGATAGATGTCCCATTCACACCTCATTTCCACTTCTCAACCACCTTCCTCTCCGTAAACCCCAGCTTTGAATCTCATTACTCCATAACACCTGCTGCTCCCCTTGCTATTATCACCTATAGTCTCTTCAGCCACTTTCTGTCATTTTGTAAAAATTTTAGCTCCCACTTTACTTTCAGATTCTTCAGTGTTACCCCTGTTATAATTCTGGATGATGTTAATATTCATGTTATAATCCTTCTAATACTTTCATTTCCTTAACTTCTTGTCTTCTAATGATCATATTCCGTACCTCCCTTGGCTACTTACTTCCATGGTCATACCATTGATCTTGTCATTACCAAAATTACATCCCCTCCAGAATCTCCTTTTCAAGAATCTTGCCTTCCACCCACCACTGTCTCTTATCTTTCTAACTCATTCTCTTAAGCACTCCGACTCTGACAATTCTCTGCCCCCACCAGGACTTCAATTCATTGATCCTACCACTTGCACTGTCCCTCACTCTTTTGTCCATATTTCCCCTCTTTTATCCAGTTCAAGTGTCATGGTGTGTTATTGCAATCACTCCCTTGCCCCTCTCTTGCATCATTATACTCCCCTGGCAAAACCCCGACCCTAGTTAAATGTAACTCTGCCTACTTCACACATGCGCCTGTGCAGCTGAATGTTCCTAAAGAAAAACACAAAGCTATGCAGGTTGATATCACTATAATCCAATGCCTGGTGGACCTATGATGCTATCACACAATCTTTATCAACTTCTTTAGTTCATTCACTTGCTTACTCTGCTGTCTAGGAGATGACTTTTTCATATCTTCTTTCTCTTACACCTTCAGCACATTCTCCTTGGTTTCATTCTTAGCTGATGTCCTCACTTTCTATTTCACTGAGAAAATAGAAGCAATCATAAAAGAACTTTATAAGCTCTTGCCACCACTTCTGCCTACCCATTTTCATCTGTGCCATATACTCTGTTACTTTCGATGAACTCTTGTGTTCTCATCTAAGGCCAGCCCCTCCACTTGTGCTGTGATCCTTCTGCTCTCACCTACATCTCTCTAGCCACTCTTTCCCTTCTCTCTTTTTCATCATCTTTGTTCCTGTCTACTGTTTTCTTCCTGTCAGTTTACAAATAGTCTATAATTTCTTTCATTTTAAAAATGACTCCACATTCCTTCGATATGCTTCATACCTTCATAGCAAAACTCCTCAAAAGAGTTGTCTATACCCGATATTTCTCCTTCCTCCTATTCTCTCTTGAACATGCTCCAGTTATGCTGTTCCCATCATTTCACTAAAATTACTGTACCAATGAGTTCCACATCAATAAATCTAGTGATCAGTTCTCAGTCTTCATCTTGGTTGACCAGTCAGCAGCATTTGACACAGTTGATGGCTCCTTCCTCTGTGAGACACTTTATTCACACTCTCCTGCCTCTCCTCCTATTTTGCTGAATACGCCTTCCCTCTTCTTCTGCTGAGTTCTCTTTATCTCCCCATCCTCTAAACAGTGGAGTACCCTTGGGAATATTCCTCTGATCTCTTGTCTTTTATGCTCACTTATGGGCTCATGATGATCATAAAATTTACACCCCAGCCTGGAACTCTTCCCTGAATTTCAGGCTCATATCCAACTGTTTCCATGCCATCTCTAGTTGGATATCTAATATATATCTCAAATTTACCAAACTCTCCATCTTTGCACTGCCAATTTATAGCTTCCACTGTTTACTCATCTAAGTATATGGTAATATTTTCCTTCTAGTTGGCTCAGGTCAAAAATTTTGGAGTTATTCTGGACTTTTTTCGTTTTTCTTTTTTCTCATACTCCAAATACAAGTTCCAAATGTGAGAAAGAATCTGTTCTGTAATTTGGAAGGTAAAATGTTGATACAACAATTGTGAAGACCATGATGGAAAGGTATAGAGGTTACCCATTTGATGCAGCAATCATGCTACTAGATATTTACCTAAATGAATTGAAAGTTTATGTTGACACAAAAACATGCACATGGATGTTTATAACAGCTTTATCCAAAATTGCCAGAACTTAGAATCAATGAAGATGTCCTTCAGTAGGCGATGAATAAACTGCTCTATCCAAACAATGGAATATTATTCAGCAGTAAAAAGAAATGAGCTATCAAGCCATGAAAAGACATGGAGGAACCTTACAAATGCATATTACTAAGTGAAAGAAGCCAATCTGAAAAGGCTCCATCTGTATGATTCCAATTATATGACATTTTTGAAAAGGCAAACTATGTAAAAATATCAGTAGTTGCCATGGTTAGAGAAGAAGAAGGAATGAATAGGAGCGCAGTGAAACTATTCTGTATGATGTTCTATTGGTGGACATATGTCATTATCCATTTGTCAAAACCCATAGAATGTACAACATCAAGAGTGAACGCTAATGCAAACTATGCACTTTGGGTGATGATGTGTCAGTTCAGGTTTATTGATTGTAACAAATGTATGACTCTGGTGTGGGATATTGCTGGTAGGGGAGGCTGTGCACATGTCGGGTAAGGGAGGATGTGGGAACTCTCTGTACTTTCTGCTCAGTTTTGCTGTGAACCTAAAACTGCTCTAAAAATAAAGTCTATTTAAAAAGAAGGAAGGAAAGAAGCAAACTTAGAGGAATAGAGGAAACATACTTCAGAAACCAGATGAAAACTTGAAAAAAAATGTTATATTTAATAGCTTCAGAGAACTAAAAGAATATATTGCATTCTTGAAACAAGAATAAGAAATTATTAAAAGGGTAAATTCAGAGAACACAAGTCCTGGAAGCTAAAAATAAAATTTTAAAATAATCTAGTAGTTGGATTGAAAGAGTTAAGGACATTTCCTAGGGAAGAAACAAGACAAGGAGCTTGAGAATGGGAGAGAAAATATAAGAAAACTAGAGGATCAGCCCAGGGGCTTAGTGTGTAAATAATAGGAATTCCACAAAGAGAGAAGAGAAAAAATGGGAGGAAAGAAAATTATCAACAGAATAATACTAGAAAAGTTGTGTAACTGAAGGAAATTAGTTTCCAGATTGAAAAAATTCTTCGTAGTATGCAATATGATAATTGTAAAAGAATTCACACCAAGACACATCATTGTGAAAAATCAGAAACCCAGTTATAAAGAGAATATCATAAAAACTTTCAGAGACAAGAAACAAACAAAAAATTCTCATACAAAGAATAAAAGACTAAAATGGAAAAAGACTTGCCAGGAGCAATACTATAAATTAGAAGACTATAAAATAATACCTGCAGAATTCTTGGGGAAAATGACTTTAACATAGAATTCTATACCCAGCCAAACTCATTTAGATGTAAAGATAGAATAATGACATTTTCATACATGTAAGGATTCCAAAAAATTATCTCCCATGCATCCTTACTTAGTGAGCAATGGAGGATGCCATTTACCAAAGGTAGGAAGGAACAAAGAAACAGGGAATTTAGCATAGGAGAGAAAGAAAGGGAATTCCCAGGACAACAACTGAGCAGCAGGTCTAAGAGCCACCTCCAGATTAGGGTAGTTCTTTTCACAAAGGCACAGTCAGCTCTCCAGGCCATGCTTGCCCTCAGGGTTGTGTTCAGGATGGAAACCCTTTTCTTTTTCTTCTGGCTGTTGCAGAAGTGTAAGAATCAAATAGTGGGAAATTGAAATAAGGTATTAGCAAACAGAATAAAAGAAACAGGTTAAGGAATGTGACGAAGTTAGAATTGAAGGGGGCTGATACCTGGCTGAATGTGGAGAGTGAGGGAGAAGGAAATGTCTAAGGATATCTCCCAGATTTCTGGCTTGGGCCACTGCGTTAATGATAGTGTCATTAATAGAGAGAAGAATTCAGCAGGAGGTGTTGGTTCAAAATAAAATAGTTTGGTCTTGCATAAGTGGGCTTGGAAGTATAAAGTTTCAAGAGGGACAGGTCCTAGAACTGAAGCCCGAGATAGAGGTTCATTCGTTCATTCAGTATTCTTCTATCTCTTAGGAATACAGAGATGGATACAACTCACTTTCTTCCCTAAAGAAGCTCATAGTGTAGTAGGGGAGACAAATATATAAGCAAATAATTTATATCATAGTGTGGTAAGTGTAGCAATTTAAACATGTGCAAAGTACAGTGATAGCTCTGAGGTGGGAGTGATTTGCCTTGTCTGGGTTAGGGAGTGAGGCTCAGAAACATTCCTGGAGGACTGAGCTGAGAAGCAATTTGACTAGCAGACAAAGCAAGAGAGTATTCTAGCCTATACAAGGGTACAAAGACATATGCTGCATATTTTATTCAAGGTACCATAATAGTTTATTATTATTAGCGTATAAGATACAAAGGAGAAAATGAAACTGAAGAGAGAGACTGAAGTGTCAGATCCTACGGAATCTGGCGTTTTTTACTGAGGCAGTGAGAAGCAACCAAGGTGGTTCAAAGGAGTCAAGGTAGTTACTGGGATTCTCTGCTTGTTACTTCCAAAGAGGATTTTGGTCCTTCCTAGAGCCCACTGAGGAAGCTAAGATAGTCCCTTATCTTCCTCTTCCTAAAGGAGGATTAGAATTCTTTTATGAGGATTTTAATTTTTAGTAATGATGAGGAAATAAACAAAGGGTAAAATGGCCCCCTTGTGCTCCCAATTTTGTTTTTTTACTTTAACCCTCTAGAGCAGTGATTCTCAACACTATCTATTGCAACACCTTACTTTTATTAAAAAAAGTCAAATACTCCCTTTCCTATCTGAAATGAAATTCCTCTAGGTGTTATCACCTACTGGTAGTGGGCTGAATAATGGCTCCCCAAAATTTGGCCATATCCTAATCCTGGAACCTGTGAATGTTACCTTATATGGCAAAAAAGGACTTTGCAGGTGTAATTAAGTTAAGGATGTTGAGGTGGGGAGATTGTCCTGGTGGATTGTAAACGCAGTCACATGTATCACTGAGGGAGCTCACAGGCAGAAGAGAAGGTAGTGTGACCACAGAGGCAGAGATAAGAGGGATGTAGCCACAAATCAAGGTATACCAGCCGTCACCAGAAGCTGGACGAGGCAAGGAATGGATTATCTTGAGAGCCTCTGGAGGGAGTGTGGCCCTGCTGACAGCTTGCTTTTGACACAGTTAAACTGATTTTGGATTTCTGGCCTCCAGAACTTAGAGATAAATTTCTGTTAAGTCACCAAGTTTGGGATAATTTGTCATAGCAACCATAGGAAACTAATACACTGCAGTCATGTGCCGCATAACAACATTTTGGTCTACGACAGACCACATATATGATGGTGGTCCCGTACGGTTATAATGGAGCTGAAAATTACTATCACCTAGTAACGTTGTAACATTATAGCACAATGCATTACTCACGTATTTGTGGTGATGCTGGGGCAAATCTTCAGGTCCATTCAGGAGGTATTCCAGAAGAAGGCATTGTTGTTATAGGAGATGACAGCTCCATGTGCGTTATTGCCCCTGAAGACCTTCCAGTGGGACGAGATGTGGAGGTGGAAGACGGTGATATTGATGATCCTGACCTGGTTTAGGCCTAGGCTAATGTGTGTGTTTGTGTCTTAGGTTTTTTTTGAGGAAGATTAGCCCTGAGCTAACTACTGCCAGTCCTCCTCTTTTTTGCTGAGGAAGCCTGGCCCAGAGCTAACATCTGTGCCCATCTTCCTCTACTTTATATGTGGGATGCCTACCACAGCATGGCATGCCCAGCAGTGCCGTGTCCGCACCCGGGATCTGAACCAGCGAACCCTGGGCCACCAAGAAGCAGAACGTGCGAACTTAACCGCTGTGCCACCGTGCCGGCCCCTGTGTCTTAGTTTTTAACAATAAGTTTCTAAGGTTAAAAAAATAAAATAAAAAATTTCAAAAATAGAAAAAGCTTATAGAACAAGGATATAAAGAAAGAAAATATTTTGTACAGCTTTACAATGTGTTTGTGTTTTAGTCTGTGTTATTTCAAGAGTCAAAAAATTTAAAAAAATTTAAAAGTTTATAAAGTAAAAAAGTTATGGTAAGCTAAGGTTAATTTATTATTGAGGAGGGGAAAATCTTTTTAATAAATGGAGTGTGGCCTCAGTGTGCAGTGTTGATAAAGTCTACAGCAGTGACAGTAACGTCCTAGGCCTTCTCATTCACTCCCCACTCACTCAGAGACTCACCCGGAGCAACTTCCTGTCCTGCAGGCTCCATTCACGGTAAGTGCCCTATACAGGTGTACCATTTTTATCTTTTATGCCGTATTTTTACTATACCTTTTCTATGTTTAGATATGTTTAGATACACAAATACTACAGTTGCCTGCAGTGTTCAGTACATGCTGTTCAGGTTTGTAGCTTAGGAGCAATAAGCTGTAGCATATAGCCTGGGTGTCTAGTAGGCTATACCGTCTGGGCTTGTGTAAGTACACTCTATGATGTTCGCGCAATGACGAAATCACCTCACAAGACTTTTCTCAGAACGTAGCCCTGTCGTTAAGTGACGCATGACTGTGCTTATACATAATATTATGTCATATAGTAAAATAAAGGAGAAACAAAGACAAATTAAATGCTGTTGGTGATGTGATTTTCCTCAAGGCAAACAATTTTTGGCAAAGTTCAAAACAAAACAAAACCTGCATTTGCATGGTCATTGTATTCCTAGAAAATTTTAATGTGTATTTAAACCATTAACCATTGTTTTCTCAGTATCTACCAAACTGTGCTTGACACACAGAAGGTATTTAATAAAAGCTGGATACGTGGGTCACAAATGGGTGGATGCATTAGAGCTACAGAGGGATTCTATCTTAAAAGTTCTGAAGTCAAAAAGCAAGGCAAAAATTACATAAAGTCAAAATTGCCTTTGAAAATTTCTTATGTAGTTTATAAAATAGAGTGTTCAACATTTACATGACATGTTGGACACTAACGTATTCTTTCTTAATAAAGCTGAGAGCTTTTTGTTTTGCCCAGCCTTGATGTGGGCTCCATATAAGGAGAGGGATTGCTTTAGGGTCATGATGAATCCCATTCAGCACTGTGAGATGCTGTCACTGGGAGAGCACATAAGAACTGAAACCGACTGAAAGAGTCGATTCCCATCTCCCATCCCAGTGCTCACTGAGCATTTGCTTGTTGTTTGGAATGGTAAGTGGCCTGTCCAGCTATTTCTATGTTCATCTCTTTCTTTTCTGGGTGAGTGAGGCTAGTCCAATAGACCCACAGTTTATTAAGTGGGATGATGACGTGACTTCATTTTCACTGGATTGGTGTTCTTGTCTCATCCTTTTTGCTAATGAATAGCTCTCAATTGGGCTTGATTTTTCTCTCCCACAGGCATTTGGCAATGTCTAGAGACATTTCTGGTTGTCACAGCTGAGAATGTGGGGGGCTAAGGTAATACTGGCATCTAGTGGGTAAAAGCCATGGATCTGCTAAACATCCTGCAGTGCACAGAACAGCCCCCACTGCAAAGAATTATCCATGCCAAAGAGGTCGGTGGTGGCAAAGTTGAGAACCGCTGGGCTAGACTGTGCGCTCTGCTCATGTAGCAGTTCCCTCATATGGTTCGCCTTGACGTTAGAGTAAGTGCTGCCTGTAGCAGAAGCTGAGCTTTTTCTCTTGGGCTGCAGGGGAGGAGAGGGGTGAGTCTCTGCAGGGTTAAACATATCTTTAAGTTAACCTCCTCTTTTATTTTTATCAAAAGTAATATATGGTCACACACGTGTGTGTGTGCACGCACGCACTTGTGCAGCAGGGCTTGGAGGAGTTCCCAGCCCATTCTTACCCGCTTCTGGTTTCATTCCCAGAGTTAGCACCGTTTAGAGTTTTTGTTTTTAACTCTTTTGGTGGTTATCTTCCTAAGTCTAAATAATATTCTTCTACTGTTATTTATTGATTTAAGAGATTATCTGTTGACACTTCATTCTGAAGGGTGAGGAGTTAGCTTAAGAACACTAATCCTCCTTTCCCCCCTGTAATTTTCATTAGTTTATATTAAATAGTTCTTTCATTGATTATTTTGTAACTCTAAATAATACACTTAAACCTTTATTTTTGTTCCATGGACTTTAGACAGTGTCTCTTGACTCTCTGCTATGTTATATGATATTAGTGTTCCTATCCTTTCTTTCACCTGTCCTCTTCCTATTTCCCGTAGTGTTTCTGCTGTACCCTTACATTGTCCAGGTTGACAGTATTTACTTTCTGTTTTGTAATCATATTTAAGTCATTCATGTTTTACCTATAAATTGAGTCTGAAAGTTGAAAACTGAGTAACATTTATAGGATATTACTATGTAAGTGTTGTTCACTGCAGAGCCAAGCAGTATACTGGGATCCAAGAAGTTTCTCTATGCATGCAATATCACAGCCTTTGTGTCATTTACATGGAGAATGTTCCTAGTATTCTAGCATTCTATTTTCTTTTACTGCATTGAGTGCTCTAAAGTCACGCCACATTTAGTTGGTAAACTTACATTTAAATACATGTTAAGAAAGATCAGACATGGCAATACAATTGCATAGTAGACTTTGGATAAATGAATGACCTGCACAGCACTATTAGGGAGAAAAAAGGCGAGAGGAAAATGATGGAAAACAGAAGAAGGAAAAGAATTTCAAAATAATAAGGGTGCATTCCAAATGGCCAACTTTCTGAGAGTTGAACTGTGTTTGAATAACTCATGTCCCTCAGTCTAGATCCAAAGATAATATTGCTGCTGGTGAAACTTGGGCTTTGTACTATAACCAGAGTTTATTAATTGTCCTATTTCATTGAGGGAAAAATGCAAAGTAGACAGAACACTGGAGTAACTAGCTGGAAATATTCCACTACTTCATGGGAAGCAACTTTTTAAATGATTCCTGTGGAGGCCAAACTCTTGGTCTAGCCAAAATAGCACTAAAGTGTGCCTTGATGGTATATTAAAGAAGAAATTTTTCCCCAGTTTACTTTATTAGGATTTACAGCCTTTCTGCCCCCTCAAAAACAGAGGATTGATTTCTTTAATATCAAAAAATAATTTCCTAAAATAGATTGCTAATGACTGCTTTCAGTTATTTATTTAAGGAGGATTGTGCCAAGTACTGCTTGTATGAATTCCTGTAAAAGACTGAATTAATTTCATAATTAATGTTATTCCTGTTCTGGAGGAATATGCTATTAATGTGGCTGGTCATCACCACATCTTGTTTTAATATCTTTCAAGACATCTTTCACTTTATAAATAAGGTATTAAAACATCGATCATCTGAAAGAGCAGGAAAAATGTCCCTTTTTAGTAGACCAAGTGATATTTAAGTTACTAAACACCAGGGAAGTTAAAAATTGTAGCTTAAATAAATCCTATCAAATATTTGATGGAGGAAACAGAACTATTCAAGTGATAAGGTTTTTAAAAGTAAAGTTTCACTACCCCATTATAGTCATTATAGAATATTTGAACCCCTCCCCAAAAAAATGGAGAAAAAGAAAGAAGACTGCACAATCATTGTTACTGTTGGTTTTTAATTCATTCCACTCTTGTATTTTTACTCTATAGATTATATTCGAATGCTATTTTTTTATCTAATATTGCCTTTTTAATGTTATTATAAACATAGTTTTTTGTTTTTTTTTTTTAAAGATTTTATTTTTCCTTTTTCTCCCCAAAGCCCCCCGGTACATAGTTGTGTATTTTTAGTTGTGGGTCCTTCTAGCTGTGGCATGTGGGATGCCGCCTCAGCATGGCCTGATGGAGCGGTGCCATGTCTGCACCCAGGATTCGAACTGGTGAAACCCTGGGCTCCCGAAGCAGAGCGCATGAACTTAACCACTCAGCCACGGGGCCGGCCCCTATAAACACAGTTTTTAGTGGCTACATATTATTCTGTCAGGTATATTTACCATAATTTTACTTTACTCAACCAATGTTGAACATTTAGGTAGTTTTTTTCCAATGTAAATAATGCATGATGAGTATCTTTGCATATAATGATTTCTCTGATTTAGTTTTATTTCCTAATATGCAAGCTCCTAGGGGTCAATTGTTATAAATATTTTAAAGTTTCAGTGGTCAAATTGCATTCCAAAAGTCAGTACCAGATTATACTGTTACTGGCATCTTATTTGCCCAAATGACAGAATAGAACTTTGAAAGTATTTCATGAGTTGCTTTTGGAATGTCAAGATGATCCAGAAAACCATTGAAAAGTGAATATGTGAAGATAAAGCATTTGGCTGACTGTGTGCATATTTTAGTAAAGCCTCGATGTTAAGCCAGAAGCCATGATTCATATTCCTGATGATCTCAGACATGGAAAAGTACTTCTAATTTCTACAACATAAAAGAAGTATGAGAGGGACAGAACTGAAGGACTAGCCAGACTTGCTGACATGAGACAGAGTTAGGATTTGGACATTATACTCAGTCTTCACTTAAAAGTCTAGGCCTTTTTCACTCTGGATTTGGGAATTTGCTGTGTTTAGAGAGATTTTTATAAAACTAGAAAATAATGGAGAACAAGTTTGAGATTGCTGAAAGTATGCCAGTCTTGTCAGAAGTTGCAATTACAACTATCTTCGTTAAGCTGTTAGTTTGATTATATTTTCTGGAATAATTAAGGTTATGTTCTAATTAAAAAAGTAAGAATAAATGTTTAGCTTATTTAAATTTAGATAATTGAAATGCCAGTTCTTTTTGGACTCTTTCAATATTATGATTTTGCTTAAGGAAAAGTTACTAGCTTTTCATGTTTACCAAATATACAATCTATACTTGTTTTCTGCTGTTTAAAAGTAAACTTCTTTTTTTGAAGATTGGCACCTGAGCTAACAACTGTTGCCAATCTTCTTTTTTGTTTTTTTTTCTGCTTTATCTCCCCAAACCCCCCAGTACATAGTTGCAGGTCCTTCTAGTTGTGGCATGTGGGACGCCACCTCACTGTGGCCTGATGAGCCATGCCATGTCCGCGCCCAGGATCTGAACCGGCGAAACCCTGGGCCGCCGCAGCGGAGCGTGCAAACTTAACTGCTCGGCCACGGGGCTGGCCCCTAAGCATAGTTAAACTTTTTGATGAATATTATCTTGATAACTTCTCACTGACTGAGAAACTGATGCAAAATAGATCACTTTAAAGGCAAGTTATTTCATACATTCCCATATGTAACACTGAAGAGCCTCCTTACTTTAAATTCTTGGGAGGCAATGTTTTCTTAGGAAAGAACAGACAAATTTAACTGTAATATTAGAGAAGGATGCTAAAAATGAACAATGATGTTCCTTTGATCTCATGCCTCATAGTAACAGACCTCGTCTGGAAACTCGGTTCGTATACGCATAGTAGGTAATAAAATTACCTTCTCAGTGTCAAATTAGATAGAAGCTAACATTTAGAGAATTTTCTGGTTTAGTATATATACCAAGGCTTTGGAATGCTAAATACGAAGAATTGTGCCCCTATACAACATTATCACTTAATTATGTTTAGGAATATTAAAACAAACTAGTAAATAGTTATTGATTAAAGTAATTATTAATTTTTTTGATGACATTCACTTTAGAATATGTGAATTTGGAAAAAAATTTTTAGCAATTCACATAGAAGGAAAAAATTCCAGTTTTTACTTTTGTAACTCTGCTTTTTAATTTTATGTTCTAAAATATATCCAAAATCTATCCCTGTAAGATTATTATTGATGTCTTTCATTGTTAAAGCATAAATGTTCATACTTATAATCAAATTATATATCCCAAATTCAAAACTAAGTTGTCCTTGTCTGCTGTGTTTAGTAGTGTATAAATACATTTTAAAAAATGGTTGTATCATCCAAAAAGTTTCTAACTTCTTTGATCAAGTTTGTTAATGGATTAGAGTTAAAATTTTAAATGTATACTTGGCAAAAAAATAGGTAAATTTTCTTAATTAGTAAAAGTTATCTTTTCAGCATTTCACTGTTTTCTTTCTGACCTTGTAGTTATAACATGTAAAGACCATATATGGTTTAAAAATGTGGAGTTTTTTGTTAATTTAGTGGCAGTTTAAAGAAAACTCATGTGTGTCTTGAGAAGATATATTAAACTTGCGTTAAGAAATGATGAGCGTCGACTCAATAGGAGATGTGTGTTGCTATACCAAGCCTTAGTATCTACTGGTCAGCTTTTTCTTAGTATAAGTACTGTAAGGTTAAGCACTTTTCAAACTATAGGATTATGTGAATGTTTTTCTCTTATTTTTACCAGTGGCATCACTAGAATGAAAACGTAATTTCATACTCTTATGATGAAAAAAGAAAATGTATGCCCTATTAATTTGGGGATAAAGGTATTGTTTCTATCATGAACACATTATCATCATCCTAGGTAGCCTGGAAAAGTGAATGTCTCTGACACTATGATACAACTTTCATACTTTATCTAACTTTGTGCAGTTTTCAGAAACTATTGCCAATGAAAACTTAGATTTCACTGTTTAGTGAGAAGTGGGGTTGTTCTTGAGTAATTATTGCATTTGAATTAATGCAGCTTGAGTGGTTATTAGACAGCCTTGGGATTTGCTAAGCTCTACTTATTCTAAGAGGACTCTATCGTTACAGACCAAATGTCTTCAGAAGTTTCCCCCAAAAGTGGTTACTTCTGCTTTAAATTTAATGTGACCATCCAATAGCTATAAGGTAGTAATGGAGTAGCTTTCTTTCCTTTAAGACCTGGCACACAAATGGTTTTGTGTAAAAGTGAAAATTATCATTTCTTTTAACAGCTGTGACATCTTATGAAGATCTTGGACTCTTCGCATTTGGATTACCTGGAAAGGTAATTTTTTAAATTTCTCCTCACTGTCCAAATTCCAGAGGAGCATTTTTTCCTTCTGTTTCCAGTTAAAAGAGACAAGTATATATAAGAGAAGGAAATTAGAAGGAATAAAAGGAAACTAAAGTGAAGAAAGACAGAATGATGGGAACAGGAAGAGAAAGAGAAGAAATATTTCTATACATGTTTCCTAAAAATGCATCGTAAATTTAACTTAACACTTAAATCTTTTAGTATTTTTCACCCTAACAAAGGAGAGCAATGACTTGAATAATTTTAAAACAGTAACAATGGCCTGTTTTAAGTTTTCCTTCTTAATTTTAATTATAGTCTCTGAGTAAATCTTCGGAAAGACAGTAGAAGAAAGCAGCATAGAATTAAAATTATAGCATGACTCTTTACAAAACCGATAATTAGAAGATCATATCATTTAAGAGCTGAACAGTGCTAAAAGATTATCTAGATATCCCCTCATTTCTAGGTGAGGAAATTAAGGCCCAGAGAAATGAAGGGCCCTGTTCGTCCACGGTTACGTAAAGCAGGTACTATATCGCAGGACTCCAGACTCTCAATCTACTGCTTTTCCTCCTCAGAATAAGAGAAATAACAGCAGTATTTATTGGGCATTCATTTGTGATAGGCAGACTAAACTGATTTAAGAGGTAGGAAGAATACTGTCTTCTTCCACAAATCATCAGAAGGTAATATTATTGTTAGTGCTGTGATACTTTGTTATTTCTGAAGAACTATCCTACTTCTAAAACCCATTTGCATGTTGGTTCCAAACAGAACTTTTTCTTTTCATTTGTGAATCTGTTGTTCGTGGGATTTGTTCTAGTAGAGGTGGGCCTGAACAGTGATCTATTCCCAATCTATGTAGGACTGCATGATCCTAGATAGCTAGTCAGCTCCAGACATACCTTGGGGGTGCAGATCCACCAAGATTTGACTGATCTAAAGGCACAAGTGGAAGCAGAATATTTAAACATTTCCTCTGAGTACATTTGATTACCAAGAATGGATAAAGTGCTATCTTGAGTTTCCTAGGAATCTCATCAAAGATCACAAGCTAGCAAGCCTGCAGGCTGAACTTAGTCCTCAGGTATATTTTGTTTGGCTCAAATCTTGGTATTTTTAACTGATTGCCAACAAAGAGTTATAAAATTTTGAAACAGTTCAATTTCTGACTTTCCTTGAAAAATCAGAAGATCTAGTTACATTGGATCCACATTCTTACATGCCAGCAACTGGCCAGAGCTGAGTAGCAGCTGCCCCATTTTGAAAGGAGAGTTCTCCAATATACTAGAGTCTTTACTACCTCCTATTGTCTTACACTCAGCTCACTTCATACTATTGAATTTGAAACATTTTGCGTAAATTTTCAGATCTGAGAATATGTGGGCTCTAGAGTTTTTGCTCTAGACTTTATTAATCCCTGGGACAGGGATGTTCAAAGGCTTGGTGTAAGCCAAGCTGATAAATTCAGAAGACTCTATCATTTCCTTTTATGCAATACAGCATTGGCACAGCACACCTCAAGCTGTCTCAGTCTACCTACTAAAGTAATGTGGTAAAACCAGTAAAAAAGGGAGAATGAGACCAGATAGATTCAATTTCAACTTTTTGATACTTTGATAATCATCAGTTACCAGCTTTTTAACACTTAATAACTGTTTAAGAGAGACTGCCAAGAAAACTTGCAAAAGTATTCTTTATAGTAACCATGGAACTATTAAAGAAAGGCTTTTTATGTGATGATTATTAGTTTTATGTATTACAAGTGGCTGGCAAAATTTATTCTTTCCAATTTCTCTTCTCTTGACTTCTGCATCTTTTTGATAGTAATGGTTATTGGATTTTAATAAAATACTTATCCTTTTATAGTATTTCCCCTTCATCTTCTGAATACATTTGTTCTTTTATAGGTGGTGGTGGCAGGCACCATAGTAATTCAGAATGTTGGAGGTAAGCAGTTGAAAGTGCACCGCTTGCACATAGATATTATAGAAATGATTACCTTCCTCTCGGTCTAGCTGGGAACTTGAACCTCTGTAGACATAGGTATCTTCAGAAACCCTGTGTGTTGTCCTCATTACTCTTTTTTCAGGTCCTTTTTAGCAGCCCTTATAGGACAGTAACTTCTAAATTCAGTTCCAGCTAAGCCCTTGATTTCAGTCTCGTTATTAGGTCGGCAGCACACTGCTAAAGCATTGGCTCACTGTGCTTGTGACAGTGGTGAGGGACAGCCTGGAAAAATTCTCCAGGTTATTCTAAAATATTTCCCCTCTACTTTTGTCCTAATCACTCCCGTTGGCAGATACTGCTTTAGAGAGCATGATGTTCTGCGGGCTGTGAACAATCAGGTGTGGACAAGCAGTGTCCTTTTGTAACCAAGAAGTTAAAAATGACCAAGCAGTTTAAAAAATAAACAAACCTGAGACAAATAAGCATTCTCACATATATCTTTTGTTCCCATTATCAAGAACCACATGGAAATAAAAATTACTGTTAATTATAGAGTATTATTGACTGAATGTAATAAACATTTAAATCTGAAATATGGGAATCATGTTTGTAGGTGTTGTAAAGAAGTTAATGGTGAACAGTGTCTTAATTTTCTTTTACCATTGACTGGAGTGCTAAATAAATCCTTAGTCTGAAGGAAAATTCACAGAGAAGGTTGACATGCGCTCGGATCTTAGACAAGATTGTATGGTCAGGGGAAATTTTAATCTTATTTCTTACATGTAACAGTTCAAAATAATTTAAAGATGACAGCTTTAATAAAGTTTAACTCTGATTCTCAAGAGATCTGAGGTATTTCACTTTAAGTATTGTTCAACCAAATTCTATCTTTGAAGGGTTTCTTGGTCAAGGAAAAAATTAACATTCCAACTATAAATTGTACCTGCTATTGTTTTGAAATCCTGAACATTCATGTTTTAATTCTTTGAATTTTCATGGGAAAAAAATGCTATCGAATGAGAAGAAGGCTTTCTTGGATGCCATACCAAATAATTTCCTTCTAACACACACTACTTCACCCTTCACACTGGAAGTCAGTAACCACTCTCTTCCTTAATCTATATAAATGCCGTTGATTTTAAGATCTGCTTTGTAATAATTTATTTTATTTTAGCAAATAAATATTGCTTAAATGTGCACTCATAATATCTCTAATATGAATGCATATTTTTATATTTTCAATCCCTCTCTATATGATTACTGAGAACCATCACATTTTGTTTAGATTAGGTTGAACTGTTTTTTAGTAGTTTATGTAGAATTTTCAATCCAGGAATTTTGATCCAAATATGTGACCCTAGCAAAATGCTGCTGTTGTATTCTGTGTACCCTTCACCCTGATCCCTTCCTTCTCTAATCTAGTGTATAACTATTATTGTACATGATTTTAGCACTTGGCTTTTATTAGATTAAAACTATCTCTGTGTATGCTTTTCTCCCCCACTATATTGTAAGCTGCTCCAAGGCAAGGATTGTGTCTCATTTCTCTTTGTACTCCCAGAACCTAGCATAATACCTGGGACTTGATAAACCTTTGTTGAACTGAATAGAGCTGCATGTGATTTGTATAAGCTATTTCCAAGTGCTTTTTAATATTCTAGATATATTTATCAAGAAGAAGAGAAAAGAAGACTGCTAAACTGATCACAGGCTTTAAATATTTGAAAAAGTGGACGTGAAATATAAAAATAGATACTAGACTAATTCGATATTGTTACAGAGAGCAGAACTGGTTCCAATGTAGAGTAGAAGTCTACAGTGAAGCTGGTTTGGGTTCATTTGGAATACCTTTGTGACTAAACTGTGATGACGAAGGTGGCCTACGCTCCTTTGAAAATGTCCCTTATCCCTGAAAAACATTCAAACAGAGTTGGTTAGTCATTTGTCAGAATGTTCTAGAAAGGATTCCTGCATTTGGTAATGGATGAATCATCAGTTTTCCCAACTCTAAGTTTGTTGATTTGCTTACTTTGTTTTGGAAACTTTTTTTAAAATAAAGTGACTTAGGAGCAGTCACAGCAGTTTTTAATGTCCCTCAAATTCAGAAAAGCTGGTAATATTTATTTAGCTTTTAGAATAATGTCCTCAGGATTTTCTTCACATTGGTTAAAAGTTTATTTATTGAGAACCCAGTCACTGAAACATTTTAAAGAGCTTTTTTCTTTTGTGCATAAATCATTCCTTTATTAAAATCATAGAATTGGAAACTTGCTCTTGTGAGCAGAATGCTGGGTTGAATGTCTACTCCAGTCTCTGCCATTGGGTAGGCATGTCTTGGGGGAATCCCCTCCCTCACTCTCTTGGCTTCAGTTTCCTCTTTGCTAAATTGGTGGGGGTAGGATGGGAAGCAGGGAACTTAAGGTCCCTTCCTACCTCAAAATTTGAATTCTAATTTGGCCATTTCAAAGGCATGTTAATTCTTTCAGAGCATTAAAATATTTTTATTACAGGAAAGTTCAGTGGGGGAGTTATACTTGTTTCAAAATATGATTTGGTCTTTTCTTATGCATCTTTACCAAGTCAGCAACTATTGCTCTCAAAGCTGTCGTAGATGCTGTTCTCTGTCAGAAAAGCAGAATCTCAGTTCTTAGAACTACCCTTTAGGGCAACTGCTGAGCCTCTGAATTTAGAGTCTAGGAACTCCAGCTTAAGAAGTAATTTCTTGATGGATATAAATTGGGTCTGTGGAAGTCCTAAACAGTTACTAGACCATGTATCCTTGAGAAGAAACAGCACACTTATTTGGGAGGATCTGTAATATGTTGTGCATATGATTGACTTAGTGTTACGTCTTCAAAATGGACTTTGACTTTTTTCCTCATTAATTGGAAATACGTTAGATATTTTTAAGATGATATGAAGTGTATAGCATCAGATTGAATTTCTACACTTTTTACCTTCTATCTGCATATAATGTGGTTCAGGTAGCATTTTTTGAAAGATGGAATGTTCGTTATTAGTGTAAATGGTCTGAGTTTTTGCAGTGATCATTTAGAACTGAAAAATAATATAGTAGATTCTATTTAGGTCAAGTGTTCTACTAGATACTTTAGTTACATAGCTCTTCAAGGTAGATGCTATTATCCTCATTTTACAGGGGAAGAGATCAGTGCTCAGAAGCGATAAGTAGCTCATTTACTACCTTTACCCCTTAGTAAAGCTCAAACCTCGCTCTGCCTGTCTGCTTCTAAAGCCTTTATTCTTTTTGCTATGATATAATAAATGTTTGAAAAGCTGTGAAAAGATTAAATGTTGAGGATTTTAAAAACTCCTTGGGGACAGAAACTATGTGTTTTCATAACTTGATCTAGTTTCTGGTAGAGGAACTCAATAAATAATATTTGTTGAATGAGACAATTTAAAAATTCTACTTAAAAGCCTAAGATTTTGCCTCAAAGAGGCAATTTTATATACCATATAAATGATGGAAAGAAACTTGAAAGCCCATAGCATGATTTATAGCTTAGAATTATATAAAAATTAAAAGGTTGAAAGTATTGGGGAAAGTTATATCTTATTTATGTAAAATAGACAAAATATTTTGAAATCTGTTTTCAGTTAGGTAATTATGTTTTAGATTAATGCTTCCTAACTCTTGTATTCTTTGTAACATTTAAACATTTCTCAGTTATCTTGGGATTCTATGCCCCTGGTGAATCTATGAGAAAAATGGAAGAAAAACCTTTAGAAACAAAATGAACATGAATTGCTCTTGATTGATATTTGTTACATGGATCTTTCCAGTGAAGACCCAGTTTATCACCTACATCTCCATATTCCATAAATCTAAGTAATTTGCTCATTCATTTATGTCCGTAGTACCTAGCACATAGGAGGCATTTAGTAATATTTGTTATAGGAATAAAGGAAGGAATAAGAGAAGGAGGGAAAGAAGGAAAAGCAAGTGACTTGGCTTAGTACTTCCTTAGGAGGAAAAAGAGTTAATCAACTGGGAAGAGAAGACCACTGAATATATGTGAACGTATTTTAGGAAAGAATCTACTGTCAGAACTTCACAGAAAATCTTTTTTTCCCAAGATCCAGTACCAAGTATTAGTCACAGGTCACTAATGTGGTCTAAGTCGATTGGAAAAATCCACTGTCTTTGAATAATCTCTAAACTTTATAATAGAAAAAAAATGTGACTCACTAAATTCAGCATTCTTATTCTAAAGTTATAGAAACCTTTGTCTTTGGGAAATGGAGAGCCATATAGTAAAATACTACTTCAAGGCGATTCCTGATCTCCTCCCAATGCTAATGATTTAGGGGCCTGAAATAGGCCAGAGCCAGAGATAGCCCCCAGCTGCCCATTTCCTCAAGAGCTGAGAGTCGTTGCTACTGGGACACGAAGTCAGAAAAGAGGTATCTGGAAGTTGTAATATTTAATGCAGTTACAGGGAAGAGAACTCTGACTTAGAGAGTTTGAATTTAGTGGACTACGAATAAAAGGATTAAGAACTGTAATAGCAAAAAAGTATAGATAGTTTCTACAAAGTTCTCTAACTGTGTTGCATTATGAGATCCATTTCCTAAAACCCAAGGTAAGTAGTTTCACACTCATTTGAACTCCTGAGATTGACCACTCAGAAGGCAAAAATATCCCTAGAAATCAAGCAGTAAACCCCACATATCATTAATCAAGCTAGAGAAAGTCCTATTAACTCTTACATCATAAAGTGAAGTTAATTGATGTTCTTTCTGGTTTCGTATCTTGCCCAACTCAAAAGGTAGAAAGGTGAGTGGCTGCTAGGAGTATATTAACTTCTTATTTTGCTCTTTTTTTTTTTTTTTTTTGAGGAAGACCAGCCCTGAGTTCACTACTGCCAGTCCTCCTCTTTTTGCTGAGGAAGCCTGGTCCTGAGCTAACATCCGTGCCCATCTTCCTCTACTTTTCATATGTGGGATGCCTACCATAGCATGGTGTGCCAAGCAGTGCCATGTCCGCACCCTGGATCCGAACTGGCAACCCCGGGCTGCTGAGACGCGGAACAGCGAACTTAATTGCTGCGCCACTGGGCGGGGCCCCTTATTTTGCTCTTATAAAATATGAAGGATCACTATGGATAGCATATTCTTTCCTTAGTTCTTTAAAGCCCCAGTTCTTTAAAGGAGATTGAAGATCGAATCGCTGCTACATATTGTGAAAGGAGCACTGTAAACATTATAGTAGTCTTACTGAAACCTCCTGAAAATTGCTAGAATGACCCAGATTTTCCGGTCTGATACAGTTCCCACAAAGCTTCCACTAGCTGCCCTGATCAACACCCTAATTTGGGAATGTAAGTTTTAAGCGAAACTCAGCAGCCCTTTTGTGTACTCCAGCAGCACAATTTCTAAATCTCGTAAACACAAAGGTGTAAATAAGATCATTTTCAGTTGAGAACTATAGAAGTCTCAAATTATCAGTTTTTCAAATTCATGGTTTAATTTTAGGTAAGATAGAATCTATTTGGTTTAATTTCTTCCTTTTTTTTTTTCTTTTGCTGGGTAGTGAAGTCTTTTAGACGTACATTCTAATTTACATTGTCTCCTGGGAAACTAGGATTGGGCATGCTGTTACAGCGCCATCTGCTGGTCAGCTCCTCTGTAGTCAAACTGCAGGTTTTTTGAGCCTGAACAGTGTTATCCAGAAATTCTAGAAAGCGCTGCCTTAGAAGAGGAGGGAGAGAGGAAATTTGGAAGGAGAATTTTTTTCACAAGTACTCCCTTTGACAAAATTTACCGGTAAAATGTCACTTCAAAAATATTTTGAATATAATGTATTTCCTAGGAATAATTTTTATTTAAGTTTAATTATATAATTTTTAGAGTAGTAAATATTCTGGTCACTTTTTATTCAGAATTTAAGATCTTGATAAATGATAAAACGAAGATATATGTTTTTCAGGGGTTATTGGGGGGAGGATTTCTCCATACATTTTAATATCCATTTGTGCACAAATTAGGGAAATGACATTGTTTTCAGAGTTTCAAAAAGTCCTATTTTAAAAGGAGAGGTTGTGTTGTGTACCGTTTTGAGTGGGAACAGACTTTCATTGGTACTGGACGTTTAGTAGGAACATCAAGTTAATAAGACACACTGAATGTAGTAAACCAGTTGCTATCAGTGACTAAAAACACGTTTGAAGTAAAATTGAATCTCTCTTAGACGAAAGGCAAACTTGTATTTCCTCCCGTGGCACATCTCTTTAGGACTGGCTGACTGATCTTTTAAGAAGTTGCTGAACTTCCTCCAAGGGCTAAAAGCGAATTCTGTCTTTAAAATAGCTGTCCCGTAATCTCATCTTCATATATGTATTTTGAGTATTTAACAAAAGGGATAATTACTTTTTGTAAACTAATGGCTTGTTAGGCCCAAACTCCAATTGAGGTTTTGTCTGTTTTTGTTTTTTTAGGGAGTTCTGAGAAAAATAGTCCATAACAGTACAGGATTTGTGGGAAGAGAGATTGGTTTTTGTTTTAATTTTTTTAGATTTTGGTGTAATGTTACTATCTCAAATATGTGAGTATAGGAAACTTTCTCTTCTGAACTACACTCATAGCTGTAAATGCAGTAGAATCATAGTGGTAGATGCAGGGGGTCCTTTCATGAAACTCCTCCGCTTGTCTGAGGAATCTTGGGCTAATCACTTTGCCACACCACCTACAAACTTGAAATGAATTACATTGAAAGTACAACTCAAAGTGAAATGAACATTATAAGTGTTTTTAAAAGCTTCTAATTAGTGTTCTGTGTTGTAGAAATTATTTACTTTGAACCCAGCTGTTAAACTCAGCATTCAGAAGCAATTTGTTGTTTAAATGCTGGTGAAAAAAGAGTAATTCTGGGCAGTGGTCCTTTTGATAGACTTTCCTTATTTTTCTTTGCTGTGGTGGATTTCTTCCTCACTTTCCCATAGCATAGTAGTTAATAATGCACATTTCTCAAGCCTGACGGGCTATTTCTACTATTGCTAGCTTGGGCAAGTTACTCTTTGTGCCTCTATTTCTTCATCTGTGAACTAAATAATATCTACCTCACAGGTTTGTGGTGAAGGTGAAATGAGGAAATAACTTGTAAATCTCTTGGAACACTGTCGAGCATCTAACAGGCATCCAAAACACCAAATGTTCGCTGTCCTCATAGTTCTCCCACAGAGCCCTTTCCCTTTTCTGTTTCTGACATTTCTCCCCTCAACCGCCATGCTCCCAATTCATGTGTTTCTCTTTACGATTAAATCAACCAATATTAATACCTTACTACTTGCTATTACCTAATCAAATTTTACCCTATTTTAGTCATTTCTTAATATAACAGTTGCTTCTCCACATGGTTTTTAAAGAATACTTTCAACTTCTGTGTTCTGATTAAGTTGACAGAATTTTTTATTTCCTTCCCAGCACAGTTTCTGTTACATGAGGTCTATTAGCTATGTTTAAAGTGAAAGAGAAAAGAATACCTGTTTCGTTAATGTGGTGAAACTAAATGATTTGTAGTGGCTGAATACCCGTCATTAAGATATGTCTTCTAGTACTAGTTCTGGCTTTGCTGGTTTGGAGGCCAGAACCACTTAACTGTGACCATGGCTCTTATGGATGGCCCTGTTACAGCTATTAATTTAGAGTACAACATGGTGTGTGTTGTATTAGGAGTCTGTGCTATGTATCGATGTCAGCAAAAATCATTTACAAATTCTTGCTTATGACCTGTCTCTAAGATGTCTTTAAACACTTCCTTATGCTATTAATAGAAGACATGAGACAAAAGGTGTGACAGGCAGCTATTTGATCTAGTGAACCTTTTGGTTAAAAACAGTGGATATTTGAGCTCTCCTGTTGATATTATATATTTAAAACTTTTCCAACTTATTTTATTGAACTGATTATTCTTTTTATGTGACTCTAAGATATATTTCCTAACAGTGTCTATTTGGTAATCTTTTTTTGTTTCCTCTCTATATTATATGTAATAGGTTAAAGTGCTAGTCCTTGCATGAAAGTTTACTTATGGTTAAGAAAAAATAATTTAGATAGTGAAAAGAATAGTGTCTTCTTTTGTTTTACTTGCTTAGTCAGTGGAGTTTTTCCCCATCATGAGCTCTGTAGTTTTGTAGCTCTTAAAACAGACACCAGCATTCTCTAAGAAGCAGTATTTTACATGTTTTATTATATTCATATCTTGTATACTGAGATCTTTTTTTGAGAGAGATACATATGGTTAGTGAGTTCATATTTCTTGAAATGTGATGATTCTTCCGACTGGACTCTAATGAAATAGGACTCCCATTTAAAAACTAAAGAGTTAAGGCTACAGCAGAGGATAAAAGTGGTCAGATGATTAGCCAGAGGCTAATAGAAATTCTGGGAAGAATGACAGATTGTATATTAGAAAGAAATATGATCTCATATTCATTGAAGCTTTTTACAACTAAAGATCTAAAAGAAATAATAGCAAATTACTGAAAGATGAATGTCTGAAACTTTAGAAATGCATGTGGTGTTGGATTAATCCAAGCAAGAAAGACTGATGGGCAGATAATAAACTACATTGTGTAGGAAGTCTGCGTTCCTTGTTTTAAAGGTACTTTTTATCTTTTTTTTTTTCCTTGCAAGATATATTTAAGTAGCTCTAGGCCAGTCTCAGGAAATTCAGTTCATGATTTTCATCATCACACCATATGTGTATGATTCTTTGGAATAGATAAAGTATTATAAACAAAGGCCCCAAATCCTTGAGTGGAGGAGGTTAATCTAAACCTTCCTTCTATTCTGTGCCAAATTGATAGCATTTTTCCTTACGAGAGTGTGAACAGTACACCTTTTCACATACAATCAATTGTAACGCCCCATAACTAACAGAGGGTTTGAAGAAATGTACTGTACTTCTGCTGGGGAAAAAGAAATAGTTATGAACCGGAAAATGTGTATATTTTCATTACAGAGAACTGGTTATTGACTGTTCTAAATTTTAATTTTCCATAGGTACATGTTATTTTACTAAAAAATTGAGAGTGTATGTGTTTGTGTGTGTGAGTATTATCTGTCTTCATATAAATTTATCCACAAACTGGTATGTATCCTTTTTTTCTCCAGGGTTAAACGCCCACACAGCACTGTAATAATTGTGGAGAAGCTCAGCTACTTTTAAATATATTGATTGAGGAATATGCATTCTTTTTCTTAAACTATTTGAGCCTCTTAATTTTTCCCCAGATTTTTGCCATTCACACTTGGCGTTCATTTACGTTCTTAGTTTTTGTAGGTCCAAGGAGAAAGTGAAATGTTTCTTGAAATATAAATAAGTAATAAAATTAACATTCTTACATAGTACCCTCCTAATGGATATATTCTTGTTGGCTCTTTTTTAATATATACTTAATCTCTAGGGGAAAGAAAGATTACTACTCTGTTAAACTGAAGTTCTGACTCTAAATCATCTGGGTTTCTATATATTTAAGCATTTAAGTTTAAACTCAGGTGTTTACATATAAGTGAGTTCTGTATTCTGTAATCATATTATAACATTTCTTAGTATGTGGTGGAAGGTTTATAGGATTTTTTTATTGCTACATCAGAAATAGGATCATTATTAAAATGCTATAAAAGTTAGTTATTTCTTGGATCCTGTCAGGTAAAATCTGAGAAATAATGACTAGCTTCAGGTTTTGACTGCATAATACAGATGAGCCCTGTTAGTAAAATGGAATAAAAGTTGTAAGATATGTCCCTTTAATGTACTTAATGGCTTCCATTGAATCTTTTCTTAACCTGTTTTAGAGGACGATTGAAAATGTAAGTCATGCGTCTTGTTTTGGTTGTGTAATAGCGAGTGTCCATAAGGTGTGTGTGTTGGGCAGGGGCGGGGGGTGGCAGAGGCAGGGAGGGAGACTTCTAGGGGGAGGTCTCTCTCTCTAGTGAGAAAGAACAAACAAACAAAATTATTAGCTGTACTTATTAGACTTGTGTTTCTATATCACTTGTTGCTAAACTAAACTCTAGTGCCTTTGACAAGGGTGATGATGTGTGAGATTTTGCAAAACTTCAAACAAAATTTCATTTATAAATGGCCTGTAATCAAGACTCTTTCTCTTACTTAAATAGTTTGCCTTGGACTTGAGAGATAAACAAAGGATAATGAACTTACCAAATTATTCTTCTCTACAAAGTTACTTCTCTCCACTTCTGGTGTATACATATCTTTGAGGATAGTGCAGTACCAGTTAATCTTCCACATGTTGTCAGAGCCCTAATGGACATCTGTGTTTTGGATAGATTATTCTTTAAATGGTTAAAAATTATAGGATTCTAATAGGAACTCTTTTTATTCTTTTTTCAGCTATGTCATCTTATCTTTTAATTATTAAAACAGAGCTTCCTGCTGCTATTTCAGAATTTTTGTCTGGAGACTATAGTAGGTAAGAAAAAATATTTCACATTGTATCCATTCATTTATTAACTCAATAAATATTTATTAAGCTCTAGTGGGAAGTAAAACGTAGTCCCTGCCCTCGAGAGACTTACAAATTAGGCAGGGGCAGAGTAGTAACAGAGAAGATGACACTCAGTAGACGTTTACTGATGATCCATTATGTACACAGTACTGTGCTGTGATGCCTCTGAAGTGCCAGGTGTAACCTTTGCGTTCTTCGGTGGTATGATAGGGCGGGACAGGTATGAGCTAGCTCTTGGAGAAGAGTACAGGAGAAATTTCTGAGGATATGAAGGATTGGGGTGGGGATTGGGGTTGGGAATGGGGGAGGGCTGAGAGTACTGACAGTAAAGGTTTAACCAATGGAGGGGAGTGGATAATACTGCTGTCACTTCTCAGCAAACCATAGTGATAAGGATAAATCATAGTGATAAAGTTACAACCATACTTGTGTAAGATTCCTATTAGAAAGCATGATTTAAAAAAATAAATTATCAGGCCAGCCCCAGTCGCCCAGTAGTTAAGTTTGGTGCACTCTGCCTAGGCTGCCCGGGTTGGGTTCCTGGGTGTGGACTTATACTACTCCTCTGTCAGTGGCCATGATGTGGTGGTGACCCACATACAAAATAGAGGAAAATTGGCAACAGATGTTAGCTCAGGACAAATCTTCTTCGGCAGTCAATCAGTCACTCAATCAATTAATTGCAGGGACTTAATTGTTTCATTTCCTGTTTCTTAACAATATTATAAATAATACTAAACCACATTATACCTCCTTTCTCCTTATTTTAAAAATACTAGGTTCTAAAGACTATTGACTCATCTTTTTTTATGGGGAAAAAAACAAATTAATTATACTTTTCACTACATAGATTAAGAAATTTTGAGAAGGATAAACTTGAAAGGACAGAATACTTTTAATTGTCATCAGGTTATTTCACATAATTTCTAAACCACAACACAAAAACCTGTTGGACTTCTAGATTTAAATATTTGGTTGTTTTGCTCCAACATTTGAACTTGTTCTGGGTTGCAGGGCAAGTTTTCAAAATTTGGTTTTTACCTTTTACAACTTGGCTTCCATTAAAGAATTCTACTTAGACAACTGCAAATACATATTTGTAAGGAAAGTATGATGTACGTTAGATCTGAATAGGAACCATCAAGAAACTGTGGTTGAAAAAAGGTAGCTAGACGTCTTTAATGATTTTTCATCATCAGAAGATATTGTGCCTTTGTATAGTAATTTACAGTTTACAAGATTTCCACATTCATGATCACATTTGATGCTCACAACTTCCTTGTTTTATCCACAGCTTTATCTAGTTTTAAGTTTTAGTTTAACTAAAGTTTTAGTTTAACTGTTAGTTTGATAAACAATTGCTGTAAGAAATAGCTATGTGAAATTCACTTTGGCATTTGCTGTAAAAATATTGAGGACAACTTCTATTACTCAAAAAATTCTATGTGATAAATTTCTTTTATAATTTAAGGCTAAGAACTCAAGGCAATATGAGGTAGAATAAAGAAGGTTAGACTAAGAGTAAGGAGACATGCTTTCTACCCATTTCATATTCAGTAACCTCAGGAAATTAACTTCTTTTGGCTATAAAAGTTAATTCTGAGCCTTAGGTTTCTTAGCATAGTGGGAGTACTAGTATTGCCTTCTTAACAAAGTTGTTGAGATGGTCAAATAAGATATTATACATACACATGCTTTTGTAAGCTGATGGCATAGTGTAATTGTGGAGAATTAAGAAATTCCGATAATAATAACTGTATTAAAGATGGTTTTTCTCTCTTTGCCCTGTTGGGAAGTTCAGAGTCAAATTTGAATGTATTGCATAAGCTATGTTAATACTAATAGATGTCACATGTGTTTTCCTTTTTCTTAGCCCTGAATTTGGTGATTTCTATTTACATTTTTTTTTATTGTCATATGTCTTTATGGAAAGAGGAGGGCTAAAAATACATATAAAATTTTAGAAATAATTAAGGTGGTATGTGACAGAACTGTTATTAAAACTTTTATCATAGCTTCATTTTAAACCAATTGCCATTTACTTTATTGGGGTTTTTTTCTGGTTTCTTTAAATAAGTAAAAATTAACTCCCATCTTACTCATATTAGTAAAAAATCGATTAAAATGTTTTTACGTGTCAGAAATGGATTTCTAGAGGCTGGCCCCATGGCCAAGTGGTTAAGTTCACGCACTCCACTTCAGCAGCACAGGGTTTCGCTGGTTTGGATCCTAGCTGCAGACCTAGCACTGCTCATCAAGCCGTGCTGAGGTGACGTCCCACATAGTGGAGCCAGAAGGACCTACAGCTAGAATATACAACTATGTACTGGGGGCCGTTGGGGAGAAGAAGAAGAAGAAAAAAGATTGGCAACAGATGTTAGCTCAGGTGCCAATCTTAAAAAAGAAATGGATTTTTAAAACTGTATGCTTAAAAATAGTGTGGCCAGTTTGCATTCTCTTTTATGATGTTTTAAAATTGCACATCTTTTTAGCAGCCTCATCTTGTTTTAAATTAATATATATTCTCTTATTTTGGATTTTGAAGTTTTGAAAAACATTAATAAGCCACTAATTATTAATTGGTTAGAATGCAGATAAAACATTAGTCTTTAAAGTTTAGTGCTGTCAAATAATTAAGAAACAAATGTTATGGTGATTGACTTAACTATCTAGGGCAGTTTATTTCTAACAATATTTCTTCTATGGGATCAATATGATATTGATATGCTTTTGTTTTAGGGTTTGATTTGCAGTAAATTGCAGTTAAGATCTTTCACGCGTGCTTATTTTCTGGGTTATATGTGGGCTTTGATGTACCTTTGTGAAATATAAACCTTTATAAAGACGATACCAAAAAGAAACTTTATGTTCATAATATTGTAATTTCAAAAATTACTGTTAGAAGTCAGAAGCTGTAATACTTAAATACCAAACTTTTATGAGGCATCTATATTTTTCATAGAATAACATATATTTTAAAAATCTATGGCTGTTAAAAGTTGGAAGCTCTCTGTTAACATTTAATGATCTTGTCAGGGGAATATGATTGACACAATTAAGTTGTCTTGCATTTGAGTTACATAATTGATATGGGATGTGAGTGAGATCCTAATTCAGAACATATGATACTCTTGTTCTATTGTATTTGAGAATGAAATTAAAGCAATTTATAAATAAATCTGGTTTTCATTAAAATATGGAAAAAAACATCTGCATGCCAATGCATTTACAATACAGCTAAGGATTTATACTCTATATTTCATACTTGGAACATTTTTATCATATAGGATTAAATCCACAGATCAATCAAACAAGTTTTCTAGGAAGTATAAAACTTTTCACTCTAATTCTTTTAGCAAAAAGAGAATGTATTTAGATTGCAGTAGGAAAACAGGGATTCTGTTAGGTGATTCTTTTTCCCACCCCTTAGGAAAAAATTTAAGGTTAGTATATTGCTCTAAAATCTTGATTTATAAAATATGTTTATTCAGTATATGCTTTTTAAAATTTCTTTTAACTGGTTTGTATTTCTCAGGCTGAGGTTTTATTTTGTAAGTTTAATCATTTCTGTTCTTTGGAAAATATCCATTGCCAAACAGTTCAGTCGACTGTGACATGCACATGAAATCTAAACTAACTTTACTGTGCATTGCTGTATTGTCTTTATTGTTGAGGAATGTTAAAGAAAAGCATTGTATTTACAATCAGCTTTATTAACATAATAAATAAGCATAGGAAATTATTAGTAATAACCAGTAGCCAAGCCAGGGATAAAGAAATTATATTTTGCAATAAAGTTCTTTTTATATTAGGAAATTAAAGTTCAGTCCTTTGAAGGGGAGAGTGTAAAGAAAGCACAATCTTGAAATAAATGAGGCAGTATCTGCAAAATACCATAACCTCACCATTACTATTCAAGAGTAGAGAGTGTTTCCATTGCTTCTGTCACTAAGATAATCATCATCCTTTTCCTGACTTTCCAGACATATAAAATGAAGTTGTTGAGCCAGATGATCTCTGCAGCCTCTTCTAGCTCTAATATTCCATAACTCTGATTCTGAGTTACTGCTGGGAGGAGGTGAGGTTATTTTCAGACCTACAGTTTAGTGCTTTGCGCAGTCATGTGGCTTCTATGGACATGAATGAACTATGACCTGAAATAGAATAAAGTTATAAAGTATAATATAATAGTACAAGTTTTAAGTTAAGGGTTTCAAAGTGTTCTCTTATTCTTTTGCAAGAGAAGAGTCTTTGGTCCTGAGGATTAACGTGCTCCCTTTGCACAAGTCTACGTTCATGACAGCAGGGACAGCAGAACTAACAGATGGAATCTGCTCTGGGGCTCCTTTGGGCCTTTTTTCTCCTGGCACTGCAACTGTCTGGTCTGATACTGGGTCCCAGAAGGAGGGAGATTTCAGGCATAGAGCCCTGGGCTTTTTGCCAGCTTCAGAAATTTAGTTGCCAGGTGTTCCTCAATGAGATATTTTGAAGTTCCTATTTTGATACATTCTCAAGAATGACTAGAAGATGAACATGCCAAGTATCATTTTGTATTTTTAATGTGCGTCCTCTCTTAGGACCTCTTGCATACCAGGAATTGAGGGGCATGTGCAAATGCAGCTTCAGGTCCATTAGAGCTAGAAATACTTGTGCATAGGTTTTAGTTTCTGGCACATGCATTTCCTAAAGACGTGAATTAGGGTGGAGAAGGGAAACGTGTGATCATGGTGCTATTTCTGCTGCTGCTCCTTCTCTCTTCTGTTCAAGAGGAAGTTGTCAGCACCCAATAGTACCCATTACAGATGCATTAGAAAGGACTTCCTCATGAGCCAGGTGTAAAAGAGACACAGTGAATCATAAAGTCCATGTTAGAAGCCAGGAGTTGAAACTCATGTGGAGGAAAACCCTGTCTTTTTTTTTTTTTTTTTTTTTTAAATTGAGATATAATTGGCATAACATTGTATAAGTTTAAGGTGTGTAATGTGTTGATTTGATACACTTATATGTTACAATATGATTGCCACCATAGTGTTAACACCTCCATCATGTCACATAATATCATTTCTTTTTTGCTGTGAGAACATTTAAGATCTAGTCTCTTAGCAACTTTCAAGTATATAATACAGTATTGTTAACTATAATCACAACACTGTGCATTAGATCCTCAGAACTTATTCCTCCTCTAACTGCAAGTTTGTACTATTGGCCAACGTCTCCTCAGTTCCCCCACTCCTAGCCCCTGGTAACCACCATTCTACTAAGTTCTATGAGTTTGACTTTTTTAGATTCCACATGTAAGTGATATACAGTGTTTGTCTTTGTCTGACATATCTCACTTAGCATAATGCCCTCAAGGTCTGTTCATATTGTCACAAATGGCAGAATTTCCTTTTTTCTCATGGCTGAATAATGTACCACATCTTCTTTATCCATTCACCCACTGACAGACACTTAGGCTGTTTCCATATCTTGGCTATTGGAATAATGCTGCAGTAAACATGTGAGTGCAGATATCTTGTTTTAATTTCCCTTGGATATATGCCCAGATTGGGATTGCTGGATCATAGGGTAGTTCTATTTTTAATTTTTTGAGGAACCTCCGTACTGTTTTCCATGGTGGCTGAATCAGTTCACATTCCCACCAACAGTGCACAAGGGTTCCCTTTCCTCCACATTCTTTTTTTTTTTTTTTTTTAAGATTTTATTTTTCCTTTTTCTCTTAAAGCTCCCCCAGTACATAGTTGTGTATTTTTAGTTGTGGGTCCTTCTAGTTGTGGCATGTGGGACGCTGCCTCAGCATGGCCCGACGAGCAGTGCCATGTCCACGCCCAGGATTCGAACCAGCAAAACCCTGGGGCCCCGAAGCACAGCATGTGAACTTAACCACTCGGCCACGGGGCCGGGCGGGCCCCTCCACATTCTTGTCAATACTTATCTCTTGTCTTTTTGATAATACCCATACTAACAAGTGTGAGGTGATATCTCATTGTGGTTTTAATTTGTATTTCCCTGGTGAATAGTGATGTTGAGCATCTTTTCATTTACCTGTTGTCCATTCATATGTCTTCTCTGGAAAAATGTCTGTTCATTTCCTCTGCCCTTTTTAAAATCAGATAGTTTGATTTTTTGTTATTGAGTGGTATGAGTTCTTTATATATTTTGGATATTAACCCTTTATCAGATAATATAGTTTCCAAATATTTTCTCCCATTCTGTAGATTGCCCTTTCATTTTGTTGTTTCTTTTGCTGTGCAGAAGCTTTTTAGTTTAATGTAGTCCCACTTATTTTTACTTGAGTTGCTTGTGCTTTTGGTATCATATTCAAAAAATTGTTGCCAAGACCAGTGTCAAGGAGATTTTTCCATATGTTTTCTTTTAGGAGTTTTGTGGTTTCAGGTCTTACATTTAAGTCTCTAATCCATTTCAAGTTAATTTTTGTGAGTGGTGTAAAATAGGAGTCCAATTTCATTTTTCTACATGTGGTTATCTAGGTTTCCCAGTGCCATTTATTGAGGAGACTTCTTTCCCCATTGACTATTCTTGGCTCCTTTGTCAAATATTAGTTGACTGTATATGGGGGTGGGGGTATTGTTTCTGGGCTCTCTATTCTGTTCCATTGGTCTATTTTTATACTAGTACTATACTGTTCTGATTACTATAGCTTTGTAGAATAGTTTGAAATCAGAAGGTGTGATACCTCTAGCTTTGTTTTCTTTCTCAGAGTTACTTTGGCTATTCATGATCTTTTGTGGTTCCATACAAATTTTAGGATTGTTTGTTCTATTTCTATAAAAAATGTTATTGGAGTCTTGATAGGGATTGCATTAAATCTATAGATGGCTTTAGGTGGTATGGACATTTTAACAGTTAATTCTTCCGATCCATGAACATGGACGGGATATCTTTCCATTTGTTTGTGTCTTCTTCAATTTCTTTCATCAAAGTCTTGTAGTTTTCAGTGTACAGCTCTTTCACTTTCTTGGTTAAATTTATTCCTAAGTATTTTATTGTTTTTGTTGCTATTGTGGGTGACATCATTTTCTTTATTTCTTTTTCAGATATTTTGTTTTTCATGTATAGAAATGCAACTGATTTCTGTATGTTGATTTTGTATCCTGCAACTTTACTGAATTTGTTGATTAATTTGAACAGTTTTTTGGTTGAGTCTTCAGGATTTTCTATATGTAAGATCATATGATCTGCAAATAAAGACAGATTTACTTCTTTCTTTCCAATTTGGATGCCTTTTATTTCTTTATCTTTTCTGATTGTCCTAGCTAGGACTTTTGGTACTATGTTGAATGCATGGTGAAAGTGGGCACCCTTGTCTTGTTCCTGATCTTAGAGAAAAAGCTTCCAACCTTTCACCGTTGAATATGATGTTAGCTGTGGGTTTGTTGTATACGGCCTTTATTATGGTGAGGTATGTTCCTTCTGTACACACTTTCTTGAGGGTTTTTATCATGAAAGGATATTGAATTTTATCAAATGCTTTTTCAGCATCTCTTGGGATGATCATATGATTTTTATCTTTCATTTTATTAATGTGCTGTATCACATTTATTGATTTGCAGATGTTGAACCATTCTTGCATCCCAGGGATAAATCCCACTTGATCATGGTGTATGATCCTTTTAACGTGCTGTTGAATTCAGTTTGCTAATATTTTGTTGAGAATTCTTACATCTATATTCATCAGGGATGTTGGTCTGTAGTTTTCTTTTTTTGTAGTGTCCTTTTGTGACTTTGGTGTTAGGGTAATACTGGCCTTATAAAATGAGTTTGGGAGTGTTCGCTCCTCTTGAGTTTTTTGGAAGAGTTTGAGAAGGATTGCTGTTAATTCTTCTTTAAACATTTGGTAGAATTCTCTAGTAAAACCATCCGGTCCTGGGCTTTTCTTTTTGGGGAGGTTTTTGATTACTGATTCAGTCTCCTTACTCATTATTGGTCTGTTCATATTTTCCATTTCTTCATGATTCAGTCTTGGTATGTTGTATGCTTCTAGGAATTCATCCATTTTCTTAATTCTACATGACAGTCGGAGACTTTGGCTACCTGGTAGAGAAAGAGGATGCATTATCGCAAACTGGGAATTCTGAGAGCATCTGCCGAATGATTTGAAAAAGTAATCCCTATTGTCTTTGATGCTCCCCCTTCCACATTAGCATGAATTTTACGTTGTTACTGTTGTGCATGTATATATGTATATGTTTCAGTGTAAAAATATGACAGCCACATTATAGACAATTTAGAAAAGGAAGTAAATAAAAACTATACATAATACTATCTCTTACCTAGTTACTGTTATCATTTTATTTTCTTTGAATTTTTCTCAAAAAGCTCTTTTAAAACATGGTTAATAACTGTATATGTTGTATTTCTATCATTAGCATTTTCCATTTTACTAAATTGTCTTCTATAAAAAGCTGCATAACATTACATCGAGTATACTGTAAATGACCTAAATATTTTCTGTTATTGGATATGTAGGATTTCTCCTCAGCTTCTTAATATTATAATAATGTTGTACTCACAGCTTCATGCACATAGAATTCTTTATATTTTAGATGATTTTCTTAGAGTAGGTTATCTCTTATCTCTTTTATTGCTCTTGTTACATATTTTGAGTGTTTTTCAAGAAGATAGTACTAATTGACAAGATAACTAGCAATGTGTGAAGGACCAATTATGACACATCCTTGAATATTATTTTTTAAACAATTTTACTAGTTTAATTTCAACAGCCTCATTATTTATTTCTTTAATTAGCACCAGCAATTGAATGTTTCAAGTGTATTTACTAGTTGTACTTCTTTCATGAATTGTTTGCCTTTTACATGCTAAAGTCAAGTCTTTATTATTAAAGTCTTGGAGAATTAACTCTAACTTTTTAAAACTTCTACACATATACTTTATATTGAAAAATTGAAACCATATATATGCAAAAAAGGAGAAAATAAAAATTGCTCATATTGCTACCACATAGAAATATGCACTTTGGTATTTTAAGTATATCCTTCTGACTTTTTTTCTATGTGCACCCATTTTTTTTTTTAAATAATCAAATATACCATCACACTCTAACCTACCTTTTTCATTCAATATTCTAATGCCTTTGTATGAAAAATTTAATACATGGTAATTCATGCCCTTTCCTGAAAATTTGAAAAATATGGAAAACTGTAAAGAAGAAAAATTACCTATCTTTCTACCACCCAGAGATAATCCTTGTTAATATATTGCAGTTCTTTTCCATTTTTAATGATTCTATATTTTTCTTCAAAATTGCTATTATTGCTATTATGCTATATATATTTATGATGTTTACTGAATGCTCATATTATTATACCTGTAAAATTTCTTTTTTATGATTGTCCCATAGTCTCATAATTTGTTTTAATATTGTCATGGTCTCAGATGTTTGTTTCCAATTTTCATTATTTTAAGTATTTTCAATAAACCTCTTTTTATAAAAATTTTTGTTATTATTGCTGATTGTTTCCTTATTTTTGTTATTATTGTTGTTTGGTGAGGAAGATAAGCCCTGAGCTAACATCTGTTGCCCATCTTCCTGTCTTTGCTTGAAGAAGATTGTCACTGAGCTGACATCTGTGCCAGTCTTCCTCTACTTTGTATGTGGGATGCCACCACAGCATGGCTTGATGAGTGGTGTGTAGGTCCATGCTCAGGATCCGAACCTGTGAAGCCCAGGCTGCTGAAGCAGAGTGCGCAGACTCAACCACTACACTACTAGGCCAGCCCCTGTTTCCTTATTTATTTATTTATTTGTTTATTTATTTATTGTGGAAGGTTAGCCCTGAGCTAGCATCCGTGCCCATCTTCCTCTACTTTATATGTGGGACGCCTGCCACAGCATGGCTTGATGAGCAGTGCGTAGGGCTGTGCCTGGCATCTGAACCAGTGAACCTGGGCTGCTGAAGCAGAGCACGCAAACTTAATCGCTGTGCCACGGGGCCAGCCCCCACTGTTTCCTTATTTTTAATAGTCTTTTATAAGTGTTAAATATTTAAAGCTTGTCAATATCTATTACCAAATTGCTTTCCAGAAAGGTCATGTACACAGTTTATACTTTTATCAGTTTTGTGCACAGCTCATCACTCCTCACCAACATTGACCATTATCTTGTTTTTAAATATTTGCTAATGTAGTAGTTGAAAAGTGGCATCTCATTGTTTTGATACATCCCTTAAGTGTAAATTCATTAATAAGAATAACAGGATCCCACAAGAACATATTCTAACAAAAGGAAGTAGGCTTTTCCTAATGGGTGGTTGTAACGGTTATAGCTGTGTGAGTGTGAGTGTGTGTGTGTAAGCACAAACACTCCAGTCCTATACCTAAAATAGAACCATTTTTTCCCTAATAGGTCATGGTATCTTGATGGACAAACACTACTAATAATCATTTGCATTGGCATTGTGTTCCCTCTTGCACTTCTTCCTAAAATAGGTAAGTCTTTATAGAAGAGGACATTATTTATGTAGAAGAAAGAAAGAAAGACAATAATGTTAAGGGGCTTTTAAACTTCACAGTACCACATTTTTAGCAGAAGGGTAGTGGTTATGAATAGTTTTGAACTTGGACTTACTTTAGGTTGTTCAGCCTTCAGCCCTCCCTAGTTAACCTATTACTTGGTTTGCTCTAGTATTTTGTCTGCCCAACTAAAATAAAATCTTTACAGCAGAACATTAAAGAGCAGCCTTTCCTTACAGTGTACCATTAGTGGTAAGCCAGTTCCAATTCTGCTGTACAGAGCTACATAAATGATCTGTGACAGATAGTTGGAATGTTGTTATTCTCAACCCTAAGCCCCAGATACCAAGCGCTATAATAGAAAACATGCCCAAGATGTATAGCTTTAGCTCTACGTGAGGATCACTTTCCTTATAAATTGCTTTTTATTTTACTGTTATTTTACAGGCTTCCTTGGCTACACAAGTAGTTTATCATTTTTCTTTATGGTGTTC